>NW_026262734.1:88851284-91251284 GCF_021869535.1 Mytilus californianus | reverse complement strand
TCAAAAATTGATTTCCATAAAATCGGTAAGAAAGTTGAGGTAAATGTAAAAATTAAGTTTTTGTAACAAAATTTCTGGTATGCTTCGATTTCAACAAAAATTGATTTTTATGTATTACATGCTTTTCAAAACTTATTCCGGTTTTCAAATTTGCAGTAACAGCTAAATTTTGTTATGAAAATGAAAAAATTACCATTTTTTTGTGCTTTGATTTCAAAGAAAAATTATTTTGTAGGTATAATATGCTACACATAATTGATTTTGGAGTTTGAAAAACATCAATGTTAAAAATCTCAAATACTGACAAATTTATTTTGTGCTGCGATTGATATACCTAGGTATATAACATGCTATTCCAGATTTATTCTTGGTGTACAAAATTATATATCAGATAGTTGCCTAAAATACATATAATAGCTGTACTTGATCCATCATATTTCTGACTTGGTACATACATTTTCCAAAGAAAATGGTGGGTTTAACCTTGTTTTATAGCTAGCTAAACCCCCGAGTTGTATGACAAGTGTTTATTGTTCTGTTATATTACATAATCACAATTGGCTATAAACAAGATAAACAAAGAAATAGGATTGGTTGCTTGCAGTAACTATCAAAGTTAATTGTGTTATCTAAGTCGTTTTATTTGGATTTACTACAAAAAGGTGTATTTCCCAATAATCAATATAGGAAGAAATATGAATTATTTTGATCAGACAAATTGAGATTTATTTTTCACAAAGTACTATACACTGATATCTTCCTAATTAACTTTTTGCTAGTCTTTTTATTATCATCATAAAACAGATGTGACATCAGCAGGCATAAATCCACTTTCTCCTAAAGTCCGAAGTCCAACACGGCCAGTTGGTCTAACAGTAATCCAAGTTATACTGCCATGATTGAGGCTCAATCGTAGCCAAGCTTCTGGAGGGAGTTGTAAGGCTCTGTAATAACAAACAAATAGAAAGTTTTACTGCCATGATTGAGGCTCAGTCGTAGCCAAGCTTCTGGAGGGAGTTGTAAGGCTCTGTAATAACAAACAAATAGAAAGTTATACTGCCATGATTGAGGCTCAGTCGTAGCCAAGCTTCTGGAGGGAGTTGTAAGGCTCTGTAATAACAAGCAAATAGAAAGTTTTACTGCCATGATTGAGGCTCAGTCGTAGCCAAGATTCTGGAGGGAGTTGTAAGGCTCTGTAATAACAAGCAAATAGAAAGTTATACTGCCATGATTGATGCTCAGTCGTAGCCAAGCTTCTGGAGGGAGTTGTAAGGCTCTGTAATAACAAGCAAATAGAAAGTTTTACTGCCATGATTGAGGCTCAGTCGTAGCCAAGCTTCTGGAGGGAGTTGTAAGGCTCTGTAATAACAAACAAATAGAAAGTGTTACTGCCATGATTGAGGCTCAGTCGTAGCCAAGCTTCTGGAGGGAGTTGTAAGGCTCTGTAATAACAAGCAAATAGAAAGTTTTACTGCCATGATTGAGGCTCAGATGTAGCCAAGCTTCTGGAGGGAGTTGTAAGGCTCTGTAATAACAAGCAAATAGAAAGTTTTACTGCCATGATTGAGGCTCAGTCGTAGCCAAGCTTCTGGAGGGAGTTGTAAGGCTCTGTAATAACAAACAAATAGAAAATTATACTTCCATGATTGAGGCTCAATCATAGCCATGTTTCTTGGCTCTCTATCATAAAACTTTATTCAGTAGTCGAAGAATACAATTTGTGCTCAAAACATCAGATCCAGTATTTTGGTTGGTTAAATTTTGAGTATAAGTACGATAATCATACACAAAATTTTTATGGCCGCAAGACCTGGAGGGAATTGTATGGCTCACAAACACAACTGAAACAATCAAAGCAATTTCATCTTTCCTCCAGCATCATTTCATATTCAAGTTGATATTATAATGGTGGTAAAGCTGTGACCTGGTTCATAAGCAAATAAAAAAAATAATTTGAAAACATTGAGAAAAAATCCAAATTCACTACAGCATAAATTTCCAGGTTAACTGCTGACAAATCATAAAACTAAACTCTAACTGGAGATTAGTTTACTAAATATTCTTCTGTCTCTGTGGCCATTTTCACCGCTCTGATTAGGCGGATCATGATTTTTATGTACATGGTTTACACATTTAACTTTGGCATAGAATGTATCTGAACATCTAGATCTTGTACAGATGCATGTGTCATATACACATACAAAATCTGATACCTTTCAGGTTTTTTTTCCCACTTCTTACATTTCGTTCTGAAATATTTGAAAATATTCCTTCCTCAATATTTACAAATGATTTAAAATACTACTCCAACTTACAAGCAGTTCATGATAAAAGAAAATCAGAATATCCTGGAATAGTGAATATTTGACAAACAGTGTACTGGTAGATACGAATGTCCACTTTCTGAGCTACCACAATAATGTAAATGCTTCCTTCCTGCTTCTGGTATGCAAATACTTCATTAAATTTCAATATAATGTCTCTCTTTTCTATTCTCTTGTTCATATATAAAATGTATAACATTCAATGCAATGTTTTTGTTCCTTTTCTATTCTCATATTCAAATATTACATTTAATGTAGTGTTTTTGTTCCTTTTCTATTCTCATGATGAAAGACATCCTCAGCTGCATATATGTGTCACATCGTTCTTTATCAATGTTTTCTACTCATGTTTTCAACTTTTCACAATATTTTGTAACCTCTCATCCCTTTTCCTAGAATATGCATTTATACCACATCTTCTTATTTTGATACAACGAATTAATACTGATGCAAACATAGCAGAAAATGTTCATGGGGTATCTATTTTCATAAATTTTTACTCCAGGAAATGTCAACATAAATATTAAGTTTCATTAAATTCAGACCACTTGAATATTTTTATGCATTTTGGCAACAATTTCCAAAAATTATAATTTAAACTGTGATTTTAACATAAATGTTTTGTTCCAATTTCATAAAAATAAAATATTTAATACCTTTATCTCAATTTTGTTTGAAATGCTAACACAAAAAAATCATTGAAATCCTAGCAAAAAAGATCTTTCAATATTTTGGATTTTGGAACCAAAAAAAAAGTTACACTGCAATTTTTGCAAATTGTCACATAAATTAAAAGAGACCTTTATATAGGTATAAACACTGTGCAAAAAAAATATTGAAATTGGTTGAGGCATCCTGGTTTATCATACAACATAAAAGTGTTGACAAACGGGCAGACAGACTGTGTGATTTCTATAGGGCACTGCAAGCTAGATTAAGTGGGTGATAATAATTTGGATCCTAGGAACTAAGTATTGTATTACTGTAAAATATACAAATATACAAGACAGAAGCAATGTCATTTTAGGAATGCTTCTTTCAAAATAGTTATTAGAATTTAAAATGAAAGTTCTAATTAGTGTGATAAAAATTCCATCACATTTTTTTACAATAGACTGTTGACACAGAGTCTTCCCTGTCAGCAGAAAATTCAGAAAAAGACAATTTGATGGACAGCAACATTGCCAATTAATTCAAAGTTGCTGGACCATGAACTAGGGTGCAGGGTCTCGAAATAGTCAACAAACTGAGATTCAGTGAAAGTTCCTATCAAACTAACTTTAGCAGAAAACTTAACATTAAAAATTGGTAATTAACTGAAAGGCACTGGACCATGACCTACGGGGGCAGGGTCTGGAAATAGTTGTCGAACTGATATGTACTCTTTATAGAAAATATCATTGATCTATCACAAGAAGTTCCTATTAAACAACTTAAGCAGAAATCTTAACATTGTGAAAATTGCTAATTAACCCAAAGTCAATGGACCATGACCTAGGTGGCAGGACCTTGAAATAGTCCTCAAACTAATATGTACTGATAGTAATGCAACTTTATAGAAAATATCATTGATCTCTCACATGTAGTTCCTATCAAACTGTCTTAAGCAGAAAACTTAACAATTGGTGATGCTGATGATGACACCGAAAAAGCAACACCTATGTCTCGTCTTCTGTGACTTTCCTCGCAAGCCAGACAAAACTGATTATGTCACTGAAATATCTGAATTTGCATTATTGTTAAAATGTACTGTAGTATTTCTCAACCTTCATGATTAATGAAGGCCATGGTGAAACTAATATATTCAAATGACACTTACCTACAAACAAAATATCTTATAACATTGGCATGACATACAACAACTTCAAAGCTGTCTGTTTTTTGTTCTGGATCTGCTCTATGTACATATCGTCTAAATGCTGCCTCAATTCTAGCTCCATCCTGATAAAACTGCTGAAATGTAATTAGATATTCATGTCAAAGAGAGGCGAAAAATACCAAAGGGACATTCAAACTCATAAGTAAAAAAAACAAAACTGACAAAGCCATGACAAAAAGCGAAAAAAGATCAAAAGACAAACAGTATACAACAAGCATTCTGTGAGTATTGCATGGCAATACATAGTCCCCTACCGGTTAAAAAATTATTGTATTGGAACAAAATTCTAACTTGATCTATAACTCGCCATGGCGTAAACTATATAACAAATATCAAATCAATATCTTCAAGCATAACGAAAAAAAGTGCGGAAAACGATTATTTGAGTGAATTTTCTAAGTCCAAGGACCATAACTCTGCACAAAATCATCAGATCGGAACAAAATTCAAACTTGAACTGTAACTTGTCATGATAAAACTATATACCAATTATTAAATCAATATCTTCAAGAATGACAAAAAAAGTGTGGAAAACTGATTTTTTAGGGAATTTTCTAAGTCAAAGGACCATAACTCTGCACAAAATCATCAGACCGGAACAAAATTCGAACTTGATCTGTAACTTGTCATCATAAAACAATACACCAAATATCAAATCAGTATCTTCCAAGCATGAAGAAAAAAAGTGTGGAAAACTGATTTGCCGGACTGACGGATGGACAGACAGACAGACGGACGGAGTGCAAACCTAAAGTCCCCTTCGACTTAGTCGGTAAGGGACTAAAAATCATGTAAATATCCATATAGTCACTAATCATGCTAATGGAGATATGAATATAAATATATATGTGGTATGGCAAGTACAAATACTAAAAAAAAATTAATTCTTTTTTATATTAACGCTTTTCAGTTAGTTTTAAGGTGATTTTTATTGATGATTTTCTACATCATGTACATTGTATTTTGTATTCTTGAAAAAGATGATCTGAGTTTGACATATTCCAAAATACTCATATTTGCATTATTTTTTTACTTGTAAAAGTCGCAAAAAATAAATTGGTCCCAAAAATGTAAGTTGGTTTACTGTAAGAATTTTGTGTATTTATACACTGTATGTGGTCATCTATACGGTTATACATGTACTTATTCATGTAGATATTCATTGTACCTTCTCATGTATTCTTGCAGTTTTTCACTGACAAATATTTGGTTATTCATGTAGCTATTTATGTTATTATTCATTTATATTTTCACTGTAATAATTTACAAAGGTATTCATGTTAACAATCCTGCAGTTAAGTGTTATGCATAATCAAACTATTATCAAAGCATCAGACATAGTAATATCTAAATGTTGCCCTGTGAAAAAAAATCCTTATTATTTTGATGCTAAAACTTGCTATTTTATTAGTCCTTTGATTTATTTTTGCTAAAATTGTGTACATTATGGCAGGGTTGCCGTCTTCAAACATGTTTTACCTTGCCACATTCTTTATGTGCCTGTCCCACTTCGGGAATCTGTAGTTCAGTGGTTGTCATTGGTTCTTGTCTGTCATATTTGTTTTTCGTAAATTGTTTTGTTATTAATTAGGTTTTTATTTTTCTCAATTGAATTGTTTAATGTTTTTTATGTTGAGGCCTTTTATAGCCTACTATAGGATTTTTCTCATTGTTGAAGGCCTTACAGTTGCCTATAATTGCTTACGTCTACTTCATTTGAACTTTGGTGGATATTGTTGTATCATTGGAAATCATACATTGTCATACCACATCACCTTACTTTTATATAAATAAACTGCTCACTAAATTATATGGTTTACAACATTTTCTGTGAATAAATCTATTCCTACATTTTTCTCTGGTCTCCAGTTTCCAATAGGTGGTTCAGGAGGGATCGGTGCTCCTTCTCTTAGTATGTCTGTCTCCTCTCTCGGTACATCTGGTATACTTTTAGCAACAATGTCTGCAGTTTGTTTGGCTCTTGTCATTGTTGAACTGACCAATACTGAGTAATCGTGTCCCATTTCTTTTAGCCTTTGACCTGTCAAATCAGCTTGCTTTTTTCCTTAAATGATGAAAGGTTCATATAACATGTATAAATGAATATCTTTTCATAGATCTATATTTATCAACTTTTCTATTCATACTTATCATTCTTATAACATGTATTTGTTACCATGATTTAACAGCAGAGTAATTACGTCTGATTTCTTTGATGTTTTGACCTGCCAAAGGGACTATCTTTTTTTGTTAAATGATGATTGTAAGGTCATATAAATTAGTAAATGTTTTTATCTATTACAGATCCATGCTAAAATGTTTTCTATTGTATACTTCACCCTTCTGGAGAACCTGAGATCACCCCCCGTTTTTGTTGGGGTTCGTGTTGCTCAGTCTTTAGTTTTCTATATTGTCAACATGATTGTGTTTATTGTACGGTTGTTCTGTTTTTTTTTTGTTGTTTTTTGTTTTTTTGCCATGGCATTGTCAGTTTGTTTTCAACTTATGAGTTTGAATATCCCTTTGATATAATTCACCTCTCTTTTATCAGGCTCACTAAAAACAGATTCATAATTTTTCTATGTAATGCAAAATTATCATATTTTTACATGTGTGCTGGCAAGGAATAAAACAGTTGTCAATCAATCTTTAGAATAAAATAGTTGCATGGAAATACTGTAAATTCAGATATTATTACATGCATTTACTATGCAATTTTTGAAGAATGGACAAAAACGTGAAATTAATCATTGTGGTTTCAGGAAAATCTGCATACAGATAAATATATCAGATATCAGGATGCGAGTTCTAATCATTGCGATACCCACCCAGTCGTATCATTCACATCAATAAAACCTCGCAGTAATTTCTGAATTTAGGCAGGCTACAACTGGTCCCTTAACAATGCTTAAGGAACGTTAACACTTAAACTGTTATTGTTCATACCTAGTTCAGTGAGATATCTATCAAAGTCAGTTTTGCCATCTGTGTTGTATTGTCCATGTCGTATAAATAACAAATGTCTTGAAGCTGTTGGAGTTCTCTTCTTAATCTCATTTTCAACATCCTTTAAATCTTTTTCTGTTGTTCCTTCTGAAGATTTGTCAGGTTTAACAAGACTATTTGGATCTCGCCTTAAAAAAAGTATTGAAGATGATTATTTGCCGCATATTCAACCCTCAGATGATCACGATCAATATGCCTTTAATATACAGATCAGAGTATATTTCCACTTTTACCATATAAAATGAGGATGTGGCATGATAGCCAACAAGACAAATACCTTCCAGAGAATGAAAGTACTATCCATTTTCCTATTAGCAAGCTCAAATAACTTATTCCTTATGCTGTACATTCTGTCCGGCACTTCATGGGCATCCCGGTCGGGTCTGACCGTTGTATAAATACAGCCATCTCCAACGTCCCCAAGAAAGCCCAGATAGATGCCAACTAGACAACTGGACTTTTAGAATGTTCCAATAAACAAGAACAACAAACTTAACACTGGTAAGAATGTCTACCACCAATATGGATAAATCTTGTCATATTTATCATAAATAGCTTATTAAAGGGGCACTAGCTACGAGATATAAAAAATTACAAAATATGATTTTTTTTGTTCAATCATTAATGAAAGTGGAATAGTGAAATAATAATTCGCTTTTAGCAGCCAGTATTGTCTAATTTTGTCAAAATAAGCAAATAAATATTGATGATGAATTATTCACTTGCAAGTGAATAATTCGACCTCATTGAATCCGTATTCATGTGAACTTCAATTTAACCCCTTAGATAGAGTTGGATAACGCATGAATTGTGTGCATGTTTGATTATTTAAAGGATAAGAATGTCAACATTGAAAGTAAACAAAGGTAATTCATTTAATTGACTGATTCGATCCTCAAAAAAATCATTCTTATACAGGTAAAAATGATGATTAACATATATTTTTAATCTATAAATGAAATTAAATAGACCTAGAAGAATCCAATTGCACGAGTTGCGCTATCTATTTATATCTTTATTTATGTTTATATCCCTTATATGGGCATCGGTGGTTTTCGGGAGGTCAACTCCACAGTTAATTAGATGGCGTCTAGACTTAATTACACACAAAACGAAGCTACATATTATCGACCCTATACCCTGTAAATTGTTAATTTTAGATTTTTTATAATTTTGATAAATGTTTTACATTGTTATATAACAAATATGAGAATTTGAGTCAAATCGGTGAACATGAATTTGACAGCTAGTGCCCCTTTAAGGTAACACAAAACAAAAGCAACTAAATTTTATCAAAATTTCATTTTCAGCTATTTTTGTTACTTCTTAATCATGTTAATATTACAAAACCTCTATATTGGAGCTGCCAGGAGAAAAAACAAAACAATAATTTGCAGCTATAGAGGGAATCAAATATAAATGTACAGATATTAAACAAATATAATTGTACAACAATTAATGTTGCTGATGGTCATTTCAGATTTTCTTGAGGAGAATGTCAGTCAGGGGTACTTCTTGTACAAGTAATCTTTATTTACTTGAAGAAGTAAAAAATAACATACTTATATAAGTTAATTATAATGTTTGAATAACCTCCCCTTAATTTTCTCAAAAATTCACTTGTATAAGTTAATTTTTTTTACAACCCACAAAAATTCTCAAGTTTCCAGATGTAAAAACATGCCTTTAATGATTTTTCCCAGGTTAGCTCTCAATTTTTGATTAGAGTTCAATGTTTCAGCTCATTAATTCAACAAAGAAACTGATTGGGCAAAGATCTTAAGTATTTGCGAAAGGCTTTCAAAAATTGCTCCTTAGGGGCTTGTAAATGAGCAGTGTTCTGAAGATAACAGACAAATGAGATTTTTATTGTCCATGAAATTAAACTTAAATGATTAGTTAAGACATCTGCAAAGGACAGACAATTTAAAATTCTATTAGAGCAAAGAAGTCATAAGAATTCAAGAAAAGAAGATAGGATGATTTTTTCACTTATATAAGTAAAAAAATCTGAATGTCTAAGGGACATAACTCAGCCAATTTTTTTTTACCTATACAAGTAAATAAAATACACTTGTATGAGTATCCTAAAAAATTACTGATATTATAAGTACATGTATATTAATATTACTTCTTCAAGTAAATAAAAATTACTTGTACAAGTAGTACCCCTGACTGAATGTGTAAATATGAATTCTTTTTAAAAGAAAACATAAATTAAATATTTCATTTTCAAACTACAAAAAAAAGAAACTTCTACTTTGTTTTAAACTACATATTTTTATTGTATACAATTATAAATCTAGAAACCCCCCGTAAGAATCCTCTAGACTGACCATCTGATGATTTTATGTACACATGCATAACTTACTTTTTGGGAAAATTTATGTTAAAAACAAAATATATTGTTTCATGTACTAATTGAATAAAAAATCCATATTGAAATAAAATGCTTCGCTGGGCGCAGCTTGATACGACCGCAGAGGTCGAACCCTGAACAGTTGGGGCAAGTATGGACACAACATTCAAGCTTGATACAGCTCTGAATTTGGATTGTGATTAAATATTTGACACAGCATAGGTTTCTGACACAGAAAGAATGTGGTCTAAGAACTTCAATTTTTTTTAATTTACCTATTATGGTCCAATGTCCAAAATCAAAATACATGGTTAGATTCAGCATATCAAAGAACCCCATATATTCAATTTTTGTTGAAATCAAACAAAGTTTAATTTTGGACCCCAACTTGGACAAACTTGAAAACTGGTCCCATAATCAAAAATCTAAACACATGTTTAGATTCAGCATATCAAAGTACCCGAAGAATTCAATTTTTGTTAAAATCAAACTAAGTTTAATTTTGGACCCTTTGGACCTTAATGTAGACAAATTTAAAAAACGGGACCCTAAATTAAAAATCTAAAAACACAGTTAGATTTGGCATATCAAAGAACCCCAATAATTCAATTTTTGATGAAATCAAACAAAGTTTAATTTTGGACCCTTTTGACCTCAATATGAACCAATTTGATAGCGGGCCCACAAATAAAAAATCTAAAGACATGGTAAGATTTAGCATATCAAAGAACCCCATATATTCAAATTTTTGTTGAAATCAAACAAAGTTTAATTTTGGACCCCAATTTGGACCATCTTGAAAACTGGGCCAAAAATCTAAAATCTAAATACATGTTTAGATTCAGCATATCAAAGAACCCCATATATTCAATTTTGGTTGAAATCAAACAAAGTTTAATTTTGGACCCCAACTTGGACCAACTTGAAAACTGGTCCCATAATCAAAAATCTAAACACATGTTTAGATTCAGCATATCAAAGAACCCCAAAAATTCAATTTTTGTTAAAATCAAACTAAGTTTAATTTTGGACCCTTTGGACCTTAATGTAGACCAATTTAAAAAACAGGACCCAAAATTAAAAATCCAAATACACAGTTAGATTTGGCATATCAAAGAACCCCAATAATTCAATTTTTGATGAAATCAAACAAAGTTTAATTTTGGACCCTTTTGACCTCAATATGAACCAATTTGATAGCGGGCCCACAAATAAAAAATCTAAATACATGGTAAGATTCAGCATATCAAAGAACCCCATATATTCAATTTTTGTTGAAATCAAACAAAGTTTAATTTTGGACCCCAATTTGGACCAACTTGAAAACTGGGCCAAAAATCTAAAATCTAAATACATGTTTAGATTCAGCATATCAAAGAACCCCATATATTCAATTTTTGTTGAAATCAAACAAAGTTTAATTTTGGACCCCAACTTGGACCAACTTGAAAACTGGGCCCATAATCAAAAATCTAAACACATGTTTAGATTCAGCATATCAAAGAACCCTAAGAATTCAATTTTTGTTAAAATCAAACTAAGTTTAATTTTGGACCCTTTGGACCTTAATGTAGACAAATTTAAAAAACAGGACCCAAATTTAAAAATCTAAATACACGGTTAGATTCGGCATATCAAAGAACCCCAATAATTCAATTTTTGATGAAATCAAACAAAGTTTAATTTTGGACCCTTTGGACCTCAATGTGGACCAATTTAATAACGGGGCCCAAAATCCAAAAACTTAATACACGGTTAGATTCAGCATATTAAAGAACCCCAAGAATTCAAGAATAAAACCCCATTGAAATTGATCAAGAAATAAGCAATTTATACGAAGTATCTTCTTTTGCACAATACTGTGCAATTGAATATTTCTTGCTATTGCGCAATACTGTACAATTGACAATTTCTTGCTATTGCGCAATATTGTGCTATTGGATATTTCTTGCTATTGCGCAATACTGTTAAATTGAAGATTTCTTGCTATTGCGCAATACTGTGCAATTGAAGATTTCTTGCTATTGTGCAATACTGTGCAATTGAAAATTTCTTGCTATTGCACAATACTTATTATATAATAATTTACACATCCTGTTTGGTGTGTATCTCCTACCATATCATTATTATTTGCTTTTAAATATAAATCAGAAATAACCAACTTAAAATGGAAAATTTTAAAAGAAAAAAAAAAGGAAAAAAAGAAAAAAAAAAAAAAAAAAATCCCCCCCCCAAATGTTTTGAACCCCCTTATGATTCATCACCCCCAAACTCAATCCAAGCCTTCCCTTTGTGGTATGGTACCTTGCAGTACAATTTCAGAGAGATCCATACACTTGAACACAAGTTATTGTCTGGAAACTAGAAAAATGCTTATTTTTGGCCCCTTTTTGGCCCCCAATTCCTAAACGTTTCGGGCAATTACCCCCAAACTCAATTCCAGCTTTCCCTTTGTGATATGGAACCTTGTAGTACAATTTCAGAAATATCCAAACACTTACACACAAGTTATTGTCATGAAACTAGAAAAATGCTTGTTTTTTGCCCCTTTTTTGGCCCCTAATTCCTAAAATTTTGAGGCAATTACCCCCAAAATCAATTACAGCCTTCCCTTTGTGATATGGAACCTTGTGGTACAATGTCAGAGAGATCTATACACTTACACACAAGTTATTGTCTGAAAGTTACAAAAATGCTTATTTTTGGCCCCTTTTTGGCCCCTAATTCCTTAACTGTTGGTACCATAACCCCCAAAATCAATCCCAACCTTCCTTTTGTGGTATTGAACCTTATGGTGAAATTTCATGGAGATCCATTCACTTAAACTAAAGTTAGAGTGCGAAAACCAATGTGTCTTCGGACGACGCCGGACGACGACGACGACGATGCCAACGTCATACCAATATACGACCAAAAAATTTTTAATTTTTGCGGTCGTATAATAAAATGCTTCGCTGGGCGCAGCTTGATACGACCGCAGAGGTCGAACCCTGAACAGTTGGGGCAAGTATGGACACAACATTCAAGCTTGATACAGCTCTGAATTTGAATTGTGATTAAATATTTGACACAGCATAGGTTTCTGACACAGAAAGAATGTGGTCTAAGAACTTCAATTTTTTTAATTTACCTATTATGGTCCAATGTCCAAAATCAAAATACATGGTTAGATTCAGCATATCAAAGATTAAGAACCCCATATATTCAATTTTTGTTGAAATCAAACAAAGTTTAATTTTGGACCCCAACTTGGACAAACTTGAAAACTGGTCCCATAATCAAAAATCTAAACACATGTTTAGATTCAGCATATCAAAGTACCCGAAGAATTCAATTTTTGTTAAAATCAAACTAAGTTTAATTTTGGACCCTTTGGACCTTAATGTAGACAAATTTAAAAAACGGGACCCTAAATTAAAAATCTAAAAACACAGTTAGATTTGGCATATCAAAGAACCCCAATAATTCAATTTTTGATGAAATCAAACAAAGTTTAATTTTGGACCCTTTTGACCTCAATATGAACCAATTTGATAGCGGGCCCACAAATAAAAAATCTAAATACATGGTAAGATTTAGCATATCAAAGAACCCCATATATTCAATTTTTGTTGAAATCAAACAAAGTTTAATTTTGGACCCCAATTTGGACCATCTTGAAAACTGGGCCAAAAATCTAAAATCTAAATACATGTTTAGATTCAGCATATCAAAGAACCCCATATATTCAATTTTTGTTAAAATCAAACAAAGTTTAATTTTGGACCCTTTTGACCTCAATATGAACCAATTTGATAGCGGGCCCACAAATAAAAAATCTAAATACATGGTAAGATTTAGCATATCAAAGAACCCCATATATTCAATTTTTGTTGAAATCAAACAAAGTTTAATTTTGGACCCCAATTTGGACCAACTTGAAACTGGTCCCATAATCAAAAATCTAAACACATGTTTAGATTCAGCATATCAAAGAACCCCAAAAATTCAATTTTTGTTAAAATCAAACTAAGTTTAATTTTGGACCCTTTGGACCTTAATGTAGACCAATTTAAAAAACAGGACCCAAAATTAAAAATCAAAATACACAGTTAGATTTGGCATATCAAAGAACCCCAAAAATTCAATTTTTGATGAAATCAAACAAAGTTTAATTTTGGACCCTTTTGACCTCAATATGAACCAATTTGATAGCGGGCCCACAAATAAAAAATCTAAATACATGGTAAGATTCAGCATATCAAAGAACCCCATTTATTCAATTTTTGTTGAAATCAAACAAAGTTTAATTTTGGACCCTTTGGACCTCAATGTGGACCAATTTAATAACGGGGCCCAAAATCCAAAAACTTAATACACGGTTAGATTCAGCATATTAAAGAACCCCAAGAATTCAAGAATAAAACCCCATTGAAATTGATCAAGAAATAAGCAATTTATACGAAGTATCTTCTTTTGCACAATACTGTGCAATTGAATATTTCTTGCTATTGCGCAATACTGTACAATTGACAATTTCTTGCTATTGCGCAATATTGTGCTATTGGATATTTCTTGCTATTGCGCAATACTGTTAAATTGAAGATTTCTTGCTATTGCGCAATACTGTGCAATTGAAGATTTCTTGCTATTGTGCAATACTGTGCAATTGAAAATTTCTTGCTATTGGACAATACTTATTATATAATAATTTACACATCCTGTTTGGTGTGTATCTCCTACCATATCATTATTATTTGCTTTTTTAATATAAATCAGAAATAACCAACTTAAAATGGAAAATTTTAAAAGAAAAAAAAAAGGAAAAAAAGAAAAAAAAAAAAAAAAAAAAATCCCCCCCCCAAATGTTTTGAACCCCCTTATGATTCATCACCCCCAAACTCAATACAAGCCTTCCCTTTGTGGTATGGTACCTTGCAGTACAATTTCAGAGAGATCCATACCGTGACTTGAACACAAGTTATTGTCTGGAAACTAGAAAAATGCTTATTTTTGGTCCCTTTTTGGCCCCCAATTCCTAAACGTTTCGGGCAATTACCCCCAAACTCAATTCCAGCTTTCCCTTTGTGATATGGAACCTTGTAGTACAATTTCAGAAATATCCAAACACTAAAACACAAGTTATTGTCATGAAACTAGAAAAATGCTTGTTTTTTGCCCCTTTTTTGGCCCCTAATTCCTAAAATTTTGAGGCAATTACCCCCCAAATCAATTACAGCCTTCCCTTTGTGATATGGAACCTTGTGGTACAATGTCAGAGAGATCCATACACTTACACACAAGTTATTGTCTGAAAGTTACAAAAATGCTTATTTTTGGTCCCTTTTTGGCCCCTAATTCCTTAACTGTTGGTACCATAACCCCCAAAATCAATCCCAACCTTCCTTTTGTGGTATTGAACCTTATGGTGAAATTTCATGGAGATCCATTCACTTAAACTAAAGTTAGAGTGCGAAAACCAATGTGTCTTCGGACGACGACGACGACGACGACGCCAACGTCATACCAATATACGACCAAAAAATTTTTAATTTTTGCGGTCGTATAATAAAATGCTTCGCTGGGCGCAGCTTGATACGACCGCAGAGGTCGAACCCTGAACAGTTGGGGCAAGTATGGACACAACATTCAAGCTTGATACAGCTCTGAATTTGGATTGTGATTAAATATTTGACACAGCATAGGTTTCTGACACAGAAAGAATGTGGTCTAAGAACTTCAATTTTTTTAATTTACCTATTATGGTCCAATGTCCAAAATCAAAATACATGGTTAGATTCAGCATATCAAAGAACCCCATATATTCAATTTTTGTTGAAATCAAACAAAGTTTAATTTTGGACCCCAACTTGGACAAACTTGAAAACTGGTCCCATAATCAAAAATCTAAACACATGTTTAGATTCAGCATATCAAAGTACCCAAAGAATTCAATTTTTGTTAAAATCAAACTAAGTTTAATTTTGGACCCTTTGGACCTTAATGTAGACAAATTTAAAAAACGGGACCCTAAATTAAAAATCTAAAAACACAGTTAGATTTGGCATATCAAAGAACCCCAATAATTCAATTTTTGATGAAATCAAACAAAGTTTAATTTTGGACCCTTTTGACCTCAATATGAACCAATTTGATAGCGGGCCCACAAATAAAAAATCTAAATACATGGTAAGATTTAGCATATCAAAGAACCCATATATTCAATTTTTGTTGAAATCAAACAAAGTTTAATTTTGGACCCCAATTTGGACCATCTTGAAAACTGGGCCAAAAATCTAAAATCTAAATACATGTTTAGATTCAGCATATCAAAGAACCTCATATATTCAATTTTGGTTGAAATCAAACAAAGTTTAATTTTGGACCCCAACTTGGACCAACTTGAAAACTGGTCCCATAATCAAAAATCTAAACACATGTTTAGATTCAGCATATCAAAGAACCCCAAAAATTCAATTTTTGTTAAAATCAAACTAAGTTTAATTTTGGACCCTTTGGACCTTAATGTAGACCAATTTAAAAAACAGGACCCAAAATTAAAAATCCAAATACACAGTTAGATTTGGCATATCAAAGAACCCCAATAATTCAATTTTTGATGAAATCAAACAAAGTTTAATTTTGGACCCTTTTGACCTCAATATGAACCAATTTGATAGCGGGCCCACAAATAAAAAATCTAAATACATGGTAAGATTCAGCATATCAAAGAACCCCATATATTCAATTTTTGTTGAAATCAAACAAAGTTTAATTTTGGACCCCAATTTGGACCAACTTGAAAACTGGGCCAAAAATCTAAAATCTAAATACATGTTTAGATTCAGCATATCAAAGAACCCCATATATTCAATTTTTGTTGAAATCAAACAAAGTTTAATTTTGGACCCCAACTTGGACCAACTTGAAAACTGGGCCCATAATCAAAAATCTAAACACATGTTTAGATTCAGCATATCAAAGAACCCTAAGAATTCAATTTTTGTTAAAATCAAACTAAGTTTAATTTTGGACCCTTTGGACCTTAATGTAGACAAATTTAAAAAACAGGACCCAAAATTAAAAATCTAAATACACGGTTAGATTCGGCATATCAAAGAACCCCAATAATTCAATTTTTGATGAAATCAAACAAAGTTTAATTTTGGACCCTTTGGACCTCAATGTGGACCAATTTAATAACGGGGCCCAAAATCCAAAAACTTAATACACGGTTAGATTCAGCATATTAAAGAACCCCAAGAATTCAAGAATAAAACCCCATTGAAATTGATCAAGAAATAAGCAATTTATACGAAGTATCTTCTTTTGCACAATACTGTGCAATTGAATATTTCTTGCTATTGCGCAATACTGTACAATTGACAATTTCTTGCTATTGCGCAATATTGTGCTATTGGATATTTCTTGCTATTGCGCAATACTGTTAAATTGAAGATTTCTTGCTATTGCGCAATACTGTGCAATTGAAGATTTCTTGCTATTGTGCAATACTGTGCAATTGAAAATTTCTTGCTATTGCACAATACTTATTATATAATAATTTACACATCCTGTTTGGTGTGTATCTCCTACCATATCATTATTATTTGCTTTTAAATATAAATCAGAAATAACCAACTTAAAATGGAAAATTTTAAAAGAAAAAAAAAAGGAAAAAAAGAAAAAAAAAAAAAAAAAATCCCCCCCCCAAATTTTTTGAACCCCCTTATGATTCATCACCCCCAAACTCAATCCAAGCCTTCCCTTTGTGGTATGGTACCTTGCAGTACAATTTCAGAGAGATCCATACACATGAACACAAGTTATTGTCTGGAAACTAGAAAAATGCTTATTTTTGGCCCCTTTTTGGCCCCCAATTCCTAAACGTTTCGGGCAATTACCCCCAAACTCAATTCCAGCTTTCCTTTTGTGATATGGAACCTTGTAGTACAATTTCAGAAATATCCAAACACTTACACACAAGTTATTGTCATGAAACTAGAAAAATGCTTGTTTTTTGCCCCTTTTTTGGCCCCTAATTCCTAAAATTTTGAGGCAATTACCCCCAAAATCAATTACAGCCTTCCCTTTGTGATATGGAACCTTGTGGTACAATGTCAGAGAGATCCATACACTTACACACAAGTTATTGTCTGAAAGTTACAAAAATGCTTATTTTTGGCCCCTTTTTGGCCCCTAATTCCTTAACTGTTGGTACCATAACCCCCAAAATCAATCCCAACCTTCCTTTTGTGGTATTGAACCTTATGGTGAAATTTCATGGAGATCCATTCACTTAAACTAAAGTTAGAGTGCGAAAACCAATGTGTCTTCGGACGACGCCGGACGACGACGACGACGACGCCAACGTCATACCAATATACGACCAAAAAATTTTTAATTTTTGCGGTCTTATAAAAAGTAAATGCAATGTGTAATTAAACTTCTGAGATCATTAATGGGTGATGTTTATCAAGGTGGGCGGAGTTTTGACCATATCAGTAGCAACTGACTTACAGCAGCTTGTCAATAATGATATAACTTCTCCCGCCAGATCTGGTTTTTGATGCATAGGGTGTGCATTTTCTTTATATATTTAGAATTGCTGAAATTGAATGCTTTCTCACTGGACAAAACCTAATTGTTTTATGATTAAAGGCCAATCCTGAAGTATCCCCATGGTACATGTGTGAATGATATTGAGGTTCAAATAGGAAGATCCTTATTTATTCAATTGTGACACATACATTATTGTCATGGAAATGTAGTTTTAAATGAAATTAGCTCCTAGATAATTATGTAATAATAAAATTTTCACCATTTGAAAGATTAATCTTTCTTCTTTCTTTTGGTTCCTCATTTATGAATTTTAGAGCTGGAGGAAAGAAATTACATCAGTTGAAAGTTGTCTGATTGGGGCTGAAAAAATCTTTGTATTGTGCTACTTTAAATGAGTAGTAGAAACCACGGAAGATTTTATTTCCTATGGGAGTTCGACAAAGAGACACGTATAAGGATAACTTTGTTTCTTTACATTCACTCCAGTTACATCATGTACAATATTACTGAAAACCATTCAGTAAAATTAGACTTATGTAACCAGAGAGCATGATTTTCATTACAAAATCACACTCGAACCCGAGACCTCTGTGTTACTAGGCAGCGCTTTTTAAAACCAACTGAGCTAAAGAAGTAACTTCCTTAGCTCAACCACTTACCTGCTTACGGCTGGCCAAGCATCTACTATCTTCTACATATACTAAGGGAAGCAATCCCATCACACTTCCCCACTTCAAAAGTCATGATACCATTATGACTCAAACACCAAATACCCTGGCTAGAAATCCTCTCTAACCACCGTGGTTTTTTTAGTTGGGCGCCAAATGTAACCAGACTGAGAGAGCATGATTCATATTACAAAATCACTTTGTCTCCTCCAGGACATCTGTGTTACAAGGCAGCGCTTTAACCGACTGAGTTAAAGAAGTACTTCCTTAGCTCAACCACGTATGGCTGGCTAAGTGTCTACTACATATACTAAGGGAAGCAATCCCATCACACTTACAAATGTACAAAATAATTGTTAAATGATATACAGATGCCCTCTACAGGCCCTATGAATTTTATCATGTTTGGTAGGAAGTATAGATTATTACATGGCATTTTTCATATCAGACCCTTTATTGGCCCTCGTTCATGGTATCAGCCCTCGAGCCGTATCAGCCCTAGGTCATGATATCAGCCCAAGAGCCGTAGGCTCGAGGGCTGATATCATGAACGAGGGCCGATAAAGGGTCTGATATGAAAAATGACATGTTATGATCTTTTTATCATATAATTCAGCAGAAGAAATACAGACAAGAACTATTAAGATTTTTGTCTTTCTTTGAACTTTTAGATAATAATTTCCAGACAGCCAAATACAAATTTCTTAACTTTAATTGTTTTTATTGATAATACAAGCATTTTATTTATCTTGTGACATATCACAACAATTATCATGTTCTTAGTTTGAAAAGTTTATTGTCACCTTTCCTGTGATGGTTGCCCCCGAAAACATGTGCATAGATATGCCTGAAGTTGTTGGGGCTCAAAATTTGATGTCTCTCAAAACATGTGTAATCATAATTCATTGTTGGTTCTCAACCATTTTGTGAAAAGTATTAAATCACTTGCGGTTTTCTGCACTGTGTTGTTATTTTTCAAAGACTCGACAAACGCAGCCGTGTCGTCTGTCAATTTGTTTACAAACAAATTTCCAGAAATTTACGAAGTTGCATGCCATAAACGTCACGGACATTAACGGAAAGGCATGTGATAACATTCCGGAAGCAGTCAATAAAGGTTCGTTTATAAGCCCGCAGAGGAAACTCTTAGGAATCTGGTTAATAAACATAGTAATCCTTTCATAGCCTTTTAATACTTTTAAATGTTATTGAACTGTAAAATTTAAGTAATATTTTATACAAGTATATGATAAATAAAGATATTTGTATTTGATGGGACAAATGTATAAAGATCTATAAAGAATGTCAAGAATACAATAAAACAGAGCAATATCACATATAGAAGTACAAATGTAAATAGTCCAAATAATTATGACGTTTTGTATGGCTTTTTGATATGTTTTTTAAGGAAGGCGTAACAGCAAAAATCAAAAATAGCCTTTCTTGACGTCATAATTATTTGAACTAACATATAAGTTACATGGCTTGTACAAACGTTGACAAACTGAAAGTATTCACCTGTCCCAATTATAATCCCATTTCACTGAGGGTTCGAAATTTGTTGTCCATGAAGCCAAGACATTTCCATCTATCTTAAATTTTTCATACAACACAATTCCACTAGCTATTACAAAACCGCTTAATCCAACTGCATTGTTTTTACAAAACAAGAGGCATCGCTTCATAACCATGCTGGTGTGATAACTTAGGGACTGTTTAGACTAGGGAAGTGTAACCAACAAACCTCTGTTTTTTTCTGTAAACATGGTTAAAGATCTTCCTTGATATTTTGGAACACCATACTTTTTAGACTAGGTCTCCTTTGGGCGTAGATTTAAACCAGCATTAATAAGTAGGTACTGGCTAGGATTTACGTTGAAATGTAATAATTATTATAGTAACCTACAGACCATCGGAAATTCAGCAATAAAACCCAAAGCCTGTTAACGTTTTTAAAATTTTAACGTAACAATAACGCAATATAACCGTAGACAAAAATATTAGTGTTACCAAGGATTTGTATAGCAAGATATAAATCCTTGGTGTTACGCCCGAAATTAATCGGTTCCTAACCAGAACTTGCATTCCGGCAATTAGTCGTTTTTGTTATTTTTCGTTATTGTTACGTTTTCAACGTAATCGTAGCCAGTGCCTAATTAGTATAATTTTATAAGGCCAAACATGCAAAGAAACCACACGAAATCCAAGTATCTGTAATTACAGAAATATATATAAATTATAAGTTTCCAATTTTAAAACTGTGTCTAGTAGGAAGTTGAATTTCAAAGCGTCCGTCTTGGCTAGAATCTGAGAAAGTGTTGACTATGCTATGTTCTTTGTTGTTCTTTGTGGTCGTTGAATATTTTCTGTTGGTAGTTCGGCTAGACGGTGTATGCCTTTGCAAAATAGTTAATATTTGTATAAGCATAGATATAAGTATATATCCTTAACCACACGAAATATAAGAAAAAGTATCCATCATTTCATATATTCACTATTGAGTAGTAATAAAATGAATAATTCCAATCACCCACCTTTTATAGTACACACACAGTAAGTATGAGGGTCGTACGTAATTCAGAGTGTTATCACTCTAAATTATCAGCAATCACCATATTTTACTGTCATTCCCTCTACACCAGCAGGTGTGATTTTAACATGTACAGCAGCGAGCTTACATAAATTTACACAGAGTGTTTTTTTGTTGTTGTCTCGTAATGAAAATAAAGGACACAATTGCAATTACCATGCACATGAAGCAAAACTCAATCAGATCTCTTTCATAAAAAAGAGTACATATATTTTTCATGATTGTAAATGTGCCATTCCCATGTAAAATAGGTCGAGATTGACATAGATAGAACAGCTGTCAATGATATCAGAATATCGGAAACACGTCAATATTACCATCAAGAATTAATTTATAAACGAACAACACATGAGGGTCTGGATGGGGGCGGGGGGGGGGGGGGGTCCTTCATTTCTATATTCTTTAATTTTTAGGCCATTTTTCTCTATTCTTTATATTTATTTTTGCCCATTATTCCCTATTCTTTATATTTTAGCACCTCATTATTCTCTATTCTTTATTTTTTGGTCCACTTTTCTCTATTCTTTAAATTTTTGTCCAATATTCTCTATTCTGTAAAACCCAATCCACACCCTCATACACTGATAGTTAGTGTGTAAAGGTAATTAAATTTTGTTTATATAATCGGCACAAAATAAACATATTAGTTGATAAAATGAGCTCCAAGGAGCTCTTACAACAGAATTTATAAAACATTTGTGAATACACTGGCACAATGATCATCTCTCATTCAATTATACATGTTCAATGTCATTTTTAAACGCGTTAAAAATCGCCTGATTCATATATGGTCTGCGAGATTTTCTAATCATTCCGGCGTAGTCTGTTTTCTGATTGCAATAAAGAAAAAAATATCAAAATGACGTATATTTCTTCCAGGTGAACGATTCAGGCCCTTGGGGTTTGATGCAAAATTTTGCGGGAACCAATCTGTACTGACCTCGTAAGAAGTGACCACAAGAACCAACCATCAAAAGCAATACGAAGAAATAAAACCCATGCATGCACTGCTGAATAGATTTCTATAAATTGTCTTTAAAATAACATGATCATAGTACGACGTTAAAACGGTGATGTTATTTGTGAAGTCAATTCGAAGTCTATCCGCTATTTTAGAAATTCCGTATTACTGTAAGATTTGAAAATTCGAAGACAAAAATATAATAGTCAGCAATTCGACATGTAATAATTTCACAAAAATTATAGAACAGGTGTGTCGCCATATATATATAACATAGAATTGAGTTTATAAGATTTTACGAACGTATTGGCGTAGCTACTATTGACGCAATGACGCACTCGCTTGCACAAACAAAAAAGCTTTTTTTAAGAATAATGGAGAAAGAGCGCATGAGAGAGGGGGAGAGTATCGATAAATCATAATGTATTCATTGATACTAATACATGTAATAAGAATACTCCGACTTTTTTTTCGTAGTTTACCATCTTTTAGACCAGTTCTAATTAAGACCATCTTCTGAATGAACGTAGAGATCGATTGGTTAATTCAGAGGAAAGGTTTCTCACCCTGCTACTATAATTCCACATAATGTTAAAGATTTAAAACGCGAAGTTGCGTATAAATTGCGCCTATATGATCCTGATCTCCAACCGGAAGAGCAGTTCTTCTCGAGATCCAAAAATGGGTTGCTTGTTGGAATATTTATCCCTCAAAGAAACAAGATCAACTATATGAAACATTGGAAACGACGACAAAGAACTGTATCCTAATGTATACTGTATTCTTTAAATACTTCTTACGATGCCACCAACAACTGTGACAGCTGAAAGATCTTTTTGCGTCCTGAAACGTGTCAAAACCTATCTTAGATCTACAATGGGACAAGAACGCGGCTTTCTTCTCTAACACAGATACAGATATATATATATATATACAGATACAGATACAGTAAGTTGTATTAACCAATAAATGTGCCCTTTGAAGGGCAGATAACCAATAAATGTGCCCTTTGAAGGGCAGATAACCAATAAATGTGCCCTTTGAAGGGCAGACTAATTACAATGTAACTATTCATAACATAATAAACAAACTAAACAATAAACTAATAAGACATTACAGCAGAATGCATTGAGTATGTAGATAAAGGTTATATCTTTGGTTAGCTTGCTTGTTAGCTGAACCGTGAAGTTATTATTAGGTTAGGTAAACTACCCTCCTTTAAGAGTAGACTAGTCCGACAGATAACCAATCTATCTGTCTGTCTGTAGGACTAGACTACTCCGAAAGGAGGGTAGTATACCTAATCTAATAATGACTTCACGGTTCAACTAACAAGCAAGCTAACCAAAGATTCTACCTTTACCTACACACTCAATGCATTCTGCTGTAATAAGATACTTTTATATAATTTTCCATCGCGGCAATAGTTTGTTATCGATATTATTTCAAGGAAGTTTTAATCAGATGCTATCGTATGCCGGATTTACTTACAGGTGTTATACCACCAATTCCAAATCCCTATCTATTCAACCAAATTTTGCAAATTTCACAGCTTTCTAATTTATTTTTTTATTTATTATTACAGGGGCGTAGCTGCCGTTAGGCACTTTAGGCACGTGCCTACACATACTTTTTTCACAAATATTTTTTTCTATTAAAAAAAATAATAAACAACGTTATCTGTAGATGCACGTGAAGTCGTCAAAACTCTTTATAATTATCAAATGTCATTTGTACACTAGTCTATCATCCTTAGTGAATGGAGTATTGGATAGAATTGTGTGTCATTATAGATAGAAACTAAAAACTAGAACTGTGGTCCTGATCATTTCACTTCTATAAACAAATACTTGAATGAACCTCAACATGCTCAAAACCCTCAGGGACATTTTATTCTAAGATACATGATTTTTTTTAATTGGTTGTTGTTGGCTTTAAACTAGCTTTCCACTTGGTCTTCATCCAACCTACAATAAACCGTTGCCAAAGCTGGGCGTCTGTTTGGCTATGCGGGATGTATAAATACGCAGTCACGTCTGGTCAGAATTGGGACATTAAATCCAATGCCTAGTGTGGAGAGAATTCCACGCTCTATATGCACATTAAGAACACTTGCAACAATTCTTTGAGGGGTTCGTAAGGTGGTCTGAAGAATGGCAAAATTTCTGTTCCTATCAAATAAACCTTCATTTTCCAATGCATGGCATTTCCAAATTTCCAGACCTTCATCATGGACGACCCATATTTCAGGACCTAGATACCTGTTGTATTTATTGTAAATTTGTTTTTGTCCTGAACATCAGTCAGAGATATAACTCTATAGGGTTATTACAGAAAATAACTTGCGTGTGTTATTACAGATACTTTCATGAGTTGTCTACTCTTTATTCCTTAAATTTTCTAAATCTGTAATAACATATGTTTGTTATTTGTAAAATTATTTCATTTATAGTGGCCTCTAGGGATCTCTTGAGACTTTGCGCAGAAACTAAATGCATAACCTTGATAACTAATTTTTTAATTAAATTAATACATTTTTGATTAACCATGGTAAATCAATGAGACAAGGCTATTAAGGGATAAACTTAGCTGTGATAACAAGGCTCAGTTATTAAAGGAATTTAACTTATTATATAAGACACTTGGGAATTACTGAGAAACTTGCGCAGAACCTCATTACATGCTCTGGTCATTATTTCTTACAATAAATTAAAATACATTGTAATTAAGCATGATGTATGTCTGAGCAAATGCTTTGAAGTGATATAGAGAAGCTGTGATAACACCCTTTAGTTATTACAGGCATATTTTTACTGTAATAACATATAGGTGTACTATGCAAAATTGGCAAACTATGAACTGTTATATCTTTCAATAGTTAAGTATACATATAGACAAAAGTAATATCAATAGAACTTTTAAACATTTTAACTAAACTAATGATGTATATTGCTCCTTTGAAACATATAACATACATAAGTTATCACAGTTCTTTGATTTTTTAATCCACAATAACAAATGTATGTTATTTTTCTGTAATAACCCTATAGAGTTATATCCCTGACTGAACATGCATGAACTATTTGTCATTGGACGTTTAGCAATCAATCAATCAATCAACAAGCTAATTTTATCTTATATTTAACTTCATAGAAACCAGGTATATCCTGAATTGTACATGTATCATTTTTCTACATGCCAATTTTCAACCTAAATTTAAAGTCTTGTAAGAAAATACTAACGTTCGGAAGACAAGTACTGCTAAAAATAACCCCTAGCTGGTTTTCTGGAAATCTTAAATAAGTATACTATGGAGCGCATTAATCCTCAATTTTTAATGCAAACTCATGGACAAGAAAATTTTGGCTCAAAATGGTCTACATATATTTCTCTTTCAACAAAAGTTTCATTTCTGCAAATTTGTTGTTAGTTTAACATGTTTAAGTAAACAATGACATCAAAAGCACTATTTTTGTCAAGGAAGGGCTACTTTTACATACATTCTAAATTGGAGTGGGTGAATTGGTGGTCTGACACCTAAAGAGACATAAAAGATTATCAGAAGTCTTTTTTTTGCTTTATTCTTAATCCTTGGTCAATGTGAATTAAATAAAATCATATCTCATCATAATGTGACTTATATTGCAAAATTCACAGCTCAATTTAAACTGACTGTAAAGTTTGACTTTAAATTTATAGAAAATATTTGAAATTTAATTTCTGACTACAGGAACATAAACTTTCAATATCAAGATCAATTTTGGTTGATTTTTCCTTGTTTGTCCTACTGCTTTAAAGACTTTTTACAACTTTACAATGAGTTTAGTAAAAAATCAAAGGTATTGAAGTATCTAGGAATATTAACCCCCCTTTTTTTATCAGGCGCCTGAGTGAGTAATGGACCAGTAATTCATCAATAATGCAGTAATGGTCATGAAACAATTTTTATTTACTAGAAGTCAATAAAATCTAAAGGTAGAAAACTTTCATTTGAGACAATTTATGGGATTGGGGCGAGTTCATGCAGTTTTTACATTAGGCTATGCTATCTGCCAATTAAATACATGGAATGACGCAATGATAGAACGGGTAAAAATCAATTAATTTCATAAAATATCATGACAACAAATTTTTTTGTAGTAAATAACCTATGTTTTAATGTTTAATACCACAGAAACAACTAACTGTGCATTCCTAACAATTTCAGACATTTTTTTATATAAATGCATATTGTTGTAAGGGTGGAAAAAGTTAAAAATAGCACAAATTCAGGTTTAAGTTTCTAATTTTGCAATATGTGACTTTTCTGCCAAAAAAGGGTTGAAATGTGGCTACTTGCATCTCAAATGAACTGTTAAGACAAAAAAAAATCATTTGTTTTCTGAATTTTTGGTTTCACTGCTTTTCACTATAAAGGTGTCAGACCACCCAAATTCAAAATCCCTATCTATTCAACTATCTACAATTCTACCGAGCTGTATTATAATGCGGTTTGTGAAGAGGCACGACAGTTTCTTTTTACTATTGGGAATGTTATTACACACGTACTCATTTATTGAAACAAACACTTTTATAAATTTTGACTTGGATGGAGAGTTGTCTCATTGGCACTCATACCACATCTTCTTATATCTACTTAAAAGATAAAGGCAGTATGGGTGTCTTTAGCCAAATGATCTGTTAAGACAAAAAAATCAATTGTTTTCTGAATTTTTGGTTTCACTGCTTTTCGCTATATAGGTGTCAGACCACCCAAATTCAAAACCTATCGACTATTCAACTATCTACAATTCTACCGAGCAGTATTATAATGTGGTTTTTGAAGAGGCACAACACTTTCTTTTTACTATTGGGAATGTTATTACACATGTTCTTGTTTATTGAAACAAACACTTAAAAGATTAAGGCAGAATGGGTGTCTTTAGCCATCTTGGATTGTAATATAGCAGAACACAATAGGTCCCAATATTCAATCAAGTCAGCAAAATTCGATATAGGAATGCAATTTACTAATGAGAATATTCATTCAAATGAATAAATTTATATGATTTTATCTTAGAATAACTTATATTTTTACAAAGGTAGATAATTTTTGACTAAATTCAGTTTTCGTAACTAAGCGTATTAAGGGGAGATAACTCAAGCATCTTGATGTGATTTCCAAAGAAATTTTTATTTGAATCAGAATTGGTTTTTTTTTAAGTTTGATTAAACTATTACTTTTTACATAATTAATAACTGGTTTTGTGGAGCATTAAGCAGACTATATATATGGTTGGTTTATTTTCTCATAGTTGAAGGCTGTACGGTTGCCTATAATAATTGCTTACATCCACTTCATTTGAACTTTGGTGGACAGTTGTCTCCTTGGCAATCATACCACATCTAGTTATTTTAATGACTGCGAGTACTCTAGATCTGTACTTTGTGTGATGTTTACCGAGCACGGAAATTTAGATACGATCCGGGTAATCTTATCAATCCTTTAAATAAACTTATTCTAAAAGGTTACCAATTCAGCAATGTAATTAGATCTTTGAATATTGTTTTAATTGGTATAAATATTGATTTTGTTATCAGCAAATTTAAACCATACTTAATATTATTGTTAAACACATATGCACATTCACGGTACGACAATCTGTCGATACCTATATTTTGGCATTGCACAATGTATTTTTTTTCTCTCTGATTGTTAATGACGACTTTACACTAAATCCATTGGATGTTGAATGTGTACTGATTGATAATTTAGTCTTAGATACATGATTTTTTTTTAGTTGTTATTGGCTTTGAACTAGCTGTCAGTAACTGCGAGTATGCTCATATCTTTACTTTGTGTCTTTTTCTTTGTAAGGGATGATTAAATACCCTGCCACGTCCGGTCTGTGTTTTTGTTTAATGTTTTTTCTGCTTTGTATTGATCTGTTGAGTTAAGCCCTTTTAAACTGATTTTGATAGTTTATCCTTATATTGTACTGTTACACAATAGTCCCAGGTTAGGGGAGGGTTGGCGCCTTCAAACATGTTTAACCCTGCCTCATTCTTTATGTGCCTGTCCCAAGTCAGGAGCCTGTAGTTCAGTGGTTGTCTTTAGTTCATGTCTGTCATTTTTTGTTTTTTCGTAAATAGTTTTGTTATAAATTAGGCCATTAGTTTTTCTCAAATGAATTGTTTCATATTTTTCATGTTGTGGCCTTTTATAGCCGACTATACGATATGGGTTTTCTCATTGTTAGAGGCTGTACGGTTGCCCCTTTATTTTTTACATCCACTTCATTTGAACTTTGGTGGACAGTTGTCTCATTGGCAATCATACCACATCTCCTTAATTTTATGTCAACACTATATCATTGTTTTTAAGGAAACTCATCTTCGTTAGCCAAGGGTTACGATCCAGTCCCCTCCTCTCTGGATCATAATCCTTGGCTAGCGAAGATGAAGGAAACTCTGCAATTTGAGTAATAAGTTGAGTGAAGGAATATCCAGTTTTTGTTTATCTTAATTTAAAAAAAAAACGTAAACAGATCTATCCGTGTAATTGTGTAGAACTTTCTCTTTAGTGGGTGTAAGTGGTTTGTGGGTTTCAAATAATACGTCTATACCTAGTTCCTTTATCATCAGTTTGTACAGTCATTACTGTAATTGATCCCAAAGAACCGATACTGTTTGGGGCTTTATAACTACAAAAACCACTGAGTTACAGGCTTCGGACAAGGGACAGGCACATAACGAATGTGGCGGGTCACCACTGAGAGTGAACGCTCAACCCTTATAGTTTGTTCAAAACTGCAATAAATTGCTTCGCCGAGCGCAACTGGATACGACCGCAGAGGTCCAACCCTGAACAGTTGGGGCAAAAATGGACACAATATTCGCGCTTGATACAGGTCTGAACTTGGATTGTAATTAAATATTTGACACATAATAGGTTTCTGACACAGAATATCTGTTGTCAAAGAACTTAGAATTGGTTATATGATTTGAATTTATATTCAATTTTTTGCTTTTGTGCAATACACTATGCTGGTGCGAATTGACCCCCCCCCCCCCCAAAAAAAACAAAACAAAACAAAACAAAATTTGAAGAAATTTTCTTTTTAATTTCTGAAATCTGAAATGAGAAAAAATTGTTCCCCCCTCACAATTTCTTTTTTACCCCCCCCCCCCCCCTCCCCCCGGCCCAATTTTTTTTCAATTAATATTCCTCAATCAGCATTTTTAAATAGTAGCTTCTAAAAATAAATTGACAGCTAATCACCTCTAGACAATACAACATTTCTTTATACATAATTTAAAAGCAGTGTAAGGGAGATAATCCAAACATTACATTGTACTTTTTTTTAATTAGATATAACAAGACGTGGACTATGAGTGCCAATGAGACAACCTGTCCATCCAAGTCAAAATTTATAAAAGTAAACCGTTATAGGTCAAATTGTCCATTAACCAGGAAACCCTTGTTTTTCCCCCTAATTCCTAAACGGTTTGAGCCATAACCCCCCAAAGCCAATCCTAATCATCCCTTTGTGGTATGGAAACTTGTGGTATAATTTCAGAGAGATCCATACACCGTTCCACAAGTAATTGTCTGGAAACTAGAAAAATGCTTATTTGGGCCCCTTTTTTGCCCCTAATTCCTAAACTGTTAGAACTAGAACCCCCAAAATCAATCCCAACCTTTCTTTTGTGGTTATAAACCTTGTGTTTAAATTTCACTGAATTTCTATTTACATTTACTAAAGATATTGTCCGGCAACCAAATGTCTTCTGACGATGATGACGACGACGACGTGATACCAATATATGACCGCAAGCGGTTGTATAAAAATGGAAAAAAATCCTCTTTCTAGGGCAATAATTTCTGAAAGGAGTCAGTTGACAATTTCGGCCATGATGATTTATTTTTAGATCTTATTGTGCTTAACATCTTTGCCATTTACCACATTTAAAAAAAAAGAAAGAAAACCATGTTTGCTGGGCAATAACTCTTAAAAGCAGTCAATTGACATTATTTCGGTTAACATGGTTAAATTGACTTGTTTGTAGATTTTATTTTGCTGAATACTTTAGCTTTCATCATTTCTCTCTATCTATTGTACTTTCGGCAAAAAATGAGTAATATTAGTCTTTCAAGAGCAACAACTCATATAAGGGGTTAATTAACGATTCATTCTTGTTTACTTATTTTTAGATCTTATTTTGCTGAACACTTTTGCTTCTTTCAATTTCTCTTAGTCTGTTAATAGTTTCTGCAAAATAATAGTAAAACAACAATGTGTCCATAGTACACAGATGCCCCACTCGCACTATCATTTTCTATGTTCAGTGGACCATGAAATTGGGGTCAAAACTCTAATTTGGCATTAAAATTAGAAAGATCAAATCATCGGGCAATGTGTACTTAGTTTCAAGTTGATTGGACTTCAACTTCATCAAAAACTACCTTGACCAAAAACTTTAACCTGAAGTGGGACAGACGGACGGACGGACGAACGAACGAACACACAGACCGAAAAACATAATTCCCATAAATGGGGCATAATTAGTCTTTCAAGGACAATAACTCCTGTAACGGTACAATTGACAATTCGTCCATGGTTTTTTTTAAAACTATTTTGTAGATCATACTGTTCTGGCCATTCTTACTATTTTAAATTTCTCTCTATCTGTTATAGTTTTCAAGATAACAAGTAAAACTGTGAAATTTGCAAAAAAATTGACATTTCAGGGGCAATAACTCTAAAATTGGTAGTTTGAATTTACTAAATATTTCGCAGGAGATAGACCTGCTGGTCAATCCTACCCCTATGTTCTATTTTAGCAGCAATGGCCATGTTTGTTGATGGATCAATTCCTTGAATATAATTTTTTTTAACTAGATACCCTAAGGAACATTAAGATGAAGTTTGGTATCACTTGGCCAAGTAGTTTCAGAGATAAAGATTTTTTTTAAAGTTTACAACAACAGACAGACATAATCCCCATTCTTTTCTGATTTAAATGGCCATTGTCCAAATGTCTGTGCCCTTATCACTGGGGTTGATAGTTTGAATCTGGGTATCTCTTCATTTTTATCTGTTGTTTCTTAGTGTTCTTGAGCAAATTCAAAATCTCTGACTTTATTGACTTTTGTGTAAGGTCAGAAACACAGAACAGGAAAATCTCTAAATACTAAAAAAGCCTCTTTTCTTTGACCGTGCCTCAGACAAAAACAAGTCCAATTATAGAACAGAGTGTCCCCCTTGTTGCACATATTTTACCTGTCTGACAGCAATAATTTTGAGAAAAAAAAATCTTTAAACTTTAAATATCTTACAAGAAAAGTTGGCATGAGATCACTTGCTGGTATAAACCCAAGATATAAATTTAATAAAAATCCTATAAGAAATGCAGTTGTGAGAGTGCTTACAATGCAAATTTCCATATAATTAATTCTGATATAAACCTTTGATATAAATTTTTAGAAATATCTGGCAAGAATTGTACACTTTTCTATAGAATTTACATTTCTAGTAGACATAACTCCTGTAAAAATAATTGATGAAAGTAAATCATACCAATTTGTTTGCTCTATCTAACATGTCTAAAGTGCATTTCAGGATTAATCTTTATAAAAAAAGGTATGAGGTAAAGATAAAAACATGCAGACCTAGGGATACTTATCAGAATGCTGAAAGTAATAAAAGATCAGTTTACCATACAACAACAACACTGAATTTTTAATATTTTTATTACAAAGACAACAAGATTTTATAAAATACACCTAAAAATATATATATTGACTAGAAAAAAAATTAAAACAAGATGCTCTGATGAGCTTGCACTGACAGATCAACCCATGTAGATTCATGCACATATAGAATTTTTTGTATTTGCTTTTGTAATTTTCTCCTATACCATTTAAGTGATTTTAACATATGTCATATAAACCTTATGAAATCATTGATCACAAAAAATCAAATATTACAGGTTGAAGAAGTTCAATCAAAATTGAAATTAATTCTATTAATTTTGTAGAAACAAATTTTTTTCAGTGAAGAGTTTTAAAATTCATAATATATTGTCATGAAAGATCAGATGCTCAATAACACATTTGTAAGATATTGAAGTCTCTTATGTTAAATGGATAGTAAAATCCTTTCTGGTAAAAAATTCACTGCTACATATAAAGAATATTGTTAACCATATCAATGTACATTTAGGGAGCTTCCATTTGATTTTTAGGGGAGGGCTAGGATGAAAAATTTTGTCCTGCATGTTTTTTTAGTTGTAATCTCTGCCCTGCCTTTTTTCTTTTTTTTTAATAGTTTATAAGTTTATCCTGACTTTTTTACATAAATTGTCCTCCTGCCCTTTTTTTTTTTTTTTGCCAAGTTGCTCATCTTGCCTTTTTTTTTTACTCAAAACTCCTGTCCTACCTTTTTTTCAATTTTCATCCTAGCCCCCCCCCCCCCCCCCCCCCCCCCCCCCATAAAAATCAAATGGTAGCTCCCTTACTATTCTCAGATTGCTATGGCATCTGACAGTCTTTTTTAGGATTTACTGGTGCCGTAATCCCATATCAAGTCCTAAACAAGAATGTGTCCATAGTACATGGATGCCCCACTCACACTATCATTTTCTATGTTCAGTAGACCGTAAAATTGGGGTAAAAACTCTAATTAGACATTAAAATTAGAAAGATCATATCATAGGGAACATGTGTACTAAGTTTCAAGTTGATTGGACTTCAACTTCATCAAAAACTATCTTGACCAAAAACTTCAACCTGAAGCGGGACAGACAGACGAACGGACGGACGGACACACAGACCAAAAAACATAATACCCCTCTACTATCGTAGGTGGGGCATAAAAACGCCATCAGAGCAAAATTGCACTAACTATTACTTGCCAGCAAACATGGCAAAATTTTAAAAGATTACTGTAAAATCTGACATAATTGCAATGTTTTTATTAATGCAAAAAATACTGTAAATTCAGAAATTATTGCGATGTTTTTATTATTGCGAAAAATGCGACGGGTTATAATCGCAATGATTCAAACTCGCATTTTGAAATTTTTTATATGAATTAAACAGGATTTTTCTCAATATCGCAAAAATTAAAATCGCATTTAAGTCTAAAATGACAAAATCACAATAATAAATGCACGCAATAATTTCTGAATTTACAGTAGACAGCATCAAGTTTGCAATAATAAAAACTTGCATTCATAATTTTATTATTGCTGATTTTCCTTCACAAAATTTTTGCAATCACATTAATTTGATCTGACATCTTCATGATCTTACAAGTAAATAATGATTCACAATAATAAATGCAAGCATTAATTTCCAAATTACAGTATTTTGGTGCAAAATTCATGCCTCCATCAAGGTTAATTCAAAATTATTTGTGGGGTTATTATATACAATAAGCCCTTTGTTTAGGAAAATAAAACTTTATGTATTTGTATTTGTTACACTAATGATGCTTCATGTCATTATTTATCTATGAGCTAGTTTTGGTAAAGACTTGTTGAGAATCAATTAAATAAAAAAATTGACTAGTAAAAAAAATGTAAAATACATAAAAAAAAAATTAACAAAAACATGTATAAAAAACAAACAACAATTATAATAACAGTAATTAAACATTTCACATGTAAAATAAATATAAAAAAATATCACAAACAGTAAAATAAACAACAAAGTGTTTTCCCATAGAATTTGTTTCAAAGATTTGGTGATCGACTGAAAGGATGATGGTCATGAAAAATATATATATATGCATAATGTAATACATGTGTGTGTACCAGTTTTGAAGAAAGTGTATTGAACATATCATTAACATTACAATCCTGTGTTCGAAAAAAAACACTGACCGGAAAACTAAAAACAAGCTCACTTTCAAAATCATCCAATAAAGAAAGACTGACTTCAAGAAGAAAGAGATCGGAAACAACACATTAGTCCACAAAACACCACACTGAAAACTAATGGCTGACAACATTAACTGTATTAAAAACCAAGACAGAACTTACCGGTAATGCAGAAAAGTTGTACAATACCACCATTGGTCTCTAGGCAATGGATTTAAACATAGAATTAAATTATATGTTTACAAAGATACAGTAGAAGGCAGGGATTACTCTATATAAGTGATGGGGCATGACCAGAAAGTTTTTTGCAATTACTTTAGGCCTCAATAAATAAATCTTCTTCACTAGCTAAGGGTTACAATCCAGTCTGGAGGGGACTGATGTTTCCCCTGTGCTGGCAAAGATGCCAAAAATTAAAGTAACAGTGTATTTTCAATTACTTTTATGCATATGAAAATAAGGAGATGTGGTATGATTGCCTTTTGACACAACTATCCACCAAAGTTTAAACAGAACTTAAATCTAAAGAAATAAAACAAATGTGGTAATAAAAACCAACAGTAGACAGCTCTCTCACAAGCAAAAACACCATAACTGTACAATATAAGTGCATACACCACAAGCACGGGGACACATTCTACAGAATTCACACAGCAACCCTGTCATCCTTGAAAAAATAAGGAGATGTGGTATGAATGCCAATGAGACAACTATCCACAACAATTCAAACAAAACTTAAATTTAAAGACATAGGCATAGGATGTCGACAAACGTAATGATAAAAACTAACAGTTGACAGCTCTCTCACATTGTCTTAACCTACAATTTTTTTTTATCAAAGAATCTACCCTATTTGCGGATTAATAAAACAATGGTGTTTCTAGCTTCTTCAGTCAACAACCCTTGATTGCACAAATACTTTAAATGGCTTAGGATGAACAATTTCATCAAATTCAGACTCAAGTTTAAACACCTGTCCATTTTCTGCAGCTGTTATTGTAACTTGATGCATAATGTAAGTAAAGAACAGAAATATCTCTACATCAACAAGAGTCTCTCCTGGACAACTCCTCTTACCAGCACCAAATGGCATATACTGATCTGGTATGACAAGATTCTGTTTATCATCAAGGAATCTGAAAAATATTGAGTAAACAAGTGAATCTATGAGCTACTGCTCACTAATGATACCCTCGCCCGCTAAAAGTATACGGTAAACAGGAAGTTGTTGAGTGATGAATCTGAAAACGCATCACACGGTATAGCTGACTCATATAAACCCTGAAACCAAAGTTCAGAAATCCTTGTAATGAAGTTCCTGAGAAAAATGCGACAAAAATTATTCATGGGACGGACGGACGGATGGATGGACGGACGGACGGAGGGATGGAAGGACGGACGGACAGACAGAGGTAAAACAGTTTACCCCCACTTTTTTAAAGCGGGGTATATAAAAGCGGGGGTATAATAAATGTTTTTTTTTTATATAGCAGAAATAACAGATGAACAAAATTATTCTTTAAAGAGTCCTTCAACTATATATGGTTATAGACATTATTACATACCAGTAAAACAAAATTGCACACAGTGGGACAACATATTTTTATAAAAATAACATTCCAGTACTAATTTGAACCATTTTGCTACAATAAATAAATCAAAGCACCAAGGGCGCTATAGGCAGTTAATTAAAAAACCAAAGGCAAACTTGGCAGAAGTTCAGATGAATATTGTGGAAGAATTAGTGGAAATATTTATCTCAGGCATTATTCTAAGCTATTTCTGAAGTATCAAATAATGTTTGTACAGAAATGTGTACACTATCCAATCCTACCACTTTCAAAAGTTATTTCCAATTTATATTTTTAAAGATTCAATGTCTGAGATTATGCACATACACTGTCCCATGTTAGGGGAGAGTTTTGTGCCAGCTTACATGTTTAAGCCGCCACATTCTGCATGTACCTGTCCATAGTGAGGACCCACTAATTTGGTGATTGTTGCTGTATTTATTTTTTATAATTGTTTTGTACATAAATTAGGATGCTTCAGTTTTATTGTTTTACATTTGTCAATTCATGGTCGTTTATAGCTTACTATGCAGTATAGGTTTTGCTAATTGTTGCAGGCTGCATGGAGGAATATTCTTATCAGAATAATAATTTCGATAATGGTGTCCAACAGTGGGGTATATATGGTTTAATTCCACTATGTACTAGAGTTTAAATATGCCATATTAGCGGTTTTAGTTGGATCAGCTGGTGCCACTAGTACTATGCATAATTATCAAATCATACCTGAAACTATCTGAAGTGGTGTAATTTTCTTGTATATTATATTACAATAAATGCTTATGTTGTTAAAATGGCCTAGCAATGATGCAACATATGTTTTGGAAGGCTGTACGGTTGCCTATAATTGCTTACATCCACTTCATTTGAATTTTTGTGGATAGTTGTCTCATTGGCAATCATTCCATATCTTCTTATTTTTATAATAATTGTACATGTCTAATCTATAATAAGCTGTTCACACAGAGACATGTTTTGCCTATTTGTTTTGATAATGCAAATGTTACAATTAAACTAGAGGCTCTAAAGAGCCGGTGTTGCTCACCTTGGTCTATGTGTATATTAAACAAAGGACACAGATGGATTCATGACAAAATTGTGTTTTGGTGATGGTGATGTGTTAGTAGATCTTACTTTACTGAACATTCTTGCTGCTTACAATTATCTCTATCTATAATGAACTTGGCCCAGTAGTTACAGTGGAAAATATTTTGTAAAAATTTACAAAAATTTACAAAATTTATGAAAATTGTAAAAAATTTACTATAAAGGGCAATAACTCCTTAAGGGGTCAATTGATAATTTTGGTCATGTTTGACTTATTTGTAAATCTTACTTTGCTGTACATTATTGCTGTTTACAGTTTATCTCCATCTATAATAATATTCAAGATAATAACCAAAAGCTGCAAAATTTTCTTAAAATTACCAGTTCAGGGGCAGCAACCCAACAACGTGTTGCCTGATTGGTCTGAAAGTTTCAGGGCAGATAGACCTTGACCTAATGAACAATTTTATCCCGTCAGATTTGCTCTAAATGCTTTGGTTTCAGAGATATGAGCCAAACACTGCATTTTACCCTATGTACTATTTTTTAGCCATGTCGGCCATCTTGGTTCGGGGGCAGGGTCATCGGACACATTTTTTAAATTACATACCCTCATGATGATTGTGGACAAGTTTGGTTTAAATTTGTCTTAGTAGTTTCAGAGGAGAAGATTTTTGTAAAAGATTACAAAAATTAGAAAAATGGTTACAAATTGACTATAAAGGGCAATAACTCCTTAAGGGGTCAACTGACCATTTTTGTCATGTTAACTTATTTGTAGATCTTACTTTGCTGTACATTATTGCTGTTTACAGTTTATCTCTATCTATAATAATATTCAAGATAATAACCAAAAACAACAAAATTTCCTTAAAATTACCTATTCAGGGGCAGCAACCTAACAACGGGTTATCCGATTCATCTGAAAATTTCAGGGCAGATAGATCTTGACCTAATTTACAATTTTACCCCCATGTCAGATTTGATGTAAATGCTTTGGTTTGAGAGTTATAAGCCAAAATCTACATTTTTACCCTATGTTCTATTTTTAGCCATGGTGGCCATCTTGGTTGGTTGGCGGGATGGCCAGACACATTTTTTAAACTACATACCCTCATAATGATTGTGGCCAAGTTTGGTCAAATTTGGCCCAGTAGTTTCAGAGGAGAAGATTTTTGTAAAAGTTTACGGACGACGGACACCAAGTGATGAGAAAAGCTCACTTGGCCCGTTGGGCCAGGTGAGCTAAAAAGGAATACTTTAACATGTAAAATATATTCAAAGACAATGAACCATGACTGATGGTACAGGGCTGAACAAACTCCATGGAAATGAGATGTGCCAATGTTTATACAACTGCTTACCAAATACCATTGACTTTTCATAAGTCATTCCCTTTAAACAAACCTTAACACAAATTCAATTTCTAAGTCAATGAACCATAATGAGGAGGTGGGGTTAAATAATATCCATGGAAATGAACCTTTTAAATACCAATACGTTTGCATACCAAATAACTTTGACTTAAGATTACTGGTAATATTAAACTGACATCATCATAATAATCACAAACTAATACATGTAAACTAAGTAAAAGTTTCAAAGTCAATAGATCATGCTTATGACTGAGGGGTAAGGACCAAATATCCGCTATGGAAATGAGACATACTAATGCTTCTACACCTGCATGCCAATTATCATTGACCTACCACTATTGGTTTCCCTAATACTAACCTAATCAAAAGCTAATAAATGAATTTTCAAAGTAACATAAGGTTCCAAGTAAAAAGAGCATGATTGAGGGGGCGGGCCAAATAATCTCAATGGAAATTAGAAATGACAAAGTTTAAACAACTGCACACCAAAAAAAAACCCAGAAAAAAATGTATTTATAGATAAAATTACAGCCATTTTTTTGTCAAAATATGGTCCTCTAACTCCTAATTCTCCTGGATCCACACCTAATTGTATGTATTGTTAGAAATAGCTGAAACTTGCAAGTTGACGCAATAAGTATTGGATAAAGAAGTACGGACAAAGTTAAATTTCATGCAATTCTTAAATATTCAAACTAACCTGTGTGGGTCAAATCTCATTGGATTTTTCCAGTATCTTTTATCATGATGAATACTCCAAATGTTAAACATCATTATTGTATCTTCTGGTATATCAAAACCTGAAAATCATTTGTTAAATAAGAGATAAATATTGATTCTACTCTACAGTACTATATGATATTGCTATTGAAATGGTTGATTTGAATTTAAAATTTCAATGATATTGATGCTTTTAAATACATGCATTTGAAAATTTTGCTAGAATTGAAAAATGTAACGTAATTTCCCTTAGGAAAACTTTTTATTTACAATTTTTAAACAGCACTGAACAATCTGATGATGAACTTTAATGTTCTTTAATGTTCTTTTCTTATGATCTGTACAAAATATAATTGACGTTTTATTTTTTGTCATGATGCATGATTTCTTATTTTATGCTGACATATATAACAGCTTAACCAGAAAATAACAATGGAATTTGATATTATATTTAAATTCTGACCAATAAAACAATAAACAAGAGTAAAATTTTAGAGATCTTAACTATGCATAACCAAAAATGACGGGACTTTAACTACCGGTATGCTTAAACAAAAACATTCACAAAATAGGTTAAGCTTGAACATTAAGGCTGGAAACAGAACTATATTTTGTTGTGGCCTGAAAAGGATTACCTTGAAATACACAGTGCTTTGTTGTTCTGTGAGGCTGCAGGAAAGGGAATACAGTTACGATTCTCTGGACCTCTAAAATAACGGCCATTGTGTAAGGTAAATATGGCTGATTGACTAAGGATGGAAATCTCTCTCTGCCGACAACTTCATCTATTTCCTTCTGAACTAATTTTTGGCTATCTGGAAAAGCCACCATGTAACCAATGAGCCACTGTAGGATCGCTGGCACTGCTGAAAACCCTGACTCAAATATCTCCATTAGGAGGTACTCGATGTCATCACAATCAATAAGACCTCTATCCTCATCACTTTCTATAAACAAGAGCAAGTGATCTACTATGTCTCTGAGTCTATGAGGACTGTAAGTGTCTTTGTGATGATTGAGCATGTCTCTTTGAAATGCCATCTGAAATTCAGTTCTTTCAACTGTATTTTGAAAATCGTCTTTATAAAAAGAATGTAAAAATGGAAAGAAATTATTAGGACTAAAGACTTTCTTTGCATCTGATCGTGTTTTAAGTGATTTATAAACATCCTGTATGGCTTGGTCTTGTGTTTGATGGAAAACTAATGTCATCATAATATGCAAATGAGCAAATTGGAATGATTCTTTTGGGTCAAATTCTTCTTCTTGTTTAAGAAAATAACATAAGAGATTTACTGCCTCGGTAGTTATCTTTTCTTCAATGTTTGTATCTACGGAACAATAACTTCCGAGACAGTCTATGATGAATTTTTTCTTAATTGATGTTTTTTCGTCAAAATCTGCAGTTCCCAAACCTAAAATGAAACAACAATATAAATGTTCTATACTATATTGTATATATATTGTAAATTGTTGATGTAATATTATACAAAATGAATATGCCAATTAGAAAAGTTAACATTCATTGTTTTCGTTATTAACAAAACTTTGCAGTCTAGTTTCAATGATAAACAAATTTATGAAACATTTGTTGTGTTCTAAGCCTGAGACTACTAATTTTGAAATCATGAAACAAATCAATATCAAACTTTTTCAACAATTTGTGCGTTTATATATATATATATATATATATGTGTATACAAGTCATTCAGTTTGGTTTCTCTTAGTCCTCACTATAATGACAACAAATAAAAAACACATTTTTTTCTGTATTAAAGTTTAAACATGAATAAAAATAAAGGAAGAAAAAACAAGCAAGAAAGAAGAAAACTTAATTAATTTGAGAAATAAAATTTACATACATGTATATAATTGACTATTACCTTTTTGCCTGCAACCATGGAACAACCAATGAAAAGATGGTAGGTTTGGTCGGTCATCAAATGTGTCATCTGATTGGTTCAGACCATTTATCACACCATCCAATGAACAAACAAACACAATTCTGTTTTTACCAGCTTTAAGACTAAATATATCACCATATTTATTCTTCAAATTTGTTAATCGGATGTGGTGTCTTCCTTGGAATAAGATAGGATTTCCAATGATCGGCCATGGAAATGGCCCAGGTGGAAAACCATTATGTGTTTTTTTCCAAAGATATATTGCACTTAGAAAAAACAGGAAGAAAACCAGAAACAGCTGGTTTGTTTCCAGATTACTGAAAAATTTGACGTGAAACATTTTCATCAAATATTTAAAATTAATTTCATATCCTGTAACGTAATTTTTTCTGTTCTAATATCAGCTTATTGTTATTGGAATAACAATTCACTAGAACTACATTGTTGTAACAATAAGAGTAATGAGATACCAGTACATGAGGTCTTTAATTTGAAATCCTTTATACAAACAATATAATGCATCCCTCAAGACAGAATATGCTATCTGATCATAAAATGATCTTTCTGAAAAGAAAAAAAAAAAAAAAATGTTTATCAATTTAAGTGGCAGACCGGTATAAAAAATCAAATTAAATCAAATTTCTTCTTCCACACAAAGATGATAAACTATTAAAAAAAATACCTACTATAAAAAAAAGTGACTGGAAGTGAACATGTTATATTTGTTAAACTAAGATTCTTTCTATATCTTCATAGTGACATGTCATACACATGATACAGTAGAACCTCGATAATTTGAAGGACCCGACATAACTATTTGACCTATCATCCAATGTTCAAGTTATCTGAGGTCGCAAGTTGCATCATGCTTTCAACTTTGAATTAAGTTTGGCTGCAGTCAGCTTGGTAGATTTAGAGAAGATCATTGTAAAAGTTAATAGACAATATGGCCCCATGGGTACATCTGAAATGCCATCTTTAAAATAATTATATAAAAAATAAGGAGATGCGCCAATGGCAACGAGACAACTTATAAGCAACCAGAGTTCAAGTGATGTGGATGTTAGCAATTGCCAATTATAGATCACAATACTGCCTTCAAAAATGAGAAAAACCCATACCGTATAGATACCTTAAAAGGCCGCGCCCCAACATGATAAATGTGGTCAATTCAAACAAGAAAACAAATGGACTAATTTATAACTGTTCAATTTATCATGTTTCTAAAAAACAAATATGACAGACATGAACATGCAACAACCACTGAATTACAGGCTCATGACTTGGAATAGACATATAAAGAATGCTGCTGTGTTTAACAAGCTTGTGAGAGCTCAACCCTCATCCTAACCTAGGATAGAGGTGTAACAGCTTAACATAAAGAACAAACCAATACAATCAGTTGCAAATGACTTGTCTCAATAGATCGGTATGAACATGATGAAGCATAAAAATAACAACCAACATAAAAATAAAAGACACAAAGCCCCGATATAAGAGTATTCACAGTTACTGAAAGCTAGTTCAAAGCCAATTACATTGTAGAACTAATAAATTAATCATGTTCTCCCAGACTAAATGTCCTCTTCACATTCTGAATAGGCCACTGACTACATATCAATTAATCCCTTTTGGAGTTCTGTGGCTGGAGCTACATGTATTTTCTGGTTTGGCTGCCCACTAATTTTTCAGACTACTTTTTTGTGGATATGATAAGATATTGAGTGGGCAGTCAAATCAGAAAATAGCTCCGCTCTCAGAATCCCAAAAGGGACGAGATTGCTACACTGTAGCGAAATGTCCCCCACACTGTATAAATGAGGAATTAACTTGTGGGATAATAGTCAAAATATGGTAAAAGATCTAGACCAATAACTCTCACAAACATTGTCAAATCAAATTGATGGTACAATGTGGTCAACTTAACATGGTTGCAAACATTCCTACCAAGAATGAGAGTTGTCTGTCAAATTGTTTCAGAGAAGTTGTTTTAATAAGGTGATGCTATTAGTATTACAATACTCCAAAAAATAGCCAAAGTCCCATAACTCCCATAAAAATGGTCAGATCAAAGTGACAGTATAAAAGGGTCAACTTAACATGATGGCAAACAATACTACCAAGTGTGAGAGCTTTTCGTAAAACGATATCAGAGGAGTTGCATGGACAAGCTGTTAAATGGTCACAACACTAAAAAAAATAGTCAAAGTCCCATAACTCCTGTTAAATATGGTTGAATCAGAATGATAATACAATACGGTCAACTACATGTGTATACGTGATCATGATGATTGCGAACATCCTATTAAGTATGAAAGCTTTCAGTGAAACAGCCTCAGAGGAATTGCTTTTCCAAGTTAATTAAAGGTATTATTGTCACAATACCTCCCCAAAAAAGAAGGTCAAAATCCCATTTAACTCCCACAAAAATAGTCAAATCAAAATGGTAGAACATTATATGGCCAACTACATATGATGGAAAACAATCCTACCAAGTATGAGAACTTCTGTTAGACGCTCTCAGAGGAGTTGTACTCACAAGACGTCATTGTAAGAATACTAAAAAATAATGGCCAAACAACTCTTGTAAAAATTATAAATAAAACTGACCATGGCATAAGAGAATATGAAAAATATTCCTACCAAGTATGAAAGCTGCATGTCAAACTGTATCTGAGTATTGATGTGTTTTAGACCGACAAAGGGTCGATGGGCGGAAAACAGAGGCCATAATTTATCATATATCCAGCGGTGTGAGGCACGGAGGACAATAACTATGATAATATTATCAATATACCCAAACTGTAACATTTATAGGTCCTGCCAGGTCGTAAAAAATTTCCGATGGCACATGATATATTGTATTAAGAAATTTGTATGAGGTGTACATGCCAATATGGCAGTTCCGGGATACGGTTTTTAGTTGAATCTGTCATGTGACTTCCATCACCACGTGACCAAAATGTAGGCATCGTCACTTCCAAGACATGATGAGCAAACGGATGAAAAAGTTTGATTTTATACTGCACAAAATATTTTGGAAATTAAAATCTAATAAGATGGTCTCCTCCCTCATTCGTACGGGAATCAAGATTACCATGATTATACGTACTTACGGAACATAAATTATTTTTATACTACCCTACAGAATGACAATTTTGAAAGTGCTGGAAACTTTTTATAGAGCAGGAATACAGGTGCGCCTTCTATCTGGTAAATGACGTCATAAAGGCGTGCGAAATTGACGATCTTTTCCGGTGAAAGACATGATTCCAGAAATGACGTATTTCAGACAAAAGGTTAGGACGGTCATGTAGTCCAAATAATTATGACGTCTTGAAAGGCTATTATATTTTTTTCTTTGACGCCTTACGCAAGAAGGCGTTAAAGCAAAAATTTAAAATAGCCTTCCAAGACGTCATAATTATTTGGACTAGACGGTCATGATGGTTATGCAAAAAAAACACAGACAATAAACAGATAAACTGGTAAAATATAAAAATAGCATCGTGTTTAAAAAAGAATTATTCTAAGGAAAAGAAACTGTAGCTACTGTAGAACAGAACATAATTGATTCATGGATGTGTACCTGTGTGGTTTTCATTTTGGTCAGCTTCAGTTGCAGAGTCTGAATCAAACAAATGCTTGTAATTTGCCCCTTATATCATAATAAAATCCTTTTGTAAATTTCTTTGAAATTGTCACGAGGAATTAGTAAATAGGTTAAAAAAAATCAATTACTATTTTTTCCAAAATATGTTTTGCATGAAAGTAATATTCGATCATTGAGTAAAGATTACAAGCGTGTGTTTAACTTTTATCCGCTTACAACATCGATAAATGTTTGTTGACATGTGAAGGACGGGGAGGTGTTAAATGTTAAACTTCTGTTTATAGGACAAACATAAATTAACATGGCTTGCAGTTTACCAAATAGATTGCCATACAATAAATTTCTATTGTTACAAAGGTTAAAAAATAAAAATTTAAAAGCATGCCCTAGAAAAACCTTGATAAATCATTGACTTGTGTACAGTTATATTTAACAGTAAGAAACATCTTCTTGATTTATTGGAAATTTCCCTGAATAGAGTTTAAAACATGACACTTGAAATCCCTGATTTCTTTAACTAAATACCTCAAAAGAGGCATTCAGAGAAGTTAGATATTTATAAAAATGAATCCAGTTCGTTTCGCCCTGATTTCCACTCTTTGTCGGGGGTCTCATTGGGGGGTTCTGATCCCGCATCCCGCTTACTGTTTTATCAGATTCCCGTATCCCGCTTACACTATGTACGTAAGCAATTCTCATTTTTTTTGTAATTTCCCGTATCCCGCTAGACATCATTTCCCGTTTTCACGGCACAATAATTTGACTTTCACGTGTCATAAGATTTGGTATGATTGCCAATGAAATATTACTATTCCAAGAGATCAAATGATATAGATGTAAGCAACTATATGTCATCAAACAGCTTTCAACCATGAGCAAAACCCATACCCATACTGTTTTGTAATCTTATAATAACAGTCTGGACATGAAAAAATGCTTAACAGTCCAAATGACAAAAAAAAAACTCTTTCTATAGAATAGTACGAGGCAGGTGTTACATGTACTTGATGAGCTCCTGAGGTGATTTGTTTTTAAGAATTGTGAATTGGATTCTGCATGTTTATTTTACTTGCATGCATTATACTTTTCAGAATCAGATATGTCAGAATGAGATGTGTGCAAATTTGTTGCAAATACTATGCTCAAACAGATACAATTTTGTGGGAAATTGTATGCTTCTTTATAATGTTAAAGGATAAATCCTACAAATAATGGAAATTTTGAAAGGTTTTGTCAACACCTGCCGGTTGTTGAATTTTTTAATCTCAAATTGACCCTTCTACCATGCATTTATGTGCCTTTTGGCAGGGCAAACCCAAACCCAAAACTTGAAAATTGGTATTTACTGCTTCTCTATTCCCTATTTATGTCACTTTGGTTCAGGCAAACACAAGAATTGAAAATTGGTATTTGCTGCATTTCTGCTACTCAAGCAGCATTCAGGAATAAGGGCAAAGATCGGTCAGCTCACAGTCAGAATCGTATATCCTGCTGGTATGGTGACATGTTTTTATAATCTATTGACTTAATTTAGTAATACATAAAAACTAAGTAGTCATGTTATGTAGAAAAAAGGATATGGGGTATCCATCCATGACACAAAATCAGTATATGCACAGCAAAAACAGCAAAAAATACACAAAAAAAAAAAAAAAAAAAAAAGGAACAGCTTTTCTTCATCTCAAAGTCACAATGAGGCCTTCAACTAGGTACCAAAAAAAAAAAAAATTCTCACCTCACTGCAAGTTTAAGTTCAAGTTGATATTTTTATCTCAAACATGAATTAGAAAATTTAGATAATAGTAATATTATTCTAAAGGACTGTTTGGTATGCATTTTAGTAAGTTGACATTTTATTTTATTTTATAGGTCAAGAATTAAGTTGCATTCAGAAAGGTCATTATCTAGTGGAAATGCAAGTAAGTATTTGTTTTAAAGAATATTTATCCATACTCAATATAACACAGTCATACCTTGCTGATGCAGGTAAATCCAGAAGAGCATTTCAGAAGTTCAGATACATGAAATTTATTAAGTGTTGTTTTTGTCGAGCCTTCGACTTTTGTCTAAAAAGCGAGACATAGCGATCCTACATTCCGTCGGCGTCGTCGTCGTTGTCGTCGGCGGCGTCCACAAATATTCACTCTGTGGTTAAAGTTTTTGAAATTTTAATAACTTTCTTAAACTATCCTGGATTTCTACCAAACTTGGAAAGAAGCTTGTTTATGCATGATCATAAGATAGTATCCAGAAGTAAAATTTGTAAAAAAAAAAATCCATTTTTTCCGTATTTTACTGATAAATGGACTTAGTTTTTCTGCCAAGAAACATTACATTCACTCTGTGGTTAAAGTTTTTGAAATTTTAATAACTTTCTTAAACTATCCTGGATTTGTACCAAACTTGGACAGAAGCTTGTTTATGATTAAAAGCTAGTATCTAGAAGGAAATTTTGTTAAAATTTTGTTTGATTTTTTCCGTATTTTACTTATAAATGGACTTTGTTTTTCTTCCAGTTAACATTACATACAGTCTGCAGTTTAAGTTTTTAAAACATTTATTAGATTCATAAACTATCCTGGATTTTTACCAAACTTGGATAGAAGCTACTTACGATCAAAAGATAGTATAGAGAGGAATTTTTTTTATATTTTTTTCCTCATTTTTGTTGAGCCTGCGATTAACAGCAAAAGTAGGCGAGACACTGGGTTCCACGGAACCCTTACGAATTTTCATTATTTTTGCCATCAGATGTTCATAGTTTTATTGTAATGTAATTAAAAAACGTAAGGAACTAAATATGTCCCTATGATATTTTTTTAAGACAGCAGTTTGTTTCAGAGTAATTTTTTTTATTTAGCATGTTAAATGTCCTAAATGAATGAAGCATACTGAAATAAATCAAATCATACGAATGCACAGAGAGTGAAGTAAAACCCAAGGAAACAACAAACACATAACAATATTAAGACTCATAATAAGATGAGGAGATGTGGTATGAATGCCACATGATCCAACAGAGTCCAAATGAAGCTGATTTAAACAATGTTCAAAAGGTATTCATAGGGCCTTCAACAATGAGCAAAACCCATCCCGTTTAGCATGTTTAGTTAGCAAAACATATTTATAAAGTATGTACACATTATATTGAGAACTCAAGATATTTTCCAAGTATTCATTCAATATCAGCAAATTTATTGTAACTGAGAATACGTTGTATGGGAAAATTATTGAGAGACATTCATGATTCAAGTGCAGAATTAATCTTGAAACAATAATAAATATTTGCAAAATATTCTTTAAACTTTTGTAGATGTAAAACCCATTGAAAAGATATTGATAGCAAACAGAGGAGAGATTGCCTGTAGGGTTATACAAACTGCTAGAAAACTTGGTATCAGAAGTGTCGCTGTATACAGTGATGCAGACAAAAACTCACTCCATGTCTCACTGGTAAAGAATATCATATTGTATATTTCAAAATTTTAAAAAGGGGTTATTTTTTATTAGTAAGGTAGGCATTTCACTGTGACTCTACATAAACACTGGGATGTTCATTTAATGACTTTGTACAAAGCTGAAACACGAGCAATGACAACATCAAAGATTTAACAGGTCCTTTTAAGACAAAAAAAAATCTGATATATTGTCAAATTCAGGACTGAAATTAGATCTAGTAAAAGAAATGCAAGAAATAACAACACAAAGTGTATTAGGAATACATGTATACAGGTCAAATAATGTACCTATACAAAATTTATTGAAATAGATTAGATAAAAATATTTCTTCTAAAACATGATTTACATAGAATCAAGTGGAAGGTGAATCAAACTTTATATAAGATATAACTTGAATTCAATTCAGAGACCTTAATAAACATTTCCTTTTTTACTTTGCATATTATCTGGTAAATGAGTATATCAAAATACATGAAATAAGGGAAAATTCATGCAATTTCATGACATTTTTTTCCCTACATTTTGACTTTCATAGATTGTTTATGCATGAAACATTTGCCACTGGCAAACACCAACAATCTATGTAACGCCATTTCTGAAGTGGTATTTCCTTTTGGGGCCTTTTATAGCTGATGATGCGGTATAGGTTTTGCTCATCGTTGAAGGCCATACAGTGACCTATAGTTGTTAACTTCTATGTCATTTGGTTTCTGGTGGAGAGTTTTCTTATAGGCAATTATACCACATCTTCTTATTTTTATATTTCATATGTAGATGAATAACTTGTAAGATTGTATTTGTAGGCAGATGAAGCGTATCACATTGGACCTCCTGCTGCATCACAGAGCTATCTTTGTCAAGATAAGATAATGAATGTGGCCAAATCATCTGGTGCACAGGTAGAGTATAAAGAACATTTTTTGATAATTCTAATTCAAATTTAAGAGAAAATATCATTAAAGTACTTATATCATGATGCATGTTTTTCAAAAAGTTTTCAGATTTTGGAAGATGGTGCATACAATTAATGCTATCAAAATGATTTTTTTTTGTAAAGCCAATTCCGTTGTATTTGCAGGATATCACAAACCTTGCAAACATTTTTAAATTAACAGGGATTATCTCATTATTTTTGTTAGAATGTGGTTTGATGTACACCCCTTCTTTTTTAATATAAGATTTAAAATCTAAAACCACTATGTTTAAGAGGTTTTTATACAGAGTCATATTTCTTTTCATACAGGCTATTCACCCTGGATATGGATTCCTGTCAGAGAATACAGAGTTTGCAGAAATGTGTAGTAAGGAAGGGGTGATTTTTATTGGACCACCAGCTACAGCCATTAGGGACATGGGTATTAAAAGGTGTGTACTGCATATATGTTTTAAAACTGTCCAGTAGTTTCTAATCTCTGTTTTAGTTGTAAATGTCAGAAAGGACAAGCAATGTTAGAATAAAAGTTCTTTAAAGGGTTTGACAAATACTCTTCAGACATTTTTTTGTAAGGATCCATATGAAACTAAATTCATGGCTATAAGGGTTTTGCAAAAAATACAATGTATATAGCTTTGCTTTGCATCTCATTGTACAAATCCTAATTGGAAATTTAACCTTGGTCAATACATACTTAAATAAAACTAGAATTCATGGTATGTTAAATTTATGTTGTAGTACATCAAAACATATCATGTCTGCTGCTGGTGTTCCCATTATAGAAGGTTACCATGGTGAGGACCAATCAAGTTCAAAGTTGAAACAGGAAGCAGCTAAGATTGGTTATCCTGTAATGATCAAAGCTGTTAGAGGGGGTGGAGGAAAGGTTAGGCAATGTTGTTGAAAGATAATGAAAAAAAGTCAAATAGGAAATTTTTAATGTATAAGATACTGCTAGCATGTACAAAAAAGATTTACTTCATGTCAATTGTCCTTATATATCTAGTTCATCCCAAATTTAAATAATAATTCCATTTTATGTGCAAGTGATGACAAGTTCATCAATTTGTGCATTCAAAATATATTTATATAAATGTAATAATAAATAATATTTTGTGCAGAAATATGAAATAGGTTACGTTGTCAGTGCAGACGTTTCCTGCAAGATGAGTTGAGAATTGAACAAAAATTATTTAAAATGGATAGTATAAACAGGAATATATTTTCTGTTATTTTTATTTGCAGAATATTTTAAAATACACAATTTACACCAAAGAAAATGTTACAATTAATAGGAGACAACTCTAGTTATAAATATTCTGGCTGACAAAAAAATTGAAAAAGATGAATAAAATGTAAATGAACTGAGTAGGTTGACAGAGTAAGTATAAGCAGAGATAAAGTAAACTTTATGACATACATTTTTAATAACATAAAAAATAGAAAGTTTTTTTTATATTTGGGGTTCTACGAAAATATATTTACAGGACTAGACACTTTCCTTTTTCAAAATAAAGATATATTTCTTTCATTGCAATATCTGTAGTAGCAGCTGTATTTGACATTTTCTTTAAAATTACAGGGCATGAGAATAGCCATGACAGAGGCAGAATTTGACGGTCAGCTGGAGTCGGCCAAAACTGAAGGAATGAAGTCATTTGGGGATGATATTATGTTGATTGAAAAGTTTGTTGAAACACCAAGGTAAGGTCCTCATTTTTAACCCAGGTCCCAGGAGTGATTCAACACTTTTTGGAATCTTTCTTGAGAACCACTCTAGATCTATTCCAAAATTTATTTCTGGAGTCATAATAAATTTTATATGAAGCAGTTATTTCTCTTGATAATGAGTATAACTTGTTTGAGTAAAACAGATGTAAAAAAGAACATTTGATATGACATTCTTGACTTCTTGCTCATGATAGAGATGCTTGCATTTTTAATATATGTATAGATTACCAGCCATTTCCTTTTGGCTACTGATAAAAAGAATCTAACAGTAAAAAAAATGGAATAAAGTTATTTTATTACAGAATGGTTTACTGGAGTATAAAAAGGTGTTTCTGCATATACATTGTCTAACAAAATTTCTTGATCTGACACATCTAGTAAACCCTTATTTCTTTCAAAATATAAAAGATTATAAAAAACAATTTATTGATTAGAGTTTTTATACGCCCGTTTACGGGACGTATTATGGTATACCTCTGTCCGTCTGTCCGTCCGTCGTCAACATGTCAGACATTAACTCAAAAACGCTTTAACCAATTTGCATAAAACTTTGGTGAATTGTTTATATCTATTGACGTGAGCTCCCTTTCGTTTTTTATAAATTTTAGATTTTACGTTTCCGAGTTGTGGGGTTTTATTCACTAAAAAAAGGGGGATTTTCCAGTTTTCGACAATAACTCAAGAATGCTTTCACCAACTTGCAAGAAATTTTGGTTAATTGTTTATATCTATTGACATGAGATCCCTTTTGATTTTTATAAATTTTAGATTTTAAGTTTCCAAGTTACAGGGTTTTATTCATAAAAAAAAAGGGGTGATTTTCCAGTTTTTGGACAATAACTCAAAAATGCTTTCAGCAGTTCTCATGAAACTTTGATGAATTGTTGATATCTATTGATGTAAGCTCCCTTTAGAAATTTTATAATTTTTAGATTTTACATTTCCGAGTTATGGGGTTTTATTCATTAAAAAAGGGGGGATTTTCCAGTTTTCAGACAATAACTCAAAAATGCTTTCAGCAATTCTTATGAAACTTTGGTGAATTGATTATATCTATTGATGTAAGCTCCCTTTAGAATTTTATAAATTTTATTTGTTTATAGTCTGACAACAGATTTATTAAGTATTGCGCAACAGCATAGTGTATTGCACAACAGCAAAAAATCTTTAATTGAATATAAATTCAATTCATATAACCAATTTCAAGTTCTTTGACTACATTTATTCAGAAACCTATAATATGTCAAATATTTAATTACAATCCAAATTCAGACCTGTATCAAGCTTGAATATTGTGTCCATTTTTGCCCCAACTGTTCAGGGTTGGACCTCTGCGGGCGTATCCAGCTGCGCTCAGCGAAGCAGTTTATTTTACCTGTTCTCTTGACAAATTGTCAACATTGAGCAAGTTCATGTATTTTACCTATTACTTATCATATTTGACTAAGTAGAGTCCTTTCATCTTTACTTGATCACATCCCAATTTAGTATGAAAGGAAACTGTTTTTCTCAATGTGTCAGTTTGTCTTGCCTTTTTGCCAATGGAGACAATTCTTTTAAATTTATAAAAAAAAATGGATTTAGTAATGTTACTTATCTTAAAATTTTTATTTTGATATGTACAATGTATAAATTGATAATGAATATTTATATAAACTAATATAATTCTGTTTGTTACAAAAAAGTATTGTCCAGGCTGTATCATTTAGCTTTCATTTACTAATGTAACCTTATTATATTTACTTATTGTTTTGTTTCAGACATGTAGAAGTACAAGTATTTGGTGATCACCATAACAACTATGTTTATTTATTTGAGAGAGACTGTAGTGTACAAAGACGTCACCAGAAAATCATTGAAGAAGCACCTGCTGTAAGATCTGACATTTTCAGTCAAATTCTTAAGAAATTGTTTTCTTGTAACTTTTCGTTATCACCAGAAAACATGACCTTTTTTATGCCAAGTAATTTGCAGTTTTTTTAAAATACAGTTAAAAATTAATTTTCAAATTTAACTCAGCCGTGAAGAGCTTTAAAACTGCTCTTGTGAACTGTCAATAAATTGATGACGCCTTAACCCCATGTTAAATGCATTATTGGTTACAATGGCGTATATATAGAGATGCAGATTCCCATAGTAAGATCTAATACATACTGTGGAAATACTTTCTTTATGTGTATCAATTTTCACGGTTTATAAATATATCAGATTTTTATTGGATTTCAAATTCATGGTTTTATGATTTACACTTTCAGACTCAAATGAAGATATATTTTTTGCTTGGTACCGTACTAATATAATGAAATCCATTAAGGTGGGAATCACTTTCACAGTATTAATGTTGGTAATTGATTGCTATTTGTTTTATCAAGCCAAAAAATCAGACTTGATTGAATATCTGTCTGTCAGTTTGCCTTGAGATCCTAAAGGATTGTGGGTATTATTTCAACACCAAAGTTTGAACACAGTTGTGCCATATGTTGGACATCCATAATTTAGGATATTGCTAATCAATTATAGATTTCTTGTCTTATCTTTTGAACATATTACCCAGAATTCACTAGAGTCTGTAACAGTGAATAGAAGACATTCTAAAGACGTGCTTTTTGTACTGTATACTGTAAATTCAGAAATTATTGCCAGGTTTTTATTAATGCCAATAATGCATCCTGGTGAATATCACAATAAAAAGAACTCGCATTCTGATATCTGACATGTATATCTGTATGCAGCTTTTCCTGAAATCGCAATAATTAAACTCTCATTTTGTTCAATATCAAAAATCGCAATAATAAATGCACACAGTAATTAGTGAATTTACAGTATTTGTTTATTTGTGTGACAACTTGACTGGGGTTACAGAAACAAATTAAAGATGTAATTAATCTATATTTTGAAACATTGTGATAATATTTCTGTTTTACTTTTTTCAGCCAGGACTATCAGAAGAAGTAAGAAAGTCTCTAGGAGAAGCTGCTGTCAAGGCTGCTAAAGCTGTCAACTATGTTGGTGCAGGTAATATAGTTGTTTATTATATACTTAGTTTGGCAGATAAAAATCACATTGTGCTTTGAATTATTGTTTATGCCTCAATGAGTGCATATGTTATTCATTATAACTTTGTAAAAATGTGTAGGAATATTCAAAAGAAAACAAATAAAAAGCTTGATTTTACTCATAATTTCCTGGTTTTAGCTTTAAAATGTAATTATGATAATTCATTTTCGTAATTTTATAAGGTAGTAAAATCCAATAGGGTTAAGTCTGAGTTATTTGTTTGCTTTATTTTTTATCCAATCACAATAACAAATTCAGACAACACCACAAAAGACGATGTGATATATATTCAATAACAACCAAGACTAAAGAACAACACATGTTTATTTTAGAAGAGGAAAAACAAAAACAAGAATTAATTATTTCCAAATATGATAGTCAACAATTATTATAAAATTTGCATAATAAGAACTTTTTACAGCTTTACTATGAGTGATTGAAGGTGCTTTCATATGTGATTTTTGTCTGTTTATTTGTCTACGAACCTTGTTCACCCAACTACTTTTGTAGCCAATATTAACAACATGAAGACTTAGAATCATATCACTCAAATAAAAGAGAGGCGGAAGATACCAAAGAGACATTCAAATTCATAAGTCCAAGACAAATTGACGGCTCCATGGCAAGAAAAGAAACACAACAAAAAGACAAACAAAAGTCTACAAAACGTAGCATAGAAAACGAAAACATGTACGGTAAACATTATTGTCAAACGATTCTTCTTGGAAAAACAAAATTAAAATAATTATTAGGATTCAATTCATATTTTCTTGAATTAAATGATGTGTAAATTGGAACAATATCCTCACAAACTGTGCTGAAAAGTTCTTCATACTTGTTTTTGTTTTTGAGAGAATTTATCCAGTAAATACATCAATAACTGCGGAAAAATTTGTTTTAATCCTATATTATATAACTTGTAAATATCAGATGGTGATACTTCAACTAAGATGTAAGTTTAAGTACATTCATCAAAAGCAATCTGATAAAATTACAGATCCTGTATCCATGTTTTGCTCACAAAGATCTGACAACAGTCAATTCTACTTTCGATTCTGGTAATTATTACATCAGCCAAAGGAATTTAGTTTTCAAATTTTTTAAAAGTGTGTATCATTAGAACAAAACCTGAGGATCCCAAAAGGCCTTTAAAACAGAAAGTAGAACAGAGTGTTGTGAGATCCTATGAAGCAGAGGGTGACCACAGATCAGTATTTCAATCTTATTATCCAAAATTGATCTAAAATGAGAAAACTTGTTGTTTTGTAACAGGTACAGTGGAATTTATCATGGATAAAAATCAGAACTTTTATTTCATGGAGATGAACACCAGGTTACAGGTGGAACATCCAGTAACAGAGATGGTGACTGGTACAGATCTTGTAGAATGGCAAATTAAGGTACCAGAAAGATTTTGTCATCAGACAGCAAAAAAAAAAAAAGAAAAGATTTGTGACATTCTTGCAGTTAAATAGACCACATAGTTCTTGAATCACCTATGAAAATGAATTAATGTAATGCGTCATAATTTTTGCTTTTTACTGTGAAAGTACTTTTATTCGTGGGGTACCAATTTTTGGTTGTTTTTGTGGATGGCTTTATCCATGAATTTCAGTGTCCAATGAAATATAACAACTGTCGTCCAAATCAAGACATCGAAAGATCCCCATTTATATTTTACTACATAGATTTAAAAAAGTCCTTTTGCAGCATTTTGGAAATAAATGACCACATGGTGCTGTTTGAGAACTTATTCCAGTAACTTCTTTATATTCATTTTTTTTTCTCATATATTCAGGCAAAACTTTTTTTTCAACCAATTTTATAATGCGACAGTGATTTTTGGATTATTTTAAGGTTGCCAGTGGTGAACATCTACCTCAATCTCAGGAAGAGCTGAAATTAACAGGCCATGCTTTTGAAGCTCGTATTTATGCAGAAGACCCAAATAATGCATTTATGCCAGGTGCAGGGCCACTTCATCATCTAACAACTCCAGAGGCTAGTCAGAATGTCAGAATTGACACTGGTGTCCGACAAGGTATGTTTAGATGTTGTGATATTGTGGTAAAACTTTATGCCTCAAAACACTCTTAAATAATTTGTCTACATGAAGAAAAAAAAATACAAGTACAAGCTTAAAAAATATACATACAAAAAAAGTTTCGGAACTTCAAATTTTTCTTCAGACTTGGGTGGCGACAATATTTGAAAAGTCTGCTTACAATGCATCACTCCATCCCTATTAAGACCACTCTTCCAGCAAAGAGAATGCGTTTCATTATAGGAGTAATCTCTGATTAGTTGTTGCTTTACAAAGAAATTTCTGATCTAAATAACTAGTCTCATAAGAGGAGTAACCTGTTGTTTGGCATAGTATAACTGTATATAAAAGGTTTCTTTGGAATTTGAGTATGTCTTTGCTAAAAAATGATTATATGCTTTAATGTTTTTGTTCTAAATTTCACAATTACCAAATTTTACCCACTACTATTTTACCATTGGTAAATGCCTCACATACCAAACAGAAAATGTTTATCTATCAGTAGTAACTTATATCCTTTACAGTTTATATTAGAGTTTGTATTTCCCAAAGTTTTAAAGGGTTGTCGGTTATCATATATGGATTAAATTTCTTCTTTTGTTTTGTCCTTGCACCTGTTTGTTTTGTCCATGCACCTGTTTGGTTTCCTTTGATACGCCTCATTCATGTATTGTCTTTCTACAAGTTCTGATTTTTAATGCTCTCATTTATATAGTTATTCTGGAATCTTTTCACTTGTTATGAAGAAGATGCTCAAAATACCAGTATCAAATATAAGATTATCAGAGCACATTTGAACATTTTAATACATTTAATATTTTTAAAAAAAGATCTGAATTTTTTTTATTACAGGTGATGAAGTTTCTGTCCATTATGATCCTATGATAGCTAAACTTATAGTATGGTCACCAGACAGATCAACAGCTCTTAGGAGTGTTAGAAATGCTTTAAAAGACTATCATGTAAGATTTGAAATAGCTTAATCTACTGTGTGATCCCAATACAGATATATGTGACTCTTTAAAGTGTTAGAAATGCTTTCTTAGACTTTTAAGGTTTTTTGCTCTACCGGTACTCATGAACAATTATTTTTCAGTATTTTCATAAGTTCTAAGATGATTTACACAAATAAAATAGCAGCTTTAAAGGGAAATAGAAAGTGATGTGCAGAGAGTAGAGAACAGCATTTAATCGTTTAGGTTTTTAAGCCTTTAGAAAAGTGTATGTGCCTGTCCCACGTCATATATTGTCACATGGCTGTATCTATTCTTAGTCCTTATCAATATTATTGTGATGTTTATAAATTATCAATGGTTTTTCAAACAAGGGTATTTCTCAGCTACAATCCCATTGAAGGGCTACAAACATCCTCTAGTTTGAAACACCATTTATAAACTGATTATCGCTTTTTTGCCTATGACCTCATTGATGTTTACATTGACAACAGCATGTTTGCTCTCAGTTTCTAGATATAATTTTCAATCTTATGTGAGTAGCATGATATGAAAAATTATCACAAAAAAAGATCAGAGGAAAAATACACCAAATAGCGATAATGTCAGATATTGGTCTTTTCTGTGAATCCGTTTACAACCTACCAGTATATAAATTTGGTGTACCGGTATTTTAGTTCTTGAATTAAAAAGTACTGACACTGGTTCATGGTTGAAGACTATTTTGCATAGTTTGTATTGGTAAACTTCTGTTGTTGCTTTGTTAGGGTGACATCTTATTGCCTTTATCTCGCATGTATATGTCCTTTTATTCATAGTTCATATATCAAAAATGGTTTTTAGACTTCATATTTTTATGCTACACCTACAATAGACATTATGTTTTCCATGTTGTGTGCCAGTGGGTTGTCCTGTTTCTTATTAAAGATTTTTGTCAAAGTAGTAAGTCACGTCAACTGGAAACTTAGAACACATGTTCGTTATCATATGATTTTTATGCCCTAACCTATGATAGTAGAAGGGGCATTATGTTTTCTGGTCTGTGCGTCCGTTCGTTAGTCCGTCTGTTCGTCCGTCCGTCTGTCCCGCTTCAGGTTAAAGTTTTTGGTCAAGGTAGTTTTTGATGAAGTTGAAGTCCAATCAACTAGAAACTTAGTACACATGTTCCCTATGATATGATATTTCTAATTATAATGCCAAATTAGAGTTTTGACCCCAATTTCACGGTCCACTGAACGAAGAAAATGAAAGTGTGAATGGGGCATCTGTGTACTATGGACACATTCTTATTTTAAAATATATAGATTTTGACCTTAATACTGTGTTCACTGAACACGGAGATGGGATAGTTTGTGTGTGATATCGAGGAATGGTGTCCTATGGAAAAACAATAAATATTAATCATGCTGGGCTATGAAGGAAATTCAGGTACTTATAGATTTGAAATGAGTATTGTTTGAACTATTCATATATAACAATTTTTTTCTATTTCTAGGTAATAGGATTAAATACAAATATACAGTTTTTGATGGATTTATCAAAACATTCACAATTTGAGGCGGGAAACGTTCACACAGATTTTATTGCACAGCATTCAGACGAACTGTTCCCTAACAGAATACTGTCATCTGCTAGTATATGTCAGGCTGCTGTAGCTTTAGTACTGAAAGACCGGGAGACAGCTAAATTTACCTACCAAAATACTCTAGGTTTGATACTGAGGCTATGGTTTTATTTTTTTGAAGAATTAAACAATTTTTTCAAATGAAAGTTTTAATGTGTTAGGGCTAAATGAAAAGAAATCATATTATAAAATGTGTCTTCTAAACTGAGAAATATACAATTAATGGAAATTTGTAAGTCTCTATATATAACTATTGTTGTAAATTAGTATATTAATTTTAATTTTGAAATTTAGATCAGTTTGTTTAGCCAGAGGCCTGCATTTTCTTGAAGGATCTGTTATTTTAAGTAAAGTTATGATGGAATAGACACAGATTTCATTGAAATAACTTTTTAGTCAGCTGGATTTCATAGGTTGTATATCTTGTTATTAGGAATATGGATATCATTAATCATGTTAATTAATTAATTAAAGCATGCAATATCTTGGGAATTACTGACTGGCTGTGATCAAACTGCTTGATTGAAATATTGTTTTGTGTTTTTGTTTCAGATCCTTTTTCACCATTTCTGTTATGTGCATCAGCAAGAATAAATAATCAAGCCAAACGTAGGATACATTTAAAAGATGGAGAAAATGGTGAGTTTTGTCAGTACAGCTTCAGATACTTGCACATTCTTAAACTAATAAATAATCAGAAAATTGTTACAAAAATGTTATCTAAATGAAATGAAAAATAAAGAACTTGTCGAAATGTACAATTGCAAAATAACCATGAAACACCAAAACTTAAAAAAAAAAAAAAAAACACACACATAAATCATTAACCTAAAATATAGACAATGGTTCCATTGGCTTAATATTGGAAATTGAAATACATATTGACATAGATATGAGATGGCAAAATTACTGAGAAAGGTTGTTAATATCTTTTGAACCCCATGCAACTTTGTGAATGTAACATTGAAACCTGAGGCAACTGTCCGTCTGTAGGGTCACCCAGTCTTGTAAGCGTGTGTACACTTTTTGCCAGATTTTTATAAAATTTATATCATATGTTTATATTAGCAATGTCTGGGACCATTGCCGAAATAAGTACCAGTAGATTATTTTTAAAGAAGAAATGCCCCTTGGAAATGAAAATTAAATGGTTTATTTCAACATTATCTGAGATGAGTACCAAAATTAATGCTGATTAATCATTTTTTTTACAGGAGTTATGTCCATTGGAAATGTAAATTCTATAGGAAATTTAATTGTAAGCTCTCACAAGCTTTCATTTCTTGTCAGACTTTTTATGAAATTTATATCAAAGGTTTAAATCTGTGATGTCTAGTAATGAGTTTGAAAAGCTGTACTGTTAAACTATTTTTACAGAAATTATGTCCCTTTGAAATGCAATTTATATTGAACATTGCATAATGAAATAAAAATAAGGAAATGTGGTATAATTGCTAATGAGACAACTCTCCACCAGAGACCAAATGACATAGAAGTTAACAACTATAGGTCACCGTAAGGCCTTCAACAATGAGCAAAACTCATACAGCACAGTCCGCTATAAAAGGCCCCGAAATGACTAATGTAAAACAATTTAATTGAGAAAACTAACGGCCTTATTTATGTACAAAATAATGAATGAAAAACAAATATGAGCACTTTCAAACATTTTTCGTTGTGATTTTATGAAATTGATATCAAAAGTTTATATCAGCAAGGTCTTGAAACAGTGTGATAATCAGTGCAGATCAATTATTTTTACAGGAGTTATGCCCCTTGGAAATATAGAATTTTGTGGAAAACAACTTTGAAAGCGATCTCATTCTTACATTTCTTGTAACTATAGGATATTTATGAAAAAGATTTAATGACTCAAAATAAATTATTTTGGAGTTATTGCCCTTTGATATAAAATATGTACATATGCAGGTGACATAGGAACGCTGTTCTTTAATTGTAGATGTAAATGTTATGGTCCAGTGTAATTCAGACAACTCATTTGATGTTACTATTGGCAACCAGGAACACCATGTGACTGCTGAACTAACCAATGATGGTAGTCGTACTTCCATCAGGTGTAATATTGATGGTGTTATATCCTCCTCAAACATAGTAATACAGAAAGATGCTCTTCATATATTTACTACAGTAAGTTAAATAAAAATGGATTGGTATGATTGATTGTTGTTGATTTCCTAATGTTTAGTGGGACATATTATTTTGTATTACATGCATTTTCAGGATAGGTACACATTATACAATAAGTTATTTTAGTAGAATCTGAAAGATACTATTCAAATTTTGAGTACAATGAAATACTGTGATATCAAGGTCAAATAAAAGACAATATTTCCCATGTGAAATAAATCTGGTATTTTAACCATACTGTCATACAACAAAAGGTGTGGTAAAGTCCCCACAGATGTTGCAACACTCCCATGTCCATGTCTACTGTCTGTTTGGTTAATTATTACAACAACCAATGAACTTTCTGTCTAATTTTTAAGGTGTGTATCAATACTATCAAATTCAGCTGTCCTAATAAGGTCTTCAGAACAGAGAAAATAAAACAGAATGTTGTCAGATTCTTGTAATCAAAATGTGACCACAGGACATGTATTTTAATCAGATTGGCATACCTTAGGTTCTTATAAAGTATAAAACAAACTAAACAATACATTAACATAACCATATTTTTTTCAGGATGGCAAACATGAGTTAACTTTTCCAAAGCCAAAATACATGAAAGCTAGCAAAGGAGCAGCTGGCGCTGATGATGCAGTTGCTCCAATGCCAGGGGTCATAGAAAAGGTCACAGTTCAGCCTGGAGCTGAGGTACAACAAGGGGATCCACTTGTTACAATGATTGCTATGAAAATGGAGGTATGATACATTGTTATAAATATTTTCATGGTAGATAATTTGTTGTGCCTGCCATAGGGTTACCATGCGTGCATATATAGTTCCCTACTTGATACAACACACAACAGGATGAAATTCCATAACATTTGCAGGGGCCTCTGTGGCTGAGTGGTCTTAAGTGGTTCAACTGCTGTAGCACTAGCATGTCAACACTGAGTTTGTTTGGTTGAATCCTGCATGTATTAGTTGCGTTCGACTCCAATCTTTATTGACAACAAAGTGTTTGGGTTTTACTATATGTAGGTCTTTAGGTACTCAAGAAGTAAATGTACTAAAAACCAAATTTATCCTGAAATTAGCCATTATACTATATAAACATGGGTGTACAAATTTGTAATTTTACTACCTGATTGTGACATTTTGACTGACTGTTGATTCACATGGCGGGTGATGCATGCATAGCAAGATACACTTACCATGTCAGTTTACTGAGTCTCGTTCCTCTTGGAGTTCATGCAATTCCCCCAGTTTTTGTTTGTTTCCTGTATTTGTCTTCCTTATCAATTTATGAGCTTTGAAAATTGGGAAACTAATGTTGCCTTAATTTGTAACCAAGGTCAAAATGAAAAGGCTCCATATACAGGTAAAACAACAGACCATAATTGAATAAGCAAAAAGATGGTATTATATTGTTTTGATTAAAAAGAAATTAACAAATCAAACGCACCTACAACATGTTAGTGAATTGGCTTATAATTGATACTATATTTTAAATCTAGATTGAAAACATATTTCTAAACGGGTTTCACAATGTGTATCAGTGGCCGATCCAGAACTTTTTATAAGGGGGGCCCACTGACTGCCATAAGAGGGGGCCTGCTACAGTCATGCTTCTGTGATTCCCTATATAACCAAATTTTTTCTCAAAAGGGGGGCCAGGGCCCCCAGGATCCACCTATGTGTATGCACTGTCCTTACTTCTGATTGGTTCTATTCTTAACTATAATAATTGACTCTGCCCAAAAGAAGGTAGTACCTTAACTAATGCTGATTTCACAGTTCAGCTAGCAAGCAAGCTTACCAAAGATATTACCTTTACCTACACACTCAAGTCATTGTGCTATAATAAAATTATTTCATTGTGGTTTTTTTTGTATTTAGTATGTGATCAGAGCACCTAAGGCAGGAATTATAGAGAAGGTATTTTATAAAGTTGGGGATACAGTATCTAAAGGAACAGCACTGGTTCACTTTAAGGAAGATAAAACCAGTAGTGAGAGTGACAATGGCAATGATTAGAGCAAAGGATACCAGATAAACTAGTGCTAAAATCTGTACATTATACAAATGTGATATTTATTAAAAAAATGAAAAATTCAATCAGAATGTTTATATGTTTTAAGCTGTAGAATTATATATATAAAGAAATGTTGATGTGGTATGATTGCCAATGATAGACAACTTTGCACCAGAAACCAAGGGTCAAGCATGTACTAAATAAAAATAAGTTGATTTAGTATGATTGCCAATGAGACAACTATCCACAAGAAACAAAGAAGCCAAGATATACTATGTAAAATAAGTTGATGTGGTATGATTGCCAATGAGACAACTATCCACAAGAGACCAAGGGCCCATGATGTACATGTACTTTATGAAAATATGTCCATATGGTATGATAGCTAACAAGGCAACTATCCTCAAGAGACCAAAGGAGAACAACTATAGGTCACTGTACAGCCTTGTCTATCAAAATGATATTTTTCAGACTTGAAAGACTATGAGCAACATAATTTTTGTAATGAATCCGATATAAAATTTTATCCATTAAATTCAGTGAAGAATCTCATTTTGTTTTGTTCACTCTAGTTTATTTTTTTATTCAACCATAACGGAGGGACATGTCAAGGTTAAAACAAGTTATAAAGAGTGACGGATAAATCATGGCCCCCTAATAATATATTTGTCAGTTGTCACATTTTTCTTGAATATTCATTCTTAGTTTGTTTGTATTCATCATGGCATAAAATTTCCAAAAAAAGTATCAAAACGCATTATACATATTTCCTCTGCTTTGTTGTTTGGTTTCTGTCTAATTAGTAAATGTTCTACTTCTCACTCGTTTTCCACTTCAAAAGCATTTCTGATTATAGACAAACAAATATTAAAATTTTTTATTTATTGGAATGATATGTTTAGTTAACTATATTTTTGCTGCCCAAACCAATTTAAAACAGACATAGATATTCACAACAAATGATAATGCAAAAATTCCTTACATTGTTATATGTAAATTGTAATGGATTGGTAAGGGCTGTTCCAAAATATATGTGGAGGCTCAAAAGGCACATTTTTTATTTTACTATGCCATATATAAAATTTTGATTGATTACTTCCTACAATAATCATGATAATAACCCCCACCAATTAGATTTAAAAAAAAAGTGCTCCCCCCAAAAAAAATTATTTTGGAACAGCCCTAACTAAATGCATCAAATGAAAGACAAAATTAACATCTAGCAAAGAACACATTTTACAGAAAAAAACAATTTTCTTGCACTTGGTGGTCGATTATGATTAAAATATTATTAGCTTTATATACATTCCAACTGAGTAATTGTATCATCATCATATGATATTGTTTTAATATCTTCTATAAAAGTAAATATTGAAAAGACCACAAATTGCAGTATAATTCATTAACATGTGAATGTTTTATGCTTTAAATGAATAAATCACATGACCTGCACGATGACATCATTATTTATAACCTTTTTGCACTTATCACATTTACATGTTCTATATTGGTATTAAAGATCAATATGGTATTTGTAATGAATAATGTCAGACGAGTATTTAAACAAACTATGAAAAAAATATAATGTTAGAAGTCTAATTCTGTATTGGCAAATTGTGTGTTTAAATTGTCTAGTTCATTACTCTCTATACTCTCTATATGAATGTTGTTTTCTTTTAGTAATTTTTCTAACAGTTTACATCTGAAAAAGAAAATAAATAAATTGTTTAATCCTATCAGGAATTAAATAAAATGTGCTCACAAATACACCAATAGTTAGAAGTTCCATATGATCACCTAAAAAACTCTCCTCCATTTTTTTCACATCAAACTATTTCCTGAGACTATTTCCACTCATGCCAGGAAACACAATAAAATGAAATAGCTCTGTAGCCTAAAGCAAAATATCACTGTTTTCAAAAATTTCATTGAATAAGCCAACTTTTTAAAAAGAACTAGTGACACTTATAAATTGAATTAATTATAAAAATGGTCCACGAGAACATCTCTCAATATTAGTGATATCTCCATGTTAATTTTACTTCACCACAAATGGCTACCTGTATTATAGATTGAAGGAGATGGTGTGCAACTTCCTCTTTGATACTATATAAATATTTAGGGAATGACCATTTTAATCTGAAAAGGTGGGGGAAGGTTGGGGCGGTGGTTATGTTTTTTTACTAAGTTTGAAGAAAAAATAATTTTGAATAGGAAGGAAATAAAAATTTTCTGATTGAGAGCTTTTGTCATTAAATGTAATGTTAAGTTCTTAAAAAAAATAATTTGATGCTTGTGTGAAACCAAAAAAATATATTTCAGATTAAAAAAAAACCATACAATGTTAAATTCTTATAAAAAATAATTCGATGCTTTTGTGATACCAACAAAATATTTTAGATTGAAAAAAAAAACATACCCCCCCCCCCCTCAAAGTTAAATGGTCATTACCTTACAATTGTTTCGTGAAAGCATTGTCATATATTTCACATGATAGATGTTTTAAAAGTTTTAATAGATATTGAAGCAACTGTCATAATGTAGAAAATAAAGGTATATATATATATATTTTAGATTTTGACAGAAAATGTAATCAAACCTGTCTAATATGTACCATGTATAAACTTAAAACCTGTCTATAATTGACCACTCCTAATTTAACCTTTGTAAAGCAAATACTTATCATTTCTAATCAGCACAAAATGTTTATTATTCAAAGTTATTCATGTTGTGAAATACCTTTTATCCAGGATCTCATTTGCCTGTTTTTCTCTCTGTAATTGTCGAGATTTTTCTTCTAGTTCGTTTTCTGTCTTAATAATATTTTCTATATCTACTTTCCTGTAAATGGATCAATGGTAAACCCAGCTTTATTATACATTTTGTACTATAGTGATAGACAATAGTAGAATATTTTTTTACAAAGCATATGGCATGTTAGATCAAAGGTCAAATTGAGGGACATATACTGTATTCATTGAGTTTATATTTTATGATTTCTTGTCCTTACCTGTTTATATCCATAAAGATTGGGCCTATCGAATACAGTTATTTCCCTTTCATAAGGATTTTTTTATGATTTTCAAGTGGCTTTTTGAGGTTTTTAAATGGAGATCTTTTAGAGTGAGAGAAAAAAATCGCCTACTTTAACTCAGGGTTAGAAATTGTTGTAATTTCAAACCAGAATGTGTGTCCATACTGAGACAATGTATTATAGTAGTGTCAGGTCCATAGGACATTATGCCTGCTAACAATACGAGTTTAACATTTCCGTGTAGAGTGAACCGTGAAACCTGGGTCAAAACCAGTACAACTCCCAGTTTATATATATATTATATATAAGTTCTAAATTTTAAGTCGATGTTATACCACAACTTCATGGCAAACTACATCAAACTGTAAACTGATATGGGACAGACACACAGACTACAAAACTTAATCAATGCCCCCTACAATTATAGGCTGGAAATTATTCAAACAATACTTACCCACCCATATCAGGATCTACTACATCTACTACATTGGTTGATTCAAACCGACTACCTGTACTCTTTTTCCGTAAATACTGTTCCATTTTGTTTATGGTCAATTGCAATGTTTTATTGCTACAAAGAGAAGTAATACAATATTTTATAATTGCAGGATAATTAATAAAATAAAAACAGAAAATCCTTGCACTATGATGGAAGGGGACAATCGACCATTCAGTTTTTGGGGTGGGGGATGGGGGACTTTTGCAGTTGGAATAATAATTTTCAGTCAAGTTGCTAGTGAAAAAAAAATATATGTGGTAACATATTTTTTTCTCCTATATAGGAGTTGAGTATTGAGTACAACTGACATCTCTTGTTTTCTGTTTTCTTGCTTCATATGAAAAATTATCTTTAAGCCCGTGAATACACAAATACAAAGTAGTGAGTCAATTTCTCTGTTCCAATACTGGGCTAAATTTAATTGCAATGGTGTGCACCTTGCTGTCCATGAGTAAGCCACAACTATGTAAAAAGAATATATTTTAGTTTTTATAAACTCAAAAAAGACCATTAGAAATGTAGAGAGATTTAATGAATTTATAAGACAAATTTAAGAGGGTTTTTCGTCAATGTTGTGTGCTTTCTATACAAATATTCACCTATTTTGAATTCTTTAGTAAAATTTCAGATAACAAAAGAGATACATACATTATTTTTTTCGATTTTTCAGTAATAGGTTGTATGCAAAATTTTAGCAAAATCTGTAAGATAACTCATTTACTGTCCCTTGACCTTAATTATCAGAGAGTCCTGGATCTGTGAACTAAAATTGTGTGGCTGATTAATGACAAATATGTTCAAAGACTGGCAATCGAAGCAATGAACTTACAAGTTCAACCCATTATACTTTGCATTTAACTTTGCATACTTTTGTCTTTCTTTCTTTATTTATTTACCTCTTCATGACTTCTTCCTTTGCTTCTCTTTCTTCTTCCACTTCTTTGTTTCTGTCTATCAGTCTATGTTGTACCACATCAAGTTTACCAACTATTTGTTTATATCTGATCAAAATTAGATTTTATACAATAAGAATTGCCATGCCATGATAGAAAATATTCTATAACCCTTTCAAAAATCTTTCGATATATTTTACTTAAAAGCAAGAAATGACCGAGAAATAATTTTATAATCATACGAGAGACTTGCATGTTGTTTCCGAATAAAATATCGATATATATGTTTTTAATATTTTATGTTTCTATATGCATTTAATGAAAATATTCTTTTTCCAATTCCTTGAAATGTTCCAGATTTTGTATGCCCCACCTAGGGGCATTATGTTGTTTGGTCTGTGGATCTGTTCGTTGATTCGTTCGTTCATCTGTTCGTCCGTCCGTCTGTCCCGCTTCAGGTTAAAGTTTTTGGTCAAGGTAGTTTTTTATGAAGTTGAAGTTCAATCAACTTGAAACTTAGTACACATGTTTTCCTAATGATATGATCTTTCTAATTTTAATGCCAAATTAGAGTTTTGACCCTTTCATGGTCCACTTAACATAGAAAATGATAGTGCGAGTGGGGCATCCGTGTACTATGGACACATTCTTGTTTAAAAATATTTTTGATTTCATCATCTACCTTAATGTCGTTTTCTAAACAATTGGGTTTGTCTTTTGAAATTACATGTACGCATGTTTGATAAAGCTACCTATTGTGAGGCCCCTCATGGGGTTGTCCAAGTAATCACATAATCACAATTGTTTTGCCAATATAATCACATAGTCATTATTTTTTTTAAACAAGATAATCAAATAATCAAAAATACAATCCTAGAATATCAATTATTGAATTATCATGAAATATTTGGTCTGGTAATCAAATAATCACTATAAAAACGGCCAAGAAATCACATAATCAAAAACTCCATGAGGAGGCTTTATTGTCAATAGTCAGAACTAATAAATGAACAAACATCTTCTTTTTTATATAGTAACATTTCTACTCATGGCTAAAATAAAACTTCAATAAATATTTTTTTTTAATTTTTTTCTCCAATTCATTTCTTTCTTTTTTATAAATAAGAACACTTACTTTTCTTCTGCTTCTTTCTTTCCTTTTTTCTCTATCTCAACTTGAGACTGTAGTTTTACTACTTCATTTTGTAAGTTTTCGTTGGGTGCGTACGAAGATGGCCTTCTAAATGAAGAAAAAAAATCAAATCTAAAATAATGGAATGTAGATGGTAGAAAAAGGGATTGCATGCAATAAAATTATGTGTGCATGCGCAGTTTGACAAGTTGATAGCTTAATATTGAGTATTTTATGAATACATGTATAATATCAATGGGACATTCACTTTACATCAACATAACGCTTTGTTGTAAAATGTGTGCAACTTAGGGTGCAAAATAAATTGCTGCCAAAATTATTATTAATACTTTATAGGAGCTACCCAAATGTCTAGCTTAGTCGGTCCAGTACAAAACATATTTTTTTGCATACATTAACGTGTTATCGTGTAGAATATGCTTGAAGTATCCGCCGTTGGACGTCGTGCACAAATTTATTAAAACATCAACCAACTAATTAATTGATCAGTCGATCGGTCGGTCTATTTAGTACTAACAACAAACAACAAAGTTCATTTAAAAAAATATCTGAGGTTAATTACCAGTACTAATACGGGTACGTAGATCATTGCCAAAAAAATTATGACGTAACCGTTTAAATCTTTCAATTTGGTAATTCATGAAACGATACTATTCTATAATGGGATAACAATGTTTATTTCAAGATTAAAAGATTAAATTGGAAATCAAATAACAGCGTATCGTACTTAACAAAATGACCTCTGATTATTGAGATTTACAATAACAGTTTTACTATGTACTCATTACATCCAATATTTTACCAACCGACGTTTCTGGTGTGGTGTGGAGTTTGGACGGGGTAACTTGAATATTTTTTAAATACATATGTGTTGCCGAACTTACAGAAATCTAATCTTTTCGTGTATTTCCTTTTATATATATTAATTGTATCCTCTTCATACTTGTATACACAATAACTTAATCTTACACCATCACATGATACCCTTAACCTTTTGGTGACAGAAATACAACTCGACCAACGAAGTGGAGGAATATCTTGAATCCCAACCATCACCCTTTCCCATAGTAGGAATACTGTACGAGGGCACAGAATATGCTATGTAAGAACTATCATGAAATCCAATGTTCCGTTAAGGAAAGTGTCAAACTCTTTTCAAACCACAACTTCGTTAGGGGTCTGTAGGTGACCTGTACCCAGGTTCAGTTTCTGACTCTATTAAACCTATCACCATATATGCTAATTGTAGCAACAACAAAAAATGTCCGCATATCCTTAAAATTTTAATAACCTACCAAAACTATTGTTGTTGACTTGAAAAAAAACATGTAATATTTGCCACTTGACAATACTCAAACAACCATGTGAAACTGTTTTCAATTATTTCAAAATAATAAAATTAAAGTATAAAAACTTTATTTTACTAATGAGTTGTCATCAAACACATTTTAGTCGAACAGAAGTAAATTTACTGTGCGGTATGGGCTTTGCTCATTGTTGAAGGCCGTACGATGACCTATAGTTGTTAATTTCTGTGTCATTTGGTCTCTTGTGGAGAGTTGTCTCATTGGCAATCATACCACATCTTTTTTTTTATATTTTCAGTATCTTTCGTCCACAAGTTGTATACATACATTTCCAAGATATTGTAGTCTATTGTAAAACGGAAGTTATCTTACCCTACTTCGTTATCTATACAGTTGTTATGGAATGATTATAAAAATTGTATAGGATTATTTAGTTAACTATATATTTTAAAATTTTCATGATAAAGGCAAACAAAATTTTCAAATTTGTTAACAATTTCACGTGTTCAGTAATCAAACTGCCTGGCCTTAAAACCTACTACCCCATAAAAGGGCTTAAATATTAATTGCTTTGAGTGGTTACTATCCGTTGTCTTGGAGAAATTCTATAAGCACGGAACAAACTCGGCAAAGAGAACTGACCATTAACTAAATGGCAAATAAAAGGAGTGTCCAATGCATAAGCTAATATTTATTGCTTTCAAAAATATGCAAATTGAATACAATTAATATATATTGAAAATTACCTTAATTTTCACAACCAGTAGGTGACAGTTTGTTGCCATGATTTTGACGTGATTTAAAAAACCCCGAAGCCAAGGAGCAGCAGTTCAAACTCGCGTCACCCTACCTCTTTCGTTCTGGTGCAGTCACTGGGGATATTTCATCTTCACTAAATTTACTTACCTCACATTCCCGCCTATTAACGATCTCCTCTCCAACATACTATTGCTTCAAGTTTCAGTTTTAAAACATTAATCAAGAACTAATTCACAATTCATATTTGACGTTTTTAATCATAATTCCTGCATGTGTACAAGTATAGATCATTTCTAATGTAGATATTAATTTTAGCGTACAAAAAAAAAATAATTAGAGCTTTTCAAAACACCACTATCTTTCATAGCGTACCACATCTTGCGAACAGTATATCGTCACAGCTTTTCAATTGTGCAAAGTCATAAATGGATGCCTTACCTATCAATAGTTTTCAAAGAGCCTGGTCTACTGGAGCTGAAAAAATTAATAAATTTTATAGATAACTGGAAACCCATTAAAATGCAATCAGTTTCCTATCAAATATTTACGTTCAATTGATTTTGGTATATTTAGCAGAAGATCGAGTTAATTATAGATCAGTATTCGAAATAACCACACATGGAATACATATTATTATGACGTAGCTACCACCGACAAAACGTAAAACACTTATTGAAAGAAAAAAAAAGAAGACAGATGAAGAGAGAGTTCGATAGATTGAGAGAGAGAGAGAGAGAGGTATCGATTAATAAAAAAAGGGGTCCTTTCATCCTGAAATTGCCATATTTAATGTCAGTTAAAAAAATGTCATCGTGCCAATAAATTTAGACTTATTTTATATATATTTTGAGTCAATAGCCAACTGTTTTTACTTTGACCAAACAGACAACTGTCTTTAAAACTTTTTAAACTATAACCCTGTTATATAAACTTTAAGGTATACCTGTACGGTGACCTATAGTTAACATTTAGTCTCTGGTGGAGAGTTGTCTCATTCGCAATCATACCACGTCGTCTTATTTTTTTATTGTTTTTTTTTTGTCACAAACTAATTATGTTTATATGACAATACAAATATCATTTATAGTAATGTATTTTTTAAAAGACAAGTGGCTGTGTTCGACAAGTGGATTAACAAAAAAGATATAAAAAGCTGTATAATAGCTGGGACTATTATACTGTAATAGTCCCAGATAATAGGATCAGTCAAAACACAGTCTACAAGTAGAACAATACTAATTAATAAACCGATCATAACAATGTTAACAGTAATTTAATGCGGTGTCAAAGTACTAATTGAAATCGTGTTTCTTACACTCTCACCCGAATAATTCAGTCCTTCCCTGTAATCGATCTCACCTATAATGGAAGAGCAGCGAGATATACCGATTGCATTATTAGTGTCTCTCACACTCTGAAGTTTGTTTGGAAGGTGATGTCAGAAAACATCTACGTACACAGAGGAGTGACTGTCGTAAGGCATGTTAAGCGCGCGTGTCTGCACATTATTGATCATTATTTTTTTTCAAAAAACAAATCTTTATGAAAAAAGTATGTACAATTGCAATTTATTGACGCATTTATCAATTAACCTCAATAATAGAATGGAATGGATATACGAAACATGTTAAACCAGATTTACTGCATGTTTAACTAAAGGGGAAACACTTGAATATTTTAGAGATTTATCAGTCAGATGTAATTGTAAATTTATTTGTCATTGTTAGAACTTTTTTCCTGTATATTTTCATGATAAAATGACTAGTAAACCTATGTATTACTGAAAAATTATTACACCAGGGTTTTCGATATCACAAACTAGTCAAAACATTTACTAATTTTTATCATCGGTACAAGGACATCATTCGTAAATACAAATCAACATGCAGACATCTTCCCAGTTAACACAAAAACATTGTGTTTATGTCTTAAAAACATTTTAAAAAATGTTGTGAAAATATCGTAGAAAATATCAAAATCACGTTAAAATGTATGGCGCTAAAAATATTTTCAAAACATTTTCCATAACATGTCCAGGATATTTTTAAAACATCATTAAAACGTTTCTGAATTTTGTTGACAATGTTTGTAAAATGTTTTGTAAATGTTTTAAATATGCATGTTTATAAAATATCCTTGAAACATTTTTAAAACATAAAAAAAAATGTTTTTGCAGGATAAAATGTTGTGAAAATGTTCAAAAAACATTTTACAAAATGTTTTAATAATGTTCATATTCTCAAAACATCATTTAAATGTTATATGAATATCATTAGAAAAATGTTTTCTTACATCATCATTCAAATGTTTTATAAAATATTCAAAAAACATTTTAATCATGTTTGATCTGGGGGTGGGGAGGGGGGGTCCTGGGTCCCCTTATGGAGCTACAATTATGGTTTATCTAATTCCTACTATTTCACTCAAACTTTGTCTAGTTTAGAGCCTGTGGCCTCTCTTTTCATAATCCTGGATCTGCATCTGAAAAACAACTGCTGTCATACTGATCTTTACCCCACATCTCCTTTTACAATTGTTTGTTGATTGCAGTTGAATCTACATATATTTTGTTTACTTTTGTCGGATTGATGTATCATTGACATAACCCTATTTTTTGTAATACCTTGAACACGTACTAATTTGTCATGGTTTTTTTCTGATTTTAATCTTAGTGCATTTTTTTGAGAAGTATTTCTTGATCTCATGTTTGATCACAAGTAGCATCGGACATTTTTTTTCTGAAGTTTTTTGACTGTTTTCTTTGCTGCCTTAGTCAACACTATACAAGATAGAATTACAATTATAAATGCAAAACATTTATTCAATATTTTCGTATCACTGTTCTTTTTCAAAGTTTCTTTTGTTCCATTCTTTTTATTTCTTTTGACATCTGCTGGCTTCTGTAAAATAAAGTGTAAACAAATTAGTCCTTCTGTTTAGTGATTAAACGAGTGGAAATTCAGCTAATTTCATTGAATTACACAATTAACTATTTTTCTTCAATTTAATCCAGTGTTTTCACAAAAATATATTGAAAAGTGTCATCTAATCAGTGTTAATGGATTCACAAGCAACAATTGTAGCTACTTTATACATCTGTAGAGTTTGGGGTGTATTATTATTACAAAAGTGTAACGGTAGATTTCACCAGTTTATAAAATAAGACATGTATACTGTACACTACAATTTTCTCAACTTAGAGTAGCCAGCCGTGTAGGGCCTGTAACATTTTCTTGGTCTTACAAAAAAAAAACAAGTTTCGTTATGGTTATTGTATATTTTAGCGCAAATACATGAACTATAGATTGAGGATTTTAAAGAATAAATACCTTCATAAAATTTGCTCCTCCAGGATGGTTTGAATCATTTCTAAGCTTATATTCTTCTATATAATCCCCATTTCCATTCTCAATTTTAATCTGCATTTCTGAAAATCTATCCTAAATTTTGGTACGTCTAATCATGCTAATTGATCCTACAAAAGTTAAAATAAACAAAATAAATAAAATACAGGTAAGAAAAAGTCATATTGTATTAGTCAGCTACAAAGGCCACAACATTCAAAAATAAACAGCTGCGCCATGAGCGCATGATACGCCCATCGCATTTTTCGAAGAAAAAAGTTCAATCATTTCTCAATGTCAAATCAGAAATTCATGAAAATTGAAAGGGAGCTTAATTCAATAGATATAAACTATTCACCAAAGTTTAAAGAGAACTGCTGAAAGCGTTTTTGAGTTATTGTCCGAAAACTAGAAAATCCACGCTATTTTGAATGAATAAAACTCCAGAACTCGGAAACATAAAATCTGAAATTTAAAAAGTTTTATTCAAATTGGTTAAAGCATTTATGAGTTAATGTCTGACATGTTGACGACAGACATACGGACAACGGTATACCATAATACGTCCTGTAAACGGGCGTATAATTAAAGACAATTCAAACAATGAAACTAATGGCATAATTTATAAAACAAATATGTCAGAAATGAACCGACAACTACTAGATCAAACTTCTGTCTTGGGACCGGCACATAAATAACTATCTGGCCTTGGGCTGGGCTGTAGGGCTAAACACAAATGTACAAGTTACATAAACAATATATTATAGCACAGGGGCGCGTATCATAGATATTTTGGGGCGGAAATATATGCCAGTCGACTGGTATGCGTTCTATATTGTGTGTTTATAGCTAACCATTGCGTGTTTGAGATTCCCTTGAAGAGTAGATACGTAGCCAGCGATTGAGCTAAGGAAGTACTGCTTAAATAGCTCAGTCTGTTAAAGCCAACAAAGCGTCAAAGGGCGGACTTGTAACACAGAACTTTTCAGACATGCTCACTGGTTACAAGTGATTACATTTATGAATTTTAAAATCATATAAATAACCCTTAAGTTTAACCCCTTTTCTATAATTCGTAATGTTCACTGGACATAAACATCATAACATCTAGGTAGACTAAATCATCACCCTCCTTTTTGCATTGTGCTTGCTTACACTCGTATTAATTCTTGGAATATACTAATCAAATTAACCAAGATATTTCCAGAAGCATAACAATGTTTTATAAATGTGAACTAGTGTCATATCTTACCAGTTTTAACGCATGATAAGGTTATTCTTTATTTTGTACGTTTCCTTTGTCCTTGTTTACAGCATGGTAAATAAAACTTCCGGTTACTGGTTTCCAAAATTGCTTCGGATCATGTTCGTTGGTCATCGGGAACAGTTAGATTTTAAATGTGTAAACTTTTGTTGTCGGTACTGGAACAGAAAATCCGGAAAATAGCAATACGTGCACTGTAAAAGGCTATATATGGGAAGTACCGCTTCAATCACTGTCATTTGATGAAATAAAGTTTTTCTTCCATAACCTAAATTAATGTTTGCAAAATATTGTTTAAACATTTTCTATTAAATGTTTTTAGGTAAATGTATTCATAATATTTTTTTAAAATGTTGTTAAAATATTAGCAACAAAATGTTTTATAAATTCATTTTCTCAATATTAAATGCGTAACGTTTTTTAAATGTTTTTGGGTAAATGTATTCATAATATTATTTTAAAATGTTGTTAAAATATTAGTAACAAAATGTTTTATAAATTCATTTTTTCAATATTAAATGCGTAACGTTTTTAAAATGTTTTCATCAAATATTATGAAGAAATGTTGTTAAAATATCTTAAAGGCATGTTATTAAAACATTTCATGAAACATATTTAGAAAATGTTTTAAAAACATCGCAGCAATATTGTTAAGAATGTTTTACTCATATGCTTTTAAAATGTTTTTCAGAGGTAGAACGTACATATCTTCTGAACATTTATAAAACATTCAAACAAAATATCTTAAAAAATGTCATTGAAAACATTTTCATGAATATTCTTACATCATTGTAAAAACATTTTCAAAAAATGTTTTAAATAAATGTTTTTAAAATACAAGAAAAAATATCTACATAACATCACGAAAATATTTTTTCGACAACGTTTTGAGACGACATTTATACAACCTTATAAAAATGTTGTGAAAATGTTTTGTGCTACCTGGGTTATACCCTCTGGTATTTCACATCCAATCTTTTATGGTAATATTCTATACAAAGCACAAAAATGTCGACATTCACCTCAAAAGCTAACCAAACCTTTAAACAGACTCATTCAGAATGGATATAGTTAATTACGATACTGTTGTCAGGTCATTAAAGATGGCATATTTTGGTATTAATATTGATTCACGCATAGGGTCTTTGCATCGGATTTAAACACATTTATTCTAAAACCAGTTGTTGGCATGACATGGGTTTTGTTCTCATATATTTTATGATGGTATGATACTAAACCCCTAACGGGAGGGATTGTGCTTGATTTTGATATGATGAAGACATAATCTTTCAATTGAGGTCTGGAGCTGGCATGTCAGTAACTGCTAGTAGTCCTTTGTTAATTTATGAATCATTGTCATTTTGCTTAGTTTCTTTTGTTACCTATTCTGACATCGGACTCGGACTTCTTTTAAACTGAGTTTTACTGTATAATCCCTGGTTCCGGTACTTATGAAGAAACTATGTAGAACCGGCAAATTCGGTTGTCGTGTGTGCCACCTTCATATTTTAACTATAAGTCAACTATGTAGAACCGGCAAATTCGAGATTTTGCGAGACTTATTTCATCTCTGTGAATCCTACCCTGTGAATCGTTCTATTCGGAAGTTTACACGATGCATAGTATGTCTTGTTATAAAAGGTGCATTTCATCTGATAGATTATTGGTTATTGTATTAATTTTTCGACCGTTTTTCGTATGTTATTAATGTAAAGTAAGCCATGTTTAAGATAAATAAATATCTTACCTTTTATTATACCGAGACATTATGTTTTTAAATCACTTCCATGTATATTTCATTGCGATCAACTCGCAGGGGGTGACATATCTATAAAGAACTTTAAACCACACTTAACGCTCTTAAAAAAACACAACCTCGATTTTGAATTAGTTCTTAATTAAGGGTGAATAATTCTGTTATTAAACAGTGTCACGTGCTAATATGCTTCCTTTAATTATTTTTTCCATACACATGCAGACATATATATAATTATCGATGTTGCTAATTCATTAAATGACGGATTTTCTATATTTTCATCTATAGCTAAGAAATTATATATATATATGTTTATTCAGCTGGCTCATTATTCTGTAAACCCAATCAAGACCCTTATAACAAAGTGCAAATGCACCAGTAGTTAAAGGAAACATTATAAAGGATTAACTGTTTGAAATTAATCCATTTAATGAAAGTAATTAAGTAGTAGTATTGTAAATAGATCTGAATGAATGAACTTTATTCTCACAAAACTACATGTCATAGTTACAGAGAAAATATATATCTACAATTACATATATGTATATATAAGCATGCACATGTGTGAACAAACGTAACTTAACTTGGAGGACTGACTTTCACCTGTATTATTTTTATAAACTTACATAATTTTTCTAAAATGATAGTATTGTCTGAATTAAATAAACCATTAAATTTGTATGTATTTGGATTTTTACAGCAATATTCAGGCAAAAATTTCTTTCTCTCTACATCCAAAGATTTACAAGTCATGATGTAATGATATTCGTCACCAATACCACTTGAATCGCAGAGATGACAAAGTCTGTCGTTTCGTGACAAGCCTCGCCATCTTCCCGTCTCAATTGGTAACCGGTGACTTCCACATCTAAATTTGCAGTATACAAATAATAAATTATTAGGCAATATGTTGAGATAATTCTCAAATTTCAAATTAGTCTTAAAAATTCTATAACATAGGCATTTAGGTAAGCTATCTATATGTGACAAACATAATTGTGTGAACTGATCTTTAAGTTTTTGTTCCACACACATCTAACCGTATATAGTCAGATCTTGTATGATTGTCAAATTGACCATAATCCGCCAATGACCCAAGCACAAATCAGAAAAGACAAATTAATACAACATTCAAAGTACTCACATACGCACAGATATAAGCGTTTTCACTGTTTAATGTTATTTACCAACCGATGTTAATGGAAACATATATATAACAGTGAACTCCTGAAAGCCAAGAATTATTTCTATTTCGACTAACGTCACTGGAAAAGCACACACTTTTAAAATGAAGAGCGATGGGGGTGTGAACGGGGGTTTACAGAATAGAGAGAATTGGGTATAAATATAAAGAATAGAGAAAAATGGACAAAAAATAAAAAAGAAAAGAGAATAATGAGATGCTGAAATTTAAAAAATAGAGAATAATGGGCTAGCCTAATTACATCAAGAATACAGAAAAATGACATCAAACATTAAAGAATACAGAAATGAAGGACTCCCCATCCAGACCATCAGAAACGGTGATTATCTGGAACAATATAATGGTTTGTTCTTTCTCATATTGATTGATTGTCGATTGCCTTACGCCGCATCAGCACAAAAAGGCTATATCGTGGCGATTCTTTCTCATAAAAAATCACATTATAAATCAGATAATTTTCTAAAAAAGGTAAATATTCTGAGGTTCAAATATCGTATTGTATTTAAACAGAACAATTCATAATACGATATCGATTTTTGATTAAATGTCGATTAAAAAAAAATATGTAATAAAATACTTAATTTAAAGATGTACTTAGGTCAGGTTTAGGAATTTTTGACAGATGTTCAGACTCCTTGGTTTTGTTCCTACGATACAGAGTAAACTAAATTTGCCCCATAACACCTATTTTTCTTTTCATATAAGACTTCAATAGTTCATAAAAGGTCATTTACCAAAATTTAAGCAGATTCTAGATTTCTTTTATTTTGATTTGAGACCCTAATTGAAATGATACTAATGCAAATATAAGGTAAAAATCAGAGTCAGTGTTTTCCCGCCATTTTATAATAATTAAATATCTCGATTTCCCATTTTCGTGGGACAAATTTGGTTGATTATACAGGGAATCACTGAAGCATGACTCTAGCAGGCCCCCTCTTATGGCAGTCAGTGGGCCCCCTTATAAAAAGTTTTGGATCCGCCACTGCTAATACTCTTCTGACTTATAGTATCGATTTTAAATTCCAGATTTTTTTAGATTATAAATATTTTTAGAAATAAAAATTCAACTATCAAAAGTATTCTTAACAGTATAAGTTAAATTTTGAACGTTTCTTATGAGGAAGAAGAAACAAGTATTTTTTTCTGTACTTGAAATTGAAAGGTTAAAGGTTGTGGAGTAATTATCTTTTCTACAATGAAACAATCGGTTAAAATTGTCATCTCGTATCCTATATAGCATAGAGAATGGAAACGGGGAATGTTTGTAAGAGGCAGCAACCCGACCAAAGAGCAGAAACAGCCCAAAGGCCATCAATGGGTCTTCAACGCAGCGAGAAAATCGCCGCTACAAAGGGGAAAGGGGAAAAGGGGGGTGGGGGGCATCAGCGGGCTCATAACCGGCCAACAATGTATATCATACTTGTAATAATTTTTGAAGACAACCATTATTCATAACCAACTAACTTTTTGAAGTTATTCGCTGTCATTTTACGAAATTTAAAGTGTAATATCTGAATATGTCTATGATATTTTTTCAAGTAGTCGAAAAAGTTATATGGAAAATAGTTAGACTGCAATGAATTTTGCATGTTACCAATGCCAGCAGTTGATCAATAATGTCACATTTAATTCATCAATTTCAGGTAAAAAGAGAAACCAAAAGAAACAGCCTACCTTTTTAAAAAGCTCATTATTACTTAAAAAGCACAGACCGACCGGCACGCTCCACTGTACGTACGCTCTGTAATTATTGATATTTGTTAAGATACTTTGTAAACATTTGTAATTTTAATGTATTTCCTCATTAGAGTATCACATACTAGTAAAACATTTTGTTTGACGAGCGATCGATCGTTGAATTTTAAACCCAACGCCTGACATAAAACTTAAATTCTTTTGAAATAGTGTTTGCCTTACAAATATATCTCATAGTGTCCTCGATTTTTATATTTCTAAATCGTTGCTTTTCTAATAAGTCATTTAAATACTTTATTTTGGGTAGAAAGATGTATTAGTATTGGACTATTGAACGATATCAAAAGTAAAATCTGTCAGTTGTATAAATATATGCATACATTAGAAATGGTTTGTTGTTGTTTTTTTTTATTACTTATGAAAATACCCGAAAGATACACCTCGTCTTACAAAGGTCAAAAGATGGCCAACACTATGAAAAGTAAATCTCCTTTAAATACCCAAAAACTTACAAATATTAGTAGTAAACTTTATATCTGATAAGTAGCAGCCTCTTGCTAGATCAAAGAATAGTAATGGAGTTGAACATATGACTGATTGATTGTTGGTGTTTAACGCCACTTTCAGCACTATAGGCTATATTGGGGCGGTCAGTTTTTATTGATAGAAAATATATATGTCAACTGGAGTCAAATTCCTGTGTAACTTTTAACTCAGTCAGAAGTTCCTTTAATCTCTATTTGTATCTAGATCTTAATCTTGAAATTGAGCCTGACATTTATTTTAAAACAATGTGTTTAAGTTGAATTCGGGGAAGAAAGTAAGGGGGGGGGGGTCTCAAATCACCTGGTACCTATTTTATACCTGTGCCTTCTTTTACTTTAGAGGTCCAAGTACTTTAGAGTAAACGTTTATTTTTGGTCAATGTTAGGTTAGTGTTAGTTCTAAGTTAGGTTTAGTGCCAGTGTTATGGTTTGGTATGGGTTAGGGTTATGTTTAGGGTAAGGGTTAGTTTAGTACAGCTGTATATTAGTTGGTACCCCTAAAGTAAAAGAAGGCAACTTGTATAATAGGTTAGCTTATTAAATTAAAATTTGGAAAGTTGTTATATGTCATAGAATAGTCAATTTTGTAGTTATTTTAACTATCCCCGAGAACATGAGTCCGGAGGACAAAAGAAACTTGAACTTTGTCATGTTTTAAAGCACATACAATACCTGGAAACTATGCAGTGGAAAGGACGTTGGTTCGGCTCTTTGTTTGGTGGTCGATCAATCAAATTACTCACTTCTCTGTACTCTGATTCGTCCATGATAAGTTTAATGTCGTACAGTCTATAGGTACAGACTTGTGAGCATAAACAATCCTTTCAAATGTATAAAAAAGAATATTGAAATTTCAAAACGCTTTAAAGGCATTCGATGGACGGTGCAACTATCCATCGTTGTCCTAGTGATAATATAACGACGTCATTATTAAAATAACGTCAAAAGATGGCCGTAAAAGTAAAGAAAGGCGGACGTGGACAGACAAACATGAAATGAAATGATCATGGATAAACAAAAAATATAAAACAATAGCTCGCACGTTGCCTTTTCAACAATTTGCAAACAGTGAATAATGAGCGCCAATCACGAAAACACGTGAAATAAAAATTGCAAACATGCTGCACGAAAATAACCCTTTACCATGCACCATCTTAAAGGGGGACATCCATATAGATTGCTCGGGTGTTCAAAGTTCTTCAACAGAAATTAATGCTATAAATAGGACAGTATGTACATCATGCACATTACAGGTATATAGAAAATGTACACGCATGTAGTCATCATATATCTGGTGTAATGCCAATGACCAATTGAATGTAAGCAGACGGTTAACAGCTAGCTCATAGTGAATAGAAAAAACATCGGCACAGCGGTCGCCGAAATGTTTCCCTGAAACAATATAATTCAGTACTTCCGGATATTATTTTAAAATTGTATTTAAATTCGTTGTGTGTGTGATTATTTTATGTGACCACTCGTCCGTACTGCAGGTTAGATACAATAACGTAACACTCTGTCTGCTTCTCTCCCACCAGAATAAAGATCCATCTCACTATATATACTACACACCGGGTGTCCCGATCCCAAATCCGCAGATCTAGAGGAATCCGCATCCCAAGGAGCAATTACACGAGATCACAACACGGTGGGTTAGTAAAATCAGGATCCGATTCCCAAGGAGCACAATCCTCCGTGGGAATAGGAATCAGATTTTACTTACGAATTCCACTAAACAAAGAGTAATAGCTCCTCTGGATTCGGACCCCCCTCCCCCGGATTTCGAATCGGATTCCCGATGTATACTAGCAATGGGACAGAACAGGAGGTAAAACCATGCAATGGGGTACTACCACATCCCGATTTAGGCTGTTTACCTTCATAAATATCATTGCGTTTATTTTCTTTGCGTAAGTTAGTGACTCATGAGAAAACAACTTATAAAACTGACGATGTTAGTCAAAATAAAAATTCGAATTGGTTAAAATATATGGCTGGCTTTTGAAAAGACAAGTAGTTAAGTGGTTGTTGTAGGTTCATGTCTGTCATATTTGTTTTTCGTAAATTGTTTTGTTATAAATTAGACCATAAGTTTTCGGAAATTAATTGTTTCGTATTTTATTTTTTTATGTCGGGGCCTTTTATAGCCGACTGAACGGTATGGTTTTTTCTCATTGTTGAAGGCCGTATTGTTGCCTATAATTGCTTACATCCACTTCATTTGAACTTTGGTGGATAGTTGTCTCATTGACAATCATACCACATTTCCTTATTTTCAAATTTTGAAGTATACATTCCTTCATGAATGCGTAAACGCGCAGGATAGTCCTAAGGTATTAATTATCACTTAATTACTTTTATGGTCTAAAATGAAATAACTGGTTATATTTTACGAGTGATGGGGCGGTATTGCAAACCCGACGGAGGACTATCGGGGACAATGATTACGTACGTAATAAGGGGGCGGATCCAGCCATTTTTAAAAAGGGGGGAGTAGGGTTCCAACCATATGTCCCCATTCAAAAGCATTGGTCGTCAAAAAAAAAAGGGGGGGGGGTTCCAACCATATGTCCCCATTCAAAAGCATTGGTCGTAAAAAAGGGGAGTACCAACCCCTGGCACCCCCCTTTTATCCCTAGATCCGCCACTAGTAATCGAATGTACATGTGGTTGTAGTTCAAATAGGTCATCATTAGAAAAAAAAAAGTTCAAAGTTCAAATAAAATTTAATAAATCCCATTAATGAATCAATTGAATTGTAAGTGCCGACTACGTATTACTGGCTATAATAAGCAGTGTCATACTTTTACATTTATTATTGCATTGAAATAGTATTTTTGTAACACATAAAACCAAACATCGAATTTGTATGTCAGTCATCATTAGTTTATATCGCAACATTGTAATTAGCATGTATATCATTAATATCGTCACACCGTGAAATAGTATGAAATAAATAAGAAATTTATTGATCTCTATTATCAATACCATTGTCTTCATTTCGACACTCAATTTAGTTCGTATAAAACGATGTTCTTGGAATATCGTAAAACAAAGTCTAGATTACCAGAGCCTCCTTAATATGCTCATTACTGTTTTAGTACTTCCGGTCTCATATTGTTTAGATAATCCCTGTAATCACTAGCTAATTCAACATGGAACTTGTGATCGGCTTGCTCCACCCCTGGGGCGTATCTTCCCCATTCGAATGACGTTGAACGCAAACCTTTTTGTACTCTCTCGCACAAAACTATATCTTCATCCTGGACTTTTTCACTAGCTCGAATGTCATCAGCAATTTTAGCTTCCTTTTCTGTGGGATTGAGTTCATTCATTGCATCTTTTTCTAAATACCAGTCAAACACAACTTCACAATTTTCAGAGTCTATTGGATATGTGTAATTGAAATCTAACCATGGTCCATAACGATTTATAAATAAATTTGGATAAACATGAGAAAATAGAACGGCACTCCCGATTCTATCCTGACCTTCTTTTTCTCCTTTATTACCAGAGGAGCTCTGAAAAGAAAAGCCATCAAACACCTCTGTTTTATAGTCTTTTGGTTCAATCAAACCTGCCAAATCTTTATGGGCGTATTCTACATGGTATCCGCCATCTAAATAATTGTCAATGAACACTTTCCAATTGCAATTGACGCGATAATGACGTCGTTCCACAAAACGAAGATTATCGAGTCCCATTTTGTCAAGCCTTGTTTTGACTTCTTTTAACCTTTCACTAAGTTCGTCGGACGAATTTGTGACCTCAGTTGATGACAATTTAATGAAAACCAAAGGTCCCCATGTTGTTACCTCAAGTGGTATCAAGCCGAAATTTTTAGCGTTAAAGTTTTTTATTCCTCGTAGTCTTGTTGCTTTTGCTAGCCGTCCACTCAGTGTATATGTCCATCCGTGGTACGGACACTGGAACTTAGATACTGTTCCGCAGCTGTCGTCTACAAGAAGTGTGGCATGATGGCGGCAGATATTGTAGAATGCTTGTAGCTGCCCAGATTCGTCACGTGTCACCAGATAAGGATCGTCCGTTATAAAGCCTGTGAAAGAGAGAGAAAAAATGGCACGAAGTTAGTAATAAAGGGAGAAGGTGCAAAGGAGAAATAAAAACCATAATCAAAGAAAAACAGACAACACCATATCAAAAGTAAGCATGACCAGACAAACAACAGCCAAAAATAATACACACATACAAGTTTTGAGCTACACGAAACCCAACAAAGCATTGTGAACTGATGTGTTACGAAAGGGTAATCATTTCTTGTTTCAGTAGTGATACCTGCGTTGAATAAATCTTTTCTTCGGCATTCCCAAGATTTGAGTGAACTAGTTCATATCATGGGTTTAAGTCCTGTCCATCTCGGTGTTTTAGATAAACTTTGTATCAACAACTTTTCATGGATTTCTTATCGCAGGATTTTTATTGTTGAGTGGTATTAGTCCTTGCAGTATGCAGATATAACACATATTTTTAAACTGAACACAAATAGGGTTTTATTTCACAAATAGGGTAGTTTTTGTTTAGCGAATATATAAAAATACTGATCTTTGGACATTTAAAAAACTACTCTTTCAAATATTTGTCACTGGATGTTTAGATAACAATAATCCACCAATCAATTTATCGCAACTGTGTTTGAAATTTTAAATATAACATTGCTCATTATCATTTGCAGAAAAATGTTTCATTTATTTTTCACTTAAAAATGCATGTGTTGGTAAGTCTTTTATACTTTTTAAAGATCAAGAGACTATTTTCACCACTAGAAATTCTAGTTTTTTAAATGATAAAACTGACACACGGATTAACAAGGAACATCCATAAGGGCAATACGACAGATAATTCAGATGTGCAGGACATTGTAATCTTTTCGGAGCACACGAGATTACTTCATATTTTTGAAATATGTGATTCCTTAACATTAGTAGTTGCATGTGGATTGTTTTAGGTGGTAATTTCTGATGTTTAACTGTTTCTGTATGTTCCGTTTTTCTGGATTTTAAATTTTTCGTTGAGTAAAACAGTTCGAGCACTCTTATAGCCATCGCCTATATATATACATATGCTTCCTCAATTTCAACTTTTGATTTAAAAATTATCTTACCTGAAATGTATTGACCTGGTTCTTCCAACTGGTCTACTCGGCCCACTGGGATCCAGTGTTTCCTGAACACAGAGGCTTTGTCCAGGGTGTGAAATTGTTGTTGAGTGTACCTGAAAAAGGTAATTTAACATGCAATATTTTACAGCTGAATTCTATGTACAGAAAACACCATATTTATATACAAGTGTTAATTTACTTGACAGAATAACGCCTTACACAGACATGTTTCCCTGCTAAGTAAAGATGTCACATACCAGACGGGAACCAGACTCTGGTCCAAGTTGTTAAGGACTAGACAAATTATATATGACGCCAAAAAGCCGTGACATGGGATTTTATGAAGAGGTAAGCAGGACGATATATAGACCCTACCTAGCGGTAGGAAAGACCAATAACAATATATTGCTATATGTTTTTAGGGGAGGATTCAAGGAGAGGTCGTATTTAAGGCAAAAAAATCTACACCCTTTCCTCGAACCCTGGATCCGCCCCTGGGAAAAGATTTTGTCAAATTAATGTTGTTTTTTTTTTCTAATATTTTTTAAATTCTCTTCTGTAACAATTTTTGTTAAGAAATTTAGAATCAAACAATTTATTTAAAAAAACATGACCCGCATTCAAAACGGATCAACGGTTCAAGAATTTTAAGCTCATATTTTAATTTGTGTGGATGTTACTTTACACTATTTATGTTAATTTATACTACATGATAATATTTACTAACCACGACAACCTGATAAACCTGATAATGTACACATGTATGATATGGGCATATCATAGACTTGACTTAATATAATCTGTTTACTACCCGTCAATTAATATACAAGTAAAAAAAGGCTAGCGAGTCTAAATATTTATATATGTGGTTATAAACGTAGATGTTCACATTCATTTAAAAATGTGCATATCGCCCAGAATATTCCAAACCTATCTGAAAAAGAGAGGCGAAGGATACCAAAGGGACATTCAAACTCATAAGTAGAAAAATAAACTGACAACGCCATGGCTAAAAAAGAAAAAGACAAACAAACAAACAACAGTACACAAAACAACATAGAGCAACACGAACCCCACCAAAAGCTTGGAGTGATCTCAGGTGCTCCGGAAGGGTAAGCAGATCCTGCTCCACATGTGATACCTGTCGTGTAGCTCATGTTAGTACAAAACCCGGTTATATGTCTAATTCGGTAGGTCACATTCGGGGGAAGGGGACGAGATTGTAGTTACGACAATTGGAACATGTCCATCGTCATCTGTGAAATAGATATTCCATAACGATCAACCAACTCATGATGGCGTCCGTAAAATTTACGAATGGATGATTTCAACTTCACCACTTGGAACTCTTGGTTTAATAGCTTCCTTGTGACCAGTAACCCTCTATCAAGAAAATCATGATAGGGAACACAAGCCCTGGAATATCGTATCAACTGGGAGATACATGTAGGACTCAAATCTATGGCGGGTTCCAAATCTATGGCATATTTCTAATCTATGGCAAATGTGACGTTACAAACGTCAAACAAATCAAATCTATGGCAGATTTTTGTTTTCTCCAAATCTATGGCAGATTTTTGTTTTCTCCAAATCTATGGCAGATCTTTAAAATGCGTTATTTTCCGGGGAATAAAGTAACATAAAATGTCACAATTAAATAACGCCATATTAAATCGTCGCTGCCGCTAACGATGGCGGAACCTATAGATTTGAACACTATCCCAGATAAAGGTATTTCCCTCGACTACAATTTGCGGATGGTTTAAAGGAAGATTTGACCTATTATCCGGAAGAGGGACAAAATGCGCTGTGCCTGCCGAAGCCCGCTGTTTTCAGTACCGGATATTTTAGAAAAGGAGTTGTAGTAAATATTTATTGTCTACGGCTGGCAAAGTTTATAAAGTGAAAGATGAAATTACTGGATTCCAATTTGATTTAAATCGTCATTAAATAAAAAAAAGATGTATTAACGATGAAAAAAAATTTATGTAAAAATTCAAACTGTTCATTTTTATTTATTTCTTTATTATAAAAAAAAAACTGCCTTCTTGTTTGTTAAGAGACTTACTTGTTGGTTTAATGAATGGGTTAAACAGGTATCATGCACCGATTAGAAAATGTTTATTTTAATCTTGAAGTCTGTATTAAGGTATATGAATTCATCATTTATGAAATTTGTTGGTTGCCATCACGGTTTGGTTTTGACTATTATATAATGTTTACAGACATGTTCCCGTACATTTCCACTTGTTTAAGACAAGTCATTGTTCATATGTACTGCATTGTTTTACATTTGCACAAAATTTGCCATAGATTTGGAAACAACAAAAATCTGCCATAGATTAGGAAATTACAAAACTTGCCATAGATTAGGATTATAAAAAATCTGCCATAGATTTGGGATGACATGACGTCACATTTGCCTTAGATTAGGAATCTGCCATAGATTTGGAACCCACCATAGATTTGGAACCCACCATAGATTTGAGTCCTACATATATACTCCGTATGCAGGCGCTGCTGGAATGTTGCTACATAGAAATGGAAAGTTCACAAGTGGGAAGCTGAAATCATCTCTTTTGTCGTAAAGTTTTGTTTTCAACCGACCCTCGTTGTCAATTTCTAGATGTAAGTCAAGATATGAGACAGAAATGTCTAAATACAAATGTTTCTGAATTTGAATACTATGACATATAGAATTCATCTATAGCTACCAACAGACCTAGACTGCGCGCGTACGTGGACATATTAAAATCAAATTTTGCTTTAATTCATTGGAATATTCCAGATGTTGGAATTCTCCAATCTCACTGCCTTTCGTTTGGATTTTTTTCAAAAGATAAAAATCGACGAACATTGAACTTGAGCATAGGCCGCAGTGGCGGATCCAGGTGGGAGGGGGTCCGGGGGTTGGAATCCCCCCTTTTTTTTGACGATCAATGCATTTGAATGGGGACATATAGTTGAAACCCCCCCCCCCCCCCCCCCCCCCCTTTATCCTGGGTTGGGAACCCCCTTTTATAAATGGCTGGATCCGCCCCTGTTAAGGCCAGAACTAACTTATGAATCCATTTAAAATTTCTAGATTGATTCGCTCAATTTACGGACAACAGTATATGCTGATGCTGGTTGCTTTGTGATAGTGTAATTTTTGTCATCAATTAATACATTGATTGATTGATTGTTGGTTACTTAACGTCCACTGAGTGGCAAATTTGTCACTCGGCATTTATAAGGTGCTGTTTAAAATTTAAAATGGACTTTAAAAACGCCTTTAGCTGCAACGTGTAAGTAGGAGGTCATCGTTGCCCGTTGCTGTGAATGATACATGTATGTTTGGACAGCGGTACATGATATATCCTGCAGAATTCCCTGATTTACCAACAGTTGTGCTATAACCAGATAACATGTATAATGCATTGCTCATAATTTAGTGTTATAAAGCGAAACAAAAGATAAGCTATACTTACCAGCTTGCGGGTGGGGTGATAGCTTCCTCGACAGGAATGCTGGGCGAAAACTTCAAAACTTCACTGGTAACATAGTCACTGATACCTTCCGGAAAATACCTTTGGTTGAACAACCTTTTACATGGTGCTCCATTGCTTTTGCATCCTACAGACGTTTTTGTAGTACAGTAAGATCGGGTTAGTTTTAAGCTTGTCCGAAGTCTGCTTAGAATGTCGCATACACTTATTATCATTGTCAATATGACAGGACACTCAAAATATAAATTGAAGTTCGTTTTTACAGTGCATTTAGCCAATGAGAGTTGTCGTTCCTGAATTTTAAAAATTCTTCGTACGAGACAACAATGTATTCTGTCACGAGCTTGTATGCTGCTTATTCATTAAGTCTGAATTGAATAACCTATGTCCTATAATACATATGCTCCGATATAAATAGAGTGTATAAATGTAATGTGTATCGATTCGTACTTATGTCAACAAACAGGATAACACACTAATATGTATCGTGTATGGCAAGCCGAATTAATAAAAAAAAAAAAATCTGAGATCTCAGCCATTCCCGTTTTTTTTTATTTTCATCTCGGACTGTTAGTTAACATTAGGTATGTAAAAACGTATAGTTAAAATTAGTACATAAAAGGCTTACAATTTTGATATAATAGACTGGTAAAAGCAAAGAACAATAAGCAATACTAAATTACTGAATGTCTACATTCAGTTAGAGAAAGTTTAAAGTATTTAACCAGCTGATACATGTGATATATGTAGACGAGTTTTAGGTTTACATGTTCTTTTTGATGTATCTAATTCATTGTATAGCAGTAGCCTTTGGAAACGCCTAAATTCCGATGTCCCACTTCTCCGAAGTACTATATAATGAAAAGTTTTTTTTTAAACTATGAAAGTTTATTAGAAAACAGGATTCGGGAAAAGTGATAAGATTACTTTATTATGTATCTTGATTAAGAATGTTAGATTCTCACGTTTTACGACTTCTCATGATCGATTTTGTAACACTTCTGACTTTTTCCTATGATATGCATGGTATATATTATATACATACAATTTGTTTGCCAATTCATTTCTCATTTTTTTAGAAGATCACATCTCAAATGTAATTCTGGTAAAATTTCTTGAAATTCTTATCACTTTTAATATATATTATTATACTTCATGTCAAAATGCCAGATTTTGATTGGTTAGTACGAGGGAGACAATTTACTTTATTATACTTCATGTCAAAATGCCAGATTTTGATTGGTTGATACGAGGGAGACAATTTACTCTATCGTATGGTAAATACTCTATTACCCTTCACGGAGACGCTTGACCAAGTGTGCGCTTTATTAAATACGGATGGTTGTTATGTACAAGACGTCATACATGTCATAGTTTATTACTTTGAATTTGAAATTTAATAGACATTAATAACAGAACATTCAGTATAATAAATTAAATAACACATAATTATCTGGGAGGGTGAAAGAGCAGATTGTTACCTCGAAAAAACATTGTCAACCTTGGCTACGCCTCAGTTGACAATGTTTTCTCGGGGTAACAATCTGCTCTATCACCCTCTCAGATATGTGTAATTTATATACTGTCCCATGGCAAATGCTCTATTACCCTTCACGGAGACGCTTGCTCAAGTAAATACGGATGATTGTTATGTACAAGACGACATAGTTTATTACTTTGAATTTGAAATTTAATAGACAGTAATAATAGAGCATTCAGTATAGTAAATTAGATAACACATATCTGAGAGGGTGATAGAGCAGATTGTTACCCCTCGAAAAGACATTGTCAACCTTGGCTTCGCCTCCGTTGACAATGTTTTCTCGGGGTAACAATCTGCTCTTTCTCGGAGTAACAATCTGCTCTATCACCCTCTCAGCTATGTGTTATTTATATATTGTAATATACATATACATTTATTCAGTTTTACGAAAGGCTTTATAAATGGTTGACCGTTATGGAATGGCTGTGTCACAGATGACCACGGAAGCCGTTATGTTCAGCTTGTCGTAACCAGGTTAATTCCCGTCCTCTTTCCTCGATTCTAGCATTGCTAAATGCGACTTGTGACCGAATTGTTACTTGCATTAGCAAAATATGGGCCACTAGTGGAGCAGGAACTGCAAGCTGAATTCCGGGGCACTTGACCTATTTACTGGTTTTGTTTGTTTCGAGTTGCTCAATCTTTTGTTTCCTATGTGATGGATTATTGTTATTGTTTGTCTTATCTGCGTTTTCTATTTAGCCATGGTGGTGTCTGTTTTATTGGGAACATGCTCTTTGATTGTCCCTTGTTAACTTTTTTCCCTGTTGAATTTTCATTTATTTCCACACTACTCAAAGGAAAATTCAGAGATACTTTTTTCCAGTCAAAAATTTAAATTGCAGATGTTGCTTGTATATCAAAACTAAATCTGTCTTTCATACTTAGTTGTTATATTTCTTGGAAAATATCTCAGAATTAGTCAACAGAATATCAAAACCTTGTCATATACCAGTAAACTGTTGACTTTGAAATTAAAAGCAGTTTTACCAAATGAAAATAGCAATACCGGGAAGAAGAAAAGGCAACATGCACATGTGTTTTATGATTTCAGATACATTTCCACTGAATTTTGACAGTTTCTTATGTTGTGCTGTTACACCATTGTCCTATGTTAGAGAAGGGTCCAACTCTCGCTAGCATGTTTAACCCCTGCACATACGCCTGTCATAAGTCAGGAGCCTACAATTCAGTGGTTACTGACCGGGTCATAAATCAGGCCGTTGGTTATTTTCGTTTGAATTATTTCACATTTTGTCATGTCCTAGCCTTTTACAGCTGACTATACAGTATGGGTTTTGCTTATTGCTCAAGGCCATACTGAGGCCTATATAGTAGTTTAAATCCACGTCATGTGAACCTTGGTGTCTCAATGGCAATCATCCAGCATCTCCTTACTTTTTATTTATTTTGTAACAGCTTTCAGTAGCTACGAGTACTTTTAGAACGATACTTTCTATCTTTAGTATTTTTGTTTAATCTGTGCTTTGTGGCAATCTGGTGAGGCAAGATTTGTTGACTGATTTTTACAATTTGCTCTCATGGTGTGCTGTATTAGGAGTGGCGGGCTGAGCGCTCGCAAAATAGTTAAAACCGCCACATGTTGTATGTGCCTCTTCCAAGTCAAGAGCCTGTAATTTAATGGTTGTCGTTGGTCGCTGTATATCATATTTTTACACCTTGTCATGTCGGAACCTTTTATAATAGCTATCTATACAGTATTGGTTTTGCTCATTGTTGAAGGTCGTACATTGACCCAAAATTGCTTACATCTGCCTCATTGATTTCTAGTGGATAGTTGTCTCTTTGGCAATCGTACCGCATCTTCTTATTTTTCATCTTCTTTGTCTTATTCAATATTTAATAGTGTTTACTTTATATCATTGAGAGTAACGCTGATAACGCAGGACAATTTGTTGAACCATACCAAGGTTACGGAAATATTTATGACTGTACGATAGGGGGCATACATTTCAGGTTGCACCGGAAACACTGAATTCGAGATTGACAGAAAACACAGTGAGCAAAAGAAAAAAAAAAGATATAACAAATAAAAATCCACAAAATCCGAGATTTTTCATTTTTTTTTTAAACACCTTGAAAAATTTCAAAAGATTTAGTCCCTAGTGTTTAAATTTCAAAGGATTATGTAAAGTTGCACTTTAATGTTTAGGATAACTATGGGGCATGATAATTCTTGAATAGTTAATGTCAAAAATGTCATTATCAAACATTGAACTTTTTTAGGGCCCATGACATTTTTTTATAATTTCAAAAGATTTGGCAAACTTTAACTTTAATTATCAGTAAAAATAAAACCCAATTTTTAAGGTACCTAAAGGATTAACTCTTGAACGGTAAATGTCAAAAATGTCAAAAATGTCAAAAATCTAAGATGACCTGTATCTAATGGTCCATGACATTGTGTTATAATTTCAAAACATTTGGTGAAGCTGTACTGTAAACAACTGGAAACCACAAAAATACCATTTTCTAAGGTTTCCAAGTGGATAACTCTTCAACGGTAAGTATACAAAAATAGAACTTGTCTTTTAGGGTGGATGACATTGTGTTATAATTGCAAAGGATTTGGTGAAGCTGTATGGTATTTATCAAGGTAACCACAAAAATCACAATGTGTAAGGTAACTAAAGAACACAACGATTGTATAGTTGTAAATTTCAATAATTGAAATCGAGTTGTACCGGTGTGTCATGATCAATACCATTGTGTTCAAGTTTCAAAAGATTCGTTGAAGCGATAATTGAATTATCATCAGGAACCAAATCTTTTGACGGACAGGCATGTGCATTACTATTTATATGCTACCCCTTGTCAAGGCGGGTATATAAACATTAAAATAACACCGAAAAGCATGAAGACATATCGAGTTATTTGTGAATCCTACAATGATAACTGTGTTTAACTCTAGTACTTCAAAACTCTTGTGATAAAGAAAACAAAACAATGAAGGTTTATATAAAACGTTGCCAGTCTATCATTAGGTAGATTATCAATTAAAAAAAACCCCGTTCATACCTTTTTCTTTTACGCAATGCTGTCAGAACTATCAGTTTAGATGATGTTCCACAGCGTGTGTTCGACTCAAATTTCCATGTTAAGAAATAATATCAATCCGTCTTTCATCCTTGTTCATGACTGGTCAACGAATATATGATTCATAACCGGGTACATGTCACCAGTGACATAGGTGGACCATGAGCTGTTAACACAACGCATTTTCTGGTTCATCAATGTTTTAAGGGTATGTGCGTTGCTCAAAACATTTTCTGCACAATGTTTTTTCGGCTTTTCTTTTTTTTTGGCAGTCTAAATGAAAATTGTTATCAAGTTCCTTCATACTGCATACATTTGTAGATATCTTTTTCTATTATCTAATGCTGTCGGTGCTTTTTTTAAATTGGTATATGTAGCTAAAGTAGGACTCTTATCGGACATATTCGGTATATATGGGTTTTGCTCATTCTTGAAGGTACGTCGTTCAGTGCCCTATAGTTGTTGACATCCTCGTCCTCAAAATTTGGGCTCTTCAAATGGAAAATCATTGATAACTTATTTTTAGATAATATTCATCTTTATTGCATGATGGTGTTAGCATATCACTCATTGTATAAAATAAAACATATTTCATTTACTCCTCAACAAGATAATATTTAATTAATCTAACAGACTAAAATCACTAAAAAGTCTATCCTCTTCCCACTATGTAAATGAATATAAAATGTAGCCACATGTTATCAATGCTACATCAAAATAATTTTAATTGGTTTTAGTGACTAACATGATTGTTGTTGTTGGGGGTGGGTGATGAACAATGTCTATATAAAATAATAAGATTAAAAAACTGTTTTTTTTATTTCAAAGAGACAGATTCGATTTAAACTAATTGCCATTTTTTGACAGGCTTTGATACGATTTTATACCAGTATCCGGGTAAAGTAAACATAAGCATCATTATCGGTCGTCCCACTGTCTATATTACTCTGCTTAGCTCTTAATAAAATTGCATATCACGGCTTTGTGATGTCAAATACGTTGACCCGGCCTTAATAACTTTGACCCGAACATATCAGCGACGTCATAATGTATGAACCGACGTTGATAAGTTTGACCCGAACTTATCAAGTTATCTTCCGGTTTGCTGGTGAAACAAAGAAAACACTTGTTTCTATCTTACAAAATACGCAAATACAACCCGATAAATCGATTATCTGGTTGTCTGCAAATTTATATTGTAAAATATCAGCTACTCGACAAATTATGAAGCCTTTTTGAACTCGTTCGCTTCGCTCACTTATCCAAAAGCTTCATATTGTGACTCGCAGCTGATATTTTACAATATCAATATAATCGGTACTAACCAGTTACTTATAATTATTGATAATTTAAAAATGAAAACAGCTTTAAACAAAAAGACCTTTCACTCACATCCTGATCTTTGTCAGACAAAATTCAGTTAAAAAAAGTGTTCATTTCACAATATCAACACAATGAGAAGATCCGAAACAAGCAGTTTCCCATAAGAAATTTGGAGGGTTTAGTACATATAAAAAGTACAACGATATGGGATATATGAACGAATGATATGACGTGAAAAGGAGTAGGCCCGGTAAGACCCCGTTTTGGCCCCACAATAAAGAGTTTTTACAAGTTTGTTAAAATGTAAACTTTTAGCTATTTATTGAAAGTAGAATACTTTTGTTACATAAAAATGAAAAAAAAAATATGGGTTGTTTTAGACAATACAATGCACATGCACAAGGTACTTGCATCATTAATTCATGCAAAATTACAGAAATCTTTACAATTTTAGCTTTTGTGCTAATTTTTAGACAATTTTTGTCTAAAATGGAACTTGCCGCACTTGTGTTCAGTCTTAATATTTAGATATATGTTATATTTGATGATAATGCATAACATATATAAGGGTTGAGACTGAACACGATGCGGCCACTTACATTTTAGACACAAAAAAAAAACATCTGAAAAGTGACGTTTTATGGCATATTTGATAGATTTTCTATATTAATCTTGAATTTGAGCGTCTTTAATCAACAAATCAGTTCAAATATTTTACATAAATTATTGAATCGACTGAAGTAGACACTTAAGTGTTTAAAAAATGTCTAAAATCTTTCATCAGATGTACTTCAATTTTAGGCCAAAATAAGCCCTTACCGGACCTCTTCCTTGGGATGCGTGATATAATTTAAAATAATTCTGTTACTAAAAATTCATCAAATGATCGATGGTATTTGCATACAACTTTTTAGTAAAAATACATTAATCTCATTATAATTATACAATCTCCCATCTGTATGGGAGATTGATAATTATAAGGAGTTATAAAACGTTGTTGTCATAAAAATCAACGTAATCCTTGTTAAATCAAATATAAAATTAAATTAAAACAGTAAATGTCTACAAAAAATCAACACATCTATGTACCGATATACTATACAATTATTCACTATATATACCACTTTTTACACTATGTTCACTTTTTACACTATGTTCACTTTTTACACAATTTTGCACACAAAGTGTCTATATATATGCATACACCCCTATAAAGAACATCCTCGTTTATTCGGATGTCCTTTGTCCTTGCCTTTTTTTCCTTTATTGTGTGTGAACCTGTCAGTTAATGTTATCAACCATGGCCCATTCAGGTTCCCTGTATATATATGTAGCACACTTTTAATAAGATTTTATTTGAGAAGACGGATGTATCTAAATTGTCCTCTTTTTTCATTCAATAGTTTGCATGCCTCAGATAAAATGCTCGCAAGTATATCGGAAACCTGTGGGGAAAATAATAAAATGCATTATGATTTTCCTAACTTACTATCATTACTGAATGTGTTTCCAACAAAGTCCAAAAAATGCTATATACAGTACAATACACAATAAAAATGAGCTGCTAATAGATATATACACTTTAAGTTAAAACTTAAAATAATCATACAACATTCATTAAAGTCCAGTCAAATGAGATAAATTACATTCTTTATACCAAAGCTAAAATCATCATCAAAAAGTCACACAAAACTCTTTCAAAACATCATTAAGAACTCATGGATTAATGAGTTGATAATATTAATATATTTACATGATCTCTTAAATAACTAAAGAACGTGCATTTAAAGCGATTTGTTATCTCCTTCACTGGTAGAAAATAAATGAAGTACTACATAAAATTCGTGTGATAATCTAGTCTTTCAAATGTTTAAAGTCTCAACGCTTTTGAAGACAATTGAAACATAGCAAGGGTTACGCTGAACATTTGACATTCAAGGTTTGATGTAAAGAAGGCCATTTATAGTTAAATGACATATAAGGAAAATACATAGTTTGATTATTTTAGTTTTTTAAGAATGAAGGTAAGGTTTGTTGATTTCTATGAAGGTGCATTTAAATTTTGAAACATAGAATAAAACAATTGCCATCCATAAAAGCATTGTTTTTTAATCTTCACAATTCATATACAATTAAATGAATTACCATGAGGCTCTTTTGAATTTACTTCTATGTTGTAAGGAGCCAAAAAACTCATCTGGTTTTATTTAGCCTTTTTTGTCAAAAGTAATCGAAAGAAAAAAATGCATTTCGTCATGTTTATTAAAAGCATGTATCTGAATAAATATACTTTTATATGCATTTACTAACTATTTGCTCTTTTGACTATGAATGTTTTTCTTAAATGAATTGCTGTTTATTTCATATTTAGCGCTGTCATATAAAGCAACAAACAAAAAAAAACAAAAAACAATTGAAGTTAATCACGAGTTCAAACCAATCTATTTTTTCGCAGCTGATGGTAATTTCTTGACCGATTTTATGGATGCAAATAAATTCTAACTACTTGTATTAAATGATTCCTGTTTACTTGAATCAATGGATTCAAATTAAGCCTAACTTTTCTAGCAAAGTAGCCATAGGAGTCACTATGCATCCACCCCCAGGATAATCGGCTATTGCCATTCCTAGGCAACCGGATTCAATGTATCCGTCTGTTATATAAACACAGGCACCTGAATCTCCTTGTTGAAATGGTATGTTGCTAACTGCTAGTTGATTATAAAATCGTAATGTTCTTTGTGACTTTACTTCTTCTTCACGCGCTGCACATACAATAGCACGCACTTGCATGTGAACGGGTATATCGACTTGATTTGGAAGATTTTCAGTAATGCAATTTGCAAGATTGTTCGACGCAGACTGTAATTTTTCTCGTTCAATTACCCATTCAGGTACTTTAATTACTGTCACAGTGTTACTAGAACTATTAAAATCTGAAACGGCACCTGCGCAAACAACTTCAACATTCCTTCCAGGTAAACCTTGAAATGACTTTATGTAACCATCATGCAAATTACAAGATTGTAACCCTGTAAAAATAAATATATAACTTAATATACATCTTCCTCATGCAAAGCTCTGATTCCTTGTCCGGTTTTGGCCATAATTTTGTCATTTAAAGTTTTGATGTGGTTTTATCAGCTTTTTGATTTTGAACAAGTTTTGGATTTTCAAATATTTTGGCCTCGAGCATCACTGAAGAGACGTTTATTGTTAAAATGCGCGTCTAGTTCAGTAAAATTGGTACCGTTAATGTTATTATGAAACATTCGTTATATTTTGATTGAACATTACAATTATAACTTGAAACCGAATTTATCAACCATGCATGCAGTTGAATATAAAAATGAAGAGATGTGGTATGAATGCCAATGAGAAAACTATCCACTAGATTTACAATGAAGTGGTTGTAAACAAATATATGCATATCCTTTATTGAATATAAGTTGTATGTGTCCATATGACCATGGTAATGTTCCACGTGTAGCAACCATCACATCATCGCATTTTTGCTGTATAATAGCAAGATTTATACTCTTTAAGATGTAACATATCTTCAGACTTAATCTTTCAGGTGTAATTTATTGATAATATATGAAGTTTTTACTGTTTATATCAGTTTGTATAATAACGACTAATACTCGTCAACACAAAAAATTCAAAACTATATAAAAAAAGAAGTTGTGGCATGTTTTCCATCAAAACGACTTTCCGCTATTGTCCATAGAACGAAGATGTAAACATTTACAGGGCACTGTACGGCATTCAACAATGAGTAAAACCCATACCTTATAGTCGGCTATAAAAGGCCCCGGCATAACAAAACGTGAAACATTAAAAAAAAAATAAGACAACGCACGGCCTGATTTATGCTAATAAAAGAAACAGTTTCAGTGTCCCCTGCGTTGCACATAATTTATCTGACTAAGGACAATAACTAAAAAAAATATTTCTAAGGGGCATAACTCTTTTGAAAAAAGTTGAACGACACTGATGTTTGAACTTGTCCGAGACATTGCTGAAATTAATCTTGATATAAGTTTGATAAAAATCTGGCAAAAATTGTACACAATGTTATGAGAGCGCTTACAAATGCAATTTTTCATATAATTAATATTTCCAGGGAGCACAACTTTTAAAATCAGTTGATCGGCATTGAATTTCGAACTTGTCCGAGACATTGCTGATATAAACCTCTGGTATAAGTTAAATTACAATCCGGCAAGAATGGTACACGTGAGAGCCCTTACAATACAATTTAAAATATAATTAATATTTCCAAGGGACATTACTCCTTTAAAAATAGTTGATCTGCACTTGTTTTTGAACTTGTTCAAGACATTGCTGTTATAAGCCTTTGAAATATGATTGATCAAAATCTGGTGAGAATTGTTTACATGAGAGCACTATCAATACCGCGAGGACAGACAGTATTTCTATGCTCCCCGCAACGCGTTGCGCGGGGGATAAAAAAAATGAATAACAAAATGAGGACAGCAACCAACGTCAGCTGGGACAGTATGATTGGCTTTGATTTCTATTTAGATAGAAATCAGTTTGTATAAAAAGAACTGTCTATAGTATTCTTTAGATGTTAAATTGTAAGAACAAAATGTTTTTCAAAATACATTGGCCATAATTTTGTCATTTAAAGTTTTGATGTGGTTTTATCAGCTTTTTGATTTTGAACAAGTTTTGGATTTTCAAATATTTTGGCCTCGAGCATCACTGAAGAGACATTTATTGTTAAAATGCGTGCCTAGTTCAGTAAAATTGGTACCGTTAATGTCATTATGAAACATTCGTTATATTTTGATTGACCATTTTACAATTATAACTTGAACATGTTGAAACCGAATTTATCAACCATGCATGCAGTTAAATATAAAAATGAAGAGATGTGGTATGAATGCCAATGAGAAAACTATCCACTAGATTTACAATGAAGTGGTTGTTAACAAATATATGCATATCCTTTATTGAATATAAGTTGTATGTGTCCATATGACCATGGTAATGTTCCACGTGTAGCAACCATCACATCATCGCATTTTTGCTGTATAATAGCAAGTTTTATACTCTTTAAGATGTAACATATCTTCAGACTTAATCTTTCAGGTGTAATTTATTGATAATATATGAAGTTTTTACTGTTTATATCAGTTTGTATAATAACGACTAATACTCGTCAACACAAAAAATTCAAAACTATATAAAAAAAGAAGTTGTGGCATGATTTCCATCAAAACGACTTTCCGCCATTGTCCATAGAACGAAGATGTAAACATTTACAGGGCACTGTATAAAAGAAACAGTTTCAGTGTCCCCTGCGTTGCACATAATTTATCTGACTAAGGACAATAACTAAAAAAATATTTCTAAGGGGCATAACTCTTTTGAAAAAAGTTGAACGACACTGATGTTCGAACTTGTCCGAGACATTGCTGAAATTAATCTTGATATAAGTTTGATAAAAATCTGGCAAAAATTGTACACAATGTTATGAGAGCGCTTACAAATGCAATTTTTCATATAATTAATATTTCCAGGGAGCACAACTTTTAAAATCAGTTGATCAGCATTGAATTTCGAACTTGTCCGAGACATTGCTGATATAAACCTCTGGTATAAGTTAAATTACAATCCGGCAAGAATGGTACACGTGAGAGCCCTTACAATACAATTTAAAATATAATTAATATTTCCAAGGGACATTACTCCTTTAAAAATAGTTGATCTGCACTTGTTTTTGAACTTGTTCAAGACATTGCTGTTATACGCCTTTGAAATATGTTTGATCAAAATCTGGTGAGAATTGTTTACATGAGAGCACTATCAATACCGCGAGGACAGACAGTATTTCTATGCTCCCCGCAACGCGTTGCGCGGGGGATAAAAAAAATGAAAAACAAAATGAGGACAGCAACCAACGTCAGCTGGGACAGTATGATTGGCTTTGATTTCTATTTAGATAGAAATCAGTTTGTATAAAATAAGAACTGTCTATAGTATTCTTTAGATGTTAAATTGTAAGAACAAAATGTTTTTCAAAATACATTGGCCATAATTTTGTCATTTAAAGTTTTGATGTGGTTTTATCAGCTTTTTGATTTTGAACAAGTTTTGGATTTTCAAATATTTTGGCCTCGAGCATCACTGAAGAGACATTTATTGTTAAAATGCGCGTCTAGTTCAGTAAAATTGGTACCGTTAATGTTATTATGAAACATTCGTTATATTTTGATTGACCATATTAAAATTATAACTTGAAACCGAATTTATCAACCATGCATGCAGTTAAATATAAAAATGAAGGGATGTGGTATGAATGCCAATGAGAAAACTATCCACTAGATTTACAATGAAGTGGTTGTAAACAAATATATGCATATCCTTTATTGAATATAAGTTGTATGTGTCCATATGACCATGGTATTGTCCACGTGTAGCAACCATCACATCATCGCATTTTTGCTGTATAATAGCAAGATTTATACTCTTTAAGATGTAACATATCTTCAGACTTAATCTTTCAGGTGTAGTTTATTGATAATATATGAAGTTTTTACTGTTTATATCAGTTTGTATAATAACGACTAATACTCGTCAACACAAAAAATTCAAAACTATATAAAAAAAGAAGTTGTGGCATGTTTTCCATCAAAACGACTTTCCGCCATTGTCCATAGAACGAAGATGTAAACATTTACAGGGCACTGTACGGCATTCAACAATGAGTAAAACCCATACCTTATAGTCGGCTATAAAAGGCCCCGGCATAACAAAACGTGAAACATTAAAAAAAAAATAAGACAACGCACGGCCTGATTTATGCTAATAAAGAAAACAGTTTCAGTGTCCCCTGCGTTGCACATAATTTATCTGACTAAGGACAATAACTAAAAAAAATATTTCTAAGGGGCATAACTCTTTTGAAAAAAGTTGAACGACACTGATGTTCGAACTTGTCCGAGACATTGCTGAAATTAATCTTGATATAAGTTTGATAAAAATCTGGCAAAAATTGTACACAATGTTATGAGAGCGCTTACAAATGCAATTTTTCATATAATTAATATTTCCAGGGAGCACAACTTTTAAAATCAGTTGATCGGCATTGAATTTCGAACTTGTCCGAGACATTGCTGATATAAACCTCTGGTATAAGTTAAATTACAATCCGGCAAGAATGGTACACGTGAGAGCCCTTACAATACAATTTAAAATATAATTAATATTTCCAAGGGACATTACTCCTTTAAAAATAGTTGATCTGCACTTGTTTTTGAACTTGTTCAAGACATTGCTGTTATAAGCCTTTGAAATATGTTTGATCAAAATCTGGTGAGAATTGTTTACATGAGAGCACTATCAATACCGCGAGGACAGTTAGTATATTTATGCTCCCCGCAACGCGTCGCGCGGGGGACAAAAAAATGAAAAACAAAATGAGGACAGCAACCAACGTCAGCTGGGACAGTATGATTGGCTTTGTATAAAATAAGAACTGTCTATAGTATTCTTTAGATGTTAAATTGTAAGAACAAAATGTTTTCAAAATACATGTACTAACTGCCAGATTTTCTTACGAGTACAAGTCAAGGAAATACCCGACCCAATGATTGAATAACAACAGCATAACTTTTATCAACTTTTTATAAGTTGTTGTCAGTTTGGGTGGTAAAATTCAAATCATATAAAATAATATCCGGAACATTTGATTATCAGTAATAATGAAATAAATAGAGAACGATGAAAATAAGTTTATTACGATATCTAGATATTTATCGAAATTTGATGTTTTAATTTTTTTAATTGTCGTGGCACAACAATATCACTTCGTCATTATAGGGTAGTTAAGAAAATATTAAACCTCTTGAAACTGAAGTTTTATCAGAAGAAAAGGGAGCAGACAAATGACGATCATCATATGGTTATAATACTGGTCATATTCCCTCATTGAATTTATTTAAACCTTATTTGTAATCTTACCCAATTCCCTATAATGGATTTTCCTTTTTCCTTTTGTGTTAACGTAGTCTTGTTCTGAAACACATATCCCATTGTCGAGTTCTATAACGGCTACATCTGTACTTGTTTCTCGTGGGTTGTCATGAGTAAAACTATGATTTACAACCCTTCCACAATGCAATGTCTCATTTAACATTCTATCGCCAGTTTCGAAATGAACACTCTCCGGCTGCATATGGTGTTTATGTCCTGCTGAAAGCAGGGTATTCCAGTCCAGCATTGCATGAGCACACGTAAGAAGCGCCTGTCTTCCATAAAAAAGACAAAAACCTCCTAATGTACCACTGACCTTTAAATTGGTTACAGAGTCGCCTATTCTTATCTTTTGTGAACAGAACCTAGGAAATCCTTCAATGACATCCGTTGGTATACCCTGTAAATCACTAGGGAAATGTTTTTCGCCAATTGGAATAGCACCTTTTACATAGCAATACAGTTGAATACAGGAACTTACAAGGAATTTGGGCTTATCTTGAAAATTAATGGATTTTATTTCAGATGGACAAATAAGAGCTAGTCGTCTATGGTTGTTGAAAAGCTTTTCTGCCAATGGACCTGGAATGTGACACTGAATATTTAGATCTCTTCCTAACAATTTAGTTCTTTCCTCAGAAATAGCGCTCGCTTCTTTGAATATTTCACAATGATACACAATCTGTTTAACTGGTATTCCAGAAAAGTTATTTACAATTTCCTTGATAAGTTTAGGTACCATGACAATGATAGTGACATTCATAGAACAAAACCAAGAGCAAAGTTTCGTTTTTCGTCTAAAGCACTTGCATAAAGAGGCTAACCAAATATCATACACGGGTAAATTAACGCATTCAAGAAAACTTCTGGCAATATGCCAGCCGACAAATCTTGCTGTTTCTACATCATTATTTCTAATGGATGAATATAGTGCATTTACTAAGATACGATTTTCAATGGCGTAACTTGGAATGTGGTTGAGAAAGTATTGACATAACAAGGATTTCTTTTTTTTAACGTAATTAAGAAATGTTTCATTGGCTTTCACGAGAAAAGTGGTCTTTGTTTCTCTCCATTGATTCATGTCCCCTTTGCATCCTGAAAATAAATCGTATATTAAAAAAACTCATCAAAGATACCAGGCTTATAATTTTGTACGACTTTAAAAGACTCACCAGTGACGATCGAATAAAAACGATTAAAAGGCCACATAAAATAAATATTTCAGACAATGATTATATGCGATAGAAGTGAATTAGTTTGAATTCAAAGCTGAATACTTGCAGTAAATAAAAAAAAATATATGTTATTGTATTAGCCCAGCAGGTTTTTCAAACCTTAACAATGAAGTTTTGTTAAAAATGTGTTATATACTCGTTCAGTCTAATTAGTTCCAAACAAAACTTTTATTTATCTCAATATCAACAGTGTCATGATTACGATCGTGATTGCAACTTTACCATTAAGAACCCTTTGTTTAAAAGGTGTCATACCATCAATTAACTCACTCCAATTTAGAACGGATATAAAAGTAGCCCTTCCCTGACAAAAAAATTTTGCTTTTGACGTCAAGTTTACTTAGACTAACCAACAAATTTCCTGGTAATTAAATATCATTTTTGTCTTTATCTATTGTGATATTTCACTAGGACTTGGTTCGCATTGTAAGATGATGTACATAAAAAGACAAGCTACCCTGTCGCCGCACCAGGTCTTTCTCCGTTTGAATTTCATGCGATTGTCGTAGTAGTTATCTTGGTTTGTCAATTCAAAATTGATTTCGAACATCGATAAACTAGTGTTGCCTACTATTAAACCATCATTATCACGACAATATCTTGAATCGGCCATCGAAATCCGACAAGATTTGTGTTAACTAGAAATTTTAGAATATGCTAACATCTTACCTTTAAATTCTTTCACTGATATTCTACATTCTCTTTTTAGCCGTGAATCGACAATGCAGTCCACGGCAATATTATCGCATACTATATTTAGTTGGAAAAATCCTTTAAAAAAAGCAAATGATAATTCAAAATGAATTGAATGTATGAAAAGCAATATCAATGTTGAAATAAATGACATAATGACATATACCCTCGTCCCTTAGTCTCGGGTGGATTATCAACAAATGGCAATCATATCATATTTCCTTATCTATATCATTTTCTATTTTCGGTTTAAATTCTGAAGCATTTACCCGTTTTTGATCTCCTTTGAAATAGTTAAAGGTAGTGTAAAAGTCGATTTAAAACTAACTAAGACTATTTCTTTCAGATGTCACAGTTTTATTTATTTATTCGTTAAAAGTCCAATTAGTAGTAAGACATTATAAGTTATATGGTTCGCTACTGACCCCCTACGGATCCATAGAGGGTAAGTAAAATCCAAAGGGGGTGAGGCCGAAGGCCGAAACTCCTATGGATTTTATTCACCCTCTATGGTCCGTAGGGGGTCAGTAGTGAACCGTATAACGAATTTATCGCACGCGGGACTGTTTCTGCTGCGTTTTGTAGAAAAATAAACAACGAAACACAACACCATTAATAGATGACGTCACCATTAACAGTAGACATGACGTCATGAACCCCCTATGAAATTTACTAACACCCTACGGATCCATAGGGGTCACCACGTGACGGCGTTAAACCAATCACAACGTGATAATTTACTCGCGGTGCGATAATTACCGATATTCGGATCTCAACACTAAGCAAACTGTTAAAACGTGTTCTACCTTCATTCTTGACTCCTTGATATCCTTGTATTTCAATGTCATCATTAACAGTTGTCGATTTAGTATCTGAGATGCTCGGTGTTATATTGTAAGCTGAAAATATAGTTTCTTAATTAAAAGATTAGAATATTAAAAAATTCTAATATGAACATGATGAAAGCGTACGATATTCTTCGCATATTTTACATTAAACTTGCATCGTGTTAAAAGTAAAAAAAGTATATTTATCTCATGTTTTCGTCTTTAAAATTAATTTACGGACAACAGTCTTCCACAACCGTTTATCTTGCTGCACGAAACTCTTCACCTAGATTAGAAAAAGAATTTTCATGTAACAATTTTATAATTTTTTTTTGCTTGAACTGATCGAAATGTGGCGTACTCAGCTTAATACAGTAGTAAAAATACTTTGAATACATTGTTTACAAATTAAGATATTTACATATACGAGAGGTTTTCTTTCCACCAGTAAGTTTCAATCTCTTTTCTGAAATGAATTATAGTTACCAATAAATTATACAATACATTCAATAAATACAGTATAAATGCGAAAAAAGTAAATTTCAAACCAATAGATATACATGCATCAACTATAAATAATCATATTAAAAGTAAACATTTCTGTACTTCTATCGATTTCAAGTTAAATGAATTGACTTGAACTATTGAACACTGTTCTGGAAAGGATTCTAATATGGGTTTCCTGAAAAAATCTTTTTAAAACACGGTTCCTTCTCATTGGTTTTGTCACGTTCGTGTAAGGATTTTTTGGCATGGATTATGAAAATGACTCTTTTCTATTATTCACAATTTCATGTAAGCTTTTTAATTTTTATTTAACATTTTTACTTTCTAACAACTTGAATTTATTGAATTGAATCGATAAAGTCAGGCTTTGACCAGTATATAATCTAGATGTTTGCTTTCATCGTTTTAGTATTGAAATAAAATAATTAAATTAGAGTCGATATTTCACCTCTAATATTGCTTCCAGTCTCATTCGGATCTTTCAAGACTCCTGTGTCATCTGATGACTTAATCTTTGATCTTTTGGCGGATTTAATTCGTCGTTGATAAATAGTTCCTGTTTCACAAAGTAAAATGCAAATATGTATTAGTATCGGAAATCCAACATAGAGACGTTAAATCGTTGTTGCAAAAACGCTGTTACCAAAAAACTATTATACAGTACTTGAACAAATAAAGGCAAAGTTGCAAACAGTAAATTACTTATATTACCCTGCATTTGAAAGAATCATTGATAAATTTATTATTAAATCGAGAAAGTACGTTCCGCCTTTTATCCTGAATATGATTGCCATATAAGCGGGAGGTTTTGGCTAGCCATAAAACCAGGTTCAACCCACCGTTATTTCTTAAAATGTCCTGTACCAAGTCAGGAATATGGCAGTTGTTATCAAATAGTCCGTTTCTATGTATGTTGGCGTTTGTGTTTGTTGCAGTTCAGTGTTTCTGTTGTTCTGTTGTTTTCCTCTTATAGCTGATGTGTTTCCCTCGGTTTTAGTTTGTAACCAGGATTTGTTTTCTCTTAATCGATTTATGACTTTTGAACAGCGGTATACTACTGTAGCCTTTAGTTAAGTAAATAAATATTTGTATGTCCTAAGGGACTGGTCATTTTCTTTCATTTAGGAGGGGGGTGGGGGGAGAAACATCTGAATTACTCTTATTTGTTTAAAGTCCCCACCTTTAAGAAGGAAAATAAATTCAAGATCCCCTCCCAAAGACATGAAAATTTCAACCCGACACGTTTTAATACTTTCATTCCTTACAACAAAAAGCACATGCATACAATTTCAATTTATATTATTATTATTCAATATGATAATAAGTTTCATAAAAATTTGGCAAGAATTGAAGAAATGAGAGCGCTAAAATTGCGATTTTCCATATAATTAATGACTCCAAGGGGCATAACCCTTTTAAATATAATTGATCGGCACTGATTGTCGAACTCGTCCAAGACATTGCTGATATACACCTACGATATAAATTTCATAAAAATCTGGCAAGAATTGTACACAAAAGAGCGCTAACAAGACGGGACGGACGGACGGACGTCCGGTATTTCTATGTTCCCCGCAACGAGTTGCGCGGGGGACAAACATAGTGCATCAGTATTGGATATAAAGCTTTAAATGGGGAAGTTATATGTCACTACAGGAAACTTTATTTAGATATGCCTGTTATGGTCTAATTGACATTTACCACACCTTTATTCAATTTCAGCACATTGTTCCTATCCTTTATCAAAGAAGTTCGTAAATTAAGTTCAGATAAAAATAATGTCCTGGAAGAACATGTAGACATGAAAAGGCGATTTTTTTTATGTCTTTTCTGCCAAATAATGTATTCCTTTATTGTGCGGGGGAACATTGGGTGTAGGTCACCTGAATCCATATCGCCAGGTCATAAGGGAAAATTATTTTCATTAATACATATTAAAAATGCCACTCTTGACTTCTAGATATCATCTTGAAACATTCAAATACATGTTCAATCTTGATGAGTTTTGCAATGAATCATGTAAAGAAACAATTAATATTATCAGCGTTTTTTATAATATGGAAAGGGGTACAATATAAGGAAAACCCTCGCGAAAAACCTGCAAAAACTGAAAGACGCAACCGGTATTTATATCATTTATTTATTTCATTACCTTACGAACTTTTCATTATAAATTTATTCTACTAGGACAATATACATGATATATACTGCAGCTGTGCTATTTGCGCAATCAAATTGCATTGACCGTATATTCATTTGTGATATACAGTCACTGACCGTATATCGCCTTGTTTATGACGTTGACAATGCGTTTTCGTAGAGTTTTATTTATGACGTCAATAAACAGTACAGGTTCGCGGAAATTGTACGTCGTCCGCTCCACATTAAAATATGATGTTTTTGACCCTAAATATTTCGTTTGGAACAGGTATAGGAGTTGCAGTCACTACTGGAACAATGCCCCGTAGATTGGCCGTTAAAAAATCCGTAAAAATGCTGGTGATTTTTACAGTGTTTGTCACGGTTAATTTACGGTGGGCCGTGAAACTTATCCGTGACAATGCCATGGAATGACTGTCGTGAAAAGGCTGTGAAAAGTTTGTGAAAAGGCCGTGAAGAGGTGCCACCTGAAAACTTGGGTGAAAAGACCGTAGAAACCCTGTGAAAAAAAAATGTACACCGTGAAAAAGTCGTGATAATGCATTATGTGCCCATTGTGAAAAGACCGTAAAATGTAGATATAGTACAGTATATGCCTTTATTTGTCGTGGAAAGGCCGTGAAAAGGTGCCAGCTGAAAACTTGGGTAAAGAGACCGTAGAAACCCTGTGAAAAACAAAAATGTACACCGTGAAAAAGTCGTGATAAATTATGTGCCCATTGTGAAAAGACCGTGAAATGTACATGTAATACTGTGATAAACAGCCATTCACTGATTGTGAAAACTCCTGTAAAATGTTAAATGTATTTTTCAGGCCATAATTTAACAAAACATTTAAATGCTGTTTCAATCAAGTGAAGTGAAATGCCTGAAAACCTAGTGTAAACATCTACAGTCAACTTATTTAAGTACAATGCAAGTGAGACTATGAAAAACCATATTAATATGCTGTATTTTTTTTTAGTAATAATTGTGACAAAGAATAAAAATATTAATTTTAATAGAACTGTAGTAATTATGTAAAGAAAACATAAAAGCACACAAATGTCAATGTGATTAAGTAGCTTAAGTCAGCTGTGACATGTATTGTAGAAATTTTGTACATCTCTTGGTTCTGATTTTACCACTTCAGCAATATTTGTCTAATGTAATCCTTCACTTCACTGCCCATTTGAATAACTATTCCAGAAAAAACATTTATAGAATTTCCTGTGAATTCCCAGGAAATACTTTTAACTGAAAAGCTCTTCTTTCCAACTGGATTCCTGAACTATTTTATATAAAGACTGCTATATCCTTTTGCTCTTCATTCCTAGAATAAATAAAGAAACATTACATATATTATACATGTATATAAAAAAACTATTTATATATTCAAATTAATTTTTGGCATTTATGTACATACATGTACTTAAAACAGCTACAATATTATTCCATGCAATACAGGACTTCACGGTTAATGACCCATATTGAATAGGGGGCAGATGTTCATACTGGAGGTGAAAATGGTATGAAAAGTACTAAAAAACATCATTGAAACAGAACAGCCACTTAAAGATTTTTTTAAAGATTAAAGACACTTTTAAGACAGACTATTAAAATTAAATGTTTCTTTGAAGTAATGATATGTATGGCTAAAGCCAAACTTGTCTAGACTAAGTGGCCGTAATGAGTCACAGCTATTTATTTTACAGGGGGCCAGGGGCGTAGCAACTTTTACTGCAGGCACATTCGCCATACCAATTATTTTTTAAACACCTCATTGTCATACCAATTATTCTTATGATATGGCACAAACTCTTCAAGAAAGGACATTTTGCCGTACAAATATTAAATACTTTCCCTGCTACGCCTCTGATTAATCCCTTTTGAACTCTGTGTCCCGACGGCCAAGTCAGAAAATACTTAAATAGCTCCCAACACATTCAAAGGGGGTTACGCCTCTGATTATCAGAGTGAACTCCATTTCAGAGATACTTATTGCTATTATAATCATTTCCAATTATCTATGTCTATGTCTACGTAGTGTACTGTACATAAATGTCATTTTTTTATGTGGCCAGTGTGGGGAAAAAGGACCCCCTTTTTTCCCCAAATACATAAACAAAACAAAACCGTAATCGTATTTAAAGGATCCGGTAAGTCTTAGAAAACATTAACCGAAATGATTAAAGGAATCAAGTGCAACAGACTCAAATATAAGTGAATATATCACATGCATGTTTGCGCGGTTTTTGCAAATTCAGTGAAAATCAGTTCAATGGAAATGCTCACAAACGTCATCAACATTTTGGTGATATGATGCATAAAAGAATAAAATATTAATAACTTAACTTACCTCAAACTTGCTGTCACTCGTCTTGCATCTATAAAGTAAATATTAATTGACCTTCGGCGTCTTTCAAATTTCCAACCTTGCGGAAATGTTACAATTACTCTAAAAGAAACACGAATCCGGATACGGTCTGATATTCCGGGAAGTTCTCGTTTTTACATGTTTCGGTTCCAATTAAAATTAATGTTTACATTGTTTATAATAATGTACAGACGAGAAGCAAAATACTTTTCTTTAAATACAAAATATTTATTGGCACAAAGTCATTAATTATAACAATGAATTGTTCCATTTAAAAGTCAGTCCTGTACAGTAGTATTGCATATAATAATATTTAAACAGACATATATAAAAATGAAAAGTTTATAGGATATTTAGAAAAATGTGAGTGGAAATAATTAGACCATATCACAATAATCACATGGGATGTTTTAAATCTGAATTAGGATAAGAAAAAATTGACATGAAAAAATATCACGGCCTTTTCACTGGTTTCAACAACCAGTGAAAAGGCCGTGAAATTTTTATTAAGCATGAAAGGACAAATTATCACGGCCTTTTCACGGAATATTGAAATTTCATGGTCTTTTTCTAACATCAAATATTTTTCACGGCCTTTAGAAATATTTTTTTTACAAAAGTCACGGGGTATTTTCACGGGGTTTTCACGACCCTGTGATATTTCACAGACATTTCACGGCCTTTTCATGGGCTGTTGTTACAGTAGTGAGTATATAAAGAATAACCATAAAATGTCTTGAAATATGCATTTTATTTGTACTCGGCTCAAAACAGGATAGAAATGCTCGGCAAAGCCTCGTTTTCTACATGTTTTTTAAGCCATATTATTATTCCAGAAAATATTCTAGAAAATATCAAAACATCAATAACTGGCTTAATCATGTTAATATATTAAAATGTTCATTAATTTTGTCTTTATTTGTTTAACAATTATTTGAAACAAGATAAAGAATGATTATTCACTCATCAAATTAGGGGTGCATTGCATTTGCGCCAATTTTTAGAAAATCCAATCTTTCATTTGAGCCACAAGGTTATATTTCATTTGCGCCAAAAAATAAAAACCGCATTTGCGCCATTTTACAGGTAACATGGAATGGAAAAGTTAAAATATTTATTTCTATATTGTGAATAAGATTTTTTTCACAGTATTTCCCCTGGGTAATCAAGTAATTCTTTTACAAAACTGAGGGTCACTTTGTTTTAAAATTATATAGTGCTCACATGTTTGAGGTGTCAAGATGGACATGGTCAATTCAGAGAAAAATAGAGGAAATTAGTTTGTTATTTATGATGACCACACATATAAGTTAACTAATGTTCTGAAAAATGGAGACAAGTTGTTTAGGTGAACCAAAAAAACTTCCAAAGTCAGAATAACAACAGATATGGACAACAACAAAAATACGTAAACTTTGAACGAACACAACCATGGTAATCAGTGGAACTTATCAGTGTATGAGAGAGTCGAAAGATACCAGGGGGACATTCAAACTCATAAGTCGAAAATAAACTGATAACGCCATGGCTAAAATAGAAAAAGACAAACAGACAAACAATAGTACACAAAACACAACATAGAAAACTAAAGACTGAGCAACACGAACCCCACCAAAAACTGATGGTGATCTCAGGTGCTCCGGAAAGGTAAGCAGATCCTGCTCCACAGGTATTGTGTTTTCATAATGGTTTCATGTTGACTAAGTTGTGATGAATAATTTGTATTTTACAAACAAACCTGTGTTTTAAAATTAATATTAAAAGTTTCTTTTGAATAAATCTATTTTTATACTATTTACCTTGGATAAATAAAATATGGGGAACGCGGTGGACATTGGAACTCTGTTCTTTTATTGATTTTGGGACCGGTTTTCAAATTGGTCCACATAGTTCAAAATTAAACTTATTTTGATTTTATCAAAACATGAATTCAAGGGGTTCTTTTATATACTGAATCTGAACATGTATTTAGATTTTTGATTTTGGTCGGTCTAAATCGGAGTCCAAATGATATGCTGAATCTAAACGTGAATTTAGATTTTGGATGTTGGACCATACTAGGTAATAAGTCCAATTTCAAAATTTTCAGCTCTTTGACCACATTCATTCTTTGTCAGTAACCTATGCTGTGTCAAATATTTAATCACAAACCATATCCATAGCTGTATCAAGCTTGAATGTAGTGTCCATACTTGCTCAAACTATCCAGGGCTGGACCTTTGTGTTCGTATCAAGCTGTGCCCATCGGAGCATTTTATTATATACCTGTTTTTGAATTTGTCTTGGAGTTCGGGATTTTTATTATTAAATATTTTTTCTGTTTATTTGCACCGTCAAATCACCAGGATGTAATTTTGATATTACTAGAGGGTTGTTAATTTATACATAAAATATGTGAGGCTTACGAAGAAAATGCTGTATATGTACTTTCACATGTAAGCTGCATTTGTATTCCGGTGAATTTATTTTTGCGAAAATATACTTACCGCGAACATCGTGAAAATAAATACAACGCCAACAAATTTGAATTCATGTTTTGATAAACTCAAAATAAGTTTAATTTTGAACTATGTGGACCAATTTGAAAACCGGTCCCAAACTCAATAAAAGAACAGAGTTCCAATGTCCACCGCGTTCCACATATTTTATTTATCCAAGGTACAAGGGCAATAACTGAAAAACGCACTTTTGTTCTTTAAGACTTTTTATTAAAAAATCTGTAGGGAAATGAAGGCTTCAGAGGAAATGCAATGTGATTTCCATTATAATATATATTTCCAAGAGGCATAACTCGTTAAAAACATTTGATAAGACCTTATTTTCGAATGTGACAAAGACATTGCTGATATAAACCTATGATATAAGTTTCCTAAAATTCTGGCAAGAATTGAATACATGAGAGCGATAACATTGCAATTTTCCATACAATCAATATTTCCAAGGGCATAACTCTTTTAAAAATTATGGATCGGCACTGCTTTTCAAATCCAAGACATGGCTGATATAAACCTATGATTTAAGTTTCATAAATTCCAGCATGAATTGTACATATAAGAGCGCTTACAATGCAATTCTCCATATAAATAATGTTTCCAAGGGCATAACTCTTTTAAAAATAATTGATCGTCACTGATTGTCGAACTCGTCCAAGACATTGCTGATATAAACCTATGATATAAGTTTCATAAAAATCTGGCAAGAATTGAAGACATGAGAGCGCTAACAATGCAATTTTCCATAACAACAATGTTTCTAAGGGGCATAACTCTTTTAAAAATAATTGATCGGCACTGATTTTAGAACTCGTCCAAGACATTGCTAAATTAAACTTAATATATAAGTATCATAAAAGTCTGCCAATAACTGTACACGTGAGAGCACTAACAAGACCGGACGCACAGAAGGACAGACAAGGTTAAAACTTAATGCCCCCTCCGCTACGTCGGGGACATAACTATAACTCTACTTACAATTTCTATCAATTGTGCAATACAGGTCTGAATTTGGATTGTGATTATTTATTTGACATACCATAATTTCTGACACAGAATGAATGTGGTCTAAGTCCTGAAATAATTTACAATTGGGTATTTACCAATTGTGGTCCAATATCCAAATTCTAAATACATGGTTGAAATCACCACAACAAATAACCCTAAGAATAACATTTTTGAAGAAATCAAGCAAAGTTTGATTTTGGACCCTTTGAACCTCAATGTGGACCAATTTTGATAACGGGATCCAAAATCCAAAATCTAAATAAACGGTTAGATTCAGCTTATCAAAGAACCCCATTTTGTTACTGTGTTCAAAATTGAAAATCTTAATACATGCTTAGTTTCAGAATATCAAAGAACCCCAAGAATTCAATTTTTAAATCAAACAAAATTTAATTTTGGACCCTTTGGGCCTTAGTGTGGACTAATTTGAAAGAGGGCCCCAAAATAAAAAAAAATCTAAATACGTGGTTAGTTTTGGCATACCGAGGAACACCAACAGTTCAATATTTGATGAAATCAAACAAAGTTTAATTTTGAACTCTTTGGACCTTAGAATGGATCAATTCAAAAACAGGGCCCAAAATCCAAATTCTGAATACCAGGTTAGATTCAGCATATTAAAGATCCCCACGAATTCAAGACTTTGAATTAAACCCCATTGACATTGGTCAAGAAATAAGCAATTTATTCAAAGTATTACAAACTAATTGTTTTTGGCTTCTTTTTCCCAAACCGTTGGGGTCATATCCCCTAAAATCAATCCCAACCTTCCTTTTGTGGTATAACTGCTTGTGGCACAATTAAATAGCTATCCATAAATTATTGTCAATACACCAGAAAATCCAAGTTTTTTGGCCTCTTTTCGGCCCCTATTATCAAACGGTTGGGCCATGGACCCTAAAATCAATCCCAATCTTCCTTTTGAAGTATGGAACCTTGTGCTTAAATTTCATAGATATCCATACTCTTATAGACAAGTTACTGTCATAAAAAAATATGCTTGTTTTTGTCCATTTTTTGGTCCATAAGTTCAAAACAGCTACGACAATAACCCCCAAAATCAATCCCAAACCTCCTATTGTGGTATGGAACCTTGTGCTAAAATTTTATTAAGATCCATACACTTATACTCTAGTTATTGTCTGTGAACCAGAAAAATGCTTGTTTTTGGCCCCTAATTACAAGAAAGCTACGACAATAACCCCCAAAATCAATACCAACCTTCCTTTTGTGGTATTGAATCTTGAGCGAAAATTTCATAGGGATCCATACACTTATACTTGAGTTTTTGTCAACGAACCAAAATGTCTTCGGACGACGATGCAGACATCGCCATAAAATAATATGAACGTAAAAATTTTGCGGTCGTATAAAAACAGACAACACCGAACGCTCGACTAAATAAACCAAAGGGACGACTGGAAAGCAACGATCATATTCCTGACTTGGTACACGTATTTCCCGAAATAAAATGGTGGGTTAAACCCGGTTTTACAGCTAGCTAAAGTTTTGCTATAACGTTAACGGAAGCAATTGTCCTGCACCAGGTGCACATTTCGACAGTTAATTTCTCTTCAGTGATGCTCGAGGCCAAAATATTTGAAAATCTAAAAACCTCGCAAATAAATAAATTCAAACTTGATCTGTGTAAAACTTTAGTTGTTCATTTCAATTAAAAAATAAAATAACAAAAACACCAAACTCCAAGGAAAATTCAAAATGGAAAGTCCTCTATCAAATGGCAAAATCAAAAGCTCAAACACATCAAACAATTAGAAAACTACTATCATCATTCTGAATTGGTACAAGCATTTCCTTATGAAGAAAAAGGTGGATTAAACCTGGTTTTATAGCTAGCTAAACCTCTCACTTATATGCTAGCAGCTATTATTCTATTATATTGACAACAATGTGTGAGCAATACAATCAGACAATATAGGTAAAAATGTCAAAACCTGTTTTTGAACATTCGAATGTTTATGTTTTTCAATTATAGTGACTGCACAATATATATGTATGTGACTATATACGCTGATTACTGTTTAAATGGGAGTCGATATGCAACGCGTATATTGACATCACAAGCTTTAACACATCAACTGATATATATATATATATATATAAATAACTTATTTCATCTGCACATGTTTGGAAAGTAGCCTTATATATTATGTTCAAGTGATTGGGGATATAGATTGATGAATATATCATTAGAAAGAAGGTAAACATACAACATAGATAAATATATTATTAGAAAGAAAGTTACCATACAACATAAATGTATCTTTATTCATCTGATCCTAACTACCATTTAGATATTTGTCTTTATCACATTTGAACCTATAAACTATTGTATTTCCGGTTATTACTTTCTATATTTACAAGAAAATACTATGATAAGTTGTTCGAGTAAAAATAGTTTTAAAAGTAAAGAGCATAAACACCCAACTCTCACTTCAAGGACAATGTCAATTATTTTGGCCACTTTAATTCGAAAAAAAGCATTATCTGGTATTCACAAGACATTACATGTAGTGTTCAGAGAGCAGCATTCTTATTTTTGAATGTGTTGTCTTCTGATTTGCTTTAGGCCTATACAGCTGTTTGGATTCAATGGAAAGAGTGAAAAACTGCCAAAAATAGTCTTATTTTTAGATGTTGTCATTAATATGTAGAAAGGATCAACAACCTTGCAGAAAACAATATATTGCTAAAAGATGTTTAATATCTTTTTGATAAAGCGTTGCCTTTATTTGTTTTGTGATAAACCTATGTGTAGAACGTAAATCCAAATATGTCAATTTCGACATGTTTCGAAAGTCATAGTGAGATCAAAAACTAGGATTTTAATCTGAAGTATCATTATATCATCAAATGCACTCATCAACAAATTAATGTCTCTTATCACATCTTCCCTGTTAACTGATGAGAATAGCAGTGTGCACTGACTCTAGGATTGTAACGTTGACAACTATCTATGATAAGTTTAAGGCAGATATTGTAGGCAGTAAATTGTGTGTGCCCTTTTTTCTAGTATCATAGATTATCAACTGGATAAAATTAATGCAAGTCGATTCGTTCATTTCTACGTTTAAAAGCAAATAAATAACACTTGATAAATAGTGCGCATCCGAAGCGCTTTCCTGGATCTACCTCTATCTGGAACGATCGAAACCAAAAATTTTAAAGCCAATTGAGTATCTAATATCAATATATAAACCCCAAACACAATACAAATGGCCGTTACTGTAAACAGAAATACAATTATTTCCATATCTGATTGGATATTTTTTGGAAAAGAGAAATATGTCATAAATCTTGAACCCCCAACCTTACGAGGGTTGTCCGTAAAGTTCGTGGACAAGCTGAAGTCTGCGAAAAAATAGCATTTCAGGTAAATTCTTTTTGCATATTTGTAATTCTGAACTATATCCTAGTTCGGTTATATCAATAGTTGTCCAATTTTAAATGCGAAATAATGACACTTACTTCATTTAAATATAATCAATAGGGACCCGGAGCATGGTGAAAATATCACATTACATGCAGGCTGGTGTTTTCATATTTTTGTTATTTTAAATTTCAAAATCCGCCAAAAAATACACGAAACATACATTGTGACGTCGACAATAGTCTTGCCGTTACACCTGCTAAATTTGAATGGTCAAAATTTCGAAATGGCGGAGAAATCTCGATTTGAAGCAATGAATTCAGAATCGGCATCGATTAAAAAAAAGACATTTACGGAAAAGGTGGAGCAGCGGATGGTTATAAAGTTTTGTGTAGACATCGGAAAGACGCCAACAGAAACACACAAATTCTTAAAACAGTCTGAGAAACATAGCAAAGTTAGTCGTTCATTGGAATTCAAGTGGCACGAAAGGTTTGGGGACGGTAGAGACAATTTGGAAGACGAAGAGCGGGAAGGTAGGCCATCTTTCAGGAAATCAGATGCGATAAAATATGAAGTTCTGAACGTAATCAACGTTGACCGGCGACTAACAGTTTGCGAAGTTGCAGACAAAATGTGACATTTCTATAAATAACAGCGCACCACATTTTAGGAAATGATTTACATATGAGTCGAGTATGTGCTAGATGGGTACAGCGACTTCTTACAGCAGAACATTTAACAAAATGGATGGAATTGTCAAATCAATTTATTAAAAAACTTTCTCGTGGTGGCATACGATTTCTAGACAGAATAATTACAACCGATGAAAGCTGGTTTCATTACTACATCAGTGATATTACACCAAGACAATGCACCGGGCACACTCTTCTAAAAACAGATCAAGAAATTGATTTACTTGAATTCGAATGTCTGAAACAACCTCCGTATAGCCCTGACTTAGCGCCAATGGATTTTGCGGTATTCCCGCATATCAAATCTTTTCTCCGTGGACAAGGTTCGACGATTTACCTACACTAAGACAAGAAGTAATGAACATAATCTTAAAAATGAAAACAGAACAGTTTGAGAAAATATTTGATGACTGGTTGAAAAGATGTAAAAACTGTGTTGCTTTGAAAGGAGACTACGTTGAGAAAAGTTAAAATGATGACGTCGTCGAACGTCGGAACGTCGGAAACATTTGTTTGGGTGCTCCGGGAGAGAGTTTCTTATGATTTTTGAATTGATGAAAATACGATTATTTAAGCAGGTACTGAAATAAAATTTTGTACACTTAATCAGTAAATCATGAAATTAGTTTTATACTTGTTTTATTTATTTCGGACGGGTAAATGATATTTTATTGAGATTGTCCTCAAACTTTACGGACAACCCTCGTAAATGACACTGTGAATTAAATAAATGTTGATCTCATGATGTAGTAATTAAAGCAAAGGTATATCACTCTGTTTTGATTTTTATAAATTATTCTTTGATAATGATAAAAGAATGAGACAGTATGTAGTAATTATTGGTAACGATTCCGAAAGATTCACCCAGAATATGTATATTTTACTAAAATATATAAATGAAACCTTCTGTATGTTCTTGACTGGCTGTCTGTTCTTGACTGGCTGTCTGTTCTGACGCCTCCACAGTGGATCTTCTACGTAATATCAACTTTTGTCTTTTGAAATTAACTTGTTTGCTAAGGGAAGATTGCTGAAATAAAATAAACACAATTAGTTAAACTGTATTGTTTTGATTAGAACAAGAAATGATTGTAAAAATATCATGAATATGCTGGTACGATGTCTCCCAAACCTAGTCTCTATAAGTAAAAATCCCTAAAGACATCCCTATTATTCAGTAATTTCATCTTGACCCCTGGGGACGTCTTTTATATCCTGTTTATATTATTTCTGTTCATGTCAAACCAGAAAATATATGGTTTCGGGTAGGGATCTCGACCATTTACAAGATATTTGAACATATTCAAATGACAGGGGGTGGGGATGACACCTTTACTCTTAACCTGTATATCATTCAAATCATCTTAAAATGACAAACTAGTATATATATGGTTCAGGGGCGGGGATCTTCACCACTAACAATATCTTAGAACTTTCTAAAATAGCAGGGGATGGGGGGTAACCCTTGGGGATTCAAAGACTAAATATTTTGTGTAAATTTAAAAAAAAATGGTCAAGGTCAAAGGTCAAGGTTATAAGTGACCATTGTACTTTTGACCTATGTAGACATTATGTTTGAATGGTCATTAAGACCCCTTGTGTCCCCATGTGGCTATCACTAACTGTTTCCAAGTTAAAAACATTTAAAAATGAAAAAAATAAAATTCCCAATCTATAGTAATCCCCTCCCTTCTATTGGCCCCTCAAAGTACTCCTTTATAGACCCGAATGCACAAACAAAACCCTGATTGCCCCACTAGACATATTAGTCTAACATATAGTGGAACATAAGAAAATTTAACTAGCGGTTTAGAAGAGCGGATGCGAACAAGTACAACTTCGAAGTGGCGGGAGAAGATGAAGAAGAGGGAAGAATAATAATAGCTAAATTTACCATTGCAAGCAATAGCGGATAGCCCTATCCAAATTGCCCCTAAACTGCAGCCATTTAGAAAATTTTAAACAGTCAATGCACATGAAGACATTACAACACATCGGCCTGTATATTTTCAAGAATCTCGGATCATTTTTCAATTTTTCATATTTCTACTGTTTCCATGGAAACGGCGGCCATTTAGGAAATTCAAAAGTCCAATGCCACATATGCACATGCTTGTTAACATTTCCACATAAATCCAATCAATTTGGAAGACTTTTAGATTTTTCACATTCTTTCTGTTTTCATGACAACGGAAGCCATCTTGATTATGTCAACCCTTAAATGCACATATGCACATGGTGGTTTACATTATTGTGCATAGTTCCATCAATATTAGTTCATACAATTCCGAGAAAACAGCTGGAAAAAAAAGTGGATGAACAACTAGATTTGCAATTGCAAGCAAGAACGGATGTCAACCTCGTCCCCTATTGCCAGGGTAACGGGAGCAATTTTGTTTCCAAATTCAAACAGCGTATCTACCAAGGCCAGTTAATAGTTGTTAATTATCATAATATTTTGTTTGCAAATTTTCTTAATAAAAGTTATCGGAAGCAAGAAAGACACTATAACAATTGCAGATATTATAACATTACCTCAGTTAGTCTGCTTGCTCCTGTGCAAGACATTTGTCTTTTTATAGTCGTAATCATACTTGTTTCGTCAATCTTTCGTTTTTCTGCATTTTTTAATTTCTCTGTCACCTCGTGTTCTTTATTACACACACGTGCCATTACTGCAATTCCATACTCCAGAGAAGCTTTGTATTCCAGATATGTATTTTCATGCATCGTAGCTTCATCGACATCAGCAAAAATTGTACCACGAATCAATATAAGTTTTTCTATTGTTTTCCAAAGGGCACAGCAATGCTCTAGCAATGTTTTTGAAATTGTAGGATCCATATGACTCACTAAAATTCCAGGTGTTGCCGAAACGGAACAAATGTTTCTTTTACCAATAGGACGTTTTTTATGACGAATACATGGCATTCTTCTCTTACTAAAGAGCTCTGTCCAATTAGAATCGTCTATTAATTCAGTTTCAGAAGGAAACTTATACAAAGGAGGACATTGACAACATCTTCTTGAAGTATCGTACAAATGATAAAGTGTATGCTTATTTTGATTGAGAAACTCTTCTAAGGTTGTTTTTTGTAATTTTAAAGAACTATACCAGAACACTTCTTCACAAAAGTAAAACAACAGGCAGCGTGCGAGTGTAACATCAAGTGCGGATGTTGATAATTTTTGTTTAGCTAAGCAACAACAAAAATCTCCTATCCGAAAAGCATTATGTTTAGCCTTTTTTGGTCCGGATTTGTCGAATAACACTTCTAGTTGCTTTGGATGTATTAGCTGTTCCTGTGGAAGCTTATAATTTCTTGAACATTGGCAACATTTGACCTGATTGTAGCAGAGATGATACAAATCATGCTGGTAGTGATTAATAAAGTCTTGAAATGAGGAATGTCCTGTCAATTTTAAATTCAGCTCTATTAAGTCTGCAAGACCATCTTTTGTATATTGAACAATCAGCAGTGAACTTCTTGCATAATTCTCCCTTTCCTTTGTTTCTATGTTATCAAAATCCATCGCGTACTGACTGTTTCTGTAAAATAAGATAGAAATGATTGTTTTTTTGTGTGTTTTTTCATTTAATGTTAGGGTGAGATCTGTAAGTTATTGTCAGATGATCGGCAGATAACACCATTGTGACTGAATTTGTGATTATATTATGTCTGTAGCAGTTTTTTTTTGAAGATTAACCAATTAAGAGGAAAAATCAAGGTAACACTCATCAATGACAGTCGAATCAAAATAGTTTGAAGTCCAATTCAAATGGGAAGTTGAAGAAAACTAAAGACCGAACATATGGGAATAAAACCTTTTCTGGCAATAAAATGAGAAAATATTACAAACCAACCATGTTCATCTTTACTTATAAGTAAAGACATTTCATACAGCAATATATCATAAAGGGAATCGCAAAAATGAGCACATCTTGTGTTTTTGAAATTTAAAATTCAGTAAAGGTAAATTATATGTACAAATGTATATGAAAGTAGGTGTCCTTAGAAGGGAAACGAACCGTTGTCCTCATAAAAATGTATGGTTTCTACTATTTATGCTAGAACCTCATCTTCACTGCAGTCAAAGTGAACATATTCAACTGGTGGGAAATTTTCGACACTTAAATTATGCACAGAGTAATAAATATAAAATTTGAAAAAAGTAGTTTTTAATTTCAGAATTATTAAAAAAAAACTCCCTCGGATATACATGTAACAGAGGCGTTTAGACGTAAAAAGATTTCCTTTTACACCAGGAGAACACTGAAAGAAAGAAAATATGCAAAAATATTGGTTTTATGTGAGGATTAAGTCCTAATGTTTCAAAATGCTGACAAAATGTGCATTTTCTGAACGAGAAGAGCAAATGGTAGAAGAAGGGAGGTAAGTACATTTTTCATCATCTTTACCTATGCGCAAAGACATTTCATTAAACAGTGAAACGAAAACGGAAATGCGATCCAGGCAACCATAATCAACTGGCAAATGTAGATACATAAACTATTTTCGGAAAAATGAGTATGATAACATTAACGGTACCATTTGTTCTGCACAAGATAGGCATTTCGGCAATTAATGTCTCTTCAGTGACGCTTTTAACATTTGATAGGTAATTCCCCGTTTGGGAACCTTATTAAGACAGAAGGAAAGAAAAAAAAAAAAAAAAAAAAAATAAGATTAAGTATGAGAAACAATTATTGGTGTTTTATGAGGATGTTTTTCTCAATTTTTTCTGAATGTAGTCACAAAATATGATTTCATTGAATGAAGGAAAAAAGCAAAAAGGAGAATGAGGTGGTTCAAATGTGTTTAAAACTTACATCTTAATCGTTTGAGGAAATGCAACGTCACTGTATTGATCTCCACTGTTAAGAATTTAGTTTATTTCAATTTTATTTCCCCCGATTTTAAAGGACTACCTAATATATATTACAATTTGTTGGCGACCCAGTTTTTGTTGGGTTCGTGTTGCTCAGTCTTTAGTTTTCTATGTTGTGTATTGTGTACTACTGTTTGTCTGTTTGTCGTTTTCTTTTTAACCATGGTGTTGTCAGTTTATTTTCGACTTTGAATGTCCCTCTGGTATCTTTCGCCTCTCTTTTAACGGTATTATATTTCATATTGATTGATATTTAATTGTTAAGGTTCCTCGTTTTTGGCAGCAAGATAAAAAGAACGCATGGCTAATTTTGTTAATAGTTTACAATGATAAATAATGAAAAAGCGGTAGAATCCTCTAGAAGTGTCGTTATTACATCATATTAGAACTTTTAAGATTAAGCTTGAATTTTCGGTGTATACAGAAAGACTCTGATAACATGAATTATAGTAGGCTATATAGACTCATCAACGATACCAGGCTTTTTAATTCGTTACTCCTGAAAGGCGTTTCGTGTACAAAACATTTATCAGTGGCACTCAAAACAGTTGGAATGCAAATCAAATACGAAGTTAAAGCGTATTAAAAACCTAAAGTCTCAAAAGTTGTTCCAAATACGGCTCAGACTTACATAGAACATTAACACTTATTAATTTCATCATGTTTTTTTAGGGGGGAGGGGGGATATTACTGTTTGAGGAAAGTAATTATCAATCTAATGAAATTGGTGAACTATACAGTATACGGAAATAGTACCTGTCTGTAAGTTAACTTTCTATAAATTTAAAAAAAAAGAACGCCATTTCGTTAAATTGACAGATGTCTATGGTACCTTATTTATTGAGTCGTATCAACAGACAAGTACAGTATTATGTTATGGAATTGAACAAAAAATTCAAACCATGCACAAGGTTCTATTTCCCTCAGGCATATTTGATCCTTTATAGAGGCTATTCTTTTTATATCTCGTTTGGTCATAAAGATCTTAAAGTATCTACCATGTATAGGTATTTATACATTCTTGGATTTCAAATGTGTAGGTTTGAGCGTCCCCGATGAAGGTAAATAAAGAAAAGCGATTCGGACACACGAATGTATCAAGTGCTATTTGCATGCAACTGTTTTTGTGTGCCTAACAAGTGTTGCTGCAGGGACAGACGAGATAAAACACTAGAAGCCAAAAATGAAAAACCTTCAACAGCATATAGAAACCAATAAGGTCTAACAGGACGTCTTACACCGTTAAACGTCAATTTTGACAGAAGGAGTTACAGCTTTAGTACAACGATAAAATATTAACCCACGCAATATTTTCAGTAGCAATAAATACTTCAAAACTTTTTTAAAAGATATTTAAGAGTACTGTATTGAAATTTCGAGTAATATGTCTGAGCAGTATTGCATTTACATCATTGAAAGTCAATAAACAATGGCTTAAACTGTAAAATGCTCTTTACATATTTAATTTTAAGACAAAGGAAATGATGGAAAGAGGACCAAGATCAACTAATACGTTAAATGGGATACATGGAGCCTCTGGCCTTTATTAGTCTTGTATGTTTTTTTTTAATTTTAGTTCCTTTGTATGTTTTGGAGTTTAGTGTGACGTTCATTTTCACTAAACCAGTACACAATTTTATTTAGGGGCCAGCTGAGGACCGCCTCCGGGTGCGGGATTTTCTCGCTGCGTTGAAGATCCATTGGTGGCCTTCGGATGTTATCTGCTCTTTGGTCGGGTTGTTGTCTCTTTGACATATTCCCCATTTCCATTCTCAATTATATAATCGGACTTGATTTGTATAAATCACTGTTTGGTTGGTCCTTAGTTTTTTTATGAATTCAAATGAAAAGCAATCAATGGAAACTTACAGACCATTCTTGGTTATAAGTTACATGAACTGCTGGTGAATTTAGTTTAGTTTGATGATTTTGTTTTTACTCTGCACTAATACCAACGAGGAAAATATTGACAAAAAGAAACGAGTCCATGAATTTTCAAAGGAAAGAAAACAAATCAAATAAAAGAAAAATTTAAAGCTTCTAAAATTTTTAAACTAAACTAAACAGTTTGAATATATTGAAAAACACCACTTCACACAAGACTATCGAATAACAGATGAAGGAAGCTGATAAAAAAAGAAAGCTGGTAAGATCTAATTGTAAATCAATTGGTTGATTGATTGTTGTTTCACTACGTCCAGTGGCAAAATATATCAATTAGAAGTTGACAATAGGCCCACAAACAATACTTAAAATGACGGATAATAAATGTATTCACATTTGGTTCAATAAGAATGGTCTATTGTTAAATTAAAATGATTAAAAATAATTAAAATGATCTGACAATCAGAACGGTTTTGACTTTAAGTGATTAAATTAGACATTTCACTTTGCTCCGTTGGACGATTTGTTGCTCGTGAAGGTCTAAGATCACAATTATTGTTACCATTGGTCACAATGCTTTTCTATGTAAAAGTGAAATCGAAAAAAAATATGCACCGGTTCAAAATGCAATAAATTCTACCTCTCATAGACCGTTGTAATCTAATATAAACATATGCTTATCCATGCACACTCAATCGCATCTTTCTCTCTTGAGAGCTCTGATAACATGCAAAGGGTAGGAGTTGAGGCTTGAATAAAGGGTCGAAGGGTAATATCTGCCCTATTTTCACTTTGACCAAATCACTACTTTCACTTTAAACATTAAATGTTTCCCACATGTTTTACTTATTTCAATATATATATGCAACTTATAGGACCACCTCAGTAGTAAACTTTTCATAAAAGAGTCAAGAGACATCAGGAAGAAATATCCCATAAAAAACATGGGAACTATATTCCTGGACAACGAACAAATGGAATTAATTGTGGAAGCCTGTAAGATCTGAAAAATCCCAAATACGGGGTTGGGTGGGGTGTTGGGTGGATGGCGGAGTGAGTGGTGGGGTAGATGGTGGTTTGTCATTTCTGATGATCTTTTATGCAAATGTTTTAATCAGCAAACGAGTTTTAGTGACACGCTGGCACTTTGATTATAGTTTTTTTGCCACACACATAGATCAATGCAAGATGATTAAGTGTTTGAACTTAGGATTTATAATATACAATATGTATAAAAACAATGACACTATACTATTTTGTGAAGTTGTGGAATGTTTACAATCAGGTGGGTGCATAAATCGGAACCACTTCAGAAAATTATATAGTGAGAACATCCAACTGAATTGCAGTTACGTGACAACCGGATCAACGAAGATATTTTAAGTCCATAAGAAAAAATCAACAAATATCTATATTATGAAGACAGCAATAGCCAATAGCAAAAGATAAACCGTTCAAATATAACAAATTGCAATAGAACACAATCTGTCAAATGTACAAGAGGGCAAATTTAGTGGTATATAAAGACAGAAGACAGCGAAAACATGTCTCATGTGAAATGCGTCAGGGATTGTCCTTTCAATAATTCGTTACTTTCGTTCATTTTAGATTGAAAATTTACAGTCTGAAACAATTTTGAGTAACAATCTTTTTGGTTATTGGTATGTAAGTTTTGATATACATATGCCAGTTCAGTCCTCAACATCAGTGCAGTAGTCAACTCTGCAGTGCTTTTTAAATGAAATAACGACTGAAAGAACGTTCCTAGTGAAGGTAAACACAAAAAAGCGCTTCGCACGTAAGTAAATAATAGTGTCATTTTCATTCAGCAATGTTTTGGTTTATTACTATTATTATGTTAAAAAGTCGTTCGAAACACAAAGGTCTTTTTCCCAGACATAGATAGCCTGTGTAAAATTTTCTTATATTATTATATGTTTCTGTTTTTCATTTAAAGTTTACATTCCCTGGCGTCTCGAATGACGTACACTAAATTATAAACCGGGCACATGTTTATGAGTGTTTCTGCATTCAAATGACACAATATGACAAAAATCAAAAGGTATACAGTTTTTGTTTTGTTTCAATTTTGTATAGCTTAATCAATGAGTGTATTTTCTATTTATAACCTTTAGTCATCCTTGCTACTTCCTGATTATGTATGAATAGTAATGGAGAAATATTTATGTTAACATTGTCTAATTACTGATTAAACCAATTAATTTGATCCAAATTAGTTTCTCTGTCAATAAATGGGACACAAGTGATCAATTTCAACACAGGAACAATTTTCCTTTCTCATCATCATTTACATACTAAATGGCTCAAATAACACTGAAATACTTCATTTTGAATAAGCAGTGTCCTAATTGATGGACAAGATCAATCATAGGTAATTCAATTATTGAATTATGTATGGATCTGTTAATAAGTTAACACAAACAAGAAATCATAACACAAGAATGTGTATCTGTATTACATGTATACTTACCTTTGACTTTAAAATACCAGTGTTATTCTTTCCATTTTCAAAAGTAACATTAACTGTTTGTTGAGTGTGTATGCATTGCAATCTCCCGCTTATAAGTGTACATATCGATTTAACACATTTATCAGATATCTATCAATATACATTGAAATTTAACCCTTGTAAGTTAAATTATTACTAGGTTGGCAGATGCGGTTACAACACAAAATTTATTTTTAAATACGAGAAAATATATGAACATTGTAAAATTCGGGTGCTTAAATTTGCCCGTTTCAACTAGTAATTATCTCGATCATTTGATTAAAAATTATCCGACTGCTTTTGTTTACATTTTCGATTCATTTCGGTTAGTTTTAAAATTTGTTTGAATAAGAAATAAACGTAAATTTTACATTTTGTGTTGGTGATAGATTTTGGTTTTATTTTTGCGTATTAAAATGGAGTTATATACCGAAAATAGTAAATACCATGTTTTACCCTTTACCTTAGATATGCAAATTCTTTTATTTGTCAATTGCTTTAGTTACAAAGGTAAATTATACCATACGGATTTATATGCGAGGTACCAGTTTTGGTGTATTATAACTTATATTTTTTTTTATATAATACACTTGATTCCAATCGTTATCTTTCCGTCAAAGTGTTCGTTTTAGGTGACGTTATTTGACGTCATTTGTGCGTTTGTTGTCCATAAAATCTACATCAGTACGTTGAGCTAAGGAATGAATATTCTAATGTGGATGACTTCCTTATGACTGCTTCGATAACCGTTTTTATACGACCGCAGGTAGTATTATGTTATGATGTTGTCTGCTTCTGCATCTGAAGACATTTTGGTCCGCAGACATTAACTTGAGTATAAGTTCATGTAACTCTATGAAATTTTAGCACAAGGTTTCATACCAGTAAAGGATGGTTGGGATTGTTTTTGGGAGTTATTGTCTTAGCTGTTTTGTAATTAGGGGCCGGAAAGAGACTAAAACAATTATTTGTCTGGTTTTAGGACAATAACTTGAGATATTTCTTAGGTCAAAATTTTAACACAAGGTTCCACACCACAATAGGAAGGTTGAGATTAATTTTTGGGGTTATTGTCATAGATGATTAGGAATTAAGGGCCAAAAAGGGTCTTACAAAAACAATCTTTTTGTCAGGGACACAGACAATAACTTGAGTATAAGTGTATGGATCTCTATTAAATTTTAGCACAAGGTTCCGTACCACAATAGAAAGGTTGGATTTATTTTGGGGTTATTGTCGTAGCTGTTTAGTAATTATGGGCCAAAAAGGGGCCAAAAACAAGCATTTTTCATGTTTCAGGATAATAATTGGTACATAAGAGTATAGATTCTATGCAATTTTACCACAAGGTTCCGTACTTCAAAAGTAAAGCTTAGAATGATTTTCGGAGGGTCATGACCCATACCGTTTAATAACTAGGGGTCGAAAAGGTGCCGAAAACAACTATTTTGTGGTTTGCAGGCAATAACTTGAGTATAAGTGTATGGATTTCTATTCAATTTTAGCACTAGGTTCCATACCACAATAGGAAGGTTTAGGTTTGCTTTGGGGGTTATTATAGTAGCTGTTCAGAAATTAGGGGCCAAATAGGGCCTAACAAAAACAATTATTTGTCTGGTTCACAGACAATAACTTGAGAATAACTGTATAGATTTGTATTATAAATTTAAGCACAAGGTTCCATTCCACAATAGGAAGGTTGGGATTTATTTTAGGGGTTATTGTTGTAGCTGTTTAGGAATTAAGGACCAAAAAGGTGTCAAAAACAAGCATTATTCATGTTTCAGGACACTAATTTGTGTATTAGAGTATGGATTTCTATGAAATTTTACTACAAGGTTCAATATTTTAAAAGGAAAGTTGGTATTGATTTTAGGGGTCATGGTCCAAACTGTTTAATAATAAGGGGCTGAAAAGGGGTCAAAAACTAGGATTTTCTGATTTCTGGACAATAACTTGAGTATAAGTCTATTTATTGCTATTTAATTGTGCCACAAGGTGCTATACCATAAAATAAAGTTTGTGATTGATTTTAGGGGATTATGAACCTATTGGTTTAGTTAAAAGGGACCAAAACCAATACTTTGTATAAATTGCTTATTTTTTTTTAGCAATTTCAATGGGGTTTAATTCAAAAATCCTGAATTCTTGTGAGTGTTTAATATGCTGAATCTAATTGGGTATTTAATATTTGGATTTTGGGGTCTGTTTTTGAAATGATTCAAATTAAGGTCCAAAGGGTCCAAAATTAAACTTTGTTTGATTTCTTTAGAAATTAAATTATGGGTGTTCCTTGATATGCTGAATCTAATTGTGTATTTATATTTTTTTAATTTTGAGGCTTGTCTTCAAATTGGTCCACATCATGGTCCAAAGGGTCCAAAATACATCTTTTTTTTTAAATTAAAATAAAATTGAATTATTGCTGTTCTTTGATATGCTGAATCTAAGCGTGTATTTAGATTTTTGATTTAGGGCATAGTCGGCCCACATTAAGGTTCAAAGGGTCCAAAGTTAAACTTTGTTTGATTTAAAAAAAAAGAATGGTTGGGGTTCTTTGATATGTTAAATCTAAGTGGTATTTATATATTTGATTTTGGGCACAGTATTCGAGATGGTCCAAATTGGGGTCCAAAATTGAACATTGTTTGATTTCATCAAAAATTAAATTGTTTGTGTTATTTGATATGGTCAATCCATCAATGTTTTAGATTGTTTTGATTTTGTGCTTGGTTATCAAAGTTGGTCCAAATTTGGCTCCAAAAATAAACTTTGTTTGATTTCTTCAAAAATTAAATCATTGGTGTTCTTTAATGTGTGCAATCTAACAGTGTTTTAAATTTTTGATATTGGGTCCGTTTTTCAAACTGGAGCCCATAAAGGTCCAAAGTATCCAAAATTAAACTTAGTTTGATTTTAACAAACAATGAAACAATGTTGTTATTTGATATGCTGAATCCAACCATGTATTTAGAATTTGAATATGGGACCATAATTGGTAAATGTCCAATTTTAAAATTATTTACGAACTTATACCACATTCATTCTGTGTTAGAAACTATGGTATTATTACATATTTGTTCAGAATCTAAATTCAGAGATGTTATTGCACAATTAATTATGGGTCATAGTTGAAAATAGATATAACATCATATCTAATTTTAGAGAACTATTTTTGTGGTTTACATCACTGGTTCATGGAAAATAAATTGGTTCACAGACAATAACTTTAGTATAAGTGTATGGATGTGTAATAGATTTTATCAGAAGGTTCCATAACACAATAGGAGGGTTGGGATATTAAATAGTTAATGAAACTCTACATTTATAGATTTGTTGCACAACTAATAGTTGAGTCATAGTTTAAAATATATTTTCTTATTCAGATATATTAAGTGTGGTGATAATTGTGTATGCAGTGTGTTATATTTAAAGATTATTAACATGTTTGAATATTTTCTTATGGTTGAAAATTCCCTTGGAAATTAAAATAGACCTTTGTCCATCTGTTGAAGTGGAAGTGTAGGTCAGTGAAGTTTTTAAATACATTTGTGCCATACATTATGTTATGTTACATCTTAAAAAAAAATGTTATTTTGAGATAATAATCTATTTTTATTAAAGGATAAATTTCATTACAATACATTAATGTGTAGATAAAGTTTTTGACATTGATAGATAAGTTGCAGATATTAGTTTATGACAAATGAAAGAAAAAATATTAGGAACTATTAATTATTTATATAAAGTTTGATTACACTAATTGTTTTATATGATATAAAATTTATTTGCCTTCTTTAATTTTTGTTGTTGTTTGTTTTCCAGTATAATAACTGTGAAATACTATGCCCATACTGGAAAAAATTATCTACATTAATGATAAGAAATGATCGTAAAATCTATTACACAATTATAATTGGAGTGACAGATTTATTTGAAAAGTTTGTGTTTCCTAAGTGTTGTTGTTGATAAGCTCTGTAGGACGTTAAAATATATTTTGAAATTTACTGTTTATTATTAGATATTTTGAAGATAAGTACAGATAAGTTTTATAGATTTTTAAAGACATTGTATTAATGATACATGATATTTTGGAAATTATTTTTTTCTTTTCTTTGGTACGTCCGTCCGTACGTCCAAAAATTGGTTTGCGTTCTCTAATTTTAGTTTGCCTCAACCAAATACTATGAAACTTATACACAATGCTGATTACCACAAAACACAGATCAAGTTTGAATTTGAAACGCGTCACTTTTAACGTTCTACAGTTATGCCCCTTTACAAATGGAAAAATTGCTGAATTTTTTGTTTCCGTTCTTTTACTTTAGTTTGCCTCAACCAATTGTTATGAATCTTATACACAATGCTTATTACCACAAAGTCAGGAATATGACAGTTGTTATACATTCGTTTGATGTGTTTGAGCTTTTGATTTTGCCATTTGATTAGGGACTTTCCTTTTTGAATTTTCCGCGGAGTTCAGTATTTTTGTGATTTAACTTCTTATTACCACAAAACACATATCCAGTTTCACTTTTTGTGGCGTCACTTTTACCGTTCTAGAGTTATGCCCTTTTACAAATTGAAAAAAAAAATCAGCGTTTCCGTTTTCTTACTTGAGTGTGCTTCAACCAAATATTATGAAACTTTTACACAATGCTTATTTCCACGAAACTCAGATCAAGTACAAATTTGGATAGCGTCACGTTTACTGTTCTTGAGTTATGTCCCTTTATAACGTTATATGCAAGCAGGGGCATCATCTGTGTCCTATGGACACATTCCTCATTTTTTTTTTATGAAGCAAACTACTTTAAAAACTAAGCTTATATTGTCTGTTAATAAATATGTGTTTAGATTTTTTATTTTGGGCCCAGTTTTCAAGTTGATCCAAATATCGGTCAAAAATTAAACTGTGTTTGATTTCAACATAAATTGAATATATATGGGGTTCTATGAAATGCTGAATCTAATCCTGTATTTAAATTTTGGATTTTTGGGCCCAGTTTTCAAGTTGATCCAAATCAGGGTCCAAAATTAAACTTTGTTTGATTTCAACAAAATTTGAATTTATGGGGTTCTTTGAAATGTTGAATCTAACCATGTATTTAGATTTTGGATGTGCTCCGTTATCAAATTGGTCCACATTGAGGTCCAAAGGGTCCTAAATCAAACTTTTGTGAGATTTCATCAAAAATTGAATTCTTGGGGTTCTTTGATATGCTGATTCTAATCATGTACTTAGATTTTGGATATTGGACCATAATAGGTAAATGTTTAATTTTAAATTTTTCAGTTCTTTGACCACATTCATTTTGTGTGACAAACCTATGCTGTGTCAAATATTCAATCACAATCCAAATTCAGAGCTTTTTTAAGCTTATTAATTTAAATGTTGTGTCCATACTTGCCCCAACTGTTCAGGGTTCGACTTTTGCGGTCGTATCAAGCTGCGTCCAGCGGAGCATTTTATTTAATGATAAAATTAATATATTTTTCTAGGCAGGGTTGGATTATGTACATAAGACTAAAGACGGGTGTTTGAAAAATGTCAAGCAGTCACAATTACTTTATCAGTTCAAAAATGCAGGGATCTAGTTAGCCCATAAAACGTTTAGATGACGTGAGAAATCTGAGTATAGTAAAAGAGTGTTTCTGGTAATGGAAATGATATGGATCAAACATATTGCTTCATGTGGACTGAAAAAACAAATGAATGTAAATTCTATGTTATTGTACTACACAAGTAAGCAGTTTCATACACAGGTTTGTTATATCTTTCACATAATGGACCAATCAGAAGTATATTTGGGTCTCATCTCCTCTCTTGAAATCATCCACTCAAAGTGGGTGAAAAAAAATCAGTTTTATGTAAACAAAAATATCTTGATATTTTGATGGAATGGATAATTCATTGAAGATCAACATGAAATTTGCATAAAACTATCCCTGACATTAGTAGGATTCTGCAGGTTAGGATTATATTTGTATCAAGGCATCACATGTTTTGCATTATTTGCAATGCAATTATAAATTTTAAAATATCCATGCTGGACAGACACTCAAATTTACAGGTTTTCTATACATTCGACATGTTTTCATAAGCACGCACATGTCTTTACTACGCGGAATCATAAATGTATCTGCATATTAGCTTGAATGATTTTTAAGGAAAATCAAATCATAAACCAATGAAAATCTAAACATTTATTGTAAAATAACTGGTTTCTGCCCCCTTAATATTAATCCACCATACACTCATACAACTAAATTTAATATAAATCCGACTTTGGAATGGCTTGTAATTTAACAGGTTAAACAGTATCTACAATATAGACTTTAACTTACTGGAATAGCATATGCTGTAGTCCTCACCTTACTATCTATTGTTAAATATTGAAATTTACATTTTTATATTACTGTTGACAATTATCCAGATTTGTTCTTTATATTTGAAACTTTTTACACTTGTTATAAATATATTTAATATTTAATATTTCACATTTTAATAAAGTATATCAAACTGATTAGAATTAGAGTCGCATTGCCCATATTATATAGCTCAGAACAAAGAGGAAGAATCAGTCTGAATGCCACAAAACAGATGAGTACATCACTTGACACATCCATCGTACGTCTATCAGTCTGTCGTTTGAAGGTTGATGCCTTGCCTCCTGTTACACACTATATATATATATATATATATATATATATACAGCGCAAACAACATTTTCCAAAAGACCAAAAGAGTGAAAAAGTATATTTTAACAAAACGCATTTGACTAACAGGTCGAACAACAAATGTTCTTAAATCCTGCTGACTGCCATTGGCGATTGCCAAATAAACGGATCACAAGATGTAATAAATGGATCTTAAGTATAAGATGACCTTATTGAGGTAAATTATGTGGCCTTCCAATAACCGTTTCGATTCCTAACATCAGTGACGAGACATTCATTGTCGAAATCCGGATATGGTGTACAAAAAATATTTGCACCTTTGTTTGCGGTAAACCATCTTTGCTGCAAGTTTATTGTTTTCTGTTTGGTATTAAATTTATACTTAAGATCCATTTATTACACCTTGTGATCCGTTTATTTGGCAATTGCCAATGGCAGTCAGCAGGATTTAAGAACATTTGTTGTTCGACCTGTTAGTTAAATGCGTTTTGTTAAAATATACTTTTTCACTCTTTTGGTCTTTTGGAAAATGTTGTTTGTGCTGTATTTAGACCCCTCTAACAAGAAATTTGTTTTGCATGCACACGTATAAAAATTGCGGTTTCTATCTAACGCAATCATAGGTTTGAACGTTGTTTTCAATTTAGACTTGTTTATATTTTTTCGTTTGGGCTTGTATTATATTTGCCTTCGGGTTTATATGATCCGTTCATCCTATTTTGACTCCTCAAAATTCAAGAGTCTATCGTAAATTGAGGTACATTATGTGGCCTTCCAATAACCGTTTCGATTCCTAACATCACTGAAGAGACATTAATTGTCGAAATCCGGATATGGTGTACAAAAAATCTTTGCACCTTTGTTTGCGGTATACCATCTTTGCCGCAAGTTTATTGTTTTCTGTTTGGTATTAAATTTATACTAAAGATCCATTTATTACACCTTGTGATCCGTTTATTTGGCAATCGCCAATGGCAGTCAGCAGGATTTAAGAACATTGGCAATTGTTCGACCTGTTAGTCAAATGCGTTTTGTTAAAATATACTTTTTCACTCTTTTGGTCTTTTGGAAAATGTTGTTTGTGCTGTATTTAGACCCCTCTAACAAGAAATTTGTTTTGCATGCACACGTATAAAAATTGCGGTTTTTATCCAACGCAATCATAGGTTTGAACGTTGTTTTCAATTTAGACTTGTTTATATATATATATATTGTCAGTGAGTAACAAAAATAATATGAACAAAAAGATAAAATATAATAAAAGAGGAATAATAGATATTTTGTAAAAGAAAAAAAAATTAAATTAATATAAAACGTAACAATGGCTGATGGTGAATACGAGTATTCGCCTCCAGATGTCAACATACTTGAGTATCGATAAGAAAATTAACTTTCAGTACTAATGCCTGTTTTAAAAAGAAGCAAATAATTCTATTTAATTTTTTTATAGCATAAAAGTTTAGTATCTTCATCATAATTATTCATTTTATCCTCAAATATATTTTCAAGTTTTGAAAATATAGATGCCTCTTCAAGTAGAGGATTTATATTATCAGACTTCAGTTTACACTGGCAATATAATCCTGTTCGTAACGATATACCAAGGTAGAACGTTATCATGGTTATGTAGAACTGGTTTTTATTTAAGGAATGACTGTAATATTTTTCTGTCTATGAAGAAATAACATCAAAAATGTGGTGCACACTGAATAACCCGCGTATTTCGAATAGACAGAAAACATATGACATTCATTCCTTATAATTTAATTCTTAATTCCATTTTAAGCAGGTGTAAATCATGAAAAAACGTTGATGACGTCATGGTCACATAACAAAACTATGTCTATGAGCTGATAGACAAAACACTGTCAGCCAATCAGAAGACGCGTTACATCCAAAACTAAATTATTGATCAATTTTGCACAAAATAGAAAGATGACATGTCAATGTGCGTGTCGTATTCTCAAATGGTATGCAAATCATTCAAAGGGAGCCTATCCAATTTAGCCGACGTGTATCTTATCAACAAAGGAAAGTGAGCCAACTCGAGTCGATAACAAGTTTAGTATTTGTGCAGTTGCTTGCCTTTGTTCTGCTAGGGTTTAACCAATGAGTTTCTTTTCGAATAATACCTCCTATGTGTAGCCGTTCATACAACAGTAAAACTCATGTAAAATTTTATAGTTGAAATTTCATCAAACACACAAACAATCTTTTGCGATCGAATTTATGGATAAGGTATACCAATAGTGGCTCTTAATAAGTTAAAGTTTGAATACATTTAGCCGAACGATTTTCGTTGGCAGGTTTAATAACAGATTAATCAAAATTATTCTGTAAAGAAATATAGCAAATTAATACATTTAAATAGAATATTATTTCCCTTTCAATTTAAAATATATTTTGATTAAGTCATCAGTTAAATTTTGTCAAAGTTTAAAATTAACTATATTTGTTAAACAAATATCTGATCTATTTTTAAAATGGGTTTATTTGAAAATCATTTTTTTATTACAATTTTGATAAATTTACTTTTAAGATGGGTTGAATTGATAAGTTACATTTTGTTAAATTTTGGATTTCTCATTTGTATCACACTAACAATAAATCTACTATTATGATAGGTTTAATTGAAAAGTTATATTTATTCAAATTTATGTTAATTTGTGTATTAAACAAATAATAAATCAACCTTCCATAAGGTTTAATCGAACAGTAATATTTGTTTAAATCTTAGATTTTTATTTGTTTATTAATGATACAATAAATATACTTTGATGAAAAGTTTAATCGAAAAATTATAGTTTTATAAATTTTTTATTTTTCTTTTGTATTAAGTAGACACTAAATTTACTTTTACGAGTGGTTTAATTGAACATTTATATTTGGTTAAATTTTAGATATATTTCGTATTAAACATATAATAAATCTACTTTTACGAGTGGTTTAATTAAATATTTATATATGTTTAAATTTTAGATTTATTTCGTACTAAACATATTATAAATCTACTTTTACGAGTAGTTTAATTGAACATTTATATTTATTCAAATTGTATATTTGATTTTTTATCAAACATATACTACATCTACTTTTACAACAGGTATAAATGCATGAAAACTTAAAATTGATTAAATCTTTCACAAAATATTATTTAAATTTAACTTAAATCTTTCACGAAATATTATTTAAATTTAACTTAAATGTTAAACTGTATGTTTAATTGAATTTAATAAATTAATAGATTTAATTAATTGCATGCAACATTTCATGCAGTGATCAAAACTATAGAAAGGAAGGGTGTGCAAGTTTTTACAGAGTCGAGACACCACCACCACCACAACCTCCACAACTTATTACGAATATATATCAGGATATATCAGGATATATCGACCCAAAGAAGTATATCGAACTCGGACTTCGTCCTCAGTCAATATACTTCTTTCAGGTCAATATATCCTTGTATCGACCTCATACAAAGGCTATAATTGTATATTATACATTTTTATTTGAAATTGATGTAAACTTGAGTTGGTTTTTGTTTGTCATGCTTTTACCACTGCCTTATTCTTAAGCCGATTGGCACATATTGATACTGGAGCAGTAGCAAGTGTGATTTTAAAATTCTCATTTGATAAAACAAAAGTGTCTACTGACATGTTCGAAGAGATTCAAACGACATTGACAGCTGTAGATGGTAAAGAGATGAGTTTATGAACAAATTGAATTAAAATTCACAATATCAAATACGGTTTTTGTTCATACTTTTGTAGTGGCAAAAAATTATGAAACATCTGGAATTTTTGGCATGGATTTTTAAGAACAAATTGATGCTTTGTTTGTTTCATAATCACACATGATAGTTGTTGGACATTAAATTAGACTATATAAATTAAGTTTAACCACCTGTGCTCAAATTTGAATTATCCGAAAAAGTAGTTATCCCACTTGGATCAGGAATTATTATCAAGGGCCATGTTTTTGGGCAAAAATTTAATACATCTTTTTTTATATAACCTAGAAAAGATTTTCATCAAGAGGGAATGTTAAGGACTAAAACATTATGTCATAAATTATTAGATAGGAAATAAGCTTCTCAAACTTAATGAAATTAACTTGTCAAGTTAGTCTATACATTTGCCAAATGAAACTTTTTTAAGGAAGTTAGATACTGTAATCTGTATTCAGCCTAAAAAAGATGAGAATGAAATTAAATTCATGTTGAAAAAGGATCTCAACCAGAACATTTAAAATGTATAATTGACAATGTTTCATCAGAATTAACAAGTGAATAAAAACAAGAGTTAGACAATCGTATTTTGAATATCAGGATAGTTTACTAGTCCTAATGGTAAACTTGTTCGTACTGGCATTGTGAAACACTCAATCGATAAAGGAGATGGAAAACCTGTACGCGTTTAACCTCTTAGAATCCCGTTAGTCCAAAAAACAAGTCGTTGAAACCGAAAATGACAAAATGATAAAGAATGATGTTATCGAACCTAGCAATAGTGCTTGGTCAAGTCCAAGCTTACTCGTTATAAGAAAGATAACTCTGTTCGGTTCTTTATGGACTTTAAATGTTTAAAATCTTTAAGTATAAAAGATTCATATCTACTACCAAGGATTGGTTCCTCTCTAGATGCGTTAGAAGGCAACAAATAACAAGTCATTACTTACAGTTGTGAAACTGTGTTTGAATGAGCAACAAAGGCAATACTGTACTATTTATAAGGAATAAATAACATTTTAATATTCACTTTTGTCAAAGTGTTTCGTCATTATCTTTGGGGTCAAAATTTCAAGGTTCGAACAGATCATGCATCCCTTATTTGGTAAACAAATTTTAAAAATCCGGAAGGAAAAGTAGCTAAGTGGATAAGTCTCTAAGATACACTGTGACATGGTTCTTGAACATATATGAAGAGTACTCAACATTCCAATGCAGATACTTTATCTAGACGTACCCATAGGGAGATATCTCTATATTCCAATGCAGATACGTTATCTAGACGTACCCATAGGAAATGTATATGGACTGATTGTCCAGACTGTACAAATGCAAATTTGTTGTCGGTTAATAATAATAAAAGCTTCAGTACAAAAATAGCTTCAGAAATTCTTACTCCTATACGGGTTATTAAAACAGACCCTAGAGATACTTCAATTGCAAAACAGGACAATAGCACGGATGATTCAATTCCAAACAAACTGTCAGTGTGGTCTGAAGAAAAAAAAATAATGCAAAATGCTGATCCAGACATTAAAATCATTTTTAAATTAAAGTCATTGTGTTTAGTCAAACCTCTCAAGGTGTGTACTTAATGTCGTGAGTTTATGTCTGACTTATTTACTCAAATTTTTGGTTTATGAAATATTGACAAACACGAGCATGCCCTTATAGACCTCAATCAGATGGCTCAATGGAAGAATGAATAGGACTTTAATTCAAGTGTTGACAATTTTTGTGAATGACAATAGAAATGATTTGGATGATGATCGTCCATACTTATTAATGGCCTATAGATCTACTATTCAAGAAAGTACTGGTTTCGGACTGCATAAATTATTCTTGGGTTAGGGACATGATGTTCTCAATAGACACATAATATCCGGATTTATGCCAAAAATAATAATATTCTATGCCCTGTCTAGTATGTGAATGGATCAAACACATCCTCTCTGTAACTTAAAATAATGATCGTGGCGCAAAATCGCGTACTTTTGATGATATGGTAATTTTGTGTGGGTTTGATATCCTCCTAAGGCAGGATTAAAATTAGCTTCACACTGGACAGGTTCTTATCATGTCGAGAAGTAAAGCGATGTTTTTATGTAAAATAAGGTTGCTACCAGATTGTTTTACAATCGTACATGCAAGCCATCTTAATTCTTATACTGCTCTAAATATGCCAAATGGTTCGGATAATGAAGTTTATGAATTAAGTCCAAATTTGGAAGAACTATCAGAGGAATATTTGTTCCGTGAAATCAATGATATTGATTTCGCTGACGACTTTAATAGTTCTACGGAAATGCCGAGTTTAAACAATCCCGATTCGATGGTAAAAAAATCCCTGTTGATACTGAACCAATTACCCTTCCTGCAGAACACGCTGTCGTCGTTATTTTTAAAAAACCAATAAAATATTCACCTTCTTTATAAAAAAGAAATGTGAAAAAAAACACAACTTAAAACTTACAGACAGCAGAACTGATTCCTTTTGTAAATAAGTATATTTCATAATAATACAATTTGTAACTAATTGTACCACCCTTTGTATAATCAATAAAAAATAACGGTGTCGTAATAGAATATCACTGAATAAGATATTTATACTGAATAATTGAGTATAGGAATACAGGGAGTATTTTTTCTATATACACTTTAGTTTAGAAATATCATGATAGCATATAAAGGCTTATAGTGTTGAATTCAATAAAAAAACAACCAGTTCTTACGGATAACATTTTAATACAAAAAAGAGACGGATATCAAATATAATGAAAAAGAAAAGCAATAGTGATTTCTACACTTTGAAAAAAAAATGAATCGTAGGTAGCTCAATTTATTCTAAACTAAGGGTATGTTTTCATGAATTTAGGTTTGACCTTTGAACTTATATTTTTATAGAGAGAAATAAATATTGATCTTGTAGTAAAGATGTAATCTGAAATCTATATTTCAGATTAAGGATAACAAAAAAAAAGATTTTTTGTCCATAATGAAGATTTATTTTTCTTGTACACTATCATTCTAAAGACTGAGGTTAAATACTATAGTGTGCAATAAAGTTGTAGTGTTATGTAAGGAGTTGAATTAATTGAAATAAATAACGTTTTTCCAAAATATAGTAGGGAACAATATTTAACATCTGAAAGATTGCTAACAATATAATTCAAATAAAAATTTCCGAAATAAATAAAGGTTTTTGGTCTAGCAATTCTCTATATTTTTGTTCGTTAGAGTAGAAGAAAAATAAATTTGCACGAAATTGAAATAAATGCATTGGAATATAAGTACCAGCTTTTGAAGTGACAAAATAAAAAAAAAAGATATACATGTAATGACATAATTTTGTTGCTCTCTATTTGTGGCTTCAGTTCACAACGGCCGAAATTGACACACTAAACATAGATGTACAGGAACATGAAATGATGAACATAGACAAAGACGTAAGATTACAATGGCATGACAACAAAGGCATATCGTGCGATGTTTAAGAATATTCATAATACATATACACATCTTATAAAAGTTATATTTTAACATTGGAAAAAATATTACAGAGCAGAAGTAGTGATAATATGTTGTACAATTTGTACGAAAGAAGTTAATAATAATTGCATATCATTAAAATACACTTTAGTTGTTTAGAAATATCATGATAGCATATAAAGGCTTATAGTGTTGAATTCAATAAAAAAAAAAACAGTTGTTACGGATAACATTTTAATACAAAAAAGAGACGGATATCAAATATAATGAAAAAGAAAAGCAATAGTGATTTCTACACTTTGAAAAAAAAATGAATCGTAGGCAGCTCAAGTTATTCTAAACTAAGGGTATGTTTTCATGAATTTAGGTTTGACCTTTGAACTTATATTTTTATAGAGAGAAATAAATATTGATCTTGTAGTAGATATGTAATCTAAAATCTATATTTCAGAATTAAGGATAACAAAAAAAAAAAGATTTTTTGTCCACAATGAAGATTTATTTTTCTTGTACACTATCATTCTAAAGACTGAGGTTAAATACTATGAAGTGCAATAAAGTTGTAGTGTTATGTAAGGAGTTGAATTAATTGAAATAAATAATGTTTTTCCAAAATATAGTAGGGAACAATATTTAACATCTGAAAGATTGCTAACAATATAATTCAAATAAAAATTTCCGAAATAAATAAAGGTTTTTGGTCTAGCAATTTTCTATATTTTTGTTCGTTAGAGTAGAAGAAAAATAAATTTGCACGAAATTGAAATAAATGCATTGGAATATAAGTACCAGCTTTTGAAGTGACAAAATAAAAAAAAAGGATATACATGTAATGACATAATTTTGTTTCTCTCTATTTGTAGCTTCAGTTCACAACGGCCGAAATTGACACACTAAACATAGATGTACAGGAACATGAAATGATGAACATAGACAAAGACGTAAGATTACAAGGGCATGACAACAAAGGCATATCGTGCGATGTTTAAGAATATTCAGAATACATATACACATCTTATAAAAGTTATATTTTAACATTGGAAAAAATATTACAGAGCAGAAGTAGTGATAATATGTTGTACAATTTGTACTAAAGAAGTTAATAATTGCATATCATTAAAACATTTGAAGAATGCACATAAGTTAGATAATAAGTTTGCTAAGAATAATCAACTGAATATATGTATTTACATTATCTGACCGTTAATTATTCTGTTGCAGCATTTTCCAATTTTATTACGTTATTTTTGGAGTTTTTGTAAAATGTAGCAAATGTTTTAGAAGATGAAAATTACACAAAATTATTTTTTTTCTATAATTTCAGGCAAATCACCTTTTGAGTCAATTTTTGTCTCTTGGTATGGACGAAGGAAGTTTCAAACTGATCATATCGGGATTGCAATTGACAATGGACAACAACGTAGTACATCTAATGCTTCATAAGACTGGATCAACCAGCATATTTATAATTAAACAGTCGGACATATGACTATTTAGGATGACATAAGCATTATATAATAAAACATGAATGTGTATATATGAATATAAGAAGATTTAGTATGATTGCGAATGAGACAACAGCCCATCAGAGACCGAATGACATAACAGATAGCAATTATAGGTCATCATATGGCCTTCAAAAATGAAAAAAAAAACTATACCGAATAGCAAACTATAAAAGGCGCTGAAATAAGAAATGTAAAACAATTCAAACGAGAAAACAAATGGCCTGATTTATGTACAAAACAATAAACGAAAAACAAATATGATATACAGCATAAAACAACAACCACTGAATTACAGGCTCCTGACTTAGAAAATGCATATACAAAATGTGGCGGGGATAAACATTTTGTGGTCGAGTCAACCCTCCCCTAACCTGGGAGAGTGGTGAAACAGCACAACATTAGAACAACTAACAGTTAAAAATGCCTTAATTCATCTGATCGCTACACAGCTCAAAAACAAGTAACAAAAACATAAAACACTTAAAATACTCGCTGTTACTGAAAGCTAGCTCAAAGCCAATAACAACTAATATAAAAATCATGTATTTAAGACTAAAATTTCAATCAGTGCACATTAACCTTCCAATGTATTTAGTTTAAAGACGTCATTAAAAGTCAGAGAAAAACATGACTGGTTCAATATGCCTTCCCAATGTTAGGAACCTCATCAGCGGTAGTCTGTTTTTATATCCCAGTACTTTTGTCCGTTCAGTATAGGTTAGATAATACCTGGTTAAGTTTTATGAACATTTAAAGGCCGAGGCGAAGCCGAAGATTTTAAATATTTATAAAACATGACCAATATTTGTCTGACCAATTTAAATAAAGGCAACAGTAGTATACCGCTGTTCGAAAACTCATAAATAGCGATAAAAACAAATCCGGGTTACAAACTAAAACTGAGGGAAACGCATCAAATATAAGAGGAGAACAACGACACAACAAAAACACAACATTAAAATGTAACACACACAGAAACGAACTATAATATAACAATGGCCATTTTCCTGACTTGGTACAGGACATTTTAAGATAAAAATGGTGGGTTGAACCTGAAACATATTCACACCTTCGAATGATATTACAAAATTAGCCTCTACCTTTTTTATAATCCTTCCTTAGTATGAGCTCACTTTAAGGGTTAACATGGTAAGTAAAAGGGATGTAAATCATATTTAATAGTCATTTCAACAGATGGCATGAAATAGAAATGAAATAGTTTTGTGATAACAAAAAAGGGTAAATTATTCAAAAAAGGGGATTTCTTCTTCTTCAGGTACAATTGAATACTTATATATATATAAAATTTCGCCGTTTTTAAAAGCACACAATGTTATATAAATCAGCTTTTCTAAAATTGTATATTTTTCTAATAATGTCAAAATTTTATCAATAAATTAAAAAACTACGACCGTTTCAAAAGCAGATACTTATTCTTGTTATAATTGATGAATGTATTGGTTATTTTCCAAAAAAATCCTTTGCTTTTTATATCTAATTCAAAAGTCATTGTTTCTAAAAAAAACATTGATTAATGGTCTCGTATAGAAATAAGATTAAATATTATTATACCTACACCTTTGCCCCCTTTTCAATTCTTATTTTGTTGTTGTTTTATGTACCATTATATAAAGTCTACAATATTGAAATCTCAACTTAGAATTCTCTCCAGTTTTCATTTATAACAATGAGACCAACAACGGTACTCATGATTTTTTTCCTTTTCTTTTTCACCATGGAAATTGCCTCTGTAATTCAGTGGTTGCTAACTGTCATGTTTATTTTTCGTTTATTGTTTTATCCCAAATAAGGCCATTAATTGCCATTTGCGTTGTAATTGTTTTATATTTTGTCATGTTTGAGCCTTTTATAGCTGACTATACTGTATGTTTTTAGATCATTGTTCAATGCCATACTTAAATCCTTGTCATTTGAACTTTAAGTGGATGATTGTCTCATTGGGAAGCATACAACATCTACGTATCTTTGATTTATTTTGAACTAGATTTTGTTAGCTACTAGTACAAAATGTGGAGGGGTAAACTATTTTTTTTGAGCAATCAACCTTCCTCTAAACCAAAATAGCGGTATTACAGAACAACATAAGAACAAACGGTTAAAAAAATAGTTAAAACATTCTTACCTCTTGCTTTGGCCTATTGTTGCTTACATCTGCTTCATTTGGTGTCAAATTTCATAAAATTCGGTCAAGCAAACTTGAATTTTCATTCGGAAGCTAGTCATGAGACAGATGTACGGACGGACATGTGCCTCACTATATACCACCCTTCTCAAAGCACGGGTATAGAAATTAAAATAAACGAAATGTCCACGAAATTAAGCACATGAAGCAAGATCGAGTTAATTCAAAACTCAAATTATAACTGGGTTTAACTCTAGTCTTCCTGAACTATTGGTATAAAGCCGACAAAACAATGAGAGATTTATAAAAAATGCCAATCTACAATTATGTAACCTATCAATTTTGAAATACCCGTTCATATCTTTTTCTTTTAAGGCTATGATGACAATCAGTTGCTATTCCACAGCTTTGTGTTCCACTTATATTTTTCAAGATAAGGAATTGCTGTCGCAAACCCAATTCGTCTTCTTTCCTTGTTGATGACCGAAATTGACTCATAACCGGATACTTACATGCCATCATTAACACTACGGGTACCTCTAGTGAAGCATGAAAGAAGGTTTCGGGTTCATCCAGGTTCTATCAAGGTTTGTAGTGCTCAATTAATTTTCTGTGTAATGTTTTGTTGACTATTGTTTTGTTTGCTTTTTTTAAGCAGTCTGACCTTTAGAGACTTATTATTTCTTATTATATACATTTGTATCTCTTTTTCTATTGTTTAATTGTTTAATAAAGGACAGTTATCGGACATATACGCTTTTGGTCATTGTTGACGGCCGTTCAGTTCCCCATTGCTGTTTACATTTTCGTCCTTTCGGTACCCGAGGAATAGTTGTCACATTGGGAATTATACCACATCTTTGTATGTATATACTCTTCAAATTGGTAATCATTAATAATATTTTGCAATAATATTAATCTTTATTGCATAATAATATTGGCATATCACTCATTGTATTAATAACAAATATTTCATTTACTCATCAAACAAGGTAATATACCAAAAGTCTAATAGACTTATTACACTAAAACATATTCTCAATATAAAAATGAATATACAATTGAAAAAATGATATCATAGCTACATCAATAATATTATTTCATATACTTTTTTGTTGGGTAAAAAGTTCTATTTGAAACACGATTGAAAAACTGATAAACTGTAAAACAAAATTGTAAAGAGACATATTTGATCTAAATCAATTGAGATTTTTTGACAGGCTTTACAACAAGCTTATTCAAGTACGCTGGTAAATTTGGTATAAACTACATAACCAGTGACATATAATCATTGACGAATTACAAATGAGGAACAGTCTTTGACTCTTATCCAGATATTTGTGTGACAATTTTTTTTTTGGGGAAAGTCTGCAAATTTTATATTGTCAATGGGAAAATCTGAAAATAATGCAGTTTTTCTATAAGAATTTAGAAGGTTTGAAGCATATATTCAATGCAACAATGCAGCATATTATTGCTGGGATATAGGAATGAAAAATGACGTGCAAAAAATTGGATGTGTGACAGAATTTAGATAATGCTGGTACTGAACATTCATCAAATGATCGATGGAATTTGCAGTAATTAATCTCAGTATATCATGTATATCTATAGCAAATTATGATAATACATTGTTTTTATAAACACTACTGAAATCCTTGTTTAATCAAATATAATGTTAAATATTAACAAAAATGATAACCAGGAATCAACACATCTCTATTTACCGACATGCTATAATATAAACAACTATATATATACCACATTTTACACTATATGTACTACTTTTTACAATATCCATACCACATTTTACACCATAATGTACGATCACATTGAGAACCTCATTCTTTTGTTCACCTGTTTTCTTGTATACAACTGAGGCGTCTTTTGTCTTTTTTTTGGTGAGAACCCATTAATGGTTCACGCCTATATAATCGCCTGAGTTCATGCTATTAAACATGGGCCATTCATATTCTCTTGATATATGTAACACCATTTGATAAAATTTATCAAATGGTGAAATCCACTTAAATTGTACCCTTTTAGGTGCATTTAATAATTTTTTGGCCGTAGTAAAATTGCCTGCAAGTGTATCGAAAAGTAATGATATTTGCACACATATATTATGTACAGATTTGTAAATTTGTTTTTTTGTCCAACTTAACTGCATTATTGCATGTGTTTCTAATCAATTTCAAGAGCACTTTATACATATTATACACATTACACAAGAGAAAATTAGTACTTAATATATACATACACTTTAAGTTATTGCTTAAGATAACTCTACACCAGTCATTTGAATTCATTCAAATGAATTAAATTACAATATTTTTTCATACAAAATCAGAATTAATTTTTAAAACTTGACACAAAAATCTTTTAACATTCATTAAGAACTCATGGATTAATGATTTTTATAATATCTTCTAATTTAGGGGTTAAAGCTGAACTTCGTAAACAGCCAATAGAAAAATATATATAAAACGCAAGCAGTCTTTTACTTAACTAGATTAAATACTGAAAACATAAACCCATTACTTAATGAAATCTATACATTAAATAAACACATTGACCCACAAGAAATTAATACATGGTTCACTTTATCAAAGATTCTACATAAGAAATGAATATTAATATACAAACTATAGTTTGCTGTCCATATATGAAAGAAGTTAAAAAAATAATGACTTGCAAAAAGAATATTTCAAGAAACCTTTAGTCAGAACTAATGGAAAATAAAAATAAAATAAACAGTTTAAATAACTTATAACTTTATAACTTTTCTTTCTAAAAGCATTAAAGTCGAACAAGACCAAGAATTCTATATAAAATATTCAAATTAATTATTTTGATTATCGTAGTTTTTTGGGAATGCTAGTAAGTTAATTGAAATTTAAAAAAAACATAACATGAAACAATTGCTTGCAGTAAAGACATTGTTTAAATATATTATCTTCATAGATCATATACAATTAAATGAATTATCCAAAGGCTCGTTTGTATTTACTCCTATACTTATAGTTATATGTTATTATTAAGCTTTTTTTGTTAAGAGTGTTCGAAAGAAAAGAAAAATAAACTGTCAGTTAATTTCTTTATGTTTATACAAGGTATGTGTCTGAATAAACTTATTGCATTTACTAAATTTATCTTTGCTTGTCAACAAGGAATGCTTTCTTTATTGATTGTTGTTTATAACATGTATGTGGTCATTATTTCTTGAAAAATAAGTTGTTAATTTAATCACTAGTATAAAGCAAATTTATTATTCCGAAGTCTGTGCAAGTGATTAAACCTGGTGTTTATGATTATTAGAACAATTCAGTGGTGATTTAAAGGGGCATAGCAGTCAAATTCATATTCACCAATTCGACTCAAATTCTCATATTTGATTTATAACATACTTAAACGTATATTCATATTACAAAAAAAGTCCAAAAGAAACAATATACAACGCATGGACTTGTTATAATATATCAGCGTATTGTTTGCGTAGTTTAGACTAGATTTCATCTAATTATCCATCGAAATGACCTCCGAAGACAGCCGATATAAACATAAACATAAATATAAATAGACCATAAAACACGCGCACTTGTATAATGACGATTTTACTTGGTCTGTTCGATTTCGTGTTATAGATTAAATAAATATGTATAACATCGTTTTACCTGTATTATAGTGATTTTTGTGTGTGTGAGTGAGTGAGTCAAGGAAATTGTTATTCCTGTTGTCTCCATTGTTTCACTTCAATGTTGACATACTTTTCTTTTTAATGAATGAACCACATGTTAAGCACATGCTGCCCATCTCCACTAAAGGTAAATTAATGGTTGCATGAATACGGATTCAAATGGCGTTGAATTATTGACTTGCAAGCCAATAATACATCAGTGATTGTTTTTAGCTTATTGTCGTGAAATGTAACAAACTGACTGTCAATTGCTAAATATTGTGTCTATATTCTGCTTTTATAAATGTTTGAATGAAAACAAAATCATATTTGATTTACCGATTTAAGCACGAGTTATTAGGATACACAAATCTGTGAGTTATAACCTATGTAAAATCATTCGAATTTGTATAATGAAATTGATACATGTAAAACTATAAGAAATACTGCTTAAATATTCGGAATCAAACAGATTTATCTTACTTTTAAAAAACCAATGTATTACTAGACAAATGTTTATCCCTGTTTAAGTTTTTATAGGGGCATTAGATACGAGATATAACAAAAAATAAAATATATTTTTTTTGTTCAAACATTAATGAAAGTGAAAGAGTGAAATAATAATTCGCTATTAGCAGCCAATTTGGTTCAATTTTGTCAAAATAAGCTAAGAAACATCGCTGATGAATTATTCACTTGCAAGTGAATAATTTGACCTCATTGAATCCATATTCATGTGACCTTCAATTCAACCCCTAAGCTAGAGATGGATTACGCATAAACTAGGCGTGTTCAGCTATTAAAGCTACATTTCAGAAAAGAATGTCAACATTGTAAATGAAACAAGGGTAAACCATTTGGTTGATATGTTCGATCCACAAAAAATCATTCTTAAACAGGTAAAAACGATGATTAACATTTTTCCTTACCTATAATGTTAAATCAAACAGACCTAGAAAATCCTATTTCACGTACATGTAGTCGCTATCTATTTATATCTACAATTATGAAAATAGCGGATTATATGACCGTCGGCAGTTTTCGGAGGTCACTTCGATGGTTAATTAGAGGGCGTCTAGATTAAAATACACACGAAATGCCGATACATATTATCGAGTGCATGCATCGTAATTTGTTTATTGTAGACTTTATATAATTTGGATATACGTTTTAGTATGTTACAGATCAAATATGAAAAGTTGAGTTAAATCGGTGAACATACGAACATAAATTTGACAGCTAATGCCCCTTTAATAAGATGATTTAAATTAAACCTAACTTTTTTAACAAAGTAGCCATAGGAGTAACTATGCACCCGCCCCCAGGGCAATCAGCTATTGCCATTCCAAGACAACCGGTTTCTATGTATCCATTTGTTATATAAACACCTGCACCTGAATCTCCTTGTTTGAATGGTATATTGCTAACTGCGAGTTGATTATAAAATCGTAATGTTCTGTGTGACCTTACTTCTTCTTCGCGCGATTCACAGACAATTGCATGCACTTGCATGTGAATGGGTTTATCGACTTGAGTTGGTAATTTCTCAGTGATGCAATTTGCAAGATTGTTTGAAGCAGACTGTAGATTTTCCCTTTCAATTACTCTTTCATGTACATTACATACTTTGCTACTTGATTTTTTAAAATGTGAAACTGCACTTGCACAAACAACTTCCACATTCTTTCCAGGTAGAACTTCAAATGTCTTTATGTAACCATCTTGCAAATAGCAAGATTGCAACCCTTTAAAATAAATACATAACATAAGTTAACTTAAAAAAACATTCGATTTGTTATATTCTGATTATAAACATGACATATGTTATATTTTGAATACCCATCACTGTTATAAACCGCGTTAATCAACCATGACTGTTATTGAACTAACGTGTATCAAATTACTATGGATATATAACCCACATGTAGCCACTTTGCCCTGTCTCATTTTTGACATCACTAAAATTTTACTAGAAATTAGAAACTTAACGGATGGCACAAATGGATCAACTGCTCACCCTTCTTGAAGACCATGGTTTATCCCTGTGTTTTGGTAGGGTTAACTTTATACAATCTCTTGTTTTTCCGTGAAATGTTTTTAGACTTTGTTTTCTTCATTATTTTTTCGTTTGGTTATATTGTTGTATGACCTTCGAATTTTGAGATGTAATTGTCCTTTTTTTATATTGCCCTTTTAAAATGTATAATCCATGTTAAGTTAGGATTTAATAATCAACTATAGGTCACCGTACAGTGAGCAAAACGTATACTGTATAATAAGCTATAAGTTAACATATTCTTAAAAGTTCAAGTCATTTGTAATGACGTTAAAATACCAATTCATTAACATTTTTCTTTATTGACAATGCTTAGGGTTTTCAGATACGTATCATGACAACTGCTATTATACATAGAAATATATATATCATGTATCTTCTTGATCTTAAACGAGAGGTCACGTTCCAGCGGATTGGTTAGTGATAATACTTTTTGACATTAAAAAATGCAGCTGATATATACAAAATGAATATATCACAAGTCTTCAAATAAGAAATAATTTCAGATAAATTTTTCTGATTTGGTAGCTTTAAAAAAAATCAAACAATGTGAATATTTAAAATACATGGGTCATCTGGATGCCTAAGTAGTGATATAAGTAACTGAACTTCTTCATTTTCTTGTAAAATTATCAATAAAAGCACGCCAAATATGATATAATGTAGATGTAATATAACTGACTTGGTTGATTATTAAATAATACATTTCTCCATAGCTTTCAAATGTTTAGGTTGGTTTGGTAGTTCAGAAAAGTGAATCGGACGCAAGAAATTTATAAAGCGTTACTTTTGATATATAACTTGCATAACATTTGTACAAAACAAGCAACATATTCATGCAGTCTATGACTCATTGCTCCATGCTTTAATGCTTTAGGTCAAGTTATGTATAGATACGTTGGTTAAGTCGAGAAATCTCTAATAACCCAATACAATAATGTATGTGACTCGATAAACAGACCTAATAGGACAGGCTAAAGTAATACATATCATTTATATCATACATATCAAATATATCATACATATCAAATATATAAAAATATAAATATATTTATGTTAAAATTTATATCTTTTTAGAAAACAAAAATAGTAAAATCAAATTTAATTTTTTTTTAAATATGAAGATATATTTGATATTAAAACACTACCTACATTATTTAGTTTATTTTCTGATAAAGCAGAGATGTTGGTGCATTAGATACAAGGCACTGACTTATTAGAGGTGGTTATCAATAAAATAACCAAAAATGTAATTATAAAATAATAAAGATGCTAACTAACAAATTTGGTCCAGAATTAAATGAAATTTATGTAAGCAAACATTGGGGCATTGAGTATATACTAGTAAGCAAGAAAAATTGTAATGCCGTTTGTGAATTGAATTTATGTGAACATTATATTTAATCTTACCCAATTCCGTATAATGGACTTTCCCTTTTCCTTTTGTGTTAACGTAGTCTTTTTCTGAAACACATATCCCATTGTCGAGCTCTATAACGGCTACATCTGTACTTATTTCTTGTGGGTTGTCATGCGTAAAACTATGATTCACAACCCTTCCACAAAGCAATGTCTCGTTTAATATTCCATCGCCCGTTTGGAAATAAACACTTTTCGGCTTCAAATGGTGTTGATGGCCTGGTGAAAGCAGAGTTTCCCAGTCCATCATTACATGAGCACAAGTAAGAAACGCCTCTTTTCCATAAAAAAGGCAAAAACCTCCTAATGTACCTTTCAACTTAAGATTTGTAACAGCGTTGCCTATTCTTAAATATTTTGTGGAGAACCTAGGAAATCCTTCAATGACATCAGTTGGTATTCCCTGTAATTCACATGGGAAATGCTTTTCACCAATTGGAATCGCACCCTTTACATAGCAATACAGTTGAATACAAGAACAGTTAAGAAACGTTGGCATGGTTGGAACGTCTTGATAATCTATGGATTTTATTTCAGATGAACAAACAAGTGAAAGTCTTCTGTGGTTGTTGAAAAGCTTTTCTGCCAATGGACCTGGAACGTGACACTGAATGTTAAGATCTCTTTCTAACAGTTTACCTCTTTCCTCAGAAATAGCCTGTGCTTCTTTAAATGTTTCACAATAATATAAAATCTGTCTGACTGGTAAACCAGAAAAGTTGTTTACATCTTCTTTGATGAGATGAGGTAGCATAATAATGATAATGACATTCTTGGAACAAAACCATGAGAAATGCTTCTTTTTTAATCTTGAGCAACTACATAGAGACGCTAGCCAAATATCATACACGTCCACGTTAAATGTTTTAAGAAAGTTTCTGGCAATTTGCCATCCGATGAATTTAGCTGTGTCTACGTCATCATTCTTAATAGATAAATACAACGCATTTACTAAGATATGAGTTTCAATAGCGTTGTTTGAAGTGTGTTTGAGAAGCACTGTGTTTAGAAGGTATTGACATAAACATGATTTCTGTTTTTCTACAAAGGTCTGAAATTTTTCTTTTACTTTCTCATGGAAATCTGACTGTGATTCATTCCACTGCTTCATTTCTGTTTTGCATTCTGAAAGGAAATTGTGCGAAATAACTCAAACAATGAAAATATATGATAAAAAGTAATATACACTTTTTCAAAGGATGATATGTGCAGATATCAAAACAGAAGTTTATATATCAGAAATGAAGGTATTTCAAATTCAACTTTATTAAAATTATAAATGTTTTAATATAGAAAAGAGTATACAATGTATTATATAGTCATCCCCTTTAATTAGTTTCATACTATCAATTTTCTACTATCTTAGAAGCGTTTAGATTAATTTATTGGTACGGTTGTGCTGTCCTTTGTGTTTTATGATATTTAGTATTTGCTAGTTGAACATATGTTTACTATTTAAACAAACTTCACAATATTTATGTACAAAATGCTGTTATTATGTTTTTGGTAGATATACATGTAGTTGCCAGACGAACTTAATTTGCTCAAAGCTCGGGATATACGTTAAGGAGACATTTGCAGGTTAACATGTATTTTAAACTCTAGATCGTTAATAATCGAAACAAGTTGTGTATGAATTAAACAGATCTATCAGAGAGAGACACAATGTACACTAAATTCACACCATAAAAAATGTGGAACAAATCGAAGTTATCAGCGCTTATCCTCCGTTTCATAGAAATACAACAATATTTAATGTTTCTTACATTATACATATACTGTTTTATGTTCGTTACATATTCACGCTTAACCTATTTACTTTGAGAAGTCCCAGAGTTTTTCTTTTTTAACATAACAAAAGACATTGCTCGGAAAAATATCTCAATATCACCAGAAACATTTTTCATTCTAAACCTCTATGACATAAGCTTTTCTTTTCAAACCTTATTCATGAAAAAAGTTCAGTGTTGAAAAGAAGTGATCAATGGCATTGAGTGGTATCTCATTCAGTATTCTGACTTACTTATTCTTGCAAAATTTATTTTCAATTAAATAAATGAAAATGTACCCAAACCTGAATTCACAAAAACGTAGTCATCTATTTTATGCTCCCCAATATATTTATTACGTTCTTTTATGAGATAGTTATGAAAACAAGTATATGCTTCTTATATTTCTAGATAAGCTATTAAGTAGAGACATTTCCGAAACAGCCTCACTATATCATACCTTTGCTTATATATATTTATTGCATAAATGAACATTTTAACGGATAAAAAAAGATAAATGTAGTTCCCAAAGCGTCATTGTTTCCTTTCTCAATCGTACCGGTTTTCGGTGACCTTAAAAGGAAAAATATTGTAAGCACGATTTAACATATTATGCGCACAAATTAATAAACTTTGACTATTTAAGGTGCTCTTTATGTTGCGTTTGATTGGAGCCTCTTTCAGGACATATTAACATGTATCTTAAACAGACATATCTTTATCAGTCTAGTACGATGATTGTGTTATAGTATTTAAGTTCGGTCGATCGACCATTCTCTCTCTCGATCGATCGAAAGAGCACAAAACCAGTTACTTACTCAGTATGTGATAAATTAAAGTTTACCATCGCTACAAAATGATTGATCGATTAATAAGGCGTCCTAGTTTGTCTAAATGCTAGCGGAATTTAGATTCTGGAGCCTTCATGATCGCAAAAATGATGAATGCACGCTTATAGGTGTACTTTCTGACAATTCTAGATAGTTGAATTACAGAGTAATGAGACTATTAAGCGAATTGGAGTTGCAGCAACACGACTGAAACATGTAAAGTAGGATCTACGTACCCCTTCGATGCACCTTAATTTACGCGAATTTTAGGTTTGACTCTTTACTTTGAAACGTAAGGTACTCAAGCTTGTTGTTCATTGTCGTGTTATGCTAGGCTATTGTCGGTATTATTACTAAAATGAAGCAGAATTCATGCAGAACCTTCAAAAGAACCAAATTAAAAAAGCAACATTTCTTTTTATTTAAACATTCAGATATATTTATGGTGTCGCTTTATAACACCAATATCTAATGAGTGCTTGCATCTCACATATACTATTGAATTGAAATTAAAGATACTACCAAACTAAATGGTCTGCTTCATATCTTGATATATTCCTTGATATTAACACAGACGGACAACTTCAAACTGAAATATATGACAAACGAGATGATTTCAGCTTTCCAATTGCTAATTTTTCATTTTCAGCAATAACATTACCTCTGTCATACCGTAAGGCATTTACATATCTCAATTACTAAGCTGCACTTGTGCATATTTACATAATACTGATTACATAATCAGGGGTGCACTTATGAGTTTTAACTCTCTTTTGGGTAATTTTTTTTCTCTTTTCTTCAAAAACTCATTCGATTAAAAATATTTTATATTTGTCTCTCTCTTAAAGTTAACTACCTTCAGACATTCAAAGTGACCCCTGTTATCCTTGTTATATGAACTTGTTTGTAATGTTTATTTTCAAAAGTCGCATTGTCGAATAAAGTTATATGTGAATTATTAACAACGATTAGGTAATGTTTATGCAAGTGGTCGGCTTTACTTTGTTTCTCATGAACTCAATTTTGTTAGACTTTAGACTTGGTTTAACTTAAGCTAGATTTAATAACTTTGTGGTAACATGCAATGAACATTTATTGTTTGATGTTGGTCCAATGCTTAGATTAGCCACACTCCTTTTGCGTTTTTCTCTCTATATATGTTGTTTTATATAGACATAAGCATACCTGTCAACCTGTCAACCTATGAAAATTAAAATACAGGTCATTACCTGCATTGAAGAAGTAAAGCCATACCCGTTCTTCTTGTTTTATTCATTGCTTTAATCATTCCACTAGCAACATGTTGCACCACATATTAAAGCCAAACAGCATTAATGAATAGTTTTATTTTTTATTCCATCTGGAGGAAGTAGATATTACAATACATAATTTCCAAAATATTACTTTTTTAATGTTCTTAGGCAGAAAAATCATTGAAAGTAATAGTCTGATATGTATTTGCATTCGATTTACTTTAGATCTAATCTTTTTACCAAAAATAAGATAACAATTTTAGAGGTATATTGAGAAAGTGGCAAATAAGGGGGAGTAATTGAATATTTTTGTCAAACAACTTTGAAATACACAAATTATTTATGACCTTAAGCTTAGGTTATTGGTGTTACTGAATAGTGTGTTTGACACCAACGCTGTCAAGTGAAGCCATGAACTAAATGGGTCACTTGATTTGACAGTATACACAGCTAGTTGAACTTCATGTCGGGGAAGAATTACGAAATTGCCGGTATTTCAAAGGAAAATAAGGTATAAAATCAGTCTAAATGCTCAAGAATCCGGGTGAAAAAGGAGTCACTTTCCGAATTTCTGGGTTATTTAACAAGCCGGCGGGTATTAAAAAAAATCCGGAAGAGAGGTGAAAAATTATGGGAATCACCCGAGGGATACGAATCAGTCGACAGGGGTGCATACTTGTTCAGTTCAGTGACAACGTGCTTAAATTGAAAACCGATATATACACCGATCTTCCATTCAATTTTATTTGGAAGAATTATGTGGTGCGTTTTTGTTTGAAAATTTGATTGACTATTTGTCGTATCTTGCTTTATACAGTACATCTTGATTCGCTAATAAAATTTAATGTTAATTGTTAGTTAACATCTTATGACAATATGCTTTGGAAATGTTAGTTCAGTGAAACCTCTAAAAACCAACCGCCTGTCGGACCACGGAAAACGGCCGGTTTTCGGGGGTGGCCGGTTTGTTGAAAATTGAAATCATCAAGAGTTATTTCGCTTCAATATGTACGTTTGAGTATATTTGAAAAGTATTTTAACTTTTTAGTTTTGTATATTATATGTTTCATGATATACAGTTTCAGCTTCTATTTCATCTTATTTTATTTAAGGAATAATAAATAAAATATACCATTTATTAATAGTATTTCTATAAGTAAATTATTTTTCGAAATGAATCGATGCAGGATAACCGACCGTGCAGATGTAATACCACCATTGATTTCCCCCTATTAGTCTGTTAAATTTGTACTTTTCAAAAAATTGTGCAGAATTTATCTTTCTTTCAAATACAGAAATACTTGGCATGAATAATTATCCTGTCCAGTACTATAGACAAACTTTCACATAATGTTTCATTGCATATAAGAAAATAACCATCACTGGAAGTTAACCAATCAAATTTTCACCCTTTTTCGTCCTGTGTACAAGCTTTAGTAACCATGTAACCTCAAGTTTCCAAAATTTTCTATAGAAACACCAAATAAAAAAATAATGGTGCTTTGAAACACCCAAGATATATGTCTATGACACAGACATTTTTTACTGCAATGAAATGTAGTATAAATGTCCTACAACTGTCAAATTCAAGGGAATATTTTTTTCGACCCCTTTTCGTATGCAACCGGATGTGACGTACTATGATTTGGTGGTATTACACCTGCAAGACCATCATGGATAGTCAAGGTTGTTGTATACAATCTAATAATGTGTATTAATAATTGAAATGAATAAAAAAAAGTTATCACTGTTCAATAAACATATTATGTAGTAGTCAATCCACAAGCAGGTCCTCATTGACCGGATTATCATCTTTGTATACATAACAATTATATGTACTGATCGGTGATTTCAGATGGCAAGGCCGGTTTAATGAGGTTATATATTATTGATTTTGATTAACCAAAAACAAAAATACTCGCCGGTATCCGGTTTAAAGTGATGGCCGGTTTTATAAAGTAACATGACCATTTTTTGAACACAAATCGTCCTGGACATCTTGCTTTGGCTGGTATGAGTGGAGAACCGGTATTCAGAAAGACTGGTTAAGAGAAGTTTTGTACTGACAAAACTTCAATTGGTAAGCCTGAAGAACATAAGAAAACCATCTTCCAAATTATGACAGGTACTGCAGTGACTAGTACACAGATTCTCATATTGAAAGAGTTTTACTATTGTTGTATCCATTACCGCAAAGCTTTCCCAGAATACAGATTTTCGTAAAATTGTAATTATATGTGAATAATCAAATTTTATTTTTTTGATTGTTTTCTGACATGAAAACTGTTATAAATAGGTCCCAAACTATGGATTTAGTAATATTTTCCCATAAAATGAAACCACAATATGTCAGCTTTTATTTAATATCGAACATGAATCATTCAAAAGTATAAATTTAATCAATTGGACGAGTTTCGAATGCATTTGGTTGAATTCAATCATTCCACCCGACAAAGAATAATTAAATCTTTCATATTGAGTACGTCATCGATTTTGGTACACAATAGAAGACTAACCAATGCTCTAAAGATTTAATATATAAAGGTTTTACACAAAATGCTAATTGAAGTTTTACTAGCTTTTTGAAATACTCTTCATATCACACTTTAAATGTTTACGTGTTTTTTGAAAATACTCTTCCTATCTTAGTTTGAATGTTTTACCTCATTGATTCATGTTTCGTTCCAATAACTTATTTCTCCCCGACTCATGAATATTTTGCAATGTTGCCAGTTAATTTAATTGTGTTATGTTTTGATTTGGAAATAAAAACATAAATTTGTATCAGTTTTCTGACTTCGTGTTGGATTTAATACATTTATTCTGGAATACCGTATATTGCCCCGTAGATTGAAACTGGTGCACCAGCAATTCGGATAGCTGAAGCGAATTGCAAAGAAAACCACCAGAATATCTGATTTTATATGAAGTTAAATTTCACAAATTTTATCTAGAAATCATATCCGATATGTGCAAGTTTCTTGTAACGCGTGTGTAGATTATTCAGCATGAGAACTCACTGAAGCTCGTATGTATATATTTGAAAGAGATAATGACATCATACAAAGCTCAAAGCTGTACAGTTTATTGCTACCTCGAAAAAAGTTTAGTCTGAAAGTTAACTTTAAGACTGAGAATGAATTAATACTTGATTGTTCAGAATTTTCAGATGATGTAAAGATTAAAATGACCGTTTAAGACTGAAATTCATTTATTAGTGATTCTTATCGAGCTTTCCGATCGCTTGATGGATTGCTATAAATTCCATCTTTTATATGCGTTTTATAAAAAGGGGATACAAGTTTTCAATTTACCATTTGAATTATTTAAAAACTTTGTCATACATGACCCTATATATGCAGTTGACTTCTCGATTTTACTGTTTCAATTTTCTATTGAATTAACATAACAAATAACGTACATCGTCATCTTTTCATTGAGATTTGGATCGGGAGCTAACATTATCGTACCCTTTTCTCTTCATCATTTATAAGATGCAAATATTATTATTTGAAAATGGTTTTTATATGTTGTCAAATATATATTACAAATCTAAATCTAAGATTTGAATGTTTTTGGTTGTAAATTGTCGTGGATGAAGATAAAATTTGTCATATTCGCACATGTTTGAAGCGGGTAGATAAGTTGCAAATATCTTGCGATAAAGCATAAGAATGCCAAACTAAATTTTAATCAACATTTGCAAAAATTGTCTCTATTTAATTTTTTTAGTTATTATGACAGATTTCCGATAAAAAATAGAGAAAATGCAAAGAAAATATGATTTATGAAACTAACCCCTAGTTTACCACAATTTTCATTATTTTCGAAAGTTTGCAATCAAATGGCATTATATTACACTTCAAAATAATACACAAAAAAAACCCAACTATGACTGTGAGATAGATCTGTCCATTGTTATCTTTAATTATTGTACTATTAGATGCGCATGATAATTTACTGTAATGTGTGGATACCAACTTCACTGTTCACGTTAGCATGGTTAGCATCAGGACATTCATCTAGCATTTGAATAATCACGACAATGCCAATTTATCATTTCGAAATAGGTATAAAAAACAATCAATTTAATCAAACAAGGTTGGTATGGAATCTAAATTTTATTATGTTTTGACATATTACCTTGAAATTCTTTTACTGTCTTTCTGCATTTTCGTTCCCGCTTTCTGTCGATAATGCAGTCAACGACAAAACTATCGCACATTATATTTAATTGGTAAAATCCTTCTGAAGAAAAAAAATGCAAAAAGATATGTATGGTATTCATTATCAATGTATAAATAAATAACAGAACAATATATTATGCCCTCAAATACCTAGGGAAAAAAGGGTGATTACTTTTCAATCTTAAGAATACCGTTTTATTTGGAACCGTTTGATCGATATACCTACATAATCAGAAGTTCAAAGTAATTTCTGCTGTTTTGGGCATTTTTTGTGAATGTTTATGTTTGCTATCTGTTGTCGATTGCGAATTACCGCAACAATAATATTACTTCAAAAAAATACTGGTAATGCGTTATGCAAAATCAGACACTTGACGTATGAAAATAAAGTTTGCCATAAATACTTTCTTTCTCTTCTAATATATTATATTTGATTAGTCAAAACTCAGCACGGACAATTTGACAATATTTGAGTAAGGATCTTGAAGAACTGAGATAGAACCATGACATCCACACTTTGTTCATACCGTTAGAAAGGGGGGGGGGGGGGGGGTGGAATAAAAATATAGGTTAAGAGATTCACAAAATATTCCTATTTTATTGTTAAAAAGTAGGATTGTTTATATTTCGAGAGTTATTGTCCTATTTGAAATATCATATACTCTGTCACACACATGTATTACTATCAATGGATGATTTTTTCGAAGTCATGATGAATACGTCAAGAGTGTCCCTAATCTAATCTTTTTATCTTCTGTGGAGATCACAACTTGAAGACTTTAAAAAAAACCCAGAAATATGAAGAGATTGGTAGTTTAATCAGTTTGATGAAACTCAAAGCATTACAATTTCGTAATTAGCTGCTGATAAGACTTTATCGCAAATACAAATTAAACAACAGCCGTAATGAACGCTGTGGAAAAGTTTGGTCATTTTCTTGGTTTAAATCAACATAAATAAGTAGGAATAAACTGTTAGGAAAACTAAACAAATTGTAAATATAATATTGCCGATATCAAATGGCTTCAAATAAACCGTTTAAAGCATTGTTAATATATTGTGGCATAACATAAAATGATAAAAAAAAAGCTAATATGGGAGATTAAAAGTGAGAAATTGATAAACTATTTTTATTTGTAGGGAAAACGTACTTTTATTATCATTAGGAATATCATTGGGAAAATACTTATCATATATTAGTTTCACCACTATGTACATTTTCAGCAAGTGTTTGTACAGTTCTAAAGAAATATAGACATACCATAATAGGCAAATGTTTTAAATACATATGGAATGGCAACTCAGATAAGGCTCAATGGTATACTACATTTTTTAACGGTCATATGACTCGGGGGATTGCAAATAATTGATTTATAAAGTCAATTATAAAGCACAATGCATGTATCTTTTATGTAACTTGGGTATGTTAATGTTTATGAAGTAATAATATTTCAAACTAGAAATTGATTCCATTAAAACTTTTCAGTGTGGTTGGTATGCATTGGTTGATTTTTAAGAGCATTTTGAAGGAAGAATGTGATAAATAATATAAAATGTATCAGCTGATAGACCGACAAAAAAACTGTCACCTTCACAGAAATAAGGAAACTGGTAATTTGGTTGAGAGAATCGCATGAACTCGAAAAGGAATACGACTGGTGTGCGTCAACATGGTAAGTGTCTCCTGCTTTACACGCATCATTCACCATGAGAATCAACATTCAATTAAAATATCACTTTAGGGAATAAGACACAATAGTTAAAAGTATAGATCAGAAGATTATTATGGTATCTAAAGATCTAAGACCAGTGACGTATCAAATTTAAACGAATGTTATATTTAAATTACTCAATAGCGTTTGCGTCATAAATGCGTATATAATATTTTCATCAAAACATTTAATGAGATTTTTTATAATAATTGTGCAATTTTAAATCCATTTAAAGTAGTTCAATTATATGTTGTATTTCACAACGAATGTTTACATACTATTTAAACGGTGTCCTCTATGAAATGTGCCTTTGCGTACTGTGACTTCCACTTTACAACACCAAATAACAACAATATGTTCAGTTAAGTATATTAATTCTTCATTTTTTAATAACATGATGTATTACTGAATGATTTTTGAATACATGTATTGCATATCTAAATAAAATTAATAATCACATTTTAAAGTGTTTTGAGTGTACGGTCTAAACTTTATATAAAGGCGTTCCGGGATTTTTTTACGGTTTAGTTAGAAATTATAGTTACAAATGCAAAAGCATGAATTACACCCTTCTTCAAACTCAGTTATCTCTGATATAAGACAAGCATGATCTTTGATATTATTGTATACTTTTTCATTCGAAATTGGTTTATATAAAAAGAAGATGTGATATGATTGACAATGAGACAATTCTGCATCAGAGACACAGACATTAACATCACTAGGTCACCGTAGGCCTTCAACAATGAGCTAAAACCACACCGCATAGTCAGTTATAATGGGCTTCGAAATGACAAAATTAATGTAAAACAAATCAAACGAGAAAACTTACGGCCTAATTTATGCACAAAATAATGAACGAAAACAAAATATGTTACACAGCAACAAAAGACAACCAATGAGCTAAAGGCTCCTGACTTGGGACAGGCACATACAGAATGTGCAAGTGAACTGTGACTTTGACTTTTAGACATAAACATTTAAAACCTCAGCTCTCAGTTTTCCTATACTAGGGCGATCAAATTGGTGTGTAATCTTAACTGTACCATATCCTAAGCCTGCAAACTTTGTATGAAACAATTAGTTGAAGTTTACTTTTTGTCTGTTCTAGATTTTACATGACAGTCGAACTTTCTTGTAAATGGTCATTCTCAGACACAATAGAATGAACTCTGGATAACCACACACGGTTGCATTGGGTTTGCATTTGTAAAGTATGTCCTCCTACAAACTACTTATCGGACTTTTGTATCAGACTGCAAACCATTTCATTATCTTTCAAGAAATCAGTTAAAGTCACATTCATTTGATACAAACTGGTACATATCTTGTCACTAATGCATAGAAAAATGTCTTCAGTTGAAACCGCTTATCTCTTTAACCGGACGTAAAGCTAAGGAGTTTTCAATTTACAACATATGAAAACTATGTAAAATTTGCTAAAAAAATTAGTTCCCCTTTATTTTCAAATACTGTTATTAGTCAAAATCATCTTTTGATAACCTGACCATTATTAATGGCTTCCAAATATAGCCTTTTCTGCTGAATTGTCAATGAACAAAAATGCATTGAAGGGTGACATGCCGATTTTCCTACCTGACTAAATTTTAAAGTCTGATAGAAATTTCTATGAGTGTGATAGAATCTTTGAATACGATGCCTACCAGTCCACCCATGCTAGACTACTAAAGTAGAATTATAGAAACGGACAAATCAGTGGGAATGTTTTCCACCTATAGAGCATTTGGATGTTGATCTACAAGCCAAAATCTTTTGTCATATTAAGCCAAATGCTGGATATGCCATAAGAGTGCTGGCAGATGATTTTCCCAAACTATGAAAAATCTATCTGTCAATGACGGTTTCACATTTTTGACATCACACAGCGGTGTTCTGTCTTAAAATATTCACTTTTTTGAGTAAATTTGTTTTGAATTACAAATTGCCATGCATAGTTCTAATTTTAGGAAACAAAATTTTCACATATTGAACAACTCTTGTAATGTTGCTTTTGATTATTGTTTTTTGTTTCAGAAATGATTTCACAATCAGAAAAACTAGCATGCAAATTGTCAAATATAGTTCTTATTTAAAGAAAACAAACGTTTGACATTACAAAAAAAAAAAACCCAAAAATAACCACTTGTCTCTAGCCTCTTGTCTTTATTTGTCTTGTATGTTTTTAATTTTAGTTCATTAATATGTTTTGGAGTTTAGTGTGACGTCCATTTGCACTGAACTAGTAAACATTTTGTTTAGGGACCAGATGCCCACCTCCGGGTGCGAGATTTTCTCGCTGTGTTGAAGACCCATTAGTGGCCTTCGGCTGTTTTCTGCCCTTTGGTCGAGTTGTTTTCTCTCTGACACATATCCCATTTCCATTCTCAATTTTACTTTTACAGAGTTTGTCGTAAGGCCGTGTGGAGACAATAGATTGCTTCCGCGTGCTTCAGGTTTATGCTCTTATAATATACTAGATAATGGAATGTGTGTCCGAGCGAGAACTTATCTATGGTAATTAATTTAGGAATATTATCTAAAACTCATATTTAGCTATTCAGCCCCATTCTACTATTTAGTCAGACGTCAGTCGCTACCCTGATATACCCTGTCTTTTGTTTTTTCTCTCTGGTTTTGTAGTTTACGTATTTTGTCGGGTACTTGATGACGGATAGCGTTTTACGTCGTACATTTTTTGTAAGCCAAACAGTTTTATATTTTTACTTTATTCAATTCCTGTGTGCTGGTTCATATTTTCGACGCCAGTCTTTGCTCCTTTCAATTAAAATACGGATAACACGAAACAAAATTGAACTAAGGAAATGGAAAAATACTGAATACTTAACTCGTTCTCATCTTCATAATCGCTTATCTAAAAATACTACAATCGCTAACATTTTTTTATAACAAAAATCGTGGTTACACATTTTGTTTAAGGGCAAGCTGAAGCCCGCCTCCCGGTGCGAGATTTTCTCGATGTTTTGAAAACCCAATGGTGGTCTTCGGCTGTTTTCTGCCCTTTGGTCGGGTTGTTGTGTCTTTGACAAATTCCCCATTTCCATTCTCAATTTTACTTTTACTGTTGATAAGTGTGTTTGACTGTTTCTGAAATGGTTTCAGAATTACAAATACTCATTTCATTTCTCATTTCATTCCTCGTTTCATTGTATATCTATGTTATACATTCAGATAGATTTGGTACCCTATATACCCACCAAAACGCTTTTGGTTAAAGTAAAACTCATTCACAAGATTTTTGAATTATTTAAATTGACAGAAGATTTGAAATACTAAGTAAATAGGATTTTTATAAACACATCTTTCAATCAAAATTGATTTGAAATGTTAACTACTATTAGTTATCACACAAGTCTAGTGTTTTCTTGCATAAGAGGCAAACTCTATGCTAGATCTTTAATACCATTCCTGCAATGTATAACGAAATAAGGAAATGCTTTCGACCCATTGTCTGACCATTATGAAATGTGAATAGTGAATACCCTCAATTGTGTGTGTTGGAGGGGGGTGGGGGTGGATCACTCCCAATCCAGATGAAAAACTGTCCTTCAGAGCCAAAACGACCTATTCTTTATGATGCGTCTTGTGAAGACTGGTGAATATAGATTATAAAGATATGTTTTGGATAGGTTCTTGCTAAAACTTGTAAACTACTTCAATCTCCACGTCCAAGTCTAGCACAATTAATGCATTTCGCATCGACAATGCCTTTATGTATGAAATTTTCTAATCTTTTCCTTATTATATTCAACTTGTGCACAATCTAAATGAAATGCCGTTTTTTCAAAGTACCACCGAGTCATCTATAGTTCAATGTTTTTATTCAATGTAAACCCTAGGAAATACTTATATCAGTTTGATAAACTGTTTCAACAACATTATCGCATTAAGATTTAAAACAAAACCAAGTAATTCATTATACCTGTTTTTGCTCTTTAAAGCAGTCAGCTAATATTGCCCAACTTATTGTTGCGTTTTGAAATATCTATGTACTCTGGATTTTATTTTCTCATTGCTTTGATAACTAAAGACGCAAATGCTATTTTCATTCCTTTCAGAATTGGAAGATGCATGTATCATTTGTCAGCGATTCTCATATTAGTGAGGGGAAAATATGCCCTTGTCGTATGGTACCACCTTAAAGTGTACTAACCGGAAAATAGAAAAAGTACATATACATGTGCAGTGAATACTCTGATCTATGTAATCAAAATTCAAAGCAGTTTGTGGATCGATTCTTTGTGAAAGCATCAAAATGACAAAACCTAAACTCTTCTTAACCCAAGATACAACCTAATGTTTATTTGAAACATATAAAAGTCTTTATTTCGTTAATTTAGACAAATAACCAATTGGTCATAGCATTACATACTGATGATATCAATGTTCATCTTGGCAGTAATAAACTGACCTTGAAAATATAAAAAAAAAATAATATGATTAAAGTTACTGTTTTCTTGTCTCACTGTCTAAAAGTATCAGTAGATTCTTAAAAATCTGTAAGAGAATAATCTTTGTGAAAAGAAAAATCTACAGCAATTTCCTTCTCAGAGAAAACATTCTCTTTGAAATTTCAGGTCTCTATGAATTTAGGAAAATATGGATAAAATAATCAACTTTGTGTATTTTATACTATTTGTTTAAACTAATGACACATTTGTACGTACTAAAATACCCTGTACTTGTTCAATGTTCTTTATATGTCTGTCTTAGCCATTTCCAGACACACTTTCAATATATTGTCAGTCAATGTGAGTTCAGAATTGACTGAACTCATCACAAATATCATTGTGCAACAAAAACTAGCTAAGATCAAAATATGTGTTGTAGAAAGCAACAACTTGCATGTTGTTCTAGATACAATAAGGGTGGACCTACGTTCCCTAGATGGAACGATGTCAACAACGATCAGACAGACAGAGACAAAAACCCTATTCTTATTCTAATGAATTATATTTGTGTTACATAAACCACTCAGGTTTCTATTTCAAATAATGGTCTAGGCTCCCTAAATATCAATACACGATAAAATATCAACTATTTAAAATCGAAATCTATAATGTAGAACATGTAGAATGCATGCGAGATGTAGACCCAAATTCTTGCATGCTTTTCTAGTTACAAAAATGTTAGACATACATTCTGGATGTGACAATGTCAACTTAGTCAGATAGACCCAGGCAAAAACACCCTATTCTGATTTAATTAATTTTATTTGTGTTGTATCAACCACTCTAAAAATAGCATATGCCCCCTAAATGGAAGGTTATCCAAATAAACATATCCAGTTCTGGGCAAATTCCAATTTCTGATTGATCACTTTTAATATGTTCTAGTAACAATAATGGTCCATGTTCCCTCTACAGAAACGTTATCCTAATAAACAGTAGGATCTGGTCAAATTCCCTATACTGGTTGGGATTTATTTAACCACTTAAAGTTCTAGTAACAACAATGGTCTGTGTCTACATAGAACATTATCAACATTTATGTAATCAGATCTGGTCAAAATACCTATTCCGATTCTAGTGTTGTGTTTACTCGGTGTTAGCAATTTACTCTTTTCGAAATTATCACTTGACCCTTTTCACAGATTGCTCTAAAACTCGGTCAGAATGGAAGAAGATTTTATCATCGGTTTCTTTATTAAACAGAGTACTCATTAAACATGTCCGATTTTGACACATATGATAAAAGTTCTGCCTTTCCTCTCACCAGTCAAAGTGTTTTAAAATGGTGGCTAAACAAAGGTTAATATATAGGTCGTCGTTGTATCAGACTCGAAATATTGAGGAAACGCTCATATCAAAAGCGCTGTGTTAACGATAATCCCATTGAAATAATCGTAGTACAACTGTGAAAAATCCTTGTTGCCGAAAACATGCGTTCACCTGAACGCAAAAATTAAAACTGAAGTTTCTGTATGTACACAGGTAAATCATGACGTAGCGGAGTACATCTTGTGGATGCATTTCTAATCATCTAGTTAGTTGCGATGAAAACATGTTATGAAGGGAAACACATTCTATAAAATGTATGAGTAAATTCACGGTAAGAATATTTTACCAAATTCATATAAAATATTTCAAGCATGAGAGGACGTAATCCTGTTTTCATTTCATTACTTTGATACAGCTGGTTGGCTTGTAAATTTGACCTTGAATGATGACAAATCTGAACTCTGTTGAAACTGCATTAAAAAATTGAACGTGGATTTTTCTTAATACATAAATCGAAGAAATCTTCATTAAAACAAATTACCCCCAACTTGCCTTACTAATATCTGAATTTAATCATTTAATTATATCTAAAATTATGAACCTTAGTTTGCTGGAAAGGTTTCATCTTGAGTCATTTTAAAAAGAACTGTTTTGAAAGTTTCAAGCTGCTTGTATTCCCTTAAGAAAATTATGTACACTGGCTAAAGTTCGATAATACTTTGCATATCATCATCAAAAGAGATATCTTCTGCGTTATCACCATCATCATCATTATTCAATATATAGACATCAAGGGTATCAATTTATTTTAGAATATAGTCGTATCCGAAAAACTTGCGAACAGTTTCTGTTGAGGTTGTGGTGATGCTATTGTATTTGGTTTGATTTTTTATGAGCTGGTCTTAACTGCTGACGGCGATTTCAAAAGTGACGCATTTGTAAATATTTTTCAGTATGTCTTTTTGTGCATATTATCTCTCATCGCTGTTATAACACATGGATTAATGCTTCGCACAGAAGACAAGACAAAACAAACATTTGAAAAATTAATAAACTTGAAAGGTACAATGATTGCTACATGTCATATAATACAAATTCTTCGTATAGCTAGTAAAACTAGTAAACATGGTAAAGGTTTAATGAGAGCAACCCCATATAATATATCAAAGGCCTAGAACTGCTAACAACGGAACAATTTTAATGGACTACAATTACCGTGCATTTGTTGAACATGAAGTTACAGAACATTAACAATCGCTTTGAACAAGACGTCACAGTAAACTGGACTGAAATGAATATGAAGATACAGCACACTTGCAAACTAAACCGACTATGTATATGCATTACATGCAAACATATACATCAATATTAGGGACCAGGCTTGTTTGATTAAAGATTAATGATATTAAAGAGAGATTTAATTCATGTTGTGGCATTTGTTACAATATTGTCTAACTAAATTGTAAAAAGTCGTAGAAAACCGCCCTCGTTTAGACAATACACACAAACATTTTTGACATGTGTTATCATTGCTTTATTAATATGCAATTAAGTTATGCAAAATTCATTCTGTAATACATTATATTATCAAAAAGTGAAGAATCAATATAGAAAAAGAAAATTAATACTATTAGTATACTAAACTGAACATGTTATTTGGTGTTGTAAAATAGAAGTCACAGTAAACCGAGAAAGCAAAGGCACATTTCATAGAGGACAACGTTTAAATAGTATGGTTTTACTGTGTATTACAATGCATAGAATCTCATCTCAAAGTACAGCTCAATGACATTTAGTACGAAACACACTCTACGACACAAAAGTATAGAACATGATTTCATATCAAAAGGATCCTCCTTTGATCCCCCTTGAAATATATGCCAGCATTTATTGTCGTTTTACTTCTGTCGGTATATTTTTTTATACCTGGATTGAAGATTACATGTTTTCCTAAAATGATAAGTAAATTACGTTCTATTGTGTTGCTTTTTCCGTTTCACTGACAAAAATTAATAATAAGAGTAAAGACGCAAATGATCTTAACTCCTGTGCATTTCATGGAATATGATTGCTCAAAAGCAACTGCGTTGAGACCGTGTATATTTCATACGACGTTAGTATGCATGGTTTATTTCAATACACGTTTAGTAGTGGTATTACGTCCATTTGTAAAAACAACACGGTGTTAATGATCAACAAACGAAGAAATTGATGATGGACGATTGAGATATGTAGACTAGTTGCTTATCAAAGTGATCAAGTCTTCAATCTAAAGAACCAAACAAACAGAAATGAATTACTAAAGTTCGACAAACTATAAAAAAAAACATCTTGATATCTCAACTAGTTTCATTGCATAACCTATTACTTTCTCTGACATTATAAATACATTTTTCATTCGTTAAATTTTCAAATTTGAGTAAGATCATTTCCAAGATGTTCATCTCTGAGAGCTAGATAGATTGATTAAATAAGTAAGTTCGGTGAGACCCCTTTTTGGACCCCAAATATAGCATGTTTGTTGAAACGTAAATCTTTATCTGTTAATAAAAAAGTAGAGTTCTTTCATCTATAAATATGGGCAGTTTTTTGACAATACAATGCATATGGATCAGTTAGAAGCATAATGAATGCATGCAAACTTACTGAAATCCTGACAATTTTAGCACTTGTGATAATGTTAAGACGTTTCTTGTCTGAATTTGAAGTGGGCGCATTTGTGTTCACTCTAAATATTTAAATTTATGTTGTATTTGATGATAAAACATAACATATATATAAGTGGATACTGACAACCAATGCGGGCACTTACATTTTAGACAGTAAGTGACGTTTAAAGGCATATTTGATAAAATAATAATTTTCTAAGCTTGAATTTGAGCATCTTCAATGACCAAATCAGTTCAAATTTTTTACACAAACTAATTCAATTGGCTGAAGCAGAAACCTGTGTTTTTTTCTAACTCTTTGGTTGGGTTATTGTCTCTTTGACACATTCCCCATTTCCATTCTCTATTTTACTTAAGTGTTTAAGAAATGTGAAAGAAACTGTTATCAGATTACTTGGAATTTTAAACCAAATCTAGCCTTAACCGGACTTTCTACTTTCACCTACTTTTATTGTTGACTCCTCTATATCCATGTATTTCCACATCATCTTTAACAGTTGTTGGTTTCACTTTAAAAGCAATTGTTCTAGTATTGTCCACTGAAAAATAATTTCCTATTTACACTGAAATGATTTCATGCATTTATATACCAAAACTTAAGTCAGTCTGCTTATATTTTGCAATAAACTTGGATTTTTTTGAAAGTGAAAATACAGGAAAATAAGTCACTGCAAATATGTCGGAAATACATATTTGACTGAACAATCTTCTCGTGAGATACACGTGATATCAATTTAACATGCAGTGAACTTGTACTATCTATTTAAAGTCTGATAGTCTTCTGCAGATAGAGCTATTTATTAAAACACTTACAAATTCCGTTACATAAAGAAAAATTCATATCTTGCAATTTCAAGAGGCTTAGAAATCGATTAATATTTGAAAGGTGCATAGAATAAAATTTATTAATTTTGAAACTTTTGACGAAAAGCGAAAATGACGTGACTTGTAAGTCTTGTACTTCAATGATGCAATTAAAGGCTTTATTATCATCCATCTGATGTGTTAAACATTTTTTAACTGATTTTTATAGTTTGTTCTTATGTTTGTACTATTACACCCTTGTCCCAGGTGATGGGGATGAATGGTGCCTTCAATCAAGCTTACCCCCCACCCCACATTCTGTATGTGCCTATCCCAAGTCAGGAGCCTGTAATTCAGTGGTTGTCGTTTGTTGCTGTGTAACACATTAGTTTTTCGTTTATTATTTTGTACATGAAGTAGGCCGTTAGCTTTCTCGTTTGAATTGTTTTACATTTGTCATTTCGGGGTCTATAAAAGCTGACTATGTGGTATGGGCTTTGCTCATTGTTGAAGACCTACGGTGGCCTATAGTTGTTAATTTATGTGTCAAATGGACTCCTGTGGAGAGTTGTCTCATTGGCAATCGTACCACATCTTCTTAGTTTAATATTTATTGTATTACAATATATTCGAAAAGTCAGTAAATTACAACACCATCCTTCACCTCTCATCTGATACCTAAATTACTAAACCAATTGCTATATAGTTTTAGATTTACATCTATGCGTAGTTTTCAATATGTGCCACTTTCTAGTATGTTCTTTTTTTGACCGTGTCCGATTTGTTGCACGTTGTGATACATCTTACAAAGTCTATCAAAAAGTAAAATTACAAAAATACCGAACTCCAAGGAAAATTCAAATCGGAAAGTACCTTATCAAATGGCAAAATCAAAAGCTCACACACATCAAACGAAAGGAAAACAACTGCCATATGCCTGACTTGGTACAGGCATTTCCTTATGTAGAAAATTGTAGAATAAATCTGTTTTTATAGCTAGCTAGACCTCTCACTTGTATGACAGTCGCATAAAATTACATTATATTGACAATAATGTGTGAACAAAACAAATAGACATAATAGTCAAAACTGTCAAAATAGGGGCACAGCAGTCAACATCGTGTTATAATCTTAAACACTATAAACAAACAAATATATCAACAAAATAAAACAAAATGGTTTATAGACAGAGCACATAAGCAAAAATAAAAGACAAGAATACAAAAAATGCATAGGTACCGCGTAAAATTAGTTTTGCAAAAGATTCTGTTTAAACCAGTGCTAGGGGTTGTCTTAAACTTGTAGTGAGGTTGGAGGTTTTATGCTTAGTACTTAATGCCTCACAGTGAATTTGAGATGAAGAACAGCAATAAATGCGCTTTTTTTTCTATTTTACACAAATTTATTTCTTCTTTAAGATACTATTTCCATATATTGTATATTTTAAATATATAAAATAGAAAAACCTTCGAGTAAAATTGTTTGGCTTTTAGTAAGTTAATTTGAATGCAGTAATCAATAAAATTGAAAAATAATTATACAGACCAAAAGTACTTGCACCACCAGTTAGTTTCAACCTCAACCGTTTCCCTGATATAAAATCAAATAACCACTGTTAGACATGTTAGATACATAATATATGTATAAACAGTGAAACATTAAACGTGTTAAGGAATATGTATGGTAAGGACCATTTTTTGGTCCATTTTAAATTTTTGATTTTTTTCTTACATATTATCATTAGGGCTCCAAACGTTTTGCATTTATTGCAAAGATGTCAAAATTACCTGATTTTGAGAGATTGTAATATAATTAGATATATTAAACAAGACTTTTCCATGCCAAATACGTCAATTTTGACATTTAAATGACGTAATATGACATTTGACCTGTTACATCTTTTTTCAAAGAAGATATGAAATTCTGAAGTTGTCAGGTTATATCGACTGATACATTTATTAATACGATTAACACACTGTTGAATAATTTTACTTTCATATATATCATATAACTAAATTACGAGTAAGAATATCTGATATACATGATATAGTTTGACAGCGTAGGCCACATTTTAATTGTTGAGTTTGTAACTATGTGCACGCTTCAGAATAGAACCAGACTTGACAAATAAAAGATTTAAGGTACCTGTTTTGCTGCTTGTCATGTTATGGCTAGCACAAGTAGGTCATGTCAAACTTAATTTTTTTGAACTTTTTTAATGAAAGATTAAATAAGGATCACTTTCAATCTAACACAAATATGTGTCCAAACAATGCATTGCACCGCATGCACAAACAAAATGTTATTTATATACATCTATAATATATGAGCTCACTGTTCAAGCTTTTGCACATTGTTGCACATAGTTTTTAAATTTATGTTAAGCAAAAATCCCAGATCTTGTAAAATGTCCTTTAAGTCCGGTAGGGTTCTTAGCGCAATATCTCCGTTTGTTTAACTTCTATCTTCAATGAAGAATACACTGAAGAAAAAAAGCAGAAGAGAATACTAATTGGGCAAGAAAAGTCGAGGAAAAACAAACAGGATAAAATATTCAACAAAATATAAAACAATATGGACCCCATAATAAACAGTTACCACATAAATATGTCTCGCATATTTTTTAATAGTAAAACGCAAATGTAAAAATTATGAAATAGCAATTCTTTCACATGTAAATTATACAAAATAGTCATGATCAATGGACCATGACTAAAGGTAAAAGGCCAAATAATTTTAGAGGAAGTGACATGTACCAATACTTACACAACTGCTGCCAAGTATCATTTACTTATCATAAGTGATTTTTCTTAGACTGACCTAGTCACAAACTTTAACATGTTAACAAAATTGTTAAAGTCAATAGACCATGACTGGAGGAGCAGGGCCAAATAATCGTCATGGGAATGAGATGTGCCAATGCTTTTACGATGCATTCCCAATATCATCGACTTATCATAAGTGATTCCCTTTAAACTGACATAATCACACAAATTTTAACATGTAAACCATGCAAAAGTTTCAAATTCAATAGACCATAACATAGGCGGCAAAGCCTGAGGTAGACGTCAAACTAATATGTACTGTACTGATAGTAATGCATCTTTATTGAAAATATCATTGAGATATCACAAATAGTTCCTATCAAACTAACTTAAGCAGAAAACGTAACATTGAAAATTGCTTATTAATTACAAATTGTCCAACCATGACCTAGGGGGACAGGGCCTCGAAATAGTTGTACTGATAGTAATGGACTCGGACTTCTCTTGAACTGAATTTTGATGTGCGTATTGTTATGCGTTTACTTTTCTACATTGGCTAGAGGTATAGGGGGAGGGTTGAGATCTCATAAACATGTTTAACCCCGCCGCATTTTTGCGCCTGTCCCAAGTCAGGAGCCTCTAGCCTTTGTTAGTCTTGTATTATTTTTAATATTAGTTTCTTGTGTACAATTTGGAGTTTAGTATGGCGTTCATTATCACTGAACTAGTATATACATTTGTTAAGGGGCCAGCTGGAGGACGCCTCCGGGTGCGGGAATTTCTCGCTGCATTGAAGACCTGTTGGTGGCCTTCTGCTGTTGTCTGTTCTGTGGTCGGGTTGTTGTCTCTTTGACACATTCCCCATTTCCATTCTCAATTTTATTATAGACAATATCATTGATCTTCAACAAGTAGTTCATAAGTTCGATTCTAATAGGACAAAAACAGTATTTTTAAAAGAAGAAACGTACAAAAATTCATTACAACATGTTTGGTTGTTTGAGTTTCCTACCCATGAAGTATCTACATAACGTTTTCACATCTAATAGTTTTAAACTTGATTGCAGGGTAAATATATGTTTCTGAATAAAAATAAGTAATAAAGCAAGCAGCTAACATGTATTTATTCTATATGGATACAATTGAAAAATAAACAGTAAGTTTGTGCACATGTGTCAAATATATTTTGTGCTACTTAGAATACGGCTTTGTTTACAGAGCGAAATAAGGACGTCATTTTAGAATTTGTCTGTTCTTCATATATCGTTATTCTTAGATTCTTTATAGGTTTGTTTCCAATTATATTTGGTCTTAAAGGTGCATCACATTGGTTCATCACCTACTTAAATATTTAGAAAGAATCATAGGAAACAATAATCAATGCATGAAATCGTAATAGGTATCAGAACTTTGTGCATATTTCAAGACAAGATGCCACCTTATTTACAATCTTGGTGACCTCTAAAGACTGCGGATTGTCTTTAAACCCTGTATGAACATACATATAAAATATAAATAGATAGACACGCACTAGCAATAAAAGAAGAGGATTTGTCTGCGTCTCTTTGTTTCATGAGACCTTCTTGTCGTAGATTAAAAAAAAAGTAAATCATCGTTTTACCTGTGTAAGAATAACTTTTCGTTGTCCAAATTATTGAAGACGCTAAATTGTTACCTTTTTTTTTCTTTTCAATTACCGAAGATACAACAATGGTTCACAATAAAGCTTAAGCCTTCATGCATGCAGATCCAGATTTGCTCAAAATCGTGCAGACCAAAATATACATGCATTTCAACTTCGTATTTTAATTGGCCTTTTCCATTTTCAGATTCGCCGACTGGCGTACACAATTTGAAACTTTGTTTCTATGAGAAGTTTATACATTAGTTTTGTTTTTCACACTTTTTTTCTAAACTTTACAAAACTGACTGCTAAAAGCGAATTATTATTTCAATGTTTCGCTTTCATCAACTATTTGAAACAAAAAAATCAAGTCTCTCTTATGGTTGTGGTATTTTATCTAATTCTTGCACGGGGAGATATTTCTAGTATCAAACTGCAAGGAGTGAGGTACGAAAAAGTTATACGAAAACTGCATTAATTTGATTGGCTCATCCAGCATCAGGAGACATGTGAGAAGATATTACGAAATTTGCATATGCTATTCGTAAGGTCATTGATGACTTTCAAAGATTAAGATGATGTACATTTTGTCCATGGCAGCGGGCAATGTGAATTAATCAATCATATACAAAACAGTTACAAATTTCACTTGGTGCAACTCTATTTCATTTTGAAGCGTACAAAAAGTTGACATATGTGATCATACTTATATGTAAAAAAGAGTCGCAGAATTCTTAATTTTACACAATGAGTGTTGATTGACCATAAAGATAAAAAGGTGTGATAACTAGTGAGAATTGGATATCGCTTGATAATAACTCACGTCATTTGATTTCGATAGTATAAATAAACGCACAGAAGGCTCATTTATTTTTATATTGAAATTAAAATAGTGTTGATATCAAGCGATATCTAATTCTCGCTCGTTATGAAACCTATGACTTACTGTTTTTTTTTCAGAAACAGATGTGCTCATACTCACTGAAATTGATGCTTAATGACATTTCCTATGAAGTACATAAACTTATATAAATTGTGGGACATCATGCTTTCTTATTGACGGATTTAGTACCTTAGGAGTGCATTCTGTGAATATAAGAATTATTTTTATAACCATATTATTTGTTATTCATTTTGTGTATTTTTATCTATTTCATCATTTTTAAAGGTAAAATGTAAGTGCCTTTCCTGTTTTGGATTTTATTGAATGTTATACATGTTATATGATGCACACTTTCTTATTGTACTGATTGAGATAAAAAGTGGGAGATTTGACATTGACATTTAAAAATGCAAGTTTGATTCTGCCACGTTTTCAAGTGCCTGTCCTACGCCAGCAACTTTTCTCTTTTTCTTTATTTTAAGTATTGGGTGTTTTATAATTATCTTTGATAATTATGGTAAAACTTTGTATCAACTTTTATAGACTCATGGCACTTAAGGGCTTTACGTATTGCTATAATATTGTAACTATCATATTTATTTAGTTGACTTAATTTATTTTGTGTGGCCTATTATATGATTTTACATTGCGTACAAAATAATATACATTGTGTTACAACTATGCAGTTTAGAAATCAATGAAACAATCATAGATACTCATGGAATGATTAGAACTTTCTATTTCACTTACATAACGTTTCCAGAATGATCATAACAAAAGATGCGTAATTTAAATATCTACAGTTATCTAGAATTTTCTGTTTCAAGCATCTTTAAATGCAGACCCTTAAGTTAGACTCGGACTTAGATATAGACTTAGACATCGATAGACATCAACATTCTCAGCAGTTGGATTGACACTTTATTTACAAACTACATTATACTAGATTGTGACCTATTGGACGTAATATTCTGTGTGGATTCCCGTGAAGAATTCCGGATAAAGAAAACATAAAAGATTGGACTCAAATTTTGACAGTTAAGTTGACATTACTATTTGTGTAATACTTCTTGTAAAATTGTGTATAATAAATATTGTTAAATTTTATTATTGATCGATTTTTTTGTCGTAACAGAAATTGGGGGCTCGTCCGGGATAACGTTAATATCTTATTAAAATTTTCAGTATTTTTATTAGAACTAACCAACAAAATTCTACAAAATGGCATTTGATGCCGGTAAATTTTTGAAAACGCCAGACCTGGAGGTGTTTGATTATTTAAAGAAAGAGGAATTAGTGTTGCTTGCTAAACATCTGATATTATACTTTAGAGTATCTATGAGAAAACAAATTATAAAACATTTGGTAATAGACAAATTAGTTGACACAGAAATTCTAGGTGAAGAGGCTCTTGAACTTAAGGTCAAAAATGTTAATGCTATCAAATTAAAACAGCTCGAGTTAGAACATGAATTTAGATTAAAACAATTGGAAAAACAATTAGAAAAAGAAGAAAGACAGGCAGAACTTGACATTAAAATGAAGGAAAGGTTAGGGATGGAGAAAATTATAGAACGAGAAGATGAATTTAAATTAAAACAGGCAGAACTTGACATGAGGGAAAGAATAGAGATGGAAAAAATGAAAATTGAAATGTTCAAAGAAGAAAACAACACTCAAGTCCAGTCGAAATCAGAACATTTTGATGCAGCAAAAAATATACGTTTGGTTCCCAGATTTTGTGAAAAAAACTGTCGATAAATATTTTCCACAGTTTCAGAAAATTGCTCATAATTTGAAATGGACAAAGCCTTATTGGACTACGATGCTGCAAAGTGTTTTTGAGGGCAAGGCCGCTGAAATTTACTCAGCACTTTCATCCGAACGAAGTTCTGATTATTACACGGTAAAACAGGAAGTTTTGAAAGCTTATGAGCTAGTACCAGAAGCATATAGACAGAAATTTAGATCTTATAAAAAGTTTGATTCACAAACCTATGTTGAATTTGCTAGGGAAAAAAAAGATCTATTTGATAAATGGCTTACATCAAAGAAAACAGATAACAATTTTGATAACTTAAGACAGTTGATGTTATTAGAAGATTTCAAACAATGTGTTCATTTAGACTTAAAAACACATTTAGACGACAAAACTGTTGAGACATTACATGATGCAGCTGTCATTTCAGATAATTATACCCTTTCACATAAAATAAGTTTCAAGGGTCAAAATATTAATACTTCGAGTAGAAATTACAAAAACCAAAGCACTGAGCGTACTGATAATAAGCCTGTTTCACAGAATAAGAGTCAGTCTAGTAATAATATGTCTAGTCCAAAATTTGTGATACTTTTGAGAAGAAGTCACTGACTTGTGCTTATTGTAAGAAGAATGCTCATCTGATGGCTGATTGTTTTAGACTCCAGAAGAAGAATGAAGGGGATAATAAGCCCAAGACCAGTGCTTGTACGACACCCCGTGTTATCAATACGTTTGAATGTCCTGCGAGTCAGGCTTTTAAGTCCAGTTTTTGTGATTACATGGAGGATTGTAAACCCTTCATGTCTGATGGGTTTGTTTTTATTGTTGATAATACTTCTACTCAGCCTATTAAGATTTTACGGGACACTGGAGCTTCTCAGACTTTATTGTTAAAAGGTGTGTTGCCTTTGTCCGAGGAAACTTCTGTTGGTGCCTCCGTTTTGTTACAAGGTGTGGAGTTATGTTGTATAGATGTTCCCCTCCATCGTATTTATCTGAAGTCAGATTTGATAACTGGACCAGTTGTTGTGGTTGTTCGTCCTAATCTCCCTGTTGAGGGTGTTTCATTATTGCTAGGAAATGATCTAGCTAGGAACAAAGTGGTTGCTGAACCAATTGTTACCAGTGAACCGGTGGTGGATGTTAAATCACCTGAAGATGATGCTGAACTGTATCCACCTTGTGTTGTTACTAGGGCGATGGCTAGAAAACAACAACATGAGGATTTGCAAGAAGACCAGTTTGATTACATGGACCTTTCAGACACTTTCCTAGCCGACATTGAAGGTCCTGGTAGCTCAGAAAAGGCCCTAATAAAACCACCTATTGTTAACAAGAATGTAATTGTGCCATGGCCAGACGTAAACAGCCATTCATTAGACCGAAGGAAATTTGTCGAAGAACAAAATAAAGACCCTGAGGTTCTTCAGCTCCGCAAGAGGGCTCAACCACAGGAGGAAGCAGACAAAGTGGCCGAATGCTATTACCATTAAGACGGCATTTTAATGAGGAAGTTGAGGCCCCCTGATGCTACCCCAGAGGAGGAATGGAGAATGGCATACCAAGTGGTGGTGCCTAAAGGTTATAGGCAAGAAATTATTGGTCTTGCCCATGACACCCCCTTGGCTGGACACTTAGGTATTAGGAAGACTTGCCTTAAGATCTTGCAGCATTTCTACTGGCCAAGACTTAGAAATGATGTTGCAGAATACTGCAAATCATGCCATATATGCCAGGTTGTTGGTAAGCCTAACAAGAAAATACCACCACCACCACTTCTGCCTATTACAGCATTTGAAGAACCTTTTAGCCGAGTACTCATTGATTGCGTTGGACCTTAACCAAAGACCAAGACCGAAAATGCGTATTTATTGACGATCATGTGTACATCCACTCGCTTTCCTGAGGCTATTCCGCTAAGGAATATCAAGACACCAACTATTGTCAAAGCTCTTATAAAATTTTTCACGCTAGTAGGACTTCCAAAATCTATACAGTCCGACCAGGGTTCAAACATCATGTCAGGTTTGTTTCAACAAGTTGTGTACCAGTTAGGGATTGATCAGTATAGATCAAGTGCTTATCATCTAGAATCTCAAGGTGCCTTAGAACGTTTTCATCAAACATTGAAGAACATGATTAGAACTTTTTGTCTTCAATTTGACAGAGACTAGGATGATGGAGTTCACTTTCTACTTTTTGCGGTCCGAGAGGCTGTTCAAGAATCCCTTGGTTTTAGTCCCTTTGAATTGGTATTTGGCCATACTGTAAAGGGACCGTTAAATTTGATTAAGGAAAAGTGGCTTGCTGAACACACTGACTTGAATCTTTTAGACTATGTATCTAGATTTAAAGAAAAATTGTATACTGCTTGTCAAATTGCTCAGAAAAACTTAAAAAATGTACAGAACAAGATGAAAATATGGTATGATAAAGATGCCAGGGACAGATTTTTTGAGCCTGGTGATAAGGTACTTGTATTTTTGCCAGTCCCTGGACATCCTTTACAGGCTAAATATTGTGGTCCTTATATAATAGAGAGTAAAATCAATGATTTGAATTATATTGTAAAAACTCCAGGTCGGCGCAAACAAAATAGAATGTGTCATATTAATATATTAAAACCATATTTTGAGCGTACTAATGAATGTGAGAGTAAACCAGTTGCCACTTTAGCCATGGTTAAATTGGAGAACAATCATGACAAACCAGATGTAATTGAACCACCTTTTAGTTCTAAAACTATGGAATAAACAGTCAGATTGAAAAATTCAGAAATTTTGTCAAACTTAGACTCAAAACTTGCTTATCTGTCTTTTGATCGTAGAGAAAAAATAAAAGCTTTGGTATTTTCTTATAAAAATCTTTTTCCAGATGTGCCAAACAAAACCACTGCTGTTTGACATGATGTTGATGTAGGCGATGCTTCTCCAATTAAGCAACATCCTTACCGGCTCAATCCACTCAAACTTGAATTTATGAGACAAGAAATTAAATATATGCTTGACAATGATATTATTGAGCCGAGAAACAGTGAATGGAGCTCTCCTTGTCTCCTTGTGCCCAAACCAGATAAAACCTTTCGTTTTGTAACTGATTTCAGAAAAGTAAATTCAGTTTCAAAATCTGATTCCTATCCGATTCCAAGGATAGACGATTGTATTGACAACATTGGTCAAGCAAATTTTGTGAGCAAATTAGATTTATTGAAAGGTTACTGGCAAGTTCCATTGACACAGAGAGCTGGTGAAATATCAGCTTTTGTTACACCAGATGGCTTATTTCAATATACTGTAGTGCCGTTTGGCATGAAAAGTGCTCCAGCTACATTTCAAAGAATGATCAATAATGTTATAAAAGATTTAGACTGTTGTTATGCTTATATTGATGATCTTATTGTATGTAGTGATAGCTGGGAAGAACACTTAACACATTTGTATGATACTTTTGATAGATTGTCACAATCAAATTTGACTGTTAATCTTGGTAAAAGTGAATTTTGTCAGGCCACTGTTGATTATTTAGGGCATACAGTTGGCCAAGGTCAGGTGAAACCTATTACGGCTAAAGTGGATGCCATTACTAAATTTCCTCCTCCTACAAATAAAAAAAAACAACTTATGAGATATTTAGGCATGATTGGATTTTACAGGAAATTCTGTTCAAATTTTGCTACTGTTGTTCAACCATTGAATCATCTTTTACGGAAAGATTTTAAATTTATCTGGAGTGAAAATTGTCAAAACGCTTTTGAAAATAGCAAATCATTTTTAATTAAAAGTCCAGTTCTGATCACTCCAGACTTTGAAAAGCGATATAGGAATTGGAGCTGTTTTATATCAAGAGACAGATGATGATGTTGAGAAACCTATATCATATTTTTCTAAGAAATTAGATAAACATCAGAACAATTATTCGACTATTGAAATAGTGTATTTTGCACTGTTGTCTGCACTTCAACATTTTGATGTATATTCAAATCCCACTGTGCATCCTATCCTTGTTTATACTGATGATAATCCTCTCACCTTCATACATAAAATGAGAAACAAGAACCAGAGGTTGACTAGGTAGAGTTTATTGTTACAGGAATATGATGTTATTGTAAAACATATTAAAGGTAAAGATAATGATATAGCAGATGCTTTATTTAAAACTTATTAGAACACTTTGTATATACTATGTATTTTTGTACATATTATTCATGAAAAGTTTTTGTTACACTCAAACTTTTTTTTAAGGGGGAGGTGTTATGATATTGTAACTATCATATTTATTTAGTTGACCTAATTTTTTTTGTGTGGCCTATGATATGATTTTACTTTGTGTACAAAATAATATACATTGTGTTACAACTATGCAGTTTAGAAATCACTGGAACAATCATAGATACTCATGGAATGATTAGAACTTTCTATTTCACTTACATAACGTTTCCAGAATGATCTAACAAAAGACGCGTAATTTAAATATCTACAGTTATCTAGAATTTTCCATTTCAAGCATATCTAAATGCAGACCCTTAAGTTAGACACGGACTTATATATAGACTTAGACATCAATAGACATCAACATTCTCAGCAGTTGGATTGACACTTTATTTACAAACTACATCATACTAGATTGTGACCTATTGGACGTAATATTCTGTGTGGATTCCCGAGAAAAATTTCCGGATAAAAAAAAGATAAAAGATTGGACTCAAATTTTAACAGTTAAGTTGACATTACTATTTGTGTAATACTTCTTGTAAAATTGTGTATAATAAATATTGTTAAATTTTATTATTGATTTGTGTCTTTTGGTGGCTACAATTAAAAGTCGATTTGTCTGTCGTAAAAGTATTATGAAGACGCCTATCTTTCATTGGAGTCTGTTGCTGGGTTACTATCTCATTGATCTATACCCCACATCTCAGAGTATACATTTTTATATCCCTCCTAGACCATCATAGTTTATGTCTTGGTATTCAAAAGGTTGTGTGAATCCATCTTCATTAAACATTGTAGGATCTTTTTTTTTATTTATCATGTTTTATTAATGACATGTGATTGCCCTTTGATATCTACTTTATATTGACATTGAAAATAAATGAAAATGTGTGAATAGCATGACGACCATTTGATTTCCTGGGAGGAGGAATTTTTAAGATGAATATCCTGGCCTAATAAGAGCTGGAAATGATTATTCATTTCTAAAACTTTAAACTTTTGGATCTTGAAATGCATTACTTTAATTTCAAATTTTATGTATGCTATCTGTAGTTATACGTCTATAACTTCTGAATACTACTTGTCAGCCATTTTATAAATTTTGTTTTTTTATAGAATTTGTTAAGTGTGTTATTGATCTTTCGAAAATTCGCTCTGACAACCAATCAGACACTAATTTTAGATAGTATAAACTAAGGCATATACATATTTTAAATGGTGTTAATTATCTAGAGGAAACATTTGTTTTTCGAAATACAACTTAAAAGAAGGGGTCGTCATGATGCAATATGAAAAGCACAAGGTAACCAAGAGCAAGCAGGACAACGCATCATCTCTACAAATGGCTGCGATTTCATAATCTAAATAATCAGTACTCATAGTTATGAGACAACGTTGGCAAAGTAGAAATCTGCCTGTTTAAATTACATTGCTGTTAAAACCTTTAATGTTTATTATATATCTAAATATCAAAGTCATGAAACATTCAGTTCTCAAAAAGGTCCCTTTCATAGCTTCTTTTTACCGAATCAAGGTCTTTTTCAGAATTACTCAATTCTTAATTTACATTAAATATACCACGGATTCATAATTATTCATGGTTAACTAATATGCATAGATTATGTTGATATTCATAGATGAACATCAAATGTCAATTATTATTTGTTGTTTCTAAAAATGTTTATCGGAAGATACCAAAACCTTGTTGATAAATATTCCGTATCAACTTCACAAAAAACACACGATGGTCTTGAAGTATGGATTCTAGGTACTGACGTTGTTTATCATTTTAATAACGCTAGAGTATTCTTGTATTTGTCTTTACGAATATTACTTTTACTGTTGTCGGTACATATATTTCCCGTCATTGTGTTATTAGCTATGATAAATTTTTGTAGTCTTGTTTTTCATTTTTGTTAATGTGCTTTGTCTATACGCCTTGTGTGTTTCTTTTTTGAAATATTTGTTTGTTTTTAAAGTGATTAAGATTATAACACAATTTTGACTGCTGTATCCTTATTGTTTTACATTTTTACCTATTATGTCTGTTTGTCTTGTCCACACATTGTTGTCCAAATAATAAAATTTCATGCGACTGTCATACAAGTGAGAGGTTTAGCTAGCTATAAAACCAGGTTTATAAGAAAAATGCCTGTACCAAGTCAGGAATAAGACAGTTGTTATCCATTCGTTTGATGTGTTTGAGCTTTTGATTTTGAAATTTGATTAGGGACTTGCCGTTTTGAATTTTCCTCAGAGTTCGGCATTTTTGTTATTTTACTTTTGTCTTATTCAAAATTATATTTAACTTTGAAATATGTATGGTAAATTCTTGGTATTCAATGAGTATGTGTGGCATACCACAATCGAGTTCAAATGCACTCAACAATAATGTCGCATGAAATGTATATGATATGTTCGGATTTACTTTACAACTGTAAGTACAGGTTCATATGCATAGCAAAGAATAACAAAAACAAAACAAAACAAATTTAGCCAACCGTACAAAAAGCTTTGATGTGCTTCTGTCTGGTTCATTCGTCACAAAATTTGTCCATATAAAATGTAATTTATATGGCCAGATACCTTTTACAGTTGACAAGTATAACTAGTTCATTTTAATAGGTATATTCTGGTCATGATAAAAAGATGTTAAACCGAACAGCGCATGTGAAACTTTATATCAGTTGAATCAGTTTTCAAATTTGTATTTTGTAATGACAAAACAACATTACATAAAACAGTGGATATAGCATTCACATGGTAACCATTTAAGATATTTTAATGCTTGTATATTTATGCTTTATTAACCTTTTGAATTGATATACCATGGATTAATTATAATGCATGGCTAACTAATATTTATAGATTTCCTTCGTATAAATGAACCAAAAATTTGAATTAATATTCATCAACATTTCCTAAAAACTTGTCATGTAGAATTTTTTTTTAAATCTTGCATACAATCAAATATTGACAAAAAAGTTTTCCTTATTGCACGCAACAAAAATATGTGTTCTTTATTCTAAGTCACAAAAAAAAAAGAAGGAATATTTAGTATTTGATGTTTTTTTTTGTATTTTACTTACTCCTTTTTTTCAATGCACCGATTTTTTTTCCAGCCACATCAAATGTTTTCCCACAATCTTCATCACTTTTCTTTACCCAGTCAAGTAGTCTGCAATACATGTTAATTTTTTCCTCCTTCATGCAGCATGTTTCCAAATCAACAAACTTGTCCATAAACTCTCCTGTTTGTTTACCTAGATAAGTCTCTAGTCTACCTGCAATGTCCTTAAAATGTGTAAAGAACTCAGATAATTCTGTATCTGTTACATGGGTATTACCACCTAGAAGGATTTCATTTCTCAATCTTCGGATTCTTTCAAGGTCATCACCTGGCGTGACTTCTGCCTGGCATGGTGCAATAGAATTATTCCATCCTCGTGTAGGTGGTGGTATTATTTTCAAACATCTCAATAGTTTATAGATAAGCGGTATATCAAAGTTTGAATACTCTACAGTAATACTAATAAAAATCAACTCATCAGCGCTTAAATTTTTTAATAGATACTTGTTTGTGCTGACGTCATCGAATAACTTTTGTGGAGGCTCTTTTATTGTAATAAACTCCCTGAGAATTGCTGGAAACAGTTGTATTACTGCATGGGCTAATTTGGCATAATTTGTTTGCAGTATAACCGGCACTGCTGGCGAGGAGGAACTTTTGATTTCTGAAATACAAATATGATATGTGTTGTGCATTGTTGTCTACTTGGACATCTATCATGTGATTTATTTCTATAAGTATGATGGATAAAAATCCTTATAAATCAAATCAAATTAAATGAATATCAATTCCAATACAGGAAAAATCCAAACGACATTTAGATGTGATTATTTTTGTGGGGGAGGGGGGGGGGGGATGGGATCTTATTCAAACCTGAAAAAACTAAAATCTTTAAAAATTCTTATAAAGGTAAATATCACGTGCTACTTCATTTATATAAACATGACGTTAGATCACAATCTTTTTTGGAAAATATAAAATATATCATTATGATTACTTAATTTTACCACATGGCACCTGGAAACAGTTTGTTTTTAATATTGTTATTCGTAAATTATTTCCACAGAATATATTCTCGGTTCATACCACTAACTTAACATTTTCTTAACAACTATACTTGTCTGAATTCAAGACACCTTCACATCAGAACAAATGTACACCAGAATAATTCGACAACTGCGATAGACATTTCAGCACCAACTCACGACATTTCCCTATTAAAACAAACAGACACCAATACACATTTTCGTGGCCTTCCTTTCAAGTTTTGCGATCGTAAAGATATTCATAGAAGTTTTTTGAATTCATAATGCTTTGGAGAACCAATATTTAATCACGCCAAATTGATATCTAGTTCGTCAGAAACATTGCTTGTTTTTGCGAAAATTCGACAAAAAACATGTTTTGCAGCCAACAATTCATGTCCAATACGTCTCCGCACGCATCCGATTCAAAATGTACATTACAAAATAGGTCATAAGTGCGTTTGAAAGGAATATTATTTGGCACAGACAAGATGTATATTTGAAGAAATAACATAAAGATTGCTTATGAGTAGAACTTTTTTTTTGTTCCTATCCGGCCAACAGTCAAAATATTACGGCTTTACACCCCAAAATATTTTTATGTAGACATGTTATGTAACCATTGCTTGTAAGTAGTTTCAAACTCATATTACATAAAAGAGAGGCGCAATATAACAAAGGAACATTCATAAGTCACAATGAAACTGATAGCGCCATGGCAACAACAAACAACAGTATACAAAACACAACATAGAAACCGAAGACAGAAGAAAAATCAACCCCACCAAATACCGGAGGTGATCTCATGTGCTCCGTAATGGTAAACAGATCCTGCTCAACATGTTACACCCATGGGGTTACACCTATAGAATACATTTATAAGGTATATCAAGCTGTTAGATATCACGCATTGGCGGATTGATAATTGATTTTTATCTTACTCTTAAACATCATAAAATTCTAGACCATCGGTCATGCAAAATTTTCTAACCCTGAAACATTACGGAATATGATTTTAAAATTGACACATGTTATCATGAAAAAGAAAGACGAGACTGTTAATGTTAATGTTATTATCAAACAACATAAACACTGAAAAAAAATCATAAAGAACAACAGTTGTAACTGAAGCAACATGAATCCCTTTAACCGGTCTTGAAACCAAAAGCACAATAAGAATTATGATAAATTTCAATAAAGATACTTGGTGATTTTTAATAATTTTTCTGGCGACGTTTTTTAATATTTTTTTTAAAATAACTTCCACCATTTTAGTCTGATATGACATTTATTCAAATGGACACTTTCAAGAAAAAGAAAATATTGTGTGACCAAATGCTTTTCTAGATTTTCTTTCAAGAGGAACACTCAAACTCATTCATTTGAACGTTTAGGATATGTAAACACGTAAAAACCTTAGTAGACCTACGACAAAAAAGGACTGTCCAAGGATTGGATACAAAACGTAGGGTTTTTATGTTCATACATCACATCTCAGAGAATAAATCAACAGCATTACCATGATATGAGTTGTATATAAATAAAAAATAAGTATTCGTAATTTCTTTTTGTCTCTTACTTGTATAAAACTCCTACCATGAATGTCCAAAAACACATTTAAAAATCAATTTCAACCTCTGTTATTCATTTCTGTCTGTTAATTCATAAAATAATGAAATATAAAAATACTGTCGCTAGCTGAAATTTTCGGTCTCCCAAAAATAAACTTTTAGAGAAAAAACTCATAATATTCGTTCCCTCTACGTGTGAGTACGTAGAACTAGAACTCAATGCAGTATGGCCTTACCAGTTATATGTATTAATGAACAATATATAGTTAAGATTGTTTAGACTATTACTGCAAATCTTTTCTACAGACGTACATTTTTCTTCGGATTTATTTGAAAATGCACTTACACTTCAAAAGCGACTCTTGCAACTACCTCCCGTTGCCATGTCACATCAACTATCGACTAGCAGAAAGGTATCGTTTATGGTAAGGTCATTGTACATGTTTCTTTTGTCATTTGATACCAACGATTCCTAATGAAAAGATTATAAGATATCATTATAGTCTTCATATTTCTCAATGTCCTAATGTCGGGCTTGTTCGGTAATCCTTAAGACTATGAGACATACACAAATTAGGAAAATGCATCCCCATGTATAACCTCTTTATTATTTCCATACATTGCATGTCTGAGTATAGTATACCTCTGATTCTCCGTGGTGTAAGGTCTTCTGAACATACTGTCACCTCTGCTTTTTGATCTGAGTGTTCAGTCCGCAAAGAATTTTGAAACTTCCTCGGGTTTTCTTCCAGGTAATCTAAGTACTGTGTGACATAACTTTCCTTTGATCGTCTTAATTCTTTCATCGATGTTAGCGATTGTTTGATTTCAAGCATAGTTTCCTTATTTGACTTTTTGATAACTTTCACCCATAACTTTTGGCACACTTCATCCATTGCTTCACCACCTAATCGACTTACAGCCTACAAACAATAAATTTAAAAAGTATTAACATTTGTTTAATATCATTCTGTGCTAATAAATGAACCATTACCCATTCGGAGTACCTGTTGTGCTTTTTTTAAAGTTTGACTTCTTGCTGTTTTCTAGTGCTTAATGTTTTCTTTGTCTGCGTTGTTTTTTCAGTTGTCTGTCACATATATATATATATTGATTATTCCCCTGTATATATATATATATATATAATATATTAATAAGTTAAAAGGTCACATCTTATATAAGCTCCCTGTACGAAACGAAATGTGGTAACAGATGTTAGAAAAATAGACATCTTGATGTTTGTATGACGTAGAGAATCCGGAATAGGAAAGTCATTGGAAGGAGATTTTCTTTTATTAAAAACGAAAATGTATTTGATAATTATCAGAGAAACAGATACTTACATAGTTACTCTTGAATTATCGGATTTATCTTATCTCTGTAGTTAATCTGTTGAATTTTAAAATCCCAGCCTTGGCGAAAAACATAGATAACTCACTTATGAATACCAATGTCAGAATATATGTACATAAATATTTCTGGAAATGTTTTGACAAAACACATTATGGAATATACTAAGGTGTGAATTTCATTCACTAACTATGCCATGTTGGATATAACATGATACATTTAAAGTAAAAACAGGAATCAACATTAATACTGGAAAGTACAACGACAATTAAACCACCTACAACAGTTTTGTTCCTAGACAAACAACATAAAAAAATTGTATCACATTGAACAATTTATGGCACAGATAATCCGACTTGGTACAAGTAAAAGTGGTTTCATGTGCACACAAATCTCCATTCATTTTTTTCAATCTAGTCCGTAAGTTGTCAGACAGAAGTTGTCATTGAGGGAGGAAGAACTGATTTACCTGTAAATAAATTCGGAAGAACTTGAGTAGATCACTGTTTGGAAACCAAAGCCAAAGCATACATACTAGAGGGTCCAATGAACTTGTTTGGCTTATCTGGCATAAGATAACATAAACCTGATGTAATAAAACACCAACATTTGTGTTGAATGGAAGCTATGCAGGTCAACATTTTGCTTTGCTTTAAGGAATGTTTTTGTGTATCCAGTATAATAGATTTCATGATAATATGCAAAAGATGAACGAAAAACCTAACAAAAAAGTCATTAATACATTTAAGGATTACAATTTATCTAACAATATGTAGGGATCCAATTAACAATTTCAATCATATTGACTTATTGGAGACTTTGTGTTGATGATCATAATTGCTGTTCAAAAGTTTCAGACAAACTATTATGATTTTCAAGATTTTGGAGAAAAAAACCCACTCGCATCGTACATTGATAAAAACTAATAAAAAGCTTTAAACTTACTATCAAGAACTTCAAAGTAAATAACCTATGGCTGAGTGGGCCGGGCCAAACAATAACATTATTCCATGGATATTCTCCGCTAAAACTGCATAGCAGATTCCACTGCTGGTTCCCCTCAAGCTATCCCAAATACAAACTTTAACATGTAGAACCACGAAAAGCTTCAAAATTAATAGACCATGACTAAGGCAGACGGGGCCCAATAACCTTCATGAAAATCTTCAAATTAAAAACTACTGCATACCAAAGTGCATTGACCTTCCAATTATTTCCATCCTTACCCTGATCTAATCACAAATTAATAGTTGGTGATGCCGCCGCAATACAACGTGCTGTTTTGTAATTTTTTGTGAGACGAATATCTTAAATGAATAACATAACCCCTATATGAAGTCAAAAATTTCAGCCACATGACTTATTTTAGAAATATTTCTTTCATGCTACGCTCTATGCTCATTTAAATATGGGTATGCATTATATTTGCCAATATCTTTATGCCGAGTGTTAACAAACAATTTTCCTCTTTCCGTTATGATTTACAATAATAAAGACAAAACCCTAATTAGTGGGTAAACATTTTCACTTTAGAGCAAGTCTTTATCATTGGAAGATCTTGCTTCATGAAGTTTCTTTCTACCTATTGTAGTATTGAAGATCAAATCCAAAGACACACATAAGTGGATGGATGGTAGATTAACAGTTTACTATAAATTATTGACATTTAATAAACAATTCTTTATGCACACCACTAATCAGAAAAACAATTTTACCTACCAAAGTACATTTAATCATGACTAAGTTCTTATATTCCTCTCGACACTGATGTGCAAGAAAACATTATATCAAGCACATCAAATAGTGATTTGAGCCATCCAAATGCCTTTTTTTAAATTGGCAACAACTCTTCTGCTTATGCTAAGGTTCGACTTAGTAATCTATTTTTTTTTTTACTTGAACTTTCATTAAAGGGGTTGTATTCCTTCCTTAAGACACACTTTTTCGGTGTGATAAATAATCATCCAAATTTCCACTGCAAACCTCAAAGGCATTTGAAAGATGTTTCTACCAATGAACAAATGGTGAATAAGTTGAAGCATATTGATGACCTTGACCTTCTGTATAAGGTTTCCTTCCTGGTATCTAATATATCACTTAGTGGTACTGAAGTCCAGTATACAATCATATCACAAATGGTTTACCATATATAAACAATCATATGATTTAAGTAACACATCAAATAAGACAATTTTACATTTTATAATATAAAGGTAATGGATTATAATCCAGGGTTGGAGGGGCTCATGCAACCCTGTCAGTATTTTGTTTTGTAACATTTGTTGAATCTAGGGTTTGCAAAAGGTGGTGAGACATTTTTTCCTCTTTACAAGTGACCTTGAACCACCTCATATTTTGCCATTGCCATGTACCAAAATACTGATGTTTAAAAAATATACATACACCTGATATATCGCTCCATGCTTCAGTGAAATGATCAGTGTCTAATTTATCACAATTTTTTAGTGTTTGTCTGTACCATTGTAGCCTAACTAAATCACATCCTGGAGTTGTTTCCTCTGGAGATGGTAGGCGGTAAGATCCATTAATTGGATACGTAGAGTTCAAATGTTTTATCAAATAGGTCATCAATTGTAAGTCAACATTTTTGGAATTGGGTACATCTGTAACATAAAGAATGAAAATCAGGTTCACCTGTAATATCAAAAGCTCTGAGATCATAAAACCTTAAAATCTAAAAATATGTTACCAGGTACACCTGCAACATTAAAAGCAATATAATTATTTTACGTCTGTAATATCAAAAACATTAGAGCTTTTTATACCATCAAATTAAATTAATTAAGGTATTTTTAAGCTTTAAACATCAACATAGAGAATTAAGTTTACCAGTAAACGCTCATCAAAGTATCAGGCGTATAATTTGGTACGCCTGATTCGCTATTTTGTAACATCAAATGTATTAGCATTAGGTACATATATACATTTTCATCGAATATATCAGGGATGTAATTAAATTTGGTACGCCTGATTTGCTTTTTGTAACACCAAAGGTGCATTTGTAATACCAAAAGTATTAGAATCAGGTACATCTGTAACACAAAAATATTAGAACCAAGGAACACCTGTAACAACAAATTTTAAATTATCTGAATTATTATATGAATGATAGTCTTAAAATAGAGAGGCGGAGTAGTCAGGAGAAAAAAAAAGAAAACAGGTGTTGTAGTTTTATGAAAAAATGCAAAGTGTCTAAGAATGGACAGGCACAGAGAAAACGAAAATGTCACCTGATATTAAATGTTTTTCAAAAATCATGATTCCTGTTATATTTTTCAACCATTTGATTCTAAAATATATATAAACTATGCACAGCTGATCATGATATTCAAAAATCAATTACCCAGTGGTTTGAGTAGTTCATGATCATATACTGTTAATACTGACGTTGTCAGTTTGAATCATGCCAGCTGCATGTGCATTTAACTACGATCTTAATTTACTAGGAGTGCTAGTTTTCCTGATGAAGGTAGTGGTTCTCTCCAGGTACTCCAACTTTTTCCACAAATAATAAATGACCAGCATGGTATAGTCAACAATGCTGAAAGTAGCGTCGAACACCATTATTTAACCAATCAATCCAATAACCAAAACCAAAATATTTCTTTTGTTTATTGAGTTTCTTTTTTTTTTGCTTTTTAGATCATGGATTCCTCCAAGTAGGAGTGTCAGCATTTCCTCTTCTTAACCAAAATAATGAATCGTCAATAACAGTCAGAAATTATTCATATACCATGATGTGTGACTGCATCAACAGAACCTGACCATATTTGTACTTTACTATGAAAACTATTCAGCGGTATAGAATCGCTAGATAGCTTATATAAGGATGGATTGTATAACACGAAAACCGAAAGGATGACAATATTGAATAACATCGAATACAAATATTGTCTGCAGAAAATTTATTGTTCCAACAATTCCTCTTTTTTGTAAAAATACTGACCCGTTACTAAAATTAAGTAGAATTGATATTCAAGCACGGTTTATACAATACAACATTTTTGCCCACACTAAACAAAGGTTTGCCATACAAGACATGATTATAGAATTTATATCTCTATCATTATCTAAGGATGGAATGTAAGATACAAATGACAGCAATAAATTTAACACAATGACTATTTCATTTACAGGGTGTTAGCATTTCCTTCTTTTTCAAAATGAAATAAACTTTCACCAAAATTAGTAGTTGTCATATCTCAGACTGGTATGTAAAACAACATAATTGAACGTTTCAAAACAAAACTGACCATTTATGTACTTAATGATGAAAAGTATATGGAGGTATCATAAATGTGGTCTAAATGGACAAGACGGTTCAATAGTGCTTCAGAATAGTATGCAATATATATCCAGGCACTATGCATCTTTTGTTTGAACAGTCTGTCGAAAATGCAATTAAATCCAATTGCAATCAAAGTGAATTATAATGTAAAATCTATGTAATATAAAGAATATACTGAGGTGGAGACTGCACAAATAAGAAACGAAGCAACTGAAACAATGGTGTTAAAAGAGACATATAACATTGGTGGGCTGATGTTTAGACGAATTATATATACAGAGTGTATTTTCAGCCTTGTATCACCATCACTGCTGGTGATCCGATGGATAAAATCTGTCGCAGAGTTGTCACTGGTTCAGCCGTATTTTAATATAATTATTTCTTTGACTGCATCCTGCATTATTTTGTAACATCCTTTACGATAAATAATTCAACTGATCTGTAAAAATTCCATCTTCATCTTCATGTACTGTGTTACGACGCTAGATAAAAAACTAAAGAGGAAAGGTAACACCCGTCCACCGAAAGCTTTATCATTGTAGAGCCTAGGTGTTCGAGTGGTCTAGCGCGTCGGGCATAGTGCAAGGCGGTTTGGTCCCACGATATTTCAGTACCATGAGTTCGAATCACGGCCACGGAAGAACAAAAAAATTTGTTTCCGCAAATTTACAGATCTAACATTGTTGTGCTCATGTTTAAACGAATTATATATATATATAAACATATATAAAGAAACAAGTCTAAATTAAAAACAACGTTCAAACCTATGATTGTGTGGATAAAAACCGCAATTTTTATACGTGTGCATGTAAAACAAAGTTCTTCGTAGAGGGCTCTACATACAGCACAAACAACATTTTCCAAAAGACCAAAAAAGTGAAAAGTATATTTTATCAAAACGCATTTGACTAACAGGTCGAACAACTGGTGTTCTTAAACCCTGCTGATTGCCATTGACGATTGCCAAATAAATTGATCAGGAGATGTTACATGGATCTTAATTATTAATTTAATATCAAACAGAAAACATTAAACTTGCGGAAAAGATGATATTCCGCAAACATGAGGTGCAAAAATTTGTACACCATATCCGGATTTTGACATTTAATGTCTCTTCAGTGATGTTAAGGATCGAAACGGTATTTGGAAGGCCATATAATTTACCTGAATTAAGGATAGACTCTTGAATTTTAAAGAGTCGAAATAGGATGAACGGATCATATAAACCCGAAGGAAAATGTAATTCAAGCCCAAACGAAAAAATATAAACAAGTCTGATGTTCAGTAGTTGTCGTATGTTGATGTGGTTCATAAGTGTTTTTCGTTTCTCGTTTTTTAAATTAGACCGTTGGTTTTCCCGTTTGAATGGTTTTACACTAGTAATTGTTGGGGCCCTTTATAGCTTGCTGTTCGTTGTGAGCCAAGGCTCCGTGATGAAGACCGTACTTTGACCTATAATGGTTTTACTTCTATAAATTTTTACTTGGATGGAGAGTTGTCTCATTGGTACTCATACCACATCTTCTTATAACTACTAAATTGAAAACAACGTTCAAACCTATGATTGCGTTGGACAAAAACTGCAATGTTTATACGTGTGCATGTAAAACAAATTTCTTGGTAGAGGGTTCTTAATACAGAACGTTTTCCAAAAGACCAAAAAAGTGAAAAGTATATTTTAACAATACGCATTTTACTAACAGGACGAACAACTGATGTTCTTAAACCCTGCTGACTGCCATTGACGATTGCCAAATAAATTGATTACGATATGTAACATGGATCTTAATTATCAATTTAAAACTAAATAGAAAACAATAAACCTGCGGAGAAGATGGTATACCGCAAAGATTATTTATACATATATCTCTGTAATTGCTATCCTCATATGTAAATATAAAAAAGAAGATGTGGTATGATTGCCAATGAGACAACTCTCCACAAGAGACCAAATGACACAGAAACTAACTACTATAGGTCACCGTATGGCCTTCAACAATGAGCAAAGCCAAACACCGCATAGTCAGCTATAAAAAGCCCCGAAATGACAATATAAAACAATTCAAACGAGAAAACTAACAGCCTAATTTTAGTACAAGAATTGAACGAGAAACAAATATGTAACACATAAACAAACGACAACCACTGAATTACAGGCTCCTGACTTGGGACAGACACATACGTACAGAATGTGGCGGGCTTAAACATGTTGGCGGGATCCCAACCCTCCCCCTAACCTGGGACAGTGGTGTAACAGTACAACATAAGAACGAACTATAAAAATCAGTTGAAAAAGGTTTAACTCATCAGATGGATACAAATACAAAATACTACACTGAGTGGACGTGGCCGGGTACTTGTATATCCCAACAACAAAAGGACAATACGTACAGATCTGAGAGTACTCGCAGTTACTGACAGCTAGTTCAAAGCCACTAACAACCAAGTAAAAAAATTCATGCATCTAAGACTTAGTTTATTATTCCAATGCATAGTATAAAGAGATATAAGAAGATGTGGTATGAGTGCCAATGAGACAACTCTCCATCCAAGTCAAAATTTAAAAAAGTAAACCATTATAGGTCAAAGTACGATCTTCAACACGGAGCCTTGGCTCACACCGAACAGTAAGCTATAAAGGCCCAAAAAATTACTAGTGTAAAACCATTCAAACGGGAAAACCAACGGTCTAATCTATATAAAAAACGAGAAACGACCTTTTATCTGCTTTGAATTCAGAAAACAATCTTTCCTTTGATGTCATTTAACTGTATTTGTACAAGAACAACAACAAAACGAAATTTAATATTTATATAACGAGAGTAAGTATTTGAATGTACTGGACAAAAGAGCAATATGAAAGTCAGGTATGATATAAAAAGCGTGAACATACAAAAATCCAGAGGCCGATTTAGGATTCTTTTCGAAAGTGATGTCTTATTCCAAAAGTGTAAATATAAAACAAATGTGAGCAATTTTATGCTATAAAATTCTGTATATTCCAACCAAAGGGGAAAGGCGTACGTCCTGTACATCACCACTTGAATCTGCCACTGCAATCTGTTGAAAGCGGACCTAATCTTAGGTCTTGACAGGTGAGAACCTATTCTCAGGACAGGTCAAACGCAAAGTTATCGACAGTTCTGACCTGGTCTGGAACTGACTTGTCGAGGTCTTGTTTTGGGCACACATGTCCATGTGTCTTCTAAAGTCATAAAAACGCAGACCGAAGTCTTGTCTACCATCGATGAAACTAACTTGCTTGTCAGCTTGAAAATTATTTTTGAAAGTAGTCAAAAAGTCTGCCCTTAGCTAACTTTTGTAAAGTTAATATTTGTACCCATCTGTTTGTGATACGTTTTGTCTTTTTTGAGTTTTCATCTTTCTTGTTTTAGGTTTCAAAATACAAAAAATTGGTAAAAAACGTATGTTAAAGGAAATAGCTCCTCTTAACAGCCCAGTAGTCAGCACATCTGTGTTGACGTGAATTATCATTAGTATGGTCATAATTATAAAATAACTGTTTACAAAACTTTGAATTTTTGGAACACTAAGGACCTCAGGAAAAGATGACCTTAGCTGTATTTGGAAAAACTTTTAGGAAATATTGGTCCTCAATGCTCTTCAACTTCGTACTTTATTGGATTTTTTTTAGATTTAAGCGTCACTGATGGGTCTGTTGTAGACGAAACACGCGTCTTGCGTAAATAATAAATTTCAATCCTGGTATCAATGATGAGTTTACTTACAATCAGTTATGCATGGCATGAATAAATTATGGCTTTTATGACAGTTGTTATCCATTCATTTGATGTATTTTAGCTTTTGATTCATTTGCTTAGGGACTTTCTGTTTAGAATTTTTCAAGTTGTAAAGTTAAAATAATCTATTTTTAATTTCACGGACGCCACCTTGACCAAACAAGACATTTTAAACAAAACAAAGTGAACATACACTAAACGAATAAGTATGATCAATTACACAGGATAAATACAATATCAATAACAAAAAAAAAAAGATGTAGTAACATGGCTGGTCTTAAAGACAACTCTAACCTTGGACAAAATGGCGTTAAATGAATAACGTACAACGGGTAATTAAAATATAATAATGTTGTTTTTAGGAGTACAGAAACATGTATCTATATATTTGGTGATGTTGAGATAAACTTTGGTATACGATGGAACATTTAACTTGACATTAATTATGAATTTATGGTTTTTGAGTTGCATCCATTTTGATTTCCACACTGTAAGTTACAAGATCCTCATTATTTGTTAACATTCCAACGGTGTTTTTTACCCCACTGCCTGAATATGGCATGCGGAATAAAAAACTGTGAAGCTCGTGATTGGATCATGTAGGGTTGGAATACTTTTTTTGTTTTTGTTTAAGAGGTTATTTATTTAGGTTTTAATATAGGTAAATATAATTTTTTTTTACAAAATGTAGGAGATATATTGTTTTATTAATCAAGGAGGCATTCAAAATTAACCTTTTCAATTTTGGGCTAACTATGAAGCTTCCATGACAACTGTATTTAGGCAAACGTTTGCAGCACCCGACCATATACTTTTCTTTTACAGTAATACAATGCTGACATCTATAGTCACAGAACCTGCTACTAATTTTTCTAGTTTGTTTTTTCTCCAAGTAATAAAATTTGTAGCACATTTGGCATCTAAGGAAAATGTATTACACATAATAGAGCTCTTGTTACCTTCATATATTTTCCTATATGCATTCATACAAACATACCATTTTTAGGAAAAAAACGATTCCACTGATTCAGGTTCAAAACTTCAAATTTCAAATCACGAAGAGTTTTGTTATTTTTTTTTATCGTTAAAGGTAAATCAGCAGGTGGAAATAATTTGTTAAAATAAGTACGGACTGCAATTGGTGCCAATCTTTCCAATAACATCAGTAATACGGCATAAATCTCGTTGTCGACTGGTATAGATGCCATGTGTATTCTGATTCACTCCAAGGACACTAGAAACTGTACATCTTTGCTGTATGGCTCATGGCTTCCTAAAAATAAAAATAATACATCAATGATATGCTAAAAAAAGTTAATCTTCTACTTGCAAATTTAGAAAAAAATCTATAAAAGCCAAAATAAATATTAATTCAATTATATCTAAATATGTTTTTTTCTTTCGTCAATGTCCATTTGACATACATGGATATCAACTATGATTAAAGAATAAGTATGCATTTTTAGCTGTTGTTGAATGGGTAAAAATACTTCGTTTTTAATCAATATAAAAACAAAAATATGTCATCATTTAATAATATTTACTTTTACTAATTAGGTGTGTGCAGTGAGAAAAGGAGTAAAAGGTTATCTTAAATACGTTCAGTATTGATTTATATGCCATGTTTCTGTTGCCACTTAGGAGATAACTGTGTTGTATTTTAAGCTTTGCCTTCGTAAAACGTAGACATTTATTGTCGGAAATTGAGTTTACCTAGCGACACGGTTTTACGAACGCCAAGCTTAAAATACCATACAGGTATCTCCATTCTTATGCCACATATTAAAATAAATTCTATTTAACAAATTTGTTGGCTTTAAAATGCCATCAATAAAAAGTTCGTGAAACTGTTGCATCTTCTTCAGCATCTAAACAATGTGACGTCATATGCATACTATGGATGTCAAACATGAACATTAGACGTATTTATACATTGCGAACGCCGCAGAATGGTCTAAATATTGACAGAAAGAAGATTGTGAGCCTCAAAAGAGGTTCCTAACTTAGGACAGGTGCAAACAAATGCTGCGGGTTTAAACGTGTGAACGGGTACCAACCTTCACCCTTACCTGAAACAAAAGTGTAACATCACAACATAGAAAGACACACTATAAAATATCAATTGAAATGGTTTAACTCATTCAAAAGACATATTAACACAAGTGAACCTACACATTGAACGAATAAATTTGATCTATGACACAATGCAAATACAAAATCAATAACATAAGGGATGAGATGTTAAACAATTTCAGAAGGAAAACCATAACTTTGAACAAAATGTCACCATATAGAATAATGTACAGTAAGGGAGAACGGAAATATTTTTTACAAAATAAATAATTTTGTTGTTCATAGTACGAGAACAGAAGTGAAAATTTATAGTCAAACCAAACACTTATCAAAGCTGGTATATATTAAAAATAGGGAGACAAGATATTACACAAAATAAGTAAATGTTAAATAATAAAAAAAGCTTAAAAATTGTAATAACAGGTCAAATTAACTTGAAAGTACGATTTGAGAGAACTGGCAGTTACTGAAAAGTAGTGAAAAGCCAAAACAATTAATAATAAAAAAAAACTGCATCAGAGACTAAAATCAACTAAAACACATACCAGGGATTTAGTATTTTAACGTCATGGACAGTCAAGGAAGACATGACTTGTGCAATTCCAATAATGTATCAACAGGCAGTCGGATAGTTAGGAGCTAACCTCTATATAAAGAAAATGAACGTGGATGTGTATTTATACATCCCGTTTGAAAAGAATACAAATTTAGTTATGTTTTAATTTGCTGATGACAAAATCGATATTTGTGCCAATGTTTTCTATATTCAAATATGATATCATGTTCACATTGCTTTATATACATTAAAATACTATAGTCTAGTCAATTTAGGGAGCAACCTGCAACAAATTGCAACACAAAGTTTTTCTCTGAAAAACAAGTCTGTTACTATCTATGAACAACATACTAAAATTATACAAAAATATATTTTGCGGAAAGTGGTGTAATTAATCAAAAATTTTTGTAGTAAAAGTAAGGTTATATGAATTACTTCCCCTTATTTGCCAAAGTTGAAAAAAATAAATTTATACAAAAAATGTTCTGTATATTTTAAAACAGTTGTAATAATACAATACAATACATAATTATCTCAATTTAAAAGAATAATATTACAAATGCATCACTTTCCTGTCTCAAATTTTGTATATTTGAATAAAGATATAGACCGAGATTGTGTTCTGCTATTTTACAATCCAAGAATCAAAAATTCTCCTCCACAATGTTAGTATGTAACCTATAAATGGAAAACTGTACTGAATTAGAATAACCAACTTAGTCACAATCTTACTTGGTATTAGAAAGAATTCTGCCCCTGTGTTGAAGGCACCGATAGTTAATTTATATATAGGAGGAGGGGTTCACGAAACACATGGTTTGTCCATTATAAAAAAAATGTTATTGCAAGTCTTATTTTTTGAATTTCAAAGTCTTTAATGTATTTTTTTCCACAACTTTTTAAAGAAAACAATATTTTTTTCTATTTGCCTTCTGGAACAAACATCCTAAGATTTAGAATCCAACAATGTTTTTCATAAAAAATAAGAATGTTGAGTCTTAATTGATTGTATGTTAAATATTTTTTAACAAATGAAAATTTTTCAGGCTCCTCGAAGCAAATAGCTACTCATGTAATTAGCGACGATCTCAGTACTCACACACCATATAAATAAAGCTTTGGCTGTAACACTTAATCCACTTTTCACTTTGGTTGCTAATCGGATATGTACTGATTTATATTTTAGTCGATGCCAACAGTATTTATTCATCAACTGTAATTAGCTTTGAACTAGTTATTAGAACTCAGTGTCTTTTTGGTAATCGGTTATATACACCGTGCTGATCTTTTTGAGTCGAGCCCTTTCCAATTTGTTCTTATTTTGTTTGCTATTTAAAAACTGTTCCTGATTATGGGAGGGTTGAGTGCTCCCAAACATGGTTAACCCTGCACACTATGAATATTATTATCACAAGTGACCCTCTATTACTTGGTGGTTATTGTTTGCTGTCTGTCATATTTGTTTTTCCATTTATTGTCTTAACAGTTTTATATTTTAACGATGAGCTATTATATTTGTTAACATCCACACCCACATCATTGTTATCTCTTGTGGAAAGTTTTCTCATTGGCAATCATACAACATCTTAGTATGTTTTTGAAGTGGGGAGATTTTACAATAAATTATGGTTTCATTGGCAAGCGATACTACCAAGAGCGTCTTTAACATTGATACATCTATAACAGAATATAATTATGAATAAAGAGAGATTTGAGGTTTTTAAAGTCAATGAGAAAGCAACACAAACGACTTACATTTAGTTCCTTTATCCAAACATACATCAATGTACATCATCCAAACGGCATCAATAAAAAATACTAAGTTTTATTTTTCACTCATTTTGGGTTGTAAATATACACAGTCACGTATTTTTGAGTATTGAGTTTTGTTTTATATTATGATGTTCGGGATTTTGGATTAAATCAATAGACCAAAACTTACCTGTATTATTGAGCTATTTTTATACATATTATCAGTATTGTTAAAATAATTGACACCGAAGAAGGCTATTTGTTAAGCCGAAATATTTGTCCACACGATTTATCAAAAACATCTTCGTATAATACCATCTTATATTAGTATCGTTGTGCAAATCTCTAGACTTATATAATTTTTTTCCTTATCTGCACAGTATCGTCTATTCTAGACGATCCGGTACATAGTAAATTTGCTGGTTGGTCCTTTTTATAGACTTCTATATATATATATATATATATATATATATATATCTTTGACCATAATATTTTTATTCGGGAGACAACCCATGTTAGTTCTTTGTCATTATCAATTGGTTGATGTTTAAGACCCCCACATACAGGTTTACAGGGTACACGTTGTAGGCGTTGTTACTATTAACACTTTCTCCAGGAAGTGATCCCATCAATTCATTCAACAGTGCTTATCTCATTTTCAGCATCTAAAATTGGACCACTTAGGTACAATTACTTTTTAAATTCAAGCTCTTGAGGTAAACTTATAATCATATTGACAAAGCTTCCCTTGAAATTGACTTAAACAATATCAGATCTACATTTCATGCTAATTCAGTGAACAAGTATATGTTCCCGAATTTAAAAAAAAAATTTCTGAAATTAAACGTGGATATTGATAGAGCTTGCTAAAAAAATTAATCTGCTTTTAACTGTGACTTTAAGCAATTCAAATGTTGAAACAGTAGCAATTGAAAAAATACAAAAAAAAAAGGACTACAATCAATGACGATGCAAGGACACTAGAAAAATAACTCTTCCAGCAATTAACATGACAAAATCAAAGTCAGTAACCAAACTGAGTTACAGTTAGTTTTGAACACAATAATTTTTTCGTTTATTATACCTACACGTATACATAAGATAAAAATTTCAAACTTTCACAAAATGCACTTTTCTTTTTCTACATTGTCTAGAGAAACTAGGGGAGGGTTGAGTTCTCACGCAACATGTTTTACCCCAGCCACATTATTGCACCTATCCCAAGTCATGAACCTCTAGCCTTTGTTTGTCTTGTGTTTGGTTTTTTTTTTATAATTTTGGTTCATTTGTATGTATATTGGAGTTTAAGGTTGTGTCCATTTCACTAAACTAGTGTACAAAATAATTAAGGGTTCAGCTGAAGCCCATCTCTGTGAGCCGGTTTCACTTGTTTAAATTCTCTATTATACGTTTTTAAAAATCAAACTAGAAATAACCAAAATTTTAAAAATTTTCATTTTTTATGCACCTAACTTAGGGACATTATGTTTTTCGGTCTGTGCGTCCGTTCGTTCGTCCGTCTGTTCCGCATCAGATTAAAAATTTATGTTGAAGTTTCTGGTCAAGGTAGTTTTTGATGAAGTTGAAGTCCAATCAACTTGAAACTTAGTACACATGTTCCCTATGATATGATCTTTCTAATTTTAATACCAAATTTGAGTTTTGACCCCAATTTTTCGGTCCATTGAACATAGAAAATGATAGTGCGTGTGGGACATCCGTGTACTATTGACACATTATTGTTTTGTAATTAGTTGGTAAAACAAAATATTTCACACAAAAACTGATTATTATTCATTTCGATAACAAGAGGAATACATATGCATATAAACATAAGATAATATAGTCTGTCTATAAAGATCCTATGTTAAAAGTTTTAACCATGAATAACCGAGCTTTTTATTTCCATTTTTCTCTACATATCACATTTTACACAAGAACTACTTTTTTTTTAAATACTAATAACTATAGGACTTCTTAAGATAAACATCAGATAGTATTTTCTATTTTCTATTTAGATCCCAATCAATAACCGAGATTTTTTCATTTCCAGTTTTCGGGTTTCCTGTCTTAAAACATATATTCAACTAATATTACCAAAATTTTAATATTGATACCTAAAGGACTTCACAAAATAAACTTAAAATAGTATGTTCGTTTTTTCTATATAGATCAAATTTCAATAATATTAACCATTAACAACGGAGATTTTCTACGTTTCCAGTTTTCAATGTTTTGTTACTAAAAATAACTCATTTCACATAAGAATCACTTCAATATGAATAATAATAACAAGAGGACTACATAATAGTCTATTAAGATAAGGTTGTATGTCTTCAACAAGCTTTAGGTCTAAAAATGTAACCATAAATAACAATTTTTCTTTTTTTCCAGTTTTCAGCATTTTTTCTCTAAAAACCACATATTTCACCCAAAAATAACCTTTTCCGCAAATTATATCAATGTATAGTTCTAGTATGTTGTTAGTACAAGTCTATATTATAATTTGCACTAAAAAACCTTGTGTTGCAATTAGTTGGAGGTTGAGTGATTTTAGAGCTAAATTGACGAGGCTACTAGAACTTTCAACAATGATTCAAATATCTTAAATGTTATTCAATTTTGTTTATCAAAATATATAAAAAAATAGGATATAAAGCAACTTAATAAATGTTAACATTTACACCTTTGTTTTGTAAAACCAAGATTTAATATAATTAAAAACCAATTGTTCAGAAAACAATTGAAGGTCTTTCCACAGCAATTTAAAAATTTATTGAAAAGAAGCTAGTTCGTGTTAAACAAAGTTAAAATTGGCATCTTATCATCAGTTTCTTCTTACTGATGCGATAGATAAGTGGTTTCGATATACTTCTGAGTGAAATAAGAGAGATAATTATCTACTTCCGGTGAAGTAAATATCCGGTCTCATATGATAGCTTCTTTCACATTGATTCAAAAAATATATAGTTTCACATACTTTTGCCTGTAAACCTGGAGATAATTGGCAACTTCCGGTTTATCGAAAGTCACTTCTAGTCTTTAGTGATAAGTTAATGTATCTAAATTACAAAATATATGGATTCCAAGTACTTTTTCATGAAAAAAGTGCAAAAATGGCTACTTCCGATTTTCTCAAGGTCATTCCCGGTTGTCATTTTTCAAGGTCATATGTCACCCAACCTTTTTTTAAAGGTCATATGACTTTATAATGAACCAAGTTGAAATAATAATCAATTAACCTTATAATTAGACATTTCAGGGGCACTAACTCCTATAAGATGCCATTAGATTGTATCAGACCAAATGTAACATATCTTCATTACAATAAAGCAATCATTTTGCGCTTGTTCTTTTATAAATATCTTTTAAAGTGTTTGAGAAAATGCAAGGAAAAGTCACAATTGAGAACTTGACCTTGACCTTTGACCTTGACCTCATTTTCTAAGTTAGAACATTCCATGGTTATACGGTTAACGGTTTATGAGTTAAAAACATACCGACAAATTTATTTGGTAAAGGTAGATGACTCCTATAAAATTTCATCGAATCGCATCGATTCAAATTAGCCAAAAATTTCTGAGGATGTAACGAACAATTTAAAAAAAGAATTTTGTCGATATCTTTTTTTGTGACAAAGGAGATGCACACACTTGATAAACAGTGAATAGGGAGATAACTCTTATAAAGAAAATTGTTCGACTTAGCAGGATGAAATTTAAAAGCGCATACACTGTACGATACAATATCAGAAATATTTAAGCGACATATTGCAAAACAAATATTTATCGCAAGAACAAAATTAGGCGGTAGAAAAAAAAAATAATTGAAAACCAATTGTTCAAAGAACAATTGAAGGTCTTTCCACATCAATTCTCTAAATAATTGATAGGAAGCTACTTCTGGTTTACTCAAAGTTGTTAATAGCGTCAAAGTAAAGATTTCTTCATACTGATTCAATAAATAAATGGTTTCTATATACTTTTGCCTGAAATAAGGGAGATAATTGCCAACTTCCGGTTTAGAAAATGTCACTTCTGGTCTCATATGATAGCTTTATTCACGCTGATTCCAAAAATATATAGTTTGTTTATACTAATGCCTGTTATAAAGAAGATAATATGCTACTTCCGGTTTATAAAATGTCACTTCCGGTCTCAAATGATAGGTTAACCTATGATCATTCAAAAAATATATGGTTTCTAGGTACTTTTCCATGAAATAAGTGCAAAAAATACTACTTCCGGTTCACTCAAGGTCACTTCCGGTCTACTTTTTTCAAGGTCATATGTCAACCAACAGTTTGCAAAAGACCCTATGGCTTTATCATGTACCAAGTTAGAGTAATAATCAATTAACCTTAAATTGAATCATTTCAGGGACAATAACTCCTATAAGATATCATTGGATTGATTCAAACCAAATGTATCATATCTTAATCACAATCAAGCAAACATTTTGCACTAGTTCTTTAACTTGTAATTTTAAAAGTGACAGAGGAGATCACATAACAAGGAAAAGTCAAAATTTAGAATATGACCTTGACTTTTGAACTTGGCCTCAATTTCATTTAAATGAACCAAGGAACTCAGATCAATATACCTTAGGTCTCTATCCCTTACCATTCATGCTATACATTTATATATCCCTTATGTCAAATACAGAAGGGGAAATAACTCGCATATGGAGTTTACATATCGCTTCGGTCAAAAATGGACAAAACATCCTGAGGATGTAACGAGCAATTTGGTAAAATAAATTTGTCGCTTTCTTTTACGGTTACGGAGGAGATGCACACACAAGGAAATCAGTGTTCGGGGAAATAACTCCTACAAAGAAAAGTATTCGGTTAAGCAGGGTCAATTTCAAAGGTGCATAAACTGTTCGATATCATATACGAAACATCTAAGCGACATCTTGCGAAACAAAAAATTATCGGAAGAACAAAATTTGGCGGAAGAAAAAAAAAATATAAATCAATTGTTTTAAAAACAATTGTTAAACGGTCTTTCCCCTCCCAAACATGATTAATTGGTTTTTTGGTTGGTTGGTTGGTTGGTTGGTCGATCGATCGATTGATTGATTGATTGATTGATTGATTGATTGATTGATTGATTGCATGGCACTTTCTCGGTGCGACACAGCTAACTTAAATAACGCCTATATTCTGACCGAACGTGACTGCGTCCTTATACATCCCGCACAGCCAAACGGACGCCTGAGATGTCCTCATAAAAATTGATCCTAGCATCATTCGTTTATAAATTTTTTCTAGTTTCTATGTTACCTCGGACTTCCATTTTTCATCTATTTGTTTTGTATGCATTTTGATTGAATTTGTAGGAAAACGGAGTAAATTTTATCTTGGAAGTTTTATTTTCCTTATTTGGATATGGAATGTTTTATTCTAAATTTAGGTCCGCGCGCGAGATGGTGTTGTGAAGTCACGTGACCCTCGAATATATATGTCTGGAGTTATTAATTTCTTTTCAGGGGAGACCGTTGAACAGAGCACATGTGTATTGATCGGAGAAACACGATCACTATTGGTTTTATTATTTACAGGTCATTGATGACGGATCATGCATGCATCTTACGTACACATGTTTACGGGAGCACAGATTTGTATTTTAATGCATGATTAAAAAATTTGATTGTAGGATTTCAGCAATATTTACGATTTTTCTACGTCATTGAATTTTATTTCTCAATCAAGCGGACCGCGTCTAACGGGAACATGAATTGGAGCCGATTTTTGCAGGAATGAATTTCTATTTAAGAAGTTTGTACATCAGAGGGATTGCATTTTTTACAGTAAAATGTACAGGACTGAACTTCAAGGCGAAATGGGATTCCTCAAAGTAGAAGAAAAAAAAAGGGGGGGGGGGGAGGTGGAGGATGGTGGACCTTGGTTGATAAATTAAGATAAGATGCATGTATACATCATGAAAGCTGCAAAGTTTGAGGCTATAATTAGTTCATTTTGTTCATTTTACTATTTCAGTGACATGGAACCCCTAAAACAATGACGCGTACCATTTTGACAAAAACTTTCCAGTTATATCATGTCGCGACTAACATTTTGGTCAAATTTTTTTTATACGGCGCACGGTTTACGTGTTACAAAAACATAACGACAAATTAATTTGGTAAAGGCAGATAACTCCTTTAAGATCTCACTGGATGGCTTCGATCCAAATTAGGCAAAAATTCCTGAGGATGTCACAAACAATTTAGAAAAAGAATTTTGTCGATATCTTTTTTTGTTACGAAGGAGATGCACACAGATGATAAACAGTGAATAGGGAGATAATTCTTGCAAAGAAAATGGTTCGGCTTAGCAGGGTGAAATTTAAAAGCGCATAAACTATACGATACAATATGAGAAATATCTGAGCCACATATTGCGAAACAAACATTTATCGCAAGAACAAAATTTGGCGGAAAAAAAAATAATAATAATAATCTGAACAAATACAATAGGTCTTTCCACAGAAAAGTGGAAAGACCTCATAATAATAATCAGAACAAATACAATAGGTCTTTCCACAGAAAAGTGGAAAGACCTAATAATAGTCAGAAGAAAACCAATAGGTCTTTCCACAGAAAAGTAGAAGGACCTAATAATAATTAAAAGCCAATTGTTCAGAGAACAATTGAAGGTCTTTCCACCCATAAAGATCTATTTTGATATAAAAATATTAAAATTCGGTTTAAAATGTCATTTCAAGCGTCAAATGATAGCTTATTGTACGCTGATTCCAAAAATATATGGTTTCTATACATTTTTTTTAAATAAGGGAGATAATTTGTTACTTCCGGTTTGAAAAATGTTACTTCCGGTATAATTTGAATGTTAACTTGACACTGATTCCAAAAACATATGGTTCTTTATACTTTTATATCAAATAAGAACAAAAAATAGCTACTTTCGGTTTACACAAGGTCACTTCCGGTTGGATTTTTCAAGGTCAAATGACTTGCAACCTAATGCAAAAAGTCCCATGGCTTTATCATGTATACATATGAGGTAAAAGCAAAGGTCAAAATCCAGAACGTCAAATTTACCTATGACCTTGAGCTCAATTTGAAGGTCATAAACCAAGGAACTCAAATCAAAAGACCCCAGGTCTTAGTTATATATGGTTAATGAGTTATATCACCATACGCGTATTTTTCGATACAAGAGGGGAGAAAACTCTAACTTAATGTTAGCTCACCCTTTAAACCAAAATGTCGCAACTAACAATTTAGTAATTATATGTTGTCGATATCTTATACGGTTTTTGAAAAGAAGTGAAAATAAGCCAAAATCAAAATTATGAATATGACCTTGACCTTTGACCTTTACCAAATTTTCTTTTTTTTTGGACAAAGGACCTCAAATCAAAAGACCCTAGGTCTCTATCACTTATGGTTTACCAGTTAGAAATGCATATCACTTATATCAAATGCATAAGGTGAAAAATTATCATATGGAGTCTCCGGAACACTTCGGTGAAAACCAAACTCAACATCCGGAAGATATAGCGAGCAATTTGGTAAAATACATTTGTCGTAATCTTTAACGGTTGCGAAGGAGTAGTAGCCACAAGAAAAACAGTGTTTGGGGAGATAACTCTTACAACGTAAAGTATTCGGTTAAGCGGTTGTCAGTTTCAAAAGCGTATAAACTGTTCGATATTATATACCAAATATCTAAGCGACATCTTATGAAACAACAATACTACGCAAGAAAAAAATAAGGCGGAAGAAAAAAAAAAAATTAAAAACCAATTGTTCAGAGAACAATTGAAGGTCGTTCAACCAGTAAAGATCTATTTTGATATTTAAATATTAAAAATCAGTCTAAAATGTCAGTTCCTATGGCTTTATGATGTATAAAAGATGAATTTAAAGCAAAGGTCAAAATCTAGAACGTCCTATGAACCCATGACCTTGATCTCAATTTCAAGGTCACAAACCAAGGACCTCGAATAAAAAAACCCTAAGTCTGTTATATGTATGGTTAATGAGTTATATCACTTTACACATAATTCTAAATATAAGATGGGCGAAAACTCCCATTTATTGTCTACGCACCCTTTGTAAAATACATTTGTCGTAATCTTTTACGGTTGGGAAGGAGTAGTAGTCACAAGAAAACCAGTGTTTGGGGAGATAACTCTTACAACGTAAAGTGTTCGGTTTAGCAGTTGTCAATTTTTAAAGCGTATAAACTATACGATATTATATTCCAAATATCTAAGCGACATCTTATGAAACAACAATACTACGCAAGAAGAAAAATTAGGTGGAGGAAAAAAAATAATAATAAATATAAATCAATTGTTAACGGTCTTTCCCCTCCGAAACATGATTGATTGATTGATTGATTGATTGATTGATTGATTGATGGATAAATATATGGATGGATTGATGGAAGGATTGATTGATTGATTGATTGATTGATTGATTGATTGATTGATTGATTGATTGATTGATTGATTGATTGATTGATCGATTGATTGATTGACTTATTACACACGTGAGATAGGGTCGCTTGAAACAAACAAACACGAAATAAATGAGATCTTGGACCCGTATTAAACACAAGGGACCGAAACATGCATGTAATTGCTGGTTGGTTGGTAGGTAGGTAGGTTGGTTGGTTGGTTGGTTAAACACATGGGGCCGAGCCACTTGACATAGCGAAAAGGAAATTGAGAGTTTAGTGCCCGTGTTTAAACACGTGAGACCTAGCCTCTAGGAATACGCGAAAAAGGAATTGAAAGCCTAGTGGCCGTGTATAAACACGTGAGACCTAGCCTCTAGGAATACGCAAAAAAGGAATTGAGAGTCTAGTGGCCGTGTTTAAACACGTGAGACATAGCCTCTAGGAATACGCGAAAAAGGAATTGAGAGCCTAGTGGCCGTGTTTAAACACGTGAGACCTAGCCTCTAGGAATACGCGAACAATGAATTGGGACCTAGGCTCTAGGAACACGCGAAAACGGGTCCGTGCAACATTTTAGTTATATTGAAATTATGATATTTGTAGGAACATGCAAGGATATATACACGCCTACAAAAAATATTCTTGCATCATCCTTTATAAATGTTCTCTTTTTTATAGGGCTTCCCAGAATGTGTGTCTTATTTACTTATTGATCTTATTGTGTGTGCATTGTGTTCAATTTTGTATTTAAAGGAAATCGGACCTGACCTGCATGGGTTTAAATCTACGTGAACATTTTAATCTTTTTCGAATAGGGGAAAACCCCTATTTCATTTTAGTTAGTACTCGCTGCACCGGATGCAGTGATTGTGACGTCACCAAGCAGATATACTCAGATAGTTTATTTAATTTCTTTGCAGAGAGAGACGTCGTCCTGACCACACCTATGTATAAAGAATGTGCAAACGGATTTAATTTTCTTTCATTTACGGGTCATTGATGTCGGATCATGCATGCTTTTTTCGTACACATATTTACGGGAACACAGATTTGATTTTAATGCATGTTTAGAAATTTGATTCTAGGATTTTATTACTATTTACGAACAACTTTGGAGGGAATTCTACGTCATTGATTTTAATTTATCAATCCAGATTGGAACGTCAAGCGGACTGCACGTGATTTATACTGCTAACGGAAAATATATGATTTCTCGATTTATTTTAAAGGTAAACTATTGTCCAATTGCTGACCACTGGTCGACTCATTCATTGCATGCACACAAAAATAATGCTGTTGTTATAGTACTTTAACAAAACGTTTATCGATTAATTTTCAGAAATACATGTACATGATTTGGAGCAGATTTTATTTTGCAGGAATAGATTTGTATTTCAGAAAGAAATGTATTTATAAAACAGAAGGATTAGCATTTTTATAATAAAATAGAAATGGGATTCCTAAAAAAAAGGGGGGGAGGGCTTGATGGGTATTTGTGGCATTGGATGATTTACAAAGATAAATTGCATGTACGCATCATGAGAGCTTTAAAGTTTGAAGCTATAATTAGTTAATTTGTTCATTTTTCCATTTCAGTGGTATGAAAACCCCCAAAATACTACGCGTATCATTTCGACAAATACTATCGACTTAAATAATGTCGTGACTAACATTTTGCTCACATTTTTTAAAATTTGACCCCTAACTTTTTTCTGAGTAAAGTTGAGTTGAAGTGAATGTCAAAATTTAGAACATGACCTTGACCTTTGACCTTGACCTCATTTTCTAAGTTGGGACCCAAGGACCTTCAATAAAGCGACCCTAGGTTAATACGGCTTACGGTTTATGAGTTTATATGCATATCACTTATATCAAATGCATAAGGGGGAATAACTCTCATATGGAGACTCCGGAGTACTTTGGTGCAAACCGACTCATCATCTTGAAGATATAGCAAGCACTTTGGTAAAATAAATTTGTCGTAATCTTTTACGGTTGCGAAGGAGTAGTGGACACAAGAAAAACAGTGTTCGGGGAGATATCTCTTACAACGTAAAGTGTACGGTTTAACAGGGTCAGTTTCAAAAGCGCAATAACTGTTCGATATCATATGCGAAAAATCTAAGCGACATCTTGCGAAACCACAATACTACGAAAGAACAAAATGTGGCGGAAGAAAAAAATAAAATCTCAGAACAAAACCAATAGGTCTTTCCACGGAAAAGTGGAAAGACCTAATAATCAGAACAAAATCAAAAGGTCTTTCCACGGAAAGGTGGAAAGACCTAATTAAAAACCAATTATTCAGAGAACAATTAAAGGTCTTTCCAATTCTTACGATTCATTTTGATATGAAAATATTAGAATACGGTTTAAAGTGTCATATACAGTGTCAAATGATACTTAATGTACGCTGATTCCAAAAATATATTGTTTCTAAACAATTTTATTGAAATAAGGGAGATAATTTGTTACTTCCGGTCTGAAAAATGTCACTTCCAGTATTATTTGATAGTTTACTTGACACTGATTCCAAAAAAATATGGTTCTATATACTTTAACATCAAATAAGTACAAAACAAAGCTACTTCCGGTTTACACAAAGTCATTTCCGGTTGGATTTTCAAGCTCATGTAAATTGCAACCTAATGAAAAGAGTCCCATGGCTTTATCGTGTCTAAATATGAAGTTAAAGCAAAGGTCAAAATCTAGAACGTCAATTTTCAGTTTTGACCATTGCCTCAATTTCAAGGTCATAAACCAAGGACCTTTCATCAAATTACCCTATGTCTTTATTATACTTGGTAAATGAGTTATACCACCATACAGTACTACCTGTGACATTATCTTATTAATGGTGGCCATAAAAAATATGGTCACCATGATGGCCCTAAATGTCCATCATTATACCCCCTTGTGCTTAATTAATACACAAGGTATTAATCAAAAACTAGTCAAGGATAAAGAGAAATCATCACTGCATTGAAGTATTAAAATTACATAACTTACAGGTAAAGTGTCTCAGGGAAAATATATGACTTTTTGTGTTTGTCAAATTTAATAGCTGTGATTATGACAAGAAAATTCTAAAATAAAATGAAATAATAAAACTAGTTGAACATAGAGCTTCCAAACTTTTTTTTGGTAAAAATTTTCTCATGACTCTTTGCAAATGTTTGTTTTGATGTTATAACTTTTAAATAATTCTATCAATTTAAGTTATTTTTTACATGTATTTTTTGGCAAGTGAATAATAAATGAATATCATCTTCTAATATAATGCAAACTTTCACAACGCCTGCCTTTTTCCATTGAAAAGGTGTTTCTCAAATTAGTTTTCTAAAATCAAAGTTGTTTATACTTACTGCATTTAACATTGTTTAACAAAAGTTTAAGATTATCTTTAGGACTTATTCTGAATAAAATTTAGGCAATTCATTATTTCTCTATTGAATAAATACATGTATATTCAAAATATTCATTACAGAAAAATTTGATAATTTTTTTATTGTCATATAAACATATTACAATTCAATCAAGTTTCTGGCAAAAAAAAACCCCAAAACAAACATTATAATGCAAAGAAATAACAATTCTATAAGAAATCAAAACACATGGAAAAAGGTTATTAGGTTTCTGCCCTCAGTTCTAATGACTTTCCTTTATAAAGGAGCCAATATTTTAAACATGTTCCATGTTATAGAGGTTTACCATTTCTTTTACTTTTTCTAAATTATGACCACTAATTCTTTACTTAGTGAAGCATTTGAGTTTACTGTTTTCATCATAAGTTTTTATTTTATTTTCAAAAATATTCTTATTTTTTTTCTTAAAATTCATTTTTAATCAAGGGCTTTAAAGAATCTAGTTCATTCAAGTCCCTGCAATTATTAACTTTATCTAAAAGGCCTGAGTTGAGTGAAATATTCTTAGAAAATGTATACCAAGCATATGCATCATGCATATGCCAGTCCTGCAGTTTCGACAATATAATACACAGAACAAAAAGTGATTTAATTAATAGACCTTAAAAATGTCACAATCTATATAGAAGTGTACTTTATTTGTTCTGGAGACAAAATTTGCCTGTTACATGTGTTATCTGAAAAAATTAGCCAAACTCAAGATAACATATTTGATAAGGTTACAATTGTTTCAAAAAGCAAGACAATTTATTCTTTAAATAATCTCTTTGTAAGTCTCCTTAGTGATTTTTGATGCAAAACTCGTTTTGAGATTTAAAAAATATCAAAGATAAACAAAAATAGTTTATTCCTATACCATATAATGATATTTGTAGTTTTCCTGAATAATAATCAAGATAATAGATTGTACAACTTTGTTAACAAAATTTGTTATAAAAGGATTGATATTCATGATATTGATAATTTAAATTTGTGAATAAACTGGCTTGTACAAATTACTTGCTTCATGGTTCCTTTACATATCATTTGCATGATTATAAGTTATAATTAATAATAATTAATTTAATAATGCAAACGAACAATAGAATACCATATACATCATGTACAATAACTTTTTTTTACTGAAAAAATAATTATTTAAAGGATTCCCTCTTTTGTTTTCAAATGTTAGTCAATAACTTATATTTGAATTTTTGTCATTTCTTCTCAAGATTCTTTCCAAGAAGAAATTAAAAGAATAAGAAGCAAAAAAACAAATAAAATTATAATAACATAAAGAAATAAAAACATTAGAAAAAAAGGAAAATATGTAAATTTAAAGACAGAAAAATCAACAAATGATATGAATTAACAAAGACTAAAACAAACATTCTATTCTACATTTTCAAGAAAAGGTGAAATGTCAATTTGAGAAGAGACCTGAGTTACCTGTACAGGTAAATTTTAATGAAACGTACAAGCTGAAAACTTCAACCCTGATTGATTTCAACAGGTTACATAATTAGATAAAACATCAACCTATGTTTTATGACCCCAATAAATGGCCAACTTCTCAAGATTGAATACCCCAATAAATATCCACCATTCGATGGTGACCATACAAGAGGGTGGACATAACTAAGAGGAAGTCACAGGTTGTACTGTACATGTAATTTTAAATATAAAAAGGGAGAAAACTCTCCTTTACGGTCTACGTTCCCTTGCAATCAAAATTTACGTGTTATGACATGCCGCAACTAACAATTTAGTAAAAATAATTTCTCGATATCTTATATGGTTTTTGGAAAGAAGTGAAAATAAGCCAAAATCAAAATTTAGAATATGACCTTGACCTTTGACCTTGACCTAATTTTCATTTATTGGACCAAGGACCTCAAATCAAAAGACCCTAGATCTCTATCACTTATGGTTTACCAGTTAGAAATGCATATCACTTATATCAAATGCATAAGGGGGAATAACTTTCATATGGAGTTTCCGGATAGCTTCGGTTCAAATAATACCCTAAATCCTGAAGACGTAACAAGCAATTTGGTAAAATAAATTTGTCGTAATCTTTTACGGTTGCGAAGGAGAAGTGGACACAAAAAAAACAGTGTTTGGGGAGATAACTCTTACAAAGAAAATTGTTCGGTTTAGCAGGGTGAAATTTAAAAGCGCATAAACTATACGATACAATATGAGAAATATCTAAGCGACATATTGCGAAACAAATATTTATTACAAGAACACAATTTTTGTGGAAAAAAAAATAATAATTAAAAACTTATTGTTCAGAGAACAATTGAAGGTCTTTCCACATCAATTTTCAAAGTTATTGAAAAGAAGCTAGTTCTAGTTTACTCAAAGGTTAAATTGGCATTCTATCATAAGTTGCTTTATACTTATACGATAAATAAATGGTTTCTATATATTTTTGAGTGAAATAAGGGAGATAATGTGCTTCTTCCGGTGAAGTAAATGTCACTTACGGTCTCTTATTATAGCTTCAATCACACTGATTCCAAAAATATAAAGTTTCTATATACTTTTGCCTGTAAAACAGAAGATAATTGGCCACTTCCGTTTTATCGAAAGTCACTTCTGGTCTTTAGTGATAAGTTTACGTATTTATATTACAAACTATATGGATTCCGAGTATTTTTCCATTAAAAAAGTGCAAAAAAGGCTACTACCGGTTTTCTCAAGGTCACTTCCGGTTGTCATTTTTCAAGGTCATATGTCACCAAACCTTTTATAAAAGGTCATATGGCTTTATAATGAAACAAGTTGAAAAAATAAGTTTTTTTCATACTGATGCGATAAATAAGTTGTTTCTATATACTTTTGAGTGAAATAAGGGAGATAATGTGCTACTTCCGGTGAATGAAATATCACTGTCGATCTCATATGATAGCTTCTTTCACACTGATTCCAAAAATATATAGTTATATATACTTTTACCTGTAAACCAGGAGATAATTGGCCACTTCCGGTTTATTGAAAAACACTTCTAGTCTTTGGTGATGTTAATGTATTTAAATTACACAATATATGGATTCCGAGTACTTTTCCATGAAAAAAGTACAAAAATGGCTACTTCCGGTTTTCTTAAGGTCAATTCTGGTTGTCATGTTTCAAGGTCATATGTCACCCAACCTTTTATAAAAGGTCATATGGCTTTATAATGAACCAAGTTGAAGTAATGATCAATTAACCTTATAATTCGACATTTCAGGGGCACTAACTCCTATTAGATGCCATTAGATTGTTTTAGACCAAATGTTACATATCTTCATTACAATTAAGAAAGACCTAAATATAAATCAATTGTTTTAAAAACAATTGTTAACGCTCTTTCCTCTCAGAAACATGATTGATTGATTAATTAATTGATTGGTTGGTTGGTTGGTTGTTTGATTGGCTGGTTGGCTGATAAAGTAATTAAACACATGGGATAGGGTCTCTTGGAACAAGCGAAAAAGAAACAAATGAGATCTTGGGCCCCGTATTAAACAGATTGATTAATTGGTTGGATGGTTGGTTGGTTGGTAGGTTGATTGATTGATTGATTGATTAGTGGATTGCTTGATTGCTTGCTTGATTGATTGATTGATTGATTGATTGATTGAAAGTATGCATGGCACTCTCTCTATGCGAGGCATCGGACTTAACGTTAATATTCTGAGCGAACGTGGCTGCTTATTTGTACATCCCGGAAAGCTAAACGGACAGCCAGGATTTCCTAATAAATAAAAATCCTGACATCTTCTTTTTTTTCTAATTTTCTCTATTTGCTACGAGAACTGGTACTTCATGGTTTCTTTTATGTGTTGTGTGTACATTTTGTTTCAACTTGTAGGGAAAAAAAATGAGTAACATTTTGTCTTGGAAGTTTCACTTTCCATATTTGGATATGGATCTCGAATGTTTTATTCTAATTTTAGGTCCGCGCGAGTGATGATGTTTTGAAGTCACGTGACGCTCGAATATATATGTCTGGAGTTAATATTAATTTCTTTTCAGGGGAGACCGTTGAACAGAGCACATGTGTACTGATCGGACAAACATGATCACTATTGGTTTTATTATTTACAGGTCATTGATGACGGATCATGCATGCATCTTACGTACACATGTTTACGGGAGCACAGATTTTTATTTTAATGCATGATTAAAAAATTTGATTGTAGGATTTCAGCTATATTTACGATTTTTCTACGTCATTGAATTTTATTTCTCAATCAAGCGGACCGCGTCTAACGGGAACATGAATTGAAGCCGATTTTTGCAGGAATGAATTTCTATCAGAAGGATTGCATTTTAACAGTAAAATGTACAGGAATGAACTTCAAGGCGAAATGGGATAGGGTCTCTTGGAACAAGCGAAAAAGAAACAAATGAGATCTTGGGCCCCGTATTAAACAGATTGATTGATTGGTTGGTTGGTTGGTTGGTAGGTTGATTGATTGATTGATTGATTAGTGGATTGATTGCTTGATTGCTTGATTGATTGATTGATTGATTGATTGATTGATTGATTGAAAGTATGCATGGCACTCTCTCTATGCGAGGCATCGGACTTAACGTTAATATTCTGAGCGAACGTGGCTGCTTATTTGTACATCCCGGACAGCCAAACGGACAGCCAGGATTTCCTTATGAATAAAAATCCTTATATCTTCATTTTTATAAATGTTCTCCTTTTTCTACGGGAACTCTGACTTCATGTTGGTTTTTTTCTATTTGTTGTGTGTGCATTTTTCTACGTCATTGAATTTTATTTCTCAATCAAGCGGACCGCGTCTAACGGGAACATGAATTGAAGCCGATTTTTGCAGGAATGAATTTCTATTCAAGAAGTTTGTACATCAGAAGGATTGCATTTTTACAGTAAAATGTAGAGGAATGAACTTCAAGGCGAAATGGGATTCCTCAAAGTAGAAGAAAAAAAAAAGGAAAAGAGGGGGTGGGGGAGTTGGAGGATGGTGGACCTTGGTTGATAAATTAAGATAAGATGCATGTATACATCATGATAGCTGCAAAGTTTGAGGCTATAATTAGTTCATTTTGTTCATTTTACTATTTCATTGGCATGGAACCCCTAAAACAATGACGCGTACCATTTTGACAAAAACTTTCCAGTTATATCATGTCGCGACTAACATTTTGATCAAATTTTTTTATACGGCTTACGGTTTACGTGTTATAAAAACATAACGACAAATTAATTTGGTAAAGGCAGATAACTCCCTTAAGATCTCACTGGATCGCTTCGATCCAAATTAGGCAAAAATTCCTGATGATGTAACAAACAAGTTAGAAAAAGAATTTTGTCGATATCTTTTTTGTAACGAAGGAGATGCACACAATTGATAAACAGTGAATAGGGAGATAACTCTTGAAAAGAAAATGGTTCGTCCTAGCAGGGTTAAATCTAAAAGCGCATAAACTATACGATACAATATGAGAAATATCTAAGCGACATATTGCGAAACAAACAATTATCGCAAGAACAAAATTTGGCGGAATAAAAAAAAAATAAAATAAATAATAATAATTAAAATGTCAATTGTTCTTTAACAATTGAGAGGTCTTTCCTTTTCGTAATGTAAAATAAATGTTACATGCGTATAATGCGTACAATGCATTGAAAAGCTCTCAAACACACATACAACTCTAAAAATATGACAAAAAACAACAAACTCGCTATTAAGGACATGACCTTGATTTTTTACCTTGTAACCTTTGTGAAGGTCATTGGTCCACAATGTCAATTTAAAAGACCCGATGGGTCTAGGACCATTGGTTCAAGAGTTAAAGCTTATTTTCTCTTTTCATAAACCATTAACGGGGGTTATGCCCCTTAAGAATATGTCAAATCTCTTCGGTCAAAATGTAAAAAAGTTGCGCCTCAGTCACTTAAACATTTATCACTATTTACTATTTCTGTAAGATAAACCGTTTTTGAGATATCCAATAAAAAGTTGTAAGGTCAAAGGTCAAGGTCAACCTTAAAAAGGTTGAAAACACACTAAAATCCTTTATATAAGGTTAAAAACACTAAATTCGCTATCTGGGACATGACCTTGACTTTTGAACTCGTGACCTTTGTCAAGGTAATTGGTCCCAAATGTCATTGCTGAAGTCCCGATGGATCTAGGACCTTTGGTTCATGAGTTAAAGCTAATTTGTCTTTTCTAAAACAGTTAACAGGGGTTATGCCCCTTACGGATAAGTCAAATCTCTTCGGTCAAATGTAAAAAAGTTGCGCCTTTATGACCCAAACATTTTTCACTATTTACGATTTCTGTAAGATTAACCGTTTTTGAGATATCCAATAAAAAGTTGGAACGTCAAAGGTCAAGGTCAACCTTAAAAACCTTCAAAACACACTAAAAATCCTTTCAATAAGGTCAAAAACACATAATTCGCTATCTGGGACATGACCTTGACCTTTGATCTTTTGACCTTTGTCAAGGTCATTAGTCCAAAATGTCATTGCTGAAGACCCCATGGGTCTAGGACCTTTGGTTATATAGTAAAAGCTGATTTTGTCTTTTCAGAAACCTAAAATAGGGGTTATGCCCCTTACAGAAAGGTCAAATCTCTTCGGTCAAAATGTAACAAAGTTGCGCCTTATTGACCAAAACATTTTCCACTATTCAAAACTTCTGTAAGTATAATGGTTTCTGAGATTATTCCATAACAAGGTGTAAGGTCAAAGGCCAAGGTTAACATACAAATTTGAAGATCCTAGGTGGCTACGACTTACGGTTTCTGGGTTTTAGTGGCCAACCGACATCGGATAATTTTCATACGGGCATAACACTACCACTGAGTCGTTGAATCTTTTCAATCCAAATGTAACGAAGAACTAGGGTCTGGTCCGGAACAAATTTCACCCTTCGTTTTTTTTGTACCTATTACGGTCACAGTGTTTGAATGATAACAAGGTTATTAGGTTTCGGAGGGATAACTCCGGACCAACAAAATTTTACGACTCACAGGGTAAGTTCCAGATAGGTATTCATGACACCGATACAAAGTGTGAACCTGAAAGCTTACGGTTACGGAGGGAAATTTTGTCAAAGTTTGGCGGAACAAAAAGAATAATAATTAAAAACCAATTGTTCAGAGAACAATTGAAGGTCTTTCCACCTTCATAATAAAGAATGAAATTTAAAAAACGGTGTTGGAAAATGTTACTCCTGGTAATTTGTTACTTAAAACTGATATTAAAAAATAAGAATTCTGATACTTATTCATAGGATTAGTCTGAAATAAGCTACATCCGGTTAAAATACGGTCATTTCCGTTTGACCTGATAAATGGTGAAATATTTGCAACCAAATGCAGAAGACTTAATTGTTTTTTAAAGAACCAGTAAGAATTTTTAGCAAAGGTCAAAATCTAGAACGTCAAATTGACCTTTGACCTTGACCTCAATTTCAAGGTCATAGGTCAGTGATCTCAAATCGAAAGACCGGATGTCAATCACTTGTATGGTTGTGGAGTAATAATGATTTCAAATACATAAGGGGAAAAAACTGCTATAAGGGTTGACCAAAACACTTCGACATAAATAGGTTGAAGTTGCGCCCTATCGTAAACAGTAATTTGGCAAAAACATCATAGCATTAACTGTTACAGTTTCTTTTGAATATAGATTACAAGCAAAATTCAAAATTTAGAATATGACCTTGACCTTCGACCTTGACCTCAATTTCAAGGTCATAGGACAGTGAACTCAAATCGGAAGACCTGAGGTCAATAACTTGTATGGTTGTGGAGAAATACTGATTTCAAATACATAAGGGGAAAAAACTCCTATAAGGTTAACCAAAACACTTCGATTTAAATAGGCTGAAATTGCGTCTTATTGTAAACAGTTATTTGGCAAACACATCATATCATTAACTGTAACAGTTTCTTTTGAATAAAGATAACAAGCAAAATTCAAAATTTATAACATGACCTTGACCTTGACCTCAATTTCCTTCAAATGGACCGAGGACTTCATATCAAAAGACTCTAGGCCTCTACGACTTATAATGTATGAATTTATCCAACATATCGCCTATCTTAAATTTTCAAAGAGAAATAACTCCCATTAGATGTCATCCGATCACTCCAGTCAAAATTAACCAAATCATTCTTAAGAGTAGACAAACATTTTGGTGAAAACAGTTTGTTAAAATCTTTGACGGTTTTAGAGATATAGCGATAACAAAAAAGGGGACGTGGGTATACTCCTATACGAATAAGTGTTCGGGCACACAGGGTGAGTTTTGAAACCCCCATTACTGTACAACATCATTTGCCAAAAATCAATTCGATACGTTGTAAAACAAAAAGCATCTCAGACGGCAGAAGGAAAACAAAAATAATAATCAGAAGAAAAACAAATGGTCTTTCCACGAAAAGTGGATAGACCTAATAATAATAATAATAATAAAAATAATAATAATAATAAATATAGTAAAAGCTGAGTTTGCCTTTTCAGAAACCTAAAACAAGGGTTATGCCCCTTACTGAAAGGTCAAATCTCTTTAATCAAAATGTAAAAAAGTTGCGCCTTCATGACTGAAATATTTTTCACTATTTACTATTTCTGTAAGATTAACCGTTTTTGAGATATCCAATAAAAAGTTGTAAGGTCAAAGGTCAAGGTCAACCTTAAAAAGCTTTAAAAGACACTAAAAATCCCTTAAATAAGGTCATAAACACATAATTCGGTATCTGTGACATGACCTTGACCTTTGACCCTGTGACCTTTGTCAAGGTCTTTGGTCCCAAATGTCATTGTTGAAGACCGATGGATCTAAGACCTTTGGTTATATAGTAAAAGCTGATTTTGTCTTTTCACAAACCTAAAACAGGGGTTATGCCCCTTACAGAAAGGTCAAATCTCTTCGGTCAAAATGTAAACAAGTTGCGGCTTTATGACCCAAACATTTTTCACTATTTACTATTTCTGTAAGATTAACCGTTTTTTAAAGATATCCAATTAAAAGTTGTAAGGTCAAAGGTCAAGGTCAAACTTAAAAAGCTTGAAAACACACTAAAAATACTTTATATAAGGTTAAAACACTTAATTCGCTTTCTGGGACATGAACTTGACCTTTGACCTTGTGACCTTTCTCAAGGTTACTGGTCCCTAATGTCATTGCTGTTGACCCCATGGGGCTAGGAATTCTTGTTATATAGTAAAAGCTGAGTTTGCCTTTTCAGAAACCTAAAACAGGGGTTATGCCCCTTACAGAAAGGTCAAATCTCTTTGGTCAAAATGTAAAAAAGTTGCGCCTTTATGACCCAAATATTTTTCACTATTTACTATTTCTGTAAGATTAACCGTTTTTGAGATATCCAATAAAAAGTTGTAAGGTCAAAGGTCAAGGTCAACCTTAAAAAGCTTTAAAAGACACTAAAAATCCCTTAAATAAGGTCAAAAACACATAATTCGCTATCTGTGATATGACCTTGACCTTTGACCCTGTGACCTTTGTCAAGGTCATTAGTCCCAAATGTCATTGTTGAAGACCCGATGGATCTAGGACCTTTGGTTATATAGTAAAAGCTGATTTTGTCTTTTCACAAACCTGAAACAGGGGTTATGCCCTTACAGAAAGGTCAAATCTCTTCGGTCAAAATGTAAAAAAAGTTGCGCCTTTATGTCCCAATTATTTTTCACTATTTACTATTTCTGTAAGTAAAATCGTTTTTGAGATATCCAATACAAAAAATTTAAGGTCAAAGGTCAAGGGCAACCTCAAAAAGCTTTAAAACACTAAAAATCCTTTAATTAAGGTCAAAAACACACAATTCGCTATCTGGGACATGACCTTGACCTTTGACATTTTGACCTTTGTCAAGGTCATTAGTCCTCAATGTCATTGCTGAAGACCCCATGGGTCTAGGACCTTTGGTTATATAGTAAAAGCTGATTTTGTCTTTTCAGAGACATAAAACAGGGGTTATGCCCCTTACAGAAAGGTCAAATCTCTTCGGTCGAAATGTAACAAAGTTGCTCCGTAATGACCCAAACATTTTCCACTATCCAAAACTTCTGTAAGTATAATGGTTTCTGTGATTATACCATTACAAGGTGTAAGGTCAAAGGTCAAGGTCAACATACAAATTTGACCTTGAGGTATTGTTCAAAATTACATGAATTGATGATCATTGAAGAAGATTCTAGGTGTCTACGACTCACGGTTTTTGAGTTTTGGGGCCAACTGACTGCGGTTAATTTTCATAGGGGCATAACCCTACCAATGAGTCGTTGAATCTTTTCGATCCAAATGTAACGAAGAACCAGGGTCTGGTCCTGAACAAATTTCACCCTTCGATTTTTTTCTACCTATTACGGTTACGGTGTTTAGATGATAACAAGGTTTTTAGGTTTCGGAGGGATTACTCCGAACCGACAAAATTTTTCGACTCACATGGTGAGTTCCGGATAGGTATTCATGACACCGATACAAAGTGTGAACATGAAAGCCACACGTCTTACGGTTAAGGCTGCTAACTTCGTCAAAGTTTGGCGGAAAAAGAATAATAATAATAAACAGAAGAAATACAGTAAGGTCTTTCCCTTTTGAAAAAGGAAAGACCTTAATAATAAACAGAAGAAATACGGTAAGGTCTTTCCCTTTTGAAAAAGGATAGACCTTAATAATAATAATAATAATAAATATAAATCAATTGCTTTAAAAAGCAATTGTAAACGGTCTTTCCCCCTTCTGAAACATGATTGATTGATATATGTGTTTGTTTGTTTGTTTGTTTCTTTCTTTAAAAGGTCCATATTAGTGTGTTGGTTAAGTTTCTATATTTAGTTTGGAAAGTTTTTATTCTATTTCAGGTCCCACGCGCGTCTTTGTCTCGCGCCAGATTGTGGCGTCACGTGACGAAGCTATATAATAGCGAAAACTTAGTATTTTTATTTTTTTTTTAGGTGGGGACGTTGGACAGACAACATGTATAGCGACGGAATTTACACAATGTATTTCTTTTGTCATTGTAGGTAATTGACATTTTGATCACAGTTTACGAGCAGTGCATGCTTTGGATTTAATTGATCCTGTGTAATTTTAAAACACGTTTGTTGATTATTTTCATATAATGTACATTTTTCAGTAGCAGTTTGTAACACAGATTTGTTTTTCAATCTAGGAGCGGACATTTTATTGTAGGATTTCAATGAGATTTACGGAACTAACAAGCGATTTTTTCGGCATTGCAATTTCTTTTCACTATGAAAATTCTTGAAAGATATCTGCACCACGTTGTTTTATGAAGATGTCATACATTTATACCCTGCTGACTGCAAATTTTGGGGTCAATTGGACATGTAGTTTCAGAGAACATATGATAACAAGCATGTGGATTTTTTTTTTCAGAACAGATGTAAGAACAATAATAAAATGTCAATTGTTCTTGAACAATTGAGAGGTCTTTCCTTTTCATGATGTAAAATATATGTTTCAATAGGCGTAGAATGTATTGAAAAGCTCTTTAACACACTTAAAACCCTTAAAATATGACAAAAACACAAAATCCGCTATTTAGGACATGACCTTGACTTTGACCTCATGACCTTTGTCAAGGTCATTGGTCCACGATGTCATAACAAAAGACCCAATTGGTCTAGGAACTTTGGTTCATGAGTTAAAGCTTATTTTGTCTTAACTGAAACAGTTAACAGGAGTTATGCCCCTTACGGATAGGTCAAATATTTTCGGTCATAATGTAAAAAAGGTTGCGCCTTTTTTGTCTCAAACATTTCTCACTATTTACTATTTCTGTAAGTATTATAGTTTTTGAGATATCCAATAAATAAGTTTTAAGGTCAAAGGTCAAGGTCAACCTTAAAAAGCTTTAAAACACACTATTCTGTAAGATTAACCGTTTTTGAGATATCCAATAAAAAGTTGTAAGGTCAAAGGTCAAGGTCAACCTTAAAAAGCTTAAATAGACACTAAAAATCCCTTAAATAAGGTCAAAAACACATAATACGCTATCTGGGACATGACCTTGACCTTTGACCTTGTGACCTTTGTCAAGGTCATTGGTCCCAAATGTCATTGTTGAAGACCCCATGGATCTAGGACCTTTGGTTTTATAGTAAAACCTAAAACAGGGGTTATGCCCCTTACAGAAAGGTCAAATCTCTTCGGTCGAAATGTAACAATGTTGCGCCTTAATGACCCAAATATTTTCCACTATTCAAAACTTCTGTAAGTATAACGGTTTCTGAGATTACTCCATAACAAGGTGTAGGGTCAAAGGTCAAGGTCAACATACAAATTTGACCTTGAGGTATTTTTTAAAGTTACATGAATTGATGATCATTGGTGAAGATCCTAGGTGTCTACGACTTACGGATTTTGAGTTTTGGTGGCCAACCGACACCGGTTAATTTTCATAGGGGCATAACCCTACCAATGAGTCGTTGAATCTTTTCGATCCAAATGAAACGAAGAACAGGCGTCTGATCCTGAACAAATTTCATCCTTCGGTTTTTTCTACCTGTTACGGTTACGGTGTTTGAATGATAACAAGGTTTTTTGGTTTTGGAGGGATTACTCCGAACCGACAAAATTTTTTGACTCACAGGGTGAGTTCCGGATAGATATTCATGACACCGATACCAAGTGTGAACCTGAAAGCGACATGGCTTACGGTTACGGAGGGATATTTGTCAAAGTTTGGCGGAACAAAAAGAATAATAATAATAATGATAATAATAATCAGAAGAAATACAGTCAGGTCTTACCCTTTTGGAAAAGGAAAGACCTTAATAATTAAAAACCAATTGTTCTGAGAACAATTGAAGGTCTTTCCACCTCGATAATAAAGAATGAAATTTAAAAAACGGTGTTGGAAAATGTTACACCTGGTAATTTGTTACTTAAAACTGATATTATAAAATAAGAATTCTGATACTTTATCATAGGATTAGTCTGAAATAGGCTACTTCCGGTTAAAATACGGTCATTTCCGTTTGACCTGATAAATGGTGAAATATCTACAACCAAATGCAGAAGACTTAATTGTTTTTTAAAAAACCAGTAAGAATTTTTAGCAAAGGTCAAAATCTAGAACGCAATATTGACCTTTGACCTTGACCTCAATTTTAAGGTCATAGGTCAGTGATCTCAAATCAAAAGAACCCAGGTCATTCACTTGTATTATTGCGGATTAATACTGATTTCAAATACACCAGGGGAGAAAACTCCTATAAGGGTTGACAAAAACACTTCGACTTAAATGGGTTGAAGTTGCGCCCTATCGTAAACAATTATTTGGCAAACACATCATATCATTAACTGTTACGGTTTCTTTTTAGTAAAGATAACAAGCAAAATTCAAAATATAGAACATGACCTTCACCTTTGACCTTGACCTCTCAATTTCAAAGTCATAGGTCAGTGATCTGAAATCGAAAGACCGGATGTCAATCACTTGTATGGTTGTGGAGTAATAATGATTTCAAATACATAAAGAGAAAAAACTGCTATAAGGGTTGACCAAAACACTTCGACTTAAATAGGTTGAAGTTGCGCCCTATCGTAAACAGTAATTTGGCAAACACATCATATCATTAACTGTTACAGTTTCTTTTGAATATAGATTACAAGCAAAATTCAAAATTTAGAATATGACCTTGACCTCAATTTCAAGGTCATAGGTCAGTGACCTCAAGTCAGAAGACCTGAGGTCAATAACTTGTATGGTTGTGGAGAAATACTGATTTCAAATACATAAGGGGAGAAAACTCCTATAAGGGTTAACCAAAACACTTCGATTTAAATAGGTTGAAGTTGCGCCTTATTGTAAACAGTTATTTGGCAAACACATCATATCATTTACTGTAACAGTTTCTGTTGAATAAAGATAACAAGCAAAATTCTAAATTTATAATATGACCTTGACCTTTGAACTTGACCTCAATTTCCTTCAAATGGACCGAGGACTTCATATCAAAAGACTTTAGGCCTCTACGACTTATAATGTATGAATTTATCCAACATATCGCCTATCTTAAATTTTCAAAGGGAAATAACTCCCATAAGATGTCTTCCGATCACTCCAGTCAAAGTTAACCAAATCATTCTTAAGAGTAGACAAACATTTTGGTGAAAACAGTTTGTTAAAATCTTTGACGGTTTTAGAGATATAGCGATAACAAGAAAAAGGGGACTCGGGGAGATAACTCCTATACGAATAAGTGTTCGGTCACACAGGGTAAGTTTTGAAACCCCCATTACTGTACAACATAATTGGCCAAAAATCTATTCAATATGCTGTAAAACATCAAAGCATCTCAGACGGCAGAAGAAAAAAAAAAATAATCAGAAGAAAAACAAAAGGTCTTTCCACCAAAAGTGGAAAGACCTTAATAATAATCAGAACAAATACAATAGGTCTTTCCACAGAAAAGTGGAAAGACCTAATAATCAGAACAAATACAATAGGTCTTTCCACAGAAAAGTGGAAAGACCTAATAATAATCAGAACAAATACAATAGGTCTTTCCACAGAAAAGTGGAAAGACCTAATTAAAAACCAATTGTTCAGAGAACAATTGAAGGTCTTTCCACATCAATTTTCAAAGTTATTGAAAAGAACCTAGTCCCGGTTTACTCAAAGTTAAAATTGGTATCCAATCTTTAGTTTCTGCAAACTGATGCGATAAATGAATGGTTTCTATATACTTTTGAGTGAAGTAAGGGAGATAATGTATTACTTCCGGTGAAGTAAACGTCACTTCCGGTTTCATTTGATAGCTTTATTTACACTGATTCCAAAAATATATAGTTTCTATATAGTTTTGCATGTAAAACAGGAGATAATTGGCCACTTCCGGTTGATTGAAACACACTTCTAGTCTTTGGTGATAAGTTAATGTATTTAAATTACAAAATATATGGATTCCGAGTACTTTTCCATGAAAAAAGTGCAAAAATGGCTACTTCCGGTTTTCTCAAGGTCACTTCCGGTTGTTATTTTTCAAGGTCATATGTCACCCAACCTTTTATAAAAGGTCATATGGCTTTATAACGAACCAAGTTGAAGTAATGATCAATTACCCTTATAATTAGACATTTCAGGGGCACTAACTCCTATAAGATGTCATTAGATTGTTTCAGACCAAATATAACATATCTTCATTACAATAAAGCAAACATTTTACACTTGTTCTTTAATATATATCTTTAAAAGTGTTGGAGAAAATGCAAAAACAAGGAAAAGTCAAAATTTAGAACTTGATCTTGACCTATGACCCTGACTTCATTTTCTAAGTTAGGACCTAGGGGCCTCAAATAAAGGATTCCAGTGTTATAGGGTTAAAGGTTTATGAGTTAAAAAAACATACCGACAAATTTTTTTGGTAAAGGTAGAAAACTCCTATAAAATTTCATCGAATTGCTTCGATCCAAATTAGCCAAATATTCCTGAGGATGTAACGAACAATTTAGAAAAAGAATTTTGTCGATATATTTTTTTTGTTACGAAGGAGATGCACACACTTGATAAACAGTGAATAGGGAGATAACTCTTACAAAGAAAATTGTTCGTCTTAGCCCATAAACTAAACGATACAATATAAGAAATATCTAAGCGACATATTGCTTAACAAATATTTATCGCAAGTACAAAATTAGGCGGAAAAAAATAATAATTAAAAACCAGTTGTTCACAGAACAATTGAAGGGTTTCCATATCAAGTTTCTAAATAATTGATAGGAAGCTACTTCTGGTTTACTCAAATTTATTAATAGCGTCAAAGTATAGATTTCTTCATACTGATTCAATAAATAAATGGTTTCTTTATACTTTTGCCTGAAATAAGGGAGATAATTGCCAACTTCCGGTTTAGAAAATGTCACTTCCGGTCTCGTATGATAGCTTTATTCACACTGATTCCAAAAATATATAGTTTGTATATACTTATGCCAGTTATAAGGAAGATAATACAGTACAACCTGTGACTTCCTCTTAGTTATGTCCACCCTCTTGTATGGTCACCATCGAATGGTGGCTATTTATTGGGGTATTCAATCTTGAGATGTTGGCCATTTATTGGGGTCATAAAACATAGGTTGATATTTTATCTAATTATGTTACCTGTTGAAATCAATCAGGGTTGAAGTTTTCAGCTTGTATGTTTCATTAAAATTTACCTGTACAGGTAACTCAGGTTTCTTCTCAAATTGACATTTCACCTTTTCTTGAAAATGTAGAATAGAATGTTTGTTTTAGTCTTTGTTAATTCATATCATTTGTTGATTTTTCTGTCTCTAAATTTACATATTTTCCTTTTTTTCTAATGTTTTTATTTTTTTATGTTATTATTATTTTTTATTTGTTTTTTTGCTTCTTATTCTTTTAATTTCTTCTTGGAAAGAATCTTGAGTAGAAATGACAAAAATTCATAGATAAGTTATTGACTAGCATTTGAAGACAAAAGAGAGAATCCTTTAAATAATTATTTTTTAAGTAAAAAAAAGTTATTGTACATGATGTACATGGTATTCTATTGTTTGTTTGCATTATCAAATGAATTATTATTAATTATAACTTATAATCATACAAATGACATGTTTAAAGGAACCATGAAGCAAGTAATTTAACAAGCCAGTTTATTCACAAATTTAAATTATCAATATCATGAATATCAATCCTTTTACAATAAATTTTGTTAACAAAGTTGTACAATCTATTATCATGATTATTATTCAGGAAAACTACAAATATCATTTTATGGTATAGGAATAAACTATTTTTGTTTATCTTTGATATTTTTCAAATCTGCAAACGAGTTTTGTATGAAGAATCACTAAAGAGACTTACAAAGAAATTATTTAAAGAAAAAATTGTCTTGCTTTTTGAAACAATTGTAAACTTATCAAATATGTTATCTTCAGTTTGGATAATTTTGTCAGTTAACTGTAAACAGGCAAAATTTGTCTCCAGAAAAAATAAAGTACACTTCTATATAGATTGTGACATTTTTATGGTCTATTAATTAAATCACTTTTTGTTCTGTGTATTATATTGTCGAAACTGCAGGACTGGCATATGCATGATACACATTCTTGGTATACATTTGCAAAGAATATTTCACTCAACTCATGCATGCCTTTTAGATAAAGTTAATAATTGCAGGGACTTGAATGAATTAGATTCTTTAAAGCCCTTGATTAAAGATGAATTTTAAGAAAAAAAATAAGAATATTTTTGAAAATAAAATAAAAAATTATGATGAAAACAGTAAACTCAAATGCTTCACTAAGTAAAGAATTAGTGGTCATAATTTAGATATAGAAAATGGTGAACAAAAATTCCTATAAAGGATAGAATTGTTTGTAAAATTAACATAACAACTTAGAGATAATCTATTTGAAAATTGTTTACCTTCTCATAATAATGTATCTGACCAGTTTATGAATAAAATCTTGAATCTTATGAATAAAATCTTAACCAAGAACAAAAAGTAAAAGAAATGCTTAATCTCTATAACATGGAACATGTTTAGAATATTTGCTCCTTTATAAAAGAAAGTCCTTAGAACTGAGGGCAGAAACCTAATAACTTTTTTCCATGTGTTTTGATTTCTAATAAAATTGTTATTTCTTTGCATTATAATTTTTGTTATTGGTTTTTTTTTTGTCAGAAACTTGATTAAATTGTAATATGTTTATATGACAATAAAAAAATTATCAAATTTTTCTGTAATGAATATTTTAAATATACATGTATTTATTCAATAGAGAAATAATGAATTGCCTAAATTTTATTTAGAATAAGTCCTAAAGATAATCTTAAACATTTGTTAAACAATGTTAAATGCAATAAGTGTAAACAATTTTGATTTTAGAAAATTAATTTGATAAACACCTTTTCAATGGAAAAGGGCAGGCATTGTGAAAGTTTGCATTATATTAGAAGATGACAGTCATTTATTATTCACTTTCCAAAAAATACATGTAAAAAATAACTTAAATTGATAGAATTATTTAAAAGTTATAACAATCAAAACAAACATTTGCACATGTTGCAAACAGTCATGAGAACATTTTTACAAAAAAAAGTTAGAAAGCTATATGTTCAACTAGTTTTATTATTTCCTTTTATTTTAGATTTTTCTTGTCATAATCACAGTTATTGAATTTGACAAACACAAAAAGTCATATATTTTTCCTGAGAGACTTTACCTGTAAGTTATGTAATTTTAACACTTTAATGCAGTCATGATTTCTCTTTACCTTGACTAGTTTTTGATAAATACCTTGTGTATTAATTAAGCAGCAGGGGGTATAATGATGGACATTTAGGGCCATCATGGTGACCATATTTTTTATGGCCACCATTAATAAGATAATGTCACAGGTAGTACTGTATGCTACTTTCGGTTGATAAAATGTCACTTCCGGTTTCAAACGATAAGTTAACCTATGATCATTCAAAAATATATGGTTTCTAGGTTCTTTTCCATGAAATAAGTGCAAAAAATACTACTTCCGGTTCATTCAAGGTCACTTCCGGTTTACTTTTTTCAAGGTCATATCTCAACCAACAGTTTGCAAAAGACCCTATGGCTTTATCATGTACCAAGTTGGAGTAATAATCAATTAACCTTAAATTGAATCATTTCAGGGACAATAATTCCTATAAGATATCACTGGATTGTTTCAGACCAAATGTATCATATCTTAATCACAATTAAGCAAACATTTTGCACTAGTTCTTTAATTTGTAATTTTAAAAGTGACAGATGAGATCAAATAACAAGGAAAAGTCAAAATTTAGAATATGACCTTGACCTTTGACCTTGGCCTCATTTTCATTTAAATGAACTAAGTAACTTAAATCAATATACCTTAGGTCTCTATCACTTACCATTCATGCTATACATTTATATATCCCTTATGTCAAATACTGAAGGGGAAATAACTCTCATATGGAGTTTACGTATCGCTTCGGTTAAAATTGGACAAAACATCCTGAGGATATAACGAGCAATTTGGTAAAATAAATTTGTCGCTTTCTTTTACGGTTACGGAGGAGATACACACACAAGGAAAACAGTGTTCGGGGAGATAACTCCTACAAAGAAAAGTATTCGGTTAAGCAGGATCAATTTCAAAGGCGCATAAACTGTTCGATATCATATACGAAACATCTAAGCGACATCCATCTTGCGAAACAAAAATTTATCGCAAGAACAAAATTTGGCGGATTAAAAAAAAAAATAATAATCAGAAGAAAACCAATAGGTCTTTCCACAGAAAAGTGGAAAGACCTAAAAATATAAATCAATTGCTTTAAAAAAGCAATTGTAAACGGTTCTTCACCCCTTCTGAAACATGATTGATTGATATGTGTGTGTTTGTTTGTGTGTGTGTTTGTTTGTTTGTTTGTTTCTTTAAAGGGTTCATATTAGTGTGTTGGTTAAGTTTCTATATTTAGTTAGTTGGAAAGTTTTTATTCTATTTCAGGTCCCGCGCGCGTATTTGTCTCGCGCCAGATTGTGGCGTCACATGACGAAGCCTTATAACAGCGAAAACTTAGTATTTTTTTTTCTTTTTAGGTGGAGTAGTTGGACAGACAACATGTATAACGAGGGAATACACACAATGTATTTCTTTTGTCATTGTAGGAAATTGACGTTTCGATCACAGTTCACGAGCAGTGCATGCTTTGGATTTGATTGATCCGGTGTAACTTTAAAACACGTTTATCGATTATTTTCATACAATGTACAGTTTTCAGCAGCAGTTTGCTACACAGATTTGTATTTTAATCTAGGAGCAGACATTTTATTGTAGGATTTCACAGAGATTTACGGAGCTAGCAGGCGATTTTTACGGCATTGCAATTTCTTTTCTCTATGACAATTCTTGAGAGAAATCTGCACCACGTTGTTTTATGAAGATGTAATACATGTATACCCTGCTGACGGCAAATTTTGCGGTCAATTGGACATGTAGTTTCAGAGAACATCTAATAACAAGCATGTGGATTTTTTTTCAGAAGAGATGTAAATACAATATTAAAAACCAATCGTTCAGAGAACAATTGAAGGTCTTTCCACCTGATACAATATATTTTGATGTTAAAAATAATAAAACTCGGTTAGAAATGTAATTTTCAGTGCCAGATGATAGATAATTGTACGCTGAATTTATAAATACATGATTTCTACACATTTTTTTTTGAAATAAGAGAGATAAAATGTTACTTCCGGTTTGAAAAATGTCAAATTTGGACTCATCTGATAGTTTACTTGACACTGATTTCAAAATATATGGTTCTATGTACTTTTACATTAAATGAGTACACAAAATTGCTACTTCCGGTTTACAAAAGATCATTTCCAGTTGATTGCTTCAAGGTCATATGACTTGCAACTTAATGCACAAAGTCCCATAAGTTTATTATGAATAAATCAAAAGTTAAAGCGAAGGTCAAAATCTAGAACGTCAAATCACACTTTGACCTTGTCCTGAATTTCAAGGTCATGAAACAAGGGTCTCAAATCAAAAGACTCTAGGCCTCTACTATATATTGGTAATGAGTTATATTACCATACTACTAATATTAGATATAAAAGGGGCGTAAACTCCCATTAAATGTCTACGTACCCTTTCAGCTAAAATTTATGTGTTACGACATGTCGCAACTAACAATTCTGTAAAAATATTTTGTCGATATCTTACAAGATTTCTGAAAATTAGTGATAACAAGCCAAATTAAAAATTTTGAACATGACCTTGACCTTTGACCTTGACCTCAATTACAAGGTCATAAGTCAGTGATTTCAAATCGAAAGATGCTAGGTCATTCACTTGAATGGTTTAGGAGTTATGCTGATTTCAAATACATAAGGGGAGAAAACTCCTATAAGGGTTGACCAAAACACTTCGGCTTAAAACGGGTTGAAGTTGCGCCCTATCGTAAACAATTACATGGCAAACACATCATATCATTAACCTTTACGGTTTCTTTTGAATAAAGATAACAAGCAAATTTTAAAATTTAGAACATGACCTTGACCTCAATTTCCTCAAAATGGACCAAGGACTTCATATCAAAAGACTTTAGGCCTCTATGACATATAATGTATGAATTTATCCAACATATCACCTATGCTAAATTTTCAAAGGGAAATAACTCCCATAAGATCATCATCCAATCACATCAATTAAATTGAACCAAACCATTCTTAAGAGCAGACGAACAATTTAGTGAAAACAGTTTGTTAAAATCTTTTACGGTTTCAGAGACGTACAGATAACAAGAAAAAGGGGACGCGGGGAGATAACTCCTATAAGAATAAGTGCTCAGTTACACAGGGTGAGTTTTGAAATCCCCATTACTGTACAACATCATTAGCCAAAAAATCCTTTCGATATGTTGTAAAACAAAAAAGCATCTCAGACGGCAGAAGAACAAAAATATAAATTAAAAACCAATTGTTCAGAGAACAATTGAAGGTCTTTCCACATCAATTTTCAAAGTTATTAAAAAGAAGCTATGAAGAAGTATAAATTTTAGTATAGGTGAAAATATAGTACTCCAAATTGACCTTTAACCTTGACCTCAATTTCAAGGTCATAAGTCTGTGATCTCAAATCGAAGATCACATGTCATTCACTTGCATGGTTGAGGATAAATACTGATTTCAAATACATGAGGAGAGAAAACTCAAATATAGGGTGACGGAAACACTTCTTCTTAAATGGGTTGAAGTTTCGCCATATTGTAAACCTTTATATGGTTAACAAATATTATCATTAACTTTTACTGTTTCTTTTGAATAAAGATAACAAACAAAATTCAAAACTTGAAGCATGACCTTGACCTTTGACCTTGACCTCAATTTCAAGGTCATAGGTCAGTGATCTGAAATCGAAAGACCGGGGGTCAATCACTTGTATGGTTGTGGAGTAATAATGATTTCAAATACATAAGGGGAAAAAACTGCTATAAGGGTTGACCAAAACACTTCCGACTTAAATGGGTTGATGTTTCGCCCTATCGTAAACAGTAATTTGGCAAACACATCATATCATTAACTGTTACAGTTTCTTTTGAATATAGATTACAAGCAAAATTCAAAATTTAGAATATGACCTTGACCTTCGACCTTGATCTCAATTTCAAGGTCATATGTCAGTGAACTCAAATCGGAAGACCTGAGGTCAATAGCTTGTATGGTTGTGGAGAAATACTGATTTCAAATACATAAGGGGAGAAAACACCTATAAGGGTTAACCAAAACACTTCGATTTAAATAGGTTGAAGTTGCGCCTTATTGTAAACAGTTATTTGGCAAACACATCATATTATTAACTGCAACAGTTTCTTTTGAATAACGATAACAAGCAAAATTCAAAATTTATAACATCATCTTGACCTTTGACCTTGACCTCAATTTCCTTCAAATGGACCGAGGACTTCATATCAAAAGACTTTAGGCCTCTACGACTTATAATGTATGAATTTATCCAACATATCGCCTATCTTAAATTTTCAAAGGGAAATAACTCCCATAAGATGTCTTCCGATCACTCCAGTCAAAATTAGGCACATCATTCTTAAGAGTAGACATACAATTTGGTGAAAACAGTTTGTTAAAATCTTTGACGGTTTTAGAGATATAGCGATAACAAGAAAAAGGGGACTCGGGGAGATAACTCCTATACGAATAAGTGTTCGGTCACACAGTGTGAGTTTTGAAACCCCTATTATTGTACAACATCATTGGCCAAAAATCTATTCGATATGTTGTAAAACAAAAAAGCATCTCAGACGGCAGAAAAAAAAGAAAAAAAAATAATCAGAAGAAAAACAAAAGGTCTTTCCACAAAAAGTGGAAAGACCTAATTAAAAACCAATTGTTCAGAGAACAATTGAAGGTCTTTCCACCTCGATAATAAAGAACGAATTTTAAAAAACGGTGTTGGAAAATGTCACTCCTGGTAATTTGTTACTTAAAACTGATATTAAAAATTAGAATTCTGATACTTTTTCATACATGTAGGAATAGTCTGAAATAGGCTACTTCCGGTTAAAATACGGTTATTTCCGGTTGACCTGATAAATGGTGAAATATCTACAACCAAATGCAGAAGACTTAATTGTTTTATAAAGAACCAGTAAGAATTTTTAGCAAAGGTCAAAATCTAGAACGTCAAATTGACCTTTGACCGTGACCTCAATTTCAAGGTCATAGGTCAGTGATCTCAAATCAAAAGAACCCAGGTCATTCACTTGTATGATTGCGGAGTAATACTGATTTCAAATACACCAGGGGAGAAAACTCCTATAAGGGTTGACCAAAACACTTCGACTTAATGGGTTGAAGTTGCGCCCTATCGTAAACAATTATTTGGCAAACACATCATATCATTAACTGTTACGGTTTCTTTTGAATAAAGATAACAAGCAGAATTCAAAATTTAGAACATGACCTTGACCTTTGACTTTGACATCAATTTACTTCAAATGGACCGAGGACTTCATATCAAAAGACTGTAGGCCTCTACGACTTATAATGTATGAATTTATCCAACGTATCGCCTATCTTAAATTTTGAAAGGGAAATAACTCCCATAAGATGTCTTCCGATCACTCCAGTCAAAATTAAGCAAATCATTCTTAAGAGTAGACATACAATTTGGTGAAAACAGTTTGTTAAAATCTTTGACGGTTTTAGAGATATAGCGATAACAAGAAAAAGGGGACGCGGGGAGATAACTCCTATACGAATAAGTGTTCGGTCACACAGGGTGAGTTTTGAAACCCCTATTACTGTACAACACCATTGGCCAAAAATCTATTCGATATGTTGTAAAACAAAAAAGCATCTCAGACGGCAGAAAAAAAAAAAAAAAAAAAAAAAAAAAAAAAATAATCAGAAGAAAAACAATAGGTCTTTCCACGATAAGTGGAAAGACCTTATAATCAGAAGAAAAACAAAAGGTCTTTCCACGAAAAGTGGAAAGACCTTATAATAATAATCAGACCAAATGCAATAGGTCTTTCCACAGAAAAGTGGAAAGACCTAATATAAATAATCAGAACAAAAGCAAAAGGTCTTTCCACGGAAAGGTGGAAAGACCTTATAATCAGAACAAATACAATAGGTCTTTCCACAGAAAAGTGGAAAGACCTAATAATTATAATAAAACTTTCATAGCAATCCTTGATAACCTTTTAAAAAAGGAAATATATTCCAAAGTTGCAAGGCAGAAATTTATCTTAATTAAATTAAAATAAATTTTGTCATACAAGAAGCACTTTTACTACCTTAATACAGGTTTATTTTACAGGTAAAAAGAAAACCCTATTTTTCTTAAACTCGTGTATTACTTATCTAGCCTTGTAATATAAGTTTATAGTATGCTGTAATTTTCAATGGATGTTATTTGAAATTTATTACTTACCAGGTGTGATCTTGTTAATTAGTGTGCCCCAAGCAGGATGTATTACTTTATAGTTTACCGCTAATCAGGAGAATAATTTTATTCATTTCTTTATTTTTTTTATCCCTTTTTGAAATATATATATCCCAAGTTATAATAAGAATAAATGTATTTCTGACATAAGGTTAAACAATGTTAGTGATTTTGTTGGCTGTTGTTACCTCATTAAAAAGATAGTTATATATCTATTGTATGTAACCATAAAACATATGTAGTTTTTATTAAGGAATTTAAGAAAATCAAGTTTTGATTAAAAAAAACACATGACAAAAAATAAGCACCTTAATAAGCTTTTATTACACTCAGTAAAGGTGTGGTTTTCAGGTAAAAAAAGTCTTTTTATTAAACAAGACTCAGACTTTAAAATTAGATACTTTAACTATCTCGATTTGATAAATCTGAGAATCATGTAAGGATGTTACAATCTGTATATATAATTAATTAGGTCTTTCCACTTTTCTGTGGAAAGACCTATTGTATTTGTTCTGATTATTTTTTTTTCTTCCGCCAAATTTTGGTATCGCGTAAAATTTTTGTTTCGCAATATGTCGCTAAGATATTTCTTAAATAGTATCATACAGTTTATACGCTTTTTATTTTCATCCATTCTAAGCCGAACAATTTTCTTTGTAAGAGTTATCTCCCTATTCACTGTTTATCAAGTGTGTGCATCGCCTTCGTAACAAAAAAAGATATCGACAAAATTCTTTTTCTAAATTGTTCGTTACATCCTCAGGAATTTTTGGCTGATTTGGATAGAAGAGATTCGATGAAATTTTAAAGGAGTTATCTACCTTACCCAAATAAATTTGTCGGTATGTTTTTTTAACTAATAAACCGTTAACCTTATAACCCTAGAATTTTTTTTATTTTAGGTCCCTAGGTCCTTACTTGGAAAATGAGGTCAAGGTCAAATGTCAAGGTCAAGTTCTCAATTTTGACTTCTCCTTGTTTTTGCATTTTCTCAAACACTTTTAAAGATATATATGAAACAACAAGTGCAAAATGTTTGCTTTATTGTAATTAAGATATGTTACATGGGTCTGAAACAATCTAATGGCATCTTATAGGAGTAAGTGCCCCTGAAAGGTCCAAATATAAGGTTAATTGATTATTACTTCAACTTGGTTCATTATAAAGCCATATGACCTTTTACAAAAGGTTGGATGACATATGCTCTTGAAAAATGACAACCGGAAGTGACCTTGAGAAAACCGGAAGTAGCCATTTTTGTACTTTCTTCATGGAAAAGTACTCGGAATCCATATATTTTGTAATTTTAATACATTAACTTATCACTGAAGACTAGAAATGACTTTCGATAAACCGGAAGTGGCCAATTATCTCCTGGTTTACAAGCAAAAGTATATAGAAACTATATATTTTTGGAATCAGTGTGAATGAAACTATTATATGAGACCGGAAGTGACATTTACTTCACCGGAAGTAGCTAATTATCTCCCTTATTTCACTTAGAAGTTTATAGAAACCACTTATTTATCGCATCAGTATGAAGAAACTGATGATAAGATGCCAATTTTAACTTTCAGTTAACACGAACTAGCTTCTTTTCAATAAATTTAAAAATTGCTGTGGAAAGACGTTCAATTGTTCTCTGAACAATTGGTTTTTAATTTTATTTGATTATTGTGTCACATTGATTTTACATTAAACAATGATATAATAAAAAATATACATTTAAAAAAATCAATACCCAGTCATTGAGTTGGCTTATGAGACACTTATGAACAAAAAAATTCACATTTACATGTATATAACAATTCCTAAAATTTGTTTTTTTTTTGTACAATTTTAAAAAGATTTATCTTTATTTTATTATGGCTGTTTTCATATCAGTTGAAAAGAAAGTGAGCTTAACAAAAAATAAAAATGATAAAAAGTAGAGGATATTTGGTCTAGTAAGGTCCAGACTGGCGGAGTATTGTTCAGACCTTTGGTCGAGTATTGTTCAGACTGAATAAATAGGTCAAGAGCTGGTCAAGCATTGGTCGAGTACAGGTCGAGAATTGGTAAATATAAAAAAGAAGATGTGGTATGATTGCCAATGAGACAACTCTCCACAAGAGACCAAATGACACAGAAATTAACAATTATAGGTCACTGTACGGCCTTCAACAATGAGCAAAGCCCATACTGCATAGTCAGTTATTAAAGGCCCTGAAATGAAAATGTAAAACAATTCAAACGAGAAAATTAACGGCCTAATTTATGTAAAAAAAATGAACGAAAAAAAAAATATGTAACACATCAACAAACGGCAACCACTGAATTACAGGCTCCTGACTTGGGACAGGGACAAACATACAGAATGTGGCGGGGTTAAACATGTTTGCGGGATCTCAACCCTCCCCCTAACCTGGGACAGTGGTGTAACAGTACAATATAAGAACGAACTAGAAAAATCAGTTGAAAATGGCTTAACTCATCAGATGGATACAAATAGAAATACATCTAACAAAAACACAGAGTGGACGTGGCCGGGTACTTGTATAACCCAACAACAAAAAGACACTAAGTACAGATCTGAGAGTACTCGAAGTTACTGACAGCTAGTTCAAAGCCACTAACAACTAATCAAAAAAATCATGCATCTAAAACTAAATGTCTAAGACGGTTTCAGACTGGTCAAGTAATAGTACAGACTTTTTTCACTAGGAAAGATAGAGTCAAGTTCAAATCGGTGCATTCGAGTATTGTTAAGACTGGGTCGAGTAATATTAAGGAAATATCAGACCAATTCAGACTGGTCGAGTAAAAATCAGTACATTCGAGTACAGATATAGAACATTTCAGACTTTTACTGGTTTGTAGTGAACGCAACGTTAATAAAAATTTGATAACTACAACCTCATTTGCAAGACATGTTTACGGCTGCAACGTCAACTGCTAATCAAGTCGACGAATGTCATGACAGACAGATTTATGCCATAAACGTTTCCTATAGACTGAAATGCCAAAGAATCGACTGCAAAAAAACATTTTTAAATAAAATTTATGGTCATTATCCATATCTGAGCTAAAAGATGTCAAACAAAAAGCTTGGAGATCATTTAGACACCTGTTGAGCGAAGATTTCGCATTGGAAAAATAATTTCTTATTGTTATACATTCAAGGTGATATATTTGTACAAGTTCTGAAGAGAAAGAGGAAAACAACGGAACAACAGAAATACTGAACTACAACAAAAGCAAACATCAACAAACATCAACAAACATAGAAACAAACTGTAGATAGTAGATAAAAACTGCGACATTCCAGAATTGGTACAGGACATTTTAAGAAAAAAAATGGTTGGTTGAACCTGGTTTAATGGCTAATAAAACAGCCCGTTTATATGGCAATGTTAAAAATGTCGCTAAAATGACAACACTACCTGACAGGAATACAGTATGCTATAATTCAACAATTTGCATAAAGTAATTTTTTTGAATAGAATGAAACGCACGTTGAAATCATGATCAACATTGTAACTTTTTCCTTAATTTTCAATGATGTCCGCTAACTAAATAAGGTTAAGCGACTATGTTGAATGCATTTATCCCATTGAACTTGAAATATAGGATGCACCATATACAGTTAATTCTACCTCATATCTTGACTTACGTCTATAAAAATTAACATAGAGATACATAAAAAAGAAGATGTGGTATGATTTTCAATGAGACAACTCTTCACAAGAGATCAAATGACACAGAAATTAACAACTATTGGTCACCGTACGGCCTTCAACAAGAGTCGGTTGAGAAGAACATTTTACGACTAAAAAGATGATTTCACCTTCCAAATTCACAGAACTTTACATTTCTATGTAATAAACAAAACAACAGAGCTTGCATATGGAGTATATAATTCACAGTTGATACGATATACAAGGGCTGACATTTCTAATCATATTTTGCTGCTCACCAGGAAGCTATTAAACCAAAACATCAAAGTGGTGAAGTTGAAATCATTCCTACGAAAATTTTACGAACGTAAAAGTTGGTTGACCGTTATAAAATATCTGTTTAATAGATGATGACTGATATTTTTCAATTGTCGTAACAACAATCCTGAATTATTATGAACTACCGAATACGAATTATTATCGGATGTTTCCCTACAGCGGTAACACGCCAGTGCCATATGTGGAGAAGAATCTGCTTACACTTCCAAGGCACCTGAGATCGACCCTCCTTTTTTGAATAAAAAAGGGGCGGATTCGTATAGCTCAGTCTTTAGTTTCGTATGTTATGCTGTATTTTGTATACTGTAGTTTGTATTTTTGGTCCTTTTCTCTTTTTGTCATGGGTAGTTTATTTTCAACTTATGAGTTTAATTGTGCCTTTGGTATCTTTGGCCTCTCTTTTTCAATAGTTGTAATAATGCGTTCAACGATCATATATGATCATTCGTGATATATACGCGGCTTAAACCAGCATGATTTTCGTGAAGTATTAAAAGTTTTTCTATATAATCACTTAGCTATGCAATCAATATAAAAGTAAATATAATAGTAAAGATAAAGTGTGTAATTCTTCGGCAATGATTTACTACCTTACTGGTTTTTTTTTAACACTGGGATTACCTTATCTATAAACTACACCTCGGGTAAAATACCGATAACAAACATAAATTTAAAAAGATACACACATACATCACTCAATACATTTGCTATTTTTTTTTTACATTATTAATAGCTTTGATAACTTCGTTTCTTGTAATACTATTTTTCAAGAAATCATTTTATTATTAAGAATAATATTGAAATAAGGTTCTGAGTTTGCTTCATATCCTTAAGAAAATAAAATAAAATTATAAATCGATCTCATTCTACATACACTCTCTTTTTTGCACGTTCAAAGGTTTCCAAATCTCACTGGCGGATTCGCTTATAAGCGTTTTCATATTTTTTTTAAAATCATTGATCAAGAGTCGAATGCTATCAGTCACAGTTTTCTTATAATGTTTATCTCTATTTCTTAATCATTGCTTAAATACATCAGAGATATAGTGCTAATATCACCTGAGTGATTTTCTATATGTTTGTCTACTTTAAATACAATCTTTATTTAGCCAGAGTGAGTCCTTATTATTAGGTCTTTCCAATTTTCCGTGGAAAAACCTATTGCTTCTGTTCTGATTATTATTTTTTTCTTCCGCCTAATTTTTTTTCTTGCGCAGTATTATTGTTTCACAAGATGTCGCTCTGATATTTGGTATATGATATTGAACAGTTTATACGCTTTTGAAACTGACCCTGGTTAACCGAACACTTTTTCTTGTAGGAGTTATCTTCCCAAACATTGTTTTTTCCTGTTGCCACTAATCCTTCGCAACTGTAAAAGAATCTGACAAATTTATTTTACAAAACTGCTCGCTAAATCTTCGAAATGTTTAGTATGGTTTTGACCGAAGCGTTCCGGAGACCCCATATGAGACTTATTTCCCCTTATGCATTTTATGTAAGTGACATACATTTGAAAATGGTAATCCATAAGTGAAAGAGACCTATTGTGTTTGGATTTGAGGTTATTGGTCCAAAATAAGACAATCAGGTCAATGTCAAAAGTCGAGGTCATATTCAAAATTTTGATTTTGGCTTCTTTTCACTTCTTTTAAAAAACCATATAAGATATTGACAACATTTTTTTTATTAAATTGTTAGATGCAACATTGCGTAACACATACATTTTGGTTGAAAGGGTAAGTTGACATTTAATGGGAGTTTTTTTCCCTCTTATATTTAATATTACACGTATGATTATATAACTCATTAACCATATATAATAAAGTCCTAGGGTCTTTTGATATGAGGTCCTTGGTTTATGACCTTGAAATTTAGGTCAAGGTCATAGGTAAATATGGCGTTCTAGATTTTGACTTTTGCTTTAACTTATTATGTATAAATGATAACGCCATAAGACTGTGCATTAGGTTGCAAGCCATATGACCTTGAAAAGGCCAACCGGAAGTAAACTTGTGCAAACCAGAAGAAGCTTTTTAGAACCATATATTTTAGGAATCAGTATCAAGTAAACTATCAAATAATAACGGAAGAGACATTTTTCAAACTGGAAGTAACAAATTTATTCCCAGATTTCAAACAAAAGTGGATAGAAACCATATATTTTTGAATTCAGCGTACAATAAGCTATCATTTGACACTGAAATTGACATTTTAAAACAGATATTAAGATTTTCATATCAAAATGTATCGTTTCGGTTGGAAAGACCTTCAATTGTTCTCTGAACAATTGGTTTTTAATTATTAATTTTTGTTCTTCCGCCTAATTTTTGTTCTTCCGCAGTATTATTATTTCACAAGATATCGCTTAGATATTTGGTATATGATATCGAACAGTTTATACGCTTTTGAAACTTACCCTGTTTAACCGAACACCTTTTCTTGAAAGATGTTTCTTCCTAAACACTGTTTTTCTTGTGGCCTCTACTCCTTCGCAACCATAAAAGATCACGACAAATTTGTTTTGCCAAATTACTCGTTATATCTTCAGGATTAGGATGATCACTTGGACCGAAGCTACACTGAGACTCCATATGAGAGTTATTTCACCTAGGTTCTTTTGATTTGAGGTCCTTGGTAAAAATAAAAAGAAGATCAGGTCAAGGTCAAAGGTCAAGACCATGTTCTTATTTTCTACATTAAGTTCATATCGCCTTTTCCTAAAAAGAGCTATGGATATCGACAAAACAGATTAACCATAATGTTTGTCGCGACATGTCATAACTGGAATTTTTTTTGTCAAAATGGTGCGCGTTATTTTATTGCGGGGTCAATGCCCCTGAAATTGTCAAATCAACAAATTACTAATTGAAACTTCAAACTTTGCAGCTATCAATTTGTTAATGTATCTTATCTCAATTATCAACCAAAGTCTACTACTACACTCCCCCCTTTTTTTCCAACTGATTTTTTTCGTTATCCCATTTCTATGAAATGAAAATCGCCAAGTCAGTTCCGTACATCTTACTGTAAAATGCTAATCCTTCTAATGATTTTGTTTTCCTCTTAAAGTTGATGTGTTTCCCTCGGATTTAGTTTGTAACCCGGATTTGTTTTCTCTCTATCGATTTATGACTTTTGAACACCGGTATACTACTGTTTCCTTTATTTATGAAAACAAATTTCTGAAATAGAAATCCATCCTTAACAAAATCTGCTCCAATTCATGTATTTTTTTTAAATTAACCGATAAACGTTTTGTTAAATTACTACAACAACAGCATTATTTTTGTGTGCATACACTGAATGAAGACTCGTGATCAGCGATTAGACGATATTTTACCTGTAAAATGAATCGATAAAATATATGTATCCGTTAGCACTATAAATATACGTGCGGTCCGCTTGACGGCCTGTCCTGGATTGAGAAGTTAAAACCAATGACGTAGAAATCGCTCCGAAGTTCGTAAATTTTACTGAAATCCTACAATCAAATTTCTAAACATGCATTAAAATACAAATCTGTTCTCCCGTAAAAGTTTTGTATGAAAAATGCATGCATGATCCGTTATCAATGACCTGTAAAAATAAAATCAATAATTATCGTGTTATTCTTATCAAAACACATGTGCTCTGTTCAACGGTCTCCCCTGAAAAGATATTAAAACTCCAGATAAACATATTTGAGCATCACGTAGCTTTACAAACACCACCGCGCGCGCAGACCGAATTTTAGAATAAGTCCATATCCAAATATAAAACTGTCAAGACAAAATGTTACTAAGTTTTCCTACAAATTCAAACAAAATACACACACAACAAATATAAAAAAAAACTTGAAGTCTGAGTTGCCGTAGAAAATAGAGAAAATTTATAAAAGGAAGATGTAAGGATTTTTTTTTCATTAGGACACCAAGGCCGTCCGTTTGGCTATCCAGGATGTATTAATACGCAGCCACGTTCGGTCAGAATATGGACGTTAAGTCCGATACCTCGCATAGAGAGTGTGCCATGCATTCAATCAATCAATCAATCAATGCATCGTTCCCATGAGTTTAATACGGAGTCCAATATCTCATTTGTTTCTTTTTCGCTTGTTTCACGAGACCCTATCCCATGTGTTTAATTAGTCGATCAGTCAACCAACCAACCAACTAATCAATCAATAATAAATCAGCCAATCAATCATTTTTCGGGGGAAAGACCGTTTACAATTGATTTTACAACAATTGATTTATATTTATAAGTATTTTTTCTTCTTCCGCCACATTTTTATTATACGGTGTATAGCGGTTTCGCAAGATGTCGCTTAGATCTTTTGCATATGATATCGAACAGATATTTCTATTTTGAAACTGACCTTGTTTAACTGAACGCTTTTTATTGTAAGAGTTATTTCCCCAAACACTGTTTTTCTTGTGTGCGAATCTCCTTCGCAACCATAAAAGATTACGACAAAATTATTTCACCAATTTGCTCGTTATATCCTCAGGATCTGAAGAATAATTTTGACCGCAGCAGTCCGGAGACTCTTTATGAGAGTTATTCCCCCTTCTGTATTTAAAACAAGTGAAATGTAACTGTAAGTAGTACCCCATAAGTGACAGAGACCTAGTGTCTTTTGAATTGAGGTTCTTGGTCCACCAAAAAGAAAACGGGGTCAAGGTCAAAGGTAAAGATCAGATTCTAAATTTGGATTTGACTTAATATTGCTTCTTTTAAGAAATCGTATAAAATATCGACAAAATATTTTTACTAAACTGATATTTGCGACATGTCGTAACATACATATTTTAGTTAAAAGCATGCGATGACATTTGAAGGGAGTTTCCTCCCCTCCAATACTCAAAATAAGCTGTATTGGATAGAACTCATTTCCATACATAGTGGGGACGGAGAGTCATCTGATTTGAGGTCCTTGCTCTATTAAACATCTTCATATAACAACGTTGGGCAGCAACCTCCCAAGATTTATCGTAGCGGGAACAAATATCAATGATTAACAATTCTTCTCTGAATACATGGACCAAATTCTTGTGTGCTCTACTTCACTGAAACTACTTGTCCAATTGATCCCAAACTTTGCAGCCACCAGGGTATACATGTATTCAATCAAATCGTTGTGCAGCTACCTTCCAAGAATTTTCGTAGACAAAACAAATTTCAATGCTGTAAAAATCGCTTTCGAGCTCCGTTAACATCAGTGAAATCCTACAATAAAATGTCTGTTCCTAGATTAAAATACAAATCTGTGTTACAAACTGCTACTGCAATATGTACTTTGAATGAAAATAATCGATAAACGTGTTTTAAAAGTACACAAGATAAAATAAACCAAAAGCATGCCCTGCTCGTGAACTCCAATCAAACACCAATTACATACAGTAACAAAATAATAATGTTATGTGTAATTACGTCGACTTGCATAAATATGCTTAGTTTTCGCTTTTATGAACAAGCCTCGTGACACCACAATTTGGCTCGAGAGACACGCACGGGACGTGAAATAGAATAAAAACTTTCCAAACTAAATATAGAAACTTAACCAATACAAGAATGTGGACCCTTGTATGAAAATGAGAACTTGGGTCCCGCCCCTCTTTTTATTTAAGGGGAGAGTCATTAAACTTGTTTTTTTCTTTTACTCGTGTGTTTTTTTCTTTTTTTATCCTTGCAATGTGAACAATTGACAGGAAGACGTTAAGACATTATTGAACAAATAAAACAAACAAACAAACAAACAAAAATTAAAATTAAGAAACAAACAAACAAACAAACAAATATAGCAATCAATCATGTTTCAGTTTCAAAGGGGAAAAACCGTTCACATTTGCTTTTTTAAAGCAATTGATATATATTTGTTATTATTATTATTATTCTCATATTTGGACATATTGACATGAACACGAAAGGTTTTTAAAGCAAGTTTAAAAAGAAAACTTGTTACATCATCTACTGTAGTTTTGCTCTAAACCATCGACATCTTTGCTCATTTCTTAAAGACATAAAAACGATTCATCAACATATTTAGTATTCATGGTACGTTTGAACTTTAATATTTCGCTATGTTTCCATTTACCAATAATTTCAGTTTCGTTTGTAAAGAACAGTTTGTATCGTCTCTGATGAAATTTTTTCACAATTTAACTAAAGAAATAATTCAGAATGAATATCTGAAAAAGACTGCAAAAAAATAAATCTTCAAAATCTGTCATTTTGCAAACTGGATTTGCTGAACTAATCGCGTTACCAACAACAGTCAACTGCCTTTTATTTTATTTACCACTTCTATACACACAGAATCGTACGTTTATCATAAATATATTGAACTTTTGGATTTCTTGTATATAACAGGAAACGCAATAAGCCTGCATACTCATAGTTTTTAAAGTCTTGTTAACAGAGTTCTGATTGTCTTTTGTGTTTATTTATTTTGTGAGTGAGCACTGTTCAGTTGTACCTAACTCTGTTTTTCATTAATTTCAACAATTTATTCTTTGTACTTTAATTGAAAATGTGAACACTTGTACACGTGGTAACTAAGGCCACCCCAAATTAATACCTCGTTCGTTGGATTCCCCGCGTGTCGTGAAGGGTCGACCAGAAAAAAGTACTTAAAAAAAAAAAAAAAACCGCGTCCGGTACGAAGCCTCGCGCGTCCGTCTCTAAATTTATATGAAAAAAAAATTGAAATCGGTTGTGAAATTGACATAAAAACGATCTAGATCTAACATCACAACGTTGGTGTTACAATATTATAGCCATATTTAGTATGATAAACATTACTAACGTCAGAAACGAGTATATCTCTAAAATATGATTTGGGCAATTCGTTTACCGAATTGTTGGAAGTGCTCCGTCCAAGACCACAAACGTTCATAACATAAAACTACAATTACGACCAGGCAATATGACAGCAATTTTTAGACCAGCTGCAACTACCATCCCTAAAAGATCGTCCAACCCAAAACAGATAATATCCTCTTCTGCAATGGCATACACGGCGAAGCCAATTTACCATCTGATCAACTGAACAAAACCATCTAGGACAACAAGAACATGCATGTGGTTCATAAGTGTTTCTAGTTTCTCGTTTCTTTATATAGATTAGACCGTTGGTTTTTCTGTTTAAATGGTTTTACACTAGTCATTTCTGGGGCCCTTTATAGCTTGCTGTTCGGTGTGAGCCAAGGCTCCGTGTTAAAGACCGTACTTTGACATATAATGGTTTACTTTTACAAATTGAGACTTGGATGGAGAGTTGTCTCATTGGCACTCATATCACATCTTCTTATACCTATTATGGTCAACATTTCCTGAGACTGAAAACTAAACCAGACAAATTAAAATCCTGCTTCACACAAAACACAGTTAAAGATTGGAATCTACTACCACCGGATTATTTCACCAAGAACCAGCTAAAACTTTCAGTGTAAGGGGAGACCCACTTTAGTGAGTTAGTTGACTCACGCACAGTGTAGGAATATCTTTGAATGATTTACTGTATACCTATCAAGATCAAATGACAAAGCAACGACGCCACAGAATTGAAAGATTTAAATTGTGACAATATAACATGCATACGAATAAAAACATGATTTTTTTTTATCTTTTATTATATTTGCTAGTATCATTATAGTCCGAGATTACTCTGACGTCCAACGGCTATTTTGCCAGACAAACTGTCCCCGTCCCACGGTTCCAGCTGGTCTGGCAAAACAGCCGTTGGACGTCAGACTAATCTCTGACAGGTATCATTACAAAGTTATATTTAAAAAAATTTGAGAATAGAAATAGGGAATGTGTAAAACAGACAGCAACCCAACCAAATAGCAGAAATCAGCCTAATGCCACAATGGATCTTCAACACAGCACGAAAACCTCGCACCCAGAGCCTGGCTTCAGCTGACAATTATGTATACACGTTAAAACCACGGAATTTGTTTTGAATTTGACAAGAATGTTTATGAGTTAATTGAATTTAACACATTGATCCATCTTTACAATTTAGAAAATCTTCTAAAAATAAGAATTTGTATGATTGTCAATGAGACAACCTTCAACCGGATACAAAATTTGTTGAAGTTTGCAACTAGTTAACGGTATGGGCATCATCACAGAGCAATATCCACATGCACAGATATATCAATTTGATTGTCATTAAATTTTACAGGAAAGCAATGACTTTTATATAGTGGAATGTTTTGAAATGTTCCATTTGTTTAATTAGTATATAGCATTTGACTGGTTCATTCGAATGGTTTTTGAAGGACAGTCCTTTATCAATTGTCAGCTTGTTAAATACACAAATATTTATGGTTGCATATACAAGCTTTATACATGCATTTATGCTTTGCATACGTTCATTTAAAACTACATACAATTCATCAATTATAACTTACAATAAACATGGATGCATGCCTGTTCATAGCTGTTGCACTTTTTTCATGTTCATCAGGATCATATTTATTTGATCAGACTACACAAAGTTGTAGGTTATGCTACAAGTTAACCATTTAATACTTGGAAATATTTTCAAAAGATTAAACTGGGTTTCAAGAGAACAAATTGAGAAGCACAATAGGTTAATATAAGAACTAGTATATGAAATATATCAAATATCAAGCACCAAAACTATGTAATTTTCTAATCGCTCGCTTGCTTAAAATTCTTTTCATAGATTTTAATCAAAAATTATTTCAAAAATAATATCAAGTGAAAAATTCTTTCGCCTGCCAAAAATCAAATTTCGGGAAAAAAAACAATTGAAATAATTTCGCTCTCTCGCTACACTTTTTCAAAGCAAAGAGCCCAAAAAACTAAAAATTAATTTGGTGTGATCATTATTTACCCTCTTGTTGCTACTTAATACTGGAATCAACTGGAGACAAAAGTTGGCGGAAAACAATCTTTCGTAGCAATAAAAGGCAAATATTTATCTGAGTTGATGCGTGTTTTTAGAGGAAAATTTAATTCCACATTTGAAACAAAGAAAGGACAAATGATTATTGTACAAAAATAAGGAGATATGGAATGATTGCAATGAGACAACTATCCTCCAGAGTTTTAAGGACGAAGATTAAAGCTGGTATTGGTCATCGTATGGCCTTCAAACAGAAAATTCCATACTGCATCGTCAGCTATTAAAGGCCCCGACATGAACAATTTGAAATAATTCAAACGCAAAAAACTAAGGGCTTAATTTATAAAATATCATGTACGATAAAAACAAAGTACACAAACATGAACCAAGAACAACCACTATGTTGCAAGCCCCTAACCAGGGACAGACACATACATAAGTTTGCGAGGTCACACATGCTTGTGAACAGACGATCCTCTCATAACCTGGGACACTGGTGTTATAGCAAAACATAAGAACTGTACATATCAGTTGCATATATCTTAATATCACTAACGATACCAATTCTACTGCACCACATTAGCATTATGACAATGTATGTCAGTAGTGTCAATAGGCCGATTCTGCGGCACTTGCCATTTTAAGCACAGATTCAGCATAGGAACCCCAACCCCAAACATAAAATGCAAACGCAATACGTTTCAATTAGCCTAAGGGTAAAAACAAGAATGTCTTTCAGTTTAGCACAAAACCCAAACACCTTAGAAGGATGTAATCCTAGGGTAAATACAAATATGTCTTTTACACAAAACGTCAGAGATACCCCAGCCCCAAATACCTTAGAAGGAAGCATTCCCCAAATTGATATACATGAAGGGATGGCATCCAATAGTGTTGATATGAATATGGATCAGTTCAAAGAAAATGAAGAACTCAAAACTTGTGGTGCTCCACTAAAAAGAAAGAAGGGGCAGTTTTGTAAGAGTAAACCAAGGAAAGATGGGCTTTGCTGGAGACACAGTAAAGAACCACGCCAGCAGGAGGATACCCCAGTTGTAGGGAATATTGTGGTGAAAACCACCATGAAAGAACTTCGAAAAATCGCAAAGAAGGAGGGTCTTAAGGGATATAGTAGGAAACCCAAGGGGGAATTGGTTAAGTTAATTGAGACCAATACTGCCCACAAATTTACTCGCGAAGAGGTTTTTACCAAAAAGGAACTGAAGACCATTGCCAAAAGACGGGGAATTACCAACTATTCCCGACTAGGGAGAGCTGACCTGACCGAACTGGTGAAAAAGAACATTGAAAATGCCCCCGTTGAAGAGGAAATCAAAATTGTTAACCGACGCGATGCATTGAAAGGTGTATTTGGCACAATCACCATTGAACCCTTGAAACAGCATGATATGCTAACGTTTTTTAATGTAAGTCAAAGCACTATCGCCAGCACAATTTCAGATACACTCACCAAAAAGAAGGCCATAAAAGTGCAATTAGTACTACAGGTGGAGATGGTAAAAACAAACCCAGCGACCGGAGAAAATATCTACGTCATTCCCCACTTTAGATCAACCCTTACCACCATCACCGAATCCACAGACCTTGAGTTGGAAATAGCATTTATGGTCGAGAAGGTAAAAGAAAATATGGCTAAATACATGCGTGAAGGTAGTGGGTGGACATTTGGTCATATTGAAAAGCTAGAAATCCATTTAAACAAGTTTAAACCTCTCAAGGGCAGTTCCTACATAGCATTGCCAAAACCGCCCGCTCAAAAGAAAGCTATCATCAATGTGCAGAATACTGATCAGGAATGCTTACGCTGGGCCATTCTTTCAGCCCTACATCATGAGGAAGTTGACAAAAACTGTACCAAACGGGTGGGTCAGTACAAAAAGTGGGCTGATGAGTTCAATTTTGACGGCATTGAGTTTCCAGTCTCGCTAAAGGCCATTGACAAATTCGAGAGGCAGAACACCGACCTAAACATTAACGTCTTTGGCTTTGACGGTGTAAAGAAGGGTGAAGATGAAGAAGAGGACCTCCAAATATATCCACTCAGAATATCTAAGAATACAGGTTCGAGACATGTGGATCTTCTGTTCCTGACCAATGAGAGCAAGCAGCACTATTGCTGGATTAAGAGCCTATCTCGACTTTTGAGCTGTCAAATCTCAGAGCATGGTCATGAACTGTTCTTTTGCCGCAGGTGTTTGTCTCACTTCTCAAGACAGGATATCCTGGATGAGCATATGGAGTATTGCAGTCAGAAGGATGCAGTAAGGATCGAGATGCCAGAGGAAGGAACCCACATAGCCTTCCATAACCACAAAAAGTTGATGAGGGTTCCATTCGTCATTTATGCGGATTTCGAGTGTTTTACGGAGAAGGTCGACACTTGCCAGCCAGATCCATCACAGGCCTACACAAAGGCATATCAACAACATCGACCATCAGGTTTTTGCTATAGGGTGAAATATGCTCACGGTGATTACAAAGACTCAGTCATCTACTGTGGAGAGGATGCAGCTAAAAAGTTTGTACAGTGCATGGAGCAGGAAGTTAGGGAGATTGCTAAGCTTTACAAGGAAAACAAACCTATAGAGATGACCGACGATGATAAGGAGATTTTTGAAGCAACCACAAACTGTCACATTTGCGGTGGTGAATTAGCTGGTGACAAGGTTCGCGACCACGATCACCTCTCAGGTAAGTATCGCGGTGCAGCACACAACCAGTGCAACTTGGACTTCCAACTTCCAAGACATGTACCCATTGTTTTCCACAACTTGAGTGGATACGACGCCCATCTTTTTGTGAGCGAATTAGGAGTTGGAGAAGGTAAGATAAACTGCATCCCTAACACCGATGAGAAATACATCAGCTTCTCGAAAGAAGTAGATGGAGCATTGGAGATGAGATTCATAGATTCATACAGGTTTCTACCGAACTCCCTGGAAACCTTGGCAGGGAATCTTACAAAGGAACAATTCGGGGCAATAAAGAAGTGCTTTGGCGATCGATATGAACTGATGATCAGGAAGGGAGTATATCCCTATGATTACATGGATGGACCTGCCAAGCTAGAGGAAACACAACTACCACCCAAGGAGGAATTCTTCAGCAAACTCTATGGCACACACATCAGCGACGAGGACTATGCACAGTGTAAGACTTTGCGGGACTACCACAATCTATACCTGGAAAGTGATGTAGCCATATTGGAGGATATTTTTGAGGACTTCAGGAATATATGTATGGCTAACTATAAACTCGACCCTGCACACTATTTCACATCTCCAGGACTATCCTACGATGCAATGCTAAAATGTACAGGAGTGAGACTAGAACTCCTCTCGGACCCTGATATGCTGATGATGTTTGAGAATGCAACCAGAGGAGGTGTCGCCATGATCTCTCATCGACATGGCAAGGCTAACAATCCCTACATGAAGAATTTTGATAGCTCCCAGCCAACTAAGTATTTGACCTATCTTGACGCCAACAACCTCTACGGATGGGCGATGGTACAATCTCTGCCCACGGGAGACTTTGAGTGGGTAGAGCCAGAGGAGATTGAGGAGATCCTAGAGTACCCCGATGACCATGAATATGGTGCCATGGTAGAGTGTGATTTGGAGTACCCCGAAAAGCTTCATGATGCTCACAATGACTATCCACTAGCTCCAGAGAATGTGGAGATAAATAAGGTGCGAAAGCTAGTGCCTCACCTAGGTAAGCGCGAAAAGTATACTCTCCACTACGGAAATCTCAAAATGTACCTGACGATGGGCATGAAACTCACCAAAACACGTCGGATTATCAGGTTTAGACAATCCCCATGGCTCAAACACTACATCGATCTTAACACCGCTCTCCGCACCAAAGCTAAGACCGATTCTGAGAAAGACTTTTTCAAACTTATGAATGTCTCAGTTTTCGGAAAGACCATGGAGAACATCCGCAAGAGGGTGGACGTCAGACTGGTCAATAGTGAGAAGCAGGCACTTAAGCTTGTGGCCAAACCCAACTTCGATCGTCGGGTCGTCTTTACCAACAACTTAGCAGCCGTCCACATGAAAAAGACCAAGCTTAAGTTTGATAAGCCTGTGTATTTGGGAGCCTGCATTCTGGACATCTCAAAGACCCTGATGTATGACTTTCACTACGGTTTCATCAGGAAGATGTACGGTGACAACGCCCAGCTGCTCTTTACCGACACTGACAGCTTGGCCTATGAGATTAAGACCGAGGACTTTTACAAGGACATTACATCACACGTCCAAGAAAAATTCGATACCTCCAGCTACCCTACCGAACATCCTTCAGGCATTCCCACCGGTGTAAACAAAAAGGTGGTTGGAATGTTTAAGGACGAGTGTGGTGGTAAAGTGATGACAGAGTTTGTAGGTCTCCGGGCAAAGTTATACTCCTACAAGATGAACGACCACACTACCACCAAGAGAGCAAAAGGAGTAACAAAGTCTGTCATCAAACAAAACATCACCTTTGCTGAGTACAAACAATGCCTAGACACTCAGCTGGAAATATGTAAGCCGATGAACATCATCCGCAGCCGCCTTCACCAGATCTACACCGAGGAAATCAACAAAATAGCACTCTCGGCCAAGGATGACAAGCGACATATTCTGGAGGATGGGATCAGTACTCTTGCCCATGGACATTACAAAATCGAAAAGGATATCTAAAGGTCACTTTTGATTCATATAAATAAAGTAATGGGTAAAAGTAAACGCAACAATTATACAAAATTCACCAGGTATGCTGGTTCGGGTCAAGAATGTATTAATGAATATCGCCAGAAGATGGAACTCTATGAAAAACAAGATAAACTCAGAGACCGTTTGGAGATTCAGAAGAGAAAGGCTGAAGAGATTAAAGAACAAGAAGCTGAAAAGATCTTAGCGATGATGGAATTTACCAAAAATTATTACAGGATTTTACAACACCTCAGCAAGCTAGGATTAAATAAATGAGCAGCATACGTGTGCACAACATAACCCTTCCCAATAAACCTCTTTCGAATGTAGACCTTGTGAAAGCCACCAAGGACCTAGGGATCCCATGTTTCAGAGGGGTGTTCATGCGAGATACCCTACCACCCAGCCTGCGCCGCATCGAATGTGGAATCTTGAATCACGATAGCTGGGAAGGTCCTGGAACGCATTGGACCTGCTGGTATAAACGTGGGCCGGTAAAGTATTACTTTGACTCCTATGGATTGCCACCGCCTGACGAGATGGTGAACTACTTACAGCCTGAAATTCGATATAGCACCGATGAATTACAGCAGCGAGGCTCGGTGGTGTGTGGCCACTTTTGTTTGTACGTGTTGAATATGCTGTCGGCGGGGAAGTCGCTAGAGGACGCGGTCTTCTCACTCTATAAATAAATGGATAAGTTTGGATCTCATGCAAGAAAGCGCGCATCCCTTTGGCGAATGCTGCAGGATTTGGATATGAACGACAATCGCATTACTAGCCTAGGACATCCCAAGGACAGCTCGGATGCTGTGACAAAACGGTGGGTAACCCAAGAGTTGAAAGATGGTATGAAAGATATTGATAAATTAGATTCTGAGTGTAAACAGATGCAGAGGACCATCAAGCGAATGCAAAAGGAGTATGACTCATCAATCGGAGAACTCACCAAAAAGCTGATGGCCGTAGAAAATGGTAAAGTCGACAAGTCAGAATGCGTCTCAAACAACGGTGGTAAGATGAAAACAGACTTGGACATGCAAAAATTTCATGTGCTGAATCTCCCACTCCCACGAACTGACAACGAACCCATCACCAAAGCCCTTTACGATCGTCTACAGTCGGATTTGGATGCATTGAGGGTTTTTGTCGAATTGAAGCATGCTTAGTTTTCCAAATCTTTCCAGTCTCAAGGTTGAGACCGGAAAGGTTGTTGAGGATTATTGTAGATCTGATTGTGGGACCCACGAGTTAAAATTCTTAGGGTAACCCTTCCACTTCACAAACACTTCATTAATCCCGTTCTTGGTTCGCCTGCGGAGGATCTTCTCTATGCGGTAGACGTCCTGATCAGTCTTTTGAAGTTCGGGCTCATAGAAGGATCCCTGAATTTCCTCGCCGCTGAAATCCTTGAGGCGATAGGTGGGCGGCTGAGTGTTCAACACTAGGGAAATGGTGAATACTTCCTCGGTCCAGCGGGGTGTGTATCCCTTCTCGAATGTACTTTTCTTCTTGGTGATTCGGACTTTGTCGCCAGCACGAAATCGTGGTGGTTTCATGGGAGGTATGCTGCCATAAAGGTTCCAATACACCTTGTTTTCATGCTCCTTGTGACTTGCGGCGACAGGGGTCATTTTGATGGATCGGTGCTTGGTGGTATTGTACTGGCGAACAAGATTATCCAAAACATTGATGTAGGTGCGTGTAGAGTTGGCCGAGAAATATTTGAACATTTTCTCTTTCATGGTGCGATTCCAGCGCTCAACCACACTCGACTTTTCCTCATTTTCGGTGGAGTAGAGCTCAATATCATGCTTTTGAAGCAGCTGCTTTACATCCTTGTTGTAAAACTCATTGCCTTTGTCTGTCCAAAGCTTCCTGGGCATACGCTCCTTGAACACCGCTTGAAAGGCATCCCGCACCGTCACCCCCTTCTTGTTTTTGAGTGGTATCAACCAGCCATATTTGGAGAAGACATCGATGATGCTCAGGATGAACTTATTTCCCTTGTTGTCCCTAGAAAAGGCACTCATATCAACAAGGTCGGCCGCCCAGGTCTCATCCACACCACCCACTACCACACGGTGTTTTTGAAACTTACGTCGAACTGGTTTGTGCAACTCCTCAGCTAAATCATCGGTCCAGCGAACTTTTTTTTTAACACCCAGACCGAATCGAGCTTTGGTACCTATGATGGGTCCGACGATGCTGCGGTCCATGCGTTCGCGTGTGGTAGGGTTGGGAATGGTGTTAAGCGAGGCTAGCATAGCTTTGTCACAGATGGAGTTGCCTGCGGTTGTATCCTTGTGCTGGGCATAACAAAGATCGTGGTGATATGCAGCCTGGTCCACTCGATTAACGGGTTTTGACCAAGCCTTCGGGGTGCCATCGGGGAGTAGTCGCTTGCTAAGTTTAGTCCCTGGCCCGGTGAAGTTGTGTCCGGGGAGATGCATTTCCATGGATAATCGGTTGATTAGTTTGTTCATGAACCCTTGCAGTTGCCAACCTTCCTCCGTCTTCCGTTGATGGTAATTGTTTCACCAGGGTTAACTGTGTCCGTCTTCCTACGACATTTTACGCAGAAGATCATCGTTATTTGATTTAAATAAATGAACGTCGAAGACATTTCCTACAGTGCCAACGCTCCCAAGAGGAGCAATCACTACCTCCTACCGCAGCGGTCAATCAGAGGGTTGATCATTGGGAAGTCGGACTGTGGTAAAACAACGCTGTTGAACAACCTACTCCTGCGCGATGGATGGCTCGACTACGATCGATTGTACGTCTTCGGAAAATCGCTTCACCAGCCCATCTACCAGCTGTTGCAGCAAGCGCTGGGAAAAGGCTTCCCTAAGGAAGATATCCGAGACCTCCTACAGTGTAAGAGCAATTCACCCTACTCGTTGATCGATGTGGTAAACGCCTTACCACCACCACGACACCCGAGTGGTATCGCCACTTTTTTCTTCGAGCAAGGGAGCGATGTACCAGACCCCAGGGAACTCGATCCCAGCCGCAAAAACCTCATGGTGTTCGACGACTTGATGCTGAGCAAACAGAACACGTGTGAAGACTACTACGTGCGCGGTCGTCACAACAACGTCGATTGTTTCTACCTGTGTCAGAACTACTTCAAACTACTCCGACAAACGATCCGAGAAAATGCAAACTTTATCTGTCTCTTTCAGCAAGATGCAAAGAATCTCGATTATATTCGGCGCGATCACTGCAACGATCTTACCAAGGAACAGTTCGACGCTCTGTGTAAGCATTGCTGGTCCCAACCTTATGGATTTGTAACCATCGATCTCACAAGCCCCATGGCAAATGGAAAATATCGATGCAAATTAGAAGAGTTCTATGAGGTATAAAATAAAAAAAAAAATGAATCACTTACAGGAATTTTTCCTGGAGAATCAACGGGACTTGGATCGGGAGTTTGAGAATGCTCCCAAGCCCTCACGACCACCCCCTGAATGCAAGCACGAGTGGGACTCGGTCGATATGACAAGGATGTGTTGGAAATGCGGTCGCACGATCATCCGCCCGATCGATAGCAGTAGAGGTGATTTCGACGCGTGGAACTCTGGCCGTCTGTATGGTAAGGTGCAGCGTCCCCCACAACCCCAATGCCCTGCCAAGACGATTCGAGGCCACCAGTGCACACACCCATGCCGCCCTGGTAAAGACCTATGCGGCAGACACTTGAATCTTGCAAAGAAAAAGGGGCTCATAGAGAATACAGAGGAGGATTCTAGCGATTGGCTTCTAAACCTTCCACCGGACGCTTGGGAATGGCGTCTGAACCTTCCCCCAGGCGCTTGGGAGCGTTTCTCCTAACGCTAAAGGGCGTCCACATCAACGCTTAAGGGCGTTCGATCCAACGCTTAGGGGCGTTCGATCCAACGCTTAGGGCGTTCAAACCAACGCTATGGGGCGTTCACACCAACGCTTAGGGGCGTTCACACCAACGCTTAGGGGCGTTCACACCAACGCTATGGGGCGTTCACACCAACGCTTAGGGGCGTTCACACCAACGCTAAGGGGCGTTCACACCAACGCTTAGGGGCGTTCGACAGCGTTCGATCTTATAAATAAATGACTTTTATCAAGATTACCGACCCTAAGCAGCGTGAGGCACTTGCTAGGGAGTTGCAAGACACCAAGCGGAAGATTCAAGCCAGTAATATGCAGCATCGTCTCGACAAGATTGGACTCAGCCGAGACCTTTCCAGGGTGTTCAAGCCTGTGGTTGAGGCTCAGCGGGAAGCAGCTTCAAAAATCACCAAAACAATCGAAGATTTACCTGCAACAGTGCCAGCCCTCCCTCCTCCACCGCCCGAGTTTGCTGATCCACTACCCATCGCACCACCTACAGACACCGTCCTCGGACCTCGAGCACAGCAGTATTTGCAGCTCAGTATGACTCCTTCCGCCGACCACACCTTTGGATTGCGATCTGAAAACGATGGTATCTTCATCGGAAGCTCACCAGTTACTTTTGACGATGATGATATTTTCGTAGATGGTGTGAGGTACAAAGGAACCCTTGGCGACCTTTACGACTATGCAGAGATCCTGAAAAGTTCCGGTGCCATGTATCAAGGCAATTCCACCCTCTCGAGAACCCCGAAGGCGAAAAAGAGTTACAAGTGGAAGGAAATCGTATCCCACATCTACAAGAAGGATAAGTTTGGCAGTGGGCTGCAAACCGTGTTTCTTCCTTCCAACTTCAAGCAGCTTCTCGATCGCTTGGAACTGTGTGCTGCAGCATACAGAGCAGGAAACAATGGTGTGCGCAACGAAATTGTGTCGATTATCGATGCTATGAAAAGTAGTAGACATATCAGCATCGAGGAATATAAGGCACTGCATCGTAGCATCCTATAAATAAATGTTGCAAATCAAGAAAGGTTACGCTCGAAAGTACGCCTACGGTGGTAAAGGACTGTTTGACACAATCGCCAGTTTGGCTGGACGCATGTTTACTTCCTCTGCCGCCCAAACCCTAGGAAGTAAGGCCATGAACGCTGCCACCAATGCAGCCTTGAAAGGTGTTGAAAAAGGGGCTTCCAAAGCCGTCGACCATGTGGTTGATAAAGTGACCCGCCCCAGGAAACGTATTAAAACCCCTCAACAGCCTAGTGTTCAACGCAAAAAGACAGAGCAAGTTCGGTTAAACAATCTAATCTCCGGCTCTGGTATCAAAACCATCCACGACTTCGTCCAACGCTATAAATAAATACATGTCTGACATTCTTACAATCACCGAAGGGTTGACCTTCGATGAAAGTCTCCAGGAATATCAGGTTCGAGAATACGAACCACAAGCCGGTGCCCAGCTGAACAATCCCGGTGCTGAAATCCGAATCAACATCGAAACCCAGGATTTGTTCCTACACCCCGCCGAAAGTTATCTCGTGGTGGAAGGTCGACTTCTCAAGAATGATGACACAGCATATGCCGATGGCGATCTTGTGTCGCTCACCCATAATGGTATCATGTATCTCTTCAAGAGCATCAGTTACAGGCTTTCCGGTCAGCAGATCGAACATATTAACGACCCCGGCATCGCCACCACTATGCTTGGAATGTTAACCTACCCCGACGACTTCTCCAAATCGCAGGGTCTCAACCAACTGTGGTATAAGGATTCTTCCACCGATGCTGAGGCTGAGAACACTGGATTTGCAGCCCGCCATGGATACATTATCACCAAGCCCACCAACAAAGGATCGTTTTCGTTTGCCATCCCCCTAAAACATATTTTTGGATTCGCAGATGATTACAACAAAATAGTGTACGGGTTCAGGCACGAACTCTCACTCGTTCGCGATTCAAATGCTAATGCCATTTTGAGAGCAGCTGCCGTCAACGATCCGGCAAAGATCGTCCTGAGTAAACTATCGTGGTTCGTCCCTCACATCAACCCCTCAGACGAAAATAAGATGCAACTGTACAAAACCATCCAAAGTAAATCCAAAATTCACTGTGGATTTCGCATGAGACAGTGTGATTCCATAGCCGTTCCCCAAGCCTCACAGTTTAACTGGCGTCTAGCTGCCAAGAGTGGTCGCGAAAAGCCTAGATATATCATCGTTGCCTTCCAAACTAACAGAAGTGGTGATCAAACCCATAATGCTGCCGTGTTCGATCACTGTCGATTGCGAAATATCCATGTCACCCTCAACGCTGAACGTTATCCAGCAGTCGACTATAATGCAGCTTTCAACGAAAATAGGATCGCCAGAGTGTTCAAAGAGGCCTCCGACTTCAGAAAGAAATTCCATAACATGGACAGTCTCCTCAGTAATGGTGGGATTAATCCCTCCGATTTCATCGACTTGTACCCCTTGTTTGTGATTGATGTGAGTCATCAGTCTGAGCGTCTCAAAGAATCTACGGTGGATATTCAGATCAGAGCCGAATTCGCCCGTAATGTTCCAGCCAACACCGAGGCGTTTGCACTTGTCATTTCCGACAGAATCCTACAGTTTGAATCCGATGGTCAAAAGATGAACGTTGTGTACTAAAAGTAAATGGATAAAATTCACCTACAACTCCTCTTTGCCAGTCGTCCCGCCGAGGTCTACGCAATCGTGGTGAAAGCTGGAAAACAGCTCAAGGAGCAGTATGACGGTATCGAAGAGTGGAAGCAAAAATATGTGACAATGGTCTACCATAAATAAATGGATAACACATTGTTGAAGCAAATTGCTAATAACACCGACCCAAAGCATGGGTTTTCCTTCATCGTCTCTAAAAACGATAGCCAAATCCTTACCCGATTCAACCCCCCACTACAACTCAAGGAATCCAAGGCCTACGAGATGGCATTGGTAAACCTGGAAACCTATAACTCCATCCCCAACATTCATACAGGTAACAATTCCTTCCGCTACTCCCCCGACGATGGTGCCAACTGGTTTCCCATCGCACTAAGCACAGGTTCCTATGACATCGAAGACATCAACAATGAGATCCAGCGGCAGCTACGGCTCAACAAACACAAAACGAAGATCATCATCAATGCCAACCGGGCGACCCTAAGAGCAACGCTGACCCTCGCCAGACACTATCAAGTAGACTTCAACGTTGTCAATAGCATCAACGCCGTCTTGGGATTCGAGCGGCAGATTTACACATTTGATATGATCACAAACGGCTATACGGAAGGGGAACACATTGTAAATATCATCAGCATCAACAGCATTCTGGTGAATAGTGATATCATCCATGGAAGTTATGTAAATGGTACACAGCAGTCTACCATCTACAGCTTTTTTCCCGCAGACGGTCCTGGTATGAATATCATTCAAACCCCAAAGAATCTAGTATACTTGCCGGTGACCTTGCGAACCATCAATCGCATGCAAACGTATCTCACCGATCAAGATGGTAGGCCCATCGATTTCAGGGGTGAACATCTCACCATCCGCTTTCATCTTCGTGAGGTATAAATAAATGACTTATCACGAACAAGGTTTGAACTTGACAAAAGGTCAAGCTGATAAACTACAACGGGCTGCCAAAAAAGGTTGTCCGGTCTCCATTCGTTTGTTCCACGCAAACCTGCAAGGTGAACACAAGATGTGGCTCACCACCCGCCAGGTTCAAAAGATCGCCAAGCTCCTACAAAAGGGTACTGGTGGTATGGTCCTAGAGTTGAGTGCGACCCAATTGAAGGAAAACATGCAGAAGGTGGGTGGCTTCCTACCCATGTTGGCGGGGCTGGCAATGAGGGCTCTCCCCATGTTAGCAAAAACCATTCTACCCGCCTTGGGTGTTGGAGCCTTGAGTGGTCTTGGTGGTGTAGCCGTCAACAAGGCCTTAGGGTCTGGATTGTACCTGAAACGTGGTGGATGCGTTTGCACCGTGAAACCTAGTGGCAACGGTCTCTACCTCAAACCTTCAAACGCCCGGATCACCTATGGTGATGGACTCTACTTGAAGCGTGGTCAGCAATTCGACGACGGAGCTGGTCTAATCTTAGGTGCTAACAGCCCCTTCAAAAATATTCCCCTCCTCGGTATGCTCCTATAAATAAATGGATGATTTAGACTCTGGATACCGACAGACCAGAGTCGAATGTATGGAAGATCAACTCAACGCGGATATACATAAGTATCAACATACCTTGAAGATCTACAAACGTCTGAACAAAGTTGTATCTGTAGCACTGGGTGTTTGTTCTGTGGGCAGTTTGGTGTTAACCAGCTGCACCATGGGTTCAGCTTTGACCGGTATAGGTATTATAGCCTCCCTTCCCCTAGGATCCCTTGCGTGCTTGAGTGCCACTGGCGTGACGGTACTCACACTAATCTCAAGGCGTATCATGAAAAAGAAGAAAAAACACCGCGACACCTTGCAATTGGCACAGTCCACAAAATTTTTGGTTGAACAATGTATTAGTACTGCTTTGGCTGATGATGAACAAATTGATGATGCTGAGTTTAGGAAAATCACCACCTGCCTCAAAAACTACTACGATGAAAAAGATAAGCTCCGACAACCTTCCACCACTTTTAGTGAGGACCTTAATGCGCATGCGCCGTAAAAAACGTCACACATCATTCCGTTACACTTCACTCCACACATCGTTTCACGATGTGCTCCATTCCGCTTTACTTCATGATGTGCGACGTTTCAAGCATAAAAAAAAACTTTTCCAATCCGGCAGAAATGTCGGATCGGAAAACATTTTTGTACCCCACCCGGCCCATTATTTTTTTTTTTGACTTAATTTCTCACAAGGTCGTAAGAGAAGTACTCCTGCTTGGTCTTTTTGCTGACTTTAAAGCCTGTACTTCTCACGAAGGCTCCTACCATGGGTCCTGTCTCTCTGTTCAGTCCACTGCAGGCCCACACCCTATTCGTTTCTCCTTCTCTGTTTTTCAAGGTGAGGATCTTACTCTTTCAAAACTTACCATCTACTTCCACCACTTCCAGGATTTTATAGATCACACCGGTTGAGAGTTCCTTCCATTTCAGGGTTTCCAGGCTCTGATCCTTTGCCTTTTCCTCGAAAACATTATCGTTCATAAAATCGTTGTCTACGATTTGTGGACTTCTGAGTTCCTCCATCTTTTGTACGAAAGCCATATTTTGTTTCTACCCTAGGATTACATCCTTCTAAGGTGTTTGGGTTTTGTGCTAAACTGAAAGACATTCTTGTTTTTACCCTTAGACTAATTGAAACGTATTGCGTTTGCATTTTATGTTTGGGGTTGGGGTTCCTATGCTGAATCTGTGCTTAAAATGGCAAGTGCCGCAGAATCGGCCTATTGACACTACTTATGTCTCTTCAGTGACGATTGAGGCCAAATCTTTTGAAAGTTGACACTTATCAACTCTTAACTCAATAAATCGATAAAGGGCACAAATAAACCAACTGAAATAAGAATAATAGACACACAGTGTCGATTTCAGTAAGTAGTATCGACAGGATATAGGATGATGAGAACTCATAACCGTACATATATATATATCTATAAAGCCAAGTCTAAATTGAAAACAACGTTCAAACCTATGATTGCGTTGGATAAAAACCGCGATTTTTATACGTGTGCATGCAAAACAAATTTCTTGGTAAAGGGGTCTAAGTACAGCACAAACAACATTTTCCAAAAGACCAACAAAGTGACAAAGTATATTTTAACATACGCATTTGACTAGCAGGTCGAACAACGGATGTTCTTAAACCCTGCTGACTGCCATTGGCGATTGCCAAATAAAATGATCACCAGATGTAACAAAATGGATCTTAAATATTAATTTTATATCAAACAGAAAACAATAAACTTGCGGAAAAGATGGTATACCGCAAACAAAAGGAGCAAAAATTAGTACACCAAAACCGGATTTCGACAATTAATGTCTCTTCGGTGATGTTAGGAATCGAAACGGTATTTAGTATTTTGTTTTAAATCATTACAAATAAAATCTATGTAAGAACTGATAAAAACAATATGGATGAATTTCAGTACTGTGAAGGAATGATTTTATTATATAGAATAATGAGTTTACAAGGATCCTACCTTAATAACTTACATTTGTAATTGACTAATGTGTTCAAATTCATTTTCATCCAAAATTTGTTCCAATTTTTGTGCTTCGCTCGCAATTCCTCTCTTGTTTATTTTTTTTAAATCAACAATGTTGAGAGGTTTTCATTAAAATATCAAGAACTACAAAACAAAATATCCGGTTAGTGTCTCCTTCTGCTACTAACTCTTGTCTTGAATAATTTTTACCATTTGTTAAAATTATCTTCAATTGATAGGACTGCAAATTACATACATTCAGTACATTGGACATTGGTTTTCTTCCAAACTCTACACAGTAAAGTTCTATTAATGGAAAGCACTTGTTTCGTATGATGTAATGTTTACTTTATTAACTTAAAAGGCCATTATGAAAATCTTGTTTACTAAACACTTATCTTCGGTTTGAATAAGTAAAGACTTATTTGGCTGCCCAGTTTGGTAAGAAATAAAAATAATAGAAGGTATATCAGCTATAGTATTCCGCGGTCTGATATAACCAAAACAGACTAGTTGCCACGAATAATGTATGGAAAGCTTTGCGCATATATATACATAACTTCCCGTGTGTACAGTTACGTTAAACCTTGTGTATAAAACATTCATATTGTTAAGACTGACGGATCTTTGTTTAAGAATTTCTTTTCTTTGGAAATATTATCTAACAATCACATAAAGATTATCGAAAATTACGCTATATCCCGTTTCCCCTTCTCTTGACTAATGTATAATCTATGACTGATAATACGGTTGAACTTCATTTTTTTTCATTCCGGAATTTCCAACTAATAGAACCTTTTTTCATATTAGACGCAAATTTGGCACGTCGGTTATGAAATCTTGTTTTGCATGTGCACCAACTCAAGGGTAAATCCTATTACATACCAGTAGAAATTGTTTGAACCAAATCGACATTCAAAGTAAGTATATTTAGTCAATAAGTAAATTTTATTTAAGGTCGGCATATAAATACTGAGTAACTGATAAAACATGACCTCTAATGAGCTCTTTAACCGACTATCATATAAAAATCATCTGAACCTCCAGGATCAGTGCTCATTCGGAAACACCTCTTTGTGCATTGAATGGGGGAACCAGCAAATCACTTAAATATCACAAAATACTAACAAATTAAAAAGCATCAAATAAATAAATAAATTAAGTAAAGTACCGGCATTTAATAGCAGCTATATATAACATGTATAATAATGCAGAACAAAAGCAGAACAAAAGTCCAGAAAATGAAAAAAAAAAGAAAGAAAGAAATCTCACCTTTGAGACAGTACTGGATGGAAATGACACGAACTGCAGTTCCATTTTTGATCCCAACACCAGGAATTTATATATATATAAACTGGTCTCAATAGGTCATAGTTCTAGACTCTTTGGAAAGGAATTCTATACTTTTGCTGCCTCTAATCAAAAAGTTATTTTACCATAACTTCAGGTTCTTGGCCTAGGTACATTTTTTTTTGTACCTCAGCAGTGTTCACGTACCTGAAATTATATGAATAGTTTTTTTTATAACAACTAGATCTTGAATGAATAAAGGACATTTTTTATTAATTATTTTAAAGGTCTCCAAGGCAATTGAGCGCATTCTACGAGTTTACAGTGATAGAAGGTTTAAAAACTGCATGAGTGTTTCGTACGAGTTATGATTGTCTTCATAAATAAAACGAAGAGCTCGTTCTTGTATTTTTTTTTTCTATTTTTCTTGTATTTTGTTCCCGATAGAATTGTCAAATCAAAGGGTGGTGCCTAAAGTTTGACATAACAAATGAGTAATAAATTGTAAGTTTACACAGTTTGTTCAGGTGAATCCCAATTATTTTAAGAAATATTTAATTGCATTGCAGGCTTTTTACAAATATTTGAAATATGTAAATTGAAGTTTAGTTTAAAATCAGTTGTAACTCCAAGTTGTTATACCTCATCCTCACATGATATAGAATACCGTTCAAATCAAACACAATCTCTGCCAAGAGAGATAGCTTGAAATTTCTCTGTGTTGGACTGCATTTTTATTTGAATAAACCACTGGTCTTCTTTAAGATAAAAAATTACATCTTGTAAGGAATTTCCAAATTTTGACAAAGTATTGTCATCAGCAAAATTATATAAAGAACTTTTTTGTACAAAAAAGAACGAATCATTTATAAAAAAAAATAGGATTGGTCCAAGGATGGAACCTTGTGGTACCCTTTAAATATGTCAAGCAGACCACTAAAATGTTGGTTTACTTTCACACACTGTTTTTTTTTTTGTTTGTTAAATAACTATATAACATATCAAGTAAGGATTTTAAAAGACCATAAACTTTTAGTTCCAGTAACAGTAAGTCATGGGGAGACAGTCAAAAGCTTTTGACTAGTCCATCAGGATAGCTGCAAGGTATTTATCTTGGTCGTGGGCTAATCTCTAATCTTCAATCACTCTTAATAAAGACTGACATCTAAAGACTGATCTAAAAGCTGCCAAAAATGGATTGAAGATATTATTTAAGTACTGTACTAATTAAACTTCTATGGCATTTTAATACCTTTAGAAATAACCAGTAACACACTTACCGGTCTATAATTTCCTGTTTCTAAAACACTTTTCTTTTTTTGAATAGGTGCAACTTGAGCTTCCTTAAAACGGTTAGGAAAGTTTGATGGGGATAATGATAAATATATATTTTTGTAAGAGGTTTTGCAGTAGCAGGTTAAGCAAAACGTAGTAATATAGGTGAAATGTCATCTATTCCAGTGGCTCTTTTAGCATTAATTTTACGTATACGTTTCCCAACAAAGTCTTGATCAATAGGGTAAAAGGTAAAATTGTTTAGGTCAAGATCTGGAAGATTATCATTAGTGACCAAAATACTCGGGTGATCATCATCAACCTTTATTTGATTGCTTCCAATATTCTAACCATTTCGCCGTTGAAGTTTTCTGTACGAATTAAAAATATAACACATCACATTCAAGTTGGTAAAGCCTGTACTATCTTAATAACATGTCTTTCACATTCCCGTACCAGTACTTTCTCAATCCAATTCAAGTGGTAAACTAAGTATCATATTATCCATCACAATCAAGTAGGAAATGTCAGGGCCAACTAAACATATCACTAAACACATTCGAGTAAAAAAAATTGCCGTTACCTACTGAAGAATACAAGCAAATCACATTCCAATTAAAAACATGCCAGTATTAGTCCAAGAATATAACCAATCACGTTCCTATATAAAACGCCATCAGAATATCATAGAAAAGCCATACAGTAACCTATGTAGCAATATATATCGTATAGGAAATACCTGTATCAATTTGACATTTTGTGATTTGTTTATTTCAAAAATTATTATCTACCTTTAGAATGGCAGTTAATATCAACAAAAAACCCTTTTTAGTACTTTCTAACAGCTGTGAAAAACTGCTTTAAGAATAATCAGCCACGAGTAAAGCTGACTAGATGTGTTTGTTAGTATTTCCTCAATTGAGTGCTCCAATTCATCTACAGTTTTAAATGCATTTTGGTCTATATTGCAAATTCATAACATTGATTTTATATGAGATAGAACAGCTTGTTTGTCAATATGTTTGTAAAAACGAGAAGTGTACGCTTTCAATGGCAGGCCGTAGTTTTATTACCCTAACATTTTTATGTCTTTCCCTTAAGAACCTCATTTATCAATGATTTAAACAAATAAAAGTGTAGTGTTCGTTACTATCATAGCTCAAAAGATATACACACATTTAAATTACATATCGTTAAGTGGACACTTTTAATTTCGATCAATATTCTAACTGTGTAAAAATTCTATTTTTGTTATTGTTAAAGCTATATGAAACGCGTTTTTGTTAATGTAATATGTACGAACATTATTGAACCAATGCATGCATATTTACATAGTTATGTCCTCTATTCACATTTATTACAATTATTACATAATTCATAACGTACAAATGTTATCGTTAAAAAATATTTAATTCCTTTAGCTGCTTATTAACTTTCTATTTTGTTGCCGAAGTTAAACGTGTCGTGACCTGACATGAAAAATCTGAAATAATTCAAACTCAAAAACTAAGGGCTTTATTCATAAAATATCATTTACGAAAAAAACATGGTAGACAGACATGAACCAAGAACAACTACTATGTTGCAAGCCCTTAACCAGGAACATACACATACAGAATTTTGCGAGGTCAAACATGCTTGTGAACAGTCGATCCTCTCTTAATCTGGGACAGTGTAGTTATAGCAAAACATATGAACTGAACATATCAGTTACAAATAGCTTAATATCACTAACGGTACCAATTCTACTGCACCTGCAACATATTACCATTATGACAATGAATGTCTCTTCATTGGCGATTGAGGCAAAATCATTCGAAAGTTGAAACTTATCAACTTTTAACTCAATAAATTGATATGAAGCACAAATAAACCAACTAAAATAAGAATACAAGACACACAGTGTCGATTTAAGTAAGTAGAATCGACAGGATATAGAATCATAACCGTACATATATTATCAGATTATTACATGGCATTTTTCATATCAGATGCGTTATCAGCCCGAGGCCGAAGGCTTGAGGGCTGATAATACATTTGATATGAAAAATGACATGTTATGATCTTTTTATCATATGCTTCAACAATGGAGAAAAATAACAGTTTAATATATTGACCCTTTTAAGTGGTTCTCAAGTAGAAGTTCAAAAAGTGAAAGATTTACGGATGGCGAACACCAAATGTAATACATCCGATATTAAATCTATCTATCATATGCCTCAACAGAGTAGAAAAACAACAGTATAATATATTTCAAAACAAAATTCAACAAAACATATAAACACTGTTTGGAAAAGTCAACATTTGTAAAGTAACACTCTAAATTATGCTGACAATTGCATTTATTGTATCCTACATGTCCTACTTTGTAACGTTTTTCACGTTCCATTGAGGTGTATTTCCGAAATTTGCCTAGTAACGTCGATAACATTACGGAAAGACATGTGATAATAGTCGGAAGCATGTGATAAATTTTTCATATTAGCCCGCTAAACACTATTTCGAAAAATATGGAATTCACGTAAATTTAATGCTATTATCATACTGTAAAATTTATGAGTTATTTACTCTAAGTATATGATATATATATATCACTGAAGAGACATTATTGTCGGAATACCGGATTTGGTGTACAAATGTTTGCACCTCATGTTTGTGGTATACCATCTTTTCCGCAAATTTATTGTTTTCTGTTTGGTATTAAATTAATATTAAGATCCATTTTGTTACATCTGGTAATCAATTTATTTGGCAATCGCCAATGACAGTCAGCAGGGTTTAAGAACATCAGTTGTTCGACCTGTTAGTCAAATGCGTTTTGTTAAAATATACTTTTTCACTTTTTTGGTCTTTTTGAAAATGTTGTTTGTGCTGTATTTAGACCCCTCTACCATGACAATTTGTTTTACATTCACATGTATAAAAATTGCGGTTTTTATCCAACGCAATCATAGGTTCGAACGTTGTTTTCAATTGAGACTTGTTTATATTTTTTCGTTTGGGCTTGTATTATATTTTTCTTCGGGTTTATATGATCCGTTTATCCTATTTCGACTCTTTAAAATTCAAGAGTCTATCCCAAATTGAGGTAAATTATTTGGCCTTCCAAATACCATTTCGATCCCTAACATAACTGAAAAGATATTAATTGTCGAAATCCGGATATGGTGTACAAACTTTTACACCTCATGTTTGTGGTATACCATCTTTTCCGCAAGTTTATTGTTTTCTGTTTGGTATTAAATTAATATTAAGATTATTTTGTTACATCTGGTGATCAATTTATGTGGCAATCGCCAATGGCAGTCAGCAGGGTTTAAGAACATCAGTTATTTGACCTGTTAGTCAAATGCGATTTGTTAAAATATCATTTTCACTTTTTTGGTCTTTTGGAAAATGTTGTTTGTGCTGTATTTAGACCCCTCTGCCAAGAAATTTGTTTTACATGCACACGTATAAAAATTGCGGTTTTCATCCAACGCAATCATAGGTTTGAACGTTGTTTTCAATTTAGACTTGTATATATATATATATATATATATATATATAGCAATATACATTTAGTTTTGTTTTAATTCAGCAAAAATAAAATCTATGTAAAAACTGATAAAAACAATATTGGTGGATTTCTGTTTTGTGTTCAATTCATAACCTTAAGGAATGATTTTATTATATGGTTAAATGAGTGTACAAGGATCCTACCTTAATAACTTACATTTGTAATTGACTAATGTGTTCAAATTGAATTTCATCCGACATTTTTTCCAATTTTTGAGCTTCGATCGCAATTCCTCTCGTGTTAATTTTTTTTTAATCAACAATGTTTAAGGTTTTTATTAATATATCAATAACTACAGAAAAATAAAGATCCGGTCCGGTAAGTGTCTCCTTCTGCCTCTAGCTCATGTCTTGAATAAATTTTACCATTTGTTAAAATTATCTTTATAGGAGCATAAGCTGTCAAAATCATCTTCACTGATTTTACTCAAATTCTTATATTTGATTTATAACATACTAAAACACATATCCAAAGTAAAATAAGTCTGAAATAATGCATATACTAGATAATACATATCAGAATTTCGTGTGTATTAAAGTCTAGACGCCATTTAATTAACTATCGAGATTACCTCTGAAAACTACCGACGGTCACATAAAACGATATAAACATAAACATTAATATAACTGGATAGCGATCTCGTGCAATTGGATTTTTCTATGTCTGTTTAATTTTATGTTATAGGTAAAAAAAATAAGTTAATTATTGTTTTTACCTGTATTAGAATGAGTTTTTGTGGATCAAATCAGTCAATCAAATGATTAACCTTCGTTTCACTTTCAATGTTGACATTTTTTTCCTTTTAATATCTGAACACGCACAATTGATACGTAATCCATCTCGAGCTAAGGGGTTAAATTGAAGGTCACATGCATACGGATTTAATGAGGTCGAATTATTCACTTGCAAGCAAATAATCCATCATCGATGCGTCTTAGCTTATTTTGACAAATTTAAACCATACAGGCTGCTAAAAGCGAATTATTATTTCACTATTTCACGTTCATTAATGATTGCACAAAAAATACATTTCATTTTTTTTTTATATCTCGTAGCTAGTGCCCTTTTAATTGATAAAACTTCAAATTACATTCAGTACATTCGACACTGGATATCTCCCAAACTCTACACAGTAAAATTCTTTTGAAAAGCATTTATTTCATATGATGTAATGTTTATTATATTTACTTAAAAAGCCATTATGAAAATCTTGTTTATTAAACACTTACCTTCGGTTTGAATACAAAAAGACTTATTTGGCTGCCTTCGATAGATATAAAGATAATAGAAGGTATATCAGCTATAGTATTCCGCGGTCTGATATAACCAAAACAGACTAGTTGCCACGAATAATGTATGGAAAGCTTTGCGCATATATATTTATATATATATATATATATATATATATAACTTCCTGTGTGTGTACAGGTAAGTTTAACCTTGTGTATAAAACATTCATATTGTTACATTGTAAGAATGACGGATATTTGTCTAAGGATTTCTTTTCTTTGGAAATATCATCTAACAATCACATAAAGATTGTCGAAAATTACACTATATCCCGTTTCCCCTTACATTAAGATCGACACTTGACTAATATATAATCGATGATTGATAATTCGGTTGACTTCATTTTTTGTTTCATCCCGGAATTTCCAACTAATAGAACCTTTTTTCATATTAGAGGCAAATTTTGCACGTCGGTTATGAAATCTTGTTTTGCATGTGAACCAACTCCAGAGTAAACCTTACTACATACCAGTAGAAAATGACTGAAATATCAACAAACTAAAAGCATAAAATAAATAGATTAATTCACCACTGGCATTGAATAGCAGCTATATATAATAATGCATAAAAAGCAGAGCAAAAGTCCAGAAAAAGAAAACAAGTAATCTCACCTTTGAGACAGCACTGGATGAAAATGACATGAACTACAGTTCCATTTTTGACCAAAACACCAGGAGTTTATATATATATATTGGTCAGAATAGGTCATAGTTCTAGCCTCGTTGGGAAAGAATTCTATACTTGTGCTGCCTTTCTTGACCTAGGTACCTCAGCAGTGTTCACATACCTGAAATTATATGAATAGTTTTTTTTATAACAACTAGATCTTGAATAAAAATAGGACATTTTTTATTAATTATTTTAAAGGTCTCAAAGGCAATTGTGCGCATTCTACGAGTTTTCAGTGATAGAAGGTTTGAAACCTGCATGAGTGTTTTGTACGAGTTCTGATGGTCTTAATAAATAAGCTCGTTCTTGTGTTTTTGTATTTTTCTTGTCTTGTTTTCCCCATAGAATTGCCAAATCGAAGGGCAGTAACAAAAGTTTGACATAACAAATGAGATATAAATTGTAAGTTTACTCAATTTGTTCAAGTGTTTCCCAAATTTTTAAAAACATTTAATTGCAGGCTTTTAACAAATATTTGAAATTTGTAAATTGAAGTTTAGTTTAAAATCAGTTGTAACTCCAAGTAGTTTTAACGCATCCTCACATGATATAGAAATAACCATTCAAATCAAACACAATCTTTTTATCATGTGTTTTTATAAGGTAAAGGATCTTCTTTTACAAAGTAGTCCATGTACACTTATTTTATAGTAAAACGTAGATATTCAAGTTTATAAAAAAAAATCAACTTTTTTTTAAATTTGATGCATGACTTTGAATTCAATTGTATGTGGCTTCGATCTTTACAAATCAGTATTGGAATAAACTACACAAATTTTAAGTAGAAGATATGGCATATTTGGAAATCATAACAGCAGTTTTAACACTCTCTAGTTTACTCCCGTTGTGTTATCTAGTGCCAAAATATACCCCTCTTGCAAACACTGAAAACTGGATCTTTTAAATGTTTGTACCTTTTCTACACCAGACACAAGTTGTTTCCTTTTTCCTTTTTCCTTTTTCGATATTTAAATTTTGAAAAATATTCTAAGTCCAAACTGAATTTGTTTTTTCACAAAAATATTTTTCCTCAAAATTTTGTTTTCTCAAAAAATGTTTTCTTCAAAATTTTTTTCTCAAAATTTTTTCCTTAAAATTTTTTTTTCTCATATTTTTTCTTCAAAATTTTTGTTTTCCTCAAAATTTGTTTTCATTTCCTTATTTGGTTTCTATTTCCTTATTCGGTTTTCTATTTCCTTATTCGGTTTCTATTTCTTTATTCGGTTTCTATTTCCTTATTCAGTTTCTATTTCCTATTCGGTTTCTATTTCCTTATTTGATTTTCATTTCCTTATTCGGTTTCTATTTCCTTATTCGATTTTCATTTCCTTATTCGGTTTCTATTTCCTTACTCGGTTTCTATTTCCTTAGTCGGTTTCCATTTCCTTATTCGGTTTCTACTTCCATATTCGTTTTCCATATCCTTATTCGACTTTCATTTCCTTATTTGCTTTCCATATCCTTATTCGATGTTTGATTTTGATTTCCTTTTTTCGACTTTCATTTCCTTTTTCAACTGTTATTTCCTTAACCAATTTTCGTTTCATTATTCGACTGTCATTTCCTTATTCATTTTCTATTTCCTTATTAATTAGCACTTCCTTCAATTTTCCATTTTCATTTCATTTTTTGATTTTCGATTTACATTTCCCTATTGGATTTTCATTTCCTTATTGGATTTTCATTTCCTTATTAGTTTTTCATTTCCTTATTCGCTTTCCATTTCCCTGTTTCATTTCCATTTCCTTATTCAATTTCAGATTTGCATTTCCTTATTCGATTTTCATTACCTTATTAAAATGTCATTTCCTAGTTCTTTTTCTATTTCCGTAAATATAAGTCCCCCAGAAACATACCATAAAAGTCATTAGTACTTTTATTAGTTTGTGGCTGAATTAGTCTAGCATAATCAGGTTAGTAGGGAGGCGGATCTTATCTCATACACGGTAAGTAGTGGTGTTACGTCCCTTTATATTCCTTATAAGGTAGTAGGGAGGCGGGGCTTATTTCATACACGGTTATTAGTGGTGTTACGTCCCTTTATAAAAACAAAACGGTACTGAGAAAAAATCGTTAAGGTTTCAACAGACGAAGAAAGTGATGATTAAGATTGAAATTAATTCATAAAACACATTTAAACCTAACAAGTTGTTATTGTTGGTATCTGTTTTTGTAGGATCAATGGAAGTAGTTTCTTAATGCTAACAGTATTGAAGACTTGCTCATTTGATAGGTCACTAGTCTAAATTTCACACGTTAAGATAGTCGGTAAGATAAATTCGTTACATAGTGTGCTAGTGACCTAATACGGTATATATGGGGTCAGTAAATTCCATATGGGGATTCGAGCTTCGCTCTCACCCCATATGGAATTTACTGACCCCATATATACCGTATTAGGTCACTAGCACACCATGTAACTAATAATATTAGTCAACAAAAGTAGCGATACACAATATTGAACTGACATTTATCATAAAATATAACAAATAAGACAAATGAAATAAGTTATGCTCATGTTTCACATTTTGAGTTAACATAAATATTGTTTCTAATTTTTTGTTAAAAAAGCGTGTTTTGAAATCTCAAAAATTGCATAAACATTTTTTTCTATTAAAACTTAAAATTAATGCTTTTGATCAGAAAACAGCACCCTGCATACGGAAAATGCATTGCATTGTGTCGTTTCTTTTGTAGACTAGTATATAATAGTACACATACGCAGTGTTCATTTACTATAAAAATGTACAAACAATTGAGAATCACAATGAAGGTAGGCTTGTATAACACACTAATCATAACATACATGTGTACACAAATTTCAAACAATTGACATCAAATATAAATCTAGTCTACTACAAACCATTCAATACCAAATGCACAAATAATTGACATTGATAACAGAGTTAGGCTAGTCAAACGCCTATCATTGCACTCTTGCTTATACAATTTCCCCCAAAATAAAGAATCAAATATATAGCTATGCTACCGTATATATGGCTACCAAACATATTATGAAATCTCAGACTAAATTCGAACACAATTACATTTGATTCCAGAAAAAACGGAGTTCTACTTGTATTAAACCAATTTATCCTTAAATCATAATATAATATTAAAATACTTAACCAAATGATAACACAAATTTAAAATTTTCCCTGCTTGTCCTCGTATCGGTTGACAATAATATTTCTTTTGGTTGCAAAATGATCTGTCGAATTCGGAAGCATACGATTCTTTCATTCAAAGATGTAGATTCGCATTCAATTGACACACGCATTGATATAAAATGCGGATGGAAAATCTAGGCTTACATATTTTTGTACAGACTTTCCTCTTTCAAACGATATGCAATATGTATGTGTGTTTTTAAGTTCTAAGAAGTAAGAAATACTTATACTAAACATCAAGACAGCTGTAACGAGCCCAAATGACAAAGTCTAATAAGGAAATGGAAATCTATTAAGGAAAGAAAATCTAAAAAAAAATGGAAATTGAATAAGGAAATGAAAGTCAAATAAGGAAAAGAAAGTCGAAAATCGAATAAGGAATTGGAAGTCCATAAGGAAATGAAAGTCAAAAAGTAAATGAAAATTAAAAAGCGAATAAGGAAATGAAAAGAGAACAAGTGTGAACACAGAATACTGAAGGTATTGCATGGCAATACATAGTCAACTAGTTAGAATTCATTGTTCCCGAAAACCAAAAAAATGAACTATTGTCATGTTAAAACTATATAGATACTAATTATCAAATCAATATAACGGTAGTCAAGCATGCCTAAATAAAGTGCAGACAATTGATTATCCCAGATGCTTGTTAAAACCCAACAAAAAATTGGCGGTATTTGGACAGAGCCTTTACTATTATTTAAATTTATACATATTGTATATAAGTAATCTCAATATAAATGTATGTATGTGCCGCAGATCGCTAGCAATTTAACTGTCACTTGTATATCTGAAAATATGAGGTTACCGGGATATCGCTGATTATGGCAACCGTACTATCAAATATATATATAAATGACTACCACAGATTGTGGTAACTGAATATAAGACTAGAACAATTTGGATCACCGTGGGAACACAGGTGAGGGATCAAAACCCTTGTATTGTTCATCTGTAGTGAATGATACTATTTATAAAACGAAATGTTTTATGGTGCAGCGAATTATGCCAGATTGACATTGAAACCAGACCTTGGTTACAATGTCAAACGCCATAAAATGGGGGTTCGCTGCCAAGCTGTGTGCCAAATACATTAACCAATAATCAAAACATTTCAAACTTAAATTATAAGGTGACGTTAATAACTGAAAAAATAAAAATCATTTTATGTAACTTAAACTATACAAGCTAGATAATTAATCATACATATATTTTTATATCAATCTTCTGTTTCAGTAGTTGAAAATATATACTTAACAACAGCCTTATGCATGAGCAACACAACCACCTTGGGTCGATATAAAAAAAATTTCAAGAGAACTGACAAGCTATTCACGAAAAAACAATGTCTTTATCAAATGCTCACGTGAGAAGAGCAGACTGGTGTACTCAAAACCTAAGATGTAAAAATAAGTACATTTTGGCAAATTGTAACGTGCTTATGACTTTGTGGAACACTTCGAAAATGGGAGACCTGAAAGACCTTTAGATTTTAAATGTGCAGGAATAATATACAGCAAAGATTAAAATCTTTTAGACTTCAGTTTCACAAGCTTCTAATGCAATTAGCTTATCAATACTGATGTGTTTTGCTTGTCAACAAAAATTACGAACATTTATAAAATTCTTCAGTTGGACGGCAAACGATTAAATGGCTTCTAAGGTCAAGACATTGGTGACAAAAGGTCAGAGTTTACGTTTTTTTTTTTTTTTTTTTTTTTGGTTAACGTGCATGCCTCGTGGTTTTTTTGACTCGTATCGTCTTATTTGTTCTCGTACATTAATAAAAAAAAAAGTGTTCAAATCTTCAGTGAATAAGCTTCATTATTCTTGATATATACATTTTGAAACCGAGATTGTCGCTAGCTCACCGAATTGCAAATATACTTATAATGAAATCATGAAACAAATTACCAAATGAATGCAAGATTTGATAATAGTTAATAATCACATATTAAACAAAAAAAATTCTCTGACTATGTATGTCTGTCATCTTTGCAGTTAAAAATTGCAGCCACAGGCTTGTTGCTTATTTGGTCTTTATTTTTCTCTTTTAAATGCACGTTTAAGTGTTCTATTTAAAATCTGTATCAGCCCAGTAGTAGGTATTCAATCCTGTGTTGATCAACCGTTAGTGAATCTTGAAAACTGACCACAAAAAAAAATTATTCATTGCAATAGTTACAACACGAACAGCAAAATTTAAACATATGCCAAATTATATTATAATAAATATTAGGTAGATAAACTGCATCGGCGCAATACATCTGATGAGTAAGTGTTCAACTATAGTAAGGGTGCCCAATATATATAATAAAAACCCAATAGTCAAATAAATTAACTTGGTAATAATCTTCGGAAAATGTTTTTTTTTTCGCTTCTTTTTTTACATGTGGTCGCCATGTGCTTTTGTGTTTTAGTCAGCACACGTTCAAAAATAATTCATAATTAACTTCACTTTATGACGAAACACCTTACATGCGTTAGTAAAACCAACAAATATTCTTCGAAGGTTTAAATATTTATCAATACTCCCTGACAATATTACAGATTATCAATTTCTTTTGGTTTTATATTGGAGTTCAATTGTCTGCCGCCTTCCTCCTTGGATTCAAATTGAAAAAGGCTCGTAACGTCAGATTTAAAGGTTCAGTAACCACTAATGAGAGTATGGTATAAATGTATACGTAAACTCACTAATAACCAAACAAAACATATAGGGTACAGCGCACCGTGATAACAGAATTTAAGTACAAAACTTAATTTCTATTAATTGTGTGATTTTTCTAGGTCTAAGAATCATATAACTCTGCAAAATATCATCAGATCAGAAAAAATTTAAACTGGATTTGTAACTTGTAATGGTAAATCTATAAACCAAATATCAAATAAAAATCTTTAATTAAAAAAAAGAAGTTGAAAATTTATGAATTTTCTAAGTCCGAGGACCACAACTCTGCAAAAAATCATCAGACCGAAACACAATTCGCACTTGATCTGTAACTGGTCATGGTTTAACTATATGCCAAATTTCAAGTCAACATCTTTAAGCATTAAAAGCAAAAAGTGGAAAACCAAATATTTCAGAGAATTTCAAAGGACCATAACTCTGCAAAAAATCATCAGACCGAAACAAAATTCAAACTTGAATTGATGGAAATCAATATCGAAAAAGGAAATGGAAACCAAATAAGGATATGAAAATCGAATAAGGAAATGAAAATCGAATAAGGAAATAGAAACCGAATAAGGAAATGAAAAATCGAATAAGGAAATAGACACCGAATAAGGAAATAGAATCTGAATAAGGAAATGAAAATTGAAAAAGGCAATAGAAACCGAATAAGGAAATGAAAAATCAAATAAGGAAATAGAAACCGAATAAGGACATAGAATCTGAATAAGGAAATGAAAATTTAATAAGGAAATAAAAACCGAATAAGGAAATGAAATATCAAATAAGGAAATAGAAACCGAATAAGGAAATGAAAATCGAATAAGGAAATAGAAACCGAATAAGGAAATGAAAATTAAATAAGAAAATAGAAACCGAATAAGGAAATGAAAATCAAATAAGGAAATAGAAACCGAATAAGGAAATAGAATCTGAATAAGGAAATGAAAATTGAATAAAGAAATAGAAACCGAATAAGGAAATGAAAAATCGAATAAGGTAATGGAGACCAAATAAGGAAATAGAAACCGAATAAGGAAATGAAAATTGAATAAGGAAATAGAAACCGAATAAGGAAATAAAAAATCGAATATGGAAATGAAAATTGAATAAGGAAATAGAAACCGAATAAGGAAATAAAAAATCGAATAACGAAATAGAAACCGAATAATGAAATAGAATCTGAATAAGGAAATGAAAATTGAATAAAGAAATAGAAACCGAATAAGGAATTGAAAAATCGAATAAGGAAATAGAAACCGAATAAGAAAAAAGAAACCGAATAAGGAAATGAAATCAAATAAGGAAATAGAAACCGAATAAAGAAATGAAAATCGAATAAGGAAATAGAAACCGAATAAGGAAATACAGATGGGTGCAGTCCTAACCTGTACAGCAAGTTAACTTGATAACCAGTCATTTGGACTGGTCAAAGTTAACCTGTAACAGGATTTAGGACTGCTCTGACCAGTCCTAGGACTACAATCTAGTTAACTTGAAAAGCGGACTTGGTCCTAGGACTGTTTATATGTCTGCTAAAAAAGTTAACTAGGAAACAGGTCCGCTATTGATATAAGTTAACTTCGAAACCAGTTCTGTCATAAGTTAACACAAGTTAACTTTGATTTTGACAACTCCGATCGAACCAGACCTGATCTCAAGGTAACTTTTGGCCTGGTCTGATCAACACTAAGTTAACTTGTAACCAGGACCGCTCTACATCGATTTTTTTAAAATATTTTTTAATGTCTTTGTTTCTTGGTATAAACATAAAACAATAAAGTACTTTGACCTATAATGGTTTACTTTTATAAATTTTGACTTGGATGGAGAGTTGTCTTATTGGCACTCATACCACATCTTCTTATATCTATTTGTAAATAAAAGTACGCATAAAACTTTGCTTGTTTATATACAAATTTATACGTGATCTGTCTTTCTATATATTAAAAAAAAACGATAATGGTTACAATGCTAACGAGCTGAATATATATTCAAATACATATCAAATTCTTCACATCGTATTAACCATATTTGCACTTTATAATGTAAATCTATATAGCCGCAAAGTAAATCAGAAATATTTTTATTTCGAGATAGAATGTATAATACAAAAGACAGCAATATTGGAACACAATCACTTCAAAATTTTACCTGCATAAATTTAGAGTGCCAGCATGTCCTCCTTTTGTTCAATATATTGATACGTAACAAAATTTCAGTACTTTTGATACCCCAGGCTGACTCGTATAGCAAAATATTTGACCGTATCAACCAAAACTTACCATATTTACACTTTATCATGTAAATCTATATAACCGCTTAATAATTCAGTAATATTTTATGTCAGGATGTATTGTATAATACAAATGACAGCAATATTGGAACATAATGTGAATACAAAATTTTGTCCGTATAAATCTAGATTGCCAGCATGTCCTATTTTTAATCAAAATATTGTCTCGCAACAAAATTTCAGTAGTTTTGATACCTCAGGCTGACTCCTATAACAAAATTTATTGACCGCATCAACCAAAACTGACCATATTTGCACTTTATTTTGTAAATCTATATAGCCGCATAGTAAATCAGCAACTATTTTTATGTCAGGATTTAATGTATAATACAAATGACAGCAATATTGGAACACAACAACTACAAATTTTTGTTCGCATAAATTTAGAGTGCCAGCATGTCCTCCTTTTGTTCAATATATTGATACGTAACAAAATTTCAGTAGTTTTGATACCCCAGGCTAACTCATATAGCAAAATTATTTGACCGTATCAACCAAAACTGACCATATTTGCACTCTATTTTGTAAATCTATATAGCCGCATAGTAAATAAGCAACTATTTTTATGTCAGGATTTAATGTATAATACAAATGAAAGTAATATTGGAACACAACTACAAATTTTTGTCCGCATAAATTTAGAGTGCCAGCATGTCCTCCTTTTCATGCTTTTGTTCAATATATTGATACATGTACGTCGTAACAAAATTTCAGTAGTTTTGATACCCAAGGCTAACTCATATAGCAAAATTATTTGACCATATCAACCAAAACTTACCATATTTGCACTTTATCATGTAAATCTATATAACCGCATAATAATTCAGTAATAGTTTATTAAATTGAGAATGGAAATGGGGAATGTGTCAAAGAGACAACAACCCGACCATAAAACAGACAACAGCAGAAGGTCACCAACAGGTCTTCAATGCAGCGAGAAATTCCCGCACCCGGAGGCGTCCTTCAGCTGGCCCCTTAACAAATATATATACTAGTTCAGTGATAATGAACGCCATACTAAACTCCAAATTGTACACAAGAAACTAAAATTAAAAATAATACAAGACTGACAAAGGCTAGAGGCTCCTGACTTGGGACAGGCGCAAAAATGCGGCGGGGTTAAACATGTTTATGAGATCTCAACCCTCCCCCTATACCTCTAGCCAATGTAGAAAAGTAAACGCATAACAATACGCACATTAAAATTCAGTTCAAGAGAAGTCCGAGTCCGATGTCAGAAGATGTAACCAAAGAAAATTAACAAAATGACAATAATACATAAATAACAACAGACTACTAGCAGTTAACTGACATGCCAGCTCCAGACTTCAATTAAACTGATTGAAAGATTATGTCTTCATCATATGAATATCAGGCACAATCCTTCCCGTTAGGGGTTTAGTATCATACCATCATAACATATATGAGAAGAACATAACCCGTGTCATGCCAACAACTGGTTTTTAAATAAATGTGTTTAGTGCCGATGCAAAGACCCTATAAGTGAATCAATATTAACGCCAAAATATGCAATCTTTAATGACCTGACAACAGTATCGTAACTATATCCCTTCTTAATTAGTCTATTTAAAGGTTTTGTTAGCTTCAGAGGTGAATACTGACATTTTTGTGCTTTATAAAGAATATTTCCATAAAAAATTGGATGTGAAATACCTGAACGTATAAAAAGTCTGCATGTTGAGTAATACCTGAACGTATAAAAAGTCTGCATGTATGTCTTGATGTATTGTATAATACAAATGACAGCAATACTGGAACATAATGTGAATACAAAATTTTGTCCGTATAAATCCAGATTGCCAGCATGTCCTCTTTTTAATCAAAATATTGTCTCGCAACAAAATTTCAGTAGTTTTGATACCTCAGGCTGACTCCTATAACAAAATTAATTGACCGCATCAACCAAAACTGACCATATTTGCACTTTATTTTGTAAATCTATATAGCTGCATAATAAATCAGCAACTATTTTTTATGTAAGGATTTAATGTATAATACAAATGACAGCAATATTGGAACACAACAACTACAAATTTTTGTTCGCATAAATTTAGAGTGCCAGCATGTCCTCCTTTTGTTCAATATATTGATACGTAACAAAATTTCAGTAGTTTTGATACCCCAGGCTAACTCATATAGCAAAATTATTTGACCGTATCAACCAAAACTGACCATATTTGCACTCTATTTTGTAAATCTATATAGCCGCATAGTAAATAAGCAACTATTTTTATGTCAGGATTTAATGTATAATACAAATGACAGCAATATTGGAACACAACAACTACAAATTTTTGTTCGCATAAATTTAGAGTGCCAGCATGTCCCCCTTTTGTTCAATATATTGATACGTAACGAAATTTCAGTAGTTTTAATACCCCAGGCTAACTCATATAGCAAAATTATTTGACCATATCAACCAAAACTTACCATATTTGCACTTTATTATGTAAATCTATATAACCGCATACCCAGCAAACACACAACATTTTAAAAACATTTTTTAAATGTCATATGGACGTCTCTCACAAAATATTTCAATAAGATATCATTTAAACATAAAAAAAATGTTTATTTTATTGTTTTTGAAATGTTTTATTTCTAACATTTAAGTAAAATGTTTTTACAACATTAACAAAATATTATTTGCTAATATCTTTTATTCATGTTCTCAAACATTGTTCTAAAATATCCCGTAGATATTTTATAATATAAAAAAATAATATTTTCTTCAATTGGTATTTTATATTTTAACAACATTTAAAGTAAATATTTTCCAAATATCCAAAAAACATTCTGCAAAAAAATGTTTTACAGAAAAATATAGTTTTGCTATTTGCATAAAATGTTTTATAACGTAAAATTAAAATGTTTTACATAAAACATCTGAAAAATATCAGCTAAATGTTTTCTATAAAATATTCTGACATACACATTACTTAATAGTCTTACTGATATTTTATTCAACATTTTACGGATATAAAAATAACATTTTATTTAAACTTTATTCAAAACCCCACAAACAACGTTTTGTGGAATTAGCTCGTTTTTTTCAGGATAAGATATAGTACTACATTTCATCAATATCATGACAAGCAAGATACTATGGTTGAAATCCTTAATTGATATCTTGAAGATCCTTGAAGTCAGATTTTATTCCTTCTTATATTAAAATTCAAAAGAGTCAACATTAAATTAAGCAATAATGTATTAATAAACAATCACCTTTCTTTAATGTTTATTCATTTCGTTCGTGTATATTTTAGAAATTAAGAATTGAAAACTGTAACTGTACTAAGTTCAATTTTCGTATCGTTTATATGCCTTACGGAAAACCGACCTTTTCCGGAATCGACTTTTGTTTTATCACCGGAAATGATTTTGAAATTTGAATTTCGAAACGAAGACAGGATATCAACAAAGAGAGCCAAGAAAATTGTTTGTTACGCGATATATAGTCACTTGGTAAGAATGATTAATCTGTTAAGATGAAACTTGTGCATTCATTGTGTGTGTTCAATCATAATCGGAACCAAATTACATCTGTTTCTGGAGGTGCGGATCAAGGTTTTGAAAAAGGGGGGCCCTGCCCAAGGCAAGCAAACGTTTGGAGTGATACTTGTAAATAGTGTATACATTTATCTTGTAAGTAGCTCCATAAGGGGGTCGGGGCCACTAAATCCTCCACTGTTCAAGCATCTACGTACAACAATTATGAATTTGTTCATTAATATAAAAAAATTATAAGGATATGTGGCTTGTGTGTTTGATTGCCAATACACCTTATCATTATTTGTCCATCATTACTGGCCATGGACATCACAAAAGTTCCCGTAAAATGTTGATGTCATATTAGAAAATATTTGACACCACAATTGAAAGTAATGCACCTTATTGCTATTTGTCCGCCATTACTGGACATCACACAACTGTCACAAGTTCCCTTAAAATTTTGACGTCATCATAAAAAATATCTGATGCCACAATGGAAAAGTGATTGTTGTTTGACGTCAAAAGTTCCAATCAGGATAGATTCTCGGGTCCAGTGGGAATAGCGATAAGGTGTATTATTGTATGACGTATGCTGACGTAAAAAGTTCAAGCGGGACAGATTTCCAAATACTGAAATTGCGATAAGGTGTATGAGACAGCTATCCACCAGAATTTAAATGACTTGGATAAAAGAAATTATAGGTCACTGTACGGCTTTCAAAACTGAGAAAACCAATGCCATATAGTCCACTTTGAAGCCTTGACAAACAAATGTTAAATTTTTCTCAACACAATTGAAACAAAACAACTAATTGCCTACATTAAATACACATTATGAAAAAGAAATTTGACAGACTTAAACCAACAACAACTATTGCAATAAGCATGACTCAATACCTTGTTTCCAAGGCACACAAACAAGTTACAATAACACTAATATAAGCACCGTTTGAATGTGGAGATTTTTTTTTCTAGTAAAATCAGTGTATGTATGTATTTGCAAAACAGCTTAACGAACATTACAAAGACTAGTATGTAAGACTTCAGTACAAGCAAGGTAATATAAACTGTTGCTTAAAATTATATTTATTGCTTCATACACACAATGTACATACAATGTATCTTTTATTTTTTAACAGGAGCTAAAAGAAAAGCCACAAAGGACAAGTTCAATATGCAGGTTTACAATTTGGAAGTTAAAGTGGCGCAGGTTCTTTGGAATGTCTACAACCTTTCAGGAGAATTTTTTTTTGAAGTAAGAGTTTCATACAGAATTACTGTTATACCATATTTAATTCAAATATTTAGCATAAACAATGCATTACATTCAAGATTAAGGGCATACAATACAGAAAAGATATCAAGATATTTGAATAAATTATTTTTTTTGTGACAAAATAGAAACAAGTTGTTTATTTAAATCAATCTTTTAGACCAACAGTGTGCTTTCATAAACAACATATTTGCTTTCCTTTGAAGTATTTCAAATACATATAAACATTTCATTTAATGACATCTGTGTGTTTCTCGGAAGTTAAGTTATATTATTATCATCATTGCGAAAACAATGCGTAACACTTCGATATATTAAAGTTATTATGTGCCTATAGTATACTTCTAGGACTGTATCATATGCCCTTAGATACAAATGACAAGTTATAAACTATGTCATTCTACAGAGTTTAACACTTAAAAAGGACAATAATATGTTTAATGACATTATGTAGCAGGGCTTTTAAAGGCCCCTACATGATACAATGCATTTAATGAAAACTAAAAAAAAAACAAGAAAAACAACAGCCTGATTTATACAAAACAATAAAAGAAAAAAATATGATAGACAACAATCAACGAGTATAATGAAATAAGATTCTTGACTGGACACATATCTAGTCTAAAGTTTTTTATGTGTTTTTTTTTGATAACTAATGAAGTTCAGCGTGGCATATTGCTCTCTCTTAACACTGTCAGCCATTTATCGTTCCCTTCCGACAGACTATCATCGTTATTTGTTTCAAAACTTTAAAGGGGAGGGGATGTATATCCTTCAGGCAACGTGAATCGTTCTATAATAAAGGAATGTGCAAGAAGTTTATATATGAATGTAAGATTATTTTTTTTTCAGAAGCATGGCACAGCAAGAAAAAGATATAAGACACTACAAGACATTCCAAGTGATTTTGAATAAGACAATTGATTGACTTTTTCGATGTATTCTTAAATAAATCAAATAATTGATGTAAAATGGTGTTTTTTTTCTCAACTCTTCAGCCAATTATCAATGATTATTGACTTAAGATGTAACCCTATTAGAAGTGTAGTGTTTTAGTTTAGAAAGAGAAGTTGTATTGAAAAATCTGAATTTGGGACACAAGTTTTAGTCAATGTAACTTGAACTTAAAAATGTGTATAATGTTTGCATAATGTCCAATGGCATATATTTCATGCATGTTCAGGTTGACATATGCATGATGTGTATAAGATAGGTAATAAAAGTTGAGAGTGAAAAACTAAACATTATACCATTGTGGTTGGAATGTGGGCTTTCTCGCACTGTCTGCCGTCTGTCCACCTATATTTGTCGGATTTTGTCCAACAAATATTTTCATCACTGTTTTTCTCAAAACTGCTGATAAAGATGAGTTCATATTTAATGAGCTGCTTGATAGTGATGAACTGTGATGTGTGAACATTTTTGTATCTGGCACCTGTTTCCTGTTTGCTTATACATTGTATTTCAAAATGATGAATGTTCTCAAATTTTTCATTACTTTAATTAGTAATGCTGATGAACAGAATGACTTCATATTTGGTAAGTGGCTTGACCATGATGAGTTGTGTCTGCCATTTTGGATGTGTCAAAATTTGTAGATACTTCTTGTTTTTAGAGACTGAATTGAATTTCATATGCTTAGCAAAACAACTGATTTGTTCTTGTTTGTATATAGAATTAATCACTGTGTATAAATTAATTTAACTAATGATTTGTTATTTAAAAAAGCAGGAAACTCTATCAAAAGTACAGAAATTTTTATATTGATATGATCTAGATATCAACCAAAAACATCTTCTTAAAACATTTTGAAAACATTTTTTAGGCACAGTCTCACTTGCAAGAAAACATCCAAAAAACATTTTTATAACATTATTTGATGTTCATGATGTTTTTCAAATGTTCAGAAAATATTTCTAGAAAATATTTTTTAAAAGATTATCAAAATGTTTTAAACTCCATTGTTTTTCACATTATCATGATATTTCTTTACAACATTTTAATTATATTATGCAAATATTTTAGAAAATATATTAGAAAACGTTTTAGCGATATATATTCTACCATACATTTAATGTTTTTCTCACGTTTTTTTGTGATATTTTCATGACATTAGACACAACATTTTAAAAACATTTTAAAGATGTTTTTGTGTTTGCTGGGTAATAATTCAGTAATATTTTATGTCAGGATGTATTGTATAATACAAATGACAGCAATATTGGAACATAATGTGAATACAAAATTTTGTCCGTATAAATCTAGATTGCCAGCATGTCCTCTTTTTAATCAAAATATTGTCACGCAACAAAACTTAGTAGTTTTGATACCTCAGGCTGACTCCTATAACAAAATTAATTGACCGCATCAACCAAAACTGACCATATTTGCACTTTATTTTGTAAATCTATATAGCCGCATAGTACATCAGCAACTATTTTTATGTCAGGATTTAATGTATAATACAAATGACAGCAATATTGGAACACAACAACTACAAATTTTTGTCCGCATAATTGTAGAGTGCCAGCATGTCCTCCTTTTGTTCAATATATTGATACGTAACAAAATTTCAGTAGTTTTGATACCCTAGGCTAACTCATATAGCAAAATTATTTGACCGTATCAACCAAAACTGACCATATTTGCACTTTATTTTGTAAATCTATATAGCCGCATAGTAAATCAGCAACTATTTTTATGTCAGGATTTAATGTATAATACAGATGACAGCAATATTGGAACACAACAACTACAAATTTTTGTCCGCATAAATTTAGAGTGCCAGCATGTCCTCCTTTTGTTCAAAAGATTGATACGTAACAAAATTTCAGTAGTATTGATACCCCAGGCTAACTCATATAGCAAAATTATTTGACCGTATCAACCAAAACTGACCATATTTGCACTTTATTTTGTAAATCTATATAGCCGCATAGTAAATCAGCAACTATTTTTATGTCAGGATTTAATGTATGATACAAATGACAGCAATACTGGAACACAACAATCACAAATTTTTGCCAGCATGTCCTCCTTTTCATGCTTTTGTTCAATATATTGATACATGTACGTCGTAACAAAATTTCAGTAGTTTTGATACCCCAGGCTAACTCATATAGCAAAATTATTTGACCGTATCAACCAAAACTGACCATATTTGCACTTTATTTTGTAAATCTATATAGCCGCATAGTAAATCAGCAACTATTTTTATGTCAGGATTTAATGTATAATACAGATGACAGCAATATTGGAACACAACAACTACAAATTTTTGTCCGCATAAATTTAGAGTGCCAGCATGTCCTCCTTTTGTTCAAAAGATTGATACGTAACAAAATTTCAGTAGTATTGATACCCCAGGCTAACTCATATAGCAAAATTATTTGACCGTATCAACCAAAACTGACCATATTTGCACTTTATTTTGTAAATCTATATAGCCGCATAGTAAATCAGCAACTATTTTTATGTCAGGATTTAATGTATGATACAAATGACAGCAATACTGGAACACAACAATCACAAATTTTTGCCAGCATGTCCTCCTTTTCATGCTTTTGTTCAATATATTGATACATGTACGTCGTAACAAAATTTCAGTAGTTTTGATACCCCAGGCTAACTCATATAGCAAAATTATTTGACCGTATCAACCAAAACTGACCATATTTGCACTTTATTTTGTAAATCTATATAGCCGCATAGTAAATCAGCAACTATTTTTATGTCAGGATTTAATGTATAATATAAATGACAGCAATATTAGAACACAACAACTACAAGTTTGTGTCCGCATAAATTTAGAGTGCCAGCATGTCCTCATTTTGGTCAATATACATGATATATTGATACGTAACTAAATTTCAGTAGTTTTGATACCCCAGGCTGACTTGTATAGCAAAATCATTAGACTGTATCAACCAAAACTGACCATATTTGCACTTTATCATGTTTATTATGTAAATCTTTATAGCCGCATAATAATTCAGTAATATTTTTATGTCAGGATTTAATGTATTATACAAATGACAGTAATATTGGAACACAGTGAATACAAAATTTTGTCCGAATAAATTAAGAGTGCCAGCATGTCCTCCTTTTGTTCAATATATTGATATGTAACAACATTTCAGTACTTTTGATACCTCAGGTTGACTGGTATAGCAAAATTTGTTGACCGTATCAACTAAAACTGACCATATTTGCACTTTAGTACGTAAATCTACATGGCTGCATTATATTTAATTAGAAGTTTTTTTTATGTCAGGATTTAATGTATGATACAAATGACAGCAATACTGGAACACAACAATCACAAATTTTTGCCAGCATGTCCTCCTTTTCATGCTTTTGTTCAATATATTGATACATGTACGTCGTAACAAAATTTCAGTAGTTTTGATACCCCAGGCTAACTCATATAGCAAAATTATTTGACCGTATCAACCAAAACTGACCATATTTGCACTTTATTTTGTAAATCTATATAGCCGCATAGTAAATCAGCAACTATTTTTATGTCAGGATTTAATGTATAATACAGATGACAGCAATATTGGAACACAACAACTACAAATTTTTGTCCGCATAAATTTAGAGTGCCAGCATGTCCTCCTTTTGTTCAAAAGATTGATACGTAACAAAATTTCAGTAGTATTGATACCCCAGGCTAACTCATATAGCAAAATTATTTGACCGTATCAACCAAAACTGACCATATTTGCACTTTATTTTGTAAATCTATATAGCCGCATAGTAAATCAGCAACTATTTTTATGTCAGGATTTAATGTATGATACAAATGACAGCAATACTGGAACACAACAATCACAAATTTTTGCCAGCATGTCCTCCTTTTCATGCTTTTGTTCAATATATTGATACATGTACGTCGTAACAAAATTTCAGTAGTTTTGATACCCCAGGCTAACTCATATAGCAAAATTATTTGACCGTATCAACCAAAACTGACCATATTTGCACTTTATTTTGTAAATCTATATAGCCGCATAGTAAATCAGCAACTATTTTTATGTCAGGATTTAATGTATAATATAAATGACAGCAATATTAGAACACAACAACTACAAGTTTGTGTCCGCATAAATTTAGAGTGCCAGCATGTCCTCATTTTGGTCAATATACATGATATATTGATACGTAACTAAATTTCAGTAGTTTTGATACCCCAGGCTGACTTGTATAGCAAAATCATTAGACTGTATCAACCAAAACTGACCATATTTGCACTTTATCATGTTTATTATGTAAATCTTTATAGCCGCATAATAATTCAGTAATATTTTTATGTCAGGATTTAATGTATAATACAAATGACAGTAATATTGGAACACAGTGAATACAAAATTTTGTCCGAATAAATTAAGAGTGCCAGCATGTCCTCCTTTTGTTCAATATATTGATATGTAACAACATTTCAGTACTTTTGATACCTCAGGTTGACTGGTATAGCAAAATTTGTTGACCGTATCAACTAAAACTGACCATATTTGCACTTTAGTACGTAAATCTACATGGCTGCATTATATTTAATTAGAAGTTTTTTTTATGTCAGGATGTATCAGTGTATTGTATTATAATACAAATGAAAGTAATATTGGAAAACAATGGATGCAATATCTTTTCCACATCAATTTATATTGTCAACATTTCATCTCTGTATTCATAATATTAGACCATCACTTAAGTTAGTTGTTCAGGATGGTGTGTATAACAATAACAAAACTATTTGACAGCATCATCCAACACTAACATGTCTGATTTCATTTTTACTTTATAATGAAAAGTATAAGAAGTTCTCTTCTGGGAATAGTATACTGTTAGTACATTATTTCAGTTGATTGATTTTGTGTGTAGCTAAACCTCAAGTGGCAACTATTTCATTCATGTGCACAACGAGTATATTTTTTGGAAGTCCCATATCATCATTTTTAATCGGTAAAGACAAATCTGACGAAATTGACGAGATTGTTCATAATTATTCAACAACTTATGTATCCGGACACTGTACAATTTTCGTTAGTATATTTTGTCGAAAACAGAATCCTAAATCCAAGGCAAACAAGGTGAATTACGATGAAATATCCATGTAATGCATAAAGTTAAATTTAGAAAGAGACTGTAAAAATGGGGAACGAAGCAACGTCGACAATGATGTTGATATCCCATGACATAAAAATGTTGTTCCGATGCGTTGGATAACCTTTCTATCCGCCTTCTAATTAAACAAAAACGTTCCTTTCTTTAATGATAGCTGTATGTGATCACAAGTGTGTAATGTTATAGCCATTGTTTAATGTATATAATAATATATAAAATGAAAAACAGATTTTTTTTTAATGTGTATAATATCGACAGAGTCTAACGAGTAAAAAAATTTGCTATACTGGGAAAAAAAGAACAATGCGATTATTGTTTACATATTAAAAGCTCAGGTCTGATATCAAAAGTCATAAACACGGTAACAGGGGCGGATCCAGAACCTCGAAGTCTGGGGGGGCACCATGAAACCAAAATTAAAGATTTGTTTAGATATGTATATATGCGAGTGTGGGTGGTGGTGGTGTCATGTATTAGGGATGATGGTGGTCGTGGAAAGGGGGGGTGGTTAGGTCTTCATTTCTATTATCTTTTCATTATTTTTGGATCCATTTCTTTCTACTCTTTTATTTGCTGCCAATTGTCCTCTATTCTTTATAGTTCATCACACCTTTAATCTGTTTTCTATATTTTTTGGGCACATTTTTTTCTAGTCTTTACTTTTTGACCATTATTCTCTAATCTGTAAACCCCATCCATACCCTCATTCACGGTAAACCATTCATACCCTCATTCATGGTAACCTATTCATACCCTCATACATGGTAATTAAAACAAGAAAAAAATGTGTATACACATATTACTGTACTATAATAGAAAAAGAATGGATATTGGGTATCCATCCACGACACAAAATCAGTACATGCACAGCAAAAAAACACACAATAAGCAAAGGAACAGCGCTTTTATTGCTGTTCTTTATCTCAAATATGAGTATAGGTTTTCTAAAAGTACAATATCATTTTATTAATGATATATATATAAGGCACAGACCATTCATGTTTTGTGGAGGGGGACTTAAGGGTTTTTTTTAAAGACAAATCATTGGTTTCCATAAAAAAAATTAAGGGAAAAAACACGACATTCAGTTTAAAAAAAAGATGTATGCATTGAAAAAAAAGCGTTTGTTGTTTAATAAAGTCCGAAAAAGACTGTCCTGAGAAAGACACATTCCCCAGAAACCGTATACAATGTGAGTGCTTGGTAATAAAGACGTATCTCATATCGATACTAACATTCCTGACACAAAACATCTATTTTTACATATTCTTTTCAGACCGATTTTAGTTGGTAATTTCTTTCCTGATCAGAAGATTTCTCTTGTTAATCGATCTTGATCCTGTAATATTGTATTAGAAATCAATAAATATATTCGTATTAATTCCAATCAGCATGTAGATGTACATGTAGTTTACATAAATGCTTTTGGATATAGACATTACACAAAGGTGTCAATATTTACACACCCATCGATAAGTTGTCATAAATCACGCATGTTGAAGCTGGGGTTAATTAACGACCAGTTTAGGAAGTCAGATCAAGCTGCATGTGTCTTGATTTTTGATCTAGATATCTAGATAAGCAGATACAGTAGCAATAAAACTATGTTAGAAAATTTTTTGGTGACCCCGACTGGGGGGGCACGTGCCCCCTGTGCCCCCCCGGTAAATCCGCCACTGGGTAATCTGTCATAAGCAGACCTGTTCCCATGTCTGGTCAATAGCAGACTTGTCCACAGGTCTGGTAAGGAGCAGACCTGTCTGTAGAAACCGAATAAGGAAATGGAAAAAAAAATTGGCGGAAAAAAATATTTTGAGGAAAATAATTTGAGAAAAAAAATTTGAGGAAAAAATTTTGAGAAAAAAATTTTGAGGAAAAAAAATATTTGAAAAAAAAAAATTTTGAGGAAAAAAAAAATTTCGTGAAAAAAAAATTCAGTTTGGACTTAAAATATTTTTTCAAAATTTGAATATCGAAAAAGGAAAAAGGAAACAACTTGTGTCTGTTCTTTTCTACAGGGACGCTTTTGATTATAAATTCAAATGAAAACTGTTTGTTAAATAGTAATGATAAAAATAAACTAGAGGCTCTAAAACGACGTTGTCGCTCACCTTGGTTTATATGCATCTTCAGCAATAGACAATCTTAAACATTGAATAGAATTGAGAATTAAATAGGGAATTTGTCAGGCTAGAATAGAAGTAATGGCAATAATATCTTTTCTGTTGATCTTGTTTTGCTAATCTTCTTTAAATTTTACACAAAACATCGTCATTTAAGGTAATGACTCCAATATAGAGTTAACTAAGTAATCTTTTTTCTTTTCATAGTGTTGATGTATATAGATAATAAGGTAAGTCCAACATTCTGAACATTATTGCCACTGTCAGATTTTCCTTAATTATAGCGGTTTTCTAGATTATAAACAAAACTTGCATTTTATACATATGTTCTATTTTTTAAAAGCCATGTTGGTCATATTAGTTGCAACCCGGATATTTTCTAAATAAAATACTCCAATGATGATTGTGGCTAAGTTTGTTTAAATTTGGCCTAGCAGTTTCAGAGGAGATTTTGTAAAAGTAATCGGACAACGACGGAGAATTGACGCCAAGTGATGAGAAAAGCTCACTTGGCTTTAAGTTTACATGAATGTGTAATGAGCAAGCCGGCACACCAAAAAACTAAGTTGCACAGATACGTGCGGTATAACTTTCACAATTATACCATAGTTTTTATTTGTTAAATCTGAATTTCGAGAAAACAATAGAAAGAAGAAGAAAGCATTTTCAAGGAACTTAGTCGCGATCGACTTAGTTTTTAGACACAAGTACAACAGAGTTGACGCGAGGCCACTAATTTCACTAAGCTAATATTCCAGCTTTGTACCAGCCGATGAAATTTAATGCCTAGGATGTCCTCGGTGAGAAGGAGAAGAGAAAATTTTTGGATCCACCAGTTTCATACTTTAGAACCTGATGGTCTAAATGAAAAAAGAAGAACAAAGATAAAGAAACAACGAAGAATAATTTATTATGTAGCATCGTCCTTAATATCTCTGTAATATTGGCCAATAGACGTTGCAAACTTACCTTACTCCAACAACAGATTTCCCAACTAAATAAATAATCTTGAACTTCATTTAAAGTTTGAATTTATTTTTAGGCAGCAAAATTCAATGTACAATTAGCTTCAACAGTTTCTTAGTCTATCTGCATCCTATTTCACCTGAATATATATAGTATATAATGGAGACAGATTTAACTTTAAGTATGCCAAATAAACCTAATAACGTGTTAATGGTCCTGATATTAATATCTCTTCTGTAAATTAATCCTGAAAATTTTAAGTAAGGTAACTTTCCTGAATTTTCGAATATTCAGATTATTAATCAGATTGTATTCCAATATGCACCATTGTGCAGGTGCACATATAGGATATAAACATAAGTTGTGATACACAGCTGACATCAGGACTGTAATGAGGTTGCTAAAAAAATAACGTTGGATCATAAGAAATCAAATAGGGTCAGGTGACCTTAAACGAAGCTGACAATTCGAAATTCAATTAGCATGTTACTAACCGTTATAAAGATAAGATATGGTATATAAAGGCAGCAGTAGTATACCGCTGTTCGAAACTCATAAATCGATAGAGATAAAAACAAATCCGGGTTACAAACTAAAACTGAGGGACACGCATCAAATATAAGAAAAGAACAACGACACAACAAAAACACAACATTAAAATGTAACACACACAGAAACGAACTATAATATAACAATGGCCATTTTCCTGACTTGGTACAGGACATTTTAAGAAAAAAAATGGTGGGTTGAACCTGGTTTTGTGGCATGTCAAACCTCCCGCTTTTATGGCAACGTCAAACACAACACCAAAACGACAACATCACATGACAGGACCACAATACAAATAAATGGGAGAATATATAGGACAAAGAAACACACGAATAATAGCTAACAAAAGGTACTAGGCTTAAAATTCAATACGCCAGACGTGGGTCTCGTCCACACAAGACCAACCAGTGACGCTCAGATGAAAAAAGTTTGAAAGCCAAAACAAGTACAAAGCTGAAGAGCACCGAGGACCAAAACTTCCAAAATGTTGCGCCTAACACGGCCAGGGTTATCTGCCTGGGACAAGAACATCCTTATTATTTAGAATAATTTATAATTTTGCAAACAGTAAATTTTATAAAATGACTATATAATAGATATACATGATAAAACCGAAGTGGGGACTGACTACAGAATAAAAACGGATACATTACATAAAACAACTTAACCCAACACATAAAAATACACAGCCGAGTTAGCCAAAGCCTCAACGCACAAAGTGACGTCACATTTGAAATTCTAAAAAAACTCACAAAGTGACGTCACATTTAAATTTGTAAAAATATTTCCCAAAAATAAGATAGGATTAGGATTGATTCAAAATTAGATTTGTAATACTGACATTACATTTATTAATAACAATGAAAATTACAATACTTATTAATTTCAAATTGTGGTAGTGATTAGATAATTAATTGTATTATCTAGCTATGTCGGTGTTTCTTCTGAATCAAATTGTTAACCAAATATATCGTATAAATTTCGTTGAACCAAACTAAAATCTAATAAATTAAGGGGGTGATTAATTATCTTTACCATAACACACGAATATAACAGAATAGACGTTAAGACATTTGACAAAATCCGACGACAATAACAAATATAACATCAAAATTAAATACATGAATTTGGGATAGAAAAGTACCGTGACACGTCTTATAGCAATGCGGTTTCACACTCAGCAAAACAGTCACAATTGAGGAAATAAGTCACGTTCGGTAATAAAAAGATCAGACGACGTAATGACAATCCACAATCTAACACGTGGTAAAAATGTCCTTAGTTAGTTTGGACAAAGACACATCGTATGGATCAACGAATTCGTGATGGTGTCCGTAAAATTTACGGAGTGTCATTTTTAATCTGTCCTCCTCATAACTTTGTTGGAGCAGTTTCTGCGTAAGGAGCACACTCCTGTATATGAAGTCCGTATAGTGTGAACAAGCACGAGAATAACGTATCAATTGAGATATGTAAACACCATACGAAGGGGCAGGGGGTATGTTACTGCTGAGAAATGGGAAATTGATAATTAGGAAGTTAAAATCGTCCCGTTTATCATAGATTTTCGAGTGAAGTCGTCCATCTGTGTCAATATTGAGGAAAAGATCAAGGTATGAAGCAGTCCTTCTAGTATCAGTAGTATCCTTAATTTCAAGTTCACTGATTGTCAATGAGTCAATTCTCCACAAGAGACCAATTGACATAGGAGTAATCAACTATATGTCACAGTACGACCGTCAACAATGACCCATTTCAATTCAATTTCAATTCTTTATTAACCAAATGTTTTATAACATATAGGTATCATTGATATATACTAAATATAAATTACAAAAATAGACGAACATGACAAAACAGACGGAAGTAGTAAATACACCTTAAAATAAATGTATATATTAAATATAATTCCAAATAGCAAATATATTTAACAAATGAAGTACAAATCAACTTAAAAGCAGTCATTTCTGAGCTTCAATGCTCGAAATATATATTTTCTTAGTTGCACAAGTCTTTTGCATTAGTAGTGCTTTATAATTGTAAAACTTCATGAACAGATGGCTTATGCCAATATTATGGTTTTATTAAACCATGAAATTCGGTTTACTCGTTTTAACATTCAAAATTCTTTTACAAAAATCAATATGTATTTTTTCTACATCGCATAGCAATTTAAATGAAAGGCCTTTCAATCAATTTACGGTTTAAGGTTTTGATACATATTTAAACATGGTATGATTTATTCAATTTGACAATGTAAATATGATCATTGTGAAATTAATTTCTTCAGATTTGTATTACTTGTTACTGTAATTTACTTTTACAAAACAACCAATGAATTATGTTATTTTAGCGTTAATCTATACATTTTTTGTATTTATTAGACTTTTAATATTTGGAAGTATCTTGCACCATGTTTTACTACAATATATAATGTTATTTGTAAATACTTTGTGTTGATGACGCAGGTGTCAGTACCCGGCTGACGCTTGCCCCCGTTGTAAAGGGGTATTTTCACAATCACATATGTATAATATATATATTGCTATTTAAAGATTTTAACATTTTGAACTTTATAATTTTGAATATTAATTAAAAAAATAACCTTTTGCAGTCTAGCTTTTGATATTGGAATCCAGAGCTCTTTAAAATCTCAGAAATATGTCAGCTTTCGTTCCTGAAATGCATGCTTACTCCTGAATCCCTATTGCAGCTTGGATTGTTGTCCTACAGATAAATAGATAAGTAATTTCGGCTAATGTCTGTTTCTTAATCGCAAAGCACATCCAGAACATCTAATTCTTTCAACATTTTTTCGTGTGTAACTTTATCCGACGTCATTATAAATGTGTCCATCGCAGTTGACGAGTTTTGTCTAACTGATACACCGGCCATTCAGGATGTCCGTGTCTTTGAAAAGTAGGCGAGGTGTTTATTGGTAAGGCCCGAAATGGCATTTTTAAGTTATTCTCATCATAGTTATTTTTAAGGTGTGTAACTATTGATATGCAATATATAATGTTAAACAGCAAAAGCTGCGATTGGTTAAAACAGATATTCCTTTTTTTTTTTTGATAATTTTCGGCGTATCGTTAATTATACCATGTTTTTGTTGAAACCCCTCGTCAACCTCGCTCGACTCGTTGAGTTAAAGTCAGGGTTTCAACAAAAACAATGGAAAAAATACGAAACACCGAAAAACTATCCAAAAGAAACGAAATATCTATAACTAAATTTCAGTTGAACAAGCTTTTAATGCAATTATCTCGACAAATAATGAAATATAACATCATGCATTTGCTTTTTTTATTATTCTTTGGCAGTTTAACCCAATCTGGACCCATTTAAAAAAAAATGATCAACGTGTGAATACAAATGGTCTCAGTAGATGATTGGCTATTTCAAAAGGTCACAACCTTAATCAGATTTATGGATGAGTCAAAATGTACTAACAGTAACAGGTGTTAGAGAAATTAACATCTAAACATTCGTATGACGTAGAAATTCGAAATGATGAAAGCACTCAAAGAGGATTTTCGTTTATCATAAAAATGAAAATTTAGTTTATAATCATTAGAGACACAGATTCTAACATAGTAATTCGTGGATGAGCGGATTTATCCACCCTCAATAGTTTAATCGTTGAATTTCACGGCGGGTAAGGTTGTCCTGGAAGAGAACGTTCTGTGCTGGTGATTTGGTCCTTACTGGTGCTGGTGATAATTGAAAATATGTAAACAAAACGAAAATGATGATTTTTGTCGTTTTCTCGAATAAAAAATGGAAGGAAACAGTTGAGATGTTTTGTTTTTGTTTCTCATGGGTTCATAGGCAAACAATTAAAAACGTGACCTTCTAAACTGTTTCAATAAGTGTAACACAAAATTGCTCATTTTTAGAAAATCTAGAACTGAAAAAATAAAACAGAAAAACTCCTGGAGTCCGCTTTCTATACCCAAATCCACACCACAAAATCATTTTGTGAAAAACCATTGCAATTTATTAAAATTAGGCATTTTCTCAGTTTAGACATGTCCTGATTCTGTGCTGGTGGGTCCTGGCATTGTGGTGGTGGGTCCTGATACGGTACTGGTGATTTTTTGGTAAAAAGTTGGTCCTATTTGAAACAAACGTTACAGAATCAATAAAATTGGGCAGAGAATTGTATTCAATCGGATTTGTGACCCTTATTTTTACTTCTGTGCATCCATTTGGATGTTTAATAAGCGTTTTCAAATAATCGTAACTTATATTACATAAAAGGGCAACATCTTCCGTCCAATATCAGATGAAAATATATCTAATTAGAATAATTTTATTTAAGATATTAAATGTCCTTAAATTGATGATTCTCAATATAATATGCTAACTAAAACAGTTTTAAAAGGTGCTTAAGGTAAAGCGACATTTATAACGACAATAAACGTTTGACTGGTTTATTTCAGTTAAATAATCGAAGTTAGATGATCTAACTACTGGTGCCTCTAATTTCTTCCTTAATATATACATTGTAACCAATACATTTACGACTGCATAAAAAAAACGACCTAGACTTGCTTTTCATACAGTCATGACTAATAAAAACTTACTAGAATGGAACAAGATGTGAACAACTGCCAATCAAGGTATGACCTTCAACATCGAGCAAAAACCATAACGAATACTAGCTATAAAAATGAAAACGATTAAAAAATGAAGACCTGATTTAAAATACAAATTTGAACAAAAACCAAATATGACAGATAGCCACCAGCGACAACCACTTGTTTTAAGCACTCGTGACAGGGCTTAACATGTTTGTTGCACTCTGCCCCTCCCCAGCTACATTCCGCAAAACTTAAGTTCACATTTAAATTTTTGGATTAGCATAATTTTAAAACTGTGCAGTGAATCTTGTGCTCACAACATACATAAATGTCATAAATATGTATACATCAGACATTATAAAGTCATGTGGAAGTTACTTAGTAGTATTTTACAATTGAATTTATTAATCATAAAGGGATGGAGATTGCATGAAGTTAAACATACGATAAGAAGAATTTGATAGTATTTTTTGGCGAAAGACTTTAAACCTTCTTTGCATTAAATTCTAAAAATTTTCTTGTTGCAGTAAGTGATAAAATCCTCAACAAAATCTCAATAACTTTGTTGGAATGAATAAAGGTTTATGAAAATGGGCAATTATCTTATCGTTAAGAGACAGTTGAGTACACATTTTACGTTTAGGCGGTCAGGCGTGTTTGAGTTGTTTTGTCCTGAAAACGTAGTATAATATAAAAAATGTATGACATATCATATATCTGGCTTTAGATTCGAATATATATATATATATATATATATATATATATAAGTCTGAAAATTACACCCAACAGTGTTAGAATTAGACTTTTATGCTGACAAATTTTTGTCCCTCAACGGGATTCGAACTCACACCTTTGATACACTACAGCACCAATCGCTTAGCCTCATGTCCAGCGCTCTAGACCACACGACCACATCCGCTATATAAAAATATAACTTCAATAGTCGTAGTGTTACCTTGTCACGTAAGGCGAATCTAGAGATAGACATAAGACATGTGTTTTAAGCGTGTGAAGATGTTATATTATTATTTAATACACAATGTATTTGTTATTTGTCAGCAATCTAACTCAACAATTTTTATATACCGTATGGGATAATGATTCAATTCATTATACAGTCACTAGAAATAAGTATATCATACAAACAAGTCTAAGCAAGTGACAACCATACAATATATATGCCCACTGGATCTCAGTGTGTTTGAGACACAGGGTTAATACAAATATTTATATAAGTCTGAAAATTACACCCAACAGTGTTAGAATTAGACTTTTATGCTGACAAATTTTTGTCCCTCAACGGGATTCGAACTCACACCTTTGATACACTACAGCACCAATCGCTTAGCCTCATGTCCAGCGCTCTAGACCACACGACCACATCCGCTATATAAAAATATAACTTCAATAGTCGTAGTGTTACCTTGTCACGTAAGGCGAATCTAGAGATAGACATAAGACATGTGTTTTAAGCGTGTGAAGATGTTATATTATTATTTAATACACAATGTATTTGTTATTTGTCAGCAATCTAACTCAACAATTTTTATATACCGTATGGGATAATGATTCAATTCATTATACAGTCACTAGAAATAAGTATATCATACAAACAAGTCTAAGCAAGTGACAACCATACAATATATATGCCCACTGGATCTCAGTGTGTTTGAGACACAGGGTTAATACAAATATTTATATAAGTCTGAAAATTACACCCAACAGTGTTAGAATTAGACTTTTATGCTGACAAATTTTTGTCCCTCAACGGGATTCGAACTCACACCTTTGATACACTACAGCACCAATCGCTTAGCCTCATGTCCAGCGCTCTAGACCACACGACCACATCCGCTATATAAAAATATAACTTCAATAGTCGTAGTGTTACCTTGTCACGTAAGGCGAATCTAGAGATAGACATAAGACATGTGTTTTAAGCGTGTGAAGATGTTATATTATTATTTAATACACAATGTATTTGTTATTTGTCAGCAATCTAACTCAACAATTTTTATATACCGTATGGGATAATGATTCAATTCATTATACAGTCACTAGAAATAAGTATATCATACAAACAAGTCTAAGCAAGTGACAACCATACAATATATATGCCCACTGGATCTCAGTGTGTTTGAGACACAGGGTTAATACAAATATTTATATAAGTCTGAAAATTACACCCAACAGTGTTAGAATTAGACTTTTATGCTGACAAATTTTTGTCCCTCAACGGGATTCGAACTCACACCTTTGATACACTACAGCACCAATCGCTTAGCCTCATGTCCAGCGCTCTAGACCACACGACCACATCCGCTATATAAAAATATAACTTCAATAGTCGTAGTGTTACCTTGTCACGTAAGGCGAATCTAGAGATAGACATAAGACATGTGTATATATATTAAGGCTACATGTTGATATAATAACATTGAGAATTCACTGTATCATAAAAATGGAATAAATGGGTGAAGTGATACTCATTACTACAGAGAAGGTGTGTTTGAATCACTAAAATTAAAAGCTTCGTGCTAATACAAATATTTAACTAAAGGCGTATTTCTACTGGTATTTTTATTTTCGTTCTCTAATTTTTCACTCATTTTCAATTGAAATTTAGGCATATTTTATTTTAATTCATGAAATATATTTAAAAAAGGAAAAGTAGGACACATCGTACACTAACTCTACCTTAATTCTTTATCAAAGATCTTTCACAACAGACTTTACTTTTGGATCTAAAAAATGCATAACTTAAAAAAAATATTTTTGTGTGTGTTATTTAGGTTATCTAGTCTTCTTTCTCTGACAAATTCTAGTCTGCCCTTCCATGAACTATTTAAATAAATTTTTGCAGTGTTTTATTGAACTTTCGAAAATTCCCCCTGACAACAAATCAGACTATAATTTTTGTTGACAAAAGGCTTAAAGGTACAGCAAATGGTGCTTAATAGATAATAGATAAATTTTTCTTTTAAAGTACAAGTTTTATATCCCACGGAACCCTCCTTCTCCTCTTGGAAAATGTTTTCAGGGTAAAATTATCATCTGCAGTTATAAAATCGTTCTTGATCATCGGCATCCAATTATTTTTTATCAACAATTTAAGAATTTCAAAACTATTCCAAGCTTAGCAACTTCCATCGTGACCTCCCTCTCCCTTTTTCCCAAAAAACAAAGCCAAAATATTATTGTAATCCTTTTAGAAAACACTAAATTTTTATAAAGGATCTGATTTTAGCTGCTGAGGACACATGATTCTAACGAGCAGAAACAAATTAAGGCTGAGATTCATTGGTTGAATAAAAAGAAAAGTATCAACAGTATCATACAAAATTTGTAAGAGAAACAATATCCAGGATGCTTAGGTTACGCTGAATTTGTTATCTTAACTCGTCTAAGAAGTGTTCAGGGTCACCTGATAGTTTGCGGTGATCAACTTAGTAAAACAAAGTACTTTATTCTATATTTATGCTCTCCATTTTCATGCAAAACCTTTTACATTATGATATTTCGGGTCATTGTTGAAGGTCGTACGGTGACGTATAGTTGTTTACACCTACTTTATTTGGTTTCCGATGGAAATGTGTCCATTGGCAAGCATACCGCATAATCTTTTTTTATTTAGGTAATGGATATTGCACACCGTATTTTGATGGTAAAAGGATCGCAATCCCGCAAATAATATGCATATTTTCTTATCTCAAAAGAGGGACAAGAGGGGTTCCATTAACAGGGCAATATTTTTATATTTTGCTCAAAACAGATAACAGTAAATTTAAAATACTGATAACCGATAACAGCAATTTAAATGATCTTAAATGAGAAAACAGAAAAAAATGAATTCAAAAATCAAAAATCAAAAAATAGTTAACAGGGGTCATTTTTTCATAATAACAGTTCACAACAATGTCAATTTTTAGAAAACAGATAATAACTAATTAGTCAATAACAGTTATTTATAACATATATTTTCAAAATAACAGTTAACAAAAGTTTAAAAATGTTTAAAACACCTTAATAGAAACGATCTTGCCCCCTCTAAAACAAAATAAACTCAACTTTGTTCATATGAAATATCCAGCAAATATATGCAAGGTATATTTTCTATCAATTATACTATTTTTTTGCATCAATGATCTTGAATATTTGCCCTTTTTAACATAAATATAAAGGCACAGAACCAGGACAAAGGTGTACAGAACATGGACCGTTTTTCTAATCACCAGCACGTCGTCAGGACAATTTCGTTTGTTATTTCTGTAATTTACCTCAAATGGTACTTAGGACGTATCAGAGAAAAATTAAGCAACAGAACGGTTGTTTTATTGCCGTTCTGATACAATGTAAACAAACCCACCAGCACAAAATCAGGACCCACCAGCACCAGTCAGGACTGAATCACCAGCACAGAACTTTCTCTCGCAGGACAACCTTACCCACAGTGAATTTGTAAATCCTCGCACAGGCTCGGAATTTAAAAATCTTGATTGGATCAATCCGATAATCCACTTGTGCAAATGTTAGAATCTATATGTATATTTCTAATAATACTTTCCTTTAAAATGTTCGATTATTGTTTTGGAATAACTTATAATATGTGTCATTTTCGACTTTGTTTAACTGTTGACTTGTCGACTTCTGAAGAATAACTGCTTTTGTGTTGTTCTCGCGTCATCGTTTTTTGCTACTAATATTGCTTTATAAACACCTTAAAGTCATATGAAACTTCAAACTAAAAAACAAACAGTTGAACATGTTTTATATATTTGAATGGCTAAGTTTTACTCTAAAAGAAGTGAACGCGAACTTTAAAAAAAAAAGAAAATCATTTATATTATCAAAATCTTCATAAATGTACCGATATTGAATTATTGACTTCTCAGACACTAATTCGCCGATATTTTCCCGTATGCAGAGACGTTAACTACGAGACCTCTCGTTATAACTTCAGCCACCGCACAGCAGAAGTGGCAGGGGAAAACCGTGATGAAAGAATGTAAACATACGTTCTCATGAAGGTAAATAGAAATAACAGATTCTTAAAGAACAAATTTAATACCAAAAATCATGTAACAACTGTTAAGGCATAGTTTAATTAACAAATGGGAACACATGGAAAATATGAAAAACAAATGACATGGCTCTTGAAAATTACTTATCTCTTGCGCTTTCTACATGCTCTGTATTTATTGTTTATTATTATCACGGTCAGGGTAACTTCGGCAACAAACTCGAAAGTGCATTAGCTTGCGATCAACAACCACTTAAAGAAAAATTTTTGTCGGTTTTGTCGATAATACGTGAAATATATGTAATAAATATTTAAAAAAAAACGTGCAAACAAGACTTAGTGTAGTATATATGCATGCATTGTTTCAATAATTTCGATAACATTAAAATTTTTAAGAAACTCGTTTCATATGACTTTAATTAAATCAAAATAAATTACAGGACATATGTGTGTATATCTGATGTACACGTACTTCACAAACATCAGTCAAACACCGCAAAAGTGCACTGCCTGTTTTATGGCCTGTTTATTTTTTTTTTGCGGGGTTACAATGCATATTTTCATGGACCTATAGGCATCAAATTGTTCAATGTTATTGACAAACTATATAAATTATAATGGACTTAGAATGATCGACTTTTATTATGATGTATTCCAAGTTGTTGATATCCTTGGAAATACGTGTATTAAGCCCGGAGACACGTTTATCAAGAACAAATGAGGTTTTCGCGATGGTCGTTTGTTGGAGGGTCACGTGCGGGCTTTATTCAATCAACATAACATTGCTTTTCCAACCAACTGACCATCCAGATTTAAACCCGTTTATGAAAATATTTTTAAAACTGTATAGAATGGTTAACGTCAAAACATCAGATTTGCTTATGAAGTTTTACTGAAATATCATTATGCAATGAACTATGATAAGGTTCTGTTTATTTGTAAAATATTATTTTATATAAAAGTTTTGGAGATTTTGGACCTTATATTTTGTACTTCATAAATATAATTTATAAACTCGATTCTAAACAACTGAAAATTTAAAGAAATGTATTTGTTTCTATTAGACGTGTTACGAAAAGGGATATACTCGACGCTGAGGTTGACAAATCGGACTTTAAATGTGGGACTATGTCAAAACACTGATTATCGCTAAAAACAGGTAAAATTCAATTTGAGTGATGTTAACCAGGTATCCTACACATTCTGATAAATCCATGTAATACTCGCTCGGATTATTAAATAATTCAACTCTATATTTCTGTTCTATTTTTGTATTATATCAACTACATATATACAGTTATGCCACCAATCTACAACCAGGGGCGGATCCAGGATTTTAGGTTAGGGGGGGGGGGGGGCTGCAAACCTAAATGTTCGCCGAGCGGAGCGAAGCGAAAACATTTTTGAGGTAAAATTATCGAAATATTCTTTATTAAGCTGAGGACAACCCATGCTTTGCAAATTTTAGGGAGGGGGCGCACACCCGCCACGCCCCCGCCTGAATCCGCCCCTGACAACTCAACTCCCAGTTTTGGCTACACGTGCTGCTCTTATATATAAAGTAATGAATACTCATCAGCTATGTAGGCGTGTCAAGATCGCATACGAGATAAAGACCAGCCAGTACACACTGTTATGATGTCATTAACCAGTATTAAAAAGATAAATAAATATATTGGTTCATAAAATTATACAAAAAGTTAGAATAATCATTTTCTGATATTATTGCTTGTGATAATAGGATGAGAAAGATATACGTGTTTGCGGGGTGCGGATGATGTTTTTTTCTAGTATGCACTTCTAGATTAAAACAAAATCAAATAATAAGCCAGTTTGATTTGTTACTTTTTTAATTGCGATATCAATATGTCACTCCACCTCGTCCTGATAATGCATGAAATATTTGTCACTGGACGAAAAACAAACAACATTTAATCAATCTCTGAAAAAACCGACACAAAGCTCTACACTCTAGTTGATTTTTTTTTCGGATGTCTCAATAGGCTTCCACTGCCTTTGAAAGTTTTAAAGCGCCTGTAAGCGTGTTCCACATATACCTGATACCTGAACGATAATTTCAAGTTCATTTTTTACACTATATTCTTTCTGCTCATGTTCTACGGGTAGTTCTTAAGTTGATGGCGACAATAGAGGATAACGAACGTGGAACGACATGCGATATTTTTATTTTACCTAAATAAAAATGACAAAATTACTGGGAAATCTAATGTCATACCTGGCCAATTTAGACAGTAAACTAAACTGTTGATCATCATCCTGTTGTCCAAGGAAACTACTGCGTGTGAACCTGATATGATTCCTATTGTGCACAAAAACCTGGTATGTATGCAATGCCAGTATCTGGAGTAAAATTGTGCCCGAGGCTCCGTGTATGGTCTGAAAATGGCACGAAAATTGCTTTCCATAACCATTAACGCTTCGGGCATTTTATGCTACCCATTCACGTAGTTGTCATGGGAGTGAAACTGGCGATTAGTAAGTCACATTTTACATAGAACTAATACAAGAGAACTTACAAATGAAGTTTATTTGTTTTTGTTTTTGTAATTGTTTTTGTAAAGATTAAGTTAGAGGTAAAGAAATAAACAAAGAAAATACATGCATAAGAGTGTATATGACAGCGGGTACTTTTCGGACTATTTGAAAGGCAGATAAAACGGGTAAGAAAATTTCAGACCTCAGAAATTACAATGCAGAATATTTTGAAACTTTGAAGGAATATGTATATGATGTCTTTTTCCAAAGATCCTTTGAGTTATTTCGTTGGGTCGAACCAGTCACATTTTACATTAAAATAATATAAGGGAAATTAATCTTTTCCTGAGGAGGTATTATCAGATAGTTATATATAAAATCATTTTCAACGTCTTATAAGGGATAGGGAGGCCATAAAGGTTAGGAGTTTATATTATTAAAAATTGGTACCCTTATCTCCTGCTCGCCTTCACGTCCTCCCGCCCGCCAGCTGAATTTCATATTATTGTATGATAAGTCGGTTCTGCATTGAGTACAACCCTTCCAACCCGTTCTGAAACGGGTAAACACACCTTTTTTTAAAATGTCCGTCACTAATGAGCTCGAAAAAATTAAAAATAGCAAGTTGCTTTCATTTTTAAAGGTTGGCGAGGGATTTTTTCTCTCATTATCCTTTTTTTCTCGGCTTTCCTTCTGGATTTTATATCCTCTCTGCTATAGATACCCTCGCCTCCTGTCAGTGTTCCCAATTATAATAAGGAAGAAATACTTTGGGGTTTATCATTTTTTATTCTTCACGGAATAATTATTATTGAATATTTGTTCCATAAGGAATATTCATAATGAAATGATGTATGATAAAGTTTTCATAGGGGCGTTTGTTATCAGAAATATATATACGCGAACATCATTACTATGCTGTTTAAACAAAAGATTTAATTGATACACAGGTAATCTAAATCACTTTTGTGTTTTGATACGATACCTGTAGTCAAAGTCTAATTTGTCAACCTCAGCGTCGAGTATATACCATTTCGTAACTCTTCTATTTACTTAGCTGAATAATTTGAATTAATATGTCCCGTCTATCAACACCTTTAATGAGATGTGCGTAATGAGAACAATCAAACAAATTATTAGCCGAGTTTACCAAACAAACTAATTTTGCGGTACGTGAAGCGTTTCCAACAAAATTTGAAATGAACAAATCATCGAAATGGTTATTTAAGTGTTCTTAACTAAATAATTGTGTGCTATGTGATTTTTTTTTCCAAATACAATAGTAAAGAATGAATTAACTAATCTATTAAAACTTTAAAAGTTGACATTTTAATACTTGGTAATTCAAAGGTAATATAGTTGTACATATTTGTAAGAAAAGAAAAGAGATTGAAAATAGGAAAAAGTGAAGGTTAGAATTATATAACTATATTATTATACCCGAGCTGACAGTCAATGCTTAAAATAGTGTTTAAAAACCAAAATGACTGTTAATTAATACACAAAGCAAAGGCAATTTTTTAATTTTTAATACGTTTATTAATAAATATTAGATACTGTGTCCGAGTATAACTATTACAGTGACTGATTGCTTTGTTTCATATCAGTGACGTAGGAGTATACTGAAAAGGGGGGCACTTCTAAAAGTGACAACCAAAAACAAAACCTTTTCTATTTAACTATAACATTGGGATAGTCTAAGGCCGTGTTTGATTACAAAGAATCAGGAACTGGGTTTGAAAACCAACACGTTATTTTACAAGAAACCAAAACCGGATTTATCGGATTCAAGAAACGGTGAAACCTGCCCTGAAACAAGATTTATCGGATTCAAAATGGGCGGGGTTTAACTGGTTCGCTTATCATAGACCAGTCCGTCTATACACAGGTGTTTTGGGATAAACTCATCAATGAAGTGTGCAGTTGTGGTCATTGATCCAGTTAAAATATGTAAACACTATGTGTGTATTCGCACAGTAAATAGTGAGAGACAGCCGTTGATTTCTTGTAAAACGGAGTTTAAAGATATGTCACATTTCAGAAATTATGGTTCCGAAAGTATAAATATGACGATGGCAGTGGCTAAATATGCATATGGCGCTATTTCATTACGTTTTCTTCCTTTTATTTCGAATGCACTTTTTTTTCTAAAATGTGGTATGCTTGACTATGGAACAACTTTCAATAAGAGACCAAATGACGTAGAGGTTTACAACTATAGGTCGACGTACGGCCGTCGACAATGAACGAACGCCACACCACATGGGAAGCTATAAAAGGTATAAAAGTATAAATTAATTTAATTGAGAAAACCATTAACCTGATTATGTACAAAACAATAAACGAACACCAAATATTTTCTACAATGCAACACACGACAACTACTGAATTAAAGGCTCCAGACTTGTGATCGGTACATACAACATGTGGCGGGTTTAAACATGTTTGGTGGTGCAAACACAAAAAAGACACACAATGCAGATCTGATGGTACTCGTAGTTACTGAAAGCTAGTTCAAAGCCAATAACAACTTATAATAAAATCATTTATCTGAGACAAAATTACCAATCAGTACATATCCATCATCCAATGAGCTTAGTGTAAATACGTCATTTACATCCGAGAAAAACATGACAATTTGCAAAAAGAAAATATAGGTATCAACAGATGGCAGGACCATGAATGTAAATATACGTATTACAATTAGTTATATTTTAATTTACAGATAATGAAAATTAATTATTCATATCGATGAATATCCAAAGCATAATAAAAATGAAGCGCTTTTTATAAACCAAAAAGGACAAATATAATGTAGCCACAGTCGGGAATGGAATCGGAGGTTTTGATGAAGCAGATTTTTCCTCAATTTAAAATTATTTCTAGGATTTTGTAACAGCAAATTGTAATAAGACAAAATCCGTATTTTCATGCCTTAACCGAAGTACTGGCTGCTTTGCTGGTGAAAAATGTTATTAAACAGATTGTGTGGAAATGTAGAGAAAAAAGGTGAAAATTAAAAACTGTCCATTGAATTCAAAAGATCATTACATAGCATGTTTATCTATTGTCATTAATATTCATAATATCAAATAAAATTAGTAGATATGGGTAACTAAGTCCTTATGATTGAATAAAGTAACATTCATTTTTAGTGGAAAATTTAAATTGTTTTAACGTTAATTAAGCTCAAATTAAAAATTGTTTGATAGCCCCTCTTTGTGATTAATGTAAGATAACTCTGGTTAACTTTCCTAACATTTCATCATTATGGGGAGATAATTTTCATATATAGTCTTTTTCATAAAAGTTCAAATGCTTTAGGTTCCAATTGTAATTTTTCATTTAAGCATTTGTCATATGTTTGAAGTTTCTTGAATAAAGTAGTGGTTATGTTGTTCTGTTTTTGTGTTTGTGCGTATGTGTATCTTGTGTGTATTTGTGTTAGGGGTTTCACACATACATGTGTTTGTCTTAAGGGAATCAAGTATTGCAAGTATATTAAGGCAATTTGTCTGCTTCATTTGAATTCTGACATAATTATATACACCTTATATTCATAATTATATACAGCCTTTGGCTGTTTTCTGCTCTATGGTCGGGTTGTTATCTCTTTGACACATTCCCCATTTCCATTCTCAATTTTATTTTTTACAGAGTTTGTCTTTAGTGCCGTGTGGAGACAGTAGAGTGCCTCCCCGTGCTTCAGGTTTATGCTCTTATAATATACTAGATTATGGAGTGTGTGTCCGAGCGAGAACTTCTCTATGTTCATTACTTTAGGAATATTTATCAAAAAGTAGTATTTCACATTCAGCCCCATTCTTCTATTTAGTCGGACGTCAGTCGCTACCCTGATATACCCTATCTTTTGTTTTATTTTTCGGGTAATCTATGACAGATAGCGTTTGACGTCTTTACCCGAACAGTTTTATCATATTCATATAATTCAATTTATTGTGTGCTGGTTCATATTCTGGACGCCAGTCTTTGCTCCTTTCTAATAAAATCCACATAACAAAAAACAAATATGAAGCTTAGAAATGGAAAAATATTAAATACTAAATTCGTTCAAAGGGTATCTACACGTCTCAATCTTCAAAATCGCTTATCTAAAAATACTACCATCGCTAACATTTTTAACAATAAAAATCGTGGTTACCCTTCTATCGATAAGTGTCATGCCAAAAAATGACTTACATGTCCCCGTCTTTCCACCAACAATACGGTAAGGTCTACGTTTAATGGTCGCACATTTTCTTTAAATTTTGAAACTGATATAACTTGAAAAACAAACAGTATTATTTATTTAATCACATGAAACAAACCGGGATGCGGTATTCAGTACGTAGGTGAAACTGGACGATATTTATCTAAACGCACGCAATAACACCTGTATCGTTTTAAAAGACCCATAAAATTCAAAAGTATCATTTATCAACATCTTAAAAAGCACAATCATCCTATTACATATTTAACAGTTCAACCTTTAGAAGTAGTAAATAAGCAGCCTGGTGAATCTCATTCAAAGTTTGTACGATCACGGAAAATAATTGAATTAAATTGGATTAAAAAATAACAGACAGTCTACCCTCTCGGTCTTAATGATAATATCATGGAAATTGGTAATATATCAAGAACCGATTCTGTTAACATTTTGGATATAGTTTCTAAAACAGTTCGTAAAAACCGTTCTCATGGGCGTAGAAAAAATCGCAATCAAAGAAAATTTCGGACCAACCATACAAATATTTCGGACCTAATTTCTATTTCAAAAAACAACGGCAGACATTATCTATTAACCAAGCTCTGTTCTTTACCTATAAATAAATTAAATAAAATTTTAGAGGATTGCAACACAATTTCATATTGCAGTCCTAAGTATGAAATCGTTCAAATTATAATGGCATATTGTTATTCTAAACTGTTTCCCAAAATTGATCGCCCTGAAGATCATAAAAAACATTTTATTAAAATAAAGTATGTCAATAAAGGTTTTGATTTTGTAAATATTGCCGGGAATTTTAACGACCATTCTGTTAAAGAACAAATTCCTGGATATTTTGATAATACTGAACTCCCTCTTATTTGTTATATTTACAAGAAATCTACCCGAAAATTTGTGTTTAATTATAGCCAAGTCTGTAAAGATGTAAATATCAGTGAAAATACATCTCCGTCATGTAATTGTAGTAATTCCGAATACACTTATGGTCCCATTTCCCATGTTATAACAGGAGACCTTAACATCGTTCGCGACCGAGAGTTAAAATCATTCCTCAGTAAAGGACCTAAATATCGTCCCCCGTCAATTATTAATTGGAATGAGTGTCGTAATATCATCCACGACTCACTTCGTGTTTACTGTTTGAAATGGATAAAACGGGAAAAAGCTGACAAACAATCTTTGAACTATTTTTTACAACATTTTAAAGAACATTTTACTCTTAACAACAACCATAAAAATCCCATCTCTCGTATCAAACATAAACTAAAAGAACTAGCCAAGGAATTTGTTTTTGTCCCGGCTGATAAAGCTGCTAATAATATCATTATAGTTTGACGTAAATTTTACATTGAGGTTCTGCAAAAGGAAATCACGAATTCACCAACATTCCAACTGACTTCATTTTCAGAAAACGATATCTGTAACAGACATAAACTATTAGCTACTTCTTTACAAGCAGAACCAAATACAATGAAAGTCCCAACTGTGTACTGGCTTCCAAAGCTACACAAATCACCTTACAAATATAGATTTATTTCATCTTCAAGTCACTGTTCCACTACTGAATTGTCTATTCTACTTACTAGTACACTTGGTACAATCAAAAACCTGATAATAAATTGTTCAAATAAGGCTTTTGAAAATAGTGGAATTAACTACTTTTGGAGTGTCAAAAACTCGTTGGAAGTACTTGATAAATTGCATGCATATATTGGTGATTTTGAATCTGTTCAAAGTTTTGATTTTTCTACCCTATATACCACTTTGCCTCATATTCTTATTAAGAAAAAATTCACACACCTAATTAAGTGGTCATTTAAAAAGTCGGAATGCGAATACATATGTTCAAACTCTTTTAGGTCATTTTATAGTAGCAACAAACAAAAGAGCTATGTCAATTAGACATGCTTTGATACTATATCTGCCCTTGAATTTTTACTTGATAACATTTTTGTTCGCTTTGGAGATTCCGTATATCGTCAAGTTATCGGAATTCCAATGGGGACTAACTGTGCACCACTTATTGCGGAACTGTTTTTGTATTGTTATGAGTTACAATTTATGACTAAAATCAGCAAAGACACATCGAAACAACATCTGATACAAAAATTTAACAATACTTTTAGATATTTGGATGATATATTGGCTCTCAATAATGACGACTTCAGTATGTATACTTAAGAAATTTATCCTGTTGAACTTACTTTAAATAAAGCTAATACTAACAATGACCACTCTCCTTTCCTCGATCTTGATATCCATATCATTAACGGGAAGCTTAATACAAACATTTATGATAAAAGAGATGATTTTTCATTTCCTATCGTTAATTATCCATTTTTAGATGGTGACGTTCCCTTGTCACCATCTTATGGTGTTTATATATCTCAACTTGTACGATTCGCTCGTGTATGTAACAACGTATTAGATTTTAACGAGAGAAATTTATGTATTACTGAAAAATTATTACACCAGGGTTTTCGATATCATAAACTAGTCAAAACATTTACTAAATATTATCATCGGTATAAGGACATCATTCGTAAATATAACTCAACATGCAGACATCTTATACGTTCGGGTATTTCACATCCAATCTTTTATGGTAATATTCTTTACAAAGCACAAAAATGTCAGTATTCACCTCTGAAGCTAACAAAACCTTTAAACAGACTTATTAAGAAGGGATATAGTTACGATACTGTTGTCAGGTCATTAAAGATTGCATATTTTGGCTTTAATATTGATTCACTTATAGGGTCTTTGCATCGGAATTAAACATATTTATTCTAAAACCAGTTGTTGGCATGACACGGGTTATGTTCTTCTCATATATTTTATGACGGTATAATACTAAACCCCTTACAGGAGGGATTGTGCCTGATATTCATATGATGAAGACATAATCTTTCAATCAGTTTAATTGAGGTCTGGAGCTGGCATGTCAGTAACTGCTAGTAGTATGTTGTTATTTATGTATCATTGTCATTTTGTTTATTTTCTTTTGTTTCCTATTCTGACATCGGACTCGGACTTCTCTTAAACTGAGTTTTACTGTGTGTACTGTTGTTCGTTTGTTTTTTCTACATTGGCTAGAGGTATAGGGGGAGGGTTGTGATCTCAGAAAACATGTTTAACCCCGCCGCATTTTTGCGCCTGTCCCAAGTCAGGAGCCTCTGGCCTTTGTTAGTCTTGTATCATTTTTAATTTTAGTTTCTTGTGTATAATTTGGAGTTTAGTATGACGTCCATTATCACTGAACTAGTATACATATTTGTTTAAGGGCCAGCTGAAGGACGCCTCCGGTTGCGGGAGTTTCTCGCTGCATTGAAGACCCATTGGTGGCCTTCGGCTGTTGTCTGCTCTATGGTCGGGTTGTTGTCTCTTTGACACATTCCCCATTTCCATTCTCAATTTTACCATAATAAAACAATAAATGATTTTACAAGTAGCAGGATCAATGCTGATGTATGTTAGATGATGCGGACAATAACTTAAAACAGTGTATGCTTGACAGCAGAATGACTACAGGTGTCTATTGTCCCGTGTGTTATTCACCTGAATATTTTACCTCAAATTATAGATAGACAGTGAATTGCCTCACTAAACCATGTATCTTGTGAACGAGAGGGGTTAAGAACGATCGTAGCTTTCCATTGAAGTCTTGTATGGTCGGTGTGTTTATTACTTAAATGTAACTGAATAAGATTTAAAAAAATATGAAAGGTTTCTTTATATTGGTATTTAAAACAAATTAATAAAATTATATTTATACATGCACATGGATGTCTTTAATAAACCAATTACAGAAACTGAAATCTATTGAATATATAAATTTTGTAATTATTTAAAATTGAATCAAATAACTACACGTAAGTTCACGTAAAATTCACATGAATATTTTCATGTGAGTAACATGTATAAGCTCGTTTGAGATTCATCTCATGTGGGATTTTTAACGTGAATTTCACGTGAGATTCATGTGAAATGCAATGTTTTACTATAAAGAAACTCTGAAGACATGACATAACCCAAACAAACAACGTATAACGAGGACAAATAATTAGAGCTATGCATATTATATATTAGATATAAGAAGATGTGGAATGAGTGCCAATGAGACAACTCTCCATCCAAGTCACAATTTGTCAAAGAAAAACCATTATAGGTCAAAGTACGGTCTTCAACACGTATGTATATATTACAGTTCCTTAGTGAACGAAATTGAAAATCGAATGGAAACGCATCTACTAATGTTCGTAGTGGGACGGACTTATATGTCTTATGCAAGTAAGGAATCAGTTGTATCATGTTGATGGTGATAATAAAACGGAAGAAGAAGAAGAACGTTGTACAAATGAATAAGGAACTAATTACTGGATAGATTAAGATGTGTTAAACGTGAATCTTATTTGACATAATGTTCGATAATGGTGAAAGAGAAAATAGACTTTTTCAGTTGAATTTGGCAACCTAAACTATCTGTATGACTCAAAATATGATATACCATATTACATCTTCATTTTGTGCATCCCAAAATTCAGGAACAGTATATCGCCTGAACAATATAATTGATAAAAAACTGGACAGTACCAACACTGAGTTCAATTTCTCATCAACTCAGATTTCAATAAAAAATAAACAATTTAAAATGAATGATATTTTGAATACATACATTTGTATTCGAAGCTCATTCTACTTGTCTGAGTTTGGGTCGTTTTTGATAATCTATTGTTACATCACGTTTATATCAATTTCTGAATTTCCGGGTTGTGTCATTTTTGCTAATCTATTGTTACATCACGTTTATATCAATTTCTGAATTTCCGGGTAAAGTGGCGTCGAGCATCACTAAAGATACTCTTTTTGTTCAACTGCTCATCTGGTGCATTACAATGTGAACCGTTTAATGTTATGATGTATTATATTTTTTCTAAAAATATATGATTTATGAAAACCAAATTAAGGATGTTCGCTACTCTTGTTTTTGAACTTTTGCCAGATATTCGGAATCCCCTGGTTTTATCCATGTAGTGCCATTATAACCCCTACTTTCTTTTCATAATTTTATTACATATAGTTTGAAAAGCTATATTTGAAAATCTTATAAAATCCTTGTTATTTTTACATTGTTTTTGAAAAAAAAAGGTGCCAATGTTAAATGTATGAAAAACCTAGAGAGAATCATTTCCCGCCAAATTTTCAATGGCAAATAGCTCGAAAACAAGCACACGGACCTTTAATTTTTGTCTACTTTTTTAGTTCCTTTTTTTATATACTATCAATTTATAACACTTTTTTAAAAAGCTTGTTATTTTGAAACAGAGTAGCGAACATCCTTAATTCGCTTATGTTATATAAAAAGTAAAATCACAAAAATACTGAACTCCGAGGAAAATTCAAAAAGGAAAGTCCCTAATAAATGAGGCTTTATCTAAATATCAAACTGAAAACTTTGAATAAACAGATATTATTATAACTAATGATCGATCATTTACATTATTTGAAGACCAAAAACAGGTACAAAAATGCCTTTATTACCTTAAGTATTCTATGAATATTAGTACACTTATACTCATACAAAATCATATTTTTTGCAGGAAAACAATTAAAGTACATGTACAATCACACCTTTGTATACAAGGGTACAAGTAAAGCAGTTACGTTGACTAATAAAAGCATTTGTAAACAAAACATAGGCATAACTGCCTTTTTTTCAGTTTGTGATAGTACACATAATAAATGTCTGGTTTTCCCGTGCTTTGCATTTAACAAATACACTGAAAGATACACAGTGTTGTAAACATCATTATATATTTTTTCATGAATAATCATTATGTTATTAATTTTTAATTTCTTTATCTATAATGACTTCATTTGGTGTTGAATCTGATAACAAGATGTAAAATGTTTGACTTAGTAAATAAGTAAATACTTCAAAAGTAGAGATATTATATCATTTTTCTTGTTTTCTTATCAAGATTTTTTTTTTTATTTTAAAATTTCGTAAAGACATCAACAAAAAAATGTTTTTGTATACATGTTGTTTTTCATGAAATGTATTATTTGTTCTACTACATTTTCTGGAGAATTATTTGATAGCTTTGACTTTAGCTTCAATTGACACTAGTATACGGTATCGTTTGAAGTTAAGAAAGACGTTTCATTAATACCATTTAAAAATTATTAAATATGAACATGGATTACTGTCTAAGATAGATGCCCTTTAAATAATCCAACCCTCCAGTATGTACGCGTTCCAGAGCAAGCATCAACCTGTATATTGTAGGTTTTACTTCTCTTGACGATTTCCATTTTCTCAGGATGTCTTCAATCTGAAGGTACATATCCCTTGGATGCCGAGTCATTGTCTCTTCTATCAAACTAACACTTATTCCTAGCTCAATTCCGAGTTGTATAGTGCAGTTACCAAGATTCTTGGGGAGACCTTGCAAAACATCATCATGTGGAACTTCTTGTAGTCGGACATCTGCAATATCTGTCAAAAGAATCATAATTCATATGATATACATTTATAGAGATTTTACCACTGCATCAAATGGGATAAGATGTTTTTTTTCAATTCGAGACGGTTAAATTTTAAAATATCAAACGCGAAGCTCGCCGATCGTTTTGAATATTTAACATTTAACAGTCGAGAGTTGCTACATATCGTATTCCACGAAATGTGGTGGTGGAATACGTTTCTTCTATGAATTTTACACGATAAACAAATTTAATCCTTTTTTTCGAATAATCTGGAAAAAGATGTGTTCTTTCTATGTGACGTCATAAGAAATGGTCGCCTTTGTTCATTACGTCACAATGGTAATGTGAGAAGAGAGCAAGAAAATTTGACGTCATAATCGAATACTGAGATTAAACGAAATAAAAATAATCAGCAGGTCGGGAAAAGGATATATCGGGTAAAAATTAGGGGAAAATTATTTATATTTTTTAGGGAATTCCATCGCATTCGATCTATCTTTAGATAACATGTTACATGTAAATCAGTCAACGGACTGTGAACAATTCAATTATTTTTTTTTTTGAGAAATGTGGATGGGCATGTTTGTTATCAATAAGAAACAATGAATCAGTTTCATAAAATGCATTAAAGCTAAGATCTTTAATCAAAAATATTAAGGAAGAAAAATAGTGACTCGATAAATTAACAGCAAACATATTGACAGATGAATTAAAAGAAACAAATGCAAAGGAGCAAAGCGGTAAAAATAGTTCGTGCATATACTCAATAAATATATAAAGATATTTATTTCGAATTTTTCGTCACAATTTGAAGCTTCAGTGATGATCATTAATTAAAGTAAAATTAATAATTTATTCAATTTGAATGCTACTAACTGGTCCTAATTTAGGATCATTGGAATTTGAATCTTCAAACATGACCCAGAATATTAAAAATAATATCACAACTTAAGATCACAGTAGTTTTTCGATTTTCAAGACCCGCCAATCGACAAAACAAAATAATAAACACAAATTAAGGGAATGGCATGAACACCAGAATGAGCGAAACTGGAATCCGCAACAGACTGATCGTCTCCAGCTATGCAAACATTATCCGCCATATTAATCCACACTAAGAAGTAATAACGACCGTATAACTGATTTAGTAGTTTTACAGAGACGCTCATTTCTGCAAATAATCTAAAAGAGGCAATAAAACATAATTCGAAAAAAAGTTAAAAAGCCTGTATAAATATAATGTAGAGTAAACATTGAATGCAGTTTAATATAAATCGAAGTGTTTTTTTTTTTATCAAATTTTTAAATAGTCATATACAAATATGTTCCATGATGTATACTGAATAGGATTAAGGTCGCAATCAGGAATTGATTGACCGATGGGATATGTATTTGTCTCAAATCCTTAGCGACATTAGACACCAGAATAGTTTTGAATAGCTACCGATTGCTGTACAGTTTTAATTGAACAGAAAGTGTTCTATCTTCATCTGATGTGATGCAAGAGGAACAATTTTGTAATATTTTTAACGTGTTGGCAATTTTGAAATTTGGTTTTTGCATGTAAAGATTGATAATAAACATTCTTACCTAATAAATGTGTGTCTTCCCTAAACACCTGAAATGAAATAAGTCGAACAAATTTCTTCGTTAAAACATATACGTGGTGTATGATAAATAATAAGAAATAAATCCTTAATGACAGAATTACAACATGCAATAAAAAAAGAACTATTTGTTTATCTTAGGGGGGTACAGATCACCTAACAGGGAGTTAACTCTTAAAAATCAGCTGAACGTTTTAATCACACACTATTAGTAAGAAGAAAATCAAGCTTTTCAACGATCAAAATTAGTGTTTGTCAAACTGCTATATACAGTCCGTGTAACGTAAAAGTTAACAATACGAACGATGCCCGAATCATGTACGACGATGCCCGAACGATGTACGTACGCTTCCCGAACGGTGTACGAATGCAAACGAAACGCTGACCGAACGTTGTACGGACGCTGAACGAATGATGTACGAACGAAACCATATACCATAAACCATACCATAAACGATATCATAAGCGCCCTTTTATCGTACATCGTATGGTTTTGCGTACATCGTTTCATTAAGCGTATACCGTATCGTTTAGCGTATTAGCGTACATCGTTTCGTTTAGCGTATATCGTATCGTTTAGCGTACATCGTTTCTTGGCGTGCATAGTTTCGTTTAGCGTATATGTTTTTTTTTTAAATATAAAACATGAATGGTGTTCTATTTAATTTTTTTATATAGGTGATAATAGGCGTAAAATTTAGATTGGATGCATGTTTCAGTTTTTAATTAATAATTTAATAAATTATAATTTGATCTGACTCGATGTTGATCCAAAATTATTTACATAAAACGTTTGAAAAATAAACACTGGAATAAATTTAAACAAATTAAAAGATACGATTATGAATTTTGTTAGCCGTAGAAATACGTACTTGGTGAATGTGCGAGTAAACTGCAGTCTGCATGGTATTTAGTCAACATTTTTTGAAAATAGCCCAAGGTATTAACATTATTTTTTTTACCTAAATGAACAATTGATTTAAGATGGAATTCGAAATTAATCTAATGTTCTTACAAAAGTTTATTTGTGGTCTTAAGGTTGACCTTTTGTCGAAAAGGTTTGTTAAATATTTTTATGTATTCTCTTTTATCGCATGTATTTTAAAATCGACTGAATAGCAGTTGTATCCATATATCGTAACCATTTTTTTTAGATTATAGTTTTTTTTTATTCATCTATCAAATCAGTCGAAAAAAAACAAATATTCGAGAAATTTCAAATAAAAACAATTACTCGTTATGTGCCTCATCAACCCTAAACATAAATCCCTACCGATGTACATACGATTGTGTATTATTTTAACTATAAATGCACTTGACTTTAAACTATCATCAACAATTGTCCGGCAAAAAAACTAGACCCTCTATTCTTTAATTTTCTTATACCATTTGCCTCTGTTCTTTATTTTCCCGTTATACTCTATTTTAATTTTATATTTTTTTTCTTTATTTTCCTGTACCTAAACCTCCTTTATTCGGAGCAACCCCACCCTAAATATACATATGATACACACGGTCTATAGGTAATCGCTTGTGCCGTGATACACATGTTTGCATAACAAAGGATGTCCTTGTTCATATTTATAACATTTTAAATGTCCTCCTAATAATACATATATTAGTTGTCAATGGACATTAAACAGCTAACTCTAAATTCATCCGTCATATTCTTAGTTTTGTTATAATATGTAAATCACACAACATGATGAACAAATAATTATTGCAGATTTTCACTGCCGAAATAATGGGAAATAATTGTAAACAAAACCACTCAATCACATCCCTACGCCACAAAGTCTAGCCTTTTCACATGTAAATAAATTATTTTCATAAATCTATTTCAAAATAATTTTAAACAATTTTAAATCAAACGGTCATTTTTCTTATTTGCCAAAAAAAAAAAAAACAACATTAAACAGTTATTTTCATTTCTTATTTTAAACAGATCGATTGTTTTCAATGGTCGGTGCCTGACAGCATCTATAAAATCTATCACCATGTTTGCCAATAAGAAAGCTTCATAGAACAGGAAAACAACAATGTCTTATAGAAATACTTCCAGGCCATATTTTCCAATTTCTGTTGTAATGTGGTTTAATGCAAAAAAGGTAACTCCTGAATACTGATTTGTACCCATCAAGCATTTGGGGTTAATAACAAATCTATGGTAGTCTCTTTTTCTTTACTCGCAAAGTATTCGACTAAATCATGTTTTATTTATGAAAATTGCTCATTGCTGACGAATGTTAAATATTGATCCCTAGATTTTCAATTGTTTAGTTGTTAGGTTACTGTCTGATCTCGCAAACCTGACATTTTATGGTCATTATGTTTTGCATCCAATTGCACCAATTTATTAAAAAGATATTAACGCGACACCGTACGAGAGTCGTTACTTTACATAAACTACTTGTATTTTTTTTTCTATAACGAAATACGAAACCACTTCTCGCAATTCGCTTTGGGGTAATTGTGCTTCTCTTTTGACAAAATATGGCCTTGTCTCAAAAACAAAAAGTATAATATAATATAGAGTAATATATAAAACTGGACTACAGTGAAGAGTTAGGAAGTAGGAATTCCGAATTTTAATTGAATGTTCTAAATCTTTGTGTTTTTCTGATAAATGATTGTACAGACTCAAAAAAGTCTTTGTTTTGCTGAAATGAAAGGTCACCGTCACCAGCCAATCGAAACAAAATGGATATAGTAGATCTTTCTAATTTTGAAAACAATATTTCTGTTGCTTCGTTGATAAAAGGGCACTTAAAAAATAATGAATACTATCCTCAACAGGGTGGCCACAACTGCATGCAGGATTGGGTTTAATATTTATAAGGTTTAAATTTGCATTTGAAGAACTGCACCATATTTCTCAACTGTGTATCAATGATATTAAGATTTCTATCACCACAACTAAACTAGGAAGTGCGTACTGTGAATAAATTATTATACTCAGTTTACTATTGCTTACAACAATTTGTCACATATAATACCACGTTAACAATTAGGCCCGAGAACACAGTTATTTCGTAGTGCATTTCTTTTAGACAACAAATTCAAATTAAAAAAATCGCACCTGCTCTATCTCAAGAAAGATTTTTACAGTGTAGTGTACTACTATTGGGACAAATAATATCAAAATTATTGAAACTTCTACCAGCTCCAGAGGAGGGGCGACAGCCTTAGGTGCTGTGTGCAAATTTTTGTAGGTCACGTGGTACGATTTTAGCGTCTCTCGACAATTTTGAATCTGGAAAAGATCGATCTGTTCATGTTTTTATATCAAATATACTCTCTTGCACTCGCAGAAAATATAGAAAGTTTTGAAATAAAAAGATTAATCAATGATAGAAGATCACTTTATATGAAATATTTTCTTTATGTTTTTTATCTTTTAAGTAAATTCTATCAATAAAGAAATGCACTGTAATGGCGGGAAATTTTATTCGATCTCTGCGAAATCACGAGGCACAGATTTTTGTAAATTTTACAAATGTCAGCACGTGAAAATCATTCAAATTTATGCTAATTAAAGAACACTATTCAAACATTCTAAATCTTCTTAAGTCTCCTTAAGTCTCCAGCCGTTGCTTTGTAATAAGTCGCTAAATATGATTTCCGGTAAGTAAAATATCAATAATATTTGTCAAATCCGCTAGTAATTATGTTATTTTAGGCATATAAACTCTTATATGTATTTTAATCATTTTGAAAACAAAATGAAAATTTTGTCTTATGAATAACCATCATGAAAAATATAGTTTTTTTTCATAATTGAATCGTGCATTATTTGTGTATTGGATTGCTTAATTGCCTTCTCTCTAGTGTTATCTCTGTTTTGTTAACTGACAAATGACGAAATAATGCAATATTTAAAATTAAGTATTTTACAAAACTTTGTCCCGATTAAAAACTTAAAACCGATTGAATAAATTGAGAATTCAGTGATTATCGATGTCGAAATTAGCCCTTGGTAATAAACAGTTAGTTTGGGTATAAATATGTTTATTGTCAAGAAATAACTAACAAATTTGTTTATTATGTATGTACAAAGTATATATGTATATTGCATGATCAGCCCACCTGTATATTACTTGTTTTTTTTAATTGATTCAACAAATTTCGTTTGTCCAGGTGTCATTAACGGTGATGTCAACACCACGAGTAGTTTGATATAAATGACACAATACCACCGCGACCGATCGATAATATAAGACAAATCTGCGTGCCGTGTGCAGAGTGTCGTCCCTCCTCTATACCAGCTCTAACTCAAAATATTGACAATTCTGTGATAAGGGGGTCTAAAATTCAGTTTGACAGCTTCAGACGTACTAATTTTTTACCTATTTTAACTGGTCCAAATCACTCCTTAAAAGATTCAGCACCCAAATTGTTTTAACATTTAATTTCATCCCCCTTCTTGATATTTCATGCATTAAATTTCAAGAAATAAATTGGGAAAGTATATCAAAAAAAAAATGCAAGTTATACACTGTTCACACTAGGGACTATATTCGTAGGGTGACGGTGTTTGACAGTCTGAAGGAGACAGCATCAAGGATTTAATAAGGCAAAGCTTTTGTTGTACTCAATCTTACTTTAAGTTTTCTTTATTATATTTAATAGATATATATCCGAGATACGATAATGTAGTTTTCTTTTTTATACCTGATCATCTATGATATATATATGGAACTTTTTAACGACCTTGGCTGGCTTTACAGCCCTTGCACGGTCGGTTCATCTATGATGATGATGATGGGAGTTTTAAACGACCTTGACTGGCTATACAGCCCTCGCACGGTCGGTGTGCAAATGATGTCATCTATAATACAACAAATGGAAGTTTTTAACGACCTTGACTGGCTATACAGCCCTTGCACGGTCGGCTCATCTATAATGGGATATTATTCCACTTTTTATACATATTGATAGTTTAATCAATATCTGATTGGTTGAGACTATCCCACGTGTCGTTGAACAAATCTTCATATTCCATTCTGAGGATCATATTCCCCTCTGAAATGTCGGGATTACATCGTGTGACGTTACGCGCTGTTAATGTACATAACGTTTTGAACTTCTTATTCTTCTTAAAATAGCGATAGCAATAATCATTATCATGTTCAAATTTATTTCAGATGATAAAACAAAAAGACTTATAATTAAATTTTGATCCGTACTGTTTATCAATGGGTATGTCGTGTTTTGTTTAACTTATAAAAACAAGCGGATAAGAAAACAAAATGTATGCAATATTACATTCATTTCCCTTTGCTTCGGGAGATATGAAGATTTGCTCACCCTCGAAAAATCAGAGTTCCCTCGGGCAGAGCCCTCATGAAATATGAATATTCTTGGGTGAACAAATCTTCATATCTCCCTCAGACACGGGAAATAAATGTATAATGTCTAATGAGAGAATTTAACCAGAGACTGAATAACGTAGAAATAACAAATTAAAGGTCACTGTACGGCCTTCAACAATGAGCAAAATCCATACAGCATAGTAAGATATTAAAGACTCCGAAATGACAAATGTAAAATACACGCAACACTGTTCAAACATCACCGCACGTAAAACTTTGAACAACAGAAAAACTTGATTGGACATTGGTGACAATTTGTCAGGCCCTCATGAATTGGCGTACATATACGTCCTATCAAATACCTTCAGAAAGCTTCCATTGAAATTATTTTACACACAAGTAACTGTGTATTTTACTGATTTTCTTAATAAAAAAAAACAAAATGTATTTTGCGTTAAATGTGCAATGAAGCCACGGATTCGTAATCTTCAAAAAATAGTTCAGAAACTGTTAATAAAATGTGGAATGTCTGAATAGAAAGATAACAATTATGTCCAGTGCGCGTTTATAAAACGGACTCTATTTGGACATTTTAAGATACTATAAGTACTTGTTTTCTGTGTATAGAATTTTAGAGGTCAATACGACTTTTCATAAGTTGGATTTTCAATTTTAATAAAAATGAGTTGGGTTTTCTTCTTTTCTTTAAATTTATATCATGATTCTTTGATATTTCCCATTATCTTCTGAATATTTTTTAAGATGAATAATTTAAAATTTGTATACCAAACATTTTTAATTTTACTCTGCGTTTATAAATAGCATTGAAAGTACAACATCTTATAAACGATAAACATTGATAGAGAGTTGTCTCATTGGCACTCATACCACATCTTCCTATATCTATTAACAATCGAAACCCCTGAAATATCGTCTCATGACAAGCACGAAAAATGGCGAAACTGAACTTCCAACAGCGGGCGATGATTTTTAATTATACAATATTCTTTCAATGGATTTTTTAAATGCAATGTAGAAATTATCAATTAAGACATTTTTTATCCCTTTTGAAATTACTTAATCGAATATGAAGTCACATGCACGAAGAAGTTTGTCTGACGTGAAAATACGTAAGTCCCATATCTCACGGCTACATGAACACACACAGTGTACTGATCTTAATAATATATTAATGTTTGCAAATTCGTTGTAAGAAGAAAGACCTTTTAACTTTATATCACAATAAGCATATCTAAAGTAAGTCGTCACGTAGCTCATTTATTAAGAAATGTCAAACTGCCAATACTGCTAGTTTGTACTCTATTGTCGGAGGACAACTGATTCAAAATAAGGGAGCTACCATTTATTTTTAGGGGCGGGGGCTGGGGGCTGGGGCTAGTATGAAACTTGAAAAAAGGGCATGACAGGAGTTTAGAGAAAAAAAGGCAGGATGGGCATCTTGCCAAAAAGGAAAAGGCATGATGACTTTATGTAAAACAAGTCAGGAAAAATTAATAACTAAGAAAGGAAGGACCGAATAGAGTGTAAAATAAAAAAGCAGGACTATATTTACATTGAGTTTACATTTAAAGAAAAATGCAGGACAACATTTTTCATCATATTACGCGTCATTGATAATCTGATCACTACAACGTTTTTACAAAATATTCGTTCCCGTGAAAACTAAGATTTATTAAACTTTCAAATTTCATCGAGGTCTCTTCTCAGGATATAACGGCCATCTGTATGTTGGCTTTAAAGTCGACAAGATAACAGGTCAATATATTAATGTATTCAAGTGAATTTAAGATTTGTTGCAATTCTAAAGTACAATGGGTAAATCAATCTTATCTTTGATGTGCCACATGGGCATCCCTATAAACATGATAAAGTAAGACAGTCCATGCGTGACCCATAGCATTAGATATTTTTGCGTGAACCCCTGAGGGTTCACGCATATTTATTAGTTAGAAATATAGTCTATGGAGGAATATTCGGAAGCTAAATTATTGTTCATTCGGAACACCTATTCATCTTATCTGTATTAGCTTCCTGCAATTAAGAGCACCTCCATACTGTGTATCTAAGATGAATTAAAACTTGGCAATAAAGAATTTTCGAAGATCGCTAATTCACTTATCTGATATATGATAAACAATCTATAGATCCTTTTCAAACATGTATATTTATTGTAAAGCTACATTTTATGCATTGCAAGGGTTTACTGACTTGAGCAAAGTTGACAGTTGTACCGTTTGATAAACAAGTGAAAGTTAAATGGTCAAGATTTAATTATAACGACCCATGGTATCAAACATCTGGTAAAAGAGAGGGTCTGAACACGGAAACATGTGAAATAACAAATCGCAAAAACGTTGCACGGTAAAAAAGACTCTGGAAAAACGAAGCCAAGGAATAAAATCTCCATTTGGAACTTATCTAAGATTTTAATGAATAGGGCAGACATATGCAGATCTGTGCATGTCGCTGACAATGGGCGCTCCTATAATGTGTTTGTATAACAGTCCATTAAACTCAAATTCATTGTTTCTAAGAATTAATTTAACAAATGCAGTTAAATCTATTTTGTTGTGAATCTTTAAAGTATATTCTCCTGTGTGTCAATAAATTCTAATGCGTTGATAACAGTTTCTTCTAAATTATCAATGATCATATTTGTGTACATTGACGTACATCATAGGCAATAAGAATGCATACTTTTTTACCTTGTGTGACTATTTTATGAATGAAATGTTTTTGTATCTTGAATGTAAAAGTTATGCCTCTTCAATAATTGGATGTTGGATGTGTACTAATTGATAATTTAGTTAGATGCATGATATTTTTAATTAGTTGTTATAGTGGCTTTGAACTAGCTGTCAGTAACTGCAAGTACTCTCGGATCTGTACTTAGTGTCTATTTGTTGTTGGGATATACAAGTACCCGGCCACGTCCACTCTGTGTAGTATTTCTGTTTGTATCCATCTGATGAGTTAAGCTTTTTTCAACTGATTTTTATAGTTCGTTCTTATTTTGTACTGTTACACCACTGTCCCAGGTTAGGGGGGGGGGGGGGGGGGGGGGGGATCCCGCTAACATGTTTAACCCCGCCACATTCTGTATGTATGTGCCTGTCCCAAGTCAGGAGCCTGTAATTCAGTGGTTGTCGTTTGTTGATGTGTTACATATTTGTTTTTCGTCCATTTTTTGTACATAAATTAGGCCGTTAGTTTTCTCGTTTGAATTGTTTTACATTTGTCATTTCGGGGCCTTTTATTGCTGACTATGTGGTATGGGCTTTGCTCATTGTTGAAGGCCGTACGGTAACCTATAGTTGTTAATTTCTGTGTAATTTGGTCTCTTGTGGAGAGTCGTCTCATTGGCAATCATACCACATCTTCTTTTTTATATTTATAATTAAATCAAGTAAGTATCTCTCGCGGGAGAGTTACACTTATTGATGATTGGTCGGTAACGAACATTAATGTGTCCTGCTAGCTGACCAGTTCGCAATGCCTCATTACTTATTTCTAGATTAATTTTATGAATTTTTGGAAGAAGGTACATGTGTCCTCCATGTTTTGAATTATTATTATTCTTTAAGAAATTATACGTCTGGGAATCTTTTTTTTCTCTCCTTGCTTTATATTTAACACTTGTTCTCTCAACTTGCCAAAATTGTAATGATTTACAATAAAAAGAAAAAATTATCCTCCACACACATGGCCAAGATAACACTGATATATAATTTCTTATTCAGTTGAATTAATAATAAGAATAAAAAAGTTCTAAGGTTCACGTATTGTCTTTTTAAAAAAAAAAAGCAACTTGTATGCATTTCATTGGATATTTTCTATCACAATCCAGGCAAGCTAATAACCTATATTATTTACGTGTCTGAAGACGAATTTGTATAAAACATTGTGTTTGATTTTAATTTCTGAAAATTAAACTAAACTCTAGAACAGACCTTTTATGAACGTCGGGTTGGGACTTTATTATGTGTGTGAATTCGGTTTTTACACGTATTAAACTCTGGAATATATGATCAAACTTTTCGGGATTCGGGAAAAAATGCTTCAGCAAACACTCGTGAGGAAAACAAATAAAAAGAATCATTCTGTATCATAATTTTAATTTGTTAAATATTTGCAACTCTTAAAAAATTTAAAAACCAGCTGATTTTTTTTTGTATTTCTTCATGTTGAATAACTTAAAAAAAAAATGGGCAGTGTGGCGGATTTACCGGGGGCACAGGGGGCACGTGCCCCCAGTCCAGGTCACCAATATTCTAACATGATTATATTGCTACTGAATCTGCTTATCTAGAGTGGAAATTAATCACAGCTAGATTTGACTTCTTAACTAGCCGTTAATTAACCCCAGCTTCAACATGCGTGATTATGACAAGTTATCGGTGGGTCTGTAAATTTTGACACGTGTGTGTAATGTCTCATTTTAAAAGATTTGATCAAGGAGGTTATATGAGATCTCATATAACCTCCTTGATTTGATGTACATGTTGATTGGAAAAGTACGAATATTTTTATTGGTTTTTAATACAATATCATCCCCTGACCAGGTAAGAAATTACTAACCAAAATCTGTGTTTTAAATAAATATGTACAAATAAATGTTTAGTGCCAAGAATATAAGTATCGATGTATGGGATATGTCTTCATAACAAAATTCTCACATTATCATTTTTATAAACTAAATGTCGTATTTTCTTTTCACTCCTATTTTCAAAGGAAACCAATAATTTGTTTAAAAAAAACTGTCCCCCCCCCCTCTTTCCACAAAAAAAGAATTTGGTTGTCATTGTTTCTGATTAAAACGCAATTGCATTTTATAGAAGATAATCTGGAACTAATACGTTTATCTATTAGTTCCAGCATACAGTAATATGACTGTATATTTTTCCTGTTTCAGTTACAATGTACGTAATTTTTCCTGTTTCAGTTACAATGTACGTATATGTATGAGGCTAGGAAAAGGTTATCATTTATGAGGATATGAATGGGGTCAGAGATATATAATATATGTCTCTGATGGGGTTTAAAGAACAGAGACTCATGGGACCAATAGATATAAATAAATATAGATAACAGAATAAAGAGGTGATTGTTTGTTGTTTAGGACAATTATTATACAGATTAATTGGCAGAAGAATAAAGAAAACTGAAATGGTAAAAAAAAAAAAAAAGATATAGAACTATAGAAACGACCGATCTGACCCCCCCCCCCCTTCCCCCCCCCCCCCCCCCACACACACACACACACCACCACAACCATTTTTTTTATCAAATTAGAATGGGAGCTAGCTATCTGAAGTCAGTTCATAGGACCTCAGTTTTAATATAGGCGTGGAAATCCATCACTTTTATCCAATCAACTGTCCTTAATAATAAAGATTGGAGTGCAATTGTGTCTGTATCAAGTTAGATAAATATAATCATATTTCTAGACGTACATATGTCGGGGTTTAGGCTATTTCATTCGATAGTAGTAGATGAAAAAAAAAAGAATTTTCTGGTAATATCTATTTATAACTGAAAAAGTGGCATTAAATCGTAGAGGCAGTCCCTCTTTATGTGAAGAATAGACCATATTGAGCTTTCTGGATTTTCTTCTGTCCACTAGCAAATGTGGGCCTGTACCACTGAAAATATATAACTTCCGGACTAGCAAACACGGACAACCCGGTTACTAATCTTCCTGCTTCCAACTAAACGTCATGTTCTAGATTGTCGGAATCTTGTTGAGTACAGCCATCCCATAACTCACATGCATATTCCATAATTAATCTTATAAGTGTTAAGTTTATACGATTAAGATAATTTCTAGTCAATACATATTTCAATTCTTTTTTAGAAATTTAATCTTGTGCTTGCACAATTTAAAACGTTTTCTATATGTGTATAGAATTTACCATTGGAATCAAAAGTTGATAACAATGAGATTGGTCTATAATTTGAAATCAGTGATTTGAAGCACACATAAATTTACATACATTGTCAGATCAAAATATCTTAAAAACCCCAGTCCAGAGATACCGTATATATTCGACTGAATATACCAATTCGATAATTTTACATTCGAACTTGTTACGTAATAAGATCTGTGTCCAGGTAAAAAGAACCAGCAGGTGATATATATTCTTATGTGTTTATCACCTTCCATTATACATCTGACGATGACATTTAGCTTTAGGGCCATTTTGTTTGAAAAATCATTTTAAAGGTAAACTGATAAGCATAACGTCCTCGCAATTTCTTGTTCAGATCCAGGGACACAGATGTCAGAATGAATAAGAAAACACTAAATTCTTAAATAATATATTGTAAAATGGACAGCAAGCACATTTTGATAGACTAGTGTACTAATAGATTTTCTGGTGTATTTTCTATGTTCTGGAAACTTCAACATCCCATCAAAAATACTTAAATTAAAGTCTTAAGTTTAATAAAATGTTTTTTTTTTTAAATATTATTTGCAAGGCTGCATGATGAACATTGCACCTATCGTTTTCGTATATTTATTTTCCGCCATGCATAAGTTTAATGTTTACTGTGACTTCTATAATGCTTAAAAAATGATGCAATTATATTATCAATCTAAAAATATTAATCGTGAACAACAACAAAAATAAATTATATATTAAATGACTAAAGCAATTTAAAATTCTAAAGGATATTGTTACAATATTGCCAAAAACTGAGACTACTATAGATATAAGAAGATGTGGTATGAGTGCCAATGAGACAACTCTCCATCCAAGTCAAAATTTAAAAAAGTAAACCATTATAGGTCAAAGTACGGTCTTCAACACGGAGCCTTGGCTCACACCGAATAGTAAGCTATATAAAGGGCCCCAAAAATTACTAGTGTAAAACCATTCAAACGGGAAAACTAACGGTCTAATCTATATAAAAAAAAAACTGTTATAGTAGTCTCAGCCGAAAACAATACGAAATTGATAAGCAAGTATGACAAACCAATCAAAAAATTTGTTGTTTGGGATTATTCATGGTTGACTTGTTCTAAATTAACCAGTGGCACGTGTCCTAATTATTAAGAAAAGGGACAGAAAAGTATTAAACAAAAATAACCGGTTTTTTCAAAACCATATTTTCAAAATTCACTGCATAATTTAAACAGCTTAAAAGTGTTTCATTTATTTTATCCGTGTGCGTATACGAAAAATTGATAGCAAGTTAAACTTCAATGTACATGAATTACGAGTATTGAATTTCTTGTGAAATTGATCGATGAGCGGCTTTTTACAAATACCGAAAAAAAGAATACTGCGTAAACGTCAATTAATGGACAAGCAACCCAACGAGAAAAATAAAATTTAAGAGGCATCTATAACTACTGTAAATTCAGAAATTATTGCGATGTTTTTATAATTGCGAAAAATGCGACAGGGTTATCATCGCAATAATTTAAACTCGCATTTTGAAATTTTTTATATGAATTAAACAGGATTTTTTTCAATATCGCAAAAATTTAAATCGCATTTTAGTCTAAAATGACAAAATCGCAATAATAAATGCACGCAATAATTTCTGAATTTACAGTAGTTTTGAGTTGGAGAAATCATTAAATGCCATATGATTCTATTTAGGTTTCTGCGTTTTTCGATTTACGAATAAGTCGAAGCCAAAAAAAGAAGACACAAAAGATACATGAAATAAAGTAATAACATAAGCAACATGCATATATATAGAAAAAGGAGAAATTAAATGGAAACATAATGCGCGCTGTTTAATCATGCTTTGCAAGGCTGTTTAGAGATGACTCGTGCACAATCATTTTGAATGGTGAACTAGATCACATACATGCATTAAGCACTCAGAAACTAGCCCGTAAATAGCTAGGAGGAGGGAATCCAGTTATTAATTAAATATCAAAACGGTGTACAGAAATACCGCAAAGGACTTCTTAGTGCACTAAGACTAACGTGTTTGCACTAAGGACGCTAAAACGATGTTTTAAGACCACAAAGAACATGGATAAAAGAAGATATGAGTATATAACTCATAAATATAAAGTTTGGTGTGAATAGATTTTATTATTTTGAAGTTAAATGACTTTGTAATCAGCGCGTGCCACTGGTACAAATCCAGGATAGTTTAACAAAGTTTTTAAAAAATTTAAAACTTTTAACCACAGAGTGAAAATAATGTTAGCTGGCAGAAAAACTCCATTTATAAATAAAATACGATTTATTCTACAAAATTTACTTCTGGATACTATTTTGTGATCATAAACAAGCTTCTATCCAAGTTTGGTAGAAATCCGGGATATTTTAAGAAAGTTATTTAAATTTCAAAAACTTTATCCACAGAATGAATGTAATGTTAACTGAGAGAAAAAAAGTCCATTTATACATGTAAGTAAAACACAGATAACCAGGATTTTTTTTCCAAACTTTACTTCTGGATACTATCTTATGATCATAAACATTCTTCTGTTGGTAGAAATCCTGGATAGTTTAAGAAAGTAATTAAAATTTCAAAAACTTTAACCACAGAGTGAGTATGTGGATGTCGCTAGCCGACGCCGACGACGGAATGTAGGATCGCTATACGTCTCGCTTTTGCGACAAAAGTCGCAGGCTCGACAAAAATGTAATAAACTGTTATACTTTGAACAGTCATGTGTATCTAATGTGCTGGTAAACAAGTATATACATTCTAAAATATTTTGTAATAAAAAAAATACTAGAGAACTATAAAAAAGTGAAGTTTACAAACAACCAAGAGAAATTAAAAGGAAAAAAAAAATAAAAAAATTGTAGAACATACATTATTACATTGAACTAAAAAATATAACAGTCAGAAAAACAAAAGAAATACGACAGTAACAAACAGACGAAAAAAATCAGAGACAATTGAAATATCATAAACATGTTAATTTAAAATACAAGCGGATTCAAAACGGGTCAAGGTTGAACGAACATGAATTGCTATCGATTACACAGGTGACAATCAACAGAGGGTGGCGCGTGATAAAACATTAAATAAATTTATAATTACCGGGTACTAAAGATATGATTATAAAATTTGAAATTATATTCCTTCTATATGCCATGTTTTTTGTGTCAATTCTATCATTCCATCAGGACTGGTCCTTAGTGCAATATTTTATTCTTAGTGAACAAGTAGAAATACCGCAAAGGGCCTCCTTAGTGCAATAAGAACAACAATTTGCAAACAAGTCTATAACATTTGCGCAATTACATGCTTGTTTTATTGGCGCAAATGAATGCTGCAGTTTTTAAAATAAAGTGACACGAAAAAAGAATTAGCGTAATAAATTTGCGGCGCAAATTAATTCTTTTTCAGCGAAATTGGATATCGGCCTTCAAAACACCGTGTGTACACTAACAAAACAGTATTCATCTTTTACGCTGTCTAGCCTGAGAATAAAAGTTTTGGCAATTTGAGTAGGATTTTAATTTTAGAATGTAATGAACAAGTAAGAAGATCGTTAAAAACCTTAAGTGATTTGGAAAATGAGCTATAGTTTGGTGCGTCGATATGAAATTTCATAGAGACATGTGATATTTGTAAAATTTTAAGTCTTTCAATAACAACCATTTGTGGAAGTGGTTATTTCGATCCTTCAAATATGCGTAAAATAATTAAAATTTATATTATTTAGTCTCTTTCATATATACAACTGCAGTATGTTTATAAATACTGTAGATTTGTATTTGATCATCGATTGCATGCATAACGTCCAGTGACAAATATTTCATGTATTCGTACACAGAACAAATCAACAACTTTTAGAATACAATTGATTGGTTATTTAAGGTAAATGATTTGCGTTAAAATTGGTGAAACTTGGCCAGGAGCTTACCTCTAAAATAAAGAAATATAAAAAACGGTAGAGTTATTTTTTTTAATTCTGTATTTTACTCATACATGGACTTAAGCACTGTTTACAGTCAAAATAACAGTTTTAACACCGACAGCAGGAATCACAAGCGACGCTGGTTCCATAGAAGTCTTCAACGAATTTTTATATATCCCTGGCAATTTTCGGTTTATATCAGACTGTGACATTGAGGGGAACAAATACCATGGATGTCTTGTCTTTTCTTTAAATACATTTAAATATAAAACGTGTATCTCATATAAAGCCTCATTTATAGAACATTATATATAATTTATTGTTTCAAGGAAATATTTGGTGGAGGAGAGAGAGAGAAAGAGAGAGACTTATTTCGCGGTATTTCAAATTGGTCTCATGTTATTCATGTCAAAATGTGGTGTAAGGAAATGTTTCCCCTTCGTTTTATATAGCAGGGTATTCTATAATGATATTAGTTTCAGATTTTTTTTCTATCGGTAAGATATGGTTTACAGTTCGAAATCTACGTTAAGTTATAGTACATTTAAAGTAAGTTTATTGCATTGCTAAACGTTTCTCAATCAAGATAAAACGTTTACAACCAATACTATTTTTACGACTAAATATGTTTTATGTAAATAAATAGTTCACGTTTAAATTAACTAAGGGTATTGTATAGGTTAGTTTTTTTTTAACATTTTATAAGATCGAATTTGAAATGATTCAAAATTACAAAAAGACATCAAGAACTACGCAGTTAGTATGAAACAAAATATATAATAAATAAGATAACTTATTTGCTTTAATTAACAAGTGAAATGTTTCCAATCCAATCTTTCCAATCTAATATAGTCCAAAGGGTGACAAAAGGATATAAATATGGTCACTAAAGGTTTTCTTACGGCTGGCAGTAAAAAAAACCTTGCCAAAGTGGGGGCATCCGTTTGGTTGTTTGGGATATACAAGTACGCAACCAACTTTCAATCAATTTAAACTAATAAATAAATTGTTTTTTTTTATCCCGCATCTTTTTATATTAATTTATTTTAACTCAAAATAATAATTGAAATAACTTTCTGAAATAAAACCCTAACATATATCAGACGCTTAACAAAACGATATACCATACGATAGATGAAACGCTTAACGATATCATATACCATACGATAAACGAAACGCTAAACGCCAAACAATACCATGTACCATACAACAAATAAAACGCTTAACGATACCATGAACCATACGATATACAAAACCCTAAACGATGACATTTACCATACGATGAACGAACGATGAACGAACGCTGACCGAACGTTGTACGGACGCTATACGAATGATGTACGAACGATGACCGAACTCTATACGAACGATTCCCGAACGCTGTACGTACGATTCCCGAATGAAAAAAGTGTTAACTTTTACGTTACAGGGACTGTATGCAACCAAATTATTCCTGTAAATTGTGTGATTTAAATTTCTCGAAATTTTCATATTTTTGTCAATAGGTCATAATAAATATTTTGTCAAAATTTTATGAAAATTAAACGAGCCAAATTTATTTTAGTCAAAGTGTTGGGTACCCGCTTAAGAATTTCGTTAGAGCTAAAATATACATTTGGCCATCAACTAAATAAATACTGTAGACACATATAATGTTGGTTTACGCGATAACAGCTACACTAAAAGTTTTGTTATGTGCACCATCTTTGTTTTACACAACAAACGATGTGCAATATCAGTCTCCAGATTCCAGACCAAAGACCAGTACGAATGTTCTCAATTAACAAGAATACACATAATTAGATTAAACTAACGTGCAACAATACAAAACAGTCATAACAATATTAAAAGAAAGAAGGAGGAATGCAAACTAAGATAAACTACAACAAGCCTAACATATTTCCAAAAAAATTCTGTGAAAGGCCGTTAGATACATCAAGGAATATATCTTTTTCATATAAAGCCTGAGTCCTTGTCTTGATTTGGCTATACTTTTGTTGCCTTTTTGTCCGTTGAGCTGTTGAACGTTTGCTTTACATGCAAAGACAAACATGCGGTATTATTGCCATTAGTTCAACTATCAATCAGATCACCATACGGTATTCAACTATGAATAAAGAATCCATACCATCGTGGCTATAAAAGACCCCGACATGTAAAACTGTGAAACAAATCAAACGAGAAAACTTAGGCTACTGACAAATTTACAACAACACATTTTTTGAAAGAAAAAAAAATAAGACAGACATGAACCAACGAATTACAAGCTCCTGATTGGGGACACGCACGTAAATAAGAATGTGGGGGGGGGGGATTAAACATGTATGTAAACGCCCAACCATACTCCTAGCCTGTGACAGTGGTGTTATAGCACAACATAAGAACCAAATGTAAAAATCAGTCGTAATTGAAATAACTCAAAAGATCGGTACGACGCACAAAAGAACTAACATACAACCAATAGACACTGATCACCTATATAAGGATACTCTTGGTAACTTAAAAATAGCTTAAAGCTAACTATAACCAAATCATAGGTCATGCATTCCATTATAGGATTTTCAAATGTTTGGAATCGAGCATCAATGAAGAGACATTAATTGTAAAACAAATAGTATCTGGTGCAATACACTAAACACGAAAAAAATAGCTAACGAATAAAATAGCTTATGTTATTTCTACCACTGGTTTGATACCCCTGCTTTTGGACTGATAGTCCACGCGGGTATCATTAGCCATGTAGCTAGTACTTGGGTACTATTGTAGAAAAATACGAATATTGTTTGCTGTTATAGAATTATGGAAATCATTTTAAATGAAGGAATATATCTCCGTCATGAATCCTGACTATCATCTCGGCTTTTTTTCTTTTTTTTTTTTATCATATTAAGCTTTTCAACATTTGACTTAGTCAAAATGCGCATCTGGCTCAGTACAAATGTTACCGCTATTGTTAACTATCTTATTGTGTTTTCCATAAAGGGAAATTAGTGAAAACGCAGCTCTTTTGGTCGTGTCCATAACATTCTTTAACGTTTGTTTGAAACAAAAAGACGAAAGGTGGTTTTAGAACTTAACGCATTTTCTAGACACGTATCAATAATAGACATTTCTCATCTAACCGACTTTTGACTCCAGTATATTACATTTTTTTTCAGCAGGTTACCTACTTTATATGTAGGAAATTCTGGTTCTCGGTCAAGTAGGAGTAACTTAAAAAAGTTTAAACAAGCTTACAATCTGTTAAATGTCAGTGAAAATCAGCTGTATTATGTTTTATATACACGACAAAATAATTGAAAACAATAAACGATCACTCCAAACATAAAGTAGGTAACCTCCTGATTCTTATCGTCATATTTTTGCCACATGGGGGACACGTTTTATTGATCGTAGTTTGTGTTTCGTTTTCGAAGATGTTTTAAATGACAATCGAGCTTAGACTGAAAGATCGAAATGATCGACACGATTTACATAGTGAAGTTATATTTCATTCTTGAAATTATGCGTTGTTTAATTACTTATTTTAATTATGAATAATACATGTACGTTTTTGTACCTCTACATTCATCCGCTACTTCACTGATAATGTCCCTTTGTCAATTGATATATTTCTTATAATATATATGAAATACATCTGTTCAAAACGGATACTCAATCGATGGAACCAAACAAACAATCCCTCTGTAGAACATATTTCTCTTCCTCTTTAACCAAAAACGAAACCGGCTTTTTAAGCGTTATTTGTCAGGAAAATTGAAAGAAAAAAACACGCATGGATCTATAGAGCCTGTGTCGCTAATCTAGGTCTATGTGCATATTCGACAATGGATTCTCACCAAAATTGTAGACAAGAAGAAATTATGACACACCTTTGTCTAATGTTGATCTTGTAATGCTGATATTTTTGGTCTGTTTAGTCTCAATCTTTTTAAGTTTTTGTTCAAAACACAAAAGACGATACAAAATCCTCATTCAAGGGCAATCATGCCTATTAATAGTGATAGTCTATTAACTTTATCGGCCAATTTTGACTTGTTTGGGAATCATTTTTGTTATTAAAGGTTTCTATTTTTTATATTTTTTTCATATCAGGCAAAACGCGAAAACAATATAATTAAATAAAGGACAATAACTCCAATAAGGAGTCGTCGGGAAGTTTTCTCCATATTGTCTTAAATGTAGAATTTGTCTGCGCGTTAATTTTTGCTTATTTAAGTTTTTGTTTTATCTATTATAATTCTATATATATATGGCAAAAACGCAAAAATTGGTAAAAATTGTCATCAAAGGGCAATAACTCTTTTAAGGAGTAGACTGACGATTACGATTAAAGTCTTAAAGTTTTTAGTTCAATTAACAATTAGTAGAGCTCAACATTCTGAACATTATGTCCTGTTAGATTTTTTCTATTTATTTCAGTTTTGACAATAAAAAAACAAAACTTACATTTTACTTTTATGTTTTATTTTTTGCCATTTTGGCCATCTTGGTTGGCAAGTAGGATCATCGAACACCTTTTTAAATAAATACCCCATGATTATTGTGGAAAAGTTTGGTTAAGTTTGGTTCAGTAGTTTCAGAGAAGATGATTTTTGTAAAAGTTAACAGACGACGACGACAACGGACGACGGACGCCAAATGATGAGAAAAGCTCAGTTGGCGCTTTGAACCAGGTGCATTAAAATGACTATCAGTACCAATTGTTAATATCATATGAAATTTGATGCGACTGTCATACAAGTGAGAGGTTTAGCTAGCTATAAAACCAGGTTCAATCTACCATTTTCTACATAAGAAAATGCCTGTACCAAGTCAGGAATATGACAGTTGTTATCCATTCGTTTGATGTGTTTGAACTTTTGATTTTGCCATTTGATTGGGGACTTTCCTTTTTGAGTTTTCCTCGGAGTTCAGTATTTTTGTGATTTTATTTTTTATTTAAAAGTAAGATCATTAGATAATAAATAATACAGAGGATAAATGAAATGTTAAAGAGCAAGATATATACTATGAAATCTTAAACTATTGCTTACTGGAATGAAATATACCCCAAACAGACAGGGAGAAAACACTATCAATAAAGTATGATTGTAAAAACATAAAAAAAAAGAATAAACAAGACTTTCCAAACCTTGCAAAGTAAATGCCTTTCGTCGCCAACTGCCTTCAGTGCATCCAGCAAGTTGTTGAATGATTTGTTTGGTCTTCCCACTATGTTTTTCGTTTTCCAAAAATTCAATGCCATGGTTTTGATAATAAGAGGCATGCGTACGTATCTGTACTCAATATCTTCCCAGTCATTCAGTTGTATCCCGAGGTGAATTATCAACTCCCTACAACTTTGAATATTCAGTTGATATGCAAGTCTTGAGAGATGTTGCTCACTTGGCGACATTGTCAAGACAGTTTCATCAAGACCTTAAAATAAAAAATAATGTCATAAAAAGAGACAATTATCGTAGAAATAGAATAAACAAGTATTTTTTAAATCGTTTTCGAACAATAAAGAATTTATTAGCATTTAAATGTTTTTGCATAGCTAACAACAGTTATTAAATATATGAATCATATATATATATATATATATATATAATTCGTCTAAACATCTATATATATATCTAGCTTTTTATGCATTAATGTATTTAATGCATGAAAAACGAAGCTTTGTGTGAATTAGATATGACCATAAGTAATGCATGGCTACAAATGATTTGTAACATGAAACTATTTTTATTGACTATGACCCAATTGATCCTGCACTTAGTGGACTATTATTTCCGATGGTTTATCATCAGCTCTGTAGTCAGTACCCCGATACTCACATTATTTAAAACAAAATGGAAGTAGTTTCGCCATTAATTAAATCAAACATTATAAAAATATGGTTCCAGATATATTGGCCAAAGTTTATGATCGCTGATGTTTTCTATTTTTTTTTTTTGGTCACAACGCTCATCTGGTTTGAAGATTGTAACATATGCATGGATTTTTTTCTTTAGAATTAGATCGTTCCGAATGAACATGATGAAGGTTTATTCAATCAAGCGATTTGAACACGAAAGTTTTTATGTTATTTTTACATATAAGCACTGGACCGATACTGCAAGTGGTGGTTCCCTAGGGTATCATCAGCTCAGTAGTATGTGGTCTAATGATTGATTCATAACATACTTATCGTAGATTCTTCAATTATTAATTTGAAATTAACATCAGGCTTGTTGACTGTAAGGAAAATTTACATCCGTTTAAAGTTTCCTCTTGTCTTAAAGCTCTAGATGTGGTATAACATCTTTTGATTTCAAATTGCAATTAATCAGAGAAGCTGTCAGACGCACGAAATCGATGAAATTTTATTGTTTTCCACTGGAAGCTATAAACCCGTACTCTTTTCCTCTATATATTTTATTTTGGAATATGATTTATAACTGTTTGTTGGCAATTAACAAGACCTAAGGTGCCAAATTTGGTATAGAAACTGTTAATATTTCAACTGCGGTTTAAGAAGGTTCTTGCTGCTGTATTCTTTTCTGTGAAGTGAATTGCATTGTGTTGTTTCATCCACCGATTGTCGGATTTCTTGTACATGTTCTATTTATGAAAGTTGATTCATCCTTACTATCTACTCCAGCTTTTTAAGAGAATTCGCAATGTGCATTCCTCCTACCTGGAGAATTTGTGCATCAGAAAAATCCTCATTTCGCCTTATAAATTATGAACTTAATTACTTTACCTGGACAATTGGATTGACATTCTTGCTGTGTCTGAAAAAACATTTTGAAGAGACACTATGATAAATTAAAATTTAGAAAGGTACGGCATAAATTAAAATGGCAAAAAGCTATGGTTTAGATAAAAAATGTAAAGTACCAATATTTTTATTGCAGGTTTTAATAAAAGATGAATTTTGAAATAATGCTTCGCAATTAACAGTTACTTTGGCCCAAATTTGTGAAAATAAGCTAAAAAAACATCGCTGATGTATAATTAACTTGCAAGTGAACAATTCGACCTGACGTGAATCCTTATTAAAGTAAACTTCAATTTTAGCTCCTTAAGTGGAAATAGGATATGCATGTAATTAATAAGTGTATTCAACTTTAAAAGGGAAAAAACATAACAAAATTGAAAGTGAAACAAGGGTGAACCATTTCGTTAACTGAATCGATCCACAAAATATCATTCTTTAACAGGTAATATAAGTATTAACTTTTTTTTAACCTATAACATGAAATCAAACAGACTAAGAAAAATTATTATTGCACGTGAACTTTATTTATCTATACTTATGATTACATTGTGTTATATGACCATCAGTAGTCTTTGGTAATCAATTCAATGGTTAATTAGATGACGTCTAGACAAAAATATGCAAGCAATGCTGATATATGATATAGAGACCTTGAATGGTTTTTTTTTCTTATCTTAGACTTATTGTAATTAAGATATGTTTTAGTATGTCAAATATGAAAACTTGAGTCAAATAGGTGGACATGAATATGACAGCCTATGCCCTGTTTTGACAACATCACAATTTTTGTAATCAATTAACTTTTTGATTGCTATGGCTTTGTACCTTGTATTTTATTTTTATATGCTTACTGTTAACACACTTAAAATAAACCATTAATTAGTGCACTGAACATAATTAATTGCAATAAACTGTTAACACAGAGATATGTCTTGCCTATTTGTTATTTTCGTAATGCTCATGTTGAAATTGAAATAGCAATACTTTAATATGTAAGTTATGCAAATATTCAAAGTCAATCTTCATGGTAACGAAACTTGCTAATACCAATACATTTGCATACCAAATAGCATTTACTCAACATTAGTTGTTCATCTTAAACTAAAATTAAACTAATACATGTAAACTAACCAAAAGTTTCAAAGTCAATTTCCAAATAATCTCCATGGTAATGAGATGTGCCAATACTTATACAACTGCATACCAAATATCATTGACCTACCACTAGTGGTTCACCATAAACTAGACTCCATCAAGGCGAGACAAAAAGTAATGCACAATACGTCTATGAGAATCGCTATAAAACATTGCATGCTTTGAGGAAGGAAAATCATAAATGTTACGAATTATTCAACAGAGAAACTCCCTTATCGACACAACTTCCTTTTCTAATATGTCTAGTCCATATGAATTACCTTGTTAAAAACCCATAGTAAAGGAATTCTGGAGAAATGTGTATTTCCACTAACACACACCCATTCAGGAGTTTGTTTCGCCTTTAAAACTGATACCACACATGGAGATCTGCCACAAACTTCTCCGACTTCAATGTGAAAGAGATTCGACACATTTACTTGTTGGTGGTTCTTTCCTATGCTGATTAGATAAAACTTCAAAACAGCTTGTAAAGTAAAGGTCAAGCACTCTTGAATACTGGCTGCGATATCTGGGGAGATGCAAGGCCTAGATGACATGTTTGTAAGATAGACGACAACTCTGTTGTCTTCTACTATTATTCGAAACTCGGTTTGGCTGTCAACAGATAGTACAGCTGAGGAATGGTATAATAATGGACGTCCGTTTACCTCTTTGATAGGCCAAATACCACTAACAGCACCTATCAGTTTGAAAGACAATGCCGACGGTATGGATGACTGTCGTATTTGATAGACCAACGCAATTGTTCTGTTTGCAAAGGATTTGTCATCCAGAAAGGACATCGGCATCTTGTGTTTAGTTGTGCATGGAACTAAAAAATAATCTACGTGTGTGTCATCCTGGCCAGAGTATCGTTTTGGTAGGACCAAAACATCGAGATGCACAAGAACCTGGATAATGAATTCTTTGTAGTCATCATCTGGTATATGATGAATGAATTGTTTCTGTTGCCATAGTTTAATGAGATCAGTTTTGTGTATTTTACCAGTTTCTGTCATTCTTCTTAGAATACTTCTAAGGGTCTCATCTTTGGGCCAAAACATTTCATCTGTGATGAATGACCTCAGGATATTGACCAACGCAGGAGGATAGAGGATGATGAAATTGTTAAGTTCTGATTGATCAAAGTACATGATTTTGCCCAATGCGTGTTGTGTTAAGAGAAACTCGTCCATTTGTTTGTCAGAGAGTGCTAAATCTTTATTCATTGTGTTTGCCTCGGCTAAATATGCTTTCGGTATTATATGAATATTATCTTTGATCATATTATCGATCAGAAGCTCAATTGGGACCCAAATCATCGGCCGTCGTATTCCCCAAGATGGCTGGTTCCGGGCAATAGTAACAAGTTGGTTTTTCAAATGCTGTATTTCTTGATCGTCTTTGTCTGTACCATTTATGAAGAAAACTAGATCAAAGACAATGTGTTTATTCATTTCATGGGAACCAAACATTTCAGTGACTCTCTGTACAAATTCCTTATTCTTTTTCTTCTGCATATCCTGGTGGGTAAACAATACATAATGCTAACAAACAAATTAATTACATCTTACGATTTAGCATTAGACAAGGTAATGTTTTTTGTCTCAGTGTTTGTGACCTCTTTACTCTACATCCAGTGGATGTGTGACGATTGATAATTTTCTCTTGGAAATATGTTTTATTAAAAGTCAAATGTCGGAATTGGCTTTCAAATAGCGTTCTTAACTACGAATATTGACCGGTCGATACTTTGTGCAATTAGTCTATTCGGATATATTTTTGTGTTGATCTGAAGGGTTAAGCCTTTTCTTTAACTGATTTTTACAGTTTGCGATTATATTGAGCTGTTACATCACTGTCCTAGGTTTGGGGGTGTTCTATCGCTTACAAACATGCTAAACCCGCAATAATATACAGGTGTCTGTTTCAAGAATTAACCTTTAAAATGAATTTGTATTTTGTCATGTTTAGGCATTGTATAGCTTACGATATGTAATGAAACATATACATTGTCGAATAAGTGTCGATTAAATGAAATGAAATCACCATAACAAATAAACAGGGTAACTGAATAAATGCTTACATCTGAGAGAATATCCCTATGCGTTGCAGCAAACAAGATCTTTGGCATGACATCACTATCATCAACACAATAGGTGAGTATTGAGTTGACCCAATGTTTCACAATTGCTAGAAAAATACGGATATTCAAATAAGTTTCCCTCTTGCATATGCCTCTTTGTTAATTTTCATATTTTAGTGATAATGCGGAGTTAAATTATGATGTCATTCTAGTTATATTTTAAAAGTTGCTTATATATACACATATATATATAAACAATTTGCGGTTTTTATCCAACGCAATCATATATATATAAACAACTTCAAATTGAAAACTACGTACCAAGTCAGAAGCCTCAGGCCTTTGTGAGGTGTGAATGTTTTTTTTAATTTTAGTTCATTTATACGTTTTGGAGTTTGTGACGTCAATTTTCACTGAACTGGTACACAATTTTATTTAGGGGCCACCTGAGGACCACATTGAAGACCCATTGGTGGCCTCCGGCTGTTGTCTGCTCTTTGGTCGGGTTGTTGTCTCTTTGACATATTCCCCATCTCCATTCTCAAATATATATATATATTATCAATTTTCATAAGGCTGTTCTTACTTTCATTAGAAATATCATCCGTAGGATATTCTGTCAGAGGTTCCTGAAAATCCCTACTGCCATCAAACATCACTACAAATGTTCCACCGTGCTGAACAAATAACTGATGGGTCATATCATACGATCGTTGACCACCAAAGTCAACTAAATCTGAAGGTGCAATTTTAACTTTGTATTGACCACTCTCAACTTCTTTCAAAATGTCATCATGTACAGCGTAAGCTTCAACCTTTTTCACATTAGGCAGACTAATTGATGAAGTATTGTTCATTTCAGATGTACTGGTCTTTTCACTCGATAAGACTTCATATTCCCCAATGTCATCCTCGGTGGATACAGAAACTTCTGAACTGAAATTTTCATCATTCTTAGTAACCTGAAGATTTAATTCTGTCAAATCATTAGAGGATGGCGCAAAGCACGTGTCATGTTGGTTATCAATAGTTTGACGTGTAGTGGTCTCACGATTCGGGTTTCCAATAACTAACTTGGTCAACACATTATGACCTCTATCTTCTGCCAAGAAAAAATGTTTTCATTATGAATTCGTCATTAAAAGAAAAATTAATGATACAGACAATGAATGTGCTAGTCAAATAAAATGTACAATTTATTTATGTTAATGATGAAGAAAGAAAAAACTTAAAGAGACTGTCAGATAAAGAAAACATGGATTGTTACTAAAAATAGAATTAGTCAATCCGTCTCAATGCAGATTACTAGCGGTTCTAGTACAATATAAGTCGATTAGGGTAGTGTCTTAAATTCAAATATAATATAATGTTTGAAAATAGATAACATAGAGTGAGGAAAACTAACAAAATATACATAACTACAAGGTCGAAACCATGGGCTGGTTGTCAATCTTATTTGGGTAGCCATAAATTTAACTAATGTTTAATCATGTGTTTATAGCATCATGCATCTCTTATCCCTTATCATTATCCTACATTGCACAACTCGTTTCATTTTTGAAATATAGTTTTTTATCTATTAAATTTACAAAACTATCTACATGTATCAGAAACTGTTTATTTCTTCTAATCAAACATTAAAAAGGGTCAGTTGTTAGATACTAGTGTCCATATAGAAAAAGGTAAATACTTGAAAAAAAAACATGACGTTTAGTCGAATAGGTTGTAAAACCATAAAGCTTTTTATCTTTAGGTATATATTCGTACGACCCTTGAGTTTACATCAATCTACAACTGGAAAAAAGTAATATAAAAAAGTATTACAAACATGATAAAGTTGAAGACAAATCCATGTTCTTGTCTCATGAAAATTAGCTTGACCATACGCATATTTTTTTTTTTTTTTCTGTTTCTCCAATTTAAAACTTGTATGTGAATTTTATCGTGATCGGAAGGTCTTCATCAATAAGTGAAAATAGAATTAAAAAAGTAAAATACAATTGCTAAAGTTGTAGTAATAAATGTAAAAATATAATTTTGATACCACTTACAAGTTACTAATATGTTAGGCTCATACAATAGTTTAAGTACTAGTACTACAATAACTATGTTGGTAGAAACATGAAAGATAACAATTAATGCAATTATAGTGATTTGACAATATGATCGTTTTATGTGTGATAACATATCATAAAATCAGTCCATCTCAAACAAGAACTTAACCACTTCACTTATTATGTAATTAAGACAAAGAACACAGAGCTGCTCAAATTGATACATAAAACGGCTTCAAAAGGTCAGCAGGTATAACCAAATAAATGATATTTGTTTTTATTAAACATGTTAAAGTCAATCTGGTCTAGAACTAATACGTGAATTGGACAAATATATTGCTCATATTACGACTTTATAATTGACCTGATAATTTTGCATCATTTATCCAAAAATCAAAATTATCTAATAAGATAACGGTTCATATTTGTTTTAAGAATTTGACAACATTTTTTTGATTATTTTTTTCTATCAATAACTTTCGTTTAAAAGAACATTCATGTTTTTAAAATGTGTCCACCTTTTTTCATTATATGTGTAATATGTGTATATTTCATCTTTTAACTTTTCATTTCGTTCATAAGATCTTATTGCCTTATCACTTTTCATATCTGAATTATTGGTTTCATATAAAAGTTTCTGTGTTTTATTTTTCTACAGAATCATTGTAAGGTTTGTGCCTGTCCTGCTGCGTTATTTGACCTTGATCTCATTTGCATTGTCCATTGGACAATGATAATCTTTATTGGTTTTGTTACTTGAAAAGATACAATAAGCAATAGGTCAACTATATCTGGTATATGGAATAAAAGTATGGTGAACATGCCTAAATGGCAAGCTTCATATGCCATTGGCTTTATTTTTATGGTTCATAAGTCAATGTAGATCACATAAAATGATAGAACCTTACACATTTTGCATTTATTTGTGAACATCAATTTCACGTATAAGTATGAATATCAATTCTTTTATGTACATGCATAATTGGTATAGACCTGTCTTTATGGTTTGATTGCTCTTAACATAATAGATGTATTTGAATACTACCGGGATTAAAATGACATTTTTTTGGCATTCTAATTTTAAGTTTCTAACCTAGTATGTTTCTCTTCATTCTACCATACCCTATAGTATAAAACCAAATGACACTTCAAAATGCAGCTGTTCGCCATTTTCAATGAATTTATGACTTTTGAACACCGATATATTAATGTTGCCTTATTTCATCAACATCAAAATCCGAATATCTGATAAATAAATCTGATTTCTCCATAATACTATTAAATGATGATTGTACATATTTATAGATGTAGGCTGCACTTTATAAATACAGCTAATTCCATAAAACCACGACTCCTCTGGTAATGTTTACCTGCTGGTTCACAGATATAATCTCCATATTTTATTTCATAGAGACGCATCCTTTAAATTGTACCACAACACATACTATTGGATAGCGGAAAATTGCATTCTCGGGAGGTCTTAAAGTAAAGGCAGGCGTATTAGAGATTTTAGTTTAAGATTAAACTTTTAGAAATTCAAGGTACAGAAATTTGGAATTTGATCCAGTTGAATAATTGAAATGCTTTAATATTAATAGAAATTAATTCTAGATATTTCATTTATAATAACCATCAGTTTACATTATGATAGGTATAGTTAATATCGATATATTGTTATATATTGTGGAAGTCAATTTCGTGAGATTTGATTTCGTATATAAACATTACTTATATATTTTCGTACAACCTTTGTTAAATTTTTTTTATAGTGTTGATAATATGCTACCAGTGAACTTACATAATATAAAATTGAGAATGGAAATGGGGATTGTGTCAAAGAGACAACAACCCGACCATAGAGTATTTATGAAAGTAAACTGAAGCAGCTTTACTTTTATGTGAAGGATAGTTGTTTCATTGCCAATATTAAGCCAGTCTTCTAAATCATATTGAATCTGAAATATTGTGTAACAATGCATTGTTCAATAAAACGATATTGTTTAAAAGTATAACTGTTAAAATGCGATAGACACCAATTTAAGGTAAGTCCAAAGTTATCAGTCGAAAATAAGTTGACAGCGCCATGGCCCAAAAGACAAAGACAAAAAGACAAACAAAAAACAGTACACAAAACACAAAATAGAAAACTAAAGACTGAGCAACAAAAACCCCACTAAACACCAGGGGTGATCTCATGTGCTCTTGAAAGATAAAAGCGGAAGGGATTGTCGTTACGACCATAGGAACATTTCCGTCGTCATATGTGAAACAGATATTCCATAATGGTCAACCATCTTTGAGGCGTCTGTAAAATTTAAGAACGAATGATATAAATTTTACTACTTCGAACTCTTGCTCAAATAGCTTCAATGTAAGCAGCAAATCTCTATCAAGGAAATCACGAAAGGAAAAACAAGCCCTGGAATATCGTATTAACAAAGGTATTTTATAAATCAAAGGAAAAGATTACCATATTTATTTTCATTTGTGAAAATATCAACATTGATATCGTTGCAAATATATGAACTTTTTATGCCTATCTTGGAATTTATTATGCTATATGAATTAATAATATCCACGTCTTATATTTTCAAACTACTTTACCTTCTTTTAAAGGGACCATCTCAAAACTCTCCAAGTTGATACCATTTCGCCCAAAGTGTATGACTAATCCATCTGTTGATTTCCATGTAAGTGGTATTGGGCTACCAATCAGAACACTTGCAAGGGTGGACTTTCCACATGCACAACTTCCACAAAGGAAAACTCTATTTTCAAACGACTCATATGTTCCAGTGGATAGCAGTTTTCGAAAATCTTCAGACGTTCCAGCAAAAGGAAGCAGATCAGGATCTATTACAAAATACAATCAGAATCATCATTTATTCATTGGTTTTTCATAATTCATCTGTGAATATTTTCATTAATCTTATTAAGGAATCCGGTGATACAGATTTGTGAATCTAAGCAAACTGTTAGATAGTAAAAAGAGAGAATTACTCTATTTTTTTAGTTTGTGAAAATATCAACCGCATAACCGTTTGAAATATATGAACTGTTAATGTTTATCTTGGTAATGCTACCAATGCTAACTTTCTAACAGAAAGTAGTAAATCAGGATTTACTACAGAATAACTGGGAATCATTATCAGTTCATTGCTACGAATCGGGGGGGGGGGGGGGGGGGGAGGGGGGGGTATATTTTCTTATATGCTTTTACTCTTTATCCCGTCTACTTTTATCAACTCTCCAAAGTTTATTAAAGTTTTTTTATTCTTCTTGAAAATGCCTATGAGCCTAACAATAATGTTTAGTATGGTTTTAATCAACTGATAACAAAATCAATATCTATTTAAATACAACAAAACAAAAGACAACAAACAAAGGTATAATTACAGTTTTGAATTGGTAACCTTTTAAAACAAGTTTACTAAAACAATTGATATCCGGATCGTATTTAAATTTCCAGGTTCGGTAAACAACAACAACATTACAATAAAAATTTAGGATGTACTTTTCCGTTTCTAATAAGTTTTCAAACTTGCAAGCCACACATTTATATCTCAATTGAAGAATTAAGTCATTTATTGTAACATAATTCCTGATTTAATTTTTACTAGTTATACATAACAATGTAGGGTACGCTCATTGAAACCCAAAACATCATTACAGAAACAAGCATATTTTTTTTATCTTAAGCTTCTGCTTCTGTTATGAAAATACAACATTAACACAATTAACATAAATACATGAATATTAGTAATGGCGGCGGCGTTAACTAAATTCTTAAAAGCTTTATATTTTAAAAGATGGATAATTCTGCAAAACTGCTTTAAACTGAAAATAACTTATTTATTGTTAAACAACAAAATCACCAGACTCCAATGAAAATTCAAAATGGAAAGTTCCTAGACAATTGGCAATATCAAAAGATCAAATACATCAAACAAATGGATAACAACTGTCATATTTCTGACTTGATACAGGTATTATATGGAACATGTGGATTAAACCTGGTTTTAAACTGAGCTAAACCTCTAACTTGAATGACAGTCACAAAAAGTCGCATAAAGTTCCATTATATTGACCAAAATATTTTAACAAAACGAATATATATAATAGATAAAAATGTCAAAAGAAAGGGGTACAACAGTCAACAATGTGTAATAATCTCGATCATCATAAAAACAAACAAATATGCCAATAAATAAAAACACAATGGAATAAAGACAAAGCACATACACAAAATGAAACACAAGAATACAAAAAAAGACCACAGCACAACAACACAATGACGGGGTCTACAAGTATCGAGCTTCGCCTAAAAAATATTCCAAAAAAAGAACCAAACAGTAAACGTCAATAATTTACAAATAAAAGAACACTATAACACGTAATTAAGATGATAAACAACATCAATCCCTAGAATCTATACATTAAGACCATCATGTATTATGTGTGAAGTTGTTACGGAATATTTATCAACAAGATCCTGGTATTTTTGAAAATGTATATTTCATATGCAAGTGGAGTTAAGATTTTGCTACTGAGGTGGGGGAAAATGATATTTTCAAAATTAAAATCGTCTCGTTTATCATTGATTCTGGTACTGAGAAGACCGCTAATGTTACACTGGAGATATAAGTCTGAAAAAGATTCAGAAGAAGCTGTGTCTGTTGTTTATTTAATTTCTAGTTTGAAGGTTATATTAATGGAACCCAATCAGAAATGTTTGAATTGTTTATAGAGAGACAATTATCAATATATATGAATTAGAAATTAAATGAATTGGCTTATTTGATCTTCTGGTTTTTGACAAGTCACTGAAGGAACTCCAACTCATGCGCACAGTTCGTTCCTATAGAAAAGAGAGCAATCTGTTGAAAAGTCTATCTCCTAATTCTACAAATATGTTGTCAATACGAAACTCCAGCATACTGATTCCTTGTTCCAATGAGTAGCATGTTTTACTTTTTGTTCAATATTAACAAAATATGCCTTGAGGAATCACAAACTAACAACATTAATTTTTATATTTGAAAGCATTTTTGAATATTTTTCACACGACTTTTTAATTTCACATGAATTTTAGAGAAAGATCGCGATTTTAAACTACCCAGAAGTTCTTAAGAGTTTTTTTATTATCCACACATGGTAAATACCACTACGCTAATGAACAGTTTTATAGTATTTCTGAAGGCTCTCTTTCAATAAGAACATATTGTTTTGTCAATATAATGGACAATTCCTTTGTAGAATTTAATGGAAATAAGCCGGCTATGTTTGTACCAAATTTTATGAAGTTGGTGAAGGTATCTAATACAAACTAGGTAAGTTCTCATATTTGCTGTTCAATGTAATGTTCATTGAAGCCATTAAGGACTTATGATTAGCCAAAATATCATCCGTGTGAAATGGTATGGTTTTGCAAAATTTTAATTATTCGAAATACTAAGGATTTTCTTATCCCAGGCATATTTTAAACTTTTTACTTGTTTTGGCTTTCTACCTGTTTGGGTCTGAGCGTCACTGATGAGTCTTATGTAGCCAAAACGCGCGTCAGGCGTATCAAATTATACGCCTGGTACCTTTGATAATTATTTACACCACTGGGTCGATGCCACTGCTGGTGGACGTTTTGTCCCCGAGGGTATCATCAGCCCAGTAGTCAGCACTTCGGTGTTGACATGAAAATCAATTATATGGTCATTTATACATTTACCGTTGGCAAAAGTTTGAATTATTCGAAATACTAAGGATTTTCTTATCCCAGGCATAGAGTACCTTGGGCGTTTTTGGCACAACTTTTTGGAAATTGGGGTCCTCAATGCTTTTCAACTTTGTACTTGTTTTGGCTATCTGACTATTTTGATCTGAGTGTCAATGATGAGTCTAAGTAGACGGAACGCGCGTCTGACGTATCAAATTATAAGCCTGGTACCTTAGATAATAATTTGTATGTGGGACTACCTGATTTATTCCTAATTCTTTTACAAGACACTCGTAGTAGTACGATTTATATACGAAGAGGATATTATTTGAAGCTTTGTTCGCAGAAACAACAACATATTTATCATGTTTATCGCGAAGAGCTGATAGATATTTCATGGTTTCACAATTTGTCTCTGAAAACGGACTTAAATCGATTATTCACACAGTTTTTCAACTTATGAATTCGACGTTTTATCAGAGACCTGCTTGTTTTGACCTATTCTGACAATTTCATTTAATTTAACTCTAGCGAAGTACTCAATGGAATCAATAATTATTTTTGGAACTATGGTTCCAATTGATGTGTTGGATTCCATGAACTTAGGACCATGATATATCACCTTTCTGAGATGTTCATATTGAAAAAGGTTTAGATCCCCAGGAATACCACGGCTATTAATCTATTTTTCATCTAATCGTTGATTGATTTGACATATACAATTGTGCTTTTAAAAAATAATTCGTAAAGGATTCACATTCAATTGATATGTTTTTGTCTATGAAATGAGATCAAACAGATCAAAGAAAATAGACCTTACACAGTGGGCATGCTCTCCTGTTTATTTGTATTATATGTTTACCTATTTGTATTTATATTTACTGGCTTTTTTTATATCTATAGCTGTTCAGGAATAAACACGAAATGTTGATATTTTATTATGATTTCAGACATTGCTTGTTGTTTTCTATGGACCTTTTGTAGCTCTAGATATTATTTACAACAGATTTGAGAGTTTGAAAAAATAAAATCACAAAAATACTGAACTCCGAGTAAAATTCATAACGGAAAGTCCCTAATCAAATGGCGAAATCAAATGCTCAGACACATCAAATGAATCGAGTGGACAACAACTGTCATATGCATGACTTGGCACATGAAATTTCCTATGTAAATAATGGTGGATTAAACCTGGCTTTACAGTTAGCTAAACCTTTCATTTGTATGACAGTGGTATTAAATTCCATTATATTGACAACGATGTGTGAACAAAACAAACAGACATATTAGGAAGAATGTCAAAAATAGGGGTACATCAGTCAACGTTGTGTTATAATCATAATCACTATAAAAACAGACAGATGTATAAACAAACATTTACCATGACACAATATCACAATGACGGGATGTATTAGTTCAGAGCCACGTCACATGCAAGAATAGATTCAGTGTTAATTTTTTTTGCAACTAATGTCCTTTATCTTTTATTTTCTCACATATTTCACAAACATTCTTTAAATTTTACGTTAAAAGTAACTACAGGTACCTTCATGCTTGCCTCCTGTATGTCCCTGTATTTCAATATCGTTTTTAACAGTGTCTGATTCATCTTTAGAGGTCGTCATTTTAACATTGTCTGCTGGTAAAAGTTCTATTGAAAATAAGAAAATTCCACTCAATTCTACTATAAAGGCATTAGATATTTTTAGAACACTTTATAAAGATAGAAAAATTTAAGAAATGCAACATAGCACAATTCATGGAACTTACTGTGTGATTGATTCCAAGTGATAGATGTTTGTTCTAACAACAGCATTTAACCTATTCTCAGGCCAATCCGGCATATTCAAAATTACTAACGCATTGGTTTTATAAAGTTTCATAGTATATGATCCGTTCGTCATGACAAAAACTGTTTCAAATCCTTAAATTGGTTGCAACAACAATATCTATAAAATATATATTCAGCATCAAACCAAAACCCCTTATGATTTTTTTTAAAAGTAAATCAACCGAAATAGAACGAAAAAAAAAACGGAAAAGGAAGATTTAACAACTGCAAATGATTACACTATAATAAACTAATGATATGATTATAGATAATTTAAAAGGGGTCTCTGATTTTGGAATGTTCTCTTCAGGTATGAACTGGAGAAAAAAAATACTGCCCCACAAATGCAAAAATTAAATTGTACAAAAGTAAAACATGTAATAAACATTTCTCGTACGGTTAATTGATTGTTATCTCGTAAATGACAACCGGAAATATAAAATGTTTATCAAATGCTCATCGTCTCATTAAGCAAGGGAACTGGAATCGCTATCCCTGACTCATTTGTATTATAAGAAATAGAGCTAAAATGGAATGTGATCGGTGTTAAAAGGGATTGCATAATTACAGTTTACAAAATACGCTTCTTTTATGAAATGTTTGTTCATAATTCAAGCTAGGGCATATTTCTTTGAACTCTTTTTACCCCAAAACAAAAATTAACGTGGCTATCTAAGGGATCAGTAGAAACCTACGTTGAAATCAGTTAGCCATCAGTAGATAGAGCTATTTGATATAACACAAACAAATGCTGTATAAGAAAACGATCTTGGTTTTTTGCTCTTTCGTTAGTTTCGTAAAAATGATGCCTTCATCATCAAATCTGTGAAAACGGCTTTTCCGTTTTCGTTTTATACATTTTATTTGTCGTCCACACAATTGCTTGACAATTTTCATTTTTTAAAACCCTTAATATATAGTACAACAGGCAGTTTCTTGCAATCTATAGTTGATGGCATTTCGTCATGCGGTCTCTTGCAGATAATTTTCCCGTTTTCAATCAAACCGCATATCCCTATAGTTATACTGTAGCCCAAGGAAGGGAAAAAAACTGTGACAAATCGTTTTTGTTGAAGTAACCTGCAATAAAAAAATGGACAGGAGTGTGAACAAGTAGAACATATCAGATGTCCGAAATGACTTCTTTATGCAGGTACCGTTTTTATTGCTAAGCAGAAATTGAAATCAAGGTTTTTTACTCGCCTAATCCTCTTTTGGGTATAGGATAATCATGTTTCGTAATTGATTGTAATCATTTACACATAACCAAGATATCTACCTAACAATGTAATATGTTGTCGTAAGTTAATCAATTACAGATCGGAAAATACAGCGTAACTTCAATTTCGGCTTTCAGGAACTGAATTTTCGGTTCTCCCATGACACCATTTCCGAGTATGGTCTTGAGAAAACAATGATAGTCCGTGGGAAGCCAGGGGTCGATAAATGACTGACCCGTGTTAAGAGAGAGCCATATCTCTTGCACATAAAAGACACCCTTGTAGATTTCGAAAAAGAGCAGGATAATGCCGCTACAAGGCAGCACTCTCACCGGTCAAGTGGAAAGGGATTAAAATTAGTTGTAATAACTTGTTTCCCAATCTACTATAAACAAATTTGTTTAAACTAATTATATTTCTTTTAATTTAGAATATATATGTGATAAATTATATATCAACTCCTTTACATAAAAATAGACGACTGCATATATTCTTTAATTATTCTGGCATTTGTTCCTATATAGATATGATGGAATAAACGTTTTCTATCGTTAATACATGTTTATACAGTTTGGGGTTTAAATTTGTGGGCTTCAGTGACCTGTTGAAGGCAAATCAAGAAAACCGGTTCAGACGCACAACATTTATATACAGTATGTTTCACTTTGTGTAACAAAAGTTCCCCTTTTTAAGAAATGCACGAGCGTCACGTATTAATTCAGATATTTGAAACGTCATACAATGGACAGAAAGAATGTTTTGCCGAGAAATGGGAAGTTGAAATAATCACGTTCATGTATATTCTAGTCTATTTGCAAGATCCCCTTTTCGTCTGCTTTACCTTAAAATTCATGACCCAAATTGTACAGTGTAATCTCATCCCCCTACTTGCTGTTTGAGACATGAAACATGAAGATATACATTTGGAAGGGGTACTAAAAAAATTGGCAAGCTACACACTGTCCACACTAAGGACTATATTTGTGGACAATGAAAATCAAAGTACGATAACTGTGTACTCGGACCTAGTAAAACCCGGTCCGTATCTGTAAATTTTGTATCAATTTATCTCAATAATATAATACAACTCTCTATGTTTACATTTAAAACAAAGATTTATGATGATCAAACTTGTGATTAAGGTGGTATGGGTGTCTTTCGCCATCTTGGATTGTAAATTACAGAGAACTTAAGGTCTAGATTTTCATTCAAATTAGCAATTTTTCTAAGGAATGTAAGTTATCATTTTTATTACATTTTTGATCATATTACAATATATACTACATTTTGGCAAAGTATGAACAAATTCTATCATTTTTAATTTAGATTCCCATACCACTTTGTTTGAAACATTTTCTTCAAGTTTTAGATATTTGCTACTTGACGTTCAGAGAACTAAAATTATTCATTATTCAAAATTTAATATTTGCACAATACCCTTTATTTCCCATTCTTTCATTTTCTCAATGATTTGATTTTCCTCGTTTAAACTCAGACTGAGGTCCTTGACTATTTTTCTCATCAGTTTGAATGAATTGGAGCATTTCACCGCATCCCATTTGGTGCAATTGCCTCGTTCCCATGGGTTCTGTATACTTCGTCGTACCTGATACATAACAAGATATATACTACATATGAAACCTGTATAAATTAATACATAGAAGCAAAATAAAATCGCAAGGCATTGTGTTTTTAAAGTAGTTGGTAATTCGTGTCACAGTGGTCCTTAAACACATATCTATTTTGCTATTATCTGAGATGACATTCATAATATGAAACCTCGATTAAAAACATGAAATTAACTGTGCGGAAACAGATTCGTACTTAGAAATATAGACTAATAGTGGGAAATTGAAAGATTTGTCAGTTTACCATGTTTACCAAGGTAACAAATTAAGATAATTCAATCTTTATCACAATGTACATTTTTGTTTTATTTCTAATGTTCAGTAAACGATACCACAACATTTTAACAAGGTGCTGAATCTTCTTTTGCATTGTTCGCTAGTCACTTAAACACCACGACCAATGGTTTACATTAACTTATATATCAAATTACATCTCGATATAACAAATAGTGATTTAGCAACTACGGACGTTGATTTTAAAAATGAATATCATTACTATAAAAAACACGAAAAGAATAGATGATTAGCACTTTGAACTTTCTTGAAGAAATGGTTAGATATCAGTTTAAACAGATACAGAACCTGCATATTCAGCATCTATGTTAACTAGTCAATATTTTTAATCAATAACAGCAAAGGGAAATAGCTGTATGTGTTATTAAAGCTTTATAATGTGCCATGTCTGTTTGTAGAATAGCTTGGAGAAATTAAAACATTCTTGATTGTGTAGTAGTACTTCATACATTGCATTGTTTTTGTTGCCTTCATCGTATTTCAGGAAGGTTTTTGTTGGCTGTTATTGGTTGAAATGAGTTTTTTTCATGTAAACGTATAACATGTATAAGTCTTCTGTCCGTAGTTTACACAAATATCTTACTTCTTCAGCATCTGACTTTACAACTGTAGGAAACTTGTCAATGTTGATGATCAATTCCAGCAAAGCAGAAATGTCACATGTGTCATCAAAGCCTGTATAGTGTGCCATGTGTGTCGGTAAAAATAGCTTGGATAAATCAACAACACTCTTGATTGTGTAGTCGTACATTGCCTGTTTCTTACCAAACCTTGCTTTGTTGTTGTTGACAGCTCCATAGTTCAGGAATCTGTTTGTTGGTTGATAATACTGTGAATGTGTTGGATATATTTGCGTATCAATATTCTGATAGCGGGTTAATTCATTATAGAGGACTGTTAGAATTGGAACAACATATTTCCTCAAAGCTGGTATTAATACAGTGTTCATACATATTCCAACAACCAACCACCTTTTCTCATTGTCGTCTAAATCTGATGATTTAGCTGTAAATAATGATTTACAAAGAACAGTTTTGTTTATAATCTGTCAAATGCAAAGAGTATCAATTGCGTACACTGATTCGGTGTTGTCATTAATTTTTCTTTTGGTAATTGTTTCAAAATTTGGTATAAACTATCATTTTGTGAATTTAGAATTGTTCCTATCATTACCAGAACATCAATACAGTTCATGTTATACAGATTTCCTAAATATGGCACTGAAATATTCTATTTGACCAGTTATCACAAATACGACACAAAATTGAGATATTAGTGAAATTGAAAATTTAAACTATAACCCCAGGCTGAAAGAAATCGAAAACATTATAAAAACTTGGACTAACCAAATACCCTCACCAATTGGAACAATAACAGTGATAAAAACACTTATAAAATAAAAATTAAACCATCTATTCCTGTCCATACCTAGTCCAAATAGCATAAAGCTTAAACATTTTACTGAACAAATATTTTCCTTTATCTGGGATAACAAACCAGATAAAGTCAATAGAGACACCTTATCCAAACCACACTGTTTAGGAGGACTAAAAATGATAAATATTGAAAACTACATAAAAGGTCTAAAATTAACCTGGATAAGAAAAATTATTAGAAATAATTCAAAACTAGTGAAAATTTGAATTTTTTGGAAATGCAATTTATTGCTCCTTATAAAAAGTTAAATAATGCATTTTGATAAAAAGTATTTGATGCTTGGCAAGATCTTCAAAATGTACAAAATTACTCTCAAATTAACACATGCCCTTTATGGAAGAATGATGGAATAAAGATTGATAACCATTCAGTGTTATATAAAGATTGGACAAAAACAGGGGTTTGGCTGATCAATGACTTGTTAGAGGAAGGTGGAAACTTTATGACTTTTGATCCCTTTAATAATGTATACAATATTAAAACTTAATTTCTCACATATCAATTTCGGCAATAAAAAAGTATTTAAAAGAATATAAAATATGTCCAAATGACTTAAAGAGAGAAAACGGTCCAGTTGTGCCCTCAGTGTTAAAGGTTTTTTTTAAATCCCAGTGAGGTTCAAAAGATATGTATAATATTTTGAATGGTAAAAAGCCAAATTCTACACAAAAATGTGAACAAAAATGGTCATTAATTCTCAATGCAAACTTCAATTGGAAAAATATTCATGTATTGCCCTTTTATATTACAAAAAATTCAAAATTGCAGTGGTTTCAATACAGAATATTACATCGAATTTTAGGCACGAATGAACTTCTCTTTAAAATAGAAATTAAAGATACAAACATGTGTAGTTTTGGGTGCGAAGGGGTCGAAACAATAGAACATATATTCTGGACGTGTCCATATATATCAAAATTATGGGAAGACCGTAACTCCTGGATATTTAAGAAGACAGAAATAGAACTGACTTTAAATATTGATTTGGTTTTATTTGGTATTCAAACAAAAACAGATAAAATTGATATAAGAAACTTAATACTTCTGTTAACAAAATTCTACATGTATAGAAGCAAATTATCTATGGAACAAACCAATATAATAGCACTAAAAAATATTTAAAAGAAAACTTATTAATAGAAAAAAATATCTTTTATTAAAATAAATTACTCAGTAGGACAGAGAACTGCTGGAACCCCTGGACTCCTTTACTGTCATAAAAACAAACAAACAAAAACCTAATAGACTCCACATATATTGTATATATATTTCATATCCAAACAGCCTTTGTCTTACAATCATTTTTTGCAATGTATCAAACTATAACAGCTGTGTCTATCAAATATATTATATATCTTCTGTTTAGTGTATATAACTATTGTGCATCAAAATGTGTATAATAAAAAAGAAATTCATTATAAAAACAATATATATATATTTTCAAAACTTGTGCATTTGTTTTACTAGATAATTATGTTTGAAAATCTTAATGGTAAACTTCTTTTTTGAAATTACTGACATGGTATATAATTTTTTCAAGTATGGAAAATTGTATGTATAATACTAACAAAAACTAACAACTGCATAAATATGTTATTTACTAATGTTAACGAGGCCGGGATAAGGTACCGGTACTTGATGTTTTTCAACTAACAAATGTACTGATTTCAATAAAATATGATAAATTAAAAAAAAAAAAAAATAACACAATGACAGCATGTTTAAGTACAGAGCCAAGTCAAAGGGATATCACCAAAAATAGACTAAACAGTAAAAGTAATATTCAAAAAGGCATATAAAAAATACTATAACATAACATGTTATTAAGATGATAAACAACGTTAGTACACATAATCTATACTTCATCTATATGTTCAGTGGTTGTCGTTTATTTATGTGGTTCATAAGTGTTCCTTGTTTCTAGGTTTTTATACAGATTAGACCGCTGGTTTTCCCGTTTACGTACTAATAAGTAATTCTTAAGCCTTTTAAAGATTGCTGTTCAGTGTAAGCTAAGGCTCTGAATTGAAGACCCTACTTTGACCTATAATGTATAAAAAGAAGATGTGGTATTATTGCCAATTAGACAACTCTCCACAAGAGACCAAATGACACAGAAATTAACAACTATAGGTCACCATACGGCCTTCCAAAATGAGCAAAACCCATACCGCATAAACAGCTATAACGGGCCTCGAAATGACAAATGTTAAACAATTCAAAAAAGAAAACTAACTGCTAAATTTATGTACAAAATATGAACGAAAAACAAATACGTAACATATCAACAAACGACAACCACTGAATTACAGGCTCCTGACTTGGGACAGGCACATCATACAGAATGTGACGGGGTTAAACATGTTCGCGGGGTCGCAACCCCCCTAACCTGGGACAGTGGTGTACCATTACAACATAAAACGAACTATACAAATCAGTTGAAAAGGCTTAACTCATCAGATGGATTCAAATAGAATAGATACTACACAGAGTGGACGTTGCCAGGTATAATTGTTTACTTTTACAAATTGTGACTCGGATGGAGTGTTGTTTCATTGGCCATCATACCACATCTTCTTATATCTATTCAAGACCATCGTGTATTATTTGTGAAGTTGATACGGAATATTCATCAATAAGGTCTTCGTATCTTCCGATGAAATTTTTTAGAAAAAGGGCTAGAGTTCTTTGACACACCCCTGATTCATCAACATTCTGATCAGACACTGGTGACGTTTTACAAAGTCTGAGTAGCAGTTGCTAGCTCTTGAATACTGAATAAGTTGGAAAATGTATATCCAATATGCAGATGAAGTTGGTATATTACTACTAAGATGGGGGAAATTGATAATTTTAAAATTAAAACCGTCTCATTTCTCATTGCTTCTGGTACTAAGATTACCATGTATGTCAAATTAGAGATATAATGAAAATCAGGCGGAGGTAGTTGCGTCTGTTGTTTCTGGGGGAATTAATGTAACCCAATCAGAAAAGTTTGGATCGATGAAGGTCGTGTAATTGTCTGTATTCTATGTAAAAGACTTTTGGGTGAATGTATTTTCAAATTTCAATATAAAAACTAACGGTCATAGACCTCGTTCTTTCGTTAAAATACACTGCAATTTACGAAATCACAGTTATTTAATATGTGTTATATAGGGTAAAGGAAACATTAACGTTAGTATTGGTTAATGTTCAATGAATGAAATGTTTCATGAGCGCTTCCGAAATATCAAATGAAACTAAAGGGTCACTGGCCTTATTTTTTTGAAAAATCGAAAGAACACAATGTTCCTATCAAATTTAGGATAAAAAGTCTTAGTACAATAATTTAAAATAAAAAAAAAAGTATATTTGATACATGCCCGATAGGGATCCTTAAAAAATTAAAAGACACTCGATCTACCTCTGGGACAATTTATGCTCCTAGAACCGCCAGGATAACTGGAGTATTTTATAACGTTGACTGCATTTTGTTTTTCCTCACGATATTGTCTGTAGTCAATGTAAATACAATGCAGCCCATCGGAACTTGGACGTTTAATTAATCCGTATTGTGCAATCTTTGTCGACTATATCCCTACAATCTGCTCAGAATCTGAAAGGACACTAGTTTGTACTCGACCACAGTATTGGTCAAGCATATATTTAACATGACAAGATTCGACATAATCTCTTCAGTACTAAAACTGTAATTATCTGTGGTCTCGACTTTATTTATCAAGTCTGATTTAGTATTTGCAAATGTTTGCATAGTCGGAATATGGTCTCGACCAATGAACGACCAGTCTCGACCAATGTTCGACTAGTCTCGATATGTCTCGACTCAGTCTGTATCTTTAAATGTAGTATCGACTGATATGAATCTGCCCATCCATCTCAAATATATTGATCTTTCAAAATGCCAGGTTATTTTGTAGTTTGGTTTGTTTCTGTCAATTTCTTCGATAAATTAAGTAACTTACAAAAACTAGAATTTTCAGTTCATAATTAATTCAGATAGTCACTTTTTTTAAATCAACTTGGATTTTCATATAATTCTACAGCTATCTCAATTATATATTTATCTTACAGAATGCCAGGTTGTTTGGTACTTTGGTTCATTGCTGTCCCAATTAAGGATTTAAGTGGAAGGTACAATAGCTAGGCATTTCAGTGCTAAACATACTAAATAACGAAAGTCACCTTTAAAAATTCCATAATTTTTTTTTCAAATCAACTTGGATTTTCGTTTTATTCTACAGCTATCTCAATTAGTTATTGATCTTACAAATGCCAGGTTGTTTGGTTGATTTATTGCTGTCAAATTCAAGGATTTAATCAATATGTATTTATTCAGTCCAAATTGAAAATTTCAGCTGTTTTTACATGTTAATTAAAGGGGCACTAGCTACAAGATATATGAAAAATCTAAAATATGATTTGTTTTGTTCAATCATTAATGAAAGTGAAAAAGTGAAATAATAATTCGCTTTTTTTCCATTTTGTCAAAATAAGCAAAGACACATTGGTGATTCGACCATATATTGAATCCGTATGTATGTGAACTTCAATTTAACCCCTTAGTTAAACATGGATAACGCATGTGTTGTGTGTGTTGAGTTATTTACAGGAAAAAAATGTCAACATTGAAAGTGAATCAAAGGTAAATCATTTTATTGACTGATTTCCACAAAATATCATTCTTATACAGGTACAAACGATGATTAACATATATTTTTAATCTATAATTTGAAATTAAACAGACTTAGGAAAATCCAAATGCACGATTTTGTTTCTATTTAAATCTATATTTATCTGTATATCGCTTATATGACCATCGGAGGTTTCCCGAGGTCAACTTGATAGTTAATTAGATGGTGTTTAAACTAAAATTCACACGAAATGAAATTACATATTATCCAGCTCATGCCCTGTAAATTGGTTATTTTAGAGAGAGAGAGATGATTTCAGCTTCCTAAGTGTGAACTTACAATTTATATTTAGCAACTTTCAAGCACCTGCATACGGAGTATATATCTCCCAATTAATACAATGTTTTTGACTTTTATTTCCTATCATATTTTCCTTGATAGAGGGTTGCTGCTCACGAGGAAGCTATTAAACCAACAGTTTCAAATGGTGAAGTTGAAATTATCCCTTCGTAAATTTTACGGACGCCATCACGAGTTGGTTGATCGTAATGGAAAAAACGATTCACAGATGATATCGGATATGTTCCTTATGTCGTAACTACAATTCCCTCCCTTTAAATGTTTGTCACCTACCGAATTAGACTATTTACCGAGTTTGTAATAAAATGAGCAACACGACGGGTGCCACATGTGGATCGAGCAGGATCTGCTTACCTTTCCGGAGCACCTGATATCACTCTCAGTTTTTAGTGGGGTTCGTGTTGCTTAGTCTTTAGTTTTCTATGTTGTGTCTTGTGTTCTACTTATTGTTTGTTTGTCTTTTTCTTTTTTAGACATGACGTTGTCAGTTTATCATCGATCTATGAGTTTATCTGTCCCTCTGGTATTTTTCGCCCCTCTTTTATACTTTTTTATAATATGGATAAATGTTTTACATACATGCAGTTATGAAATGTGAGCATGAATTTGACATCTAGTGTCTAAATTCTTAAGATTGATGACGGCAATAAACCAAACTTATTGTCTACCAAATAATCTGGCATTTTGTAAGATCAATATCAAATGAAGATAGCGTGAAGTTTTATGAAAATCGAAGTTGATTTGAAAAAATTATACATATCCCAATTTTCAAAAGTTACTATCTGAATTTAGTCTGAACTGAAGACTCAACCTTTTTTACCTATTAATTAAATCCTTTAATGTAACAGCAAAGAAGAGAACTGCATAATAAGCTGTCATTCTGTAAGATTACTATATAATTGAGATAGCTGAAAAATTCAATAAACATCAAAGATGATTTTAAAAAATTTTATTTTTGTTTAAAGGTGATTATCTGAAAATTTAAGCCTTTTATACCTGTTATTAAAGCCTTCAATTTGACAGCAATAAGTCAAACTACTAGTACCAAATAACCGGGCATTCTGAAAGATTAATATACAACTGAGGTAGATGGGCTGATTCAGACCAGTCGAGACTAAATTTAAAGGTGAAGAAGACTGGGTCGAGACAGGTAATGACTGTTTCGAGACTGGTCGAAACTGGTAAAGCATTTGTCGAGACCATATTCATAATATACCACAAATATCAAGTACTCAGTCATAGTTAGTAAGTGAACCCGAGACCAAAGTCGAGTTCAGATCAGTACTGTCGAAATTATGTCGAGTATTGTAAAAAAAAAAGTAAAATCTGTACTCGACCTTACTGATCGAGCCCAAAATGTGGTCTATTCAAACTCTGAACAACAAATTGTTGAGTATTTCAAACAAATCAATAGATATTTTGCAAATGTCCTTTTTGTCATTTTATTATAATTAGCAGCATATGTTGTAATGCAAGAATAAAGTTTTTTTTTCGGGTAAAACGTTGTCGTCGTAGTTGTCAACACGCTATGTTCAGTGTTCATATGAACTTTATTTAAAAACAAGCATTCACGTTTGCAATTTAATGATTTCATAATCATCGTATATCTGTGTTAGAGTCCACGTCCTTAAGTTTTACTTGACATTGTTCAAATGTTTCGTTTTCTGAACAATGTCGTTTTTGAATACGAAATTCTAGTAGTATAATGTTGAGTATTAGTAATCATTAATGTGTCAAGGAGTTTAGTGTGAAATGTTCACATAATTCACATTCAAAGTTTTAAAGTAGGCGCCGAACTTTTGTCTTTTTCGTGGTATGGATTTGTTTTTAATTTTTGAATTCTCTGCTTTCCTATGAAAACAAAATGTTACAGTAGGGAAATGAAAAAAAAACGTGTGTTTGAAATGAAAATTTGGAATTAATATATCAGGGAATCATTGAGAAAAAACATGTTTTCACTCCCTCAAAGTTGATGACTAAATGGACTACAAAAGGATCAGAAAATATTTGCATTATTGAATTTCAAAGGACCACTTTCGAGTTCAGCGGAAAAGTTCGTCAATTTTGCGCGTCATTTATGATATCTTTTACCAGATAGAAGGGATCACCTGTATCCCTGCACTATTCACCAAACTTGTCGAAGATGTTTTAAATTCGGTCCTATGTTAAATGTTAGAACATTTTTGAAGGTGATTGAAGATGGACTTTGGTCGATCCTATGATATATCGGTGCAATCTCATTGAATATCCCTTGTGATTATCTGACAGCTATCCATATTGTTTTCAAAGAAGAAAAATAACAAACAAAGACGGAAAAGTATATATTCAGTTAAAAATGATTTTCTATTTATCAATAAACATTTTTAACAAATAATAATAATTAATATGAAATTATCTATATAAAAATAAATTATAATGAATATGAACGTAAGAAGGAATACTGATACCAAACTTCATATTTTCCTGGACGAATTGGAAAAGCACCAATCATCCCTTTAAAAAACACTTTTCAATGTTGCAACCAAAAGTGTTAAAAAAGGCTTGGGATACAACATAAACATCACAGTGTAAGGACCATCTAAAGACAACTCAGACTCGTTAAGTTGGTGTCCTATGACAAATCATGAGTGGCGAGTTTTTTGACGAACCCACAATTATCTCATAAGCTTGTCCTAATCGTAAATATAAAAAAGAAGATGTGGTATAATTTCCAATGAGACAACTCTCCACAAGAAACCAAATGACACAGAAATTAACAACTATAGGTCACCGTACGACCTTCAACAGTAAGTCTGCTTTGATAAACTGATGTCAGCCCTCTACGTTTAACTTTTATACGATTATTAGATTTGTTACGATAAAAATTAAGCACAGCGTCGAAAAGTTAAATTTTTCTACAAGGTTATAATATTTGCCACTTGACATTCAGCAAGAAAAATCCTTATTCAATCATAAATTTATATTTGTACATTACCATTAATTTTCCATTCTCTCAATTCATTATTGATTTGACTCTTTTCGTAGGAACTCAGCCTAAGTGTCTTGACTAGCTGCTCCATCAGTTCGAATGAATGATAATACTTAACATCATCCCATTCAGTGAAATTGCAATGAACCCATGGGTTTCTTATACCACTTAGTACCTAACATAAAACAAAATGCAAAACAACATTCATATCTTTGTATACAGATTGACATATGGAAGCAAATTGAATATCTAGACATCAAATTATTTTTGAAAAGAGGTGTTGAATCGTGTCACAGTGACCTGTCAGAAACTTGATTGTCCCGAGTATTGAATCAAGTGCATATTTAACATAAAGCATTACATCTGTTGTGTGATTTTCATTGTTCTGTATCTGAACAAATGTTTTGTATAGCTTGGTAAAATTTATGCACCTTTTGGTATGAAAAAAAATAATAGACAATTGAAATATTGAATTTTCGTGCAAAAACGGTAAGATATTAATGTAAACAGATAATAGACTAACATTTTCTGCACATGAGCTAACAGATACTGGGAACCTGCCAGTATTGATGATCAATCCCAGCAAAGCAGAAATGTCACATGTTTCATGAAAGCCTGTATCGGGTGCCATGTGTGTCGGTAGAAATAGCTTCGATAGATCAACAACACTCTTGATTGTGTAGTCGTACTTTGCTCTTTGATTACCATACGTTGCTTTGTTGTTGTTGACAGCTTCATAATTCAGGTCAGTGTTTGCTGGTGCATATCGTGTTAAATGTGTTTGATATGTTTGCGTTTCAATATTCTGTTTGAGAACTAATTCATTATACAGGTCCGTTAAAATTGGAACAATATATTGCCTCAGTGCTGGTAATATTATCCTGTGAAGACATATTCCAACAATCAACCATCTCTTCTGGCTATCGTCTAAAGCTGACAGTTTTGCTTAAAATAAAGATACAAAAACATTGCGCTTTATTTTATGTCAAATGCAGAGAGTATATTAATTTCGGACACTGACGTCGTGTTATATACGATTTGTCTATTTATTTTTGTTTCAACAATTGTTAAACTCCATCAGTTTATAGATCTATAAATTTTGCCATCATTAAAACTACATCAATTCAGACAGTGTTATACTTATCATATTTTTAATAATGCCGATGAAATGTGCAATATTACGTCAAGCCACCACATATACAATACAAACATATGTTCATTGCATACCTTAACGGTTGAATTATGAGCTACTATCGTATACAATGGCTTGTAGATCAAAAGTCTTAAACATTTTTAAACTCGAAAAAATATAGGGCAGTATAACATTCAAGGCTATATCTATATAAATATATATATATGTTTAAGTAAATATATCAAACGTCTAGATATCAGTCAACGAAAGTTATAGTCGTATTCTCCTTATTAATGTTAACTTTGCACAACACTTCGATTAAATGACATATAGGAAAATAAATGGTTATTTGTACATTAAATTACATTAAATTTGCATTTTGCTTTATTGTGCTAATATCGGTATACAATACTGTGGAAGTTTAGGTGGTTCGTATTGGAAGAGTGTTGTCAACCAATTAACGTGAAACAAACAAATCTTTTGTTTAAATGTCAAATTTTTCTAATTTTTGTACAATTTGCGAATCACGAATAAATGCAACCTGTTTTCAGATATAACATTGTTATCGTAATTGTCAAAACCTTTACTTGTTCATCTATTATAATTATGCCATTGCACTTTAGCTAATTGATATGAGTTAGATAAGCGTAAACAAAATTAGTATTTTTTTTGCATGGTTCAAATGTTACGTTTTCTGGAAAATAGTATTTCTAAGAAAAAATCTGATAGTCTTCCAGTAAAGGTATAATATGAAGCATCAATACATGTAGGTGTTTCGCATTTGAAGATCTACCTCCACGATTAACTTTGAAATAATTGTATAATGCACAGATTATGATTTGCAGTCGCATAAAAAAAAATAAAAAAATACAACACTCAAAACTAAAGCAGAAGTAACATGAACCCTTTTCGGCAATGGGTTACTCATGGCAAGTTAAATACATGATGATCGGTTACATTCTGTAATGTTATAATCGTGTAAAAGAAGACGAAATTGTTTCTACAACAAGTGGATAATGTCAGTGGATATATGTCTTATATTCCATAACGGTAAACCGAACCATAATGGCGTCCGTAAAACTAGAGTTTCATGATTGGACAAGCAAGCCCTGGAATGTTGCAGAAAACAGAAGATAAATATTTTAAATGAATGTGCTGCTAAAATGTAGTTTCACAGAAATAGAACGTTTCAATTGAAATTGTTTTAATCAATTTGTGGCGTTAAGATAAGTTCTCCAACAACCCTCAGTGTAATAATAATAAAAAAAAGTTTATTTGGTACATTAGGGCAGACTTTATTGATTCTGGTAGTATTCGTTATTTCAGGTTATTTTTTTTTATTGTTGCAATCAATAGATTCACTCAGTAAAAGCACATCGTCTATAAAGCGGATCTTGATGTTAAAAGGTTAAGCTCCTTTCAAAATTGCCTCAAAAGAAAAGCGAAAATAATCAGCAAGTATAGGATCACAGTTTGTTCCCAAATGAATACAACTGTCAAACGATATAATAAGTTCTCAGTGAAATCATTCAGAATGTGTATGAACCTTATGTGCTTACTGAATTTGATACAACTACCTGTTACTACTGGATGCTTGTCAGATATAACATCATTTTTATCTTGGAGTTTCAGTGGTATTGACAGGTTTGTCCCATCTCTTACTTCTGGAGGTTTGGCAGCCATCACATCGACTTCATCTGGCGCTTTTGTGATATTGAACATGTACTGCCACCTGATGTCGAAGGTTCTTCGTTCATATTAAGGTGGTACCTAACACTACAGGGAGATAACTCTGTAAAAATCAGCTAAACGTTTTAATCACGTTGTTTTGTTAAGGAAATATTACGCTTCTCAATGATAAAAATTAGTGTTTGTCAAACTGCTATATAACCAACGAAATTTTTCTGATAAAGTGGTTGGTTCAAATTCTTTGAAATTTTTATATTTTTGTCAAAGGGTCAAAGTAAACATTATGTCAAAATTTTATGAAAATTAAACGAGCCAAATTAGTTTTAGTCAAGGTGTTGGGTACCACCTTAAGTGAGTAATTCTGCCTTTTGGATTGTCAGACCATTGTTATGTTATGTATTGTTTATCTTGTCAGTATCTATTTGTTTTCGACAATATGGAAACCTATCTTTTATTGTCATCACTTTCTGGAATAATTATGATTTGTCATTTATCAGTTAGAAGGTGACGATGTGTTTTAGAAATCGACTATAATCTTATTTTTGTCGATGAAGAAATAACATCAGCAATGTGGCGCACACTGACTAACCAGCAAAATGGGGTTTTGAAAAATGTGTACCACATTATTGAGGTTATTTCGAATAAACATAAATTATAAAGATATGTTACGTAATTTGTTCGTTTACTTTTTTCCCTTAATAACAAAACAAAAAACAGTCGAGTGTTGGCACTAAAAGAATTTTTCAATGTTTTCATCATGTAAGCGTTTAAGTACATTTAACCGTTCTAATTGTGATTAACAATGACAATTCTCTCAGTCTTAATTCAACATATAAAACATTAAAGAAAAAGAATTAGGTTAATTTTAGTTGATTCATTTGGAATCAAAAGTAAAAGATGGAAGCAGTAAGGAAAGGATACATCCTATCATTGTAATTATCTAGGCATGACGCCTTAATTATTTTGTCAACTCGACTTCACGACGGCAGAAATTAGCCTCCATAACATTGAGTTAAATGTGCCTCACTAAAAAGTAAAAACTATATAATTCGTGTGCATGGAAATGTAATTTCTTTTCTCTAATTCTTAAACGTTGATTATCAACGTGTGGTTCATTTGATCTCAGTTCTTCATTGGTCAAAATTCTATTGTGACGTCGAAATTTCTTACTCTTCTTATGAATTTCTTATTGTGATGGAATGAAAAAGGGCGACCATACCTGATGACGTCACATAGAAAGAACACATCATTTTGCAGATCACTTGAAAAGAAGGATTAAATCTGCTTGCATATTAATCAAAAATCATTAGAGAAACAGATTCCACCACCAAATCTCGTGTAATAGGATATTTATCCACTCTCGGCAGTTAAATTTTAAATATTTAGAACGCTCGTCGAGCCTGACGTCTTAAATTTGAAAATTTAACTGTCTGGAGTGGATAAATATCGTATCACACTCGATGCAGTGGTAGAATCTTTATATATCATTTATTTATCACATCATATATTATTCATTTATCTCTTTTTTTTATTTTTATCAAGTGGAATAAGTATCTAATTAAATGTTATAAAGAAGTCATTTTGTTTTACAATGTTTGCATTGATATACATAAAGAACCTTTGTCTGAAATAAACAATATCTTTATTGATGTCAAACATATATATATTTATTTTTAATTGAGTTACGCCATTTCAAGTGATATTTTATTGTGTCTTTCTATGTTGAACATTTTGTAATGTTAAACTACTGTTTCAGGTTAGGGTGAAGTTTGGCGCCTGTTAAAACGTTCAAATCGACTGTTTTTTTTGTTGCACCTGTTCTAAGTCAGGAACCTGGTGTTCAGTGGTTGTCAATTGTTGATGTGGTTCATAAGTTTGTATTGTTTTTCTTTTTTAATATAGATTAGACCGTTGGGTTTTTTTGTTTAAATTGTTTTACACTAGTCATTTTGGTGTCCTTTATGGCTTGCTGTTCGGTACAAAATGTATGAGGCAAGGCTCCGTGTTGAAGGCAGTATATGACCTACAATGGTTTACGTTTTACACATTGTGACTTGGATGGAGAGTTGCCTTACTGGCACACATATCACAATGTTGATGTATCATGTTTCGTTTATTTTTGAACATAAATTAGGCCGTTAGTTTTCCCGTTTTCATTACTAAGTATTTGTCATTTTGGGGCCTACTATAGCTGACTATGTGGCATTGGTCACTAAAAATGTTAAAATGTGTTAATTCATAATTCTAATTCCTATTTTCCTTGAAATTTTCTTTATTTTTTCGCACATAAGAGGTATGCGAATTAAGTTTAAAGGTGAAGGGTCTGTAGTTTATTCTTGGTATAACGGGTTTTTTCACCAACAAAACGGAACAGAGTGAGGTATTGGTGTTACGCTTTCATCCACAGAAGTTAATTTTATTATTTTTTTTTAAAGACATTTATTAATTGTGAATTATAGAATGTTTGGAAAGGGAGAATTTTCTGTATAAAGTCAATAATTGTGTAGACTTTTGAAGCCCAAAATTTCGATTGTCTAAATACACAAATGAAAGATCCCAAAAACTATACCAATACAGAACGACATGTTTTTGAAATTTTTATTCATTATTGCAAACAAATTAACTTAAAATATCTGTCATTTTCTGCCTACCAATTTTATCCCTATAACTTGTGGACCGGTTATTGTTATTGAATCATACGTAAATTGAAGGTATTATTAGTATACCTTCAACTATTTTTTTCTTCTATACAGTAACGTAAATTGATTAAATCAGCTAGAACATGCATGAATGCGTACAGTAACGTAAATTGATTAAATCAGCTAGAACATGCATGAATGCGTACAGTAACTGAAATAACCTTCAAACTGAACACTGGTTGAGTCCATATTATTTTGTTTGTTTTTCATCAATAAAAAGTAAAATCACAAAAATATTTAACTCCGAGGAAAATTCAAAACGGAAAGTCCCTAATAAAACGAAACTGAAGTACGAAAGATAATAAGAATTGCCACATACAGAGTAGATTAATTACTTTTTGATAGCCTATTCCGGAAAAAAAGGAAGGTTTACAAATCAGACGTTTTATTCCATTAAACAAGTAATTTTTAGAAGAAAAATGCCGAAAAACATTTTGCGCACGACTATGCAATGTAAAATTCTTGTTTATCTTAACAAAAACATATGTATGTTTTAATCAAATGGTAATGTTATAATTACAATTAATCTCAAACTGCTTTGTTTTTTGGACTTCAAAATTCAATACGATTGTTTTGAGGAGTACTTCGTCTAACTCACAAAATCTTGTTTATAGGCACTAGTCTACAGTGAAACAAGAATGTCTATCAATATGGATTTCATTGCTTACTCTGTACAATGATCATTTATAATGAAAAACTGGTTGTAATTCTATAAGAAAGTAAATAAATGCATCGTTCTCCAGACAAGATAAAAACTATGTGAAAGAATAAAGAATGACTTACAACAAAGATGGTGATATTGTGTCGACGCCATTTTATGACAATATTACTACTTTCATATTTAAAAATAGATTGGAAATACCTTTAAATATTAGTTTGATTATTGATTATTTATTGCGTTACACCTAAAGCGCTGTTTTGTATGACAAAAATAGTGTTACAAATATGATTAATAGATTGAATTTAAAAAAAGTTTAAATCCGGGTACCCAATGTGTTGCTGATTGTAAAGAACTACTTATAAAACATACATTTACTTTAATTTAATATTAATATACAAATAAATATTAAATGATTTTTTAAAATTTAAATGAACGTTTTGTGCACAAGTGTTAGGGATCATTATAGCAATGTATAGTGTACAATGATAAGGAGATGAAAAAAATTATAATTATTTCTCAACTATACGTATATCTTAATTAATAAATATACATAATGGGTCTTTATTAGAGTCGGGTATTCGCTACACAAAAAAATAATTTCAAATGGCGTTATGCCATTTGGTAAGAGAAAGCTTGCATGGTAGATGATGTTTGAGTTGATCTTATTTGTTAGAACTTGTGATCCGAATTACCTGTTAATTAATCATGTAGAAAAACCTCATTCAATAATCTTAACTGGCTATCCGAAAACTGTGTTGTACATACAAAACTATTAATTTGCGGACACTTGGAACTTTCGAACGACCAAAATATTCAAATTTTCAAACATGTTCAAAATTTCATAAAAAGGTCAAACAGATTTCTTATGCCTCGATAGAGCGTTATTGTTACTGGCACGGGACATCATCGTCATCATCACAGAATTATATGACTGGTCAAACTTTCTTTTCCTCTTTTTCTCTCTCTCTCCTCTTTTTACCTATGAATAGTATTATATTCTATAAACTGTTTGCTTTATATGCATGTCCATTATATTATACTATTATTTTACATGTTGTAATTTTATATTGTATTATGGAGAAGACTTCATAAGTATGATTTACTTGTGTCTAATCCATGTTGCTTTAATTCAGCAAATAAAATATGTTTAAACTAATCCGAATTATCTGTGTTGTGATAGAATTTGTCCAAAATTTTGACCAAAATTACCTGTCTTGTGATTGAATTCGTGGTCGGCATAACATGTCTTATGATAAAATTTGTACGAACTCGAAATCGGAATTACCTGTCTTATGATCAAGTTTGTCCGAATTAGTGATCGGATTTTCCGGTCTAGTGATCGAATTTATCAGAATTCGGGATCGGAATTACCTGTCTTGTGATCGAATTCGTGGTCGGCATAACATGTCTTATGATAAAATTCTTACGAACTCGAAATCGGAATTACCTGTCTAATGATCGAATTTGTCCGATTTTGTAATCAGATTTACCGGTCTTGTGATCGAATTTATCAGAATTCGGGATTAGAATTACCTGTCTCGTGGTCGAATTTGTTTGAATTCGTGTTCGGCATAACCTGTCATATGATCAAATTTGTCAGAATTCGTGATCTGAATTACCTGTCTTGTGATTGAACTAGTTGAATATTTCAATCGAGTATTTTTCATGCATTTCACTTTCCTTATTGCAATAGAGTCAGATAAGAAGTTTTTTTTTCCAAAAAGCAATCGTGGTCACTAATTGTATTTGCATATACAAAGTAATGTAAAGAAGTATTTTTTTTATAAGAAATTAATATGAAATTTGTTAAACTGAACTTCTATATGGTACAGGTTTTAAAGTAGTATGTGACATAATTTTGCAGGAAAATGATATACTAACTGAAGGAAAACAAAAGTGATCATCCAAAAACAACCTGTTCATTTAAAGCAAGTGTGACCTTGAACTTTGACCACACTATGAATAGGTCAAAGGGTTTTTCCTCCTCCCTATGTGTAAACAGGTGCCTCATGTTAAGTATGATGATGATGCAATGTAAGGAATTCAAGCTGTCAACCAGAAAAGGGGCTGCAATGCTTTTATTCGCGGGAGAAACATGTTTTCGACTTTGATAGTGTTTATATAATATGCGTAACTTAAAATCTAAAAAGGAGGTGACCAGATTTAACAAAGTTTATCAACAGTTTTCATCAATGCTAATTCCATCGCATGTTCAAGAGCCAAATTATATAAGTTATAAGACAACCACTGACGACGTTCATGATTAGGACAAGCACAAATGAAAGCGTTGCGGAGGTTAACTATATTTTTAAAAATCGCAAACATCTCCATTTTTAATCTCGAGTAGTGGAATGTATCAAGACGATAAGTATGTAAAACGTATAGTATATGTGATTAAATCTGTACACGAAAGGCTTTTCATGTATTATTATAATAGATATCACGAACACTGGTACAATCAAACAACAAAGATAACTAAAAATGATACGAGGGTGTGGATGGGGTTTACAGAATATATAGTAATGGTAGAAAAAATAATAAAAAATAGAGAAAAAAGGACAAACAAATTAAATAATAGAGAATATTCGGGTGCAAAAACATAAAAAATAGCTGCAAAAATTAAAGAATATGCTAACAATATACTGTTGACAGAAAAAAGCAATGTCCACAATGACTAACAGTTATTTTTTAAAGTAATTACGGAATAGCAATTCTGTTTAAAGATATAGAATAATGAGCAAAAAAATTAAAGAATACTGAAATTAAGTTAAGTTTTATTTGATTATTTCTCAAATTTACCTTTGAATACGGTTTTTTTACTATTTATATCGAATTCCAAAAACTCTCGGGAAAGAAATGAACGTTTTAATCCGACGTCGAATCCGTTCAAATAGTTTTATGACATGTAGTCAATGTGTTTTGGAACTATATATATAAATGAAAATACAAATACAAATAAGAATATTATACAATTACTGTCTTTAGATGAGGTAAATATGTGGTTTTATCGACTTTTGAAAAAAATTATATTCACTGAGGCCAGCGGCCGAAGTGAATATCAGTTTTTCAAAAGTCAATTAAACCACATATTTACCGAAACAAAAGATAGTAATTGTTTTATTCCATATTCCGAGAGAGTACCAAGAGAAATGTATGTAATGACAATTATTTACCAAAACCAATTGTACATCAAACGATTTTAACATAACATAAAAGCACGCGACGTTTTGCGCGGTGAATATACTTTTTTTCGCAGGTGAATATGCTTATTTATTCAAAATCCAATTCATATAGAAAAACCTACTAAAGTTCTATCAATATGGAATAAAATGCTTTATCAAATCCAATTAAAAGGCCCTTTTTACGAGCATATGCATATTTTAACACACATATATGTATAGTATTAATTATCTAATAATTCTTTAAGATATATTACAGTGAAAATAAATGAATAAATAACTATCCTCTATATAAGATGGTGTTTAACAGAATAAATCAAAATGCAAATAAAATAAAAATAAAAACACCGTGCCCTAAAAAATATAATGAATGAAAGACAAACAACAACAATAAAACATCACACAGAAAACCAAAGATTGGGCAGCACGAACCCAACAAGAACCGTGGATGAACTCATGTGCTCCGGAAGGGAAATAAATAAATCACAGATACAAGGATAAAAAATTTAGTATTTGCGCCAGACGCGTTTTGTTTACAAAAGACTCATCAGTGACGCTCGAATAAAAAAAAGTTTACAAAGGCCAAATAAGACAGTTCTTGCTTTAAATGTGGAACCCGCCGTAATGCTTATGCAAGTAATAATTCGATGAAAGTCGCATTTCGTAATGCAACAATCCAGGAGAAGACGATGGAACCGTGATCATTTTTTGATAAATTTTGATTATGACAATCTGCTCTGAAATAACTTCCATTTATGAAAACACAATCATGATTTGTTCCACTGTGAAGTAAAAGTAAAAATGCAAAAATGTAAAAAACTGTACAATAAAATTTTTAGTTTATAACCTAGATTCTTAATTTCAACAATCAAATTCCAGTAGGATTTTATATCTTTTAAATTTTGAAACTGCTATCAATTAAATGCAAAACGTCAAATCAACTTACTTCTGTCAATAATTAATCCTAGTAAACGTAGTACACAAGAATCCACTGATACATTCTAAACTGCACGGGAAGTTTCGGTTTTTTGGGTTTTTATTCATTTTTGAGGAAGTGTTTAAAATAAATGAAGTGCGTAGAATGATTAACAACTTAATAGTACATCCGATGTTCGTTCAACTATAGATAAATGTGTCAATGTAATATGTTGTGACTTCCTGTTTTTTAACAATGGACTACATATAGCTACGAACATTTCGATATGTGTAAATTTTTATGCAAATGAAGGGAAGCAATACGTATTCACAAGTGTACTTAATATTTCCGTGTGTTGGTTTAACACCCTTTTCCTAGGCCATGCATACGATTATCTTTTTAAGCATCCCTAATTTTTGCCATTTCTTTTGAAACCCACATCTTGAAAAACAATTATTGAAATAATTTAGTATTCCTTATATAATTGTTCATAATTATGTTTCATGTGAAAACTCTTATACATTTTTGACAGAAAAAAATTGAAGTATAAAAAAACATAACACCAAGAACTCTATATTTTTCAGTATTTTGGATGTATCAAGAAAAGAATATAGTGCTAATGTCCCCTGATTTGCATGTATTGTATCTTTCCAAGGGTATTACCTTTTTTTTTAATTTGTTTAACTTCTTCTTAACTTTTTTTTATAAATATCTTTGAGAAATATTAGCTTGAGAGCCCAACAGTGCTATTTTGGATTTAAATAATAGAGACATATTTTTTTTGAATAGTTAGTCGGCACAGATATTTCCATTTTGTCCGAGACATTGACAATAAAAAGTCTGTAATATAGATTCGATAAAAAAAAACACCTTGGAATTAGTGTATACACAAGAACGTTTCCTTTACAATTTTCCATATAATTTTTATTTTCAAGGGCCATACTTCTTTTAGAAATATTTAATCGATATTAATTTTCAATCTTTAGCTTGTTCGAGACATTGTTTGATACTTACTTTTTATATACATTTTATCAGAATCTTACAAGAATTTTACAGCTAAGAACGCTACAAGATCGGACGGACGGAAGGACGGACGCACAGACGAACGGAGGGATGAACGATTTCACAGACGAACGAACGGTGTTTTTATGTCCCCGCAATTTGTCGCACGGGAGAAAGTAGTAGCAATGGTACCATTGAAAAAGACACAAATTATGACAGTTTTGCTATTTTGAATTCATGGCTAACAAGTATAATATGTACACCCCAGTGATCATTGTGTTTTGTTAACAGATTCATGTACAATGATTAAACCAAACATAAAATTTATATAAACTTCTGAGTACACATGTTTAGTGTGTAATTTTTTTTTAACACCACGATTTGCATTATAACTTTTATTCAATAATTAATTTTCAATGGAATTTTAAGACTATAAAAGTAAAAACTTTCAAATTAATGGAATATAGTTTTAAAAAGCATGGATTCATATTCATCTCAATCAAATGTTAGATAAATGTGACCAAAATACGTTAGACTTTGGTTGGCACATGTATGTTCTTTCTTATATAAGTTATCTAAAAAAAAAAAAAGGAGAACCATTTTATACAAAGTGGTAATTAAATCAATGTTCCTATAAACTAACGTGCAATGGTAGAGCCATACAGACATAAATTAAAGAAAGAGATATATCAAAGTAAACGAAATATATCAAAGAAGTTCAAAGTTTAAAAAAAATATATAAACTGATAACGCCATGGCAAACAAGAGGCTCTAAAGAGCCTGTGTCGCTCACCTTGGTATATGTGCATATCAAACAAAGGACACTCTCCAACGTTGTAGACGAGAATAGACCATGACAAAAATCTCTATTTTGTTGATCTTGTATTACTAATCTGACTGTTAGTATGTTTAATTTCTCTCTCTCTTCTATTGTTTTTGCTAAAAACACAAGAGGGGTAAAAAAAAATCCTCATTTAAGGACAATCACTTCTATGAAGAATGACAGTCTACTAACTATATTGGCAAAATTTTACTTTTTTTATAAAGTGTTTATTTATCTATTATAATTTAAATCATATACGGCATAAGGGAAGAAAAAAATGTTTCAGTCTAGATATCATAGTTTTCATGACAAGAGACAAAAATGAAAAAAAAATGGTAATTTTTAGGCAATAACTCTTATAAGAATTTTTCTAACAGTTTTGATCTATATGGGCAATTGGTAGAGCTCATTATTCTGAACATATTTGCTCCTTACAGATTTTCTCTACTTATAACGGTTCAAAACATTACAGACAAAACTTGCATTTTTACCCCTATGTATTATTATAAGCCATGTCGGTCATGTTGGTTGGTAGGCGGGGTCATCCCACACATTTTTAAACTAGATACCCTTATGAGGAATATGGCCTAGTTTGGTTAAATTTGTCGCAGTAGTTTCAGAGGAGACGTTTTTTGTAAAAGATTACAAATATTAACAAAAAATTGATAAAAATTGTCTATAAAACTCCTCAATTGACCATTTTGATCATGTTGACTTATTTGTAGATCTTACTTTGCTAAACATAATTGCTGTTTTCAATTTATCTGTCTATAATGATATTCAAGATAATAACCAAAAACTGAAAAGTTACCAATTTAGGGGCAGCAACCCAACAACGGGTTGTCTGATGTGTATAAAAATTTCAGGGCAGATATATCTTCACCTGATGAACATTTTTATTCCTGTCAGATTCGCTCTAAATACTTTAGTTTCAGAGATATAAGCCAAAAACTGCATTCAGGGGCGGATTTAGAGGGTTTTTCAGGGGGCCCGGGCCCCCCTTTTGAGAAAAAAAATTTGGTTTATTATATAGGAAATCACTGAAGCATGAATGAAGCGGGCCTCCTCTTAGGCAGTCAGTGGGCCCCCTCTTATGAACATTTCTGAATCTGCCACTGAGCATTTGACCCCCATGTTCTATTTCTAGCCATGGTGACCATCTTGGTTGATGCATATGGGCGGGGTCATCAGATACATTTTTCAAACTAGATACCCTAAGGATGATTTAGGCCAAGTTTGGTTTAATTTAGCCTATTAGTTTCAGAGAAGGAGATTTTATAAAAAATAACGGACGACGACAACGACGGACGACGGACCCTAAGTTATGAGAACAGCTCACTTAGCCCTTTTGTGCCAGATGTGCTTAAAAGACAAAAAGACAAACAGACAAACAACAGTAAACAAAACGCATCATAGAAAACTAGACTGAGCTACAGGAACCCACCAAAAATCAGGATAATCACAAGTGTTCCGGAAAGGTAAGCAGATCCTGCTCCACATGTGAGACCCGTCGTGTTACTTATGTATGTACAAACCAGGTGATAAGTTTAATTCGGTTGGTCACGTTCGGGGAATAGAGAACGGGATTATGGTTGAAACAACTAACCTACATACAAAAGCCATGTAGACATGAAAGTATAAAATGTAAATAAAGCTACAAGGAAGAGAGACATGAAATGCTTACCCACGAGAAAACTTATTTTTTCTCTGCATTACTGAAATATTATTACACCAGGGTTTTTGATATCAAAAGAAAATATTTTTAGAGTTGTACAAAGTTATTTTTTGGAAACAGAGAGATTTGGTTTATAAACATTTATTTTTTTTGTCGATTTAGATGTTGAAACTTTATTTTCACAGCTACATGTGATACCAGAATTATAAAAAAATATTGATCACATTTTTCGATTAAACTAACTTCTAAGTAACGGGCAAACCACAGAATAAAAATGTAATGTGAATTGAAAATTATATATTGTGCGGGTTTCTTACACTATCTATACTATAAACGAGAAGACCTCATTTTGTGTGTCGCTTCTCTTCCTTCCACAATAAATTAATCATCATGCCTCTGTCTCCTATAGGTACCATGCATAGTCGCATTTGTAATCCATTCTTATGATTATTCAGTTTGGGTTATTTTGGAAGAAAAACGAAAAATAAAGGCGTCCGGATATTGTTTCCGTCATCAGGCCGACTTTTAAGTCATAGACAAGACTTCCGGTTTTAAACTTTTAAACATAATTTTCATAATTACTCGGGAACAGGACAACAAGTTGCTTTAAAAAAAAAGTCAATACGTGAACCTTAGAACTTTTTTTTATGCTATAAATTACTATTTCAACTGAATTGTAAATTAAATCTTAGTATTCATTACCATGTGTGTGGAGGATAACATTTTCCTTTTATTGTAAATCAGAACAATTATGGCATGTTGAGAGTGGTGTTAAATATAAAGTAGGGAGATAAGGAATGTTTTTATTTCAATAGTTCGTTTCTGGATGGTGTTAGCTTTCATTTTTACCAGTTTGAATAGTCAAACTACCATCAATGGATGACACTTCTATGGTGTTTATTGGTAGAGGTAATATTACACCTAGCATCCCTTCAACACAAAACCTTGGCTCACACCGAACAGCAAGTTATAAATGGTCCCAAAAAATAATAGTGCAAAACCATTCAAACAGGAAAACCAACGGTCTAATCTATATAAAAACGAGAAACGAGAACACGTATGAACTACATAAATAGACTACAACCACTGTACATCAGATTTCTGACTTAGGACAGGTGCAAACATTTGCAGCGGGATTAAACGTTTGAATGGTACCAAACCTTCTCCCTTTTCTGAAACAATAGTATAACATCACAACATAGAAAGACACACTATAAAATATCAATTGGAAGGCTTAACTCAATAAAAACACGCAAATTAGAACACAATGAATACTAAATATACCTGTCCCAATCCGGAGCCTGTTTTTTCGTTTGATTATTATCGTGTCTGTTTGGTTTTTTTTTTGTATAATCTGATGTTTTCGTTCCATTTGAACCTATCTAAGATATTTATTAATAAGACAGACAGATGCAGATATGTGACTGATGGTGAAAGTATACAACCTATGGAGGGGGCGCTCGGGCCTATAATTTGTTTGTATAACTTTCCATTAAACTCAAATTTATTGTTTCTTAGAATTAATTAAACAAATGCAGTTTAATCTTTTTTGTTGAGAATCTTTAAAGGATATTCTTTTGTGTCAATTAATTTTCTGCATTGATAACCGTTTCTTTTAATTTATCAATGATCATATTTGTGTACATCTACGTTCATCATCATGATCATATGCAATTAGTATGCATTCCCTTTTTACCTCGTGTGTTTTATTAATGATTTTTTTTGTATCTTGAACTTAAAAGTTATGCATCTTCAAAAATGGTTTTATATTCGACCATTTAATCTCTCAATGCGTCTCGTGGGAGAGTTACGCTCATTGATGATCAGTCGTAAGGAACATCAATTAATGTCTCCTACTAGTTGACCATTTCGCAATGCCTCATTAATTATTTCTAGATTAATTTGATGAATTTTTGAAAGACTGAGGTACATGTGTCCATGTTTTGAATCATTATTATTCAGTATTCTTTAAGAATTATACGTATGGGAATCTATTTCCTTTTTTTTCTATATAGATTATCAACTATATCTTTTATTACCATATAGCTTATAAGTGAGTTAGAGAGATCTGTGTAAAGTTCTTTATTGCCAATTTTTAGATATCTTAAATGCTCCGTATGGAGGTGCTCTTAATTACAGGAAGCTAATACAGATAAGAAGAATAAATGTTCCGAATGAACAATAATTAAGGTTCCGAATATTTATCCATACACTATATTTCTAACTAATTAATATGCGTGAACCCTGAGGGTTCACGCAATAAACCCCGAGGATTCACGCAATTATGTTCGCGTTATTCTGCGTGTATACTATGATTATACTCCTATAACACATAGAGACTCTCTATATGATATAGCAGTGATCGCTGTGGAGAAAAACAACTTGGAATTGAAAGTAAATAACAAAACACTTTATTTATAATATGCGTATGTTCATAGTATACAGAAACGCTAAAATCATGGAATTTAACAGAAAACAAGAATAATAACAGACTTTGGAAAAAAGGGAGAGGGCTTAAAATAACTGTACTGTCTCTAAGTACCTATGACTTTTGATACCTTTTTCTGCAATTCTCTAGACATAAAATCTTTTACAAAAATTCATTCTACAATAGTTTACATACTTTCAACCAAGCTTTAACTGCCCGCGATTTCGCGGGTGTGTTCAAGTGTTTTTAAAGGGGGACGGATTTATATAAGTTCTTCTTGTTTCCGAATCCCTGTATTTCTATTGTATAATTGTATTAAATGCACTATTGAAAATAAAATATTGTTAAACTAAAGTTTATCGTCGGTACGGACATCATTCGTAAATATGATTCATCCATTCTTATGATTATTCAGTTTGGGTTATTTTGGAAGAAAAACGAAAAAAAAGGCGTCCAGATATTGTTTCCGTCATCAGACCGACTTTTAAGTCATAGACAAGACTTCCGGTTTTAATTTTTTAAACATAATTTTCATAATTACTCGGGGACAGGACAATTATTTTCGTGTTATTCTGCGTGTATTCCATAATCATTATACTCCTATAATATATAGAGACTCTCTCATATATTTTATGATGATATGATACTAAACCCTTTACGGGATGGATTGTGCCTGATTTTCATATGATGAAGACGTAATCTTTCAATCTGTGACGGGATTGCTTCCCTTCATAAGTAAATACTTAGTCAGCCGTAAGCGGTTGATCTAAGGAAGTACTTCTTTAGCTCAGTCGGTATACGCGCTGCCTTGTAACACAAAGGTCCCGGGTTCGATTCTCGGTGGAGTCATGCGATTTTGCAATTAGAATCATGCTCTCCGGTTACATTGGCGCCCAACTAAAAAACCCATGGTAGTAAGAGAGGAATTCTAGCTAGGGTATGTGTTGTGAGAGTCATAATGGTATGATGACTCTTGAGGTGGGGGAAGTGTGACGGGATTGCTTCCTTTCATAACTAGATACTTAGTCAGCCGTAAGCGGTTGATCTAAGGAAGTACTTCTTTAGCTCAGTCGGTATACTCGCTGCCTTGTAACACAAAGGTCCCGGGTTCGAGTCCCGTTGGAGACATGCGATTTTGCAAGTATAATCATGCTCCCCGGTTACAAATCAGTTAAATTGCGGCCTGGAGCTGGCATGTCAATAGCTGCTAGTAGTCCTTTAAATTGTTAATTTATGTATCATTGTCATTTTTCTTGGTTTCTTTTATTACCTATTCTGACATCAGACTATGACTTCTTTTAAACTGAGTTTTACTGTGCGTATTGCTGTGTGTTTGTTTTATCTACATTGGCTAGAGGTATAGTGGAGGGTTGAGATCTCACAAAACATGTTTTACCCCGCCGCATTTTTGCGTCTCTCCCAAGTCAGGAGCTACTGGCCTTTGTTAGTCGTGTATGTTTTTTCATTTTAGTTATTTTTTTTATGTTTTTGAGTTTAGTATGACGTCCATTTTCACTGAACTAGTACACATTTTTGTTTAGGGGCCAGCTGAAGCCTGCCTCAGGGGGCGTGATTTTCTCGCTGTGTTGGAGACCCTTTGGTGGCCTCGGGTTGTTGTCTCTTTGACACATACCCCATTTTCATTCTCAATTTTAGTTTAAACGGGTTTGTTGCTGTTCATTGAATTGAATGCTTTTTTTTTAAAAGTTTGTTTGATTTATACAAAAGTGCACGGATATCGTACATGTATTTTGCATGACGCGTGCAAGCAATTAATCTTGCTCAAGATGGGATTGCTACTTGCTTCAATTTTGTATATATGTTCTCAAAACACAGCAATTAATTCTTATATTTTTAGATTTCTGAATTAATTAAATATGTTACCATAAAAACTTTCGACAGACTTTGTCTACTTGACGTACAAGCCAACTGTTCCTCAGGTACCGATCAATTCAATCTACATACACCCAACCCTAATACATGTGTACATATACGTCGATATATTGTCAATTGTTGTTTTCAAATGAATACAATTTGCGGTTTTTCAAACTGCAAAATGTAAGATGTGACATATTCTGAGATCTTTAGGTGGGATTAAAAAAAACGGTGCATTTTTTTTAACAGATTAAATTGTGCGCGGTGTTTGCTTATTTTAACTGGACTTTTAACAGGAGTTTAACACTATTTTCGAGTGAAATCCTTTATTTTTCTAAATAAAATTTAAAAACAGTGGCTTAGGGGTGCACTGAAATAGAAGATACAAAGATGAACAAAACAAAACCTTTCCTTTAGTCTAAGGGGACGACCATTTGATTTACGGGGGAGGTCGGGGATAGACGAAAAGGAGGGGGGTTCGAAATGAATAAAACGCACGAATAATATTATTTGTATTCACTACGAAACAAGATGAAAGCTCGGCGAGTCTCGCTTTTCGTCGTGTATCTAAAGCTCGTACAAATACATTTTATATTTTCCGACGCGACACCACACGATCTTCTCTCAAAAATACTCAGTATACCTTTCGGAATATACAAGGATTTAAAAAAAAAAAAAAGATGAAAAAAAAACAGTGTCAAACTGGTTAAATACCGGACGGGTACCAGGTTAATTTTAACATTTGTTTTTAGCGAAAAAAAAAATAAAAAAAAAATGATTTCGATTTTTTTCTGCATGCGACAACTGCGGAATTTGGGTAATAGTCGAACCCCATACGACAATGAAGTGTACTGAATGCACTTGTGAACAAAAACACTTAGAAGATCATATAAAATGTAGTACCAAAGTACAAACTTAAAGATTTTCACATCTACACATAATCCAAAGGATGAATTTTTGCGGATTGATCATTTATTTTCATTCGTTGCTATGCATGCTTTTTTATCAGCAGCATTTTTTTTTTTTTCACTTTCGTACACATTCACAGTCCTGCCAAGTTTTCATGAAGTAAAAGTGAGATCACTTCTCAGTGTCACCCTCCAGCTATCCTTCATTTTTATGTTGCAAGATATTCATTTTCCTCCTATCTTGTGCCAAGTCATCAATTTTCTTTCTGCCCAGGTCAGGTTATTCTTTTTCAAAATCCCCCCCCCCCCCCCCCCCCATCCCCATCTCAGAATATCATATGGTTCATTTTTAAAAATTGTCGAATTTTGAAATTGCAAAACTGATTTAAAGTTACTTATTCAAACAACCTTCATCACTAGCAAATCAAAACAAACAATATTCCTTTTACCATCGGTATAAGGAAATAATTCGGAAATATAACTCAACATGCAGACATCTTATACGTTCAGGTATTTCACATCCAATCTTTTATGGTAATATTGTTTACAAAGCACAAAAATGTCAGTATTCACCTGAAAAGCTAACAAAACCTTTAAACAGACTTATTAAGAAGGGATATAGTTACGATACTGTTGTCAGGTCATTAAAGATTGGATATTTTGGCTTTAATATTGATTCACTTATAGGGTCTTTGCATCGGAATTAAACACATTTATTCTAAAACCAGTTGTTGGCATGACACGGGTTATGTTTTTCTCATATATTTCATGATGGTATAATACTGAACCCCTAACAGGAGGGATTGTGCCTGATATTCATATGATGAAGACATAATCTTTTAATCAGTTTAATTGAGGTCTGGAGCTGGCATGTCAGTAACTGCTAGTAGTCTGTTGTTATTTATGTATTATTGTCATTTTGTTTATTTTCTTTTGTTTATTTTCTTTTGTTTCATATTCTGACATCGGACTCGGACTTCTCTTAAACTGAGTTTTACTGTATGTATTGTTGTGCGTTTGTTTTTTCTACATTGGCTAGAGGTATAGGGGGAGGGTTTAGATCTCAAAAAACATGTTTAACCCCGCCGCAATTTTGCGCCTGTCCCAAGTCAGAAGACTCTGGCCTTTGTTAGTCTTGTATGATTTTTAATTTTAGTTTCTTGGGTATAATTCATAGTTTAGTATGACGTCCATTATCACTGAACTAGACTGTATATATATTTGCTTAGGGGCCAGCTGAAGGACGCCTCCGGGTGCGGGAGTTTCTCGCTACATTGAAGACCCATTGGTGGCCTTCGGCTGTTGTCTGCTCTATGGTCGGGTTGTTGTCGCTTTGACACATTCCCCATTTCCATTCTCAATTTTATTTTTAATACTTATAGAACAACATATAAAAAGATGCAATCTTGATTATGTCATACAAGAATATTTTGAAACATTTTTTTGATAGGGAGTGCAAAATTTTGTCTCTCCTGTTCAGAAGAAATGTTGGGTTATTTAGAAAAGGTTTCGATAAAATTTGAAGTTTGTTTTTCGTAGCCAATAAGATGGTTTTCAAGAGTAAAAACTTCTATATATGTTCATTCTGTGAAACAATAGATTGTTTGCCAATTTTCCATGTTGTACTGAAAAATGCCTCTTAAAATTGGTTTTCAAAGGTTATGAAAATAACAACCAGTAATGCAAGACTGATATAGCAATATATTATGTTCCGCATTTTCTTTTTCTTTCAAATAAACCCAACATCAAGTAAATCCCTTGCATGTTGGTTTACTTTTGTCTTTATTTTGTTGGTAACAGGAAAGTGCGTTAATAATATATCACTATATTAAGTTCTTTCCTGTTACCCTTTTTGTCTATCCTGTTACCGGCGTTAGCAGTACTGCACCTGTAAATGCTAAATTGTAAAGATTAAGACTTTATAACCTTGAGATGAGTTCAAACAACGAAATATGTTATTATGTGTGCAACTATATGTTATTATAAACTTTTCTAAGACGTTTCTGTCTACTATTGTCTATCCTGTTACTGTAACCATAGCAACCATAGTAACAGGATAGACTAAGTTCTCAAAAACTATTATAGAATAATTAAAATTTTATAAGACTTCTACAGATGGCTCCCTGTGCTCCGCGGATTTTTTTTTTTACCATTTGGATTGTTATACTATTATATTTTCGGCAGTCCGTTGATCCGACAGTTCGATGATCCGACACGGAAGCCGTGCTGCTGTAAAGGATATGGATCTCGTCTTCATATGAGCTTATTAGTATACTGTCGAAACGCGAGAAGTGTTTACAATTTGGAATAATGGGATCCAAATTAAATCCTATATTGTTTGAACAAATTAATCTAAGATTCCATTCATGTTCATCATGTCGAAGTTGAAATTGAGAATGTCTGTTTAAATACATGTGCATGCGCTTGCATGTAACGAATCATGTGGTTGAATGTGAAATGGGGCATGGAGGGTGGTAAAGGGTTATTTTCGTGCAACGTGTTTTGCCATTTTATTTCACGTGCAGCCGTGAAAAATGTTCGTTATTTACCGTGTTTCGTGAAATCGGTAAAAAGATCAACGTGCAAGAAATTTTTAATTGTTCGTTCATCGTGAAATGGCAATTTTATTTCGCGTTCTTCCGTGCAGATACACCCCCCTTTTTTACGCCCCTCGGCATGTATTGTATTAGATGTATTCTTCTTCTCGTATATGAGTGCCATCGGATTGATTTACATAGAAGTAAAAGATATTTCTTTTGTCTTTTCTCTTGTTCTTAAAAGAGCAATTAGTTTTGATAAAAATAGGAATAGTGTCATTATCTCCGATTTTCCAGATGCAGTAACACTTTCAGAAGATGTTTCATAGTGCATGGATTTAGTATGAAATCTTAATATTATAAAGTTGCGTCTTTTTTCTGTCTGTCTTTGTTTGGCAATATAAATAGCTGTTCTATCTTGTCTTTTTGGGTCCAAAACCTAAACTTTTTGCTGATAAATTAAATAAACACGTCTATGTAAAATATAATATGGATCTAAGCATTCCTAGTCATGAATCATCACGACATGCCACCAATTATGTGAAAAAGAACAGAACGAAGATGGGCAGTGACGTGAAGACAGTAGAAGCAGCACCGAAAATGTTGCGAAAAAATCAAAGGTGATCAACATTCACCTCCATGTCTATTTATAATATGGAAAGTATTGTGTGTATAAAAATGTGATTTTAACAAATGTGAGTGTAAATAGTATCTATCTCAGCCTTTCCCATAAAATTCAAATGGTTGCCCTAGTATAACACAACAAGCAAGCTTGATTCAGTTTTGAATTTGATTTGTGATTAAAATTACTTGACACAGCACATGTTTTTGATTCAGAATGAATGCGGTCGGAGATTTTAAAATTTTAAAATGGACATTAACCTTTTATGGTTTAATATCCAAAATCTAAATACATGTTTAAATTCAGTTTTTTGATGAAATCAATCAAAGTTTCACTTTTTACCCCTTAGACCTACATATGGACTAATTTAAGACAGGGTCCAAATTTAAAAATATGAATGCACAGTTAGATTCAGCATATCATGGAACCAAAAGAATTAACATTTTGATTAAATCAAATATAGTATAATTTTGGACCCTTTGGACCTCAATGTAGACCTATTGAAAAAAGGGGCTACAATATTCAATATAGTAATATACGGTAAGAACACTCAACAATTGAAGACTGTAATCCCCATTAAAAGAGGTTTAAATATTTGTATTTATTTTCAATTGAAGATTTCTTACTTTTCGCAATGCTTGTTAAATCAGTTTACACACTGTATATATCAATTTACACACCCCATAGGGTGTGTATCTCCTGCTATAGAAATATTTGTTGTTTCTTTTGATTGATCAGAAATAATTCTTATTAGAACCAGCTTAGACAGTATAAGAAAAGTCTTGTTTTTGGACCCTATTTGGCCTCTAGTTTCTTAACAATTAATGCCATGACCCCCAAAATTGACCCCATAAAATGACCCCAACCTTCCGTGTGTGGTAATGAACTTCATGGTACAATTTCATAGAGATTCATTGGATAATACTGAAGTATTTGTCCAAAAACCAGAAAAACCTCTCTCCTTTTTTGCCGTTTATTCCCGAAGGGTTTGAGTCATTACCCTCAAAGTCAAACCAAATCTTCCCTTTGTGCATGGTAAGGAACCGTGTGGTTCGATTTCCTAGAGATCCATAGACCAATACTTATGTAAATGTCCATTATTCAGAAAAAAACTTGCCCCCCTCCCTTTATTGCCCATAATTCCTAAACCGTTTAGGCCGTAACCCCCAAAGTCAATCCCGACCTTCCCTTGTGGCATGGAAACGTGTGGTACAATTGCAGAGAGATCCATACACTTATACGCGAGTTAATGTCCGAAAACTAGGAAAAATGCTTTTTTTTGCCCCTAATTCCTAAACTGTTAGGACCATAACCCCCGTATTCAATTCGAGTCTTTCTTTTGTAGTATTAAACTGGGCTAACCGGCTTCATGATCTATTTAACTTTGGAGATTATTACATCCATGCAGATTTAGTTAATACATGTATTATTATACTTATAAGATACATTCAGGATGATAAAATTTCAATGGTGTATGTATATAAAAATAAGGAGATGTGGTATGATAGCCAATAAGAGAACTAATTTTCGGAGTTAAATGAAGTAGATGTACGCAATTAAAGGCAATCATACGGTCTTCAACAAAGAGAAAAATCCATACCGTAAAGTCGGCTATAAAAGGCTCCGACATGAAAAATACGAAACGATTCAATTCAGAAAACTAACATCTTAACCTAAAAAAAATCATTTACGAAAAAGAAATATGACGAACATGAATTAACGATAACCACTGAATTACAGGCTCCTGACTTGGGACAGGCACATAAAGGATGTGACGGTGTTAAACATGTTTATGAGCGCTCAACCCTTCCCTTACCTAGGACAGTGGTGTTACAACTAAACATAGTCTGACATCAGGAGTAATTTTTTAACATGATAGCTATAAAGTTACTGAGGTAAAAACGCTTAACTACCATGAAACGGTTTTGATTAAATTTAGATTTTTTTCTCAATAAGGTTAACTTCACGATTCCGTACCGGATCTTTCACGATAAGTCTTAATAATTGACCACAGTAAGGTATTCTTTCACGATAGTTGTTCTCGATATACCGAATGACAGCCGTGTTTATGCTGTAGAAGAAAAGTAACTTGTATATAGACTCTTGTTGATAATTGTCTCATCGTCAATCACACCTCCTGAATTCATATAGAAATCTCCCATAAACAATTTAATATGAGTTGTCTCGAAGATAACCACGTCTCCTATATATATTAAACCCCTGTGTATAAAGAGAAAAGTGTTGATTTCTTCTACGTATATGGAAGAAGCTTCATGATACGAAGTTTAGTTCATCTATTTTGTCGAAAGTTAGTTTTCAGCCTACTCTCATTGTCGATTGTCGAGGCAACAGTTAAGGTATTGAGCAGACCGTCCTGTATTCTGACCTTCAATATTTGTAGTATTACCCTCCTCGTCGATACAATATATATAAACATAAGAAGATGTGGTATGATTGATAATGAGACAACTCTCCACAAGAGACCAAATAACACAGACAGAAATTTACAAGTATAGGTCACAGTACGGTCTTCAACAATGATCAAAACCCATACCGCATAGTCAGCTATAAAAGGCAAACGAGAAAACTAAAGACCTAATTTATGTACAAAATAATGGACAAAAAACAATCATGATACATAAAAAAAACGACAACCACTGAATTACAGGCTCCTGACTTGGGACAGACACAAACAGAATGTGGCGGGGTTAATATGTTAGAATTTGTGATATTATTGGATTTATATATTAGGCACCGTCTTAATAAATGCAAGAGTTAAACAATTTTTGTTATTTAGGTTAGTTACCCCTACGTATGTTTACACACAGTCAGCGTTTTTATTAACATTAAGAAGGAATCTTGTTGGTCGATAAAAGCGCGGACGTCCGGGTTTATAAAAGAAGAGGTGTAAAGTCACCGCATTTTTTTGTTTTCATCAAAGGGAGATTGATTGATTGTTGGTTGTCTAACGTCCAGCGGCAGATATTTCATGCATGTTCAGGACGAGTTGAAAAAGGAGAGGCTATAAATACATGACACATGAACCTGTAATAAACAAAATGTGTCCCTAAATAAAATTAACTTCTTCCGTTCCCTTAGTACATGTACCCTGGATATGCCGTGTTTGATTGCTAATATTAAGGCACTAGTATATATACGTTATTGGCCTTAAATTTATCAGTAACTTCTGTTTTATTGAGGGACTGTCACTTAAGTGAAATATAAATGCTACACGCATACTATTCCGTATTGGTTTGATATAAACTTTTCCCTTTTGTAACGCACAACATATATTTTTATGCACTTGCAAAATTAAAGTATTATAGATGTCATCACATGAACTCAGATCGTATTAAATAAACTAGCACTAGGCTGGTTCTCTTCCTTGAAACAAACAGGTATCTGAGTTACTCTTGTTGTCAGAGCTAAACAAATATAGGACAGGGAACCAGTCTAAGACTGAAAAGTGACTTGCTACAAATTGTGGTTGGTATACATGTACTTGTATCAGATTATAACCAACCTTAAATGAGGGGTTAATTATTTTGTCGGCCACAAATGTTTTAGATAACATCCAAATTCCGGCCTTTCCAGTCATACGCGATTGCAGACAACATAATCAAGTTCGGGTTAAGTAGTATAGTTGATAATACACTGACCTTATAAAACCACAGAAACTACATACACCTAATCGCTATTCAGTCCGATCGGGGAAAAAAAGTCATTTAGACAACTTCCAGTTTGGGGCAAGTGTTGCAAAAACAGTTTGGGTCAAGTGTTGCAAAAACAAAGCTCATCAGTCACAGCCGAGGGAGGAAAACGTGTAGAAAGTAAATTTTTTAAAATTGGTATAGTTTTTTAAACACAAATTAAAGTAAGAAAAATGGTTTGTTTGAAGTGTTTACAATGGTTTAAACCTAACTCTTTGACATTTTTTATGCACAGTACATTGCTTAAACAGAGACCAAGATAGCTTCAACTGGTTTAAAAAATTGTGTAATTTTAGAACTTAACAGGAATGGAATAAATATCGATAAGGTACATGTATTGACCATAGCTATAATCAATGACAAATGGTCTAACACACGTTTTATTTTAAATTACAGCGTCTCATAATCATCATTTTCATAATGGCAACGAAAAAGCAAAAACAAAACATGCCTTTTGAAGAGGTGACACCAACAGCGAAACATGTCAGTTTTGTTTGCAGGTCTATGCAAGGTATTGGAATAGAAAAGGTGCCAGGAATCGGTACAGCAACCAAAACCAGGTTTGCTAGAGACGGAATTACTAATGTGAGTAAAAAGTTTTTTCTCTATGTGTAGCAATAAACTAAAACCGAATTGTCTTTTAAAAAGGCACGTTCAGCAAACATCAAATAAAATAATATATGTTGTCAATAAAACAATCAAGCATCTTGGTGATGTCAGTTTCAAAGACGTGTTTGTTTCAATCAGCATAATTGTTTTTAGTTTGATTTGTTATCTCAAAAATATTTGCAGCTTTTTTGGCCATTGATTTTATAAGTTTAAGCAAGTTCGATTTAAATACACCCCCTTATCCTTTTCATTTTAAAATTAGAAAAGAAAGAAAAATGAAACAAATGATAAATATAAAAATCCACCGTTTGCATCTATCATTCTATTACACAAAATTTGTTATTCCGGACGAAAACAGGTTTTAATAAGATGTACTCCATTGACATCACAGTGACAAGTATTTTAAAGTGATTGACACAGTTCACCAAAAGACATGTTATCCAAGCAGTGAATTGAAGTCATTACCACCCGCAAAAGTGCCGCGCCCGCTTAAACATTACCACTTTTAAAATAGGCTGTTGCAAATTGATGACACTGATTCAACTAATAGCGTGAAAACAACTTGTAAGATCCATATCCTGATAATTAAAACGAACAATAATTGCAAAACTGGTTCAATTTATTGAATATTATCGAAATGACTGAACTTGATGAATAATGTAAATTTAATTTTCCCATGTTTCATTCTGTTTATTTCCCGGTTTAAACATGATATAAAAATAAAAAGATGGGGTATGATTGCCAATGACATAACTATTCTCTAGAGTCAAATTGACGTGGATGCTGTAACATTATTAGCAACTATAGTTAACCGTACAGCCTTCAGCAATGAGAAAAATACATATCGTATAGTCAGCTTATAACAGAGCCAGACATGGAAAAATGTGAATCTACTCAAACGAGAAAACAAACGGCCTTATTTATGACAAAACAATTTAAGAAAAACAAATATGACAGAAAGGAAAGACAACCACTGATTACAGCTCCTGATTTGGGACAGGCACATACAGAACATGTGATATACAGCAACCAATGACAACCAATGAAATACAGGCTCCTGACTTGAGACAGGCACATACAGAACATGTGATATAAAGCAACCAATGACAACCAATGAATTACAGGCTCCTGACTTGGGACAGGCACATACAGAACATGTGATATACAGCAACTAATGACAACCAATGAATTACAGCTCCTGACTTGGGACAGGCACATACAGAACATGTGATATACAGCAACCAATGACAACCAATGAATTTCAGGCTCCTGACTTGGGACATGCACATACAGAACATGTGATATACAGCAACCAATGACAACCAATGCATTACAGGCTCCTGATTTGGGACAGGCACATACAGAACATGTGATATACAGCAACCAATGACAACCAATGAATTACAGGCTCCTGACTTGAGACAGGCACATACAGAACATGTGATATACAGCAACCAATGACAACCAATGAATTACAGGCTCCTGACTTGGAATATGCACATACAGAACATATGATATACAGCAACCAATGACAACCAATGAATTACAGGCTCCTGACTTGGGACAGGCACATACAGAACATGTGATATACAGCAACCAATGACAACCAATGAATTACAGGCTCCTGACTTGGGACAGGCACATACAGTTCATGTGATTTACAGCAACCAATGACAACCAATGAATTACAGGCTCCTGACTTGGGACAGACACATACAGAACATGATATATGTAACCTCCGAAAACGATAAAACTGGCTTACGAAAGCACAAATGTAAGGTTCATGAATTTATTGTACTGTATTCATACATTCACATTATACATATATCGAAAAATAACATTAATTATTGGCAACGCTGAATAGTTCAATATTTGTGAAAAAAATGGAAAAAAACAAAACATCATAAGTCTATTAATATGCAGATATAAATTCAATTAAATTTAACTTGAAATAAAGATTGCTTTTTCAAATATCAATTAAATACATCAGAACCATTAATTTATCCAAAGCTATATAAAAGCTATAAGAACACGATTATCTCCCTTTCTGAATATTACAATTCTTAACATTTCTCAAATCAAAATATGAACACAAGAGAAAGTCTTCAAAGTAAACAACATTTTTTTTATGAATAATCAATAATGATTCAATTAGAAATATCAAAAATTAACTAAACATAATCATAATATCAATCAAGGGCACATTATTACAATTCAATATACATACCCTAAATAAGGAAATGGTAGACAATTTCACCTCAAAATATCATCCTCTAGTAGGAAAAACACATAGATCTACCTGTGAACAATATTGACTTTATCAGAACCTTTTATATTTAAAATGTAAAACAAATCTTTCATAGTATCAATATTTCTCAACAATGCCTATCAATTAGTTCAATAAAACTATAATTATATTTTTCAAATGATTATACAAATTTCGAAATCATATTTGCATTTGCAAAACTTCAGATAAAAATATAGAATGTTATTTACATGCACATGTCATATTTTTGTTCTTTTTGTATTTTATAAAACTCTTTTATATAAAACAGTCATATTCAAAATCATTATAAATATTTACAAAATACACCAACCTTAAATCTTCAAATATTCTTGTTCACAAAACTGAGACACAACTACACCTGTCGATCAGTTATTTATCAATAGTAAAAACATACAATGTAGTGAACAGTTTTTACCTGTACACTAATTACTAGAATGAAGTAAATAATATTTTGAAATACCTTTAAATAATATTTGGACAAAATAATCAAACTGTATCATAAATATGATTTAATAAAATATATAAATGCTAATATAAAAATTATCTTTTCTGTTTTTTCTTAATTTTATTTAATTTCCAAATTTTACTTCAATTGCTGAACTCTATACAAAGAGAGATAACTCAAAAACTTCTAATGTAGTTTTTGACATATTACAAAACTTCAATTGCTGAACTCTATACAAAGAGAGATAACTAAAAAATTTCGAATGTAATTTTTGACATGTTACAAATCTGCCTAGTTTTCTTTTTGTTGCCCTCAACAAACAATATAAAAATACACAACAACATATTCAATATCATTATCTTTGTTATTATAATGATCTAGCATAAAAATATTGTGATCGTTTGACTATACAAATAAAATATACTTTCTCTCAAAATTAACATTTTTCAACATAAATCTAATTGTTAGACATATTATGCTTTAACCATCCTTCTTGAAGCGTTGGTCCTAAACTCTGTCCAAGACTAGTTCCTAATGCAGCAATTGCTTCACCCAATTGTTCAAATTTCACTGGTTCTATGTTTGCATGAACAGATGCTTCTTTTAACAAGACAGACGTTGGCAAGTTAAAAGGATTTGAATGTTTTCCAGCGTTTGTTCGTTTTGATCTCCTTCTTGAATTGTCATCATCTACCGGTGGTGTCATATCTATGCTAGCTGTTGTAACATCTTGTTCATCTTCGCCAGATTCCTGATGTTCTATTTGAATTGGTAACGGAATCGGGTCAACAATGGTCACATTCCATCCTCCAAAACTCGAATTACTGTCCTCAGTAATATCTGAACTTGAGTTTTGCATCATGTCTAATTTTCCTGTGTCACATATTTCTCTTCTAGTGACATTCCTAACGGGACCACTACCATCCGCTAACTGAATCCCATACACATTGTCTTTAAAACGGTGAGCAACTCTATACGGTGTTGGATGCCAATTGTCCTGCATTTTGTTTCGTCCCTGTACATGTTTCTTCAATAAGATGTTCGAACCAATTTCTATAGACTTGTCATCTGTTCCTCTATTCATAACTTCTTGTCTTTCACTCGCTTTCTTGTGAATGTTCTCATTAGCTGTCTTCAAGGCTTCAGTCATTCGCTTTTGATGATTAGCTAAATAAATATCTAAATCGGTGTCTATTTCCGTCATATCATTATGAAAAAGATTGTCAATAGGGAGTCTTGGCTCATGACCAAACATCAGGAAATATGGAGTATATCCAGTTGAAGAATGCGGTGTTGCATTGTACATGAAAGTTAGTTCTGGCAGATACTCAGGCCATTTAGCTTTCTTTTCGGGCATTAATGTTCTTAATCTGTCATGCATTGTCCTATTAAATCTCTCAGTTTGGGTGTTTCCTTCTGGTTTGTACGGTGTTGTCCGTGATTTTTTAATGTCATATATTCTACAGAGTTCACGTATCACTACACCCTCAAAATTCCTACCCTGATCACTGTGTAACCGTTTTGGTATCCCTAGTTTCAAAAACCAATCCTTAACCAAAACTTTAGCGACAGTTGTTGCTTTCTGGTCTGTCGTCGGAAATGCTTGTGTAAATTTAGTAAACACATCAGTTAGTACTAAAACGTTTTCTCTACCATCTGAAGATTTCTCCAAAACTGTAAAATCCATAGCTAGAATATCTAATGGTTTACATGCTATTAACGAACCCATTGATGGACGAACTTTTGGTAAAGGATTTTTAGCAACTAAACAACGTTCACATGTTTTTATCCAATGTTTTACATCGTATATCATATCTGACCAGTAACATCGTTTATGCAATAGCGCTAATGTTCGTTCTGTACCTTGGTGTCCGGATAAATTGTGTAGTGTTTCAAGAACGTAGTGTTTCAATGTTTCTGGTATTACTAACTGTTTACTCTCACCACATTCTATGTCACTGATTTTTCTGTATAAAATACCATTGTCTATCACCAATGAATCAAATTTCCTCAGTAACTTCTTCACTGGTTTCGTTTGTTTCATCAGCATCTGTGTAGTCAGTTTACCCTGCTCTACAAAATTTAAAACAACAGAGAGAACATTATCACTACTTTGTAATTGTTTTATTTCATCTACAGTATACTCTGGAAATGTTGACATTGTCTCTATTTGATCAGTCAAATTTATTTGGTTGATATGCATGTGTTGTACATTGTTGTTTTTACACTCTCGCAATTTGTTTAAAGAAGAACTTTGTACTATTTGTCTGATATTTGTCTCAACATCTAATGAATTCCTGCTCAATACATCTGCATTGACATTAGATCGTCCTGATCTATATTTGACCTCGAAGTCAAATTGTGCAAGTTGAGAAACCCATCTCATTTCAGTCGCACCCAGTTTTGCAGTTTGCAGGTAACACAAAGGATTGTTATCAGTATAAACTATAAATTTACTTCCTATCAAATAGTCTCTGAATTTTTCGGTCACAGTCCATTTTAGAGCCAACATTTCAAGTTTCATCGAACTATAGTTATCCATATTCTTTTCATTCGGATGTAAGCTGCGTGATGCATACGCTATGACAACAGTTCCTTGTTCTTGTTCTTGCGATAGAACAGCGCCTAAACCTTCTATACACGCATCGGTTTCTAAACGAAATTGCTTTTTGAAATCAGGAAAACCTAAAATAGGCGAACTTACTAATTTCTGTTTTAACTCTTCAAACGACTCTAAACATTTCGCATCCCATTTTTCTTGAAACTCTTTAGCGCTTAGTAACTTCAATTGTTTTGATTTTCCCTTCTTTCCATTTGTTTTTGTAATGAGTGAATGTAACGGAGCAGCTATCTTACTGAACTTTGGAACAAACTTCCTATAGTAACTGCATAGTCCTAGAAATGATCGGAGTTCTTTTTCAGTGGTAGGTACTTTCCAATCTTGAATTGATTTTGTTTTGTCTGGGTTTGTTTTAATGCCATCTTGTGAAATAACGTGTCCTAAGTATCTTACCTCCTTCTTGAAGAAATGACATTTAGACAATTTTAATTTCAAACCATGCTGTCTTAGTCGCTGAAACACAAACTCCAGGCGTTCTAACTGTTCTTCTACTGTCTTTGAAAAGATAAGAATATCATCAAAATAAATTAGTAATATTTCAAAATTTTTGTCATTGAAACATGCTTCCATTATTTTTTGAAATGTAGCCGCACTATTAGAAAGTCCCATCGGCATTCTTAGGTACTCATAAAGACCTCCCGTTCCAACACGAAATGCAGTCTTATGAATATCCCTTTCATCGGTCGCCACTTGATAATAACCTTGGGATAAATCTAACGTTGTATAAAATTTTGTTCCGTGCAAAGTGTCTAATGCCTCTTCGATCCTTGGAAGTGGATAAGCGTCGCGTATTGTCTTTTTATTCAATAATCTATAGTCAACACACAGCCTAATAGACTTGTCATGCTTACGGACTATTACTACGGGCGCAGCATAAGGACTACAACTCTTACGAATAATATTTTGATTTAACAATTGTTTGATATGTGCTCTAACTTCTTCCATTTGATTAGGCGGAATACGTCTATGCGGAATCGCAATTGGTTTCTCGTCTGTCGTAAGAATTCTGTGCTTTACAATGTCTGTGTATCCTAAATCTAAATCATTTTTACAAAATATATCGGTATTCTTGTTTAACAAGTCTTTAACTTTTTCTATTTGTTCATGCGTAAGGTTTTCCTGTTCTATGTCGAGGTCATTCAATTGTATTTTCTTATTGTTCTCTATATTTGTTGTGGCTTGCTTACAAACAGCAATATCTATTTTCTTTATTTGAACGTTAATTTGAGTCTCATCTATATCAATGTCAATATTGTCCTGTGACACCTCGTGTATAAGTGAAGCTGAATGTAATGTACCAACTCTTGTTTTCTGATTAATCCATACATCTTCTAATCCTATATTAATCATACGTACCGGTACTGTTCCTTGACTTATTTCAGCATAACTATCAACTACCATAATGTTTCTTGGTAAAGAGCCTTGGTTACCTTGTAATGACTGAACAACTGCACAATGCTTTTCATTATTGTCTTTTTGTCTGGTTGTACACATTACTGTCTTCATTGAATTTCCAGGTATATGTACTGGACTGCTACCTGCTATCTTAACAAAAGATATCTTTGGAGAATCTATTTCACAGTCAAATGAATTATTGTATAAAGTTAAGATACCTGACAATTGCTTCCCAATAAGAGTGTTTTTTTCAGTTTCATTATAAACTTCTAAGGTTTCTTTCATCTTCATAAAAAAATTGCTTCCTAGTAAAAATGGTAATCTACTTTTACTATTGTTATCAGTGTCTTTCACAACAAGAAAACCTACATTCGGAATCATTGTTTTCACTACTGAAATGTTAAGTTCAATATAACCTAAATATGGGATAGGTAAATCATTGGCTCCAGTGACTTTCATCCATCTTGTTATATCGTGTAGTATTGGTTTCGTTTCTAATAATGTATTAAAATATGTTTCAGTAACTGTTGAAACCTGGGAACCAGTATCTATAAGTGCTATAACTGATTGATTTTCAACAACAATTTCTGTCTCTGGACTTTTACTAGCAATGTTTTTAAAAATATTACTTTGAAATGAATTGGAGTCTACTTGTACTGTAGTATCTTCTACTGATCGACTCACCGCAGTAGAAGCTACTCTTTTACCTCTTCTGAGTCACTAGGAACAACAGCTCCTCGACCTTGATATCTGTTACCTCTTTGGTTATATCTACCACGATAACCTCTTCCTCTACCTCTAAACTGTCCACGCGTATGTGTTTTCTGTGTATCTTCGTCACTTCTTTGTGCTTGAAAAACTGATGGACATTCCGGACGTTTATGACCCTTACCACCACAGTTATAACAAATAATTGGTTTATGGCTATTATATACATCATTGTTTGTTGAATCACTATAGTTTTTAACATTAGACAACCTATCAATTTGCTGTTGTTGTTTTTCTAACATTTCCTGTTGTTTTGTGAGAAGTTTTAATATTTCGGAATTGTCTTTCGATGTGTGTTCAGATTTTATTGCTTGATTGCTAACAACTTCGGCATCTTGCATTTGTAGTTTTACTTTCCAACTTTGTGTATTTTCATTCACCTAAAGTAGCACTTCTTGTCTAAACTCAAGAAATTTCATTGTTTTGTGCTCATAACTGAATCGTTTTACTTCTCGTTTCAAGTGTGGTTCTTTAATACCTTCAATAAATCGATCTTTAAGAACTTTATCTTTATCACCCAAAACTGTGTTATCTCGCTTGTTTATTTGGTCAAATATTTTCATCAGATTCAAAGAATAGTCTTGCAAAGTTTCATCATCTTTTTGATTTCTTTGAAAAAATAGCTGTTTTAATTGACTAACGGAATCATCACCATCATAAATACTATGAATCAAAAGCAAAATTTTATCAGCAGAATCTCTTTCTAATAACGCTCTTAGTCTTATCTTATCTTTAGCTGGAGATATTAGATTTTGCATAAGAAAGTCAATTTTGGCTTTTTCGTCTGGTATTGTAACGAGATGTTCTCGGGCATCTTCCAACCAATCACTTATTATCGGATCTTTGTCTTTTTCGGGCCTACCGGATAATTTTGTAAACGGTCTCTCTTTTGCAACATATACAGTTTTTGTTGATTTTTGTAATTGTTCAATGATTTTGTTATTATGTTCTAATTGTTGCTTTAATTGAAAGTTTTCACCTTTTCTTTGTGCATATGGTATAATTTCTTACTCAATTCGTCTACCTCTTTCTGTAACTTTTCTTCTTTAGTTTCCATCTTGCTTGTAATATCTAGCACTTTAACCCCTAGAAAATATTGTCTAACCAACGTTGCCAATATTTTTTATATATATATAGTTATCCTGTCGACGACGCCATTTTTGTAACCTCCGAAAACGATAAAACTGGCTTACGAAAGCACAAATGTAAGGTTCATGAATTTATTGTACTGTATTCATATATTCACATTATACATATATCGAAAAATAACATTAATTATTGGCAACGCTGAATAGTTCAATATTTGTGAAAAAAAAATGGAAAAACACAAAACATCATAAGTCTATTAATATGCAGATATAAATTCAATTAAATTTAACTTGAAATAAAGATTGCTTTTTCAAATATCAATTAAATACATCAGAACTATTAATTTATCCAAAGCTATATAAAAGCTATAAGAACACGATTATCTCCCTTTCTGAATATTACAATTCTTAACATTTCTCAAATCAAAATATGAACACAAGAGAAACCTCCGAAAACGATAAAACTGGCTTACGAAAGCACAAATGTAAGGTTCATGAATTTATTGTACTGTATTCATATATTCACATTATACATATATCGAAAAATAACATTAATTATTGGCAACGCCTAAATAAGGAAATGGTAGACAATTTCACCTCAAAATATCATCCTCTAGTAGGAAAAACACATAGATCTACCTGTGAACAATATTGACTTTATCAGAACCTTTTATATTTAAAATGTAAAACAAATCTTTCATAGTATCAATATTTCTCAACAATGCCTATCAATTAGTTCAATAAAACTATAATTATATTTTTCAAATGATTATACAAATTTCGAAATCATATTTGCATTTGCAAAACTTCAGATAAAAATATAGAATGTTATTTACATGCACATGTCATATTTTTGTTCTTTTTGTATTTTATAAAACACTTTTATATAAAACAGTCATATTCAAAATCATTATAAATATTTACAAAATACACCAACCTTAAATCTTCAAATATTCTTGTTCACAAAACTGAGACACAACTACACCTGTCGATCAGTTATTTATCAATAGTAAAAACATACAATGTAGTGAACAGTTTTTACCTGTACACTAATTACTAGAATGAAGTAAATAATATTTTGAAATACCTTTAAATAATATTTGGACAAAATAATCAAACTGTATCATAAATATGATTTAATAAAATATATAAATGCTAATATAAAAATTATCTTTTCTGTTTTTTCTTAATTTTATTTAATTTCCAAATTTTACTTCAATTGCTGAACTCTATACAAAGAGAGATAACTCAAAAACTTGTAATGTAGTTTTTGACATATTACAAAACTTCAATTGCTGAACTCTATACAAAGAGAGATAACTAAAAAATTTCGAATGTAATTTTTGACATGTTACATATATATAGCAACCAATGACAACCAATGAATTACAGGCTCCTGACTTGGGTCAGGCACATACAGAACATGTGATATACAGCAACCAATGACAACCAATGAATTACAGGCTCCTGACTTGGGAAAGGCACATACAGAACATGTGATATACAGCAACCAATGACAACCAATGAATTACAGCTCCTGACTAGGGACAGGCACATACAGAACATGTGATATACAGCAACCAATGACAACCTATGAATTACAAGCTCCTGACTTGGGACAGGCACATACAGAACATGCGATATACAGCAACCAATGACAACCAATGAATTACAGGCTCCTGACTTGGGACAGGCACATACAGAACATGTGATATACAGAAACCAATGACAATCAATGAATTACAGGCTCCTGACTTGGGACAGACACATACAGACTATGTGACATACAGCAACCAATGACAACCAATGAATTACAGGCTCCTGACTTGGGACAGGCACATACAGAACATGTGATATACAGCAACCAATGACAACCAATGAATTACAGGCTCCTGACTTGGGAAAGGCACATACAGAACATGTGATATACAGCAACCAATGACAACCAATGAATTACAGGCTCCTGATTTTGGATAGGCACATACAGAACATGTGATATATAGCAACCAATGACAACCAATGAATTACAGGCTCCTGACTTGGGACAGGCACATACAGAACATGTGATACACAGCAACCAATGACAACCAATGAATTACAGCTCCTGACTTGGGACAGGCACATACAGAACATGTGATATACAGCAACCAATGACAACCAATGAATTACAGGCTCCTGACTTGGGACAGACACATACAGACTATGTGACATACAGCAACCAATGACAACCAATGAATTACAGGCTCCTGACTTGGGACAGGCACATACAGAACATGTGATATACAGCAACCAATGACAACCAATGAATTACAGGCTCCTGACTTGGGAAAGGCACATACAGAACATGTGATATACAGCAACCAATGACAACCAATGAATTACAGGCTCCTGATTTTGGATAGGCACATACAGAACATGTGATATATAGTAACCAATGACAACCAATGAATTACAGGCTCATGACTTGGGACAGGCACATACAGAACATGTGATACACAGCAACCAATGACAACCAATGAATTACAGCTCCTGACTTGGGACAGGCACATACAGAACATGTGATATACAGCAACCAATGACAACCAATGAATTACAAGCTCCTGACTTGGGACAGACACATACATTCTATGTGATATACAGCAACCAATGACAACCAATAAATTACAGCTTCTGATTTGGGACAGGTACATACAGAACATGTGATATACAGCAACCAATGACAACCACTGATTACAGCTCCTGACTTGGGATAGGCACATACAGAACATGTTTGAGAGCGTTAAACTTTCCCTTAACCTGGGAAAGTGGTGTACCACCACAACGTTAAAACTAACTGAAAAAATTAGTTGGAAATGGTTTAATTCAGCAGATTGGCACGAATCAGAAATACAAATAATGTTTATCTATTTACCTAGGCACATACAGAATATGTGATATACAGCAACCAATGACAACCAATGAATTACAGACTCCTGGTTTGGGACAGGCACATACAGCACATGTGATATATAGCAACCAATGACAACCAATGAATTACAGGCTCCTGACTTGGGACAGGCATATACAGAACATGTGATATACAGCAACCAATGACAACCAATGAATTACAGCTCCTGATTTGGGACAGGCACATACAGAACATGTGATATACAGCAACCAATGAGAACCACTGATTACAGCTCCTGATTTAGGACAGGCACATAAAGAACATGTGATATACAGCAACCAATGACAACCACTGAATACAGCTCCTGATTTGGGACAGGCACATACAGAACATGTGATATACAGCAACCAATGACAACCAATGAATTCCAGCTCCTGACTTGGGACAGGCACATACAGAACATGTGATATACAGCAACCAATGACAACCAATGAATAACAGCTCCTGACTTGGGATAGGCACATACAGAACATGTTTGAGAGCGTTAAACTTTCCCTTAACCTGGGAAAGTGGTGTACCACCACAACGTTAAAACTAACTGAAAAAATAAGTTGGAAATGGTTTAATTCAGCAGATTGGCACGAATCAGAAATACAAATAATGTTTATCTATTTACCTATTTGCAATCCTTAATGTTGTTTGGATGTGACCGAAAAAAAAACTCAACATATATCATTTTTCAGACGATCATGTCATATTTGAGATAAAACAAAAAAATATATAACATATTAGCACTACACCTGTCCATTTTCTCATAAAATGTAAAACAGTACACCGGTCAATTCCAGAAAGTTGAGTTAGGAGAAAAGAAATTTGTAATACAAACCGGCTTCCTGACCCGCAGTTTGTACAGTGTTGTATTGGAGATTCTAAAATGGCTAAAAAATGTTTTAAAAAAAAAATGTTTTTTTTTATAATTTTAGGCACAACAGCTTTTCGGCCAATGTTTAGTACGTGATTTGGACAGAAAAAAATGCAAAAAATATTTTCAGTTATTTGGAATGAACGATGGACTACAGACTGATGCATTCAATGCATTCAAAAAATGGGCTGACCAACATCTATAAAGACATTCCACGAACTGTTTGACTTAAATAGGTTTCTACATATTTGACTATTCCACGAACCGTTTAGATTTCTACATATTTGACTACAAATTGATACATTTAATATCAGGAAGTGGAAAATGTTTAAAATTGTGTAGCTCCCAAACCAGGAACCAATTCAATGGTAGCCTTCTCAGTATTTTAATTTTTTCAACAACCGCATTATGACAGACCTGTGGTATTACATCAATTTGCCGTACACTATAAAAATATTAAAACACAAGCATATTTTCACATTACATTTATTAATAATTGTCTTGCATTGTAATTTTTTTTTTTTCGTAATACGACATCTGACCTTTTTTCTTTTATAGATTACTGTATAATGTAACTATTAACAAGTTCAACATTATGTTTCAGGATGTTCGCTACTCTTGTTTTTGACTTTTTGTCAGAAATTCGGAATCCTCTAGTTTTTATGTACATGTAGTGTCGATAAGAATTTGGCCCGCTAACCCCTACTTTTCTTTTCATTATTTTATTCAATATAGTTTTAAAAAACCATTTTTGAAAATCTTATAAAATCTTGTTATTTTTCATTATTTATGAAAGAAAAAAGGTGGTAATATTAAAGGAATGAAAAATCTAGAGAGAATCATTTCAAGCCTAATTTTCAATGGTTTCTATACTAAAAAAGAAAGAGACCGATTTCATTGAGCTGCAACTCCTCTGAAACCATACACAGTCGGAAATATTTGTGATATGACGTATAAATTTAGTGTTTTGTACTTCCTAATTTTCTGGATTTCTTTTTCGATGTCATGAAAAAATAAAAATAAATAAAAAAAGTTTTCCGACCTACCGACCATATTTTTCAAATTGATGTTACCAGAAATACAGAATTTTTTATTGCTTATAAGATTCTTCAACTTGAGTATGTCAACAGATTTGGAGTAGCGTGAACGGTTTTTGAGATACAAGAGGGGTTGATTCATGATGAAGTGTTTTAGATGGGATTTTTGCCATTGTGTTACTCACTTTGATCCCCTTCGGTAATGTCAACGGATTTTACGTAGCTCATACGGTTATTAAGTTAAAGGGTAAAAAACTACTGAAAATCAAACTTTGCCACACTTTTCTTAGGGTATTTCATATTTTTATTTTCCAACCGAGATGAATGGGGTCTTTTGCATTTTGTTCCTCATTTTCATCTCTTTAAAGAAATCGAATTAAATTATTAACCGTGTACAAATCCTTACTGTGTCCACTTTATTACTGTGTCCATACTCTTTATTTCAACACTTGCTCAATTGTACCGCAATTTCGCGGGCATCTTCTAGTATATTTCAAAAGCAAGGACACGGACATATCTTTTTTTCTACTTTTTTAATTCATTTAATAATATACTATCAACAGTCTGGTAAAAAGCTTGTTATTTTATTTTTACAGAGTAGCGAACATCCTTAAGTGTTGATTGATTTTGCGAATTTGCACCAAGAGTGTCTCAACAATTCAGCAGAAGTCTTGTTTGCAGATTGTCTAAAGCCAAATTAACGTCATTCGAATGTCGAGGCCATTCGATAACAACAACATCACTCCATAGTGACTGTAATTCTCGTGGTATGTCTTCAATGTTTACGTCTAAGGCAATTACAATTATATTCTGTAGCGAACGTGATGACCTGGCTTCTTTTGTCCGGTCTATTTCATACGCGGCACAAGGTTTTGACATAAAATCGGAGGTCACGACAAAAATGATTTGGCGACTTCTGTTTATAGCATTTCCTATTTGTTCAAACGTTGATCTGCCACTTATGAAATTCTTATCTTCTACACATACTCGGAAACCCCATTTTGTTTCCAGTTGCACTATTAAAGTCTCAAGAACCCATGAATATCCATCATATCCGTAAGAAATGAATACGTCATAATCATAATTCAACTTCAAGCTGTTCTCCATAATTCCTCGAAACTTTCGGTAGCAGAAAAATATGATTCTCCATCGGAAGTTGTAAATAACTATAGTAGGAAGAAGAACCATAAAAAACGAGACTAAAAGTATGACGCCAACTCGTAACCAGACGAAAGCATCGCAATTACTGAAAATTACATGGTAATTCATTAAAACCGTGTCAGTGTTACTGAAGGATCCATTGCTCAATCGACAATAGTACGTCTTATTGTCCAAATGTACCATCGTACTATTCAACCATCGAACAAATTTTCTGTTTTCACACGAAGAAGAAAAATCATTTTTCCGTATCTTCAGTGAAAAATATCCAAGTTTTACTTGCTGTGCATCAAGCCATGAAGTAAACTCTGGGTAGAGAGTAAATATTCTGTTCCCTTTCAAATTTAGCGTTTTTAGTCTTGGCAGATCTGTAATGGCTGCAGGAATATGACTCAGACGATTATCTGAAAGTCGTAAGTGAATTAGATGGTCCAAATGCATTATGAATGATGATGGCAAAGTAAACATATAGTTAGAATCTAAATCCAAACGCTCTAAATTTGGAGTATTTTTAAATATATTAATGTTCTTATCTATAGCGCGATAGAAATGTGCATCCCTCATGTACAGTTCCTTAAGCACAGGAAAGTAAGGTAGGTTTTTCTTCTTGAAGTAAAGTTCACAGTCAATTCCTGAGATGTCTAAATATTCCAACCGTATGTCTCGATTATACAAAAAGATATCAGGAAAGCACTTGATATCGTAATAAGACATGTCCAAGTATCGTAAACTAGTGATATTATTTAGCGTTAATTTTGGAAAAGGAGGAGCACCTAAAACATGGGTTATACGCAATACTTCGAGTTTTGATGGAATGGTTATTTTGACGGAAGTTTCACCTTCACAATAGTCATGTTTCCTTTTCTTTTTCTTATGCGAGTGATATTGATCCGCACTGGTTGTTGCTGGCATGTACACTGCATCCAAGTATGTTAACGCCAAGTATGAAAAATCGAAAACTCTAAGACGAGAAAGTTTAGGAGCATAAAACGGGAGTTCATATTTTAGAGAAAAAAGCCCGAAACGATTGCCTGATAAATCGAGATGTTCGAGGCATTCCAGATGTTTTGAACCGAACAATGACAGACGAAGAATGTCAACAATGTTGTTATCAGCTAAGATAAGAATTTGAACGCACATAGTGTTCAAATGTTTCATCATTTCCTCTGTCAGGATGATGGTATGAGGTAAAGCAAATTTGTTTGTTCTTGGATTAAGCATGTGTGATAGATCTACCAATTGCATTGTTCTGTTTATTAGTGGATACATTAATTCCAGTCCTTTTGTTAAAGTAACACAAGTCCATGACAAGTCAAGAATAGAAAGCGAGATAAACGGTCGCAATACATTAACTCCGATTTGGGAAGTTTTGATAGAAAGACATTTCGACAAATGTATTTCTGACAAAGTAGCTGGAAAATTTTTGAATGTGTCATTTCTTAAATTTTGAAGATGACAGCTCTTGAACTTGATATACTTCAAAGGTAAATTTTTGAATTCAGGTCCGAAAACGGGACATCCATACAAATCAATGGTCAAGTTTTGTAGTTGTTTCAAGTGTTGAAATGCAACTCCTGGATACAACAAATGTCCCGTTTTATCAGCCAATTCCATATTTGAACTAAAGTCAAGATCAATTATGTTTGGTATGTTACGTAAAATGAATAACCCATCATTGGTTGATATATTGAGAGAATTATTAGCCAATGTTAAGATTTCAAGCTTCCGTAGACCGTTAAATGCTTCTGCCTCTACGCTTTCAATGTTGCATGTATCTAATTTTAGAACTTTTAAGTTGCTATAACGGCTGAAAGATTTATTCGAAATTGTCACAAAGCTGTTTTCACCAAGGTCCAAAACATCAATGTCTTCCGATAGGTTTTGTGGAATTTCCCTTAAATGAAGTTTACGACAATCAGCTGTTTTGAAACTGCCGATAATGATTTTACAACGTTGACAATTTACAACGTGAACACTTATGGTAAATAATAACAGCAGCATCATATTCATTGTTTCTGTAAGAGAAAAGAAAATTACACATGCTGGTTACAAGATCCTAAATAATTATATGAAATTGGTTATGTTTTGCACTTCTTTGCTCTTAGAAAACAGCTTATTGTGATCCGATAAAATAACATTTGACACACTTCTAAATCTATATGTTTTTATGTCAGGTTGGGCGCTATATCAAATGTGTCTGCCTATTGTAAGGATCTTATTATTTAAAGCAGAGTTACATGTGCGAACATTCTTAAGTCTTTTGGCACACTAATCAATGAGAATAGTAAAACATTAATGAGTTATCAATTAAAACAGACAATTCATGTTTACCTCCGTGAACATGTGTTAACTAAAAGTAATATGTAGTGATCAAACTGTCCCAAGACTTTTTCCACCATAAATAAATATTTTGTCATATCATGAAAGGGTGTCAGTATTGCTACACCAGATGTGTATTCAGTGATACCCGAGGCCAAGATATTGTGAAATAAAATCGCCTCTAAATTAAAGTAGCTAACAAAAAACAATAAAACAAAAGTAAAGCCAAACGAGCCTAAGAATGAGATCTATGCGAGAGGAAATACGTGCCTTTTAAAAATCCATTAAAAACAAGGTATCAAATAAAACTGGAAATCAACATCAAGTTTAGAAAACTATAATATTTTTAAAGCTACAAAAGAGTCATGCTGTTCAACAAGTCTTCGTTAAATGTTAGCTTTAAGAATATCTCTATTTATCACAAATATGATGAGTAAAATTACTTCAGTTCTAAAGAAATAACTTAACAAATTAACACAAGGGAAAAGTCAGCTATCCATAGAAGGAAACACAGACGAGGAAGACAGGTAAAGCTGTAAAAGTAATTTATACTTCAGCTAGAACACTTCCTGTTGTCTCCATCTACTTAATATAGTAACAAAGGGATCACACCGTGCAATGTCAATTTCATGTCACGCTTTCATCTACTAAATATAGTAACAAAGGAATCATTTCGTGCAGGGTCAATTTCATGTCTCGTCTACGTCTTCTAAATATGTCAATTTCATGTCACGCTTTCATCTACCAGGGATCATTTCGTGCAATGTCAATTTCGTGTCATGCCAATATTTTAACAATCTGGCGTTCTTTTGGGGATGAAAACTAAATTTTATTTTCGTGTCACCATTTTCATTAATAATAGATTTTAGCTACAGTATCTATACTATTAAACGAGAAGAACTCATTTTGTGTGTCGCTTTTCTTCCTTCCGCAATAAACTAATCATCATGCCTCTGTGTCCTATAGGTACCATGCATAGTCGCATTTGTCACCCATTCTTATGATTATTCAGTTTGGGTTATTTTGGGGAAAAAACGAAAAAAAAAAAGGCGTCCGAGTATTGTTTCCGTCATCAGACCGACTTTTAAGTCATAATAGACAAGACTTCCGGTTTTAAACTTTAAAACATAATTTTCATAACAAGTAATAGCTTTCTCGAAAAAAGCTAGCCGTCTCTTAGCTGATAAAAGTGGAAAGTGTTCTCGCTTTGTAGATTAATTCATTCAGAATAGCCTTGCATATTAATCAACAAATTTCACCACACACGTTATGAAACCGTAGTATATCGTTTAATGTTGTGTGTCAAATAAGGTCCTTATCGTACTAATCCTTCAAATCATGGTTATAAATGCTTTACATTTTTGTCAAACAATTCATTCTCTCATCATGAAACATCAAAACCATGTTCAAGTTTTCTTATGTTTTTTATGTATAAAATGTACGTAACAGTGAGCGACTGGATTGAATGTGAATTAGGAGATTCGGCTATTTACAGATAAAGGTTACCTCTGTATCGACATGAATGATTTGTGACTAGGCAAAATCTAATTGCTAAAATAGAGAGTACAAATCCGATACTCTACGGGATTGAAAGACATTTACTAGGTTCGGATTGTCCCAACCAATCAACGAACTTTAATTATTCTCGTCTCAGTAATATCTTCCAATCAGGTAGTAAGAAGCATTCAGCCCGCAGATTGTCCATCGTTCAATTCTTAATAACGTCTTCGCGGAGAGGTTAATTACTCGGGGACAGGACAATAATTTTCGCGTTATTCTGCATGTATACTATGATTATACTCCTATAATACATAGAGACTCTCTACATAATATAACAGTGATCGCCGTGGAGAAGAAAATTGGAATTGAAAGTTAATAGCAAATATACTTTATTTATAGAAGGGGGCTCTTTATAATCATATAGCATTAGACTGTTACTGACTGATTTAAATAATAATTACAACTACATGTTTAGATATGATCAGATATGATTTCATTGCAAAAAATTGATGCTCAATATTTTTTTTTCTTGCTATACATTCTTGAGATTTATATTAATACTTTGACTGATATATGTTTTTGAACTATTATGTGTCTCAAAGGATGTAACTTTAGCTGTTTACTTATTTAACTATACTGGTACATCATTAATTATTTGATTATTTTATGTTGACAGTGCACATTTTCATAGTACTTTTCAAAAGTAAATATTAAATTTCACTCTTCACAAAGAACCTACTAGTTAACAAATTCACTATATTGCTGTTGCCGGCAAAATAGCCATTTCTATAGAAATAGGCTATTATGCCGGTTTGAATAAGGATATTTTTGTCAGAGCCGGCTTGCCGGTGCCGGCAAAATAGCCACTGCCTTATTTATAATAGACGAAAATCATGGAATTTAATAGAAAACCAAAAAAATTACGGACTTTGGAAAAAGGGAGAGGGCTAAAAATAATTGTACTGTCTCCAAGTACAAGTATGACTTTTGATATATACCTTTTATGAAATTCTCCAGACATAGAATCTTTTACAAAAATTCATCCTACAACAGTTTACATACTTTCAACCTACCTCTAAATGCCCGCGATTTCGCGGGTGTGTTCTAGTAACAATAATAATATTAGGTCAGTGTCAGATAAAATTAAATATCAACATTTGTGTATTCGGCACGAGACTGTAAAGGGATTTGTTTAACGTCACTCGAACCCAATTTCTCAGCCTTATACAAAACATTGATATTTTTCTGACATTGACATAATGTTGTACATAAACATGACAAATGCTCTTTAAAGCGAAGTTAATTGAAACCATAGACTAATAATAAGGGAAACCAACGGCGGTATTACTCCTAAAATATAAATGGAAAGCTAAATATGGATATTTGACCTTATATGTAATCTTGATATATTCTGAGTGGATTAAGTCTAAAAAACACATTTTATTGGAAATTGCCTTGAAATAGGGCTATACCATAAATATGAGTAGGCAGAGCAAGTCATACTCGGTGTTTTGGGCGGATATTTTTCTGACTTTTTCTCCTTATTTCATATATTGGGCTATACAAGACAACCTTTCCCAATTATTCTTTAAGAAATATACAGTAATAGTTAAATGAATTGTTTTTGAAACAGTTACAACAAATGTTTACTAAAAAGCATCCATTCTATGGCGGCGTACATTTAAGTTTTACGTAAGGAGTTTTTGAAACCTCCATGGAGTCAGTAAACTTTTATGTGGATAGTTCATTCAGCATGAACACTTCGATTACTCATTTATTATCGCATTGCTTATACAAATATATATTTATTACCATAAAATTTAGATTAAGTAAGATAAAAGTAAAACTTTTGAGAGAATAAATGTATAAATGGACAACCAGGGACCTTATAGTAAAGACCAAGAAGAAATTCGGGGTTTTCATCATCTTTTGTATTTTGAATCATATTCAACTATAATTTATATGCAAGGGGATGAATGTTTGGTCTATTATTGGTGATTGTTTTTATTCATACTTATTCTATCATGATGCGCTTGATAAAGTATTGGTAAAAAAATATATTCCCTTGATTTTGACAGTTTAATGAATCCTAAAGGAAATTAACGCCGCATTTCATTACAGAAAAAAATGTCCGAGCCATAGATATATATCTTGGGTGTTTAAAAGCACTTTTAAACTCGTTAGCAGGGGGTAAAAAGGGTTTACAATTGATCGGTTTACTTCCGGTGATGGTTATAATCTTATATGGAACGAAATGTTTTTCTGAAATTTTCACTGTAGTACTGGACAGGATAACTCTTTACTGATGCTTAGTATTTCTTTATTTGAAACAAAGGTACATTCTGCACATTTTTTTGAAAAAAAATTAACAAAGACTAATAGGGGAACATCAATGGTCATTACCTGAAAATGCACAAAATCTTGCTAAACTCTACCATTACTAGAAATTTCTGAAACCTGATCTGAAATAGTCTACTGATAATTGTCTGATTGCCAATTATACGACATCTCATTTTTATATAGATAAAAACGGAAGAAACAGATAAAACGTATACACGTTATGTTCATACCTACGATTGTTACAGAAATCTTGTAACTAACTATTATAAGCTTCTAGTATATAGTCGACCATTGTTTGTCACCAAGTTTATCTAATGTCGCTTCTGTTTAGTAATATATGTAGTAAATACTTACGATTAGTACCTCTTAAATACAACATGGCGATTTGTAACACAATTTATACACACCTTTGTATAAACTATTAGTATAACTTCTAACTGAATTAGGTGATAAAAAGACTCGAACGAATTTCAAAACAGGAAGGTTTCGCCGTATGATTTAATTGAGGAACTGACAATATGTTAAAATAAATAAATCATAAATTATCAATTGATTATTTGTTTAAATACCTTCCTTTTGTAGTTTTACCATATTTAACCTATTTATGTCTTCTTTTTTTTGTGTGCTGCCAAGTTGCATATTCCCCGAGGGTATCACCAGCAGTAATCAGCACTTCTGTGTTGACATGAATTATCACTGATATGGTGATAACTATAACTTAACTGTTTACAAAACTTTGAATTTTTGAAACACTAAGGCTGTTTTACCTCAGGAATATATTACCTTAGCTGTATTTGGCAAAATGTTTAGGAAATTTTGGTCCTCAATGCTCTCCAACTTCGTGCTTTATTTTGGCTTTTCAACTTTTTATGAATCGAGCGTCACTGATGAGTCTTTTGTAGACGTAACGTGCGTCTGGCGCAAATATAAAATTTCAATCTTGGTATCTATGATGAGTTTATTTCTATCCAAGTAATCAGGCGAGGAACCAGTCATTTTGACATTTTCTATGTGTAAACCAGTTTACGTTTTAAGATCTTTGAAATACCAACAATGATGACGGTTTAACAGACAGACGGCCAATGTTTTTAGTCTCACCTACTGATAGTGATCATTACAAGGGAACAACCGAACTTATAGGACGACGTTTTGAAAATGTTTATCTCAAAATTCAGAAAGTTCAAGAATAAGATTTCAAATGCTATTCTAAGGATTCGGGAAAGACCGGAACAATTTCCCGTATAAAGAGTGAGTAATAGGAATTACTTCAATCACAGAAACTATTTCAGTCTAGGAACAGTTCTTTCAGCTTTAATTAACATTAGTCATCATTTAATAATTTCATAACTATCATTAACTACACAATATTTATAAGGCCAATGAAACACAAGATAAGACTGTATAATTTCAGCTGCAACGTCTCATGACTTCAGGTAGAAGTTCACTGACAAATCACTATCAATCTTTAATTTAACAATGTCTCAAATAATTCCAGTGCCACAAGCTTCAGAATGAATTCTTCTCTAACGACTCACTCTGATTCTACGCTCAAAAAAAGAGGGGCGAAAGATACCAGAGGGACATTCAAACTCATAGATCGAAAATATACTGACATCGCCATGGCTAAAAAAGAAAAAGACAAACAGACAAAATTTTAAGACTTTAAATTTCTATTGTTTTTTTTTAATTATAAAAAAAAACATCGCGGACGTGGTGGTAAATACCTCCCTTCGAAGATACCTGGGGGATTTTGGGGTGTGAGTATTTGATATTTACTTTGAAAGATTGTTCGACTCAAGTTAACACTCGCTCTGTTAAAGCGCTTCTAGTTTGTAAAAGTGGGTGCATAAATTAATTAAAAAGAATCGAATATTAAAAACTCGTCATGTAAGTTTTGTTTAGGTTAAAACCCATCGGTATAATCCATTCAAATCAAAGGCTTGGAATCATAATGAAATTAGCATAATCACTAAAATATCATTTATTGTTTTAAGATAAAATAACCGTAGTTAACGAAAATAACTATTACATGTTCTTCCTATCAGATATTTAACTTAGTTAATCACGAAATGTGGGAGCACCAGAGTACTGGTAATGATAAGAACATTTGTCCTTGCATTGGTATAATTATATAAGTATCAGATTCTGTAACATGTGTTACACAACTCTGTAAGGATTGTTTTCCAGTTGTGAAATCTTAGGTAAGAACAGTGTAACCTGCCTAATCTGATACCCGAGTATTCCAACATCCTGCTTTAACCGACACATTTTCATTTTCCCATAATATGCCTATCCTTGCAGAAAAAACCTGAGTATTCCAACACCCTGCTTAATCCGACATTTAAAAAAAATAAATCTGATTTGACGACTTGTGTAAGACTATACATACCTCATGGAACACCAATAGAGTGAATCGCTGCCCATGGTCTCTTGAGAACTTTGATCTTATTTCATCAATTAAATCTTCAGAAAAGATGTCAGGGAAAAGAAGCATAATAATTGTAACAATTGTGTTCTAATACCCCCGAAAACTCAGCTATTTTAATTGTTTGCATCAGCAACACAATGACTATGCTACATCCGTTAATGGAAAGAATAGACTAGTTTCCTGAACGGAATATAGCTACTAAGTGACTATGAACATATTTGTATAGCACTTTTTAATTTATTGTATTACTTAAGTGTTATACTTTAAGTTACTATGTATACCACATTTTTATTTTTGTAAAATTTTCGATGTTTTAGCAACTGCGTTTTTGCGTACGGATTGCTACGTGCCTGTAAATAGATATAAGTATATAATCTTAGTCAGACTAAGGTGAAAAATATTGTTAATATAGATTTTTCCCATACCTCATGGTGTTAAATTTATAAAACAAATGATTTGATTGATAGCGTCAAAAAGACTTAAATAAAAATATTTTCTGACCAGAAAAAAAAACACCTTGAAGTTAAATGGTTACTCCCTTAGGTATACAAATTGAATTATTTGTTTTATATAAATGTTCTACTCTATCTAGAACATAGTGTTTGTATACAATATTTACGCAAACACGGGAACTAATTTAGAACGAACTTACTTTCGTTAATCATACTTTTGACTTTTTGACCCTCAAAGAGTCACGTTCTGGAGTAATAGATAAGACCAGTGGAATTTCATGTTCATTCACAAATAATTTTATTTCAAGGTAGCAACAATGAAATTAGCTCTAGCAGTGTGTTGTGCGTGTATTTTGTCTGGTAAAATTTTTTTTTGAATTAAGAAAACAACGAAGATTGCATTCACTAGATGTTAACTATCCTGATTGAAATTATGGTTGCCTTATTGTCGTTTAAATTTTGATAATATTTATAGAACAATCATCGTCTGACCTTCGCATTACAGCAAAATACATTGAGTGTGTAGGTAATGGTAATGTCTTAGATTTGCTTGCTTGCTAGAGGAACCGTTAAGTCATTATTAGGTTAGGTATACTACCCTCCTTTAAGAGTAAACTAGTCCTATAGATAACCAATATCTCTGTCTTTATGACTAGACTACTCCTAAAGGAGGGTAGTATAGTTGACCTTATTATCATTTCACGGTTCAGCTAACAAGCAAGCTAGTCACAGCTATTACCTTTACCTACACACTCAATGTATTTTGCTGTAAATGTTATGTAAAATTTGTGATATAAATATGCATTAATTATGAATATAGAGATGAATGGATGGATAAAACACTAATATAGCATGTATATCAGGACGAGATTATATTCAATAAAATGAGTGACGACAACATGCCTAACAAAAGGAGGGACGATAACATGTTGAATAATAAGAGATCTGGGCTATTACATTGTTTAATGAAGCGCCGCTTGAACTAAAGCAGTAACCAAATAGACAATTACTAGTAAGTTCAACAATGGGCATTTATATATACAGTATGGAAAATTCTAAACAGCATCTGGTCTATCCGGAAGAACCATGACTTCGACTAGGGAGCTGGCAATTGCTGGTCATTACATATGGAGTTGAACGCAACTGCCACTTGTGGGTTTCAAACTTTCAACCTTAGATTTGACAGGTTAGTAAAACTGTAGACGAAATGTTAAAACCACTCGGCTCCCAAGCCCCAAAGATATAGCTTCTAGTATATCGTCGACCATTGTTTGACACCAAGTTTATCTAATGTCGCTTCTGTTTAGTAATATATGTAGTAAATACTTACGATTAGTACCTCTTTAATACAACATGGCGATTTGTAACACAATTTATACACACCTTTGTATAAACTATTAGTATAACTTCTAACTTAATGAGGTGATAAAAAGACTCGAACGAATTACAAAACAGGAAGGTTTCGCCGTATGATTTAATTGAGGAACTGACAATATGTTAAATAAATAAATCATAAATTATAAATTGATTATTTGTTTAAATACCTTCCTTTTGTAGTTTTACCGTATAGATACGATACTGTAGTCAGGCCATTAAAGATTACATATTTTGGCTTTAATATTAATTCACTTATAGGGTCTTTGCATCGGAATTAAACACATTTATTCTAAAACAAGTTGTTGGCATGACACGGGTTATGTTCTTCTCATATATTTTATGACGGTATAATACTAAACCCCTAACAGGAGGGATTGTGCCTGATATTCATATGAGGAAGACATAATCTTTTAATCAATTTAATTGAGGTCTGGAGCTGGCATGTCAGTAACTGCTAGTAGTCTGTTGTTATTTATGTACTATTGTCATTTTGTTTATTTTCTTTTGTTTCCTATTCTGACATCGGACTCGGACTTCTCTTATACTGAGTTTTACTGTACGTACTGTTGTGCGTTTGTTTTTTCTACACAGGCTAGAGGTATAGGGGTAGGGTTGAGATCTCAAAAAACATGTTTAACCCCGCCGCATTTTTGCGCCTGTCCCAAGTCAGGAGCCTCTGGCCTTTGTTAGTCTTGTATCATTTTTAATTTTACTTTCCTGTGTATAATTTGGAGTTTAGTATGACGTCCATTATCACTGAACTAGTATACATATTTGTTTAGGGGCCAGTTGAAGGACGCCTTCGGGTGCGGGAGTTTCTCGCTGCATTGAAGACCCATTGGTGGCCTTCGGCTGTTGTTTGCTCTATGGTCGGGCTGTTGTCTCTTTGACACATTCCCCATTTCCATTCTCAATTTTATTAAACCTATTTATGTCTTCTTTTTTTGTGTGCTGCCCAGTTGCATATTCCCCGAGGGTATCACCAGCAGTAATCAACACTTCTGTGTTGACATGAATTATCACTGATATGGTCATAACTATAACTTAACTGTTTACAAAACTTTGAATTTGTGAAACACTAAGGCCGTTTTACCTCAGGAATATATTACCTTAGCTGTATTTGGCAAAATGTTTAGGAAATTTTGGTCCTCAATGCTCTTCAACTTCGTGCTTTATTTTGGCTTTTCAACTTTTTATGAATCGAGCGTCACTGATGAGTCTTTTGTAGATGTAGACGAAACGTGCGTCTGGCGCATATAAAATTTCAATCTTGGTATATATGATGAGTTTATTTCTATCCAAGTATGCAGGCGAGGAACCAGTCATTTTGACTTTTTCTATTTTTCTATGTGTAAACCAGTTTACGTTTTAAGATCTTTGAAATACCAACAATGATGAAGGTTTAACAGACAGACGGCCAATGTTTTTTAATCCCACCTACTGATAGTGATCATTACTAGGGAACAACCGAACTTATAGGACGACGTTTTGAAAAGGTTTATCTCAAAATTCAGAAAGTTCAAGAATAAGATTTCAAATGCTATTCTAAGGATTCGGGAAAGACCGGAACAATTTCCCGTATAAAGAGTGAGTAATAGGAATTACTTCAATAACAGAAACTATATCAGTCTAGGAACAGTTCTTTCAGCTGTAATTAACACTAGTCATCATTAAGTAATATCATATCTATTATTAACTACACAATATTTGTAAGGCCAATGAAACACAAGATAAGACTGTATAATTTCAGCTGCAACGTCTCATGACTTCAGGTAGAAGTTCACTGACAAATCACTATCAATCTTTAATTTAACAATGTCTCAAATAATTCCAGTGCCACAAGCTTCTGAATGAATTCTTCTCTAAAGACTCACTCTGATTCTACGCTCAAAAAAAGAGGGGCGAAAGATACCAGAGGGACATTCAAACTCATAGATCGAAAATATACTGACATCGCCATGGCTAAAAAAGAAAAAGACAAACAGACAAAATTTTAAGACTTTAAATTTCTATTGTGTTTTTTTTTTTTAATTATAAAAAAACATCGCGGACGTGGTGGTAAATACCTCCCTTCGAAGATACCCGGGGGATTTTGGGGTGTGAGTATTTGATATTTACTTTGAAAGATTGTTCGACTCAAATTAACACTCGCTCTGTTAAAGCGCTTCTCGTTTGTAAAAGTGGGTGCATACATTAATTAAAAAGAATCGAATATTAAAAACTCGTCATGTAAGTTTTGCTTAGGTTAAAACCCATCGGTATAATCCATTCAAATCGAAGGCTTGGAATCATAATGAAATTAGCATAATCACTAAAATATCATTTATTGTTTTGAGATGAAATAACCGTAGAACTTAACGAAAATATTTATTACATGTTCTTCCTATCAGATATTTAACTTAGTTAATCACGAAATGTGGGAGCACCAGAGTACTGGTAATGATAAGAACATTTGTCCTTGCATTGGTATAATTATATAAGTATCAGATTCTGTAACATGTGTTACACAACTCTGTAAGGATTGTTTTCCAGTTGTGAAATCTTAGGTAAGAACAGTGTAACCTGCCTAATCTGATACCTGAGTATTCCAACATCCTGCTTTAACCGACACATTTTCATTGTCCCAAAATATGCCTATCCTTGCAGAAAAAACCTGAGTATTCCAACACCCTGCTTAATCCGACATTTAAAAAAAATAAATCTGATTTGACGACTTGTGTAAGACTATACATACCTCATGGAACACCAATAGAGTGAATTGCTGCCCATGGTCTCTTGAGAACTTTGATCTTATTTCATCAATTAAATCTTCAGAAAAGATGTCAGGGAAAAGAGGCATAATAATTGTAACAATTGTATTTTAATACCCTCGAAAACGCAGCTATTTTAATTGTTTTCATCAGCAACACAATGACTTTGCTATATCCGTAAATGAAAAGAGTAGACTAGTTTCCTGAACGGAATATAGCTACTAAGTGACTATGAACATATTTGTAAAGCACTTTTTAATTTATTGTATTACTTTAGTTTTATTCTTTAAGTTACTATGTGTACCATATTTTTATTTTTGTAAAATTTGCGATGTTTTAGCAACTGCGTTTTTGCGTACGGATTGCTACGTGCCTGTAAATAGATATAAATGAATAATCTTAGTCAGACTAAGATGAAAAATATTGTTAATACAGATTTTCCCCATACCTCATGGTGTTAAATTTACAAAACAAATGATTTGATTGATAGCGTCAAAAAGACTAAAATAAAAATATTTTCTGACCAGACAAAAAAAAAACAACCTTGAAGTTAAATGGTTACTCTCTTAGGTATACAAATTGAATTATTTGTTTCATATGAATGTTCTACTCTATCTAGAACATAGTGTTTGTATACAATATTTACGCAAACACGGGAACTAATTTAGAACGAACCTACTTTCGTTAATCATACTTTTGACTTTTTGACCCTGAAAGAGTCACGTTATGGAGTAATAGATAAGACCAGTGGAATTTCAAGTTCATTCACAAATAATTTTATTTCAAGGTAGCAACAATGAAATTAAATTTTTTTTTTTCAGGTGCGTTCAACTCCATTCTTAATTGACCAGAAAATGCCAGCTTCCCTGTCGAAGTTGGTGGTTCCTCCGGCTAACGTCACCAAAATATTATGCATGTCTTAACCAAGACGAAAACACTTTGTGCTCATTATATAACTATAGATTGAAAATTCAATAAATTATCTGAATGAAAAACATATGTTTGACCATAATATCTTTCACAGCCAATTGCAGTTTACAAAGTGATTTATCTGGACTGTAGTGTTTCTTGTAGAATGCTGTTATCTTAATAATGATATTAATACACTATTCGACCATTCTTGAAAAGAGTATCCTGCGAATTAGGCAAAACTGCAGTAGAAAGTGGTCAGAGAGACTTATAGAATCAGTTGAAACTAGCAACTGGTTACATTCGGTGACAACATGTCCGGAAATGAGTCTTAATATTAATTTTACAAGTGAAGAAAATTTAGTTAAATACACTAAAATGATTTTGTTTCTAGCGTAACAAGAACTGAAAGCTTCAGTTTACTTTTCCGGAGCACCTGAGTGTCTCGCAAATTTTTGTTGGTTTGTGTTGCTCAATCTTTTATGTTTTTATGCTTTTTAATTGCCCACTATGGTATCTTTTTTCAGTGTCGTTGGTTTGTTCTTATGTTGTGCTGGTATGGAACTGTCCAAGATTATGGTAGGGTTGAGCGATCTCATAGATGTTTAAAACAACCCCAAGTGAGGAGTCTAAAACTCAGCTGTTGTCGTTTGACGATATTCATTGTAATCATTTTCGTGTGTTTGTTTGTTTGGTAAATAAATACGGTTTTCTCGTTTGAATTGTCTTACAATTTGTCACGTCGGGACATGTTATATATTTCTTTACAGTATTGTTTCCTTGAAGGTTGTAGTTGCTTAATTCTTCTTCAAAGTGGATAGTAGTCTCATTGGTAATTATAACACATCTTCAAATTTTGAAATAGTCCTGTTGTTTTTTTTTAAGATTTTAATTGTGCGTTCTTTTCATGGAGATTAATAGTGATAACGCAGTAGAGTACTAGTTAAAAAAAACCATCATACAGTTCCGGTATGATAGGGTACCTAAAGTACAGGTTGCATTCAGAGGCACTTCACCCAAGTTAATTGGCGACAAAATCTCAAACATGAAGCAATATCGAGTATTATGAACCCTACAACAAAAACTGAGGTTACCTCTGGTGTTCCTGAACAAATCCGGTTAACAAACTTAAACACATCAATTAAAAGGAAAATAACGGAACTGTAACAAAAACACACGCAAATATACATAATTCTGCAACTTTGTAATTATGCAGATTATCAATTTGAATTTCAATGAACCCATTCATATCTTTTTCTTGTGCGTAATGCCAGTGCCATATGTGGAGCAGGATCTGCTTACCCTTCCAGAGCACCTGAGATCACCCCCGGTTTTTGGTCGAGTCCGTGTTGCTTAGTCTTTAGTTTTCTATGTTGTGTCTTGTGTACTATTATTTGTCTGTTTGTCTTTTTATTTTTTAGCAATGAGTTTGGCTGTCCCTCTGGTATCTTTCGCCCCTCTTTTATGTGATATTACATGTATTACACAGATTGTGTTCGATTCCGATTATAGAGATAGGGAGTTGCTGTCGCAGATCAAATTCGCCCCCAACGGTGTGCATGTCATTAAAAACCCTTTATACGGACATCATTGGTGCAACATAAGCTGTAAACATTATAAAGTTTCTGGGTTCAAATAGGTTTCATCGTGGTTTGTGTTGCTCATTTACTTTTTTAGCGAAATGTTTTGTCGACTATTATTTTTTCAGGTATTTGAAATATATTATTTTGGCAGTCTGACCTTATATAGCTTATTGCTTCTTATTACATCCATTTGTATCTTTTCTATATATTTGTATCTAATACTATCGATGTTTTTTTGCAAAATTGGTATCTCAGTGGAAACATTCTCTTTGGAATAAAACTCTTATCGGTTATATACGATGAGTTAAGCTCATTGCTAACGGTTGTTTAGTGCCATATAGTAGTTTACATCCTCTTCCTGTGACCTCTAGCGGCGAGTAGTAAGAATAGAATAAGAATAAGAATAGTTTTATTTGTCAGTCAAGACGCCCATGAAGAGCAGACTAATTAATACAAATTGTGATATATACATATGATTAACATTGATTTTGTTGATTACAGTGATGAAAAATAAAAATAAAACAAAACAAAACAAAAATATTTGTTATGGTCGATAAAGGACTTAAAATCATATATAATGTCCAATATCAGTGACCTAATTTTTTTGGATATGTATGCACAACCCAGTCTTCTTTGTTATTATAGACTGAATAATTTATATCCAATAAAAATAATATACATTTTAAAAATTTTAAAGAATTTGACATCTTATTACAACCAGAGATGTCTGGAGTCAGTTAATTTTATTTTTCTCACATTCTAAATTAAAAATTAGATTATCTTTTTTCTTATGAACATATTTATCTTCACATGACATAAACCAAATAAATTTTGACTTCAAATCAAGGTTTTTTAAGTTGACTAATTGGCAATTGTCCCAAATCTCCTTTTTGAACTCTACAATTAGGAAATCTATAAATAGATATAATGAGATGTGGTATGAGTGCCAGTGAAACAACTCTCCATCCAAGTCACAATTTGTAAAATTAAACCATTATAGGTGAAAGTAAGGTCTGCGGCACGGAGCCTTGGATCACACCCAATAGCAAGCTATAAAGGGCCCCAAAAATGACTAGTGTAAAACCGTTCAAAGGTGAAAACCTACAGTATAATCTATACAAAAAACGAGAAACGAGAAACACTTATGAACCACATCAACAAATGACAACTACTGAACATCAGATTCCTGACTTAGAACAGGAGCAAACAAATGCAGCCTTCACCCTTATTTGAAACAATAATGTAACATCACAACATAGAAAAACACACTATAAAATATCAATTGAAATGGATTAACTCAATCAAAAAACATATTAACACAAGTAAACATACATTGAACGAATACGTTTGATTTATGATACAATGTAAATACAAAATCAATAAAATAGAATAAGGGGTAAAAATAAAGATAACAGTAGTATACCGTTGTGAGATATTAAACAATAACCTTGAACAAAAAGCCGCAAAATACAAAATTATTCACATGTTAATGAAAATAATTTGGTTTTAAGGTATACCGTTAAAATTGAGAAAGGAAATACTTTTAAAAAAATAAATCATTTTGTTGTTCATAGTACGAAGAAGTGAACATTTATAGTCTTACCAAACACTTATCAAAGCTAGTACATAGACGAGATATAACCCTGAATAAGTAAAAAATCAAATAACGAAAAACATTTAAAATAGTATCAACAGGTCAAATTAACAAGAACGTACGATTTGAGTGTACTCGCAGTTACTGACAGCTAGAAAAAAAAAAAAAAACAATAAACTAATAATAAAACCATTATGCATCAAAGACTAAAATCAACTAAAACACATCCCATTGATTTAGTATTTTAACGTCATGGACAGTCAAAGAAGACATGACTTGTGCAATGCCAAATATAAATATCTCGACAGGCAGTAGGATAGTTGAGTTATAGAAAATATAATTTTTTATTGCATGATGGCACTGGAATATCAGTCATTGTATTAAAAACAAATGTTTCATTTACAAGATAAGATACCATAACTCTAACAGACTAATAACACTAAAAGCCTATTCACACTATGTAAATGAATATAAAATTGAGCACACTGATATCAATTTCTTACAAAATCATTGTAACTTTTTCTATAATTACTTGTAAAAGAGGGGCGAAAGATACCAGAGGGACATTCAAACTCATAGATCGAGAATAATATGACAACGCAATTGCTAAAAAAGAAAAAGACAAACCGACAAGTAATAGTACACAAGACACAACATAAAAAACTAAAAACTAATCAACACGAACCCCACCAAAAAACGGGGGTGATCTCAGATACTCCGGAAGTGTAAGCATATCCTGCTCCACATGGCATCTGTCGTGTTGCTCATGTTATAAGTAAGGGTTATAAGCATATATGAAATACTGTTATGATGTTTATATTGTTTCTGGGATATACGAATGACAAATTACATGCCTAAATCGGAAGCGTGATAGAATGCTCAATTATGGCGATAGCAAAAATTCATCAAATGATCAATGGAAATTTCAAAGAAATTATTAATAAAGATACAAAATAATCTCAGTATATATTAAGGTAAATCAGAATTATACATATTTGTTTATAAACACTACTGTTAAATCAAATTTAATGTTGAATATGAACAATACATGATCACAACAAATCAACACATCTTTTTGTACCGACACCCTTGAATATAAAACCCTATATACATATATACCACTTGTTACACTATTCATTCCATATTCATTCACATTGTAAAATATTATGTCGGAATGTATGCTCATATTAAGAACCTCCTCCCTATGTTCACCTTCCGACTATATATAATTAAGGCGAAGGGTGTGATTGCATATTATCTTTTTTTTTTTGGTGTACACGTGAGTGGTTCACACCTTTATACTCTCTCGAGTTACAATGTATTACTATATATTATGGGCTTATTCACGACCTTTTCAATATCTCACAGCTAAATAATTATTTACATTATTTGATAGTATTTGATTTTTTATTCTTTCCCCGAATAAATTGTGAATTTAGACCGATTTATTTTCCCTTCCACCGGAAGAAAAAGAATTGTCAACTACATTGAAGTCGTGTTTTAATCGAGTCTTTCTAAAGTTATTATCTCTGATTGTAAATGAGGAAAATTTTCTAAAATAAATTGTTATATATAACATACTATAACAGCTCGGTTATTTTTTTTTGTGTAAAATCAAGTTAACTAAAGTAAGCGATCTGTTTTTCCGAGTTCTGTTAAACCAGTTGGTGTAGATTTTTAAAATGCTTTCTTGGTGTTTTAATGAAATTATTTATGCAAGAATTTTTAGGATACACAAAATCTGTTAGCTATTAACTCTGCATAATCATTCGAATCATTATTAGCGAAATTGATAATTTAAAAGCATATGAAATAAAAGTGAGAAAAAAAATGTTCGGAGAAACCAGATTAAATTTCTTTTTACTTTTATATGTTTTAAAAAACAACGTATTTCTAAAAAAAAATGTTTATGCTTGTTTACTTTTGAAATAAGATGATTTAGATCAAACCTAAATTTTGTAACAAAGGAGCCATAGGAGTAACTATGCATCCACCTCCAGGATAATCAGCAATTGCCATTCCAAGGCAACCAGTTTCATTGTTTCCTTTTGTTATATAAACACATGCTCCTGAATCTCCTTGCTGAAAAGGTATGTTGTGTACTGCAAGTTGATTAAAAAATCTTAATGTTCTTTGAGAATTAACTTCTTTATTACGGGCCTCATTGATAATAGCAGGTACATGCACTTGCATGTGAACGGACGTATTCACTTGAGTTTGTAGGTATTTAATGATGCGAGTTTCAATGTTAGTCGAAGCAGTTTTTAAGTCTTCTCTTTCCAAACCCTTTCAGATACTTCTGATATTAAGCTTTCAGAATCTTTGAACTCTGAAACTGCACTTGCACAAACAACCTTGACTTTCTGTCCAGGTAAAACTTGAGGTGACCGTATGTAACTGTCTTGCAAATAGCGGGATTTCAATCCTGTATAAGTAAAGTCATAATACGAGTTACTAGTAACTAACGAATTATCAAACTTACCATTACTGTGCTAATCTTAATCAACCAACCATGACCGTAATCGAAAATACGTTTCTGAGATGAGTTTATCACTATAACAGTATTATTTAGCACTACTTTGATATTAAACGTAAGGAATTTGCAAAATTCTTACTCAAAGGTTATTGCAGTGTTACAATTCCCCTGTGTTCACAATTTAGAATCTCAGTTTTTTGTAGGAATCCAGTTGTTGTTTGATTTTCGACGTTTACAACTATTAGAATTGAATCCTCTCTTTTAGAATTGTTTTATTATAATGCCAAAACTTTGAAAATAAAAGTTGCAGTTTCAAAAAAAAAAAAAAACCCCACATTTATCTTGTTGCAATATCAAACTATACACATGTGACTTTATTGAACCAGCATAAATGCAGGGCTAAAAATGATTTGTTTTTGGAAAGCCAATTCCATAATCTAATTTAGACAGTCGTAGTCATTTCCTTCGGTGCAATCTATCATAAAATGGAAAGAAAAAAAAATTTTGATTGTTTTCATTTGAAATGCAACTCTACAAACTATTTACTTTTGTTTCTTTTTTGTAGTCTTCAAACTCCTGATTTGGCATTTTACGAAATGTTAAGCGCTAATTCATATGGTACAACTATTATGACATTTTGTTTTCGTTCTCACCCAGTTTTAATATTTTGCCCTCTGTTTTATTTCCACTGAGTGTACATTTGTACATTTACGATGCATGGATATATGCCATTTTTTGTGTGTTACTACTAAAACTTCATTAGGTTAGATAAAGTTATGAGACCACTCCGGCTAAGTTTTTATTTGACCGCAAACAAATTTTTGGGTCATATATTGATATCACGTCGTCGTCGTCGTCGTCGTCATCCAAAGACATTTGGTTTCCGGAAACTAACTTGTTTTTAGGGGTGATGGTCCCAGTAGTTTAGGAATTAGGGGCCACAAAGGGGCACAAGCATCTTTTCTAGTTTCAGATAAATAACTTGTGTATAAGTATATTGATTGCTTTGAAATTGTACCACAAGGTTCAATACCATAAGTAAAAGGCTTAGATTCATTTGGGGGTAATTGTCCAAACCGTTCAGGAATTAGGTACTAAAAAGCATTTTTCTAGTTTTCAGACAATACCTTGTGTTTAAGTGTATCGATTTCCCTTAAATTGTACCACATTTTACAGAAGGAAATTTCTTCAAAAGTGTTTTTGGTAAAGGGGGGAGCGGGGGGTGGCGGGTAAAAAAACCCAATTTTTTGGGGCGGGGACAATTTTATTCCTAAATCATATAGAACATTTCTTCATTTTTTTTTTGAAAAAAGAGGGGGAATAAAACATTTTTTGGGGGGTAAATTGTTCCCTCAAGATTTCAGAAATCAATTTTTCAAAGAAAATTGTTGTCACAATATATTTTGCTAATTTTTATTGTTTATAGTCTGACAAAAAGTTTACTAAGTATTGCGCAAAAGCACAACAGCAAAATATCTTTAACATGGATATAATTTTATTCGGAAATTTAGGAAAAACAGAAAATAATATTAAAATAAAAAATTTAATAATACTATTATCAAAATTCTTTATTTATAGAACAAATCTGTGTGAAAATCAAGTCAGTTTTGCAGGGCTGAAAAATTATCTAAAAGAAAATCTAATACTAGAAAAGAATATATTTTTTAAAACAAAGCCTCTTCACATTGCCAACCTCTACTGGGACCCCTGGCTTCCATTACAAGAATAATTTACGCTTAACAAATTAGCATTACCCTATGTAATGTTACTGCGTATATTGTTTTAGCCTTCTCCACACCACTATATATGTTATATATGATATATTGTTATATAGATATAGGAAGATGTGGTATGAGTGTCAATGAGACAACTCTCCATCCAAGTTACAATTTATAAAAGTATATATATAGTAACTATTTGATTGGCTAATACAGAATCACGTGTCATAGTTAAATTTTGATGTTTTTTTCCAAAAATTGACAGGAGCGATGAATAACCCCAACAAATTGAAGCCTCCATCGAAAAACCCTATTATTCACCGGTAAATAACCCTTGTCGTACCCAATGATCATGAGTTGACTCCCTTTAAAGTATGATGTCACTTAACATCAGAGAAACAAAAACAAATATGGCAGCGACCAGGTTAGACGTCAATCAAGTGACGACGGAACAAGACGTTACAAGACTTGGAAATTCATCTAGTGTCGACGTTATCTCTTGTAAACGGCCCTTTTCAGGGCCATCTATATTTGACAGAAAGAGTCTACCTTTGTTGTACACACGCGAAATGTCAATAGACACACAAACGTTTTCTAACGTAAGTGTTTTGACTATCTGTTACAATATTTTACTTTTGATAGCAATATGTTCGTTCGGTATAATAAAACAATTATGGCTCATTGAGTCGATGAATATCCAAAATGGTCAACCCGAGTAAATGTTATTCCCCTCGGGCTAAAGCCCACGTGAAATAACCTTTACTCGGGTTGACCATTTCTGATATTCACCTCCTCAGCGGGCCATAATTGTATAATGTTTGAAAAAGTTTTGGCTGACAAATTTTGTTCTAAAAGATGTTTAATCGATTTTTTTCTAAAGTTAAGAAATATTTTTTTTAATAGTAAAAGTCAAATTTGAGCACATTAAGTGTTAATACCGGAAGTTGTCTACAATAAGTGGCACACAAAGCTGAAAGAAGACATGCTTCAAAGAACTAGGATATTCACACACATATCAGTTCAAAACGAGCCCCAAAGTTTTGTGTGTGTTTTTTTTGTTCATCTGTACGTTTCGGATTTTAGAGAGGAGTCCATTTCGCAGACGTAATATACATTACTGTTAAGAGGCCATCTGAGACCCGCCTTCCGGTGGGTGATTTTGCCGCTAAGTTGAAGACCGGTGTCATCGGGCTGATTTCCGCTCTTTGATCAAGCTGTTGTATCTTCGATACATTTTCTGTTTGAAATCCCTTTTCTGTCAAACATCCTGCGAATCCATATCTAGTGAAAAGTACACAATTGGTAAAATAACAGATCAGATGGGTCAATAAACCGTACGCGCTTTAAAGTTTGTATTCATAAGTAGTGCGTTAACAAAAAAGATGTCCGTGCAGTGATATCAGACATTTCATGGCATTTTAACCTGTAACGACAAATCAGATATTTTACAATAAGAAACTTTTCGTTGTGTAACACTGCAAACTGTGCTCAGCATTATTCTATTCGTTTTTTTTAATGACATCATAAAACGTGTGATGACATTATGCTTACTAAGATACTGTAACGGTTATTTGATTCGGGATTGTAGACTAGTTTTTATGTTGTTCGTTCTATCAAAAAAGTTTGAGTTCTGCAGACGTTTTTTTTTTTGTCGTAGCCAAGCTTTTGATGATATCTGCTATTTGTGGTGCCAAATACGACACACGTTACTAAAGAATTGCTTTAAGCATCACATTGGTGTCAGAAGTAGTGATTATTATTTTTTATTTTAACATTCATAAATTCTTTATTGCACTCTTTGCTGTTTTAACAAAATACTTGATGTACAGCATTCGATCAAGTATCCCTGTTGCACACAATTATTACTGAATATCCAGGGAGAATATACAGTGAAACTGATTTGATTTTATACATAGTCATTTTAATACATTTCTGTTTTTCTATAATTACTTTATAAATAATCATAATATCATATAAAATCTTATCGAAATAAAGATGTTACAGAAGCTGTGTCGTGAAATTTACGAAGAAAAATCCGTTATCGATTCTTTCAATACAATTTTGAAACATGTGAAAGTGTGTGAATGAGAGACAGCGTGGTTACTGTTTCTGATACTTTTTGTTATTTTATACCTTTGGATTTATACAAGTTTTTGGAAGTGTTGGATAATAATAAAGAATGGTAAGTTACATTTGATACTGTTTGTTTCTTATAAGCTCTTCTCATGAAACTTTATTTACAAATTTTACCTCAATTTAACTACCCGTGACCTTTATATTTGTAAACATGACAATTATACTTATATATATTTTCTTATAGTTTCACATAAAAAAAGAAAACAATCATTAAACATATAAAAGTAAATACCATTGTACAAAAGCTTTGTTGACTTCTATAAACATGTACAGATAAGATAGGATACATGATGTACATTATATAAAAAATATTTCTTTTTTCTACAATACATTTACCCCCCCCCCTTTTTCTTGCCAATCTAATTTTATGCTTCACTTACATACATACATAGAAGTAGTGATTATTGTGAATTTATTCGACTGAGAAGTTAGAAAAATCATTGAAAAGTTGGCTGTTTGGAAAACCACGTGAGTCAATGATTGGGCAATCCAGAAGCGGATCCCCGTCACATCCCAAACATACTATTCCAGAGAGATCTTATATTTTGTTTTAACTTATACTACTGAAAATTGTTTAAATTTTACAAAACATTTAGCTGACGACATTTTGGATTTAAAAAAAAATCAACTCCGGTTGCTCTGAGCTCGTCACCAAATTTCCGGACATACAGTGATACACGTTGATCTACAGGGAATACAATCTTTGTAAATTGCAAATAAATAGCAGACATGAATGACGATCGGGAAAGACAATTTAATACAGTCATCGAGAGAAAAGTCAGCGAAGATTCCCAACTAAACAGTTACACTGGGGGAAAGCGGCTGTTCGTAACTTCTGTTACGTACTGCCCAATATGGCAGATGACAGTACCGATAGGATTTTTTATTTCCTAAATACTTTTGAACAAAAAAATTGTTGGTAGAGAAAATTGGTAATTGTCTGTATAATATGTAGGACAACATGAATAACAGGCGTTCTGGAGATAGAATATCAAAATAATGATTTTATACGACGGTAAAAAAAAAGCAACTTTGAAGGTAGTCGTTCGTAACGTGAACTATTTATATAGAACGACTGTTCCTTCAAATTAACAAAAACCAAAATAAGCAATATGTGTACATCACGTATATGACTTTATGACACGTATTTTGGAACCAATAAAAAATGAAATTCTACTTTAGGTTGTATTGCAATTTTATTTGACAAGTAACAAAAAGATATTTTACTGAATAAAAACAGAGCTTTGAATAGAGATAAGACAGATAATACGGATGGCAGACATACACATATATATATTTATACTGCACTCGTTCTATTTGAGCAGTCAAAATGCGTTGACCGTATATTTCTATGTCATATACAGTCACTGACCTGATATCACTTTTCCTCATGAATATTTAAATAGAAATTGCCGAAATTATAATTAATTATTCATACGACCTATTCAACCTGTTCTTGTTTCCAATGTATGCAACGACTCAAACTTATTTCTTTTGCAATTTTTAGAAAAAAAACATATTTCACTTGTTAATACTTTTGGTTTGCAAACTATAAATCATTAGGTTTTATGCTTATTGTTGATATTTTAGTTCATTCTCAAACAAATTCGTTCACCATCGACTGCGGGTTTCAACAGGCAATGTACATTTCATTGTTATGTATATTTCCCCGCCTGCATGATATGAGGCCTTTTTATAAAAGGGGGAAGTTTCCCAATATTTAAATCAAATAATAACATTAACACATTAAACAACAAATGAAAATGTTTTTTTTTAGATTGCAGTATAAAGACAATAATAGTGCATTGACTTGACATATCAACGATATAAGGATTCGGCCCGAAACGGGGAAAAAGCTCGGCAGAGCCTCGCATTTCCCTGTTTCTAAGCCTCATCCTTATATCGTTGATATGTCAAGTCAATGCACTATTATTGTCTATACACATGTATATAAGAAATATTGCCGTCCCAATAGACGTCTAGAAATAAATATTCAAAAGTTTTCGTAATTTTTATTTGACGCTATATTATATATATGTCATTTCAAACCTTTTGTACTTGGATAATGAACAAAGTTAAATAAAAAAAAATTCAAAAGATAAATAAATTATGGATAATTTTTGCATCTGTTGTTTTTGTTCTATATAACTCCGACAAGAAACAATCAAAATGTACCCTAATTGGACAATAGAAACGTTAAATAAAAAAAAACCGGAATATTTATGGAATAACTAATCGAAAAATTTACAAAAGAAAATATACAACACATTAATTCAAGAATGCGCGTAGTGCATGGGCTAATTATCAGTTTTGTCCAGTCAAGAGATACGTAGTCATAGTTTGATCATGCATCTAGTATCCGTGAATGACAAGTCAACAGGGCAATTTATCAGTAAACATTCAGTTGAAATAGTGCGTTAAAAATGTCATATTTTATTTAACGACAAATTCATGTGCTACCAAACTGGCTGCAAAATAACATCTGGCAATTCTTAATCAACAGTGTAACTCGTATTAAAACAGTTAAAAACAAAATGGAAGAGCGTTTAGCATTTAGACCCCACCCTAACCCCCCCCCCCCCCCCCCAAAAAAAACAACTAAAAAATATGATTCGTTATATGTGTAAATTAATACATGATTATGCCAACATCACAATTTTGCACTATTATCAATATTAATTCGATGATATCTTTAAATATATTTTTGACCGCATTGAAGACTTTTTACATCTTTGCGAGTTCAAAAAGGCACACATGGCTTTATCAAACCTCATTTGCCCTGAAACTTGAGGTGGTATATTGGAAATGGACAGAAATGTTGCCTTCCAACATGCCACTGACGGACACCACAAGTATTGTTTCAAGGGTTCTTTACTTGCAGAGAGAGGGGCACTCTATCTACAGGAGGTTTCGATTTTAATGTTCACCTAATGTGCTACCTACTTTTACATTCCGAATAGCCAAATGAGAGATCATATTTTAATGGACACGATTTTGAGTTCATGAAAAGGACACCCTTTAACCACTAGACAAGTTTTGCAGTGTTCATTTTTTGTCTTTGTAAATTATTTACCTTTAAAGTGTATTTTGTTTGTGGTAATATCCTTTTGGCGTGACTATGTATTTCGGCATCCCGCCAATGTGTAGTTGTGCTGTGGTCATTTTTTTGTTTTCCTCTTTCGTTTGTGCTTATTGTGGATTCATTATTATCATACCTCCTATACATTTCTAGGAATATGATTGGTTAAAAGCGTCCGCGTGGAGACCGTGTATATTCCATATTAGGTTAGTAGGGAGGCAGGGCTTATTTCAATACACGGTTAGTAGTGCAGTTACGACTTTGGCACTATTTGATTATTTAAATGTATTGGAAGTTCTGTTAAATATTGTTATATCAAGGTTGTTGATATTAAATTGTTATTGTTGACATTATGTTTTTGTGTGCAGACCAATGGAAGTAGGTTCTTAAAATTGAACACTTGAACACTTTGATATAAAAATAAGAAGAAGTGGTATGATTGCAAATGAGACAACTCTAGTCCAAATTCAACAAATAAAGATAGTCGGTAAGATACATTCGTTACATAGTGTGCTAGTGACCTAACACGATATATACGGGGTCAGCAAATTACATATGGGGTTCGAACTTCGTTCTCACTCCATATGGAATTTACTGACCCCTTATATATCGTATTAGGTTACTAACACACTATGTAACTAATAATATTCGTTGGATACAAACATTCGTGGTTTTCATGGGTACAGAGGAACCACGAATTTAAATATTCAACGAGTTACAAATCTTTTAAAGGAATGAATGCAGACTTTGCCAAAACCACGAGATTAACTATCCACGAATATGCAAGTTTTCCTCAAACTACGAAAATTGGTATTCAAGAAAACAAATGAATCCATAGTATGTGCTTGTGTATTTGAAATTTTGTTTCAGTGTTTTTATAGAGATTAGGATTATACCACAATGTTGACTTCTTTCGTTGATGTGTTACATATTTGTTTATCGTTCATTTTTTGTACATAAATTAGGCCGTTAGTTTCTCGTTTAAATTGTTTTACATTCGTCGCAGAATTTAGACGATGACAGACAGACCAGGAGTTTGAAGTTTTGTCGCAGGAACAGTCCCAGGCCAACTGTAAATTCATACACACCATTGTCATAAACTACAAGGGATACATCCCCCATCTAGACCGTTATTAAGTACTGTACAAAGATGGGAGTCTAGATCAACTCCTATGAACACACACATTATAAAGGATTCGATCAGAAACATACAACATTCGCTTTCTAGTAAGAATGCAGCAATGTACAGTAGTAATAATACACAGCAGACAAGACAAAAAAGTAACAGAGACTGACTTTCCCCACCAAAAACTTCCAACATATGACGGAAAGGATGATTATGAAGGGTTCATTGTCCAATTAAACCGGAAACGAATAGACAGAGGAGAAGAAGTTAGATAGGTACATTAAATGCTTGCGAAGAAAGGCAAGTAAATTTATAACTGCAATTTCGCGACAGGAAGGAGACAGTTTTGAATCCCTGTCGTGTCACATGAAAAACAGGTTCAATCAAAAAGAGCCCTCAACCACTGCACGAAAAAAACAATCTGATAATAGACAACACAATGAAAGAAATGAAGAGTTTGCTGAAGAAGAAAGACGATTAGTTTCCGGAGCATACCAAACAAGTAGTATCGAATTACAAAAGGAACTAGAAGCAGAACACTTTCTGTAGTGCCATAAGAACCCAAAGTTAGCTTATGACGCTTTGAAATTGTCAACCTGTATCTTCGGCATTATATATTGTAGTACAACTAAAACACAAATATCATGCTACGTTGGGAAGAGATGTTGATTTTAATACAAAAAAAAAAGGTCGAGACACGTGACATGGAAAGAAGAGAATGACGAAAAGGAAAACAGTAATGACCAAAATTAAGTAATGGAAACCGTTAGGCAGTTAGTATCTTCAGTTCGGAAAGCAGATAATCAAAGTTTACAGAATGAAATCAAAGCACTTAAAAATCTTTCAGAAAGAGCCATGCTGAATGATTCAAAACCAGCTAACTCAACCTTACACAGTCAACGGGATGTTTTTTTTGTGGCGATGAAAGCCATTTCAAACGTGATTGTCCAAAAAGATCACGATCCCCAAGCCATATAAGAAGACAAGACTGGGTTTGACCGTGGAAGGAGACCTGTTTATAGAATTGGTAGAGGACAAGGTTTATTCATTTCAATTCAAGTCAATTGTAATACGGTCGATGATATTGTGTACACAGGAGCAGATGTTATGGTACTATCTATATCATTTGTAAATGTTATTGGTTTAAGCAGTACTACAGGTATGAAAGCTTGCTTTTTGAATGCAGAAAACGGGACAGAAATGGAGGCTGACTCAAATGTTGTTGCAAAGCTTCAACTGGGTAAGACGGAGGTCATTTGGCAGGTATGTATTTCTCCATAAGAGATGATATTTTAAAAAGAATGTACTTACTGAAAGAAGCAGATGGTATCAAAATGGCTAGACAAGGTGATCTGCTGAGAGGTGAGATTGGAAGAGTTGACTGTCCGAAGGAAAGTGTTGTTGGTGGTTTGGATCCGGCATCATTATAAAACGGTTGCAACATCAGTTTTGGTAGCAATACACAGTTATGAGTTTGGTTTCGCATTTTGGCCCCGGTGGATTGTTCAAATATGAAAGTTATTGTGCAATAAAATTCATTTTTAGACAGCTGAGTACTAATTTAGCCTTCAAAGATGGTTTATAAGAACATAAAGATTATTTTAACATGTTTTATGGGCTATTTTCTGTTTGACTCTCCGTATTTTCATAGCTAGACCGGCCATAGGTCCAGAAATTAATGTAATGTTTACAAACACTTTTTTTCTACACGAAGTTTTTGACGCAATTTTACAAAAAAATGAGATGGAAGACATATGATTTTTATTGGATTTCTTGATAGATATATGTAAACAGTTTCAGGAAAAGTACTACTCTAAGCGATTGAAATTCTACTTGTGGCCAAATTTTAGGAAAATATGCGACATCTTTTCCACCCTTTTTGCAATATTTTATAACAAATAAATGCAGATTGTTGCCATGGATACACCAAAAAGAAATTATATTTTACCATTTCAACTACTGGATATAAAATCTATGGAAGATTCTAATTACATACATATGCATATATATGACACAAATAGTAAGTTTGTTTCGCAAGAAAGCAATGAAAAGGGTATGGTAAAATTTATGATGGTAAATTTTAATATTTTTTCCTAACTGTTTATTGCTACCTTATGGCATACTTACACAGCTCAGAATTGTATAATTAAAGACTTTTCAAACCACAAATCTATTAATATTTAGATTCTAAATCAACTTCTGAGTGGATTAGGTGTTTGAGAATGACAATATATGTAAATTTTATTGTTTACAGTCCTTAGCAACCAAGATTAGACATTTTGACACAAGGCTTAAATTTGTACTCTATTGGCTTAACCCTTGCTCCTGAAGGATTGCACTGTATGTAGTAGCCTAAGTATTGAACGCTTTGTAATTTTCTTGCGAATATATCAAATTATCATTTTTATCAAGATTTCAAGCTACATTTTGACATATATTAAATGTATAGTTGATTCAGCTGTAAGAAACTGATTCCATTTTACCAAGTTTTTTTTATCAAGTCTTTGGTATGCAATAAACATAAAGATTAACATATTCATGCTAAAAAGTGCTAAATTTTGTACAATTTTGCATCATCAGAGATCTTATTAAGATTTTCAACATTAAAAAACTGGCAAAAGAGGTATAGTTTTTAAGATTTTACCACAAATTGAGGTAGAAAAGAGATTTTACACTTTAACTTGGCATCTTTCTTTAAATCAGTTTTTGTCGCGTTTCAGTGTCAAATGCTAACCTTCATAAAATATTCATTACTCAACCAATTTTCAAAAATAAGAGGCCATTTTACTCGTATTAGGTAGCAGAACACAGAAAATTAATTAAATGGGAGACTTTGAAAAAAATATTTACTATTAAGGTAGCAATACACAGTTATGAGTTTGGTTTCGCATTTTGGCCCCGGTGGATTTTTCAAATATGAAAGTTATTGTGCAATAAAATTCATTTTTAGACAGCTGAGTACTAATTTAGCCTTCAAAGATGGTTTATAGGAACATAAAGATTATTTTAACATGTTTTATGGGCTATTTTCTGTTTGACTCTCCGTATTTTCATAGCTAGACCGGCCATAGGTCCAGAAATTAATGTAATGTTTACAAACACTTTTTTTCTACACGAAGTTTTTGACGCAATTTTACAAAAAAATGAGATGAAAGACATATGATTTTTATTGGATTTCTTGATAGATATATGTAAACAGTTTCAGGAAAGGTACTACTCCAATGATTAAAATTCTACTTGTGGCCAAATTTTAGGAAAATATGCGACATCTTTTCCCCCCTTTTTGCAATATTTTATAACAAATAAATGCAGATTGTTGCCATGGATACACCAAAAAGAAATTATATTTTACAATTTCAACTACTGGATATAAAATCTATGGAAGATTCTGATTACATACATATGCATATATATGACACAAACAGTAAGCTTTTTTTGCAAGAAAGCAATGAAAAGGGGATGGTAAAGTTTATGGTGGTTAATTTTAATATTTTTTCCTAACTGTTTATTGCTACCTTTAGTGGAAACTTGCATACAAGAAAAACTTGAAGATGATATATCGGACTTGGACGAGAAAAGTGTGATTGATTCAAAGGTGACACCTTGACCGAGGACACATGCTCAGGACTAGGTTGCTCAAAACTTTGGATAGTGTTAGCCAGTGGTTAAACTGCTTATCCACTGGTTAAGTTTTAACCAATAAATTATTTCTATTGCTCAAAATTTATCAAGTGGATAAAACGTGCTATCCGCTGGATAAATTTAGCCGGTACTTTTTGGCTGGTTACATATTAGTCATTGGTTAAAAACGGCATTGCATTTGATTAACAATGGGTTTTTTAAATTCATATATTTTTAAATTTCAACTAATTTCATTGTTTATAACTTGTCAACCTTTATATCTGTCATATATGGGATTTTGAACCCCATGACCATTTGATCTCAGTGTAAATTTTCACCTCCCCCTCCTAGATTGGGCTAGAAAAAGAAAATTCTGCACTTTACTTCGATCGTATGTCATTCACAGTAAACACTCACTTGTGGCGTTTTACATGGTGATTGTCAAGTCAACAAATTATAATTCATATACATGTCAATTTATAAAATAAAGCCGTGTGTCATCCTAATTGAAAGCAGCCTATATATACACTACCACGGGCGCTGTTCTTTAATTTGTTATACTGTATACACATTGCGATACCTGTCCAGAAATTAAGAAAACAATACTTTATCAACATATTTAGTGGTAATGGTTCATTACATTTGCACGCATTTAATCTACAGTGATAGATCTAGAGTCTTTAGTCTTTAGAAGTGTCAACTTGACACTATAATCTCTCTGTATTTTCTATCACTCTGGTAATTTTATGTCACTATTGTATAAAACTCATTAGTACATTTGTATTTATGTTGCGGCACTGCAGAGAAAAATAAATAAATAAATAAATAATTAAATAATTAATTAAAAAAATAAAAAATAAAAAAAAATAAAAAAATAAATAATTAACCCTTATAAAACCTTAACTATCTATTTTGTGAACCTTCCAGTATCTTTAATAAAGACCCCTAACAAATGTTGAATATCTTCTATGTGATGTTTGTAATTTTCATTTTCTGTTGTTGCTAATAATACTTCTGATTCAAGTGTTAGTTTTGATATTATGAAGTAGAGTGCAGAGCGGAGTTTCTCTCTAGCCTCCTCATAATTTTCACAATACAGTAGATAATGGTCAACTGTTTCTATTTGTCCACAGCTGCATTTGTCGATTAGTGCTGGGCATATCATTGATTTGTAAGAGTTTAAATTACAATATCCTGTTCTTAAACTAGTAGTTATCCGATATATTTCAGTTGACGGTTTGTCTTTTGGAATTGTATTTTTTACCTTTTGTTGAAAGGAATAATATCTTCTTCCTTTATCAATGGTGTCCCATCGGTTTTGTCATTTTAACATTACACTGTCTTTTGCTCCTTTTTGTATATCTTGTTTTGAAAATATTGGAATGCTTTGTATTTTTTCTGCCTCCTGTGCTGCTTTTTTAGCTAGTTGGTCTGCTAGTTCATTACCTTGTATATCAACGTGTCCAGGGGTCCATATTACACATATACATTGTACATATTATGAATCCATAGTTTCAATGTAATTACACGTTGACATGCGTTCTATCAGGTTCGCGTTACTGTGAGGTATAAAATAAATGCTTCAACCCTGTACCCAATACCTGCTTTGTTCTAATTTTTAGATAAAACACATTTCTATAATTCTAGGTTCTCATTCAAAAAGTATGATATTTCACTTTGCCATTGTTGATTTTGTTAATACTTATAATACTTATTTTAAATTTAGTATGTTTTTGGATACCAAATATGTAACGTTATCTGTTACAAACATTTTCAAATCCTATGAAATATGTATTTGATTCAATTTCCAAATTTCTATTTGGTAACTTTAAATTTGTGTTTACTTTACTTTTATCGTAGATATTTTTTGACAATTTTTAATCATTCCCAGATTATTTATCAAGGCAGCCCCTCATCCCCCTCTATGTTATGATAGTAGTAATAGCAGTTCCAAATAATATTCATTTCGCTATTACAATTCTCTATATTTCCCCCATTAAAACAGATGTACTGACAACAGTTTTAAAAGTTATTGCTCTCATTTACTTTTAGTTGGATGAAAGGGGGCCAAAATGAATGTATATTTCCGGTAATATACTAGTATAAGTGAATAAATATTTTCTAACCGAAATCATGCACATCAATTGCTTTTATGCAGAAAATACAAAGAAATTGTATTATATATCTCTTGTACATCTATGCATAAAAGAACGTTGTTAAAGAATGCTTCTTGCTGAATACACATGTAATGGCAGTATTTCATGACATTTTCAGGACAAAAAACAAATATGCCAATTTTTCAAAAATTGTTAGTACAAATATAAACTACCTCTTTTGAAAGAGGTTGTGTTGAATAGGACAGAAATCTCGCCTTGTATCTGTATCTGCATCTGTATCAATATAGTTTCTGCCAATGTAGGCACACTTCCAATGGAGTCGAATATAATAGTGTCCTTCCCAACACAAAATTATACGCAAAGAATATGTCTAATCCAATACACAATAATATATCAATAAAAATGACTTTTTCTGTTCCGCCACCTTTATGGTCAATTAATATATAATTTGACAATAAAAATATTTATCTTTAATTTTAATCCTTGCAACAGGCTACCGATCAATAAGACCACTTAAGGAGATGTTTTAAGGATTCTTTAACGTGCAGATATAGTGACATTCGCCTGCATGAGTCATTGGATTTACCGTCTCCATTTCGATATGACGTGGCTGCGTATCTATACATCCAGCACAGCATATAAAGTCATAGCAAGATTTAAATGAAACTTGAGGAAGGCAAAGAGAAGTTCACGTAAAATGTGACCTTGCATAACTAAACTAGTAACTTTTGACCGAAAATAATCTTTCAAATATAAAATTGTTCAATGCTTGTAAAGCACACAATAAGACACAGGATTTCCTACTTAAAAGTGTTTTGTTTTTGCCGATTAATGACTTAATATTTTATTCCATATTTTTCATACGACCGACATTTTTTGACGTCCGTATACTGGTATGGGGATGTCATAGTCGCCCAAAGACATTTAGTTTCAAGACAATATAACTTGTATAAAAAAAAGAAGGATGAAATTAATTTTGGGTGTTATTGTCCTAACTGTTGTGGAATAAGGGACCACCAGAAGCATTTTCTTGTTTCAGGACAATGTTTTTTGTATAAGATCTCTGTGAAACTGTTTCATAAGGCCCCATACCTCAAAAGGAATGTTGGGATTGATTTACCAGACTTAAGCTGGCACCCACTTTTAGCAGCCAATCAATTTAGCAGCCACTTTTTTCCAGCAGCCAATTTTCATGATATTTCTAAAAACTAAAAAACTGTATCAGACTCAAACGTTCCAAAAATCTCAAAATCTAAGTTTAAAATAATTTTACTACGGAATTCGACATTTTCAGGGCTTGTCGTGATTCTCAAAAGATGACAGTCCGTTTAAACTACCAATGATGATAGCAGCCAGTTTTTTCGGATGACAGTGTTCGTTTGATAACAATTGTACAATTTACAATCGTTATTTTCCATTCTTTTTCTCGTTTTTAGCTCACCTGACCCACAGGGCCAAGTGAGCTTTTCTCATCACTAGGCGTCCGTCGTCCGTAGTCGTCGTCTGTCGTTAACTTTTACAAAAATCTTCTCCTCTGAAACTACTGAGCCAAAGATAACCAAACTTGGCCACAATCATCATTGGGGTATCTAGTTTAAAAAATGTGTCTGATGACCCGGCCCACCAACCGAGATGGCTGCCATGGCTAAAATAGAACATAGGGGTAAAATGTAGATTTTGGCTTATATCTCTGAAACCAAAGCATTTAGAGCAAATCTGACATGGGGTAAAATTGTTCATCAGATCAAGATCTATCTGCCCTGAAATTTACAGACAAATCAGACAATCCATTGTTTGGTTGCTGCCCCTGCATTGGTAATTTTGAGGAAATTTCGCAGTTTTTGGTTATTATCTTGAATATTATTATAGATCGAGTTCAGCAAAGTAAGATCTACAAATAAGTCAACGTGACAAATAAACTGTTATCACAGAGATATGTCTCGCCTTTTTGTAATTTTGATAATGCAAATGTTGAAATTAAAATTGCAATACTTTGACATGTAAGTAATGCATATATTCAAAGTCGATGAACCATGACTGAATGTACATGGCTAAACAATCTCCATGGAATGAGATGTGCCAATGCTAATACAACTGCATACCAAATACCATTGACTTATTATAAGTCGTTCCCTTTAATCAAACCTAAACACAAACATTAACTTGTAAACTGTGTAAAAGTTTCAAAGTCAATGAACCATGATAAGGGGTGGGGCTATATAATCTCCATGGAAACGATACTTGCAAATGCCAATAAATTTGCATACTAAATATCAATGACTTCACATTAGCAGTTCATCGTAAACTGATCTAATCACAAACTAATACATGTAAACTAAGTAAAAGTTTCAAAGTAAATAGACCATGGCAAATATTCTCCATGGAAATGAGATGTGCTAATGCTTATACAACTGAACACCAATTAACATTGGCCTACCACTAGTGGTTCCCCTTAAACTGACCTTATCACAAACTAATACATGTAAACTTAGCAAAATTTTCAAAGTCTATAGACCATGACTAAGGGGGCAGAGCCAAATAATCTCCATGGAAATGTGATATGCCCATGCTTATACAACTGCATACCAAATATCATTGACCTACCACTAGTGGTTCCCCATAAATTGACCTAATCACAAACTAATACATGTTAACTATGAAAAGTTTCAAAGTCAATAGACCTTGACTGAGGGGGCGGGGCCAAATAATCTCCATGGTAATGAGATGTGCCAATGCTAATACAACTGCATATCAAATATCATTGACCTACCACTAGTGGTTCACCATGAACTAGACCTAATAACAAACTAATACATTGTTGACGCCGCTGCCGCCGGAAACAACTTACCTATGTCTCGCTTTTTAACACCGTCAAGGCGAGACAAAAATGTCAATTGACCCCTTAAGGAGTTGTTGCCATTTAAAGTCAATTTTTAACAATTTTTCGTAAATTTTTGTAATCTTTTACAAAACTCTTCTCCTCCGAAACTACTTGACCAAATTTAACCAAACTTGGCCAAAATCATCATTAGGGTATATAGTTTAAAAAATGTGTCCGATAAGCCTGCTTGCCAACCAAGGTGGCCGCCATGACTAAAAATTCGGTACTCCTCGGCATATCCCTACAGCAAAGTTCCGATCAAGACCTAGCTCATTTCTAAGGTAAAAACCCAGACTATTCGCCACTAAAATATTTATCTGGGATCCAGGCCCGTCTGGCCACCACAGGAGTTATAAGTTGTCCCATAACGTATTTTCCATACAAACCACACATCCGGTACTCCTCGGTATATCCCTACGGCAAAGTTCCGAACCAGACCTAGCTCATTTCAAAGGTATTGACCTAGGCTATTCGCCACTTAAATATTTTTCTGGGATTCGGGCCCGTCTGGCCACCACAGGGGTTCAAAGTTGCCCCATAACGTATTTTCCATACAAACCACACATCCGGTACTCCTCGGTATATCCCTACGGCAAATTTCCGAACCAGACCTAGCACATTTCAAAGGTATTGACCCAGGCTTTTCGCCACTTAAATATTTTTCTTGGATCCGGGCCGTCTGGCCACCACAGTTTTAGTTGTGTGTCAATTATTTGCACTGGCACATTTGATAAGGAAATTTCAGTTTTAGATTAATAAATTAGTAATGTCGCATGCCGTACAAAATAGTCCACATAGGATTTTTATAGAAAATACTTGTTCACATTCAAAAAAAGATTTACATTACATGTATATCGACATGTTTTCATTTCATATATACAGAAATTGATATTGAAAATTGTTTCAGTTGAAATACTGAATATTTGAGGATGGCGAGTGAATGGTAAGCTTGTATGTATTTTTTTTCTCGTACATTGCATCTTTTTTATTCAGTTCATGTTCATTATATATATATCACGATTTCTCATATCTTACTTAAATCCATTATTAACAATGTTAGTTGTTCTTTCATTTTTTCTATTTTCTATTCCTACATTGTTTCTGTACCTCTTAATCATAAGGAATAAAAAAAAAAAAAAACAAAAAAAAGAACGAAAAAAACGATTTTGAATTGTACATTTTTTTTTATTAAACAAACAGTGTCCACCGAATAAAGTGGTTGCTATCATTATTGGTACTTTAAACGGACTGAAATTTTTTGAGAATCACCACAAGCCGTGAAATTATCGAATTCCGCTGTTAAATTATATTTAACTAAGATTTTGAGATTTTTGAAACGTTTGAGTCTTATATAGTTTTTTTGGTTTTTAGACATATCATTAAAAGTGGCTGCCAGCTTGAGTCTGGTGATTGATTTGGGGAATTATGGTTCAAACCGTCTATAGGTTTTGTTATAAGATAAGATAAGATAAATTTAATTTCCAATAAAGGACCCAGTATGTACATTGTTTTTTATACTTTACAATTGCAATATAGACAATACACAGAAAAAACAACTCAAAACATGAATAAAATTGAGTTAATACTATATGTAGTCATATAACCATTATGTCTAGTGTTTATTTACCATGCACCATAAGCAGCATCACATCCATTATAAAAAATACGTTAAGTCCTTCCTTGTTGCTGATTTATAAGAACAAATAGTATTGTTGTCCATATGCAGGAGTCACCAAGGGCATAAATTAGGTCGTTAATTTTCTCAATTGAATTGTTTCATATTTTTCATGTCGGCCCTTTTATAGCCGACCACACGCATATGGGTTTTTCTCATTTTTGAAGGTCGTACTACGGTTGCCTATAATTGCTTACATCCATTTCATTTGAACCATGGTAGATAGTTGTCTCATTGGCAATCATACAAAATCTACTTATTTTTAGGAATTATGGGCATAAAAAATCCCAATGATTTTCTGGTTTCCACACAATGAATTGAGTTTAAGTCTAAGGATCTGTATGAAATTGTACCACAGGGTTTCATATAAGAAAAATAAGGTCGGGATTCATTTTGGGGATTCAGGGCCCTAACCGTTAAAAATTAGAGACTAAAATGGGAAAATACTTACTAATACTTTATATAAATTGCTTATATCTTTACCAATTTCAACGGAATTTAATTCAAAGTCTTGAATTCTTTCGTTTCTTTAATATGCTGAATCTAACCGTGTATTTAAATTTGGGATTTTTGGTCCCATTTTTCAATCGGTCCACATTGAGGACCAAAGGATACCAAATTAAACTTTATTTGATTTCATCAAAAATTGAAATACTTGGGTTCTATAATATGCCAAATCTTTCCGTGTATTTAGATTTTGAATTTTGGGCTCCGTTTTTAAATTGGTCTACATTGAGGTCCATAGGATCTAAAATTAAACTATTATGATTTCATAAAAAATTGAATGACTGGAGTTATATGATATACCGAATTTAATCGTGGATTTTAAAGTTTTGAACTGTTTTCAAATTGGTCAACATTTGGGTCCAAAGTGTCAACATTTAGGTCCAAAGTGTACAAAATTAAATTGAATATTTGGGGTTCTTTGATATGCTGAATCTAAACGTATATTTAGATTTTTGATGTTGGGCTGGTTTCAAAATTGGTCCACATTAAGGTCAAAAGGTCTTAAATTACACTTTGTTCATTTCAACAAATAATGAATATAATGGATTCTTTGATATGCTGAATCTCATCATATCTTATTTAGGAGATTGGAAGGCCCCCTTAAAGAGCTAAGTTTAAGGTTAACGCAGCATGTCCCACTATGAATTACGTTGTCTTGTCGGTAGGTCACCCTTTTTACTTCCTGGATAGCGTCCACAGCTAGATATTTTATAATTTTTTACAAGCTCATAGTACGTATAATTACAATGCAAACAATTAATAAATTTATTTTGTTGAATTGGGTTCAATGGATGTTGAAGTCCTTATGTATATTTGTCAGTTTTTTTTTTATTGATTTCGTCATTCTTAAACAATATCAAATACAGACCCAGCATACACGCATAGTCATGATAATGATGATGGATGGATGTCTGCTTAATGTCAAGCGGCAAATTAATTTGCATATTCAGGAGGAAAACATGTTAATGGAATATGAAAATTAACCCTGCTTTGTACTATACTGACACACAGTGTCGAATTTTTAACGTGCTATTTCACAAGGTAACAGTCCGAGGAAAGACATATCACCTTACCTGAATACATTTTTCTGACTCTGAGTCGGCCAGTTTTTGCACTTCTTAATGCCGCGTGTCTAGCGGAGACGCAATTTTTAAATTTCAAAGTCTTTGGTTTGACCCGGGCAGGGTTCCAACCTACGACCTCTCGCAGTCGAGGTGAACATGCTGCCACGAGACCACGGAGTCGGTGCTGTATGGTCATGACCATATGCGTATGGTCCAGGTAAATAATACGATGGACGCTGAAAAGATTCTTTTGCTGTAAATTGAATGAGGTAAGAAATAAGCCGTTAAAAAAAAAATTGACTTACTCCATCATATGGTAATCATTATTACATGATTACAAGACAAAATGAATTTAAGGCAATTTTTAAAACTACTTAAAATTATATCAAAAGCATTTTACAAATTTCTTTATGGACTTTTTACTTACGCATCACAAAAAATATGTCGGCTTTTGAAAATAACTTTTAAAAAATCTAAATGAACAGATAAACAAAAAGTTAGTTGTTTTAATAACATGCACTTGGTGAATTGAATACCGGTACTCCTTTTATCCCCTTTGATTTTGCTAAAATTTATTTTCGGTAAATTCAATATTAAGTCAAATCAAGTTAGTTTTAGGTTATTAAATGTACTATTGTTCATATTCATACGATCTTTTATGTAACCGCAGTTACTACATGCTGTCCCTCTTTTTTTAGGAGCAAAAATAAATAAACATTAGAGACTATTTTTCGTTCAAGCTTATCTGAACACTGGGGGTACCAGGTAAAAATAAAAGCCAATCCCCAAATACTTTCACCTATTAACGACAGTTGAACTAAGATTTATACCATGATACGTTAAATATAAAAAAAAAACGAGTAGTGTGTTCCTGAGAACAAAATTAGAATTTATTTCAAAAATATCTATTTGGTATAAATTCTCATATATTCAGATCGTTAATAACCAAACGAATATATGCCTTTATGATCCCAATACTTATATGGTCCGGAACATAACCACAAATAAAATACATTTATGTGTGCCAGTATCATGTCCCACTATGAATTAACATTGTTTTGCCGGTAGTCCCACTTTTTTGTCCCAAAAAAAAAAAACCTAAAAAAACCAACCCCCCCCCCCCCCCTCCCCCCAACAAACAAAAATAATTAAAGAATACACAGTCCTCCTCCCCGAAAATAAAAAGTAAAAAAAAGTAAAAAATTTAAATCTATTCACCATACCAAAAAATGACTGATGATCAAGGTATGATTTAATGCTGAGCTGAATATATTAAATTTGTGACGATAATGTTCTTCCGGGTAAAGAAAGATTCTTTTTTTAGACATAAACGCGGTCGTATTAGAGAGCACTCTTTTTTCTTTGTAAGATTACGTTACCGGTTACGATCAAAGGTACAAGATTAAGTTTTCTACAGTACATGTAGCCATAATACACTTTATAATGTATTCAGTATATGTTTACATTAAATAAAATCTCCTCTTGTATCTTGGGATGAGTAGAAAGAAGCTGTTAACCACTGGTTAAGTTACCTAAACCAGTGGCTTACTAACCATACTTCAATTTTGCTTTTGAGCAATGGAAAAATAGCCAACTGATAGTAGGCCACTGGATAAGATAATTATCCATTGGATAAGCTAACCAACGGCTAAATTTAGCCATAGTTTTGAGCAACCCAGTCCAGGAGTCGGGTGGGACTGTGAATAAGAACGATAAGCAATCATAGGAATTAGTAGCTGTAATCTCAGATAAGTATAATGCGTTTACCGACGACGAATCTGATAGGTCAAGGAAAGAGAATTCAGGATTGGAAGATCAAATTACTACAAAAGAGGGACGAAAGATACCAGAGGGACAGTCAAACTCATAGATCGAAAACAAACTGACAACGTCATGGCCAAAAATAAAAAGACAAACAGACAAATAATAGTACAGATGACACAACAGAGAAAACTAAAGACTAAGCAACACGAACCCCACCAAAAACTGGGGGTGATCTCAGGTGCTCCGGAAGGGTAAGCAGATCCTGCTCCACATGTATTTCATTTGCTCAGACTGTACACGATTTGGATTTATTAGTCGACATAACCAAAAACATTCAACAGGATTCAACAATGCAATATGTCGAATCAGAACAGAAGGGGATTATATCACTTGATTTGGGAACACAGGAGTCCAGTCTCAAGTGGTATTATGAATGCTGTCAACGTAACCAAGAAAACAGAGTATCTCACTGATGCCTTAAATACAACGATTACAACAAAAACGGATAACAGGTCAGATTCCAGTGAGACCAGGACACAGACTTCTGACTCAAATGAGAATCATCAGATCACTGAAGAAGGACACCCATCTAAAACCACACGATATGGACGAAAAATAAACCAACCGTTGCGTTTCAAAGATGGACAATAAACATTAGTGCAAACATTAGAGACATTCCTATGTAGAACTGACTATAACAAATTATACAGAAAAAGGGGAATAGTAAAACGGTTATAATTAGGGATTGTAAACTAGTGTTTATGTTGTTTTCTCTATCAAGAAAGTTTGAGTTCTGCAGACGTCTTTTTGTCGTAACCAAGCTATTGTTGATATCTGATATTTGTGGTGCCAAATAGGACCCACTGTACTAAGGAAGTGCTTTAGGCATCACAGTACCAAATGTGCATTTCTCATTGAAAATGGGATTTAACTGAAATACATTCAAATAAAAATATTCTTTATATTATACAGAATTATGTGGAAGGACAAGTTTTTAAAAGCAGCACTACATTGCGTTTTATATTATATGAAAGCAATGATGTTCACATATTTTATAGTGGGTTCAAGTTTGTTGAAAAGATCAGATTTCCAGTGGTAACAATTTTTAATTATCTTTAAGTAATTTTTTTTAATTTTTACATTTTTGCATTATTATCCAGTTTAAATGCACTTTTAGACATCCTAAAATTTTAAATACTTTAACATGGTCTGATGCAACTCCAAGTGAGGTACTCAAAAGTAGTGCGTTAACATCGATTGCAGGGATATTGGACATGCTTCATTTTTCAAGAAGTGACTGACATTAAGCATTTATGATGATTTGGAGAGCAGAGTACCATATAATAAAACTAACTTAATTTTCAAAGAACTTACTTAGTATTGTGTGGAAAAATTAAGTTTTTCCTCGAGAAACCGCATCACATAAGGCTTTTCGGGGAGTGTGAAGTTACGGAAACATTAATGTCACGCTTCTCTTTCACAACGTCAAAGTCAAAGACAAAAGAGAAACAGACAGATGCCAGGTAAAAAAAAAAATAGCATGGATTCAAAGATTGGTCAACAACTACTCTATCAAAATCTTGGAATGAAAACTCAATAAAGATACAAAGATTATAATTTATTCGCCAGACTCAACGTTAATCTACATGCATTTCATCATTGGCGCTTGAATGAAACAACTGGAAGATTAGATTTACCCCAAAGTTAACGGGATTTCTGTACGCTTCGACCTATAAAAGTGCTGTATTTGTCCTATTAGAATCGAAAAAATTCCTTCGTGTCATGCTCTATGCCCATTGGGTATACATGGGTAGGCACTTTATTTGGCCATATTTTAGACCTCGCTAACGCGCAGTGTAAAATATCGACAAATACAATGCCTACCCATGTTAAAATGAGCATAGAGTATGACATAAAGGAATTATTTCCTAATTGAAATACTCTGTGTACCGGTTTTAGTTTGATGTTCGACAAGTCCAAGCATTTATTACTCATCTTATTGTTAAATACATCGCATTGAATCCAGTTAAATCATCTTTAATCTTACCCAAATCGGTATAATGGAGTTGTCTTTTTCCTTTTGTATTTGCATAGTCGTCCACAGAAACTGAAATACCATTGCCAATTTCTATAAGGACTACATCCGTACTTATTTCTCGTGGGTTGTGATGAGTAAAACTGTGATTTACAACTTTCCCACAAAGCAAAGTCTCATCCAATATTTGTTCACCTGTGTGGAAATAAATACTTTCAGTCTGTTTGTGATGTTTATTGCCTGTTGAAAGCAAGGTATCCCAGTCCATCATTGTATGAGCACACGTAAGAAACGCTTCTCTTCCATAGAAAAGGCAAAAACCTCCTAATGTACCTTTTACCTTTGTATTTGTAACAGAATCACCTATTCGTAAATGTTTTGAGGCGAACCTTGGAAATCCTTCAATGACATCAGTTGGGATTCCCAATAATTCACAAGGGAAATGCCTTTCGCCAATTGGTATTGCACCCTTTACATGGCAATAAAGTTGAATACAAGAACAGTTACGAAACGTTGGCAAGTGTTGAAAATATAAGGATTTGATTTTAGATGGACAAACAAGAGTAAGTCGTCTATGGTTGTTGAAAAGGTCTTCTGCCAATGGACCTGGAACGTGAAAGTTTAGATTACTTTCAAACAATTTAACATATTTAGTTCGTTCCTCAGAAATAGCCTGTGCTTCTTTAAATGCTTCACGGTGGTATACAATCTGTTTGATTGGTAAACCAGCAAAATTGTTTACAATCTCTATGATGGCACGAGGTACCATGATATTAATAGTGACATTCGTGGAACAAAACCAAGAGAATTGTTTCTCTAGTGACCTTGCGCAACTGCATAAAGACGCTAGCCAAATATCATACACATGCACATTATAGGATTGAAGAAAGTTTCTGGCAATTTGCCATCCAATGAATTAAGCTGTTTCTACGTCATCATTTTTAATAGATGAATACAGTGCATTTACTAAGATATGAGTTTCGATAGCATTATTTGAAGTATGTTTGAGAAGCACTGTGTTGAAAAAGTATTGACATAAACATGAGTTTTGTTGTTCTACACATTTTAGAAATTTGTCCTTGACTTTATCATGAAAATCTAACTGTGTTTCACACCACTGTGCCATTTCTTATTTGCATTCTGAAAAGACATATTACCATATATGTTTTACAGAGCATGTTATATGCAGTATACACAAACATAATACTAATCCTGAATATGATACCTCAGTGTAGTCATATTTTAATTGAATAACCAAAATATAATTGTCTTTTTATGTATGATCTATGCACCCCCTCCATCTAGTTCTATACCAAACCTTTTTCACAATCAAAGAAGCGGGCAGATTTTTCATGGAGTAAGATCTTATATCTGCTCCATGTATATGCTATTTCTCGGATTTCGGCTGAGCATTTAATTCAATATTTAGGTACAGACATACGTTGGTCGATGCCACTGCTGGTGGAGTTTTAATTCCCCGAGGGTATCACCAGCCCAGTAGTCAGCACTTCACATACTATGTATGATCTATGCACCCCCTCCATCTAGTTCTATACCAAACCTTTTTCACAATCAAAGAAGCGGACATATTTTTCATGGAGTAAGATCTTATATCTAGTACATGTATATGCTATTTCTCGGATTTCGGCTGATCATTTAATTCAATATTTAGGTACAGACATACGTTGGTCGATGCCACTGCTGGTAGAGTTTTAATTCCCCGAGGGTATCACCAGCCCAGTAGTCAGCACTTCTGTGTTGACTTTAATTATCATTGATATGTTCATAATTACAAATTATCTGTTAACAAAACTTTGAATTTTTGAAATAATAAGGCTTTTTTACCTCAGGAATATATTACCTTAGCTGAATTTGGCAAAACCTTTAGGAGTTTTTGGTCCTCAATGCTCTTCAACTGCGTACTTTATTTGGCCTTTTTAACATTTTTTGATTCGAGCGTCACTGATGAGTCTTTTGTAGACGAAACGGGCGTCTGGTGTAAATATGAAATTTCAATCCTGGTATCTATGATGAGTTTATTTCCACCGACATCTATTAGATATTATTAGAAACGTGATCATTTTGCCATTTTAATTGCAATTCCATGTAACTAAAATTGCTGTTATATAAATTAAAGGAACCCGGGATATCAGACAGAGAGAGACATCTGCAAGTTTTAATGTTATATAAGCCCTAGATCGTTCATAATTTTAAAAAAAAATTGTGTGAAGACACTAAATTCTCGCAGCAACAAACGCATTTCATCCAGGAAACAGGAAAACAGTCGAATTAAACAGCTCTTATCTTGCGCTTCATATTAGTAAAAACAACATTTAGTATTAATTAAATAGATGGAATACTGTTTCATGTTCGTACCATATTCACACTACATGTATTGTAAGTATTGTTAATTAAAAACAGCTGTATTCGTAAAGAGCCGTCTGAGAGACAAAAAGTAAAAGCTTTCCTTTTTTTTTGATTTTACATATATCCCAGTGAACATGATATTGATGATATTAATGAAACTAGAAGGTCTACTCTTTATCTTGATATGTTCTTCGATATTGACACGGATGGACAACTTTAAACTGGAATCTTTGACAAACGTGATTGTCAACCTCCATTTGTTTTAGAGGTGACATACGCTCTGTTCTACCGTGAGGAGTTTACAAATCTAGATAAATACATTGCGCTCGTGCATGTTCACATAATGATAACATGCTCAGGGTTGTAATATGATTTTTGGTAGTTTCTTTTTCTTTTGTTTCAATTCGATTCATGATATTTTATATTATTCTGATCAAACGTTGATATACTACTTCAAGACATTAGAAGTAACCCATGTTATTCTAGGTATATAAATTTACTTGTCATTTGTATTTTGAAATTCCCCATTGTCGAATTAAACAAGCGAAGAATTAAGTAATACAAATTTTAAAAAAAAAGTCCATGAAACCTCACAACATCAAACGCTCGACTAAATCAACCAACGGAACGAATATGTGTTCGTCTTGTTAAAATGCTTTATTTCGTTTGTCATGACCTCAACTTTTTAAGTTTCAGTTCAATGTTAGATGTAACTATGTAAATACTATGTGAACAAGTGCAATGAAATCTACGATTAGATTTTGATCCAATCTTTTATATAAGTTAAAAAAAAAGACAGAATTATCCTTTGACATCACGTTCCGCCATATAGATGATGCCTTCTCACTAAATGATTCAAGGTGTGGTTATTGTGTTGAATGCATCTATTCCTTCTAATTTGAAATAAAGAATACTACAAATACAGTTATGTCTTCCTCGTTACTTGACTTACATCTAGACATTGGCATTGGGGGTCGGTTGAGAACAAAAATGTATGACACAAATGATAATTGAACTATTGAACCAAGAGTTCAAAGTGATGAAGTTGATATTATCCCTTTACAAATTTACGAACCTCATCACCAATTGGTCGATTGTTATGGAATATTTGTCTCACAGATGACAACGGATATGTTCCACTTTTTCGAAACCAAAATCATATTACTTTTATGTAATGTGACTTACCTCATTAGACATAGTACAGGGTTTGTACTTACATGAGCAACACGATGGGTGTCAGATGTGGTGCAGGATCTGATTTGCCTTGCAGGATACCTCTGATAAGCCCCATATTTTATAGGTTTATGTTGCTCAGTTCCTAGATTGCTATATTATATTTTGTGCACTGCTGGTTTTTTTTTACGCTTTTCGTTTTGTTTTGCCATGGCATTGTCAGTTCGTTTTCGACTTGTTTGAATATCAATTTTATATCTTTCGCCTCTCTTTTAAATTGTTCTGCGTTTTTCACTCGTTATGTGTTGCATACACATACTTATTCATTCAATGACTACATGCTCACATTGAAATCTGAAATATAGCCACCGACCTGCCATTCAATTTTCATTGCAAATCTTGTGCTGCGTTTTTGTTTGTAATTTTAGTTGATATTGGTCTTTTCTTTTTTTATGCAGTTAATTCAAATTTGCTGTTAGAATTTAGCAAGACATAATGTATAGTGACAATTTAGTTACATAATAAATGTATGTATCGAACAAATTTCGAAAAGAAGGACGGAGTGACATAAGAAAAAACACTCTTTCAAATGTTTACTTATGTTGTAGTAACAAATATCAATACAATTAACAATGTTAATGTTATCACATTATACCTTGAAATTCTTTCACTGATTTTCTGCATTGTCGTTCCAGTCTTCTGTCAATAACGCAGTCCATGAAAAAATTATCACACACAATATTTAATTGAAAAAATCCATCTGAAAAAAACGAGTGTGAATTTGAAATCGCTTGATATCAACTCTCAATGCAAAAAAAAAATATAGAAAACAGGCCACAATCTTAAGAAAATAATGTAATAAACTTCATAACATATCCAATGGAGTCTATTAAATGAAATTTATATAACATAGGCACCGACAAGGAAATACTTGAATGTTCTGGTTCAATTCTTTTTTTAACCCTTTATGTTGTTTAATCTTTAAACGGACAAAGGTTTTTAGTAAAACTGTAAAACTTTTGTTACATCACTGTACTTAATACCCCACCCGCATTACCAACTATCTGTATTATATAGGTATTTTTTATCCAGCGTTCATGTATCATGTTTTATTGGTAATTCTGATCGAAAATTGTTTTGTGTGTTTTCGTTTGTAGTTGTGATTCTATTTTTTATTTTCTATTTGTATGTTGAAGTACAGATAATTCATTACCCAGTTTTTGTATGATTTTAGTTGAAAGCAACTATATGCACAGGATTTATTTATTTTACACAGTTTGATTTGGAAGAAAGGCAGACATAGTTAGTTGCACTATTACTAACACAATTTTATATTAATATTATTGTAATTGTTATAATAATACATCAAATAACATAATTAGAAACCTAATCTTGATTTATATCCAACTTTTAGAAATTTACCTGTGACGTTACTTTTTGTGGCGTTAATACATTCGAGTGACAAACACACAGTTCGTTATAGTATCAAGCTGTTTTTGTGTATTGCCATAAAGCGCGAAGGTTTGGCTAGCAACTAAACCAGGTTCAACTCACCATATTTTTCTTAAAATGTCCTGTACCAAGTCATGCAGGAATAGGGCGATTGTTATCTAATAGTTCGTTACTATGTATGTTGCATTGTCGTTTTCTTTTTGTTGACTTCAGTGTTCTATTGTTTCGTTGTTGTCCTCTTATAGTTGACGTGTTTCCCTCGATTTTAGTTTGTAACCCGGATTGGTTTTCTCTCAATCGATTGATGACTTTTGAACAGCGGTATACTACTGTTGCTTTTATTTGTATTTATGTTTGATTGACTCATCTGGTGCCTTTTGCAAATGAAATTAATATATTTAATTTACAAAAGTCAGACACATGACGTATACAAAATTTCTTTACCATGAGTCATATTTTTACTCTCTCACATATTATGGTTTATCATATCTAATCAGTTTATTGCCTGGACTCTAGACCACATTTGTGTGCGAATCCAGGTTGACCCATTATGTAAAGATTTTCTATTCCGACTGAGTAAGGTAATAGAAAAGAACGTTTAGTCATCTTTTTCTAACCGTACGTAATAATACTAAATATCTTCATTGCTAAATATACTAATGAACACAATAATACTTATTGCGGGAAATTTTTAAAAAGTGTAGACTTTGGTGGTAAGTAAAGCACGTTGTCAAAACGCAAAGGCAAACAGTGAAATAGGTCGTGAATTAAAAAAACATCAACTGAAGGAGAAAAAATTGGTTCAGAGATGCACAATTATATTACATATTTTCTGAAAGGGGGATGATAAATACTTGGTTTATTATATATCGGCTTATTCAATGCATTATGTATATAAGAAATTTATGAGAAGTAGTTGATTCGTAAATAAAAATCAACGAGCGACGTCAGTCGGAAGTTGATAATCGTTTCTGAATCCACTACTTCTTATAAATACCCTAGTTTTGTTCATTCCCGGTTAAAACGATTGTCTATTTTACGTTTTGACCAAAACATCTTTGTTTGTCTTGTATGTTTGTTTAGATTTTGGTTGATTTATATGTTTCGGAGTTTAGTATGACGTCCATGTTCGGTGAACTGGTATACAATATTGTTTAAGGGCCAGCTGAAACCCGTCTGCAAGTGCGGGATTTTTACGCTGTGTTGAAGATCCATTTGTGGGAATTGGCTGTTATAAATTACTTTCTTTTATTATAGAGATTTTCTTATAATTGGTAAACGTCTTAACGTCGTTTACCGCGGTAATTACGTAACAGTATATTCGACGTCGCTACTTAGCGACGATATTTGTGATCATATGTAGTTTGGATAAAGATTTCGTTCTATGAAGACGTTCTTCATTATTTCATTAGAATATATGTAAAATAGGTGCCGTGACAAAAAAAAAAAAAAAACGATGACCCCCAAGCTCAAAGCTTTTCGAGCTGGACATCGTAGTGCAGTCACGAAATTACTAAAACGAGTGAGGGGAAATTTCGAGGAGTTATTGCAGGAATACAGTGTGAATGAAGTTATGTCAATCAGAGAAATGATATGGAAGAAGTAAACAGTTATCTCGGAACTAAGCGATAAAATTATGGAAGAAATTTCGGAAGAGGATAGAAGAAGCCGACAGGTATGACTTTGATATTCGGTACTAATATTAGTGGATGTAATGTAAAGATGGGTACATTTAGTCAAAAATGGCACACCCTACCAAAAAAATTCGAAGTAACCCTCTCCCCCTTTCCCTGTATTTATGTCAAAATTTAAATATCCATTTGTAATTATGTATGCGGTACATGCATTTTTTATATTATATTGCTGAAAAGACTGATGTGCATGGATAATTGCAATCGCAATTACCAACAAAAAGAAAAGTAAAGCACCTCAAACTGAAGTGCACTGTTTGGCCGAGGCGTGGGTCCAGTGATAAAAAAATCACGATGTTCTCAATTCAGAGTGTCACTAGGTTAATGAAAGTCGGATAAACCAGTGTAGCAATCATGAGGGTTGAAAGATGAAAGTTTAAATTTCCTAGTTTAATATTGATAATTTTAATTTGAATGTTGATAACTCCAAGATTTAAGTTGGAAATTCTAAGATTAATGTTGGAATTTCCAATATTAAAATTGATAATTCCAAGATTAATGTTGATAATTCCAAGATTAAAGTTGATAATTCCAAGATTAATGTTTGATCATTTCAAGATTAAAGTTGGAATTTTCAAGATTAAAGTTGATAATTCCAAGATTGATGTTGATAATTCCAAGATAAAAGTTGATAATTCCAAGATAAAAGTTGATAATTCCAAGTTTTAATTTGGAAATTCCAAGTTTAAAGTTGGAAATTCCAAGATTAAAGTTGATAATTCCAAGATTAAAGTAGACAACTTGAAAAAACATAATAAAATGGATGGCCCAAATACGCTTCCGAAGAATACTGTTTGGCTCGTAACATGTACAAGAAACACCATCATATTACACCAGTTATTGTGTCACTTCGTTGGATCCCGGTGCAGTCCTGAATACAATATAAACTGCTTTTGTACACTTTCAAAATACTACATGGCCTAGCGCCTGTCTATATTGGGGAACTCATTAGCGCTTATATATCAACCATCAAGATCTCTTAGATCGGAATATGCAATGCGACTAATACAACCTCGTGTGCGCACCAAAATATAGGGAGTAAAGATGTTTCAACAAAGCTACTGCGAGCATCTGGAACAATCTTTTTAGCCATCTAAGACATGAAAACTCCATCGAACATTTTTAAGAAAAAATTGAAAACCCATTATTTTAAACTCACTTTCAGTGATAACATTTAACTTTTTATACTGACGGTGACTTTTTATCTTTGTTCTTTTCGTTGTGGTATATGTCTTTTAATTATGATTAATTGTTTTTAACTGTTCTGTTTCCTTTTCATATGTGTTCAAAATTTTATTTCATTCTTATTGCATTGATTGTTTTAATGTTTAACACCTCTTTTAACTGCATTGATTGTTTTATGTTAAGCGCTTAGTGTAATTTTAATTAGATAATGCGCTATATAAATATTGTAAATAATAATAAAAGTAAAAAATAATATTTGTTGTTGAATTTATTGTACTATTATGCCTCAGGTGAGGTGTTCAGTGAAATAAAAGGTTTAAAAGATTCAAGTAAACGGAAGCGGGTAGATCTCAGTGTTCTCGACCTATCTGATTCTATTAGTTTTACTCTATTCATAGCGGTTTTCAAGATAATAGAGATCACTTGCAGTTTATCTCTATCTTCTATTGTAGCCATTTTGCCATCTTGATTGGCAAGCTGGGTCATCGGACACATAATTTTAAACAGAATACCCAATAATGATGGTGATCAAGTTTGGTATAATTAGGCATGTTAGTTTGAGAGGAAAAAGGTTTTTGAATGATATTAAACAAAAACGCCAAAAAATGTTTAAATGTATCAGGAGTCATCTTGACGATTTTGGTCATGTTGCCTTATTTGTAGATCTTGACTTGCTGATCAATTTTCCTGAATACAGTTTCTCCCTTTCAATTAAATATTTCATAAAAATACGCAAAAATGAACACAAAATGGTAAAATTAGACAATTGAGGGCAATAACTCCTAAATAAAGTCGTCTGCCAATTTGACGTAAATAGCCAGCAGGTAGATCGTATATATAACTTTTTGGCCTCTATCAGATTTCAGCGGTTTTTAAGATATCGTCTATTTTAGCCATGTCGACCATATTGCTTGCCATACTTGACCAAATAACCATATTTGTTTTATTTGTATTTTTTATATATCTTTTTAAATATTTTCTTTTACCTGAAAAGTACACCTATAGTGAGTGTAATAGTCGTTTGAGGATTCAAATTTAATTGATACGTATCTTTGAAACGAGACAAAACAGACCTAGAAAACGCACTTTATATTGTTGCACATGCTTTTCTGTCCATTTGTACTTTATATGTACTTGTTTATATGCAATATTTGTGTACCTGTTTATTTTATGTTAAACTGTCTCTCTATATCTATAACTTTAACGGGTTTTCTCCCCATCGACATATTCCATGATCATGTCATTATTTGTTTTGTTTTTTTCTAACATTCAAAAATACACAGGAAATGTTGATATCTCATAATTTTTCCAGACATTGTGCATTGTTTTCTATTGACCTCTTGTAAATTCTTTTTAAAAATATTATATCAGCTTTGACAATTTTCAAATGAGTGTTTTTGTACAGCTTATGCACTTAATCTATTGCTTTCCAAATTTTTCACAGATACCTTCATGCTTGTCTCCGTTATGTCCGGTTATTTCCAACTCTTCATTGAAAGTTGCTGTCTTTCGAAATATAAGTACCTATAGGAAAACACACACTTTGAATACGTCATGGAACAAATTGAGTTAAAGTTCAAAAGGATATCATTTCAAACATTTAACCTTTTCTCTGCAATATTATATGTATGCCATATTTTAAAACACTACCGTTGAGTTCCACATATGAGATCCAAAGTAAATTTCTTGGCGATTGCAACTGTCTTGATGAGAAAGAGAGCCAGGACGGAATGTGTTCGCGTCCAAAGGGATTGCATAATCAATGCAAAAAGAGACACAGTTGTTAAGTAAAAAAAAAGGTGGACTGGATAGTTTTAAAATCATTGGAAAATACTGTTTTTGCAATATCTTCAAACTGTTTCTTTTTTAGATTAAACAGGTGTGGTGAAAAACTCGTCAAAAAAGTTCTAGAATTCAGAAAAAAACGAAAGGCGAAAGATTCCATAGGAACATTCAAACTCATAAGTAAAATAAAACTGACAACGCCACGGTAAATAACGAAAAAAACCAAGAGACAAAGAAATGTTTTTTCTTTAATGACGTTTTCCATTCAAATTTAAACCAGTACCTATTCCGTGGAAATCAATGATATTTTACAACCCCCCCCCCCCCCCCCCCCCCTCCCCCCCCCCACCCCCCCCCCCCCCCCCAAAAAAAAAAAACCAGCCAAAATATAACAAAAAAGCAAACAAACATTGGCACTCAAAGAGGTAAGTGCACAATCTTGACAGCTGTTAGTAATTTTATTAGCCCATGTAATTACAACCCCGGTAAGTATTTTTCTAATGAACTCATAGTATGATACCAACTTTTCTTACTATGGTTTGATAAGGATTTTGATACAAGGAGAGCTTCGGACAATAATTTGTCCTCAGTATTTGTTAAACATGATCAGTATGAAAACATATTAACTATAACTTTAATAAATAATAATTGTTGCCATATTTGTGCTTCTTTTTCCTACTCCAAGTGAAAATTTAAAGATTTTGGAATGAACTGATTCAGTTTGCAGTTCTTTGCATAATTTTTCAAAATAACAATCTCCTTTGTCAGTTAAATTTTTTTAATCTAAAATGCCCCAAATTTCACTTTCATAATTTAAATTGATTTCACTGTGTTGTCAAATGTTTGAAGTAAAGTTTTAATTTTGGGTTTATGACCTTTAAATATTTTTGAAAATGATTTTGATTCCTCTTTAATAGAGATCATGTTTTGCCTCCGTAAAGCTTCCAGAGGTACCGAAGTTTATGTATGCTGTCTAGCTTTATCAATAGGATATAGTTTATAGAAGAGACCCATATGCCATATTGTATCAAATTCTTTTTTGAGGTCGACGAAACAAGAACAGAGAAGCTTAGGACCCAATTGAGTATATTTTTCTATTGATATAAAGATAACAAAAGATACAAATAACAATTGACAGTTATCCAATGCATTGCAATTCTTCTTTAATGATATGTATCTTGCAATCAGCCAACTATTGTACAAATAACAGGTACAGAAATATTTTTTTTGTTTTATTTATACTTGTTTTCATAATATATTTTGAATATAAAAAATGACACTTTGAGCCCTCTGTAAACAAAGAAGACAGAAAGTTAGCCGATATTTCTTTAAATCTCGTTTGAATCTACATATTAACTAACTGTTTACATAATATTAGGAAGATTAGAGATCAGGGGGTCTCACCATTACCATGTACCCTTTGTCCTGAAATTTTGACAATTTTTTGCTGAAAAGTAACAATCTAAGCCCTCCGTAGATATCGCAGATGACATTATTCTGGCAAAAACATTTGATACAATCTTTATATATATATAGTCTATGATTTTGTCGAATTTTATGGATATTGAAAGACCAGGGGGTCTCATTGTCATTTCAGCAGTCTCGGGTAGGTCTTCACTATATATTTTGAATATCAAACTGGCACTTTGAGTCCTCCGTAAACATAAAAGACAGGAAGTTTACCCAAATTCCTTTAAATCACGTTTGTATCTATATATTAACTAACTGTCTGTCTGCATAATATTAGGAAGATCGAGAGATCCGGTGGGGGGGGGGGGGGGGTATTGGTCCCACGATTGACTTGTGCCCTTTGTCCTGAAATTTTTAGAATTTTTAGCTGAAAAGTGATAATCTTAGCCCTTCGTAGATATCGAAGATGACATCATTCCGGCAATCTTCATATATGTATAGTCTATGATTTCGTCGAATTTTAGGGACATTGACGACCAGGGAGTCTCGTCGTCATTTAAGCGGTCTCCGGTAGGTTTTCACTACCTATTTTGAATATATCAAAAGGATTTGCCAAAAGATAGGATGTTTACCCCCAAACCTTTAAATATCGTTTGTATCTACATATTAACTAACTGTCTGCAATATATTAGGAAGATTGAGAGATCAGGGGGTCAGACATCGCCCTGTGCCCTTTGACCTGATTTGTTTACGCTTTTTAGCTGCAAAGTGAAAATTTTAGCCCTTCGTATATCTTGAAAATGGCATTATTTTTTAAATCTTTTTGTTACCATCTGTATATATACATTGTCTAAATGTTCGACGAATTAAATGGACAATGCATGCATAGGGAGGTCTCATCGTCATTTAAGTGGTCTCCTGTAGGTTTTCTATATATATTTTGAATATCAAACTGGCACTTAGAGCCCTCTGTAAACATAGAAGATAAGAAGTTTGTCCGATTCCTTTTGGTCTCGTTTGTACTTTTATATTAACTAACTACCTGCGTAATATCAGAAAGATTGAGAGATCAGAGGGGGGGGGGTCTATCCATTGCCCTGTGCCCTTTTACCTGATTTTTTGACGATTTTCAGCTGAAAAGTAAAACAATTAACCCTCCGTAGATATCGAAGATGACATTATTGTTGGAAATTCTTTTGATACCATCTGCATGTATACATTGTTTAAAAGTTCTTTGAATTTTATGGACATTGTATGATCAGATAGATATCACTGTTATTTAAGGGGGGGGGGGGGGGTATATTTTTTTCTATATATGAACTTTATCATATACTTAATAGAAAAATAATATAAAAAATGGGGTCACCGTTCATTAAAGCTCACAATCTGCCTTCGAAAGAAGCATGCATTTTTGTTAAGGTACTTTGTTTCTGTTGAACTAACAGGAGAAATAGAGGTAATACCGAAATAAGAACTAAATTACAGAAATCGCTTAAATTTTACAATTGTTTTGTTTAAGTGCAGCTTATTTGAAAACAATAATGAAAAATATAGGTCACCATTGAGTTAAAAAAGATATATCAATTTTGATACAATAACTGGCATTTTTGCACAAAAGTGAGATAATTTGGAGCTTTTTCAATGATATAAACATTTCAAAAGTCATTTGGGGCCAACACAAATTGATTTTTTTTTTTGATTTTTGTACCTTAACATAACATAACAACTAATAGTGTAATAAATAAAAATTGTAATGAAAAATGTTTGGTAAAATTTTTGTACTCTCGAGCCCCCATAAGCGGTCTCCGGTTGGGTTTCCGACTATCAAACTGTCACTTTGAGCCTCCGTAAACATAGAAGACAAGAAGTTTGTCCATATTCCGTTTGGTCTCGTGTGTATCTTTATATTAACGAACTACCTGCGTAATATCAGGAAGATTGAGAGATCAGAGGTGTCTCGACTTGCCCTGTGCCCTTTGAATTGTTTTTTTTTACAAATTTAGCTGAAAAGTAAAAAATGTTGCCCTCCGTAGATCTTAAAGATGACATTTTTTGGGAAATCCTTTGATACCATTTGTATATATGCATTGCCTAAATGTTCGTCGAATTTTATGGACATTGCATGACCAGTGAGGTATCACCGTCAGTTAAGCGGTCTCTGGTAGGTTTTCTCTAAATATTTTGAATACCAAACTGGCACTTTGAACACGTCAAGGAACAGAACAAAAATTTTACAAACAAAACATAAAGCATATTGATGATAGCATTCTGGAAGAACTTTTTCAAATTATATTTCTTTTGTGTAAAGCATAATTTGCTACTGGTGAGTATTGTGTAAATACAATGTACAACAAACACGCGTCTTGTTTACAAAACTAAAAGCCTGATTCATCCACCACTTGTTGTAAATAGTTACAGAATGTTCTGAAACACTGTTTTGTAAAGTTATTTCGTAAAACTTTAAACCGTTATTTATTTTCTGTTGTATATCAGGAGACTATGTTCATGTGATTCTCGAAAAGTTTGATAACGAAGACTTTTGGAAATTCTCAGACGTTTAGACAGTGAACTCCCAAATACAATATATATGTGTAATTCATTAAGCTTAATCTCCTTTCAACAACTACTGCTGACATAGGAATCAATATACATTTTTTTTCTATATATAAATAAGTGTCCATTTGCATCACCTCCTATAATTATTAATTGAATACAAGTTATATCTTATGCCATCACATGTTTAATTTCAACGAAAACAGTTAACTTTCATTAAGCGGCAGTATGTTGTTAGTGTTCCGATTTAAACTGGCTAATAAAATACTAGCGGCACTTATCTTTCCTATTATCACAAGGAATCAGAATTGATATTTATAAAACTACTTGAGTTAAGATATCTTATACTATAACTTATTAATTGTAAGACTTTTAGAAAAATCCGTCCGTCCGTCGCAACAAATCTTGACTATTAAAAGTAGTTTCATGCCTTTCAACCAAGACACTAATCTTAAACTAGTAAATGTAGTACTATATGGTCAATACATGTATATAAGACGTTGTTACAAAAATTAACATCGTGTATATCATGTATATAGAATATGAATATACAAAAAACTCAAACGTTATCAAAATGAATGACATTTGCAACTTTTTATATAAATTGAAATTTTGGATTTTTTGGGGGGAAAACAGTTTGACTCTAAGCAATAATGAAACAGTGCGTGGCGCAAATGAGCTTTGTTATATCACATGTAGTTTGTCATTTGGAAGGAAAATAAACAATTTATGGTTTGATTTTCAATCCATTTCAATATTTTGTGTGAACACAAATAAATCAAATTAGATTATTTTCAATATTCTATCAATAAAATCATACTTTGACTTCATCTAGAAACAACTAAATAATGAATTAAATAAAAGGAATGGACTTGTTCACTCGGATTTCATGTAATAAAACGGAACGTTATAGGTCAATAACTGATATATCACAAAATAGCAATAATGGAATCTGCCTTAAAAGTTTAAGGATTTTCGATACTTTTGGTTTTGATTGTTTCTCAGATATTCGGAATCCTCTTGTTTTATCCATGTAGTGCTAATACAACCCTTACTTTTCTTTTCATAATTTGATTACATATAATTTACACAAATCTAATTTGAAAATCTAAGTTGAAAATCTTTTTAAATTTTTTAAGCTTTTAAAAGAAGGAAGATGCCAATGCTAAATGTACGAAAAATCTAAAAAGAATCATATCCCGCATAATATTCAAATGATTATAAAAACAAAGGACACAGGCTAGTTATTTTCAATCAGAGGAGAGAACATCCTTAAACAGACAATACACACACTGTGCTGAACACTAGTGTCACGCCTACAAAAAAACATATACCAATCACCTAGTTATATCCTTATCATTTGTTCTAGAACAAATACCGAATACTGTGTTCCTGGTATACAGATACTCTGAGAAAACACCATAAAATGTTTAATAGTTAGTTCCTGAGAATTTGACAAATTGAGTATAGGTTATAATGTGTTCAACACGAAGTACCAAACAAAATCTTAATAAAAACCAAAAAACATTCATTGGGAAATCGGTAAAATTGTAAAACAAGTGAAACTAGTTTCGTCGACAGAGTTAGTGTCTCAGAATCCACTCACCTAAACGGGAACAAGAAGCATTTGTAATATTACATATCAGACGACTATTCCGATATCTAATTAATATATAAAAAGACTAATGACATCGAAAACATGTCGCTAGAGAAAGGAGACACCGACGTATCGTATCAATAACAAAATGCATGATGATAACAGTTACACGTTCGAAGTGTCGATCTTCCGTATAATTCTGTTGGATCAGTATATGTTTACTAGTAGTCTCCGAGGGTAACATCAGCTCATAAGTCAGAGTAATATTTTAGGTAACCTTTGGTTAAGTACATCAATCGTTTCTATATTTGTGTACTGATGAAGAATAATCAAGAAAAGCAGTTTGGACGCACAAAGGTATTCAAAGTTGAGTTCATTTTGTGTAAATCACATGCCCCTTTTTGAAATGCACGAACATCAGGTATAGATTGAGACATGTAAAGCGTCTAGTCTTTTTGCAATATGCATTTTTCGTCTGCCAAACCTGATTGTCATCGCTTAGTAAATAAAAAGTAGAATAACAAAAATATAGAACTTCAAGGAAATTTCAACTGAAAGCCCTTCATCATGTTTATGAAATGGCTAAATTAAAAGCCCAAATATTTAAAACGTACAAAAAACAACTGTCATATTTCTGACTTGGTAAAGTGTAATACCACAAAAGCATAGTATGTCACTTATGGTTGCATACGAAAAAGGGTAAGCAAAAATATTCCCTTGAATTTGACAGTTGTAGGAAATTTATCCTACATTTAATTGCAGTAAAAAAAATGTTTGTCATAGACATATATCTTGGGTGTTATTTCTTATTTGGTGTTTCTATAGAATATTTGAAAACTTGAGGTTTCATGGTTACTAAAGCTTGAACACTGGCAATAAATGGTGAACATTTGATTGGTTAACTTCCAGTGATGGTTATTTTCTTATATTCAATGAAACATTAGGTGAAATTTTTTCAAAAGTCCTGGACAGGACAAAACTTTACTCATGCCAAGTATTTCTTTATTTAAAACATTTTTTGAAAAGTGCATATTTAACAAAGTCTAATAGGGAAAAAATCAATGGTGGTATTAATTACACCTACACACATTCCCTTATGCAAATAATGGTATATATTAAAGCTTGCTAACCTCTAACAACAATGTGTGCGCAAAAAAAATCCGACATAAAATGTCAAAAAATCAAAAAGTGAAGTACAGCAGTCAACTTTGTATTATGATCTTAATCATTATGAAAACTATGTCAAAAAGAATGAACACAATGGCATATAGACACTCTATAGATACAGAACAAAAGCAAAAATGAAAGACAAGATTACAAAACAAGACCTTAGCACAATAACAATAACAGGATGTATAAATACATAGCCACGCCAAAAAAAAAAAATAACAGTAAATTTTGATATATATAAAGACTGATTAAATGTACACTATACCACTTAATTAAGATGATAAACAACGTCAGTATCTAGAATCTATACTTCAGGACCATCATGTGTTTATAAACAATGTCATGGTATCGTACGATGAACATCTTTTTAAAGTAAAAGAACAAGGCGTTCTATGATATAACCCTGGATTATCAACTGTCTGCCCAGACACAGGTGATGCTTGATAAAGTTGGAGTAGCAGCTGCTAGCTTTTGAATACCGAATGAGGTGGGAAATATATATCCAATATATAAGGTGAAATAGGTATACAGCTGCTTAGGTGAGGTAATTTATAATTTCAAAATTCAAATTGACTCGATTGTCATAGGTTATGGTACTGACCACTCATTTCAATCTATAAATTAGACGTATATGAAACTGTGTATTTTGTTTCTCTAATGTCTAAATCTGAAGGATGTATTAAAGGAATCTTTACGTAAGTTTTCTCGTGTGAATTCTTATAAATTATAACATTCCCTTTTCCATATTGGCCCTGGTATCATCATGAGACTCCCATATCTGCCCGAGGCTTTAGCCAATATGGAGAAGACTTGTTATAATCTATTTATTACATATTTAATTTCTGCAGAATGGAGAAAAAACGTTCAATTAGCACTATTCAATTAACCACAACAAGTAAAATCTAAAAAGATTTATCACATTTTTCATTATTTTTTGTTTCCATTTTTACATTCAAATTTATTGTAACATTTTCCATTATTTTTTGATATGGTAATACACGAAAGCGATAATTTGCCATAACAAGAGGTTAATCTACATTAGTTGATTGGTAATTGATAAAAGTGGCCATTGTAGCAAATACTAGACAAGGCTTTTTCTGACATAAGATACGAAATTAGATACGAAAATGAAATTATCGATGATCAAAGTTGTGACAAAATAATATCTTTTATTTATTAATATTAATCATTTGACATTCAGTGAACTAAAATTATTCATAAATTAAGAATAAATATTTGTGCGTTACCATTCATTTTCCATTTTGACATGTTCCAAATCATAGCCTATCAATTTTATACAACGAATAAATCTTCAATTTTTCTATTGGTAATTGTTTCAAAATTGTTTTCAATTATTATTTGATGAATTTTGAATTTCCCTTTTATTACCACTACATCAATTCAGTTCGTGTTTTACAAATCTCATAAATATAAACCCTGAAATGTTCAATGTGACAAGTAATTACAGATACGACACACCAATATGCTTATTGAATACCTTAACGATTGAAATATTAGTGTTATAAAATGTATAACTTATGCTATGGTTTGCAATATGGTTATGTCTCGATATTTCAATAGCATGAGTTCAAAATACGGCAAGGGAAAAACAAAACATTTCCTCCGCAATTTGCAGATTTTACATTGTTGTGCTGATATTGAGAGTGCTTATAAATATAATATGTGTTTTCAGCCATGTATCACCGTCACAGATGATCCAATAGATGGATCTGTCGTAGAGTTGTAACTTGTTTAGACGTACTTATATATATATAGGGGAAGAAAATAAGGCTGAAAATGCACCAAATATTTGTATTCAATATGAATATTTACATTTTGTCTATTACAATATCAAACTGTTCATAATGTTCTCCATTGTATCCTCCATAGTATCCTACCGGTTTCACTGTTTAACAGATCTTCAAGGATATGGTTGATGGCGACGTCGTCAGGGTTAATGTCTATTAGCGACATTATTATTTAATTCTGCACGTCATAATATAGCACAACGTAGGTTCTATATAAAACGAAAGTGAAGTACATAATTAAAAAGAAATGCCTTCTAGATTCTCGTTTCATCTATTCAATTTCGGACGGTATTTCTTAATAAAATAATTTTCTTTATTAATTATTATTGGTTCCGTTGTATTATCTGAACACTGATAAAATGGAAAAATGAAAAAACAAATTTGGATGATTTGATCCAGTGCATCTATCAATATGTTCGCTAAGCGGGATTTTTCTTGTGCTCGGGACACGAATTTGCTGTCTATGTACTGTCATTTGTTTTCTAATGGTGTTGCCGGTTTGCCCAATATAATTTTTTTTGACAACCCCTGCAAGTGATGATGTATAGAAGATTTTCCGATGCACATGTAAAACTGTTCTTGATTTTGAAAATATGTCCGGATTTAAAGACGAATTCGGTTCTTTCGGATAAGTATAAACAAGATTTACAATTTGGTCGTCCACATTTTTGTACCTTTGGTTGACTATTTTCAGTTTGGAATGTTGCGCGGGTCAACATTTTTTTTAATGATTTCGGTTGCCGTTTGCTTTTAATTACTTTGTGTGAATTAAGTAATTTCAACATCCTTTGGTCGCTCTGTAAAAATGGTATATTGTTGAAAGCTTCATCATTTCTCGGGTTGTAAGAAGAAATGTACGGTAAAACGTTTTCTTTTGAATGCGGTTTAGTTTTCCGTAATTCCTGTAAGTTAAAAGACTTGGCTCTAGTTATACCGTCATCAATTATTCTCTTTGGGTATTTTCGGTCCAAGAGAATGTATCTTTGTTCATTTTATCTTGTATCCCTTTATTCTGGATTTTAAATGATAGTACATATGCGTTTAGCTAGGTTATATGGTATATTGACTCTAGTATGTTTTGGATGACATGATGTAAAAAGCAGATATTGTCTGGAATCTGTCGGTTTATAAAAAAATATCGGTTTCTCTGTTGGTTCCGTTCTTTATGATAAGAATGTCTAAAAATGGTAATTGGTTACTATTGTATTCCATAATAAATTGAATGTTCTCGTTTATTTCATTGAGTAAATCTTCGAATTCAATTAACATTTCTAAGCTGTGATTCCATGAAATAAAACAGTCTTCTAAATATCTTTTCTAATTTTTCATCAAAAATTTATAAAATAAATGTCCAAATTTTCGTTGCGATATCCGAAACATCTGGATCTCGTGGTATCATATCACGAGTTTGGCATACGTAGGTGCAACTTTTGTTCCCATTGCAGTGCCTGATTTTTTGCGATGTATTTGGCTGTCGAACATGAAATAATTGTTCTGAAGAATAAACCGAAGACGTTCAATTATAATTCATTTTTCTATTCGGTTAGGTAGTTCGGTTTCATATTTTTCTATCCAATAATTAATGGCTTTTATTCCGTATTCGTGTTGAATATTTGTATAAAGACTGACAACATCAAATGAAACTATTATAGTGTTCTCTTCTACGTTGTTAGGGAGATGGTTCAGCATATCTAAGTCGTCTCTTATAAAACTTGATATGTGTTTCAAAAAAGGTTTAAGAAGAATATCTTAAAAGTTACTCAGTCTGTGCGTTTCACATGCAGGACCAGCAACTATAGGTCGCATTTTAAGATCGTTTGGTGCACATATATTTATACAAGAACTTTTAGTAAGCTTGCATGCTTCTGTAATCTTTTGACTTTTGTGAATTTTGCGGGAGTCCAAATATCTGACTGGTCTTACATTTGAAATTTGTGATGTAATCGCATTCTGTCTTGGTTAACCCTTTACGATACAAATTAACTAATACAATCAATTTAGCAATAATCTTCTGTTGTTTATAATTGGCAATACTCTCATAATATGTATAATCTTGAAGCATATTAAAAATGAGATTTTTATAGTAATCAGTGCCCATTATGACAACCGCGCTACATTTATCGGCTTCTTTTATCACAATGTTTTTATTGTTTTTAAGATCGCTAATAATGTTCCAATCTGTTTTCTTTAGGTTCTATTTAATTTGTGGATGCTGAATATTTTCGTACGGAAAATCAGTAATATATTCGCGATATTTATCAAGGGTTAAGTTTACACATCTTGGAGGTGTATAGTCGCTTTTGTTTCTAACTAAAGATTCATCTTCATTGTCTTGATAAAAAAAAAACATCAGCTAGGCGTAGTTTTCTACAAAAGTTAGAGATATCATCTTGTATTTCTGTGTAGTACGTTTTTTGTGGTGTGGGAGTAAATTTCAATCCCTTTGATAATATGTAAATCTGATCTGGAAAAAAGTTCATACGTCGTTAAGTTTATTAATGTTGGTATTGGTTGGTCCTGGGGTTCCATCTTGTGTCTTGGTATCGTTGGCCCAGATCTAAAAAATGTGTTCTTTTCTCCTGATTATAAGGTTGATGATTATCATTGTTAAATCTGTTGTTTTGATCGTTTGTTCTATATTCTGTTTCTTTTCTTCTGTTTTGATTTTGTCCAAGATAGTTATTCTTTGTGTTATTATTTCTCCTTTGTTCAAAGTTATATCTTTGTGGTCGGTAATCATTTTTCGCACCTCTGTTACTAGTATTCCTTTCTCATGTTTGAGAATTATTTCTTCTATATGTATTAGTGCTGGTTCCTCAATTGGGTCTTGATTTTTATTGACCTTGATCTTTAGTATTGTTAGATTCTGGTAGGTCTTGTCCAACGACTTGGAGGTATGATTTTGGATTTCGTGTTTTCTTTAGAAATGGATTTTCTGACAAGTATTCCTTGAGAAATTGGATTTCATAATTATTGAACCAAACATTACTCTTTTCCCATCGTTGTAGGGAGTTTAATTCTTCGGTCCGATATTCATCTTTCCATAGTTTACAGATTTGTTCCAGAAGATTTCCGTCTGCCATTTTGGCAAATTCTTCAAACATTAAGTCATCAATGTCTTGATAACTTGTTTCATTTGACCCGGCCCGAAGTTTTAAAGTTCCACTTCAGTATTCATTTTGTCTAATGACATTTTCTCACGAAGTCTTTTTTGTGTGTCTGGTTCTTCGGGGAATGATTTAATTTGCAATTTTCTAGGAACGATAATTGGTGTTGAATTTAGCCACCGGTCATATATTTCTGCTTTGCTAGTAGTCTTTAACATGTTCTAAAAAGCAAATTTCCGACTTATAAATTTCTTATTCCAGAGGTGAATAAAATGGTATTTCAATAAATAAACCAATCTTGTATCTTCATCATTAGATTTTGATGAATTTGGTATATGTGTATCTTCATTTTTATTCTGAATTACATCTTCAATTTTGGAAATGAACTGTTCTAAGTTTCGACTGACCTGCTCATTTTGATTCCTCCCGGTTCCTTTGTCATTAATTTCTCGGGCGAAGCAATGAAATTCGTCAACTTCATCGGTTAGAATGGCAATTCTCGAATTAAGTTCTCTAAGCTCCTTAAGTATATCATCGTTGAACGTTTTTTCTGCTGCTTTGTCTGCTTTAGGTGGCATTTTTACACTGGCGTGGTAGTAGATATTGAAGAGTTTTTAAATTTTGTCCACGCTGTGCACAAAATAGGAAAAACAAATAAGGCTGAAAATGCACCAAATATTTATATTCAATATGAATATTTACATTTTGTCTATTACAATATCAATCTGTTCATAATGTTCTCCATAGTATCCTCCATAGTATCCTACCGGTTTCACTGTTTAACAGATCTTCAAGGATACGTCGTCAGGGGTAACGTCTATTAGCGACATTATTATTTAGTCCTGAACGTCATAATATAGCACAACGCAGGTACTATATAAAACGAAAGTGAAAGTACATAATTAAAAAGAAATGTCTTCTAAATTCTTGTTTCATCTATTTAATTACGGACGGTATTTCTTAATAAAATAATTTTCTTTATTAATTATTATTGGTTCCGTTGTATTATCTGAACACTGATAAAATGGAAAAATGAAGAAATTTAGATGATTTGATCCAGCCCATCTATCAATATGTTCGCTAAGCGGAATTTTTCTTGTGCTTGGGACTCGAATTTGCTGTCTATGTACTGTCATACGTTTTCTAATGGTGTTGCCGGTTTGCCCAATATAATTTTCTTGACAACCCCTGCAAGTGATGATGTATAGAAGATTTTCCGATGTACATGTAAAACTGTTCTTGATTTTGAAAATATGTCCAGATTTAAAGACGAATTCGGTTCCTTCGGATAAGTATAAACAAGATTCACAATTTGGTCGTCCACATTTTTGTACCTTTGGTTGACTATTTTCAGTTTGGAATGTTGCGCGGGTCAACAATTTTTTTAATGATTTCGGTTGCCGTTTGCTTTTAATTACTTTGTGTGAATTAAGTAATTTCAACATCCTTTGGTCGCTCTGTAAAAATGATATATTGTTATGTATATTGTTGAAAGCTTCATTATTTCTCGGGTTATGAGTAGAAATGTACGGTAACACATTTTCTTTTGAATGCGGTTAAGTTTTCCGAAATTCTTAAAAAGATTTGGCTCTAGTTATACCGTCATCAATTATTCTCTTTGGGTATTTTCGGTCCAAGAGCATGTATCTTAGTTCATTTAATCTTGTATCTCTTAATTCTGGATTTTAAATGATAGTACATATGCGTTTAGCTAGATTATGGTATATTGACTCTAGTATGTTTTGGATGACATGATGTAAAAAGCAGATATTGTTTGGAATCAGTCGGTTTATAAACAGCGTGAACAAAATTTAAAAACTCTTCAATATATATATGTATATATATATATATATATATAATTCGTCTAAACACCAGCCCAACAATGTAAGATCTACAATATTTTTTTATTCTTCCCTCGCCGGGATTCAAACTCATTTACAGATCTAACTTTGTTGGGCTGGTGTTTAGACGAATTATATATACAGAATGTATTCTCAGCCTTGTATCACCATCACTGCTGGAGATCCGATGGATCAAAACTGTTGTATAGTCGTCACTGGTTCAGACGTACTTATATATACATAATTCGTCTAAACATCAGCCCAACAATGTTAGATCTGTAAATTTGCTTTCGCATTTTTTTTTTTGTTCTTCCCTCTCCGGGATTCGAACTCATACTACTGAGATATCTTGGCACCAAATCGCTTTGCACTGTACCCGACGCGCTAGACCACTCGACCACCTAGGCTTCACAAAAAAATAAAGCTTTCGGTGGCCGGGTGTTACCTTTCCTCGTCAGTTCTAATCTAGCGTCGTAATACAGTACATGATATATAAGGCATGAAGATCGAATTGTTACAGATCAGCTGAATTATCTATTGTAAAGGATCCTAAAAATTAATGCAAGATGCACTCACAGAAATAATTATGTTATAAGTATGTCTGAACCAGTGACGACTCTACAACATATTTTATCCATCGGATCACCCGCAGTGATGGTGTTACAAGGCTGACAATACATTCTGTATATATAATTCGTCTAAACATCAGCCCAACAATGTTAAATCTGTAAATTTGCTTTCGCAAATTTTATGTTCTTCCCTCGCCGGGATTCGAACTCATACTACTGAGATATCGTGGCACAAAATCGCCTTTCACTGTACCCGACGCGCTATATATATACATAAACATGCGTAGTATATAAACATGTTTATACTGCCGTAGGAATATAAACAAAAAAGGAATCTATATTTTTCTAGATGAAAAGGAAAAGATTGAATCTTCACTTTAAGTAAACTTTGCAATGTTTTAAAATGGTCTAAGGATACAAATTCATCACCATAATTTATATAATCTGCAGACCATCCTTAAGGTGGTATGGGTGTCTTTCGCCATCTCGGATTGTAAAAAACAGATAATCTAAGGTCCAGATTTTTAATCAAGTTAGCAAAATTTGATGCAGAATAGCAAATAACAAATTTGAATCTGCATTTAAAAGAACGAATTTATAAGATTATAACTTATAAATATTTATATTTTTACAAGTGTAGAATATTTTTGTTAGATTTTTGATATTTTAAATTGGCATTTTAAGGGGAGGTAACTCTGAAATAGTGCATTTTCTGAAGGAATCTACATGGAATTTTGCTATTTTGTATTTTAGTCGGAACAAAATGCAGGGTGACCCTATCTTTTCTTTTGATATTCTCGAAGCATTTTCTGAAAGCCATCTTCTTGTATTTTAGTTTACAATTCTATCATTTAGTTTAGCTTCGATTTCTAATCACATAATGATATTTTTTCTTTTATAATCCATACAAAATATGTCATTTTGTCTAAGTTGCAACGTATTTGATCAACCCACAATTATCTCTCATATCATGGTCTAAAAACATGTCATAGTTAAAGACTGTTTCAATAGACAGCTATGCAGCAGTTCTCTAATTTACCATTTTATACGAATATAAGATTTATAATGATCAAATTTCACAACAGTGTCAAATTATATCTTCCTAGAAGTTTTTTTTATCTTTGCCATTATATATTCAGTAAAGACAAATACTATTCATATTTATACAGTACCGTTGATTTCCATTTTTTTCATTTCCCCGATGATTTGATTTTTTACTTTGAAACTCATACTAAGGTCATTTATAAGCTTCTTCATCAATTGGAATGAACTGGAATACTTTGCAGCATTCCATTTAGTGAAATTACACTGAATCCATGGGGTTCTTATATTTCTTCGTACCTGGCATGAAATAAAATGAACACTACATGTATAACTTGTATTCAATAAATACTAAGATATGTAGCAAATTAAATAGATAGGCATCAAATTATTTTGGAAAGTAGGTGTTAACTCCTGTCACAGTGACTTGATACTATATTTTCCTAATGTAAAACAAACGGTTATTTTGCTATCATGTGACAATGACTGCTTTATGCAAATGTTAAACGCTATCTATTTTGTGAAATACTAACTGATGATTTAGAGTTAAAAGATTTTACGGTTTACAGCAAATATTGTAATAATATAAAATCTTTACCTCAGTGTACATACTATTTTATTTATTATTTCTAATGTTATGTTACCGATATTAAAGCATTTCAAACATTTGATTGTCTCAATTATTTAATGTAGTGCCTAGTAAACATTTAACATTGAATCTGTTGTGTGTTTTGCATTGTTCTAGAGTATATTTAGAATCTCAACCAATGTTTTGCAGAACGTGGTATTTTTCGGTCCCTTTTGATATAAACAAATAAAGTAGACGATCAAAATATTGAATGTTGCAAACCAACGGAAATATATCAATCTAAACAGATAATGGACGTACATTGTCAGCATCTGTCTTCACAACTGCAGGGAACTTGTCAATCTTGACGATCAATCCTAGCAAAGTTGAGATGTCACATATACCATCAAAGCCTGTATGATGTGTCATGTATGTTGGTAAAAATAGCTTGGATAGTTCAACAGCATTTCTAATCTTGTAGTCGTACTTAGCTTTTTGGTTGCTTTGTTATTGTTAACAGTTTCGTAATTCAGGTAGGCGTTAAATAGTGGATATCGTTTGAAATGAGTTTGATATGTTTGGGATTCGATTTTATGATAGCACGTTAATTTATTGTACATGTCTGTTAAAATTGGAGCAATACATGTCCTCAAGGCTGGTAACATTACTCTGTGCAGACACATTCCAACAACCAACCATCTTTTCTGGTTATCGTCTAGATCTGCTATTGTTGCTTAAAATGAAAATACAAAGAGCATTGCGGTTCATTATCTGTCAAATAGAAAGAGTAAACTCATTTCGGACAATGAATTCTTGTTATCTTCGATTTTTCTATCGGTTTTTGTTTCTTATACTTCATCAGTTCGTAATTTTTGTAAATATTCCCTACGTTGCGGCTCATAAAGCATAATGTGTAATATATATTATTAATGAAGCTGGTGGAATGTGCAATATGCATGATATGACGAGCAATCACAGATACGATACAAACATATGTTGATTGCATACCTTAACGATTGAATTATCAGCTAGTATCGTATACAATGGCTTGCAGACTTAAACTTTTTAAACTCGACATAATGTTTGGGGTATAATATTTGATGCTTTATCTATATCTCTATATCTACATTAAAATTAATTTCAAAATACGATTGAGATCACCAAATCAATTGACAGTTTATAGATAAAAGCTTGATGCTGAACTATTGGACTATTAGATATTTTCACAACAATATATTATGTGTATATTGATACACGTTTTATTAGGTTTAAACACAAATAGAATGACCCCTTGGGTGTGATATTAGCCACGGCCTACGGTGATTACTGATATAAAAATTGATCTTTCTTTAGATCATTAAATACATTTGATTAAAATCAAATATATCAATAAAAGTTTTGATTTTGTAAATACTGCCGGTATTTTTAATGAACATTTTGTTAGAGAACTAATTCCTGGATATTTTGATAATTCTGAACTCCATCTTATTTGTTATATTTACAAAACCTCTAACCCGAAATATGAGTTTAATTATAGCCAAGTGTGTAAAGATGTCAAAATCAGTGGCAAATACACCATGTACACCTACATCATGAAATTGCAGTTATTCCGAATACATTAATGGCCCGAGTTCCCATGTAACAGGAGACCTTAACATCGTTCGTGACCGCGAGCTGAAGTCATTCCTCAGTAAAGGACCTAAATATCGTCGCCAGTCAATTAACAATTGGAATGAGTGTCGTAACATTATCCACGACTCACTCCGTACTTACTGCTAGAAATGGATAAAACGAGAGAAAGCTGACAAGAAATCCTTAGACTTGTTTTTTTAATTTAGTAATGAACCTTTGGCTGTTGTCTGCTCTGTGGTCGGGTTGTTGTCTCTTTGACACATTCCCCATTTCCATTCTCATTTTATAGTTGATATACGTTTACAACATTTTGAAGAACATTTTAATCCTAACAAAAACCATAATAACCCTATTTCTCGTATCAAACATAAGCTAAAAGAACTCGCCAAGGAATTTGTTTTTGTCCCCACTGATAAGGCTGCTGATAATATCATTATTGTTTGACGTTAATGTTACATTGAGATTCTGCAAAAGGAAGTCATTAATTCACCAACATTCCAACTGACACCATTTTCGGGGAATTATCTGTTACAAACATAAATTTTAGCTACATCTTTACAAGTAGAACCAAATGCAATTAAAGTTTCAACTAAGTACTGGCTTTCGAAACTGCACAAAACACCTTACAGCTATAAATTTATTTCTTGTTCAAGCCATTGCTCCACTACTAAACGTTCGATTCTTCTTACTAGTTCATTTGGTACAATCAAAAACCTGATAATGAGTTGTTGAAATAAGGCCTTTGAAAAAAGTGGAATTAATTACTTTTGGAGTGTCAAAAATTCGTCGGAAGTGCTTAATAAATTGCATTCTTATATTGGTGATTTTGAATTTGTTCAAAGTTTTGATTTTTCTACCATATATACATGTACAACTTTGCCTCATATTCTTTTTAAGAAAAGATTCACACACCTAATTAAATGGGCATTTAAAAAGTCAGAATGTAAATAATTAGGTTTCAAACTCTTTTAGGTCATTTTTTAGTAACAACAAACAATTGAACTATGTCAATTGGACCTGCTTTGATACTACAATTGCCCTTGAATTTTTACTAGATAACATTTTTGTTAGCTTAAGAGATTACATATCACAAAGTTACCGGTGTCCAATGAGGCCTACCTGTACACCACTTATGGCAAACCTGTTTTTTGTTTTCTATATGAGTTACAATTTAAGACTAAAAACAGCAAAGACCAATCGAAAAAACATTTGATACAAAAATGTATTAACACTTTTAGAAATTTGGATGATATATTGGCTCTCAATAATGACGACATAAGTATGTACACTAAAGATATTTGTCCTGCTGAACTGACTTTAAATACAGCTAATGCTAACAATGAACACTTCCTTTCCTGGATCTTGATATCTAGATCATTAACGGGAAGCTTAATACCAAAATTTATGATAAAAGAGATGATTTTTCATTTCCTACTGTTAATTATACATTTTTAGATAGTGACGTTCCCTTGTCATCATCTTATGGTGTTTATATACCTCAACTTGTTCGATTCGCTCGTGTTTGTAACAAAATGTTTGATTTTAACGAAGGACTGAAAAGTTATAACACCAGGGTATTCGATATCACAAACTAGTCAAAACATTTACTAAATTTTATCATCGGAACAAGGACATCATTCGTACTTATAAATCAACATAGAGACGTCTTATACGTTAATATATTTCACATCCAATCTTTAATGGCAATATTCTGTGTTATCTGCTCTTTGGTCGGGTTGTTGTCTCTTTGACATATTCCCCATTTCTATTCTCAATTTTATGTTAATAATTGTTAATCTTCATCGATACAATAAGGAATCAAAACAAAAAGATGTGATTGCATGGATCCATGCCATTGAAGAACTTTATTACCCGTATTTCGTGCTGAAAACTATTATTTAAAGACTTAAATATTGTTTGGGATTCTAGGCATGAGCTTGTATCTAAACATTTACTGTTTTTCAAATCATTTGGAAAAACTGCTTGAAACCATTTATAAGTGAAATTGAGCAGCACAAATGTTTTAATCTTCTCCAGTTACCATTTTATAAGTGTGTATCATGTGAATAAACTCATCATAGATACCAGGATTGAATTTTTTTTTGAGTCAGACGCGCCTTTCGTCTACAAAAGGCTCATCAGTGACGCTCGAATGCCAAAATGTGCTGACTACTGGACTGGTGATGCCATTGGGGAATAAAAACTCCACCAGCAGTTGCATCGACCCAGTGGTGTAAATAAACTCATCATATATACCAGGATTGAAATTGTGTATTTGAGCCAAACGGCCGTTTCGTCTACAGTTTACGTTTCGTAATTGACAGTAAAGGAAAAATAATGTATCACCTTTTGATAAAGAAATCGATTTGAATCGATTACATAAAATTACGAAAGAATCGATAATAAATCGATTATTTATCGCTATTTTATTGTAATCGCGTCTAAACATGAATTCATTATCAATTTCTATATGTAATTCGAGATACAAATCATGCTTAAATGTATAAGCGGCATTCCAAATTTCAAATCCAACGAATATAAAGTAGTCGCCATTATCAAACTTGGAATTATTCATTGGGCAGATAGCATTTGTAAAGCTGAAGTGAATTTTAAATTAGGTATAAGGGTATGTTCTTCGGAAAATCAATAAATCAAGTCTGTCTTAAACGCAACATGTGTCACGATTAACAATTGAATCCCATTTGTTTGCTGACTGTTAGTTAAAAAATACGTCCAGAAAGCAGAAAAATATGTTACTTACGAAAAATAAATAATATGGACGATTGTAGTCTGAGAAAACATTTTCAAATCATATTTCTTTTTTTTATAAACAGACATAAGAAGATGTTGTATGAGTGCCAGGGAGACAACTGTACATACAGGTCACACTTTGCAAAAGCGAACCTTTATAGGTCAATGTACTGCCTTCTACACGGATCCGTGGCTGACATCTAACAGCAAGCTATAAAGGGCCCCAAATGTGAATAGTGTAAAACCATTCAAACAGGAAAACCAGCCGTCTAATCTATATAAAAATACGAGAAACGAGAAACACGTATGCACCACTTAAACAAACGACAACCAATGAACATCAGATTGCTGACTTATGACATGTGCAAACAAATGCAGCAGGTTTGAAAAGTATGATTTGCCACTGATGAGTATAGTGTAGACAGGACATGCGTATGGTCTTCATAGTTGAAAGCTAGTAACTTTGATGAGTTATTTTTACCCTTACTTCAATCAGATTTATATGTATGTTCGTTGGCTTATTTTTTGAAAATAAAGTTTGAGATCATTCTTTAGCTCTTTAAGTTTATAATGAAAATACTTTTGAAAGTATATAAAATAAAACAAGTTTTATTCATTGTACCAGGATAGAAAATGAGATCGTATGTATTCATTAATATTCGGATTTTTGTCATATCCACATCGGATTCAAAATATCACTAAAGCGTTTGACATAAGTTTGAAGTTTCTGGATATGGTGTTCTGTTTTATTGTTTGAGCGTATGTGTATCTTTTATGTGTTTGGGTTAGGGGGTGGTAAACTTTATATTTATATATTTGTTTTTAGGGAATCAAGTAATGCAGATATATTAGGATAATATGTCGGCTTCATTTGAATTCTGTCATAATTATATACACCGAAACAATAAATGATCTTACAAGTAACAGGATCAATGATGTTGGTGGTAATATGATATGGACAACAACTTAAAAAGCAGTGTATTCATATAAGAAAGTTAATGGTCATATTCACCCAAATGAATGTAAAGGCATTCAATAATTTTAATTTTTAAACTTGTTTTTTATCGTGATAAAGTCGGTATACAATACTAGGGATGTTAAGGTGGTCCGTTTTGAAAGAGTGTTGGCAAATATATGTTAAACAAACAAATACTTTGTTCAAATGTCAAATTTTCCTATTTTTGTTCAATTGTTTAGATACAACGTTTTTATGGTAGTCGTCAACACCGTTAATTGTTCAGTTATTTCAATTTTTCAATCATTATGAATAAAAGTTAGCGTCTTGAAATAAAGGTATTAATCCTTCATTTTACTTTTTGCATTGTCCAGATGTTAGGTTTTCGGGAAAATTCTATTTCTTAGAATAATATATGAAAGTAAATAGGATTTTTTTAATAATGAACTGCTCCTCATAATATACTTTTATGAAGAAAAGAAGAAAAAAAATGTTTCAGAAAAGAAGAGAAAGAAATCGTTTATTTACATTTGGAAATAAAGATAAACAAAATTTTCAACATTTTTCTTTATTTCCCGTTAATAAATTAGAAAAGAAATAAAGAATTTAACTCCCTCAGGCAATATATACATTTTTGTAAATCTGGCTATTCCTTTTAGGCCCTGTTTGATCCCTAGAGTTTCTATATTTACATACATTCGTAGCTTTGATGAAGGTTAATCCAGTAAAATGTTTTTTTATTAAAATATTCAGTTTTGTTATTTAAAAAAAAAAATCTAGATGGCAATGAAACATTATCATGCCGTGTCCATTTATAGCTTTGTGTACGGTATGGGTTTTGTTCATTGTTGAAGGCCACACAGTTAACTCTTTTTGATTTCTTCCATATATTTCGATCGCTGCTAAATTATTGTCTAAATGGCAATCATACCATATCTTCTTAATTTTTAAATATGTTTTTACATATACCCAATACATCAAATTGATACAAACACGAATAAAACAAGAAAGGTGGCTTATTGGTGTTAAACAATTTTTAATGTGCCCTTGATCTTATTATTATTTCTGCTATACAAGGACACAAAACAAAACCAGAAACGTCATGGCCAAAATGAAAAAAACAAAAATGACAAAAAGAGGCAACAAATAACTTCAAGTAAAACTAAAGATGCGGTCCCTTCTCCACTATTGACACAAGCAGTGCTACTTTAGTTCGAATGTCTTGATAAGCCACAATAAGTGATCAGGCATCTCATTCTTACGGATTGATAAATGTTTCCTATTTTAGCCTAAGACATAACTAAATTCAAAAGCATCGGTACACAAGGCCTACATACGGAGTATATATCTCCCAATTGATACGATATTCACGAGCTTTTATTTCCTATCATGATTCACTTGAAAGAGGGTTGCTACTCACAAAGAAGTAAGGTTCCAAATGGTAAAGTTGAAATCTTCCCTTTGTAAATTTCACGAGTTGTTGACCGTTATGGTATATCTGTTTCACAGATGATATCGAATTTGTTCCTAATGTCGTAACTAAAAACCTTCTCCTTTTCGCGAAGTTACCTACTGAAACAAACTTGTTACCAGGTTTGTACTAACATGCATATGAGCAATACGATGGGTTGCCACATGTGAAGCAGGTTCTGCTTACCCTTCCGGAGCACCTGAGATCACCTCCCGTTTTTTGTGGGGTTCGTGTTGCTAAGTCTGAAGTTTTTTATGTTGTGTATAGTGTACTACTGTTTGTCTGTTTGTCTTTTTCTTTTTTTGCCATGTCGTTGTCAATTTATTTTCGATTGATGAGTTTGATTTCCCTCATGTGTCTTTAGCCCCTCTTTTAAATGATATAAACCTAAAATGTTACCTTTTGTGGAAGTTTGAAATCAAAATCAGTATTTACAGGGACGAAGAATAAACACGACATTAACAGGAATAGACAATACGGTAATTTAAAACTAAAATCACAAAATGCAACACTGAATACTAAAGCAAAAGCAACACGAACCATTTAAAGCAAGGGGTGCATTCGAGTGCTCCGGGAGGTTAACAATCCATGATCCACTAGTGGATTCCGTCACATTACTTAAGGCAAGTTAAAAACGTTTCGACCAGTAACCCTCTATTATGGTACAACTGAGGAAAAGAAGACGGGATTTTTGTTTCAACAAATGGAAAATGTCAGCGGTAATCTGTGACATAATTATTCCTAAACAGTAAACCAAACCATGATGGCGTTCATAAAAATTTCTAATGGATTAAGTATGTTGGAACTATTGGTGCAATAGCTTCGTAATGATACTTTCCACTAAATCTAGGAAATCATTATTGGACAAGCAAGTTCTGGAATATTGCAGAAAACAGAAGATAGATATTCCACATGATGCTGCGGCTGGAATGTGGCAACACAGAAATAGAATGTTTCCATTGAAAGTGTTTATATCAATTTGTGTCGTTAAGTTGAGTTCTCTAACAACCCTTATTGTAAAAGTACAATAAAGTTAACCTATTAATAATTGAGGCATTTTTAACTAATTATGGTAGTATTTGTCCTTTCAAGTTATTTTTTGGATTGATGCAATCAACATATAGTAACATATTTTTTTAATTATTCAGTAAAACACATTGTATATAGCGGAACGTGATGTTAAATGTTAAGCTAGCTCCTTTACGTAAAACATACTGCTGTATGAAACCTGCCTCAAAAGAAAAGAGAAAAAGTCGACAAGCAGAGAATCACAGTTTGTTCCCCAATAAATAACAATCGTCAAACGTTACAAATATGTCAATAAAAACTTTCACCATTTTCAAGAACTACGTTTCACTGAACCTTATATTCTTACTGAATGAAATACAAATACCTGTTTCTCTTTGAAGGTTGGCAGCTATCTCATCGGCGTCATCTTGGAGTTCCTGTTGTATTGAACGTTTTATGTTACTTTTGAAAGTTTGATCTATCACATCGACATCATCGACATCATCGACATCATCTTCGCGTTCCTGTGGTATTGGAAGTTTACTGCTATCTGTTACTCCTGTAAGTTTGGCAGCTATCACATCGACTTCATCTTGGCAATTTTGTGGTATTGAACGTTTACTGCCACCTGATTTCGAAGGTCCCTCGTCCATATTTTATGAGTAACGCTGCAGTTATATTGTCAGACCATGGATATTTTATAAATTTTTTTCCGCGTCTGCATATGTCTGTGTCCTACAATATTGAAAGCTATCTTTTATTGTCATTACTTTCTGGAATAATTATGATATAAGAGCATGTTTAATTTATCCATTCGAAGGTCCGTTTAAGTAATGACTGCAATATTTGTTCTGTCTATGAACACATGAAGAGATAACATCAACAATGTGGTGCACACTGAAAAATCGGCGTAGATTGTTATTTTTGGAAGTATGCACCACATTTTGGAGGTTATTTTGCATAGACAGAAGAAATATTATAGTATTCTTTATATTTTTTTCCAATATTCATTCCCTTTTACTCCAAAACAAAAATCGATCAAACAAACTTCAATTTTCAACAAATCTCCATGCTATACGACTTTTTGACTCATGCTTCCCTGCTACCTTCTCCATGAATACTGCTATTCTCTCATTTTCGTATCCCTTTCAAACACCTCAATCGTGTTAAAGTACGTTCTTAGTGGAACAAGACAACTAGGACCGAACACAAATTTGGCTTTCTTTTTAAAACAAATCATCTCGGTCTGTCGATTTAGACAACTCACACATTCTATAGCACAAAAACAAATGTTCTGGTGCAGTTCAACGAGTTCTGCATTAAAATTCTTGTCAAATATTTTTTATGCGCGTTTCGAGTTGACTTTATAAACGGACATAGTTGTCTTAATTGTTAGTCCTGGCTGGGGTCGATTTGGCTCCAGGTATACTTGTGCCACGATCTCGTCTTTCATCATGTTCATATACAAATTTGATATATACACTGTATATCAATGATGACATTAGGGCATTTTTCAAAACAAATGTCAACTTCTCTGTCCAAGACTTAAATTGTGATAAAATCATTTAAGTTTATGTATTTCATTTTTATTCTCTCATTCTAAAAGTTGTACTTGTTTTAAAAAGACAAGGACAACACTTTTTGTCTGCTTTGATGTAAGGACTCTATGAAAATATCAGACGAAAGGGCTCAATACCAGCAAAAACGTTGTGTCCACATTTGAATGTTAATTCAAATTTTCAAATTTCATACCATTTACCCAATTTTGTGTGCCTTTTTCAATGATTTGTCAAAGTGCAACATCTGAACATAAAAAAAGTATTCAAATAACTAGATGATTTCAAATAGATTTGTGAAAGTAACTTTTGAAGTGGCTTTCATGAAAAAATGTCAATTTCGCAACGACAACACACAATTGACAAAATGATAATAATTTTGTTATTCCTGTTACTTCCCACTAATATGCTGATGATATTGTTGGTCTGCATTGAATCAATTGGCAAGTCTTATTGATCGCGTACTATATCACTTCTCCAGCCTGCAACGTCTTTTAGAAAAAAAAAGATATTGTGACCTCAAATCATTAAAAACGTGGAATTTATGATCTAAGACAATGATAATAAAAATGTATCTGAGAAACCGCATTAAACAACAATAGCTTATAAATTATAAATACGTCCACTGCACAACGTTCCACTAAGCAACACAGCATTGCGATGGACACAACACTTTTCATCGGGGGCATGTATCGTTACGCAGTGGACAAGAGTGAATATTATAAAAACGGCTTGTTATTTCCTATTAGTTACAATTCGAATGCAAATCAACAGTTAAACAGTATACACTCATTTATTTTGTAAGATTCTTGAAGAAAAAAAACTTAAAACTAATTTTTCAGCATGGTAATGCCGTACATAATCGTTACGAAGTGGACATCTTTGTACACCATGTTAAAATTAGTTTTAAAAGAGTTGTTATCAAACTTACCGGACAGTTTAAGTTTCCATATTGCATTTAGTTTATACTGATGACTAAATCACTCATTTCTCAACATTTTTTTTCTGTTGTCAAAAATGGACAAACAAAAGAAATGACTTACAACAAATACGGTGATGATGTGTCGACCCCATTTTATGACAATATTACTTTTTGTGTATTTACCTGAGAAACTAAATATAGACCTCTTCGAAAAGGAAGATAGTAGATTAATTTCGATGTCTTTGGGTTTTTTTTTTTATAGATTTACAGATGAAATTCTATCACGAAGTCTTATTTTATCAAACGTTGATACTTACGCTTTTGAATCGTATAGAATTGAGTTTAAAATACCTAAATTCAAGTCTATTTACTGGGTGTCTGTACACATCAATACTCAATTAATATGCAATTTTCGTAAATTTTATGAGCCGTTGAAATGACTTATCTGTATAGCACAAAAACCCTTTTCTACTCGATGGATCCATATTTGAACTTAAATTAAGGATGATAAGATTTCAGATACTTTTCAATATAAATCTATCATCAGTTGTAACAACAGTAGCGGTACCAATTTTCTATACTTAATGCGCATTTCGACAATTTTTCACCTCTTTGGTGATGATCAAGACCAAAATATTTGAATATCAGAAAGATGAGGAGCTATAATCCAAAAAGGTCGAGTAAATATATTCACTGCATTTCCGGCTAACAATATCTTTCATTCATACCATCAAAGCCTTCGGTCTGTACGGAATGTAATTTTACTGTTGGCAAGCTCCAGTGTTTTCAAAGTTTGATTTGAGATAACACCTAAGTTGTTTTCACTCAAAGTTAAGGATTTAAGGTATATTGGTAAATCTTGCTGGATACCTGTTAAATTTCGATTGTGACGATCTTCTCTTGCGTTTGTGATAACGCAATCATGAATCATGAGTTGTTCCAGTGTGAAGTATAAATGCAGACAGCAATAAACCTAACAATTGCATATACCCCTGATGGTAAAAGAATGATAAGATTTATATTCATTAGTGATTATAATACGTCCTATAATATTTCTCTGGAACCATTTTACAGATGTAGATATTTTATAAGCTAATCACAGTGCCCAAAAGATCGCAGGATCGGGGGAAACGGTAAGCGAAATACCATAATTAACAATTGAAAGGTCCTTTGGTTATTATCTCAAGTTATTAATCAGAAGATATTTGAGTGGAAATCCAATCCGGCCAAAAACCAGGATATGTCGGCTGCAATAACAATTTTATTTACAAAATACAAGTATATCTCTATTTATATTTTTAGTGGCCTTTATTGCTTTTAAATTCGTTTCGTTTTGTTGTTGGCATTCGTCTACTGTCGAGACATATAGTCATGAATGTGCATGACATATGTGCGACTGGAAGCTTAAGGAGCAGTCAATAAATTAGCTTCGTTCAGTGATGTAAAATCATTAGTTTTCAGTGGAAAATTATCTGAAACAGTTTTTCAAAATTTTAGATATTCCTATTTTATATTTGATGTATGATGATAACATGAATAATAGCATGTTCGACATTCTTTCTGCATTTTTCAAAGCGACGATTTGGTTTCATGCATTTTGAGCGGTCTGTTTTTGTTTCATGACGCAATTAGTGTCTTTTGCACACATTGTGTCCGCCAATTTAAAAAAGATTTTGTAGGGAAATTATGTTGAAGTCCGCTTCCTATTTCTGGTAACGAGTTGAATTGTTATGTATCATTTTGGTGGCCCATGTTAATTTGTATTTAGATCATGATATGTCTAGGAACATGCAAACATGTAACACTCTTTCCACTTCGCCTTCTAAAACATAGCTATGTATTACCCTATATTAATTCCAATGGGAACATGCAAACATTATTATATATAAACACACCCTTAAATATAATTGAAAATTCCGTTTATGAATTTTTCAATTTTGTTTCTTGTTGTGTGTGCATTTGATAAATAGGACATGGATCATAACCTTTTTTTTTAAATAATCGTGTATTTGTGCATTTAAACGAAGAAGTTGTTGCCATGGTTTCGTATTCCGTTTTTGCATTTTAGCAACACCCTTCCTATTTTAGCAACACCCTTCCCATTATGTCTGTTTGTGTAGGCGGCATTTAACCTGTTTCTCTGATAACATAATATTCATTAAATCTTCTTAATTGGACGTTTAACAAAAAATCAACGAATGAAATAGTAAATATGAAATATGTGTCTCTTAACGTTATGAAAACTGTCAATAAATCATTCTATCAATAAACATGACAACCAAGCAACATACCGGCATAAAGAACTTGTCATTTGATATACTCATATTTACTAACCAATCAATAAACAAAAAAAGCATGTTTAACTTAGAAAATATGAAAGAACTTTCATTATCAATTGTTTTTTAAACAGCTACATGTATTTGCTAAAAAAACTATTTTACATTTTTTGCTAGCAATGTTTTATATAGCAAGGTATAATTTTACCGAGTAAATCAACAATGAATTAAGTTAGTACTTTTGGTATTCTTCCCTGTATAAATATCTCAACTATACACTTTCGACTTTCAATTGTCAATTGTAAATTTGTATCTAAAGTGTCTATTAAAAGTTTTATGATTGTAACTAAGCATACAACTGATCAATACACACAACCCAATAAAACTTTATTTCAGATGTTCAATCGTATAAATGGTAAACTAAAAATGTAGAGGGGTATAAACACTTCACTATATAGCAACGGTTAAATAAATGATGAAACTGCCTGGCTATTATACGTCCACCTGTAATTTATATGCATACTTTGGACGAGAACATATAAATATAATATGATTATTGCACTTCCTTTGTATAAGACCGACACACTCAGCCTACTTTTTAACGTCTTAGTTCAAAAGTCACCCTTACCGGACATACATCTGACTTGAGCTTACAAGTTTTTGCTCTTACTCAGTAATGACTCGAGCTTAGCATTAAAACAGAAAATACTTATTTTAACGTCGTTGTTGAACCTGGTAGGGGCCAAAAGCAACAACTTACCACATCCGAGGCGAACACTCTCCCACAAAACAACCCAGCGGTCGGTAGTATAGAAAATCATACCAATTAATAAACATTTTTGCAGTTTCTTAGATTTCTCACAGTAACTAAAGCGAGAATAAAGTATCTAGTAAACTTAATAAGTTACGTAAATTGCTATTATTGGAAACTACACAAAAATATCGATTGCAGATTTCACAGAACATTTCATGCATCATTGATCTCTGCAAATTAAAAACTAGTGCAACAATTCTTTGGGTTCCGGATTGGGCTAGCTGTTGCAAAGCTAATTGGCTGTCCATGTTTTCAGTCCAATGTCACAATCAGACTCCTATTGCAAAATAAAGGCAACAGTAGTATACCGCTGTTCGAAATTCATAAATCGATTGAGAAAATACAAATCCGGGTTACAAACTTAAACTGAGGGAAACACATCAAATATAAGAGGAGAACAACGACACAACAAAAACACTAAAATGCAACACACACAGAAACGAACTATAATATAACAATGGCCATTTTCCTGATTTGGTACAGGACATTTTAAGAAAGAATGGTGGGTTGAACCTGGTTTTGTGGCTAGCCAAACCTCCCGCTTTTATGGCAATGTTAAATATAACATTAAAATGACAGCATTACATGACAGGACTACAATACAAATAAATGGGAGAACATACAGGACAGAGCAACACACGAATAAACTATACAATAGCACAACATTACGACAAGCTCATAGTTATTAAAGATACCAGGCTTATAATTTAATACGCCTGACGGGTGTTTCGTCCACACAAGAGACCTACCAGCGACGCTCAGGTCAAAACAGCAAAGAAAGCCATACAAGTGCAAGACCTACTTAATGTACTTAAAATTCATTTGTTCTCGTCATAAACATCATTTGCTGAATTGTATTTCAAATTAAACAAATAATGATCAACCAAAATATCGTATCTATACACGGTTTGGGCGAGGCTACAAAACTTGATTCTGAAGATGTTATATCGAAAAAGGCTGTTAACATGATTTTATTTATTGAAGCTTACAGGCAATTTCATTGTCTAATTGAGGCACTCCGTCTTCCTCCACCAATAAAAACTGACCGCCACAAAATAGCCCAAAATTGGCCCTTAAAAGTGGCGTTAAAACACTATCAATCAATTGATCATTATCTAATTGGAATGAGCAAACAAAAATTATTATATTGCATTTGCACGTTCTTTTGCTAATGTATTCAAATGTTTACAAATATCGTAATATTTCATTGTGTTAATCATCTGATTTCAAAACTTTTGTAACGTAATCTTTAAAAAAATAATTGTTCATTGAATATCTTGATAGAGTATGGAATAATACTAGTAATTGAATAATTAAATAAGTCCGTTTTCGGTGCGATTCAAAATATTTATTACTTTGAACAATATAAATCATCAGTTTAGGTTACAATTTGTAAATATAGCTGTTTCTCAAACCACATCTCTTTTGGGGAGATATATAATATTCATAGATAAATTATTTTGTTTATACTGGTTCCCAGATATGATCTCTATGTTTCATCTTATAGAGACATAACTTGGAAATGTTGGAACTATTAGAAGTGCGGGCATATAAAAGTTGAAAATATGCCGCACAGCCCTATTTTATGGGAAAATATAGCTTTCAATTCTAGGATATATTTTTTTTCGAAACTTCAGAGTAAACATTCATTGTACACTGTTAACGGTAATTTTTTTAGACGATAAAAAATAGACTGACAGTTACGATAATTATTAGAGACCTCTGATGAATCACAATAAGGATATTTTCACAGAAAAATTTAACCAATTTGACGGTAGACGGAAAATTACCATTTGACGTCTGACGGTAAATGTCATTCATAACCTTATAATTGAACCTTAACAGGAAAACAGATAAGTTATCTTTGATTTCATATATTACTGAACCATGAAAGTGATGTTTTGGTGGTGGCCGTTAACCTATAACAGAAAATGAAATGCATATTCAGGAAGTAATTAATGTTAATAAGATATGATATATACCTTTTTTTATACAAGATACACAGTCACATATTTCGTCAAAATGCAGAACACAAATTGTTTAAATCTTAAATTCTTAAATTCTTTGAAAATTACAACTTTTTTTAATTAGAGGATAACACCTATAAATATAATTCAAAATACACATTTGATCTTGTGAATGACTTTATTTGTAATTTGTGTACAATGTTTGTTTTTTTAATAATTTACTTCAAATTCATAATTTTGCTATAGATTGGAAAACAAACTATTTCCCTTGAATGGAGATTTGATTATGAACATCAGTATTATATAATGATATTTGTTTTTGTTGGTAGACTACCTTAGCAGATCCACTCCAATTTTTTCTACATTGATGTTTCCTTGGAATCATCTCCTTTGATCTGGCCTTTTCATATATTTTACAAGACGAAATTCTCAATCGGTGATCCACCACTTTTCCTGTCTTTGTCCCTATCAAAGTTGAAACACCTGAAAATAGTTAAAAAAAAATCTCCATGCATATAAATTTATTTTTGTAAACAGGATAGTCGTTGTAAGACCAACAGTAATCCCTCTTTGTCATAAAAGCAAATCAATGTAATGATATTGAGACTTTAAGCAATCACTTCAAGGTTCATTTATGTGATTCAGAGTTTAGTGTTACTTCCATTTACACTCAACTAGTATACATAATGGTTAGGGGACCAGCTGAAGCCCATCTGCTGTGTTGGCTGTGTTGAAGATTTATATAGGTGGCCTTTGGCTGTATTTGCTCTTTAGTCATGTTGTTGTCTCCATGGCACTTTCCCCATTTTAATTCTCAATTTTATGTTTGACAAACAAAATTTTGTATTTTTTTCTTATGGACACATATTTTTTTCCAATGGATATTAATTATTCAGGTTATTGATAATTATGAAATCCGAAATTCAGGTCAGTGGAATATTTATAGATGAAGAATCATATTAAAGCAATTGACTTCATTTTGTACATAATTCAATAGTAATAGTTAATGAATATTTGTACAAGGAGGAAATTCCATGGTAAACCATATATATCTGACAAACTATTGTAGGATCTTCTAGAGCCCTTCATCTGCCAGCATGTGTCGGTTGATACAGATATACCTGTTTGTGTATTACCAATTTCCTCTGTGTGAAAATACATATATTAAAATAATGATACTTAAGAGAGAAAGGTTTTGTTTCCTATAGCTAGGATATATAGTGGTTTTATTTTCACTATTTGTACTATAGTGTAACTAACAGTGATTTCCAAATTAGACAACTTAGGGAATAACAGTACTGTAGTAAAAGATCTAAAATAATGAACATATATATTTATTTAAGAATTTTCTAAAGATACGATGAAAGGTTTTAGATAATTTACTGCTGAAACAGAAAATAATGAAATTAAAATAGCAATACTTTTGAACACGTAAATCATAAAAATGGTCAAAGTCACTGAACCATGTCATGACTGAAGGAATATGGCCAATATTCAATAATAGTTGAGAAATAAGATATGGCAATGATAATTCTACTGCATATTAAATATCATAGACTTACAATTAAGGGTTCCCTTTAAAATGAACTTTAATATGTAAAATATGCAAAAGTTTCAAAGCTAATGGACCATGACTGAGGGGAAGATCCCAAATAATCTCCATGGAAAATAAATGTCAAGGCTTCTAAATATTTAAATTTAAACACTGGTTCCATTTTGAAAAATCTGTTGACCTTTGTCTAAATTCACTTCAAAATCTGTATAAAATGTAAAAATGCTAAAGTTCCTTTCTTTTTAAAGTAATTTCCATAGTAAAATGATAATACATGTAGATGAACTTTATTTCAAGTATTCAATTATAAATTCAAGTAAACCTTAAAATAAGTAACTATGCCACACAGATGTCCAGTTTGATAGAAATTTGTGTCTGGCTAATTTAAATGTTAAACCTGTAAATGACTGGTTTATTTTGTCTAGTAAGTATTTTTCATCAGATATCTCTGCTTGTGCTTCTAGAGCAGCTCCAGTTTCATTTTCTCTCTCTTTTAATGCCTTAAGATCAATGCTATGTATGTTGAGAACAGACGAAAAGTTGCTCAATTGCGTTTCTCCGATGCCGGAATGTATCATACCTGGATATAAACCAGTAAACACAACATTGTTACACATTGACATACATGTAGTAAAAGAACCGGTAAATGAATATACAATAATATTATACATGTATTGTAAGCTTACATATTTCAAATATTGGAAATGATTTAAAAAAAAAAAACAAGATGGACTGTGAGCTAGCTATTGCTTACTTATGTATATTATACACATTATAACTGTTTTATGATTTCTATAAACGACAAAATCATCAGAAAACAGTCACTTTTTGACCCAAATTGCTCTAATTATACCTCTAATGGTTGGTCTCACTTGACCAAGTACAAGGATGTCACACCAAAGACAAGGCAACCTGCCTAAAAGTTATATAATTTGGGTTAATTTAACGTAAAAATAAGGTAATATGAATAAAAGTCTATTGAATTGTTTCAAATTTATCTTGTCGGCCTTTTATAGCCGACTATACAGTACATGCAGTATGGATTTTTCTTATCAATTTTGGTGAAGGGGGTATTTATTGGCTATCATTTGCTTACTTCCTATTCATTAAATACTGGCGGATTATAAGTTATCTCCTTGGCAATCATACACTACTACATCTACTAATCATTTATAGTAAATAAATGTTTTTTTTTTAAATTTCATGTAATTTAATAATTGTTCTTGTGTGTTTTTTCTTTCTTTCATATATATCTGATTGATTACATACTGATCATGACATAGCATGTTTCACACAATAACGTCATATCAATTTATTGAATTGTAAATTGAACAAATTAATCCATCTGCAAAGAAATAATGTGCTTTTCAATATATTTCAAACCTTGGGCAGTGATACATGGTAAATATTGAAAACATGTTGTCAGCATGGAGAGTTGAATAACTGCAACATGTATGTATATTTTGAAATATCAATTACATGTATCATGATTATGAAAACTTTATATGGACAAATTTCAACTTTTTACTTGCACTGAAAAAAAAATAAACTCACTTGTTTCATTCATTTCAAATTCAGCATAGTGAACATTCAAATATACCCATGAAATTATTGTATATAATACATGTATAAACAAATTGGGGATCTCCAAGATGTGTATCATTCGCATTAAAAACCTTGTAGGGAAATTATTATGTCCCTTTATTACTATTATGTGTGTATTCATAAATTTCCTTACTGTAATATACATAAAATTAAATGCATGTTAACCTGTTGCTATTTTTGTATTGACATCAAATACACCTATGCCTCTCTTGTTTTCACCAGGGTAATGCGTTTTTCCTAATTTAATTTTGTTTAAACGACCACATATTGGTCTATGGCAGATAATATACAAAATTCCTGAAACGCCATAGCACCTAACACCCCTGGTGTTGTGCAAATGATGGGGTTTGTTACACACTACACAGCTTTTCAGCTGGCTAGCCAAATACTCTAATTCACACAGGAATCTACAATGGTCTAGGGGGACAAGATCAGATGGAATATAGTCATGAAATAAATCATCTTCGTCATGTTCGTGATAGCTTTTGTTGGTTTCAGGAGGACATTTGATAAACGTAGATGATGTTGGCAGTGTTGTGAAATAAAATAAGGGTGGTCTTCTAAAATTATGTCTGACACTGAGAGCTTCTTCGACTGTGATTTGACTTTTCGTCTACTTTGAATAAAATTTTGTGTTTTTTGTTCAGGTTTCTTAGTAGAAAAGCGCCCTCTAATATTCCTAATGGTATGCATTTCTAGAAGGCAGACGACATACTAAGATATTACGATAGTCGCATAAAACATGAAATTATACCTTTTTTCTTCTTCTGTCATCCGGTCAACACTACTGTTTGAAGATCCGTTCCATGTATGTGATTTGTGTGAAACTGCCTCATAGTACACCAAAATGCTGCTCATGTTCTATATTTTCTGAGCAGCAAGTTAGTTATTGTAAAAAGCAGTTCACCGTTAAGAAATGTTAACTTCTCCACGTCCTTTGTTTTGTTCATTTTTGCCTTTCCGTGCATGCCGGTTCACTGCCAAATGTTATTAGATTAAAAGATGCGTATTTGATTTTTTTTTAACAAAAGAAGTGAATTTGATCAATTGTTGAACATCTGTTTTATTTTCATCTTGGTACAAAATATTTAATTTACGACAACAAATCGAATGTCGATATCAGATGCGCAACTTCTTGCGCAGAAGGTGCGAAAATTTAAACTCCTATACCACCTTAACGTATAAAATAAGTAAATTCCAAAATAACAAAATTACTTAGTGTTTCAACAGAAAGTAATTGTACTAACTTATAATTAGTTAAAGGTATAGACCAATAATATGTACTTTTTTTGCGATTGTCCCAAGTCAGGAGCCTCTTGTCTTCATTAGTCTTGTATGTTTTAAAATGTTACTTCATTTGTATGTTTTAGAATTTAATTTTGCGTACATTTTCACTGAACTAGTACACATTTGTGTATAGGGGGCAATTGAAGCCCGCCTCCGGGTTTTGGATTTTATCACTGTGTTGAAGACCCATTGGTGGCCCTGGGCTGTTTTACTGCTTTTTCGGTCGGGTAAGTGTCTCTTTTCTCACAATTCTCATTTCAATTTTCAATTTTACTTGATAAACTTACGTGTATCAGTATAATTTTGACATTGTAAAATAAAATGAAATTCATCCTCTACTTCGTTTAGATCACACATAATACACATTCAACTATTTTTACTTATTCCATATAAACGACCACTTTCCAAACAACGCTGAAGAACGTCCTTAATTCATTTTTGAAAATTCAAAATTCAATAATGACTTATGAAATAATGCATTAGTCATTATTCAACGTTTAGTAATGAAGGATAAATAATGAAATAGTTTAAATGTCAGTATTCAAGTTGAACTGTCCATTATAAAACAGATCATTGATTTTTGACTGTGACATTATACTGTATTTCTGAGTTCAACATTTTGATGTCAATATACATATATTCAAATTAGTATAAGAAATAAAGACTCAATACATTTTTTTCTTTTATCTCTGTTTATTTATTTATTTATTTAGTGTCAAGAAAATTAAACAAGTGGGTTTCCTTAACTATTTTTAAACGTAATTCCCTGTTTTAATGTACGGAGGACCTGAATAACAAAATAAATATAAAAATAAAAATACTTAAAGATCTGATATTTTGATTTTTGATAAGACCTTTGCGATATTTCATTACCTGATTACAGATAGAACGTGTCGATTGTGCCACAGTGCAGATTTAATGGATAACGAAGAACCTAAATGTCAACATACGCGTGAACATCAAGAAATAGCCTACTTTAAATAATGGCATGGACTGCTGCGACCCTTCGTCATTTGTTTCACTATCAATAAGCATTCGTATGAAATACAAAGTATGTCTGGAATTAGGACTTAAGGGAGCAGCGAGCTTACCATTGTTCAAAACATGTTTATTTCTTAATGTGCGTCGTATTTAAACATTTAGGTCCTCCCTAACCTCTCTTATCGGTATTGTGGCACACATTGATTATATACCTTTTGTTTCTCTATCGATGAGCTTTCGAATGACGTAAAAAGAATCTCTGTAATAAGGGCTGAAGGGTCGCAGCATTCCATTCCATTTTTTTCAAAATAAGCGATTTCTTAATAACCATGCGTATTTTGGTATTAAGGTCCTCTTGATCGGTATTGTGGCACAATCGACAAGTTAGATCTTTGATCAGGAGACAAAGGGTCGCAGATGTCTTTTTAATTAAAATCAAACTACATTCTCTAATGTATAGTATATGTCTAATTTATATATATATTCTAGTATTCAGGTTCTCCATACCTTCAAAACGTAATTTCTGTTAAAAGTAGTTAGGGAAACCCACACGTTCATCCTCTGCAACTAAGTATATTAATGTAGAAAAAAGCATTTCAGACTGCTTAAGACTGTTTTGATTTTTTTCCAAAGATATTAATTTGAATATATGTCAATTGACATCAAAATGGCATATTCAAAAATACGGGATAGTTTCACAGACAAATGATAAATGACCTATTTCTGTATTCACTTTTTAACTTGAATACTGAAAAATTGCATTATTCATTATTCTTCACTAAACGTTGAATAATAAATATTGATCTACTTCATTATTCTATTTTGAGTTTTGAATTAAAAAGAAAATAATAATTGACGTACTTCAACGCGGTAAGTTTTAAAACATAGATTATGGTAAAACAGACAAATTTTCATTTTCCATTTACGATTCATTAGAGAAATGCATTTTCGTAAATAAAATTGTAATTCTACATTTGACACAATATATTTATATATATTATACACTTTGGTCTGGTTTCAAACGTACACTGTAACTCTTGCTTAGCTTGGTCATATATCCGTTTGATTAATAATAGATATGAACTATCCAAAAAGTTTGGTTTATTGGTTGTTATTGGCCTTGAACTAGCTATGAGTACTCTCAGATCTGTACTTACTGTCTTTTATGTTGTTGGGGATGATTGGATGGATAAATACCCTTTTTTGTTTGATATTTGTTTGCTTTGTATCGATCTGGTGAGTTAAGCCCTTTTCAACTGATTTTTATGGTCTGTTCTTATGTTGTGCTGTTAAACGACTGTCCAAGATTAGGAGGAGAGTCGAGCCTGAAGTTCAGTGTTGTTTTTTTTTTTTTTTTTGGTTAATGTCTGAAGTATTTGCTTTTCATAAATTGTTTTATTATAATTAATGCCGTTAATTTGAAAAAAAGAAGATGTGGTGTGACTGCCAATGAGGCAACTCTTCACAAGAGACCAAATGACACAGATATTAACAATTATAGGTCACCGTTAGGCCTTAGCTATAAAAGGCTCCCAAATGACAAATGCAAAATAATTCATACGAGAAAACTAACGGCCCAATTAACAAAAAAACAAAAACAACCACTGAATTACAGGCTACTGGCTTAGGTCAGACATAAACATACAGAATGTGGCGGCGTTGAACATATCAGCGGGATCCCGAAAACCTCCCCTAACCTAACACAATGTTTAGGTAGTTTTCTAAATTGAAATGGTTTCAATTTTTCACGTTGATGTCTTGTATACCGTATGGGTTTTTTTCCTGGTAGAAGGACATACGGTTGCCTATAATTGATTGCATCTACCTCATTTGAACTTTGGTTGATAGTTTTCTCATTTAACAATCCTACCACATCGTCTTATTTTTATAAAGTACCCATTTGTTGTCCCAATAATTATGCATAACAAGATCATATAACACTGTTTTAATATAACAATGTACAAGGTGAGCAGCTTTAGCTGTTAATACTATTTGCTACTCATTCTTTGTGGCATGACTTCATATTACAATTTTAACTTCCTTATTCATAATAACTTCATTAGCAGTAGACCTATTGACCCTTTATAAAGTTTTATAAAAGTCTCAGTGAACTTTTTCTTCATTTGGTGCTCTATTCAAAATCATACAATAAATTAATACATACAAACGTGTAAAATAAACTAATAGAAGTAACAGTGTTCAGGTATAAGGATGATGACTTTATTCCCTCATTCTAAAGATGATAGCTTATCTGCATTGTTCAGCACGGTTTTTTTTTTAATTATGTAAATTTACAATTAAAATGAAATGACAAACCAAGATAACAAAAATGATATACAGTATATAATGGTTTATCACTATAAATCCATGTCTTATAAGGTATGGTTTTACCACCTTTACGGACAACTTCTATCGAGGTTTGTTTGGGTTAACGAAAAGACTCAATTTCTCTGTATAACAAGATAAAGTATTTAACATATTTTGCACGCCTTGGATTGATTCTGACATTAATATCAGTCATCATTTTTTGTTAATTCATTCTCAAAGTCATTTAGATAGAATGAAAATAGTAAATGTGAAAGAATTTCACTTTGCATTAACATATTTAAGAGAATATTATTTGCAATATATTTAGAATTAAATCCATTAAATCTAATACAAGATCTTACAATTAGGTAACTGTTATTTGTATATATCAGTCTGATTAATGTTTAATTGTTTTTGAAGTTGAATCAGATTTTCTATTACAAAATTGTTTATATAGTTCTAGCTTGACGGAACTATGCAATTTGTTTTGAATGTTTTGCTTAAAATGTGTATCTCAACGTATATCCCATTACGATCTGAAGAAAAAAATGTGTCCAATAAGTTAAAATATTGGAAAAGCGCTCGCCTCATCCCATTTTCCACTAGAAAAAAGTCTTGAACCTTTTTTACCCGTTCCTATGATCCATTTTTAATGTCACAACCACAAGAAAAAAATGTGTATGAATAGGAAAGGTCGAACATATGTGTTGAAATCTATGGTACAGATACATGTATTGCATAAATATGGCGAGCATAAATTAGGAGTAATTACAAATATTGACAAGTAATATTACAAGTCATTCATAATAATCACCCAAGTAGATGTAAGTAATTCAAAGTATTAAAATAAGTAAACATTTTTATATTTTTTTTTTATTAGATTGAAAGAGTGTCCGTAACATGTTTGAAGGCTTCACCTGATTTTTCGTAATAGACCCTGGCACTTTAAAAAAAACAAAATAGATTCAATTACCCCATTTCAAGTAAATGAATTTGTCAAAATTAAAGAAAGAATTACATAATATAGGATAAGGGTAATAATATACATGTATCTACGTTTATGGTCTGTTAATATCTACTGAGCTATTTACCACTCCTAGCATTATAAAAATATGAAACAATATATACATGTATGTTAACTGAATACTGACACGTGACTTTGAGTTTACCTGATATGGCTCTGTACTAAGAGAAGCAACTTATACCTATTATTTGTACACAATTATTACCAATTTATTTTCAACAGATCAAGCGGAGCTTACGTTTCAATTTGCATAAGGACATTCTATCAGAAGATGTGTGTGATAAGGATGATTGCTGGTTTAATTATTACTGATTTCTAATCACCTATCAGTGTCATCTAAACATTAAAGAATAACGACATATGCAGACTTTGCAACTGCTGTCGTTATAGTTTTACTTTCATATTCACAAATTTCAAAATGTGACAATTTTTACATGTTTTTAAACCCATCTTTACAAGAAAATCAACGGCTGTGCCTTATTATTCATTTTGCGAATACACATATAATGTTTACATATTTTATATACCTATATGGAGTTATTTTCTTTCCGATAGGTCATTCTTTCGAAGAATCAACCCGGACGATACCATGTTTCAATGAAATATGCTCCAAGGCATAAAATAATGACCTGTGTGAGGTAATTATTTTCCTTGATAAAAATGCAAACTATAATTTACTTAAAAATTATATTCGTCTGATAGTTTCTGTTGCCGATTTAGGAATTTATTTTTTAAAGTTCAATCTATGATAGGTGTAAAAAAAATCGTCATTGCCCGAATTTTAATTTTAGAAACAAATAATGTGAAGTTTTGTTAATTTATCGCTACAATACAGAGACATTATCATATATGCGAGATGAATTTTAATGTAAAACTTTCATAACACTTTAAAATAAAGCCAGATTTAACATATTCGTGTGTAAGATTTTGAAAATCTTATTGATTCACACTAAATAGGTTGATTGATTGATGGTTACTTAACGTCCAGTGGCAAATATGTCATGCATGTTCAGGACGATCCACACTAAATAGGAAATCATACTGTGACCTACATGTATTGATATTCGTTTTCGTGTAACATGTACATGTATCACGATTTCGTGCCCCCTTCGTGTCAGTTCTTAACCTTTTTACATTTATGTATACCTTTTACTCTATCAAATGATTAACTAATAAAATATTCTTATATTCTATTGAATAACATTCACGTACCTCACAATGAGGTCGGGTGGGGGGTATATAATTATATCCTGGTTATCTGTTAAAAAAATGTATTGCTATTCAAAAGAAAATCATTCTGTATATTTTATTCGATTCAATTAAAATTGTTGAAAAAATAAACACTTTTCCGCGATAAAATGTCATTACAAATAGACAAAAAAAAAGATAGCATCTCCCCCTTTCCATAAACTAAGTTGGTACAATAAATAACTTACAAAGTGTCTTGTATTTTTCATATACCGTTATCAGATGGTAACAATTCATTTGTGTCTTACTTCATGCAGTTACCGTAATATTTTTATTGTGTATGGATAATAATTTCTAAGGTTTATATCTAGATTAATTAGTGAGTTTTATTTCACATTCTAAATGAGCCGTATGGCGTATTAAAACCTGAACGCATTAGAAAGGAATATCCCACTTTAGTGTGGTCGGTAAAATAGGATGCTAAACTTTGCAAATCTTTATAAAAAACAATGATTTTTTGACGGTATATAAGTCAGATAATGCATATTTTAAGGTTTTAAAATCGGGGTGTCAGGATTGCCCAAAGAAAGACCTCTCTGCGGTCGGTCTTTCATTTGATCAATCCTGACACCCCTCGGTGTGTTCTACGACAAGAAAAACCTTAAAATATGCATTATCTATAACTTAACCGGATCAATGACCATAACTGGACACTTCATTGATGAGTTAATACCAAAAACACCTGTCTATAGATGAACTGGGTCTATTATGAGCGAAAGTGTTAAACTCCGCCCAGTTAAGTGAAATAAATCAAGTAATACATGCACAGTCATCAGATGAATCGCATTACATTAGATATTTGAAATCAATTTGTTAATGATCTATTGAACAATCTATGCAGACAGAATCTGCATAAAGCACTAGGCACTTACACATATTTGAATATACATTTAACATTTAATTATTAATGTAAAGGACAAGGGAAAAAACTTTTGCTTATAATTTCCCAGTATATGAATACGTAGACGTTATATACCATACTACTTTTAAATCAGAATTCCGGTTTTTAACATTAAAACATGCCCCTTATACAATGCCATAAAAAAGAGATATAAGATGTTTTAGCAAATTATAATAACCTCAGATTTTAGAAAGATAATTTTACAGTTGATATTTTCTTTGTTAGTTTATATGCTTTTATGAATATTGTTAGTATATTATCTTAAAAACGTGTTATAGTATTCTTTTATTTGTCTGTGTGAATATTACGTTTACTGTTTAGTCTATTTTTGGTAATATCGATTTTACCTGTCTCGGTACTTATACATCCCGTCATTGTGTTGTTGTTGTGTTCTTGTGTTTCACCTTTGCTTATGTGCTTTGTCTATATGTCCTGTTGTTTTTCTTTTTTTTTTTTTTTTTTTTTTTTTTTTTAAACATGTACTTTATTTCATTAAAGCTGTGCATAAATCTTTTAAGGATACAGCTTTCTCCTAAGAAGCCCTAAATACTATAAATAATAGGTTTAGGGTTACCTATTAATACTAATACTATAAACATAAGTATAAATTACAATTTACAATTTTCCGGAAATATAACACTGTTTTTCCGTATTTTTTAATTTACTAATTAATCGTCCTATATAATACAATACTCCTATAACAAAAACATGCAGTTGGGATTTAATTTTACAATTTGTGAGTATATCACTTTTGGTTTTGGCTTTTAAACAGTATTAAACAGTTAAGATGAGGGACTCTCCGTTTTGAATTTTCCTCGGAGTTCGGTATTTTTGTTATTTTACTCGTTTTTTAAATTATTTATATTGTATGAGGATGCACTTAGAATATGATAAATCTATCTATCATATCCGTCAGTATACTTTTTTATCAGTACATGTTATTGTTACCAGACGCTGTCTGACATTGCCAAAAATAATATCGTTTATTGAGACTGCAACAAACTACTTTATGAATTAGTCTCTAGTAATTTGTTAAAACCAGCTACCAAGTCAGGAATATGAAAGTTGTCATCCATTCGATTGATGTGTTTGAGCTTTTGATTTTGCCATTTGATTAAGGACTCTCCGTTTTGAATTTTTGGTATTTTTCTACTATATAAGAACGTCCTCGAATGATTTATTCATATAACATAACTAATGAAAATACGTTGAAAAATCTATATAAAAGAACTCGGTCGTCATCATAAAATCACTTACAAAAGCATGTTAAATTGAGGACAAAGGAAAATGATGTTTACACGCAAAACTAAAGTTGATGATTGAAACGTTTATTCAATAATTGCACTTGCCCATTTTTTTGTATGAATTGTTATTGTATTTGCTTTTAATTAGAATAACTTAGTGCCAAATACAAAAGATAAACCATAACAAGACCTATTTTTCTGCACCTGAAAATGCAAAACATGATACAATTATTAAAAATGATATCAATTTTATTTTGATAAATGAATAAATGATAATGTTCATAAGCTTTCGTAGCACCTGGAATAACCCCTGGTTTGTGGTGGGGTTCTTGTTGCTCAGTCATTTGTTTACTATGTTGTGTTTTGTATACTGTTGTTTGTCTTTTGTCGTTTTACGTTTGGTATGACATTGTCAGTTCAAATAGGGAACATTTGTTATATCTATAATGAGTTTTATTTGCCTGTCTTTGTTTATATACCACTGATTGTTGTCAATACCTGGAGAAAATAATATATTATACTTGATTAAGGGGTGATAAAAGTATTTTGATATGTTTAATGAATAGACAGTAAAACTATGTTTTTCTATGTCGAAAGTGGAAGAGATGATAAGAAGTTTATTCTCGTGTGATATTTAAATGAATACTATTGCACCACATGCTTTTGAATAACAAATTCGGATAATTTCGTATTTATTTAAGCAAATTGTTACATACTGTATTATTTGGTATATCAAATATGACAATCAAATTAATGTTCTGAACGATTGAATACCTTTCCCGAGCAACCACGATCACCACTGGTTTCAAAAAGTGATTTTAAATTTCAATGTAGTGTTGTGAGAGCTTTATTTTTGTTGTTCTAATTATTTTGGAGGCCACACTCCGAACATGCAAGAATGTAGATAACATTCATACCTTTACATGTCACATTGCGAATTTCCCATACTACTTTCGATGATCTTACTGTGAAAAGTAAGTCTTTAAGTTGTTGGTGAGTCAAAACAGCCTTTCCTGAAACGCCTCGATGACACTTTAAATGATATATTTAAGAAGCCACTCCTCCTAGTAAGCCAGCATTTCAAATGGTCGGACCATACACTAGATAACATTAACCGCATGAAAATCCTAGTAATTAAGCAGAACATTCACAGTCATGTTCAGCGACAGGCTCGGGAAAGATTCTGGATGGAAGAACTAAATGTACTTAATCCAAATGGCATCAACGCGAATCCTTTCAGTTTGATAGAGGGGCTTTTCTATTATTTATTTATATTTATGCAAACAATTGCATTTGGACATTTTTTATGTATAAGATACACAGTCAGGTTTATAAAGTATTTATTGTTGCTTTGTTTCATGAGGTCCAAAATTTTGGAATAAATCAATAGTTCAACCATAACCTGTATTAATGAGCTATTTAAAAAAATAAATAGTAAGAATTGTTTTACATTTGATAAAGAAACATTGATACTGGCAAAGGCTATTTTGACATAAATTTTACAGTACAAAACATTGACGACTAGGCAAAACAGATAGTACGGATGATAAACTTGCGAATGGTATGAAAATTAGCAGTATGTAAGGTGGATAAGTTTAAATGAAATTTAATGGTTAAGGTGAATAGAGGGTCTTAATTAAATTCCGTAGATTATTTTAATATTTTGTCAAAATGCAGTTATCATTTTTCTGTTTTCCAAAATATAATAAAAAGTATTGGTCACCGGACTATTTTACACGCTACAATATTATTTGGACAAAACTTATTTGGAACCAACCTCGTGGTCGTTATTGTGTCCTGTAAAATTGCAATTAAGAATTGAACGCTTTTTTTTTGTAATTTTATTGGGGTGTAAACGTGTTGACCGAAGCACATTTTGTATGAAGCGCGGAAGCGCTTCATTCTAGAAATGTGCACACGATCGACACTTTTACAACCCCATAAAATTACTAAAAGAATCATACAATTCTAATAATTACATTTTATTGCTAGGATCATTAAACATCGATTTCTATCATTTATTTCTTCATTAAACTGAGCACTTTGTTGTGATGACACGTGTCATCATGAATATTACCCTTCATTGGGATATGAAGATTAATTTTAGTATGAAGAGCAAGCGTTGTTATCCAATGAAAATAACGGATTCTTCTGAAACATACACGTAATGTAATTATTTACATGCATATTAGGGTCTTGATGGGATTCATTTCTGTATTCTTTAAATTTGAATGCCATTTTACTCTTTTCATCATACTTGTTGTCTATATTCTATATCCTTGATATTTTAGCACTTCAATATTCTTTTTTCTTTATGTTTTGGTTCATTTTTCGTTATTCTATATATTTTTTGCCGTTTATTATCTTTTCTGTAAACTCCCATCCACACCCTCACATATGTTGTACTACCATGTTTTTTGCTTACAAAAGTAAAATCACAAAAATACTGAATTCCAAGGAAAATTCAAAAAGGAAAGTCCCCAATCAAATGGCAATATCAAAAGCTCAAACACATCAAACGAATGGATAACAACTGTCATATTCCTGACTTGGTACAGGCATTTTCTTATGTAGAAAATGGTAGATTTAACCTGGTTTCATAGCTAGCTAAACCTCTCACTTCTATGACGTTCGCATAAAATTCCATCATATTGACAACGATGTGTGAACAAAACAGACACAATAGGTAAAAAAGTCAATAATAGGGGTACAGCAGTCACCATTGTGTTATCATCTTAATCACTCTAGAAACAAACAAATATATTAACAAATATTAACCAGGGCTAAATAATACATTGACGGGATGTATAAGTACAGAGCCACGTCATATGTAAGAAAGAAACACAAAAAGGCATATAGACAAAGCATATTAGCAAAAATGAAAGACAAGAATACAGATATTATAATATAACAATTACACAATGGAAGGGTGTATAAGTACAGAGCCACGTAATATGTAACAAAGAATATCAAGAAGGCATATAGACAAAGCATATTAGGAAAAATGAAAGACAAGAATACAAAAAATATTATAGAAAATAACACAATAACGGGATGTAGAAGTACAGACTGAGAGCCACGTCAAATGGATACCACAAAGGAGAGTTTCATAAATAAAAAGAGTAAGCTACACCTTTTTTGCAAAATGTAAGGAATAAAAATTACATTATAAATTATCAATGTAGTATTGGTTACATCAATTATTCCATACATATAAATGGTGTTAATCAATACATTATTCAATTGGATGCTACATTCCATATTTGTTGTAAAATATTATGTAGCATTTTGAGAGGGAACAACCGAAAAGAAAATCTGAACAAAATTTGTCTTTTCTTCAAAATAATTTTATTTTACATCCTACATTTCATCAACCATTATTCTTTTTTCTTTTGAGTATTTCACAAAAGAACATAAGACGGAATTGCAATTATTATGAATATTTTAGAAATACTTATTTTTGTTTAATTTATCTTTCTATGTTTTCCCATAAAAATTGCTCGTTATTGTGACGGTAAAACTTTATTGTGGATTTATAGCTTTAACGATTGAGCGTTTTGAGTAGATCACACTCTTTTTGATAAAGTCCGAAGTGTTAAAAAAACGTCTTTGGCGAAATGTTTTTAAATTAATAAAAAAATGTAGGAAAAATGGCAGAATCAAATTGTCGCATTTTGTCATAGATTCTTATTCAAATTTTTCCATTTGGGTCTTTTTAAAAAAAAGATCTTCATATGAAGATACGTTCCGTTTCGATAGCATATTTGATGTCAAGTTCAATTGCTATTGGATATTATATGAAACGCAAGCACTACATGAAATTAAAATTTGATTAATTATTTAGGTAGTACCTGTTGTGTACTAATCTCATTGGGATATTTTAACTATTTGAAGATTTGAATAAAGGCTGGGCCATGCATAAAAGGAGATGTTTACTCTGTCGTTGCACCTGTTGTCGATACTTTTGGAGATAATGTGATTCCCAAATTTTTTGTTTTCGCCATCTTGATTTGTCTCTTCTGAATAGATTTACGAGATTTAAACATCGGTAGATTACTAAAATAACAGAACAAAATCAATAAGGTGAACCTTGATGCTTTTTGTTTTTTTTTTATTCAAGACGATGTTTTTGTCATTTTAATAAAACAATTAAATGTTTACTTTTATTTTAAAAACAAACGTTAAAATGATAATGTCTGTATATTTTTTTCTTGATAAATCTATCATAATAAAGATACATCTACAAATGTTAAGATAATCAATAAATGCTTTACACTCTAATGTTAATATAAATTTTTCATTTAAAACCAACAAATGAAATCCACTCCGGCTATTATTAAGCATAGAAATAGAAAGATGTGTTAAGCTTGACAATGGGACAACTTTCTACCAGAGACCAAATGACATAGAAGCTAACAATTATAGGTCACCATACGGCAATTAACAAAAGCCATACCGCAAAGTAAGATATACGATTTGACAAATGTTAAATTATTTAATCGAGAAAAACTATTGTTCTGATTGTGTACAAACAAATATACGAAAAACATTATTTACAGCAACAAACGACAACTTCTGAATTACAGGCTCAGGAAAATCAGGTGGAAAAATATCTACCCATGTTCAAAATGAGACGGATTCATATGTCTTATGCAAAGAGGAATCAGTTGTATCATTTTTTTGATGACAATTAAGCAAAACAAGAAGAAGAACATTGTACAAAGGAAGAAGGACCTAGATAGATTAAGATGTGTAAAAAGTAAAATCACAAAAATACTGAACTCCGAGGAAAATTCAAAAAGGAAAGTCCCAAATAAAAAGTGAATCAGACTTTGACTTTACTGTAAACATATTTTATTAAAGAAATCGATATAATATATAGCTACAAGGGTAAAGACATAAATACGAAATATACAAGAGATTCAATAATTGGGATTAGGAAACAAGAGCAGTGCTCTTATATAAATCCGTCTCCCTAAATTCGAAAATAAGATTACAATCTATGAATACATGCTGAATAGCAAACGAATAAATATGTAACAAAATACAGTCAATGATTACAATAACAAAAGGAAAATTCATAGGAAAAAAAATTATAGCAAAGGAAGGGGGTGAAGGGCGTTTTTAGAAAAATAAAAGTGTTATTAAAGAATGAAACAATATTTTGTATATAGGGGAGGAGTGATTAATTAGAATTATTTGATTGTGGATGTGAATCGATTGCTACTTATAATAAAGTTTTGCACAGCTTTGAATATCAGTATGTTTTGTTCTACTGCGAGTCTATCGGAGCCAAAAAGTAAGACATTAGTTGAAATTTTGATTGGAATCTGTAGGTTGTGAATGTGTCTTTGGCGAGGTACATTGAATATTTTGCATTTTAATAAATAGTGTTCCGTTGTTTCAGGGTCTCCACAAACACACTTCAGGGATTGTATCAAGTTTCTGTCATAGAGGTGTTTGTTGAGTCCACTACAGTTCATTCTTATTCTCGCATGATATATTTGACCGGATCTGGAACCACAATAATAAAATACCGGCTTAATTTCACGGTTACTTTTAAAATTATTTTTGAAGGCGAGAAGGGACGGACTATTTTGTAGTTCAATTGTCTGCGAGTTCCAGGATTTTACTGTTGATGAGAGAAAATAGTTAGAGTATAATGTTGTTCTAGCGGCAATAGGTTGCAAATCATTCGCATTACGCGTATTATATTCATGTATATTACGGAACCGTTCAGGTAAAATATTATTAAGATAAGATGGAGTAATATTGTTAGACATTTTGTACAAATATGTAAGTCTGTGGGCCTCTCGTCTATCCTTTAGTTTTTCCCATCCCGTTTCCTTATAAAGTAAATTAATAGATGTTAACCGTGTTCCTCCAGTCACAATCCTTGCAGCCTCTATTTGGACGCTTTCTATTTTATGAACTAAAATCAATGTAGATGTATCCCAAACTACATCAGCATATTCAAGAACCGGCCTTATATAAGAAAAATAAAGTTGTTCTAAGGTTTTTCTGTTTAAAATGAATTTAAATTTTCTAAGTATATTTAAGCGGGAATAAGCTTTTTTAACCATCATATCGATATGCTTGTGCCAATTACCGTTGTTTGACAGTATCACACCAAGATGCTTGTGTTCATTTACAGAGTTTAAAGGGAAATTATTCATGAAAAGCTGTGGATGAAATGGTTTTTTAAGTTTCCGGGATATTGTCATGCTCTCAGTTTTATTTGCATTAAAATTAACCAACCACTTCTCAGACCAGTAGTAAATTTTCTTTAAATCTTCAATTAACTTTAATGCATCATTTACTGGATTGTCCACTATAAGATACAGACTTGTGTCATCTGCAAAAAGTTTTATTTCTGACTGAATTTCAGCTACAATATCATTAATAAATATTAAAAAGAAGAGAGAACCAAGGATTGATCCCTGAGGAACACCGGCATTTATGTCTCGCCCTCCTGACGTTTTATTGTTAATAACCACTCGTTACTTCCTGCCTCTTTAGTAGTCTTTGACCCAGTGAAGCAACTGACCTGATATACCAATTGCTTCTAATTTACGAATCAACCCCTCTATCAAAAGCTTTACTAATATCACAAAATATAACCCGAATTTCCTTACCCTCATCTAAAGCCCTCCCAAATTCGTTTGTCAAATATAATAATTGATTGATAGCCGAGTCACCAGGTGTAAATCCTGACTGGTTGTCCGTCAAAATATTATTTTCAAGTAAGTAATTGTAAATATGCTTGTATACACATCTTTCCATAACTTTACCGAGAACACTTATCAGAGAAATCGGTCTATAATTTGATACTTCCGTAGAAGAATTTTTTTTGAAAACAGGAATAACATTGGCAAGTTTCCAGTCACTGGGAAACCTACCAACAGAAATAGACATGTTAAATAATTTACAAAAAGGACGTTTAACAATATTACTCGCTTCTTTTAATAACCGAGGACTTACGCAATCGGGCCCAATAGCTTTCGACGTGTCTAAATTTAACAATATGTCCTCAACATCTTTTTCTGTAATTTCTATTGTGGATAATTCTGAAGTAAACTTTTCTAAATCTGGCAGTTGGACGTTAGAATCATCGATATTCGACTGATCACTTAAGTATACATTAAAAATATCAGCCATTTTTTCACGATCATCTATCATTTCGTCATTTACTTTCAGTAAAGGAATTTCTTTATGTTGCCTTCCAAATAATGATTTGACCATTTTAGACCAGTTTTTACTATTAACGGGTTCGTTCATAATTTTATCAGATAATTTCTTATAGTAATCTGTTTTGGCGTTTTCAACAGCAGTATTACATTTATTTCTAACTTTTCTAAATTTCTCCCACTGATAGGGTGTGTTCGATCGTTTGGCTTTCTTATGGGATCTTTTTTTTTTCTTTATAATTTTTTTCAGTATTGTAGTTACCCATGGGGGGTCGCCTTTTTTAACATTTATAAATCGGTTTGGGATAACTTGCTCTGCGATTTCGAGAATAACGTTAGTTATGTTTATGGTAGTTTTTTCCACATCATCTGCGACGAACAAAGAATCCCAATTTATGTCCGAAAGGCGTTGTCTATATGATTCATAGTCACCACGATCGTACAGGTAAATTTTTCTCCTAATGGGATGATCATTCTTTTTAATACAATTAATAATACCTATAACTGGCAAATGATAACGCGTTTGTTCAAGTAGAGGTGGACCGACATCGGTGTAAAGAATACTATTTGGATTGCTTACAATGACTAAATCTAAAATTGACGAACTGTATTCAGTAAAATAAGTGTTTTCTTCAATTAATTGATTAAGATTATATTGAGCAATTAAGTTTGGAATTTTGTCATTGGGATTTTTATTATTTTGGTTTATATTAAAATCGCCTGTAAGGATTATGTCTTTATTAGCAGAAATATCAAGGTCAACTGAATGATAAACATTGTCCCATGTTTGTTGTGAACTATTTGGGGGTATGTAAAATGTTCCATATAAATAGGATTTGTTTTTCTATTTTAATTATATCCAGACGCATTCTAAACTACCTATCTGCAAGTCGGGTCCATGGACGCAGTTAATATTTTCTTTTATATACACTACCACGCCACCGCCGACGCGATTAGTTCTATCATTACGAAACAGTTTATATGATGGAATTGAAATGTCGGTATCATTTACAGATGGATTAAGCCAGCTCTCAGTAAATGACATCAAATCATATTCAGTATATTCTATTGATAATCTATTTAGCTTAGGGGCTAAGCTTTGGACGTTTAAATGAATAAAGGATATGTTATTTTCTAAGAGTGAGGTGAGGTCAAACGAGTTTCTACTAACGGTACTATCAGAATTTTCGTCTAAGTGCTTAGGTCCGGGATTTAGTTCAACACCTCCGATAATCAATAATAAATTAATTAGTAGGCACGTTAAAACTAATATACATACTGACCTAGTCGTTGCTTTTTCGGATCCAAAACAAAATTCGAATTTATCGTGAACCGATTTGCCGTTTTGGTCGTTTTTCTCCGTCAAACAAAAACATACAAACACAATGACAGGGAATATCTTCAATCCATGCGTTTTAAGTAGACAAACACACATTAAATCATTTTTTGACATCCAATACTTTCTATTGGAAAAGCGTGCGAGAGGGTAAAATAAACCTGTTTTCTCTCTGAACTGTGTACAATCAATACCAATTATGTAATGCCAGTTTCTTGAATGAATAGGTCAAAAGAGAGTACAGGCTTACATGTATCATGTAAAGAAAAGTCAGCAACCGAAGCCACAACTATAGAAATGATGTGATGTGTTTCTGGACAAAGGTGCAGTAAGGAAGCATAATAAGTGCTAATTGGGATAAAGATGGGGGATGAGTGGTGCACAATTAAACAAGCAGTCAAGTAGACTGCAGTGAAGAAAAACGCATTCGAGTGCATTAATGACAATTCGAAGGAGGATTGGAGTTTTGAAGATTAATAAATTGTTCATGTTAATTTATAAAGTAACTTTCATACATATCATTCAAAATAAAAAAGATATATGTTGATGTATATTTTTTGTTTCCATTGGACTTACATGTTCTAATTTTGTATACTATATAAATAAATCTAACAATGCAAAGAAAGAAAAAAAAATAAAATAAAAATAACCCACTTGTTTTGTTTATCGTTAAGCATATTTATACAAGTTTTTGACCCATATTTTTTAAACTGAAAACTTATTTTACATTAACAACTATATAGTACGCACACTCATTCAGACCAGACACTATCCAAATTGTCACCAAATTAAAAAAAAGAAATTCTGAAAAGATAGAGAAAGAAAAATAATTGCGTTGTCGATTGTTGTTGTTTATAAATAATTCAATTTGATTGGTTACTACAACATTTCTCACTGATTTTTTTCGTTTACCATAATTAGGTCATAGTACAAGTTTTTCTATTGGCAAGTAAATAAGGTCATTGTAATTGGGATCTTAGTTTACCGTTGACGTATAGTTAAATTAAGTTTATAAGTGGACAATAGCATTATGAATTTGAGTTTTTTGCCGGTATTCAACATATCATAATTACGTATAAAAAGAAAGAAAAAAAAATTAAATAATTAGGTCTCATACCATGCAATTAACTGACTAAACGATGTTAATGTCGATAAACTTAAGATACTGTACATATAGATGAGGAATAGAATACAAGGTTGCTCACGTGAATAATAAGTCACAATAATTTTACTGTTTAAATGCAGTCAATCTCAAAGTTAATGAAGATTTTATTAAGTGTTAATAAGTTGGATTCATAAGCATGTCGACTGAGAGATACTCGTGATCCAGTTTTGCCTTGATAACTGCTTCGTTAAAGTCATGTGCATTGTTGATATAATACACTGTGCCTTTTGTAACTTTCAAGTAGATCTTGCCGTTGACAGACCAGCATTGTGCAGCACCTTTTTGTTTGGTAAGGCATCTGGTGTGGTAGTACAGTCTGTTCCTATATTTGGTCAGGTCTTCGTTCATATAGACGTTGTTATAATTCCTGGACGATTTGAGGTGTTTTCGACATCTCAGGATTCTTATCTTTGTGTTTGGATTTAAAACCCGTACCATGATTTGTCGTGGTTGTTTCTTGGATCTCGTGTTGTTGTTATCATATGATTGTTCCGTTTCTGAGGTAATGAATTCAGCTGAAGTTTCGGAACTTTCTGCAGCATCGTCTGTGGGTGTATTTGAATTAGGCGATGAAAGAGGGCCATTTCGATGAGTCCTTTCGACATCTAAATCGTTAAAGTCAGGATCAATTTCTTTAAAAAGCGATCGTACAATGAGGTCGGTGTTTTCGCCTGCACTTTCTGGTATTCCTGACACACGTAAGAGAGAGCGTCTACCGTACTGTTGTAGGTTGTCTACTTTCTCCATCAAACGATTTCTGTCAATTTCCAATTGTTCAACTCTATTTTTCAATGGTTTTATTTCGAAATCAACAATTTCTTTTATCATGTGATTAAATTTCGACACCAACTTTGATTCAACGGCTTCTGCTATTTTGTCTATATCTGAGTCGGACAGCGACAGTTGAGCAGATACGTGTTGATCGGACGTTTTGGCATGATCAGGTTTATTACATAGAGCCATGTCTATAGATTAAGGCACTAGAATAGATTTAGCAGTATCAGATTTGTTTCTTTTCGCGTCGGGTTGTTCTGGTGGCGTAGGATTGCTCGTACGTTCCTGGCGCTTTTTAAAATTTGGTGTTTGTGACATTTATCAAGAATGCAAATCAACGTAAATCTTTTATGTATATTATGTATGTAATGTGTTGTGAGTATCTACAGAGTCAATGTTTTTAAAGTATTGTTCATTGATCAGTTATTTAAACACTTACTAAGGTCCATGAGTGAAACTCACACGAGTCCAACAATAACAAATTCCAACAAAGAATAAACACGATAAGTCCTTTGTTTTCACCAATATAAAGTCATTTCTGTCAGATTATATCACATAAAGTCACCACATTGATAATTTTACTTTCTCCAAAACTCCAGAGGAGGAGGAAAACTATTATTTTTACATATTTTATCTCTCTGCTAAAATACTGCGGCTATCCACCGGAGCATGCTCTATTGTTTTTGACTTTGTTTTCGATAATAGAAATTAAAGTTGAATAAGGCATCTTAAAATATATGTATGTCTCACGAATATAGTATACCTGATTACATCTTCATTTTGTATTTCACTGAATCTCGAAACAGTAGATAGCCTAACAATAATTTTCTTTCTTAAAATGAGCAGTGCCAACATTCGCAATTTAGGTACACATTCTTATCAAGTCATTTTTTTTTTAATTTGGAATGAATTATATTCTATAAACACACTCTTGTATTTGAAGTTCATCCTGCTTGTATGGGTTTGGATCGTTTTTTGTACTCTAAAAAAGAGGCAAAGGATAAAAAGGAACATTCACGACTTCAGTCAGAAATAAAATGACAGCTCCATGGCTAAAAAGACAACATAGAAAACCAACGACTAAGCAGCCATAAACCCAGTCAAAACTGGAGGTGATCTCAACAGTTTCGAAAGGGTCATCAGATCCTGCTTTACATGTGATACCCGTAGTGTAGCTCATGAAAGTACAAACTAGTGATAAGTCTAGTTTGGAGGGTCACATTCGGGGAAAAAAAGACGTTTTTAAGTTACGACAATTGGAACATATCCGCTGTCATATGCGAGTAAAATACTCCATAACGGTCAATCAACTCGTGATGGAGTTCATCAAATTTACGAAGGAATGATTTCAACTTAATCACTCGTAATGTTGGTTTAATAGCTTCTTTTGAAATACCACCAGGATTATAAGGAAAACCTGCAGAATCAACAGCAGAATTAGAGGGAATTACTGGCACTGAAATGGGCAGTATCAGATAAATTCAAGGATTACTTATATGGAACGAAATTTACCATCTAAGACTCATTGATAACATTCTCTGTAAATAGATTTGTAAGTCAATAACATGGAAAACCATAGTTGTCCAGTAGGAAATATTTGAGTATTGTATTTTAGGTATTGTCATCTAGAATGAATAGAGTTATCTTTCTTTGTTCTGATTATTTGTATTTGTATTGCAGGGTCATTTCTTATATTACACAATAAAACGAATCCATTGATCCTGAGGTGTTTATTTTAATATACGACTAAAACAACCTGAAACCCTCTACCAAGAAAATCCTGATAGGAAATGCAAGCCCTGGAATATAAACTCTAAGATATAAACTCTGTATGGTTACATATTAAGCGATTCAACGTTTATATCAACATTTGGATTTCCCGATAAGTTTGCGTCGGGAATCACACCATATACATTTGTTGTTCAATTGCATATCTGATGCAGTAAAAGTGTTCCGTTTAATGTTCTTATGAACTATATTTTATTTTATCAAAAGTATGATTAATAGAAAAATAAATTTCCTATATTATACACATGAAACTTTATCGAAAAACAAAACTGAAAACTTTGAATAAACAGCTACTACAACTGTGATTCATTTATATTATATGCAAACAACTAGAGGTACAAAATTCAGAGTATATTACATTATGTATTCCTATTACTACAATTACATTTATATATGAATCATATATTTTGCAGGACACAATTAAAGTCCAAGACGTGCAATCAAAACTTTGTACACCAGGGTACAAGTAAAGTAGTAATGTTGCTTCAAATCAAGCATTTGTAAACAAATCACAAGCCTTTTGCCAATCTGTGGTAGTACACACCATAAATGTTTTGTTTTCCCGTGCACTGCAATTCAACAAATACATTTAAAAGCATTATATATCTATAAGCATGTTATTGTTAATTTTGCAATTTTTTTTATCTGTAATAACTTAGCTTGATATTGAATTCTATTACAAGTTGTAAAATGTTTAGAAGTAAAGTAAATAAGTCAAAGGTCAAATGTTATATCGTGTTTCTATATTTCTTGCTTTTAAATCAGATAGACATAGTTTCTTCTACATTTTTGCCAGAGAACTATTTGATATCCTTGACTTCTGTTCCAATCGACACTAGTATACGGTATCTTTTTAAGTTAAGAAAGACATGTCACGAATACCATTCAAAATTTGTCGAACATTAACATGGATTACTGCCCAAGATAGATGTCTTTTAAATAATCCAACCCTCCAGTATGTACGCGTTCCAGAGCAAGCATCAACCTGTATATTGTAGGTTTTACTTCTCCTGACAATTTCCATTTTCTCAGGATGTCTTCCATCTGAAGGTACATATCCCTTGGATGCCGAGTCATTGTCTCCTCTATCGAACTAACACTTATTCCTAACTCAATTCCGAGTTGTATAGGGCAGTTACTAAGGTTCTTTGGGAGACCTTGCAAAACATCATCATGTGGAACTTCTTGTAGTCGAAAATCTGCAATATCTGTCAAAAGAGTTATAAATTATATGATATATATATAGATTCTACCACTGCATCAAGTGGGATACGATGTATATCCACTCGAGACGGATCAATTTAATAATTTCACACGCGAAGCTTGCAGAGCGTTTTGAATATTTAACAGTTAACAGTCGAGAGTTGATACTTATCTTATTGCACGAAATTTGGTGGTGGAATATGTTTCTTTTATGAATTTTACACGATTAACAAATGAGCTGCGTCGGAAAGAAATCGACCTTATACAAGTGCACGTATACATATACATTTAAAAGACTTTTGATTGGTTTTAGAACATTCAAATAGAATATAAAAGATGCATTGTGGTCTGTTTAGTATGGGTCTTATAGCAACTCAATTTTTAAACAGTTACAGACTTTGCATAAAGATGTATTCAACCCGAAATAAATGAACAGATGCATTGATAATGGCAGATATTTGTTTGCATAAGGTCGATTTCTATCCGACGCTCAAATGTAATCCTTTATCATATTATTTGGAAAAAGATGTGTTCTTTCTATATGACGTCATAAGGCATGGTTGCCTTATTTTATTACGTCACAATGGTAATGTGGGAGGAGGTAATGAAAACTTGACGTCATAATCGAATACTGACCAGTGAAAAATTGAGATCAAACGAAAACAAAAATTAGGTCGGGAAAAGGATAACAGACGGTCAACAATTCGATTACTGTTTTTGTTAGAGAAATGTGAATGGGCGTGTTTGTTATCAATAAGAATCGATGAATCAGTTTCATAAATGCATTAAAGCTAAGATCTTTGATTAAAAATATTAAGCAAATAAGAGAAATTGTGACTCGATAAATCAAAAGCAAACAGATAGACAGAATGAATTGATAGAAACAAATGCAAAGGGACAAAGCGGTAAAATAATTCGTGTATATACTCAATACATATATAGAGATATTTATTTCGAATTTTCGGTTACAATTTAAAGCTTCAGTGATGATCAAATGAACCAAATACATGCTTAAAATAGAAGTGAAATAAAATGTTATGCTAGAGTTGATGAAGTAAAATTAATAATGTTTTCAATTCGGATACCACTAACTGGTCCTAATTTAGGATCAATGCAATTTGAATCTTCAAACATGACCCAAAACATAAAAAGAAATACCACAACTTAAGATCACAGAAGTTTATCGATGTTCACAACCCGCCATTCGTCAAAACAAAACAATAAACACAAATTAAGGGAATGGCATGAACGTAAAAATAAGCGAATCTGGATTCCGCAACAGAATGAGCGTCTCCAGCTACATGTAAGCAGACATCATTCGCCATATTAATCCACACTAAGAAACAATGATGACCGTATAACTGATTTTGTATTTTAACAGAGACGCTCATTTCTGCAAATGATCTAAAAGAGACAATAAAAACATAATTCGAAAAAAAATTTAAACAGCTTTAAAAAAATATAAAATAGAGTAAACATTGAAGGAGTTAAATATACATCGACAAGATTTTTTGTTTATCAAATTTTTAAATAGTCTATGGTCGGGTTGTTGTCTCTTTGACACATTCCCCATTTCCATTCTCAATTTTATATACAAATATGTTCCACGATGTATACTGAAAAGGTTTTATATTCGCAATCAGGAATTGGTTGTTCTATAGGATTATGTATTTGTCTCAAATCCCTAGACATTAGAAACCAGCTAGTTTTCAATAGCTACCGATTGCTGTACAGTTTTAATAGAACAAAAAGTGTTCTGTTTTCATCTGTGTAGATTTTTATGATTTTTATCTTTCGCCCCTCTTTTATGGTAATAAGTGTGATGCAAAGGAACAATTTTGTAATGTTTTTAACGTGTTGGTAATTTTGAAATTTGGTTTTTGCATGTAAAGAATAATAATAGACATTCTTACCTAGCAAATGTGTGTCTTCCCTAAACACCTGAAATGAAATTATTCGATCAAAATATTCCGTTAACAGATATATTTTGTGTATGATCAATAATAAAAAAAAAACCTTAATAAAATTGAGAACGGAAATGGGGAAAGTGTGAAAGAGACAACAACCCGACCAAAAAGCAGACAACAGCCGAAGGCAACCAATGGGTCTTCAATGCAGCGAGAAACTCCAGCACAAAAAAAAAGGAACTATTTGTTAATCAAGTTAATCTTTAAGGGTATCTAGCTACGAGATATATAAAAAACATTAGATTATGATTTTTATTGTTCTATCATTAATGAAATTGAAATAGTGAACTAATAAATCGCTTTTAGCAGCCAGTATGATTCAACTTTGTCAAAATAAGTTAAGAAACATCGATTGTGAATTATTCACTTCAAAGTGAATAATTCGAGCTCATTGAATCCGTATTCATGTGAACTTCAATTTAAACCCTTAGCTAGAGATGGATTTCGCATGATTTATGCGTGTTCCGTTTTTAACAGAAAAGAATGTCAACATTGAAAGTGAATCAAAGGTAAATCATTTGATTGATTGATTCGATCCACAAGAAATCATTCTTCATCGTGAAACCAAACAGACATAGAAAAATCAAATTGCACGAGATCGCTATCTATTTATATTTATGTTTATGTTTATATCTTGTTATGTTTACGTCGGTAGTTTTCGGAGGTCATCTTGATAGTTAATTAAATGGCGTTTAGACTAAAATACATACGAAATTCTGGTACATATTATCTAGTATATGCATTGTTCATTTAAGACTTATTATAATTTGGATATGTGTTTTAGTATGTTTCAAATCAAATATGGTGAACATGATTTTAAGAGCAAACGCCCCTTTAAGAATTTCGTAAGAGCTAAAAATAAACATTTGGCCACCAGCTAAATAAATACTTTAAATAAATGTATTGTTGGTATACGCATTTATAGCTATTCTAAAAGTTTTGTTATGTGCACCATCTTTGTTTTACTTAACAAAGGATGTGCAATAAACCAATATCGGTCGCCAGATTCCTGACCAAAGACCAGTACAAACGTTCTCAATAATCAAAATACACTTAATTTTGATTAAACTATCGTGCAAAAATATGCGTTAATCACATAAAGAAAGAGCAGAAATAACAAAAGAGTCATAACAATATTAAAACAAAGAAGGAGAAATGACAACTAATATTAACTATTAAATTTCAGGGAAAAACAGCTGTATGATATGTTTGCCTCAGGGGTGGACACCTTTTATTCATCACAAATTGTGTTTCGTTTTCGAAGATGTTTTAAATGAAAGATCGACACAATTTACAAAGTTAAGTAATTTTTCATCTTTGCAAATGTGTGTTGTTTAATTATGATTAATACATGTACATTTTTTACCGCTACATTCAGTCGCTACTTCACTGATAATGTACCTTTGTCAATTGATATATTTCGTACACTATATATTAAATACATCTGTTCAAAACGGATGCCCAATCGAGGGAACCAAACAAAAAAATGTGCTTCGATTCCGCTGTAGAACAATTTTCTCTTCCTCTTGAACCAAAAAAACGAAGCCTGCTTCTTAAGCGTTATTTGCCAAGAAAATAGAATAAAAACCGCATGGTTCTAAAGAGCCTGTGTCGCTAACCTAGGTTTAATCGACAACGGATTCTCATCAAAGTTGTAGACAAATAAATAGAAATCATGACAAACCTTTCTTTAATGTTGATCTTGTGCTGCTGATCATTTTTATCTGTTTAGTTTCTATCTTGATTAGATTTTGTTCAAAACACAAAAGACGGTACAAAATCTTTATTCCTATGAAAATGGACAATCTTTTAGCTTTATCGGCAAAATTTGACTTGTTTGTAAATCTTGACTTGCTAATAATTTTCATTTTTTTATTATTAAAACTTTTTATTTTCTATTTTATTCATATTAGGCAAAACGCGAATAAAATAATTTGATATTCATTAAAGGGCAATAACTCAAAATAATAGTCGGAAAGTTTCCTCTTAAATGTAGAATGTGTCTTCCTGATAATTTTTGCTTATTCAAGTTTTTATTTATCTATTATAATTCTATAGATATATGGCAAAAACGCAAAAAATGGCAAGAATTGTCATCAAAGGACAATAACTCTTATAAGGAGTAGACTGACGATTCAGATTATCAACCTTATTCATAGAATTTTTCTTGCTGATCTTTTTTGCAACTTTAAGTCTTAAAGTCTCTCTATATCTAATATACATGTAGTTGGCAAAAATGAAAAAAAAAATTTGGTAAAATGTTTCATTCAAGTGCAATAACTCCTACTATAAGTCTAAACAGTTTTGAATTCAATTAACAATTGGTAGAATATTCTGAGCATTATGTCCTGTCAGATCTTTCTATTTACTTTAGTTTTGACAATAAAAAACAAAACTTACATTTTACACTTATGTTTTTTTAGCCATGTTGGCCATCTTGGCTTGCAAGTAGGGTCATCGAACACCTTTTCTAAAGTAAATACCCCCATGATGATTGTGGTAAAGTTTGGTTACGTTTGATCAAGTAGCTCAAGAGTAGAAGATTTATGTAAAAGTTAACCGATTGTTAATATCTTATTTTAAAGCGTCGATTATTAGATAAGAAATAATACAGAGGATAATTGAAATTTTACAGAGCAAGCTATATACTATGAAATCTTAAACTATTGCTTATTGGAATGAAATATACTCCAAAGAGACAGGGAAGTAACCACTATCAATAAAGTATGATTGTAAAAACATAAAAAAAAGAATAAAAAAGACTTTTCAAACCTTGCAAAGTAAATGCCTTTTGTCGCCAACTGCCTTCAGTGCATCTAGCAAGTTGTTGAATGATTTTTTTGGTCTTCCCACTATGTTTTTCGTTTTCCAGAAATTCAATGCCATGATTTTGATAATAACAGGCATGCGTGTGTAACTGTACTCAAAATCTTCCCAGTCATTCAGTTGTATCCCGAGGTGAATTATCAACTCCCTACAACTTTGAATATTCAGTTGATAGGCAAGTCTTGATAGATGTTGCTCACTTGGTGACATTGCCAGGACAGTTTCGTCAAGACCTGAATATAAAAAAAAATAATCTCATAAAAAGAGACAATAATCGTAGACATAGAATAAACAAGTATTTGTTAAATCGTTTTCGAACAATAAAGAATTCATTAACATTTAAATGTTTTTGCATAGCTAACAACAGTTGTAAAATATATATATCATATATATATATCGAGCCTTTTATGCATTAACGTATTTAATGCATGAAAAACGAAGCTTTGCGTGAATTAGATATGACAATGAGCAATGCATGGCTACAAATGATTTGTAACATAAAGTTATTTTCATTGACTAGCACCCAGTTGATCCCGCACTTGGTGGACTGTTAGTTCCGACGGTTTATCATCAGCTCGGTAGTCAGTGCCCCGTTACTGACATAATTTAAAATATAATGGAAGTAGATTCGCCATTAATTAAATCAAACATTATAAAAAAAATATGGTCCCAGATATCTTGGCCAAAGTTTATGATCGCTGAATTTGGCTATCTGTTGGGTCTCTTTTGGTCACAACGCTAATCTGGTTTGAAGATTGTAACATATGCATGGCTTTCTTTCTTTAGAATTAGATCGTTCCTAATGAACATGATGAAGGTTAATTCAACCAAGCGCTTTGAACACGAAAGTTTTAATGTTATTTTTAAATATGAGCACTGAACCGATACTGCAAGTGGTGGTTCCTTAGGGTATCATCAGCTCAGTAGTATGTGGTCTAGTGATTGATTCATAACATACTTATCGTAGATTCTCCATCAATGAATTTTAAAACTATTATCAGGCTTGTTGACCTTAAGGAAATTTTGCATCCGTTTAAAGTCCCCTTTTGTCTTAAAGCTACACATGTGGTATTTCATCTTTTGATTTCAAATTGCAATTAATCAGAGAAGCTTGTCAGACGCACGAAATTTATGAAATTTTATTGTTTTCCACTTGAAGCTAGAAACCCGTCCTCTTTTCCTCAATTTATTTCATTATCGAATATGATTTATAACCGTTTGTTGGCCATTAACAAGACATAAGGTGCCAAATTTGGTACAGGAACTGTTGATATTTCAACTGCAGTTTTAGATGGTTCTTGCTTCTGTATTTTTTTTTCTGTGTAGTGTATTGCATTTCGTTGTTTGTATTTAATTGTTTTTCTTCCACCGGTTGTCGGATTTCTTCGATTAATGATAATTGATTCATCCTTACTACCTACTCTAGCTTTTTAAGACAATTGGCCATGCACATTCATCCTACCTGCGTATTATAGAACTATATGCATTAAATGAATCCTCATTTCGCATTATAAATTATAAACTTAATTACTTTACCTGGACAATTGGATGGGCATTCTTGCTGTGTCTGAAAAACATTTTGAAGAGACACGATGATTAATGATATAAATTAAAATATATATAGGTACGTCATAACTTAAAATGGCATAAGCAACAGTTTAGATAGAAAATTAAAAGTACGAATCTTTTTGTTTCAAGTTTTAATGAAAGAGGAATTTTGAAATAATGCTTCGCAATAAGCAGTTACTTTGTCCCAAATTTGACAAAATCAGCTCAAAAACATCGCTGATATATTATTAACTTGCAAGTGAATACTTCGACCTGATGTGAATCCGTATTCAAGTAAACTTCAATTTAGCTCCTTAGGTGGAAATGGGCTACACAAGCATTAGGTGTATTCAACAATAAAAAGGAAAAGAATAACAAAATTGAAAGTGAAACAAGGGTGAACCATTTCGTTGACTGATTCGATCCACAAAACATCATTTTTTAACAGGTAATACAAGAATTAACTTTTTTTTTAACCTATAACATGACATCAAACAGACCTAGACAATTATTATAGCACGTGATTCCTATTTATCTATATTTATGTTTACATCGTATTATATGACCATCGACAGTCTTTGGTAGTAATCGCAATAGTTAATTAGACGGTGTCTAGACTAAATATGCAAACAATGCTGATATATATATGATGGAGATCATGCATGGTTATTTGTTTATCTTAAACTTATTGTAATTTGGATATGTTTTAGCATGTAATAAATCAAATATGAGAACTTAAGTCAAATAGGTGGACATGAATTTGACAGCTTATGTCCTATTTAGACAACATCACAGTTTTTGTAATCACTTAACTTTTTGATTGCCTTGGCTTTGTACCTTGGTTTTTATTCTTATATGCTTACTGTTAACACACTTAAAATGAACCGTTAATTAGTGCATTGAACATAAATAATTACAATAAACTGTTAACACAGAGATATGTCTCGCCTATTTGTTATTTTGATAATGCAAATGTTGAAATTAAAATAGCAATACTTTAATATGTAAGTTGTGCAAATATTCAAAGTCAATGAACCATGACTGAAGGTACAGGGCTAAACAATCTCCATGGAAATGAGGTGTGCCAATGCTAATACAACTGCATACCAAATACCACTGAAATCTCATAAGTCGTTGCCTTTAAACAAACCTCAACACAAACATTAACTTGTAAACTATGTAAAAGTTTCAAAGTCTATGAACTATAATGAGGGTGTGGGGTTATATAATCTCCATGGTTATAAAACTTGCAAATGCCAATACATTTGCATACCGAAATAGCATTGACTTAACATTAGTTGTTCATCTTAAAATGAACTGATAAAAAACTAATACATGTAAACTAAGCAAAAGTTTCAAAGTCAATTTACCTGACTGAGGGGGCGGGCCCAAATAATCTCCATGGAAATGAGATATGCCGATGCTTAAACAACTGCATACCAAATATCATTGACCTACAACTTGTGGTTCCCCATTAACTGACATAATCACAAACCAATACATGTAAACTAAGCAAAAGTTTCAAAGTCAATAGACCATCACGGAGGGGGCAGGGTCATATAATCTCCATGGAAATGAGATGTGCCAATGCTAATACAACTGCATACCAAATATCACTGACCTACCATATTGGTTCCTCGTAAACTGATCTAATTACAAACTAATACATGCAAACTAAGCAAAGTTTCAAAGTGAATAGACCATGACTGAGGGAGCGGGGCCAAATAATCTCCATGGCAATGAGATGTGCCAATGCTAATACATCTGCATACCAAATATCAGTGGCCTACCACTAGTGGTTCACCATAAACTAGACCTTATTACAAACAAATACATTGATGACGCCGCCGCCGCCGCCGGAAACAGCATACCTATGTCTCGCTTTTTGACTACGTCAAGGCGAGACAAAAAGTAATGCAAAATACGTCTAAGATAATCTCTATAAAACATTGCATGATTTGAGGAAGAAAGTCCTTAATGTTACGAACTATTCAACAGAGAAACTCCCTTATCGACACAACTTCCTTTGCTAATATGTCTAGTTAATATGGATTACCTTGTTAAAAACCCACAGTAAAGGATCTCTGGAGAAATGTGTATTTCCACTAACACACACCCAATCAGAAATTTGTTTCGCCTTTGAAATTGGTACCACACATGGAGATCTGCCACAAACTTCTCCGACTTCAATGTGGAAGAGATTCGACACATGTACTTGTTGGTGGTTCTTTCCTATGCTGATTAGATAAAACTTCAAAACAGCTTGTAAAGTAACGGTCAAGCACTCTTGAATACTGGCTGCGATATCTGGGGCGATGCAAGACCTAGATGACATGTTTGTAAGATAGACGACAATTCTCTTGTCTTCTACCATTATTCGAAACTCGGTTTGGCTGTCAACACATAGTACAGCTGAGGAATGGTATAATAATGGACGTTCGTTCACCTCTTTGATAGGCCAAATACCACTAACAGCACCTTTCAGTTTGAAAGACAATGCCGACGGTATGGATGACTTTCGTATTTGATAGACCAACGCAATTGTTCTGTTTGCAAATGATTTGTCATCCAGAAAGGACATCGGCATCTTGTGTTTAACTGTGCATGGAACTAAAAAATAATCTACGTGTGTGTCATCCTGGCCAGAGTATCGTTTTGGCAGGACCAAAACATCGAGATGCACAAGAACCTGAATAATAAACTCTTTGTAGTCATCATCTGGTATATGATGAACGAATTGTTTCTGTTGCCATAGTTTAATGAGATCGGTTTTATGTATTTTACCAGTTTCTGTCATTCTTCTCAGAATATTTCTAAGGGTCTCATCTTTGGGCCAAAATGTTTCATCTGTGATAAAGGACCTCAGAATATTGATCAATGCAGGAGGATACAGAATGATGAAATTGTTAAGTTCTGGTTGATTGAAGTACATGATCTTGCCCAATGCGTGTTGTGTTAAGAGAAAATCGTCCAGTTGTTTGTCAGAGAGTGATAAATCTTTATTCATTGTGTTTGCTTCAGCTAAATATGCTTTTGGTATAATATGAATATTATCTTTGATCATATTATCGATCAAAAGCTCAATTGGGACCCAAATTATTGGACGCCGTAGTCCCCAAGATGGCTTGTTCCGGGCAATAGTGACAAGTTGGTTTTTCAAATTCTGAATTTCTTGATCGTCTTTGTCTGTACCATTTATAAAGAAAACTGGATCGAAAACAATGTGTTTATTCATTTCATGGGAACCAAACATTTCAGTGACTCTCTGTACAAATTCCCTAGTCATTTTCTTTTGCATATCCTAGTGAGTAAACAATACATAACACTAACAAATAAGTTTAACTACATCTTATGTTTTAGCATTGTACAAGGTCCTGTTTTTTTTCTTGATTATTAATGACCTCTTAACTCTACATCCAGTGGATGTTTAACGATTCATAATTTTCTCTTGGAAAATGATTTATTAAAAGTCAGAATTCGGAATTGGCTTTCAAATAGCGTTCTTAACTGCGAATATTGACCGGTCGGTACTTTGTGCAATTAGTCTATTCGAATTTATTTGTGTGTTGATCTGAAGAGTTATACCTTTTTTAACTGATTTGTACAGATAGTAATTATGGTGTGCTGTTACATCACTGTCCTAGGTTCGGGGAGTGTTCTATCGCTTACAAACATGATTAGCCCAGCAATAATATACAAGTGTCTGTTTCAAGAATGAACCTTTAAAATGGTTTTGTACTTTGTCATTTTTACGCATTGTATAGCGGTACGGTGTGAAAAATGTTTATTGTTGAATAAGCACCGATTTAATGAAATGAGATCACCATTACAAATAAACAGGTTAACTGAATTAATGCTTACATCCGAGAGAATGTCCCTATGCGCTGCAGCAAACAAGATCGTTGGCATGACATCACTATCATCAACACAGTAGGTGAGTATTGAGTTGACCCAATGTTTCACAATAGCTAGAAAAAATACGGATTCTCAAATAAGTTTCCCTCTTGCATATGCCTTTTTAATAATTTATTTATATTTTAGCGGTAATAAGGAGTTGAATTATACTGTTTATCTAGTTTTATTTTAACACAAATTCATACTATAAATATACAAGTACTTGAAAACTGGAAATGTATAATTATTCGAACGATAACGTTTCATCTCATTAATTTCATTACAATAGCCATTTTAGACGTATTTAATCCTATGATTTATTCTGCACACACAAACAGTAAAGTGATAATTTTAAAAGTAAGACAGACACATCCAGCCCAGAGAAAAGTGATTTTGACAGGCAGATTGTCGTGATTATGATAAAACTAGTCTATATTTGGAATATTTCATCTTTGTAATATTTCACTTGAACATGTTAGATAGCATGAAATTTTAACAAATGAGAGTACAAATAGGGTCAAAGGTGTATGTGCAGCTTCCCATAATAGGTGTAATACCATCATTGTTTCCCCCTATTGGTCTGTGTTAAATTTGAACTGTAAAAAAAATGTGCAGAATTTATCTTTATTTCAAATAAAGAAATAATCGCATGAGAAAGTTTTATCATGTCCAGACAAAATTTCACATAACATTTCATTGCATAAAAGATAATAACCATCACTGGAAGTTAACCAATCAACTTTTCACCCCTTATTTTCCTATGTACAAGCTTTGGTAACCATGTAACCTCAAGTTTCCGAAATATTCTTTAGAAACACCAAATAAAAGAGAATGGTGCTTTGAAACACCCAAGACATATGTTTATGACTCAGAAATGTTTTACTGCAATGAAATGTAGGATTATTTCCTACAACTGTCAAATTGTAGGGAATATTTTTTCGACCCTATTTCGTACGCAACCGGATGTTACGTACTATGATTTGGTGGAATTACACATACAGTTCGATGTACTGTTAATTCAGAAATGATTAACATGATTAAGTACATTTATTATTGACAATTTTTGAAGAATGAAAAAAAAAGCGAGATTAACTATTTTAATTCTAGGAAAAGCTTCCAACAGATATATTTACCAGATATCAGAATGCGAGTTCCTGTCGTTGCGATACATTTGGAGTCGCATTATTTGCACCCATAAAAACCTTGCAATAATTTCTGAACTTCACAGTAAACATTTCAGCAGATACTTGTGTGATTTGAACACAATTACATGAAGAGCTTTTGAAATCCTTTTTTAAAAGTGTATATATTCGGGCTTACGGCACGTGTTTTCTCTTTCTATATCAGTTTTGGTAACTGGTCTGTTTGCAACTGACTTAAATCATTGCTTTAGCACCAACACAATATCCTATTTTGTCAAAAAACGGTCTCGACACCACAACCATCCCAATGATTTTCATATTGATCTCATTTTGTCTGCAAGTCACTTGACTATGTTAGAGATACCACATGATCAAGGAGACACTTTTTTTTTTTAAATTTAATTTTCACAAACGTTGAATCATTTATCTTATATATGGGTCCGGTATTATCTTTGTATGAGCCTTTGTTCAAATGTTATATCTGAATCAAATTATACGGTGTCTTTTCAATCAGTCAATGTCTAAAATTACATTACGTGAAAAAGTTTACCAATTCTTATGAGATTTTAACATAAGGATTGACAGATTGAAAACACCATTTTAATTTCAAACTTTTGATTGTGTCATGTCAGAATAACTGGACTTAAACTTTTTGGTTTAAGGTGGTAATACAAGAACCCTTTTTTTACAGAAATTTTCTGGTTTTTTGCTTATAAGCATTAATTTAACCATTAGATTTAAGAAAATTTAAACATATCGCATACGAATAACAGGGATTATCATGTGTATTAAAATTATGTCATAAATCTAATTTATTGTTTGGATTGGAAACGGCAAGCTCTCTTTTGACTTCTGTCTGTTTTGTTTCTGTTTAACCGTCTTGGTGCCGCTAATTTTATATACTAGTAATATTTCGTGTGCCAGAAAATACGACAGCTGGACGTCTTTGACGTCACATTCTCAACAACGCCGTCATTCGATATATGAGGTCACACCCTAATGACATGAAATTGGGAGCCAACTGAAGAAAAATATTTCACTCTCATTCTTCAATCTTTGGTATTTTATTGAAAAGATATACAGCAATGATTACAAGCTTGCATGATTAAACATATGACCATCTGTGTACCTCCGGCACAGCCACAACTCCTTATTTTATATTTAATGTCGTACATACCTGCTAGATTAATTGTATCTCCTTTTTTGGCGATGCCATCAAGAAAAACAATGAATGGCACTTTATGTGTGAATTAAATGAAAGAATGATGCGAACAATCAAGATATAACTTTGAATTAACTTTGTCTTTTATTGAAAGTTTAACAATCTTGTTTAGTTCGTGATTGAGATTTGCCCTCGTTTAATTGTAAGGTTATTTCTATTTTCGTTGATATCAAGGCGCGTCAAGGGATTGTAAAGGAGTTACTAGCTATTTTAGATATTATATATTATTTATGAAATTCTTGTTCCTTTTGGTAGATATATTTATCATGGATTGTCATAAGGTTTTACCTACATTCATTAGAAATATCTCATATAGGATATTCTGTCAGAGGTTCCTGAAAATCCTTACTGCCATCAAACATCACTACAAATGTACCACCGTGCTGAACAAATAACTGATGGGTCATATCATACGATCGTTGACCGCCAAAGTCAACTAAATCTGAAGGTGCAATCTTAACTTTGTATTGACCACTCTCAACTTCTTTTAAAATGTCATCATGCACAGCATAGGCTTCAACTTTTTTCACGTGAGGCAGACTAATCGATGTATTATTTTTGATTTCAGATATACTGGTCTTTTCACGCGGCAAGACTTCATTTTCTCCAATGTCAGCCTCGGTTAATACAGAAACTTTTGAACTGAAACTGAAATTATCATCAAACTTAGTAACTTGAAGATTTAATTCTGTCAAATCATTAGAGGATGGCGCATAGCACAGGTCCTGTTGGTTATCAACAGTTTGACGTGTAGTGATCTCACGATTTGGTTTTCCAATTACTAACTTGGTCAACACATTATGACCTCTATCTTCTGCAAAAAAAATGTTTTATTATGAATCCGTCATTAAATGAAACATTAATGATACAGACTATGAATGTGCTAATCAAACAAAATGTGCAATGCATTAATGTTAATGACAAAGAAAGTAATAGTTTTCCTTAGGGCGCGTTAGGTAGACTAACTATAAATAAACTGTTAATACAGAGATATGTCTCGCCTAATTGATATTTCGATAATTCAAATGTTGAAATTATAATAGCAATACTTTAATATGCCATTTATGCAAGTATTCAAAGTCAATGAACCATGATTGAAGGTACAGGGCTGAATAATCTCAGTGAAAATGAGATGTTCCAATGCCAATACAATTGCATATCAAATACCACTGAAATATCATATGTCGTTCCCTTTAAACAACCCTATACACAAACATTAACTTGTAAACTATATAAAAGTTTCAAAGTCAATGAACCATAATGAGGGTGTATGGTTATATAATCTCCATGGAAATGAAACTTGCAAATGCTTATAAACTGCATACCAAATATCATTGACCTACCACTAGTGGTTCATCTTAAAATGACCTAATCACAACTGATACATGTAAACTAAGCAAAGTTTCCAAGTCGATAGAACACTACTGAGGGGGCGGGAGCAAATAATCTTCATAGTAATAAGATTTGCCAAGGCTATTACAACTGCATACCAAATATCAATGGCATACCACTAGTGGTACACCATAACAAAGACCTAATCACAAACTAATAAATTGTTGACGCCGCCACAACCACCGCCGACGCCGGAAACAGCATACCAATGGCTCGCTTTTTGACGCCATTAAGGCGAGACAAAAAATGTCAGATAACGAACAAATTGATTGTTACTCAATGTAGAGGCAGTAAATCCATCTCAATGCAGATGACTACCATTTTTAGTACAATATAAGTCAAGTATGTTAGTGTCTTAAATCCAAATATAAGTTAATGTTTGAAAAACGATAACAGAGAGAGAAAACAACTATCAAAATATTTATAAAAAACCTAGACAAGACCAGTAGAAAAGAAAACTACAAGGTCTTAAACCATGGGCTGGTGGTCAATCATATTAAGTAGCCAGGAATCTGATGTTGAGTAGTTGTCGTTTGTTGATGTGGTTCATAAGTGTTTCTCGTTTCTCGTTTTTTATATAGATTAGACCGTTGGTTTTCCCGTTTGAATGGTTTTACATTAGTAATTTTTTGGGGCCCTTTATAGCTTACTGTTCGGTGTGAGCCAAGGCTTCGTGTTGAAAACCGTACTGTGACCTATTATGGTTTACTTTTATAAATTTTGACTTGGATGGAGAGTTGTCTCATTGGCACTCATACCATATCTTCTTATATCTAATTAGTTTAACTAATGTTTAATAATATGTGTTAACAGCATCATGCATCACAACTGTACCTGTACTTGTGCAAGTAAATGTCTTCTATCCCGTATCAATATCCTACATTGCATAATCCGTTTCAAGATTGAAATAATTTTTTAGTCATTAAATTTTCAAAAAGTTAGAAACCATCTACATGTATCATTAACTGTTTATTTCTGCTATTCAAACATTATAAAATATTTTGTTAGAAATTCATGTAGGAAAAGGGGAGTACTTAAAAAAATGACGTTTAGTCGAATTAGGTTGTAAAACCATTAAACGATTTATCTTCAGGTAAATATCCATAATACACTTTAAGTTTATATCAATCTACAACTGATAAAAAAACTAATAGTGTTACAAACATGACAAAGTTTAAGACAAAACCATGTTCTTGTCTCATGGAAATTGTCTTGACCATATCTTTTTTTCTATTTTTCTTATTTAAAACTTTTATGTGTATTTCATCGTGATTCGAAAGGTCTTTTTCAATAAGTGAAAATAAGATAATGAAAATCAAATCAAATTGGTAAAAATTAAAAAACTTATTTCTTTTCAATGTTTTTCTTTTATTAATACAGATAAATCATATGACTTTGTGTGAACAAACAATCAATCAAGTTTTAATCTAATAATGATCAAATAATATATAGAATATGTATTAAACATGATAAAACAATCTGTCAATGTTGCTTATTTAAATTTTAATTCAATTCAAAGAAATATAGATAAAAAGGCAGACAATCACAGGGAAATATGTGACACAGTTGATAAGACAAAATGGCAAAGATAAGTTATTTACACACACGTGACTGTGTTAATGTTTTGCAGACGTTGCCTCATATACACACTGTATCACCTGAATTATAGCAATATACTAGGACAATTAAAAACCAGTCTAAACAAATGATCTGCAATGCTTTCCTTCATAAAAAGGGTACGATAGAATACAAATATATTATTTTTTGTATAATGCTGCAAATTTTGTTAAAACGAGCCCGGGAATAAAACATGCTACACCAAAGAATACATGATAAGTATACTGAGGTTCTCATTGACAACATTTTGTTGAAATTGAAAGAAATGTTTTCCAGCAGGTTGTTATCATTGCTAAGGAAACCCAACTGCGTGCCTGTCTCGGCCGACCTTTCCTTATTTTCATATGAGTCCTTCAGACACTTGTTGAAAACAAAAAAAAATCAAAGAAGCTAGATCATTTAATTCCACCTGCTTATGATGTTTTTTTCCATCAATTACCAAATTGTTCTAATTGGGTTCAAATAATATATCTTTCTGAACTAGAAAATTAAAAAAAACACATATACAACTTCCTCTGCCTCATTTCTTAACATACATATCGAATCTGACTTCAGCGGTCATTTCAGTACCAGATTCTATGACTAATGAGACGATTTCAAAATAATAATTTTTCCTCTCCCTAGTAACAATATACTTACTTCACCCGCTGACGGAATATAATTTTTTTCTAACTCAGACAATTTTGAAGAGCATGTAGCTGCACTCCGATATTGTAAAACGTCACCAGAGTCTGAACTAAAATGCCCTTTAAAGTGACTATATATTGATTTCATGTAATGTTATTTCAAGGACATGTACACCTCCATAGTTTTCAATGTAGAAAATATAAGATACAGTCTACCACATTAGTTGCAAGATCATCATTTTCATCAATTCTTGTCTCGCTACGATAACAATCGTAGAATGACAGACATAGGAACTGCAATCCAGTGAAGGCGGCGACGGCGTAAACTTTTTGTGTAAAGCTTTATATTTCAGATGGTAGAAAACCTAGAAAAATCATTCTTTGTATGCAGATACTTTCAGTTACAAAGTTTCCGTCTGTCATATGTGCATTTCCCTTGAATTCATTTTTTTTTATGGTTCAGTACTGTTTAATAGAAAATAACTATTTTTTTGTTATGTGAAATTCTCAATAATAAAGAGTAACAGGACATCTATATTTGGTGTATGAATTCCTTGTAAAGCCTTCATGTCTGTCAGGAAGGGTTTATCTGACCGCAACCTCATTTCAAGGATAAGCGATCAAGGTGAAGTTTTTGTATCGCAGATACTATAACCATCTGGTCAACTGTATTTGATATATGGAATGATTGTAAGGTTTTATCTGACCTTGACCTAAATTTCATGGTTCATTGGACAAGGTTTAGTGTTGGTGGTTTGGTGTATTTCTCGGATACTATTGGCAATAAGCCACCATTGGGTACAGAATCATTCTAAGGTATATGCCTGTCCGGCTAAGTGATTTGACCTTGACCTCATTTGTATCGTTCATTGGTTAAGGATAAGTTTTCTTGGTTTTGTTACTTGAAAAGATACAAAAAGCAATAGGTCAACTATATTTGGTAAATGAAAAGAAAGTATGGTGAACATGTCTGGATGGCAGGCTTTATATGCCATTGGCCTTATTTTTATGGTTCATTAGTCAATGTATATCACATAAAATGATGAAACCTTACACATTTTGCATTCATTTGTTAACATAAATTTCACGTATAAGTATAAATATCCTTTTTTTTTATGTACATGCATAATTGGTATCGACCTGTTTTTGTGGTTTGATTGCTCTTAGCATAATAGATGTATTTGAATACTACCAGAATTAAGATGACATTTTGTGGCATTATAATTTTCAGTTTCTAACCTAGTATGTGTCTCTCCATTATACCACACCGTACAGAATAAAACCAAAGAATACTTCAAAATGCAGCTGTTCGTCATTTTCAATCGATTTATGACTTTTGAAAACCGGTATAATACTGTAGCCTTTATTCATCAACATCAAAATCCGAATATCTGATAAATAAATCTATTCCTCCATGATACTATTAATGATGATTGTACACATGTACAGATATAGGTTGCACTTTATAAATACAACTGATTCCATAAAACCACGACTCTTTTGGGGAGAAAATTACCATTCATAGAGATTTTGTTATGTTACCTGCTAATTCCCATACATAATCTCCATGTTTTATCTCATAGAGACACAAACTTCGAATTGTACCACTACAAATACTATTGGATAGCGGAAAATTGCATTTTAAGGAGGTCTCAAAGTAAAGGGAGGGGTATAAGAGAATTTTAGTATGAGATTAGACTTTTAGAAATTCAATGTATGGACATGTTGAATTTGATCCGGTTAATCTCCAATTGTTTTTAATTCTAAGTCAAAACTACTTAAAACAGTTTGAGATGAGTTGTATTAGCAATAGACTTTTATTTACATTCAGTCGATACAATCTAAACTGGAAGTAAGCAAACAATTAAGATTTTTGATATCACTTGATGCAGGTTCAAAATAAAACCAAAATATCTTGACAGAACAGATTAACTTTTAAGTTATCGATTTCATATGTGTTGTCTGAATAATTAGAATGCTTCAATATTAATAGAAATGAATTCTAGATATGTCTTTTATAAGTATCAAAAATGGTAGGTATAGTTAATATCGATATATTGCTTTTATTTTTTTTTAGTCAATTTCGTGAGATTTCATTTCATATATGAACATTACATATATATTTTTTCGTAAGGGCAGTATAACCTTTGTTACAAAATTTTAAAGTGTTGATAATATGTTACCAGTGAACTTACATTAGTATTTTTGAAAGTAAAATGCAGCAGCTTTACCTTTATGTGAATGATAGTTGTTTCATTGACAATATTAGACCAGTCATTTATATCATATTGAATCTGAAATATTGTGTAACAATGCAATGTTAAATAAAACGATATTGTTTAAAAGTGTAACTGTTAAATGGCGATAGATACTTATTCAAAGGACATCAAAACTCATCACTCAAAATAAGTTAACAACGCCATGGGTAAAAAGACAAAGACAAATAGACAAAAAAAAAACAGTACACATAACACAACATAGAAAACGAAAGACTGAGCAACACAAACACCACCAAACAACAGGGGTGATCTCAGGTGCTCTGAAAGGATAAAACGGGAAGGGATTGTAGCTACGACAATAGGAACATTTCCGTCGCCTTCTGTGAAACAGATACTCAATAACGGTCAACCATCGTGTGATGGCGTCCGTAAAATTAACGAAAGGATGATTTCAATTTGACTACTTGGAACTCTTGGTTAAATAGCTTCATTGTGAGCAGCAAGCCTCTATCAAGGAAATCATGAAAGAAAATACAAGCCCTGGAATATCGTATCAATATAGTAAACGCAAAGATTACCATATTTGTTTTTTTATTTGTGAAAATATCAACAGTTTTATCGTTGGCAATACATGAACTTTTTACGCCTTTCTTGAAAATTATAATGCTATATGAATTAACAATATCCACTTCTTACAATTTTCAAACTACATTACCTTCTTTTAAAGGGACCATCTCAAAACTTTCCAAGTTGATACCATTTCGACCAAAGTGTATAACTAATCCATCTGTTGATTTCCATGTAAGTGGTATTTGGCTACCAATCAGAACACTTGCAAGGGTGGACTTTCCACATGCGCAACTTCCACAAAGGAAAACTCTATTTTCAAACGACTCATATGTTCCAGTGGATAGCAGTTTTCGAAAATCTTCAGACGTTCCAGCAAAAGGAAGCAGATCAGGATCTATTAAGGTAGATGGGGTGTGTAAATTATAATCCATAGAATATTTTAATTATTTGCCAAAATGTAGTTTATACCATGCTTTTTTAAAAAAAATAATAAAAAGAATGGGTCACGGGCCTTATTTTTACGCTACAGGTTGTGCAAAATTGACAGATTTTGTATAGATTATGCATGGAAAACCCAATTTTCTGCCATAAAATGAAAACTACACCATAGAATTTTGAGATAAAATATGAGAAGATAGCTCTAATAGTATGATTTCAGATAAGAAAAAGACAAAATGGGGTCACCGGACCCGTTTTCTTGCTACATAATAAAATAGGTAAATTCCTAACACATTCTATTGTAAAAGTAACTTTATGTGAATTATCTGCCCTTACATTTGAGTTGCCTCCCCTTATGTGGCAAAGTTGGAAAGTATAGAATCAAACAAAAGTATTCTGTTTTTTTTGTAAAATACAACCATAAATATGATAAAATATGTCATTTTCTATATTGAAATGAAAATTCTTACACATGAATTACCTACTACTCTCAAAATTTGCACCTTTTATTATAGATCTAGACCGATTGTTTTCTGGTATTTCAAAATCCAAGATGGAGGAAGACACCCTATCTACCTTAACAAATACAATCAGAATCAAATTGGTTTATTGGTTTTTCATAATTCATATGTGGATATTTTCATTATTTTATTAAGGAATCCGGTGATATAGATTCGTGAATTTAAGCAAACTGTTAAATAGTAAAAAGAAAGGATAACTCGATTTTTTTTAGTTTGTGAAAATATCAACAGCAGAATTCGTTTGAAATATATGAACTGTTAATGTTTATCTTGGAAATGCTACCAATGATAACTTTCTAACAGAAAGCAGTTAATCAGGATTTACTAAAGAATAAACTGGGAATCATTATCAGTTCATTGTTACGAATCAGGTGCTATATGTTTTCTGATATGGTTTTACTCCTTGTCCCGTTTACTTTTATCAGCTCTCCAAAGTTTGTTTAAGTTTTTTTATTCTTCTTGAAAGTGCCTATGTGTCTAACAATAATATTTAGTATGGTTTTAATCAACTGATAACAAAATCAATATTTATTCAAATAAAGACAACAAACCAGTATAATTACAGTTTGAAATGGTAACCTTTTAAAACAAGTTTATTCAAACAATTCGTAGCTTTATCCGGATCTTATCTGAATTTCCAGCCTCGGTAAACATCATTAGAAAAGAAATTTAGGAAGTACTTTTCCGTTTTGAATAAGTTTTCTACAGGTACATGAGGTACAGACCAACTTGCAAACCAAACATTTATATCTCAATTGAAGAATTAAGTAATTTGTTGTAACAAATCCATGTATTACTAGTTATACATAACAATGTAGGGTACGCTCATTGAAATCCAAAACGTCATTACAGACACGGGCATAGCGAACGAGTTTGGATATATAAACACCGTAAGACGGTGCCAAAGGAAATTCACCGTCCAAAAAAGGGGAAAAACAAAAGGGTAAGACAAACCATCGCTTTTGTAGTTAATTTTTGTGTAGTTTTTCTGGTGTAAAACTAAAATACCTAAACTTCGGAAAGGACAATTGTTACTTACATTTAGACGACAGACATGTGGTTCGGTCAAACTAGACTCAATAACTGCGCATGAATCAAATAAGGGTGATGAATATGTTAAACACAACGTTAAGAGCATTTGTATTTGTTATGTTTCTACATGTTCTATACCGAAAATTAAAAAAAACAAAATCCGATATCAATGGCACCATTCAAAACAAGCATATGTTTTTAAACTTAAGCTACTCCGTCTGTCATAAAAATACAACATTAACACAATAACCATAAATACATGAATATTACACAGCAAAAATTGCATACCCGTTTTTCATGCGTAGAACAGGCGTTTTACGTATGTTATAAAACATACGTAAAACGCATGTTGAGGACAACGCATGTAAAACCCATCTAAGAAACGTATGAATTACGCATGTTAAACACACGTAAAACGTGCGTTGACGTAAAACATACGTTAAATGGTTATGTATAACGCCCGTTTAACGGGTTAACGCACGTCAAACGCCTGTTAATTTCTGGCAAATCATGCGTTTTACGTATGTTTTTTTTGTCCTCAACACCCGTTATACGTATGTTTTTTTTTTTTATCTCAACACCCGTTTTACGTATGTTTTTTTTTTTTCCACAGCACCCTAAATATGTATGTTTTTTTTGGTCCTCAACACCAATTTTATGAATGTTTTTTTTGTACAGTAACAGTAACAACACCTGTTTAACCTGTTTAACATGTTTTTTGTAGTCCACAACACCCAAATACATTATGATTTTTTGAGTTTTTTTCTGGTTGATTACGAATAAACCATAAATACTTGTCTTTTCTTTATGTACACACTTAACAATTTGAATATTTTTTTGACATATACATAAATCAATGGTGGAATTGAAGTACAGTATATTATTGTAATATTTAGTCGGAAATCAAAATGACTACATTTACATATGATGGTGTTGTCTATCCTTTTCAAACTTGATTGCCCCCCTTCAATAACTTTTTTTGGCAAAGCATACATTTAGTGTGTTCTATCTTACAATAAGAATGGATCCAGTTTCAGTTGCAAAAAATGTTAATAAAAAAACTAAATTCAATTTTTCAGAATACCGTATCTGATATGATATGCCATATTTGAAATATTAAGTTCACTATGATTGATTGTGTTTTTTTTTTCATTGTTGCTGTAGTTTAAAACCAATTATTTATGTTCAATCTTATTTCATGTATGCTATTCATTTTGCTACATACATGTATGCTAGGGGAAATTATAAATGCAATCACTGGGTGGCTTATCAAGAATTTTCAACAAATTTCTTTAGTCTCCTCAGATCATTTTGCACTGAATTCCACTCCTTAATAAATCTTAAGTTAAATTTAAACATCTTTTACTTTCAAACCTTTGACAAAATTTCTGATTTCATAATACATTTAAATTTGTAAAGATAAAAAGGAAAACCATCACACAACCTATGAAAATCAAGAGCTAATTATGGATATTCAACCAATAAATATAAAGTAATTTTTTAGTGTTCCTGATGTTAAAGCCATAATGATAAATTCAGAAAAGAAAACATCAAATGTAGCACATTCAGAACAATATTCTATGACTTCCTATACAAATGATCTGTATTCATAAACCTAAATCCATAAAGCACCCTCACGAGAAAGATTATCAACTGCCATTTAGAACAGACTATTTGCCCTCAAGATATCTTTTGGTTATTATGCTTCTGTCTTATTGACTTATACGCAATATCTCTTTTTTTACAATACATGTTATACTCAGTATAATATTCTATTGAAAAGAAAAGAATATGCTTAAGCCAGTGTGAAGAAGAGAAGGTATTAGGGATTAGACATTATCATTTTCTGTTGGTCAGAAATTTTGTTCACCACATTTGTGATTAGGATGGATTGATTGATTGTTGGTTAATTAGCGTCCAGTGGCAAATGATTTGGATGAAATGACCAATGATGGATCCATTAAAGTTATTGACAACAGTCCACATGATCCTTTAAATATAATATTGGTCTTAAACACAGAATTTGCTAAAAGACCTCAACATATGGTGGTCATAAAAACCTTAAAAATTTAGTTATTTCAATTCTATTTATTTAGAAACTACATTTTTTTTGGGGACAAGATATTCACAATTATATAACATGTGCACCATAATTCTAATTTCATTTGCATTATATGTTATTAATGTACTTTTGGTTGACAAATATACACTCCAAATTTATTCTACGCTGCTCTTGGTCTCTTGTTCACACAACTGTATAGCTGTTAGTATTATTTAAGACTGCTCTCCTGTTTACTATTTTATAATTTTCGCACATGAATTCCTTCATTTATTTGCACTTCTCCTTGTAAGATTCCAATGATCATGATGATATAATCCTTTTGTTCATCATCAGCAAATATATTCTTGAAAAATTTTCTAAAGCAGCTGTAATGTAAAAACAAAAGAAGATATATTTTGGTGAGCAATCAATTTTTTTTTAAAATGGAATAACAAAGTTACGTATACCTACATTTTAATTTTTATTGAAATCCCAGTATAAATAGATGTTTTTTAAACAAGAGTGCAGACGCTGAAATGTCTTAACTGCTGTACTTATCTTGAAAGTCTGATATATATCAGTGAATCATACCATACACCAAATATAGCCTTTTGCTCATAGCATCTGAGAAACAGACCTAATTAGAAAACTGAACATTGACTTATGTCAGTAACTGCTAGTAGTCCTTTGTTAATTTATGTATCATTGTAATTTTGCTTAGTTTCTTTTGTTACCTATTCTGATATCGGACTAAGACTTCTTTTAAACCGTTTTACCGTGCGTTTTGCTGTGCGTTTGTTTTTTCTACTTTGGCTAGAGGTTAGGGGGAAGGTTGAGATCTCACAAAACATGTTTAACCCCGCCGTATTTTTGCGCCTGTCCCAAGTCAGGAGCCTCTGGCCTTTGTTAGTCTTGTATGATTTTTAATTTTAGTTCGTTTATATGTTTTGGAGTTTAGTATGACGTCCATTATCACTGAACTAGTACACATTTTTGTTTAGAGGCCAGCTAAAGCACACCTCCGGGTGCGGGATTTTTTCGCTGTGTTGAAGACCCATTGGTGGCCTTCGGCTGTTTTCTGCTCTTTGATCGGGTTATTGTCTCTTTGACACATTCATCATTTCCATTCCCAATTTTATTTTACTTATGAACCATAAAAATGAGGTCCAGGTCAGATGCAGACAACACCTTCACCATGCAATCAATCCTAGCTACACATATAGTTGATCTATTGATTATAGTATCTGAGAAACAGACATAACCATTAAAATTAACATTGACCAATGAACCATGAAAATGAGGTCAAGGTCAGATGACACCTGCCAGACAGACAGGTACACCTTACAACATTCCATACAATAAATATATTTGATATATTGTATATATTAATAGTATCAGAGAAATAGACCAAACAATAAAAACTTAACATTGTCCTATGAACCATGTTTAAAGGTTAAGGTCAGATGAAACCTGCCAGACAGACATGTACATCCTACAAACATATCATACACCATATGCAGGTGATCTTTTGCTTATATAGTATCTGAGAAACCAACCAAACCACAAAAACTTAATATTGACAAATGAACAATAAATATATGAAATATGAGGTCACATCAAAAGTCTTACAACCAAAAGAAACATGATAGCAGTTAGCACGAAGACAAATAAAGAAAACTGTCGAGTAAATAAAAGGATACACAACTTATGCACCTAGAATCTATATCTCAAGACCGTCTTGTATCATTTATTTATTATCAATTTTGAATAGGTTAATACTAGTATGTACTTATACAGTGTTCTGCCAAGCTTTTTTAAATGATGGTCCAATTTCACCGATTAGAATAATTTCTACAAATATGAATCGTGTGATAGTGAGTGTTTTTTTTTAGAACTAAATTTGCTAGAATGAAATGCAATAACCCAATTGGGGAGGAATATCTCAAATGGAATATAAGTTTACTTTGCAAATTTTATCATTATCATTTTTGAGAAATATTCAAAAAGTGTGTCTGTTTGGACTAGTCTGCTCATCTACATACCTTCCGGTAATTTTGACAATTCCAAATGAATGTAAAAAAATAACACAGTTAATACATTTGTATGCTTCCTTTTGAAAAAATTTGTAAAACTTGCAAAAATGCACCTTACATAGGCAGAACCCTTCATATCTTTTTTCATTATAATCCTTACAATACACAATAAAATGCTCTCCATAGCGCAGCTTGATATGACAGAGATTGAAGTTAAAATTTTGGCATGGTAGCCCACAGCTTAAATTTTGGCAGCCACTACATATATAAAATGTAGTTCTATACAAGAAAAATGATATTTTAGTAGCCCACACCAAATTTTAAAGGCCATTGGCGAGTGGGCTCCTCTTAATCTCAAACCCTGTATAATGACAGCTGAGGTCGAACCCTAACAGTTGGAGCAAGTATGGACACAACATCTAAGCTCATTTACCTATTGTGGTCCTATATCCAAATCTTAATACATGGTTAGATTTAGCATATCAAAGAACCCCATGAATTCAATTTTTGATGAAATCAAACAAAGTTTAATTTTAGACCCTTTGGACCTCAATGTGGAGCAATTTGATAACAGGACCAGAAATCCAAAATCTAAATACATGGTTAGATTCAGCATGTCAAAGAACCTTGAAAATTCACTTTTGTTAAAATCAGAATAAGTTTAATTTTGGACCCTTTAGACCTTAATGTGGATCAATTTGAAAATCAGGCCAAAAATCAAAAATCTAATCTTATGGTTAGATTCAGCATGTCAAAGAACCCTGCGAATTAAATTTTTGTTGAAACCAAACAGAGTTTAAATTTGGACCCTTTGGACCTCAATGTGGACCAATTTGAAAATGGGGCCACAAAATAAAAAATCTAAATCCATGGTAAGATTTGGCATATCAAAAAACCCAAATAATTCAATTTTTGATGAAAAATTAAGTTTAATTTTGTTCCCTTTGGACCAATATATAAATGGGCCCAAAATTCTAAATCTAAATACAAGGTTAGATTCAGCATATTAATGAATCCCAAGAATTCAAGACTTCGAGTTAAACCCCATTGAAATTGGTCCAGAAATAAGCAATTTATCATAAAAGTATGCTATTAGAACAATATTGTTTTGACCCCTTTTTCCTAAAAGGTTAGGGCCATAATCCCCAAAATCAATCCCAATGTTTTCTTTGGTATGGAACCATGTGGTACAATTCCATAGAGATCCATAGACTTATACTCTAATTATCATCCGGAAACCAGAAAATCCTTGTTTTTTGGGGCCCAAATTCCTAAACAGTTTGGTCCATAACCACCAAAATCAATCCCAACCTTCTTTTGAGGTATAGAACCTTTTGGTACAATTTCATAGAGATTTATACACTTATACACAAGTTATTGTCCTAAAACAAGATAAATGCTTGTTTTGGCCCCTAATTCCTTAACAGTTAGGACAATAACCCCCAAAATCAATCCCAACCTTTCTTTTGTGGTATGGAACCTTGCTGTTCAATTTCATAGAGATCCATACACTCTTGTTATTGTCTGGAAACGTCATACCATTATACCAAGTTCAGATTAATTTTGCCAGACGGATAAGCACATCATTCGACACACCAAATACAGTTAAACATTTGCTTATATATATATAGTAAATGAAAAACAAATTTAACCATGAAAACTTAACATTGACCAATGAACCATGAAAATGAAGTCAAATTACTATATTAATTACTAGTATTGACCACTTTTTTGCCAACCTTCTGATGAGGTATGGTGAACTTATATAAAAAAAGTATCTTAGTTTTGTAGACATGTTGGGAGATTGTCTTTGAATAACTCCATATTTCCTATGAGTCATAATATTTACCTAAAACAGACTTTTCTTTTCTTCACCAGACATAACTGTTTGTTTGATACTATAATGCAGATTTATCTGTCATATCATCCACCACAGAATGAAAAAGAAATAACAGTTACATTATTATAAAAAAAAGCTTAGAAAATCATACCCCTCCCTTTAATAGCTAAAGTTCATGTTTTACTGTTACAGCCTTTAAATAGGATGTGTGGCTAACCTGGATCATTGTGCATCTTCTAACCTGTCACCCCTTGTTTATGGTAGGGTTAATGTTGTTCAGTCTATAGTTTTTAAGTAGTGATTTGAGGACTTTTGGGTTGTTTCTTTTTTTTTGCAAGACACCCGTTTCTCTTCCACTTATGAGTTTTCAATGTCCCTTTCTTTTTTTCTGTGTCATTCTTTTTAGGATCAATAACTCCTAGAATACAATATCTGCTATGTTATGTTATGGTAGATCTTGCCTTTCCGATCAGTTTTGAAGTTAAACAACAGTTTTTCAGTATATTAAGTCTTAGATCTTCTATAGTAATTTTTCCCCAAAAATTGCCAAATCATGATTTAAGTGTAATTGACAATTTCAGCTATTTGACCTATTTATTGAATAATTGTTTTTTGATAATTTTTGCTGTTTATAGTTTCTCTCTATCTACTAGAATTCATGACAAAAATCTCTTATATCTTGTACTGCTAATCAGTTAAGTTTCTTTCTATCTTCTTTAGTTTTTGCTCAAAGCAAAAAAGAAGATTAAAAATAATCCTCATTTAAGGGCAACATCTCAAATATCGAGTGGCAGTCTACTAACTATATCGGTAAAATTTGACTTGTTTATAGATCTTGTCTTGCTGATCAATTTTGTTATTTAATATTTCTATTTATCTATTATAATTTTTATCGTATAAGGCAAGACGCAAAAAATTGGTGAATTTGACATTAAAGGGCAATAACTCCAATAAGGAATCGTCGGACAATTTCCTCCATAATGTCTTAATTGTAGATCTTGTCTTGCTGATCATTTTGCTTATTTAAGTTTCTATCTATCTATTATTTTTTTTAAGAAATAAGGAAAAAAACAAAAAATTTGGTAAAAAACGTCATCAAAGGGCAACAACTCTAAGAAGGAGTCGACTGATCATTTCAATCATTAGACTTATTTTTAAAACTTGTCTTGCTGATCATTTTTGGAATTTAAAGTTTCTCTTAATCTATTATAGTTTTCCAGATAATAGGCAAAAATGAAAAAAAATTGTAAAATTTGTCATTTAAGGGCAGTAACTCCTATAAGAAGTCCCCTAACAGTTTTGACGCAATCAGACAATTGGTAGAGCTTAACATATTGAACATTTCTGCTTATGTAAGATTTTCTCTATTTATTACAGTTTTCAAAATATTAGACAAAACTTCCATTTTACCCCTATGTTCTATTTTTAGCCATGTCGGCCATGTTGGTTGGCAATAGGGGTTATCGGACAATTTTTTTTAAACTAGATACCCTAATGATGATTGTGGCCACGTTTGGTTAAATTTGGTCCAGTAGTTTCAGAGGAGAAGATTTTTGTAAAAGTTAACGGACGAGGACGAGAGACAATAGACGTCAAGTGAGGAGAAAAGCTCACTTGGCCCTGTGGGCCCGGTGAGCTTAAAACTGTTGATTATTCCTAGAGAGAGTTAACTGATCCATTTCCACCATATTAAGGTATCTGTTTTGTTGATTATTTTTTGTAAAGAGATCCATACACTTACACACAAGTTATTGTCTGGAAACTAGAAAAATGCTTGTTTTTGGCCCTTTTTTGGCCCCTAAGAAACTAGAAAAATGCTTGTTTTGGGCCCCTTTTTTGCCCTTAATTCCTAAACTGTTGGCCCCATAACCTTCTACTTGTGGTATTAAACATTGTGGTACAATTTCAGAGCAATCTAAATACTTATACACAAGTTATTATCCTGAAACTAGAAAAATGCTTGTTTTGGGCCCCTTTTTGGGCCCCTAATTTCTAAACGGTTGGGACCATCATCCCCAAAATCAATCCCAACTTTCCTTTTATGGTATTGAACCTTCTAAAAAAAAATTTCATAGAGATCTATCCATTCACTTAAACTAAAGTAATTGTCCGGAAACCAATGTGGCTTCAGACGACGACGACATCATACCATTATACGATCCCAAAAAATGTTTTGCGATGGTATAAAAACTACATTTTACTCAATGCAACTATGTAAAGGTTTCAGTGTCAATAAACAGTGACGAGGGGGCTGGGCCATTCTTGGAAATGTGTCCTGCAAATGCATTCCAAATATCTTTAACTTACTTTCATCAGTGAGGGTCTGGATGTGGGGAAGGGGGGGGGGGGGTCCTTCATTTCTGTATGTTATCTTTACTCTTTTATGTCATTTTTCTCTATTCTTTATATTTTTTGCTCATTATTCTCTTTATATTCTAGCACCCCTTTATTTTCTATTCTTTATTTTGTTGTCCTAGTTTTCTGTATTCTTTACATTTTGTTGACTTTTTTATGCAATTGTTGTCCATTATTCTCTATTTCATGAACCCCATCCAGACCCTCATAAAAAGGTTAATCTTAAACTGACTTAATGCTAATACAACTAGTACTACATACCAAATATTATTAATATATACCAGTATTGGTTCCCCTTGACTAACCTAAACATTGTTAACCCAGTGGTTCCAAAGGCTTTGAGAACTCAACTGGACATTTGGTCCAGTTAACTGTTCTTCTTAACTGGACTAGACGTTTTTTTACAGGACATTTACACAATCATATGATTTGGATATATTAAAAAAAATGTACTGGTCATTTGGTCCAGTAATGCAAATCACTTAACTGGACCAAACCAATTTTTACTGGATTTTGCCCAATGTCTGACGACCTTCGGAATGACTTTTGACCTGCCAATACACAGCCAAGGCCAGCAACAACATGCCTTATAATTAATCTTGCTTTTTTCTCTTCTCTGATGCAAGTCAAAAATGACATACATTTTTCAATCAACAAGTGGAAATGAGAATTTACATCACAAACTGATAGCTGCTGCTTATAAGTGTTGTATTACTTACCAATTTCAGTTGTTGAAAGTGATTGGCACTGAAAAATTACAAAAGTTAAATTTATTTTAATGCATTTACAAATAATTTGCATTATTTCAATATCTGCATATATTTTTACAAAATTTACATTATTTTCAAAATAGAATGGTGGCTTACTGATATTTTGACCAGTCCCAACAATAATGTTTACATTGTACATCAAATCTATCTCAGCATACTCGATCTAATGTAAGACAGGAAAAATTGACTTTAATCATGTAAATTTTACAGAGGGTGAATATGTGTACCAAGTATCATGTTAATTGATGTGACCATCAGGTGGATAGTTGTCTCATTGGCATTCATATTGCATGCTGCATCTCCTTATTTTGATATTAGCCTGGTATCATTTGGGGAGATTTATAACAATTTGACAATTTTGATATAAAATACTAAATATATAAAGGCATTTTTCTAATCTCTGACTCTGTTATAATTATATATATATATCATGTATAATCCATAGTCCAAGTAGTTATATAGCTTACTATATTCAAAACTTTTGGGGGATTTTGCTATTTTTGTGTCTAGTATTGCAAAAAGTATGTAACAACAGAACCTATTGACGGTCTTCAACTAATTTGGGTTCCTTAGCTCTAGTACCTGTTAGCCCTGGGTCCGTCCGCTCTAGTACCTGTTTGCCCTGATTGAAATTTTGTTTTGTTGTCTTGTTAAATGTAAATTATTTGAATTAACACATGATTTAAAAGTTATGTTAAAGTTTGTTGAAAATTTCTCCTATTTTTTATCTTGTATAATTTGTATTTCTGTAACAATGAAGCCAATTTCTGCTCCAAAACAAGCCATTAAATATTTCCATTTATTCCAGAATTTTTGCGAAATATATATTTTCTTTTATAATATTTACCTTATAAATATTTGACTTAGTTTATAAAACATTAATACCATTAAAAGCTTTTTTTCATATAAAAGTAGGAAGAACGAATTCAGGGCGAAAATTTCATGGACCTGATACCAGGGGGACACTGTTTGTTAATTTTATCATCTTCTGCAGGAACGAAAAAAAAAAGTGCACTGCAAAATCCAGTTAAGTTTTAAATTTTCTTAAACATACAATGGATTTGGATTTTATCTATCTAGAGCATGCTATGCCTTAAAACTTTTCCCGATTCACAGGTTTGTCTGTGCTCAGGGTAAATTTTGAGCCATTATAGCCCAAAGGACAGTCTTGTGGTTATAAACAAGTTTATAAATATGCCAACGCTGACTTCCAACGTTTCAACATTGCATTCAACTTCACAATCAACATACTTAATAACGGTGGTGTGTATGTATAAGTGGTTTGAGTGACCTACTCATTTTTTTTTTACCAAAATAAATTATCTGTCTCTTGTTGCGTTGACTGTTCTGTTCACGACACAAGACAAGTCGTCACCCATTTTTAAAGTTGAAAAGCCACCTTCTCCGCAGAAAATAATCCGCTTGAACTGCCTATCTTATTCCATTGTCAGTGTTTGATTCAAATGTTCCGTGTATGTTTGTTCTGGTCAATCAACATTTCTGATGAACAATCAGGCACAGCGTCCTTGGTGTCGTCTGCGTCATCACATCTAGATCTTTCGGGCGTTTTAAAATGAAAACCGAATCCGGACTAAATTTCCCGATTAACTGAGATACCCGAATGCGTTACGCTGAATAATTTTCATTATTTCTGCATTAACTAGTTCAGCTTACTGTGTCATAGCATACTTGACGATGCATCTTCCGTTATTATTCAAGTCTCATTTTTTTCAGTATTGTAGGCTAAATACTGTTTTTTTAAAGACAATAAAGTCCGGACTCGGAAATTGGCAAACTTGAACACAAATAAACTATTATAAGATTAAACTATAGGTACCCAAATTGCACCTATCTTGACAATTTTTTCACCGTCGTTTTTCTAAGAAACAGTCCATTTTGTGTTTTTTTTTGTAGACTTTATAGTTCAACATATATAATTTTGACTCCATAACGAGACACAGAAAATAAACCGGTCGACCCTCTAACGATCCCAGATTCCGAAATGAGGACCCATGCTTAACAAAACATCCGTAAAATCGAATCACTGATTTTTTTCAATTCAACAGGTGGACAATAGTCCCTGCTTGTTATATATTTCGCATCAAAATGTGTATGACATATATGTTAATGTTATCCACGATTTTTAAAAGTAGACTATTTGTAGACGTCGCATGTAGCGGGACTTTATTTGATGATTAATGTGACTGTTTTGTGTATATTTAAGTATTGTTTACTTATGTTGAAAAACGTGTATATTGGCAAATTATAAAAGCAAGAAGCATATATATAGCCGAATAAGGGAAAACAGTTGAAAATAAGGGGACTACCATTGGATATTTCTGGGGTGTTGGAATAAGCATGTGTAGCAAAAAATGAAAATAAATTATCAATCCTGAAAAAAAATCCTCTTGCTCCCTTTTCCCTTGGAATTACGTCTCCTAATGAAAATTAAAAAAAAATATCGTATAAGCTTGAATGAAAAGAGTGGTCTATGCTCCAGAATGCTCACATCCGTGGGAGGCTCTGGGTTCAGACAACGACCCTCCCCCTGAAAACAAAAAGTTATAAAATCACCGGGCTCCAATTAGAATTTAAAATGGAAAGTTCCTAGACAATTGGCAATATCAAAAGCTCAAACACATCAACCAAACGGAAAACAACTGTCATATTCCTGACTTGGTACAGGGATTTCTTTTTTGAATGGAAAATGGTGGATTACACCTGGTTTTAAAATTAGATAACCCTCTAACTTGAATTACAATCGCATGAAGTTCCATTATATTGACCACAATGTTTTAACAAAACAAACATACATAATATGTAAAAATGTCAAAAGTAACGGGTACAACAGTCAACATTGTGTTATAATCTCGATCACCATAAAAACAAACAAGTATGCCAATAAAGAAAACAAAATGGAATAAAGACAACGCACAAACACAAAATGAAACACAAGAATACAAAAAATGACCACAGCACAACAACACAATGGCGGGATCTACAGGTATCGAGCTTCGTCTAAAGAATATTCCAAAAAATGAACCAAACAGTAAAAGTTAATAATTTACAAAGACAAATAAAATAACACTATAACACGTAATTAAGATGATAAACAACATCAATCCCTAGAATCTATACATCAAGAACATCATGTATTATTTGTGAAGTTGATACAGAATATTTATCAACAAGATCTTGGTATTTTGGGAAATGTAAATTCCATATGCAGGTGGAGTTGAGATTTTGCTACTGAAGTGGGGGAAAATGATATCTTTAAAATTAAAATCGTCTCGTTTATCATTGATTCTGGTACTGAGAAGACCGCTAATGTAACATTGGAGGTATAAGTCTGAAAAACAGTCAAAAGAAGCTGTATCTGTTGTATATTGAGTTTCTAGGTTATATTAATGGAACCCAATCAGAAAAGTTTGGATTGTTTATAAATAGAGCATCATTAAAATATATGAATGTGAAATTAAATGAATTGGCTTATTTGATCTTCTGGTTTTTTACAAGTCACTAAAGGAACTCGACTCATATGAAAATAAAAGATCGTCTGAAAGGAGATGCGCACAGTTCGTTCCTATAGAAAGGAGAGCAATTTGTTGAAAGTCTATCTCCTAATTCAACAATATGTTGTCAATAAGAAACTCCAGCATACTGATCCCTTGTTCCAATGTGTAGCATGTTTTACCTTTTGTTCAATATTAACAAAATATGCTTGAGGTATCCCAAACTAACAAAATTAATTTTTATATTTAAAAGCATTGTTGAATATTTTTGTACACGAATTTTTAATTTCACATGGAGAATGGTTATATACAGGGTTAAAAAATCAAACATTTTGATACAATTAATTTTAGAGAAAGATCGAGATTTTAAACTATCCAGAAGTTCTTTAGAGATTTTTAGTATCCATATATGGTAAATACCACTACGCGAGTAAACAGTTTTATAGTATTTCTGAGGGCTCTCTTTCAATGCGAACAGATTGTTTTGTCAATATAATGGACAATTCCTTTGTAGAATTTAATGCATATAAGCCGTCTATGTTTGTACGGAATTTTATGAATTTTGTGAAGGTATCTAATACAAACTAGGTAAGTTCTCATATTTGCTGTTCAATGTAATGTTCATTGAAGCCATGAAGGACTTATGAGTAGTCAAAATCTCATCCGTGTCAAATGGTATGTTTTTGCAAAATTTGAATTATTCGAAATACTAAGGATTTTCTTATCTCAGGCATAGATTACCTTAGCCGTATTTGGAACAACATTTTGGAATTTGGGGTCCTCAATGCTCTTCAACTTTGTACTTGTTTTGGCTTTCAAACTATTTTGGTCTCACCGTCACTGATGAGTCTTTTGTAGACAAAACGCGCGTCTGGCGTATCAAATTATAAGCCGGGTACCTTTGATAATTATTTGTATGTGGGACTACCTGATTTATTCCTAATTATTTTACAAGACACTCGTAGTAGTAGGATTTATATACCAAGAGGATATTATTTGAAGCTTTGTTCGCAGAAACAACAATGTATTTATCATGTTTATCACGAAGAGCTGATAGACATTTCACAGTTTCACAGTTTGTCTCTGAAAACGGACTTTAATCGATTATTCACACAGTGTTTCAACTTATAAATTCGACGTTTTATCAGAGACATGATTGTTTTGACCCATTCTGACAATTTCATTAAATTTAACTCTAGCGAAGTACTCAATGGAATCAATAATTATTTTTGGAACTATGGTTCCCATTGATGTGTTGGATTCCATGAACTTATGACCATGATATATCACCTTTCTGAGATGTTCATATTAAAAAATGTTTAGATCCCCAGTAATACCATGGCTACTAATCTATTGTTCTAATCGTTAATTGATTTGACCTATACAAATTGGGCTTTTAAAAATTATTCGTAAAGGATTCACATTCAATTGATATGTTTTTGTCTATGAAATGATCAAACAGATCTAAAAAAAAATAGACCTTACACAGTGGGCATGCTTGCCTGTTTATTTGTATTAAATGTATACCTATTTATATTTATGTTTACAAGCTTTTCTATATCTATAGATGTAACGGGTTATGTCCCCATCGATAATTTTTAGTTGGTCAGGTCAGTCATTAGTTGTTTGGCGAACATTTAGGACTAAACACGAAATGTTGAAATTTTATTATGATTTCAGACATTGTGTATTGTTTTCTATGGATCTTTTGTAGCTATAGATAATTAACAAACTTACAACAGATTTGAGAGTTTGAAAAAAGTAAAATCACAAAAAAAAAAACAGAAATCCGAGGAAAATTCATAACGGAAAGTCCCTAATCAAATGGCAAAATCAAAAGCTCAGACACATCAAATGAATCGAATAGACAACAACTGTCATATGCCTGACTTGGTACATGAATTTTCATATGTAGAAAATGGTGGATATAACCTGGTTTTACAGTTAGCTAAACCTCTCACTTGTATGATAGTCGTATTAAATTCCATTGTATTGCAACGATTTGTGAACAAAACAAACAGAAATAATAGGGAAAATGTCAAAAATAGGGGTACAGCAGTCAATGGTGTATTATAATCTTAATCACTATAAAACAGATGTATAAACAAACATTTACCATGACACAATATCACAATGACGGGATGTATAAGTACAGGGCCACGTCACATGCAAGAATAGATTCAGTGCTAATATTTAGCAACTATTGTCCCTTTATCTATTATTTTCTCAAATATTTCACATACATTCTTTAAATTGCCCGTTAAAAGTAACTGCAGGTACCTTCATGCTTGCCTCCTGTATGTCCCTGTATTTCAATATCGTCTCTTATAGTTGCTGATTCATCTTTGGAGGTCGTCACTTTAACATTGTCTGCTGGTAAAAGTTCTATTGAAAATAAGAAAATACTATTCATTTCTAATATAAAGGCAGAAAATATTTTCAGGACCCTTTATAAAGATGGCAAAATTTAAGAAATGCAACATAGCACAATTCATGGAACTTACTGTGTGATTGATTCCAAGTGATAGATGTTTGTTCTAACAACAGCATTTAACCTTTTATCTGCGATAAGGCCAATCCGGCATATTTGAAATTTCTACCGTTGAGTTCCACATTTGTTTTATAAAGTTTCACAATATATGATCCGTTCGTTATAACAAATACTGTTTCAAATCCTTAATTTGGTTATAACAACAATATCTGTAAGATATATTCAGCATCAAACCAAAATCCCTTATGCTGTTGTTTTTTTTTTAAAGTAAATTAACCGAAAAAGAAGGAGAAAAAAACGGAACAGGAAGATTTACTTGTTGTAACAACTGCAAATGATTATGCTTAAATCAATTAATGAGATGACTATAAATAATTTAAAAGGGGTTTGTGATTTTGGAATGTCCTTTTCAGGTATGAACTGGAAAGAAAAATGCTGCCCCACATATGCAAGAAATTGAATTGTACAAAAGTAAAACATGTAAAAATAAATTCTCGTACGTTTAATTGTTGGTTATCCCGTAAATGACAACCGGAAATATAACATGTTTATCAAATGATCGTCTCAGGAATATTGGATACGTTAAACAAGGGAACTGAAATCGTTAGCCCTGACTCATTTTTTTTTATGAGAAATAGACCTAGAAAGGAATATGTTCGGTGTTAAATGGGATTGCATAATTACAGTTTACAAAATACGCTTCTTTTATGACGTTTTTGTTCATAATTCAAGCTAGGACATATTTCTTTGAATTCTTTCTACCCCAAAAATTAACGTGGCTATCTAAGGGTTCAGTATAAACCTACGTTGAAAGCAGTTAGCCATCAGTAGATAGAGCTATTTGATAGAACACTAACAAATGCTGTATGAAAAAACGATCTGGATTTTTTGCTCTTTCGTTTGTTTCGTAAAACTTGCTTTCATCATCAAATCTTTGAAGACGGCTTTTCCGTTTTCGTTTTATACATTTTCATTTTCGTTTAAAGAATTGCTTGACAATTTCAATTTGTTTTTAGTACCCTTAGATATAGTACAACATGCAGTTGCTTGCAATCTATAGCTGTTGTCATTTCGTCATGCGGTCTCTTGTGGATAATTGTCCCGTTCTCAATCATACCGCATATCCCTATAGCTATATTGTAGCTAAAGGAAGAAAAAAAACTGTAACGAATCGTTTTTGTTGATGTAACCTGCAATATAAAAATGGACAGGAGTGTGAACAAGTAGAACATATCCGTTGTCCAAATGACCTCCTTATGCTGGTGCAGTTTTCATTACTACACATAAATTGAAATCATCTTTCAAGTCGTAAATGTTTTCTCTCGCATAATCCTCTTGTGGGGATAGGATAATCATAATTCGTAATTGATTGTAATCATTCACACATTCCCAGGACATCGACTTAACAATGTAATCGTAGAAAATTCAGAATATATGTTATCGTAATTTAATCAATTACTGCTCGAAAAATACGGTGTAACTTCAATTTCGGCTTTCAGGGACTGAATTTTCGGTTCTCCCTTGACACCATTTGCGAGTATGGTCTTGAGGAAACGATGATAGTACGTCGGAATGGGACGATAAATGGCTGACCCGTGTTAAGAGAGAGCCATATCTCTTGCACATAAAAGACACCCTTGTAGACTTCGAAAAAGTGCAGCAGTCGCATCCGCAAAGTGAAAAGGGATTAATATAAGTTGCAATAACTTGTTTCCCATTGCACTATAAATAAATGTATTTAAACTAATTACATTTCTTTTTATATAGTAAAATAGTGTGATATATTATATATCAACTCATTTACATAAAAATAGACGACTGCATATATTCTTTAATTATTCCAGCATTTGTTCATATATGGATATAATTGAATACTAGTAAACGTTTTCTATCGTGTTTACATGTACATGTTTATACAGTTTGGGGTTTTAAATGTGTGGGCTTGAGTGACCTGTTGAAGGCAAATCATGAAATGCAGTTCGGACGCACACCATTTATATGAAGTTAGTTTCACTCTGTGAAACAAACATCACCCGTTTTATGATATGCACGATCGTCACGTATTAATTCAGATATGTGAAACGTCATACAATGAGCAGAAAGAATGTTTGGCTGATAATTGGGAAGTTGAAATAATTGCGTTCGTTGTATATTCTAGTCTTGTCGAAAGATACCCTTTTCGTCTGCCAAATCTGGTTGTCACCGCTGGATGCGTCAGATAACAGCATTAGTAAAAACCCTGTCGGTTTCTGGAAATTTTGTATCTATTTAATATAAATAATATAATACAACTCACTATGTTTACATTTAATACGAATCAAAGATTAATGATAATCAAAATTGTGATTAATTGAAACCTTTTCTTCAAGTTTTAGATATTTGCTAATTGAGAACTAAAATTATTCATTATTCAAAAATGAATATTTGCACAATACCGTTTATTTCCCATTCTTTCATTTTCCCAATGGTTTGATCTTCCTCGCTCAAACTCAGACTGAGGTCCTTGACTAATTTTTCCATCAGTTTGAATGAATTGAAGTATTTTACAGCATCCCATTGACTGCAAATGCCTCGTGCCCATGGGTTCTTTATATTTCGTCGTACCTGATTCATAACAAAGTACATAATACATATATAACCTTTATAAAAGCTAAAGGCAAATTAAATAACAAGGCATTGTGATTTTAAAGTAGGCGTTAATTCGTGTCACAGTGCTCCTTACACAAATACTTCTTTTCCTATTATCTGAGATTTATAATTTGGACCACCGATTCTACACATAAATACATTAGTTTTGTGGAAACGGCTCGTTCTTAGAAATATAGACTAATATTTGGGATTTGAAAGATCTGTCAGTTTACTATGGGAACAAATTAAGAGAATTCCATCTTAATCGCAATGTACATTTTTTGTTTTATTTTAATGTTCAGTTAACGATAACACTGCATTTTAATAAAGTGTTGAATCTACTTTTGCATTGTTAGGTAGTCACTTGAACATCACAACTAATGGTTTACATAACTTTATATATCTAAATACCTCTCGATATAACAAAAAGTGATTTAGCAACTAAGGACGTTGATTTTAAAAGTGAATATCCTTACTATGAAAAACATGAAAAGAATATATGATTAGCATTTTGAACTTTCGTGGAGAAATGGTAAAATATATGTTTAAACCAATACAGAACCTACATCTTCGGCTTCTATCTTAACAATTATTCAACGTTGTTGATCATCCCAGCAAAGCAAAAGAGCTTCATGTTTCATCAAAGCCTAATAATGTACTATGTGTGTCTGTAAAATAGTTAGGAGAAATTAACAACATTCTTGATTGTTTAGCCGTACTTTTCTTTTTGATTAGCATAAATTTCATTGCTGTTGTTGACTTAATCGTATTTCAGGGAGGTTTTTGTTGGTTGTTATTGGTTTAAATGAGTTTTACATGTTTGCGTATTAGTCTTATGTTCGCAGTTTACACAAATCATACTTACATACTCAGCATCTGACCTTACAACTGGAGGAAACTTGTCAATGTTGATGATTAATCCCAATACAGAGGAGGAGTTACAGGTCTCATCAAAGCCTGTATAATGAGCCATGTGTGTTTGTACAAAAAGCTTGGATATATCAACAACACTCTTGATTGCATAGTCGTACTTTGCCTTTTGATAACCATGCGTTGCTTTGCTGTTGTTGACAGCTTCATAATTCAGGTAGGTCTTTGTTGGCTGATATTGTTTTAAATGTGTTGGATATGTTTGCGTATCAATCTTATGGTTCAAAGTTAATTCATTATAAAGTTCAGTTAAAATTGGAACAATATATTTCCTCAAGGATGGTACTAATACAGTGTTCAGACATATGCCAGCAAACAACCATCTTTTCTCATTGTCGTCTAAATCTGATGGTTTAGCTGTAAATTATGATTGAAAAAGAATTGTTTTGTTTATCATCCGTCAAACATTGTCAAATGCAGAGAGTATCAATTGTATTGGTGAAATATGTTTGAACGAAGAGAATTTGAAGTGCCACAATTTCATTCATTACAGAGTTAAAAAGCAATTATGGTGCATCATGCATTAAGTCATATATATACGGAGACGATACAATATTTTTACGAGTGAATATGAACAAAAGTAGGAATCCTTACTTTACTGATACCGAACTTCATATTTTCCTGGCCGAATTGGAAAAGCATCTATCTCCCCTTTAAATAAACTTTTCAATATTATTGCAACCAAACGTGTTAAAAAAGCTTGGGATACAACTTGAACACCATAAAATATATCACAATGTTAGGACCATCGGAAGACCATCATAAGACACATAATTTGGTGTCCAAAACTTAGGAAATTCAATGACATGAGTAGCGACATGTTTGACAAACCCACAACTATCTCTCAAAGCATGTCCTAATCATAAGTCTGTTTCTATAAATAGACTTCAGCTCTCTACGTTTAGATTATATACAAATATTAAATGTATTATGACCAAACTTGAGTGGTATACCTTTCTACAAGGTAATAATGTTTGCCACTCGACATTCAGGATAGAAAAATCCTTTATCATTCAAGAATTCATAATTATACCTTACCATTTATTTTCCATTCTTTCAATGTCTCGATGATTTGATTTTCTTCGTTGAAACTCAGACTCAGATTCTTGACTAGCTGCTCCATCCGTTAGAATGAATCGGAATACTTTACAGCAGTCCAGTCAGTGAATATGCAATGAGCCCATGGATTTCTTATAACTCTTCGTACCTGGCATGAAACAGAATGCACACCTACATTTATAACTTTTGTAAATTTTGACTAAAATATGAAGCAAATTGAATAGCAAGGCATCAAATTATTTTTGAAAGTATGTGTTAAATCGTGTCACAGTGACCTGTTACTTCATTGTCTTAATGTGATTCTTAAACAAATGATAATTTTGCTTTCATGTAACAATGACTGTTTTATGCAAGTGTTAAACGTTCAATTAACTGTTTTGTGAAATATTAGAGGTTTTACGGTTTGCCAGTTACATATACCAATGTAATATTATTAAATCTTTATTTTAATGTACACACATTTTTTTGAATTTCTTATGTTCTGTTATCGATATTTTAGCATTTCAGACACTTGATTGTCTCGAGTATCTAATGAAGTGCCTAGTTAACCTTAAGCATTGAATCTGTTGTGTAAATTGCATTGTTCTGTAGTCATTTTAATATCTCAACAAATATTATTCATAACTTAGTAAATTTAGGTTCTTTTTGGTATGACAAAATAACAGGCGATTGCAATATTGAATGTTTGTGCACAAACGGTAAGATATTAATTCAAACAGAAACTAGACGTACATATTCAGCATCTGACTTTACAACTGTTGGGAACTTGTCAATATCGATGATCAATCCCAGCAACGCAGAGGAGTCGCATGTGTCATCAAAGCTTGTATATTGTGCCATGTGTGTCTGTAAAAACAGTTTGGATAAATCAACAACACTCTTGATTGTGTAGTCGTACTTTGCCTTTTGATAACCATGCGTTGTTTTGTTGTTGTTGACAGCATCATAATTCAGGTAGGCGTTTGTTGTTGGTGGGTATCGTTTTAAATGTGTTGGATATGTTTGCATATCAATCTTCTCTTTGAGAATTAATTCATTATACAGTTCTGTTAAAATTGGAACAACATATCGCATCAGTGCTGGTAATATTATCCTGTGCAGACATATTCCAACAACCAACCATCTCTTCTGGTTATCGTCTAAATCTGACAGTTTTGCTTAAAATAAAGATACAAACGCATTGCGTTTCATTATATGTCAAATCCAGAGAGCATATTAATTTCGGACACTGACGTCGTGTAATATTTGATTTGTCTATTGGTTTTTGTTTTTACAGTTGTTAATCCTTATCATTTTATAGATCTATAGATTTTGTAAATTTTCCCATCACTACTACATCGATCAAGATTGTGGTATACATATCTTAAAAAAGAAGCCGATGAAATATGCAATGTCAAGCAACCCCATACACAATACAAACATATGTTGATTGCATTCCTTAGCGATTGAATTATCAGCTAATATCGTATACAATGCATATGGCTTGCAGATTAAAAGACTTTTTGAAATTCCAAATAATGTGTGGCGGTATAAAATTCAAGGCTATATCTATATATGTATATGCAAGTCTAAATTGAAAACAACGTTCAAACCTATGATTGCGTTGGATAAAAACCGCAATTTTTTGTGCATGCAAAACAAATTTCTTACTAGAGGGGTCTAAATACAGCACAAACAACATGTTCCAAAAGACCAAAAAAGTGAAAAAGTATATTTTAACAAAATGCATTTGACTAGCAGGTCGAACAACTGATGTTCTTAAACCCTGCTGACTGCCATTGGCGATTGACAAAAAAACGGATCACAAGATGTAACAAAATGGATCTTATAATTAATTTATTACCAAACAGAAAACAATAAACTTGCGGAAAAGATAGTATACCGCAAACATGAGGTGCACAATTTTGTACACCATATCCGGATTTCGACAATTAATTTCTCTTCAGTGATGTTAGGAATCGAAACGGTATTTGGAAGGCCATATAATTCAGCTCAATTTAGGATAGACTCTTGAATTTTGAAAGAGTCAAAATAGGATGAACAGATCATATAAACTCGAAGGCAAATATAATACAAGCCCAAACGAAAAAATAAAAACAAGTCTAAATTGAAAACAACGTCCAAACCTATGATTGCGTTGGATAAAAACCACAATTTTTATACGTGTGCATGCAAAACAAATTTCTTAGTAGAGGGGTCTAAATACAGCACAAACAACATTTTCCAAAAGACAAAAAAAGTGAAAAAGTATATTTCAACAAAACGCATTTGACTAGCAGGTCGAACAACTGATGTTCTTAAAACCTGATGACTGCCATTGGCGATTGACAAATTTACGGATCACAAGATGTAACAAAATGGATCTTATAATTAATTTATTACCAAACAGAAAACAATAAACTTGCGGAAAAGATGGTATACCGCAAACATGAGGTGCAAAATTTTGTACACCATATCCGGATTTCGACTATGAATGTATATATGTATATGTATATATATCAAACGTCTAGATATCAGTCAACGAAAGTTATAGTCGTATACTCATTATAAACAAAAACTTTGCAAACACTTGCATCCAAAATTCGATGAAATAGTTAATACCTTGGCAATTAATTTTAATCTTTCACAATCGAGTATGAATTCAGATGTTGAAGTTCAACAAGTGGAAAGGAAAACACGGAAAGAAAAAGACGTGATTCTAGCATTTATGAATACCTATGAAAAATCTATTTGGTGACTTCAAATAAACATACATGTATATAAATATGCAGCTGAAAATTAAATTACATTTTGTCAAAAGTTGTTTTTATCATAGTCAATTGTATTTATTCGATAAAAAGTGTTCCTTGTCTTTTGCTTCCTGAATGTAAACAGGTCCCAGAATTTTTGTCCTAGGTAATCAAGTCCATGATCATAATTTTACTAGAAAATACAAGTCTTAGGACATTTTTTCCTAGGAAAATAAGTGCCAGACATATTTAACTAGCTATGGACTTATTTCCGGCGGACAAATTTTACTACCAGACCAAATTCACTGACACAAACACACGCAGAGATACAAGAATATATTACAAACCTTTCCGTTGTTAAACGACGAAAAATAATTATCCAAAATACCTTGGACGATCTCATTTCATAAAGAATCTTGTACCCCGAACTCATTAACCCGGAGCCTGTTTATCTAAGCGCTCTTAGGACTAGGACATGTCATAAGATCATCTTATGACGCGTCCTTGTCAGGGAATCGTTTTTAGGTTTCTTAAGGTCCTTACTTTAGGATATATATATTATGATGGTCACTTTGTAAATAAATACGACCGTCACCAAAACATATGTTTATCTATAGGGAGCAGTATTGATACTTTCTATAGCAATAGACCCCTTAGGAACTATAATAATCCACTGAACTATTTGGGTGACATTGATATTATACGCAAGTATAGTTATCATGTCCGTAATACGGGCGCTTAGGAAATGGATCCCCTTTTTCTAAATATTTTTTTGTGTATTTCAATTTTTACTAAGTAAATATTTTTTTAATATTTTAACCTTTTTCTCTGATCTAATGTGTTCTTGCTCTTATCCAAATATGACAAAACAGTATAGTATATACATACATGTATACCAGTATAACATGTTTAATGTCTCTCAATTTATACTTTCTACGTAGAAAATAAGAATAGAGGGGCATCACATATAAATATATCACATTAAATAAATAAACATAGGTTAAAATATCAAAGAATATTTACTTTGAAAAAAATTAAAACAAAAAAAAAAGATTCAGAAAAAGGGGGTTCAGCTTTTCCTTACTCATTTGTCTTTTCAATTTGTAATTTTTTTGATGACATAGTCTACAAAATTAGATATGACTCAATACGCTTGAAAGATGCCGTGTGAAAGTGTTCTGTACAGTAGTCCTTATTAAATTCATTTACAAATTAACGTATTCATTTGAAATATACATGTTGACACTTAACTTTCACCGAAACCTGTTTATTGACATCGATACCTCTTTTAAAATAATCATCAAATGATCAATAGTGTTGTTGGATTATTGCAGTACTACCTACGCCGTTTACCTTAACCTCCAATAAAAAAGTAATGTGAGAATACATTTGTATCCAGACTAGGGGAGAAGGGGAAGTAGAACAACTGGGGAAAAATTATCAATGAGGGCAATGACTTCATTGAAACGAATAACGATCGCAGTCATGTTGACTCATTTACAGATCTTGTCTAGGTTATTATACCGGTATTTGCTGTTTCAATATTGTCTTTATCTATTATAGTTTTCATGAAGGCAAACACGGAAAAAATGTTCCTTTAAGGGCAATAATTTCTATAGGGAATCAACTGACGATCTCGGCCATTTTATACATATTTGTAGATCTTGTCTTGCTGACTGCTTTTGCTGTTTCATGTTGTTTATTCGTCTTTAATTGTCTTACTAGTCGAAAATACAAAACAATAGGGAAACAAATTCAATGAAGGCGACTGACAATATCAGTCATGTGACTTACGTAGAGAAAAAAATTTTATATTTAACTTTTCTCTTTACCTTTGACAGTTTATATATTGTATATTCAGATATACTAAATAACGATAACTTCTAAAAGACTACACGAGGCATCGGTTTGAACGTTCCAATTTCGATCGAACGTGGCTGCGTACTTATACATCCCGCACATCCAAACGAATGCCCCACTTTAGCAAGGGTTTACGATTGTTCGGGAGAAGTCAACTCTTGGAGTTTGAAAAAAGGTGATGTGAGGTATACTTTGATGAGGCAATATACCAACGATACATAACACTGAAGACTTCTAGGGTCAACATACAGTCTTTTATAATAAACAGATGCCCTTATTTAATTTTAAGGGTGTTCGCTAAATTAAGACGTGGAAAGTGAACGACGGGTGATGAAAATAAAAGTATTTGTTCGCATTTAGCTTATTGCATTTAAGAATGATGATTACTTTTGCCAGACTATCTCGTCCGTACACGTTTTGAGCGAGCCACTCAAACCTACATTACTTGATCATGACGATGTTGCATTTAGGCTGTTTATATACTATTTTAGTCATTGAAGTTTAGAGGCATTCTTTTTTATTATTAAATTGGACTGGACAGAGAACACTGTAATCATTTTGTATTTGCATGTCGCGTAGCATAGGTAAATTACAGAATTAAATCTTAAATGAACATTAACATGACTATACTGATGAACATAATGCATCTGGGTCTGTTTGATAGGAAGTTGAAAAACAAGCTGCTTAAAAAACGAATTGCTTACTTTGATATAATGGTTTCTTATAAACAGGGGCCTGTTTATCGAAGCTGTCCTAGGACCTGTCATAAGTAGATATAAGACGATGTGGTATGAGTGCCAATGAGACAACTCTCCATCCAAGTCAAAATTTATAAAAGTAAACCATTATAGGTCACAGTACGGTCTTCATCTTAGGAATAAATTAGGATAATGTTACGACAGACTTACAACATGTCTCATCATGCACATGGAAGCTATCTTAGCTAGGATGTCCTAACCGCTTCCCTAAGAGTTAGCGGAAAGAACAATATGATTTTAAAAAATTTAAATGTGTAAGAATGACCAAGAATTCATCGAATTTCACTTGTAGTAAATAAATACAAGTTTAAAAATTGGATTTGTTATTAGTATTATTATAAGACCCCTTATAAGATAATAACACATATTTATTTAATAATTGTACATTCAAACTTGGTGAAACAAAAACAAAAACACAAAAAATGTAATAACATTTTCTATAATTTTACTAGTTTACTAACAAATTATTTGTAAATAATGAAAACTAATAAAACTAGAGGCACTCAAGAGCCTGTGTCTCTCACCTGATTCTACTTTGGTTTGGGAAATCATGTAAAAATAGATTAAAATCTTAACAGATACCCTAATAATGATTAAGGCCAAATTTGGTTTAATATTGGCCCCCTAATTTAATCAAAAGCAGAAGACTTTTGTAAAGTTTACAGAAATTACCAATAGGTTAAGGAACATTAATACCATGTTTGGTTTCAATCCATTCAAAGGTTCTTTAGAAGAAGACATTGGTTACATATTTTCCCATAGTGTTCTATGTTAAACGTAGGTCCTCCTGATGGCCATCTTGAACAGTAAATCGGCAACAAAGTAGCAACACTTCATCAGCACCTCATAAGGAACATTTATGCCATGTTTGGTTTCATTCCATTCAGTGCTCCTCTAGAAGAAGCATTTGTATGTATTTCCCATAGGGTCTTATGTTAAACTAAGTCCCCTGCTGGCGGTCATCTTGGATGATGGTTCGGCTACAAAGTAACAACACTTGGTCAGCACCTCATTAGGAACATTCATGCCATGTTTGGTTTCATTCTATTTCCCATAGGGTCCTATGCTAAACTTACTCCCCCTGCTGGCAGCCATCTTGGATGACAAATCAGATTCAAAGTAACAAAACTTAGTCAGCACCTCTATAGGAACATTCATGCCATGTTTAGTTTCATTCCATTCAGTGGTTCTCTAAAATAAAACATTTGTATGTATGTCCATAGGGACTTATGTTAAACGAAGTCGCCCACTGGCGGCCATCTTGGATGATGGATCATCTACAAAGTAACAACACTTGGTCAGCACCTCAAACATGTCATAAGGAATATTCATGCAATGTTTGGTTTCATTCCATTTAGTGGTTCTCTAGAATAAGTTCAAAATGTAAAAAGTTAACGACGACGGACGGACGCCAAGTGATGAGAAAACCTCACTTGGCCTTTTAGGCCAGGTGAGCTAAAAAAGACAATCTCGCCTCCGGGTGCGGGATTTTTTCGCTGTGTTGAAGACCCATTGGTGGCCTTCGGCTGTTTCCTGTCCTTTGCTCGGGTTGTTGTCTCTTTGACACATTCCCCATTTCCATTCTCAATTTTAATCATTAGATATGTTTGAGTGAGTTTTACTCGAAGTACTAGTGTCGCGGTTTGATACTTTGCAAAGTTCAAAGGCAAATCTCCTGCATATTTCATATAAATACGAAATACATAAATTATTTTATTACGGTCACAGGCGCATGGGGAATGGATCCCCTGTTTTCTGAATGTTTCTTTTTGTGTGTGTTAACTTTTTTTCAAAGTGAATATTCTTAAATATTTTAACCTATTTTCATTTATCTAATGTAATTTATTTATATATGATGCCCCTCTTTCATGTCTATTTAGTATTCTTATTTCCAACATAGAAAATATGAATAAAGGGGCAACATACTACTGTTTTTGTTATATCTTTTGTAAAGGAGCAAGAACACATTAAATAAGTGAAAATAGGTTAAAACATCGAAAAATATTTACTAAGCAAAAATTAAAATACAAAAAAAAAATATTTAGAAAAAAGGGGGATACATTCCCTAAGCGCCTGTGTTGAAGACGTGATTATCTATACCTGCGTATAAAATCAATGTCACCTAAATGGTTCTGTGGATTATTAAAGTCCCTAAGCGGTTTATTGCTGCAAAAATTATCAATTCTGCTCCATAAATAAAAATGTATGGGAAGTGGTCGCATTTGTTTATAAATTAACGATCATAAAATATATCATAAAGTTAGAACCATCCAAAGACCATTTTAAGACACCTGAATAGGTGTCCTAAAGTTAGGACGATTCCAATGACTTTTCCTAAGTTACGACATTTCCTAGTCCTAAGAGCGCTGCGAAAATAAAGCTGTCCTAGAATCTGTCTTAAGGCCTCTCTTAGGAATAAATTAGGATAATGTTAGGACCGACTTAAGACATGTATCAGCATGCACGTCGGACATAAACAGGCCCCGAAGCTGTCCCAGGACTAGGACGTGTCTTAGGATGGTCCTAGGACATGTCTTAGTCCTAGGTCAGATTAACGAAAGTCTCCTCAAATAAGATATGTCCTAAATTTAGTCATAAAGTTAGGATATACATATAGGTGTCTTAGAATGGTCTTAGGAAAGCCCTAAGAATTAAGATGTCCTAAGTCAAAATAAAAACAACAAATATGGCATAAACTCATTAATAAAAATATTTATACAATATTAAACTATTCTACTGTTATCAGAATTAAACTAATTAAACAAAATATTCTTCAAAATATGTTTTTTTTAAAGATTCAATTGTGTTACATTATTTTAAATTTGTAGACATATTTGATCCATAAAATACTTCCAGATATCAACAAGGAGCGTTTATAGTAATCAGTTTGAGTTTTTGGATTAATAGGCATATCATAAGTACTTTGTCTGGTTGTTCAAGAACTAACCTGATGCCCATATCTAAATACATTGAGAAATTTCGGAGTCATTTGGTGAATTACTTTAAGAACTAAAATTGCTTTTCTGTATACAAAATCATATGAAATCGGCATCTATCGTTCATTTGTGTAGCTCTCCAAAAAGTATGTTTGACGATGTCATATTATTACGTTCATTTAAAATAATTCGTGCTGCCCTTATTGAAGCTTTAACTAAACTCTATCATCATTAGCATATGTTTTGCACCTGACCAAATGGTGCAATAACAATTGCAATGTTGAAGACATTTTAATTTCGGTATCAGAAATAAATGGACTTCTTTTCTTACTATGGCTGATTCAATTCATGTAATGAAATCGAGTGGACCTAAGGACAAAACTAGTTTATATAGCTAAAATTGCAACAGGAATATCGCCTCTAACAAAGTATTGTGACTATTTAGTTTTGTCGTACAAAATTCATTTATCATTTCTTATAGTATATAATTATGTATCTATGAGCTATTACTCCTGTTTCGAGTCGAGTACAAATACAGCTGATATTTAAAGACACTAAACAGTTATTGTCTTTATCCTGCAATTAATTTTGTACATAGTTTTTGCTTTGAAAGACAGAAAAACTCACATTTATTACATGTATTTTCGATTCAAAATTCTTTCAGGCCCGCTTAGTAATATTTTAGAAAATCACACAATCAACTAATGACCGGTACGATGAAAAGAATCTCGCATGGTCATAAAAAAAAAAAAAAAAAAAAAAAAATCTGAAAAAAAATTGATATACGAGAAATATGTCATCAACCCTAAAAAAATACAATTATACAAAACACCCTCACCTAAAAAAAAATAATTAAATATATATATATATATATATATATATATATATATATATATATATATATATAACAAGTCTAAATTGAAAACAACGTTCAAACCTATGATTGCGTTGGATAAAAACCGCAATTTTTATACGTGTGCATGCAAAACAAATTTCTTGTTAGAGGGGTCTAAATACAGCACAAACAACATTTTCCAAAAGACCAAAAAAAGTGAAAAAGTATATTTTAACAAAACGCATTTGACTAACAGGTCGAACAACAAATGTTCTTAAATCCTGCTGACTGCCATTAGCGATTGCCAAATAAACGGATCACAAGGTGTAATAAATGGATCTCAACTATAAATTTAATACCAAACAGAAAACAATAAACTTGCGGCGAAGATGGTATACCGCAAACAAAGGTGCAAAGATTTTGTTGTACACCATATCCGGATTTCGACAATTAATGTCTCTTCAGTGATGTTAGGAATCGAAACGGTTATTGGAAGGTCACATAATTTACCTCAATTTAGGATAGACTCTTGAATTTTGAGGAGTCAAAATAGGATGAACGGATCATATAAACCCGAAGGCAAATATAATACAAGCCCAAACGAAAAAATATAAACAAGTCTAAATTGAAAACAACGTTCAAACCTATGATTGCGTTGGATAAAAACCGCAATTTTTATACGTGTGCATGCAAAACAAATTTCTTGTTAGAGGGGTCTAAATACAGCACAAACAACATTTTCCAAAAGACCAAAAGAGTGAAAAAGTATATTTTAACAAAACGCATTTGACTAACAGGTCGAACAACAAATGTTCTTAAATCCTGCTGACTGCCATTGGCGATTGCCAAATAAACGGATCACAAGGTGTAATAAATGGATCTCAACTATAAATTTAATACCAAACAGAAAACAATAAACTTACGGCGAAGATGGTATACCGCAAACAAAGGTGCAAAGATTTTGTTGTACACCATATCCGGATTTCGACAATTAATGTCTCTTCAGTGATGTTAGGAATCGAAACGGTTATTGGAAGGCCACATAATTTACCTCAATTTAGGATAGACTCTTGAATTTTGAGGAGTCAAAATAGGATGAACGGATCATATAAACCCGAAGGCAAATATAATACAGGCCCCAACAAAAAAATATAAACAAGTCTAAATTGAAAACAACGTTCAAACCTATGATTGCGTTGGATAAAAACCGCAATTTTTATACGTGTGCATGCAAAACAAATTTCTTGTTAGAGTGGTCTAAATACAGCACAAACAACATTTTCCAAAAGACCAAAAAAGTGAAAAAGTATATTTTAACAAAACGCATTTGACTAACAGGTCGAACAACAAATGTTCTTAAATCCTGCTGACTGCCATTGGCGATTGCCAAATAAACAGATCACAAGGTGTAATTAATGGATCTCAACTATAAATTTAATACCAAACAGAAAACAATAAACTTGCGGCGAAGATGGTATACCGCTAACAAAGGTGCAAAGATTTTGTTGTACACCATATCCGGATTTCGACAATTAATGTCTCTTCAGTGATGTTAGGAATCGAAACGGTTATTGGAAGGCCACATAATTTACCTCAATTTAGGAAAGACTCTTGAATTTTGAGGAGTCAAAATAGGATGAACGGATCATATAAACCCAAAGGCAAATATAATACAAGCCCAAACGAAAAAATATAAACAAGTCTAAATTGAAAACAACGTTCAAACCTATGATTGCGTTGGATAAAAACCGCAATTTTTATACGTGTGCATGCAAAACAAATTTCTTGTTAGAGGGGTCTAAATACAGCACAAACAACATTTTCCAAAAGACCAAAAAAGTGAAAAGTATATTTTAACAAAACGCATTTGACTAACAGGTCGAATAACAAATGTTCTTAAATCCTGCTGACTGCCATTGGCGATTGCCAAATAAACGGATCACAAGGTGTAATAAATGGATCTCAACTATAAATTTAATACCAAACAGAAAACAATAAACTTGCGGCGAAGATGGTATACCGCAAACAAAGGTGCAAAGATTTTGTTGTACACCATATCCGGATTTCGACAATTAATGTCTCTTCAGTGATGTTAGGAATCGAAACGGTTATTGGAAGGTCACATAATTTACCTCAATTTAGGATAGACTCTTGAATTTTGAGGAGTCAAAATAGGATGAACGGATCATATAAACCCGAAGGCAAATATAATACAAGCCCAAACGAAAAAATATAAACAAGTCTAAATTGAAAACAACGTTCAAACCTATGATTGCGTTGGATAAAAACCGCAATTTTTATACGTGTGCATGCAAAACAAATTTCTTGTTAGAGGTGTCTAAATACAGCACAAACAACATTTTCCAAAAGACCAAAAAAGTGAAAAAGTATATTTTAACAAAACGCATTTGACTAACAGGTCGAACAACAAATGTTCTTAAATCCTGCTGACTGCCATTGGCGATTGCCAAATAAACGGATCACAAGGTGTAATAAATGGATCTCAACTATAAATTTAATACCAAACAGAAAACAATAAACTTGCGGCGAAGATGGTATACCGCAAACAAAGGTGCAAAGATTTTGTTGTACACCATATCCGGATTTCGACAATTAATGTCTCTTCAGTGATGTTAGGAATCGAAACGGTTATTGGAAGGTCACATAATTTACCTCAATTTAGGATAGACTCTTGAATTTTGAGGAGTCAAAATAGGATGAACGGATCATATAAACCCGAAGGCAAATATAATACAAGCCCAAACGAAAAAATATAAACAAGTCTAAATTGAAAACAACGTTCAAACCTATGATTGCGTTGGATAAAAACCGCAATTTTTATACGTGTGCATGCAAAACAAATTTCTTGTTAGAGGGGTCTAAATACAGCACAAACAACATTTTCCAAAAGACCAAAAGAGTGAAAAAGTATATTTTAACAAAACGCATTTGACTAACAGGTCGAACAACAAATGTTCTTAAATCCTGCTGACTGCCATTAGCGATTGCCAAATAAACGGATCACAAGGTGTAATAAATGGATCTCAACTATAAATTTAATACCAAACAGAAAACAATAAACTTGCGGCGAAGATGGTATACCGCAAACAAAGGTGCAAATATTTTGTTGTACACCATATCCGGATTTCGACAATTAATGTCTCTTCAGTGATGTTAGGAATCGAAACGGTTATTGGAAGGTCACATAATTTACCTCAATTTAGGATAGACTCTTGAATTTTGAGGAGTCAAAATAGGATGAACGGATCATATAAACCCGAAGGCAAATATAATACAAGCCCAAACGAAAAAATATAAACAAGTCTAAATTGAAAACAACGTTCAAACCTATGATTGCGTTGGATAAAAACCGCAATTTTTATACGTGTGCATGCAAAACAAATTTCTTGTTAGAGGGGTCTAAATACAGCACAAACAACATTTTCCAAAAGACCAAAAAAGTGAAAAGTATATTTTAACAAAACGCATTTGACTAACAGGTCGAACAACAAATGCTCTTAAATCCTGCTGACTGCCATTGGCGATTGCCAAATAAACGGATCACAAGGTGTAATAAATGGATCTCAACTATAAATTTAATACCAAACAGAAAACAATAAACTTGCGGCGAAGATGGTATACCGCAAACAAAGGTGCAAAGATTTTGTTGTACACCATATCCGGATTTCGACAATTAATGTCTCTTCAGTGATGTTAGGAATCGAAACGGTTATTGGAAGGTCACATAATTTACCTCAATTTAGGATAGACTCTTGAATTTTGAGGAGTCAAAATAGGATGAACGGATCATATAAACCCGAAGGCAAATATAATACAAGCCCAAACGAAAAAATATAAACAAGTCTAAATTGAAAACAACGTTCAAACCTATGATTGCGTTGGATAAAAACCGCAATTTTTATACGTGTGCATGCAAAACAAATTTCTTGTTAGAGTGGTCTAAATACAGCACAAACAACATTTTCCAAAAGACCAAAAAAGTGAAAAAGTATATTTTAACAAAACGCATTTGACTAACAGGTCGAACAACAAATGTTCTTAAATCCTGCTGACTGCCATTGGCGATTGCCAAATAAACGGATCACAAGGTGTAATTAATGGATCTCAACTATAAATTTAATACCAAACAGAAAACAATAAACTTGCGGCGAAGATGGTATACCGCAAACAAAGGTGCAAAGATTTTGTTGTACACCATATCCGGATTTCGACAATTAATGTCTCTTCAGTGATGTTAGGAATCGAAACGGTTATTGGAAGGTCACATAATTTACCTCAATTTAGGATAGACTCTTGAATTTTGAGGAGTCAAAATAGGATGAACGGATCATATAAACCCGAAGGCAAATATAATACAAGCCCAAACGAAAAAATATAAACAAGTCTAAATTGAAAACAACGTTCAAACCTATGATTGCGTTGGATAAAAACCGCAATTTTTATACGTGTGCATGCAAAACAAATTTCTTGTTAGAGGGGTCTAAATACAGCACAAACAACATTTTCCAAAAGACCAAAAGAGTGAAAAAGTATATTTTAACAAAACGCATTTGACTAACAGGTCGAACAACAAATGTTCTTAAATCCTGCTGACTGCCATTAGCGATTGCCAAATAAACGGATCACAAGGTGTAATAAATGGATCTCAACTATAAATTTAATACCAAACAGAAAACAATAAACTTGCAGCGAAGATGGTATACCGCAAACAAAGGTGCAAAGATTTTGTTGTACACCATATCCGGATTTCGACAATTAATGTCTCTTCAGTGATGTTAGGAATCGAAACGGTTATTGGAAGGTCACATAATTTACCTCAATTTAGGATAGACTCTTGAATTTTGAGGAGTCAAAATAGGATGAACGGATCATATAAACCCGAAGGCAAATATAATACAAGCCCAAACGAAAAAATATAAACAAGTCTAAATTGAAAACAACGTTCAAACCTATGATTGCGTTGGATAAAAACCGCAATTTTTATACGTGTGCATGCAAAACAAATTTCTTGTTAGAGGGGTCTAAATACAGCACAAACAACATTTTCCAAAAGACCAAAAGAGTGAAAAAGTATATTTTAACAAAACGCATTTGACTGACAGGTCGAACAACAAATGTTCTTAAATCCTGCTGACTGCCATTGGCGATTGCCAAATAAACGGATCACAAGGTGTAATAAATGGATCTCAACTATAAATTTAATACCAAACAGAAAACAGTAAACTTACGGCGAAGATGGTATACCGCAAAAAAAGGTGCAAAGATTTTGTTGTACACCATATCCGGATTTCGACAATTAATGTCTCTTCAGTGATGTTAGGAATCGAAACGGTTATTGGAAGGCCACATAATTTACCTCAATTTAGGATAGACTCTTGAATTTTGAGGAGTCAAAATAGGATGAACGGATCATATAAACCCGAAGGCAAATATAATACAGGCCCCAACGAAAAAATATAAACAAGTCTAAATTGAAAACAACGTTCAAACCTATGATTGCGTTGGATAAAAACCGCAATTTTTATACGTGTGCATGCAAAACAAATTTCTTGTTAGAGTGGTCTAAATACAGCACAAACAACATTTTCCAAAAGACCAAAAAAGTGAAAAAGTATATTTTAACAAAACGCATTTGACTAACAGGTCGAACAACAAATGTTCTTAAATCCTGCTGACTGCCATTGGCGATTGCCAAATAAACAGATCACAAGGTGTAATTAATGGATCTCAACTATAAATTTAATACCAAACAGAAAACAATAAACTTGCGGCGAAGATGGTATACCGCTAACAAAGGTGCAAAGATTTTGTTGTACACCATATCTGGATTTCGACAATTAATGTCTCTTCAGTGATGTTAGGAATCGAAACGGTTATTGGAAGGTCACATAATTTACCTCAATTTAGGATAGACTCTTGAATTTTGAGGAGTCATAATAGGATGAACGGATCATATAAACCCGAAAGCAAATATAATACAAGCCCAAACGAAAAAATATAAACAAGTCTAAATTGAAAACAACGTTCAAACCTATGATTGCGTTGGATAAAAACCGCAATTTTTATACGTGTGCATGCAAAACAAATTTCTTGTTAGAGGGGTCTAAATACAGCACAAACAACATTTTCCAAAAGACCAAAAGAGTGAAAAAGTATATTTTAACAAAACGCATTTGACTAACAGGTCGAACAACAAATGTTCTTAAATCCTGCTGACTGCCATTGGCGATTGCCAAATAAACGGATCACAAGGTGTAATAAATGGATCTCAACTATAAATTTAATACCAAACAGAAAACAATAAACTTGCGGCGAAGATGGTATACCGCAAACAAAGGTGCAAAGATTTTGTTGTACACCATATCCGGATTTCGACAATTAATGTCTCTTCAGTGATGTTAGGAATCGAAACGGTTATTGGAAGGCTACATAATTTACCTCAATTTAGGATAGACTCTTGAATTTTGAGGAGTCAAAATAGGATGAACGGATCATATAAACCCGAAGGCAAATATAATACAAGCCCAAACGAAAAAATATAAACAAGTCTAAATTGAAAACAACGTTCAAACCTATGATTGCGTTGGATAAAAACCGCAATTTTTATACGTGTGCATGCAAAACAAATTTCTTGTTAGAGGGGTCTAAATACAGCACAAACAACATTTTCCAAAAGACCAAAAAAGTGAAAAGTATATTTTAACAAAACGCATTTGACTAACAGGTTGAACAACAAATTTTCTGAAATCCTGCTGACTGCCATTGGCGATTGCCAAATAAACGGATCACAAGGTGTAATAAATGGATCTCAACTATACATTTAATACCAAACAGAAAACAATAAACTTGCGGCGAAGATGGTATACCGCAAACAAAGGTACAAAGATTTTGTTGTACACCATATCCGGATTTCGACAATTAATGTCTCTTCAGTGATGTTAGGAATCGAAACGGTTATTGGAAGGCCACATAATTTACCTCAATTTAGGATAGACTCTTGAATTTTGAGGAGTCAAAATAGGATGAACGGATCATATAAACCCGAAGGCAAATATAATACAAGCCCAAACGAAAAAATATAAACAAGTCTAAATTGAAAACAACGTTCAAACCTATGATTGCGTTGGATAAAAACCGCAATTTTTATACGTGTGCATGCAAAACAAATTTCTTGTTAGAGGGGTCTAAATACAGCACAAACAACATTTTCCAAAAGACCAAAAAAGTGAAAAAGTATATTTTAACAAAACGCATTTGACTAACAGGTTGAACAACAAATGTTCTTAAATCCTGCTGACTGCCATTGGCGATTGCCAAAAAAACGGATCACAAGGTGTAATAAATGGATCTCAACTATAAATTTAATACCAAACAGAAAACAATAAACTTGCGGCGAAGATGGTATACCGCAAACAAAGGTGCAAAGATTTTGTTGTACACCATATCCGGATTTCGACAATTAATGTCTCTTCAGTGATGTTAGGAATCGAAACGGTTATTGGAAGGCCACATAATATACCTCAATTTAGGATAGACTCTTGCATTTTGAGGAGTCAAAATAGGATGAACGGATCATATAAACCCGAAGGCAGATATAATACAGGCCCCAACGAAAAAATATAAACAAGTCTAAATTGAAAACAACGTTCAAACCTATGATTGCGTTGGATAAAAACCGCAATTTTTATACGTGTGCATGCAAAACAAATTTCTTGTTAGAGGGGTCTAAATACAGCACAAACAACATTTTCCAAAAGACCAAAAAAGTGAAAAAGTATATTTTAATAAAACGCATTTGACTAACAGGTCGAACAACAAATGTTCTTAAATCCTGCTGACTGCCATTGGCGATTGCCAAATAAACGGATCACAAGGTGTAATAAATGGATCTCAACTATAAATTTAATACCAAACAGAAAACAATAAACTTGCGGCGAAGATGGTATACCGCAAACAAAGGTGCAAAGATTTTGTTGTACACCATATCCGGATTTCGACAATTAATGTCTCTTCAGTGATGTTAGGAATCGAAACGGTTATTGGAAGGCTACATAACTTACCTCAATTTAGGATAGACTCTTGAATTTTGAGGAGTCAAAATAGGATGAACGGATCATATAAACCCGAAGGCAAATATAATACAAGCCCAAACGAAAAAATATAAACAAGTCTAAATTGAAAACAACGTTCAAACCTATGATTGCGTTGGATAAAAACCGCAATTTTTATACGTGTGCATGCAAAACAAATTTCTTGTTAGAGGGGTCTAAATACAGCACAAACAACATTTTCCAAAAGACCAAAAAAGTGAAAAGTATATTTTAACAAAACGCATTTGACTAACAGGTTGAACAACAAATTTTCTGAAATCCTGCTGACTGCCATTGGCGATTGCCAAATAAACGGATCACAAGGTGTAATAAATGGATCTCAACTATACATTTAATACCAAACAGAAAACAATAAACTTGCGGCGAAGATGGTATACCGCAAACAAAGGTACAAAGATTTTGTTGTACACCATATCCGGATTTCGACAATTAATGTCTCTTCAGTGATGTTAGGAATCGAAACGGTTATTGGAAGGCCACATAATTTACCTCAATTTAGGATAGACTCTTGAATTTTGAGGAGTCAAAATAGGATGAACGGATCATATAAACCCGAAGGCAAATATAATACAAGCCCAAACGAAAAAATATAAACAAGTCTAAATTGAAAACAACGTTCAAACCTATGATTGCGTTGGATAAAAACCGCAATTTTTATACGTGTGCATGCAAAACAAATTTCTTGTTAGAGGGGTCTAAATACAGCACAAACAACATTTTCCAAAAGACCAAAAAAGTGAAAAAGTATATTTTAACAAAACGCATTTGACTAACAGGTCGAATAACAAATGTTCTTAAATCCTGCTGACTGCCATTGGCGATTGCCAAATAAACGGATCACAAGGTGTAATAAATAGATCTCAACTATAAATTTAATACCAAACAGAAAACAATAAACTTGCGGCGAAGATGGTATACCGCAAACAAAGGTGCAAAGATTTTGTTGTACACCATATCCGGATTTCGACAATTAATGTCTCTTCAGTGATGTTAGGAATCGAAACGGTTATTGGAAGGCCACATAATTTACCTCAATTTAGGAAAGACTCTTGAATTTTGAGGAGTCAAAATAGGATGAACGGATCATATAAACCCGAAGGCAAATATAATACAAGCCCAAACGAAAAAATATAAACAAGTCTAAATTGAAAACAACGTTCAAACCTATGATTGCGTTGGATAAAAACCGCAATTTTTATACGTGTGCATGCAAAACAAATTTCTTGTTAGAGGGGTCTAAATACAGCACAAACAACATTTTCCAAAAGACCAAAAAAGTGAAAAAGTATATTTTAACAAAACGCATTTGACTAACAGGTCGAACAACAAATGTTCTTAAATCCTGCTGACTGCCATTGGCGATTGCCAAATAAACGGATCATAAGGTGTAATAAATGGATCTCAACTATAAATTTAATACCAAACAGAAAACAATAAACTTGCGGCGAAGATGGTATACCGCAAACAAAGGTGCAAAGATTTTGTTGTACACCATATCCGGATTTCGACAATTAATGTCTCTTCAGTGATGTTAGGAATATATATATATATATATATATATATATAAAGAGCCTAGAAAATCAACCTAACGATGTTAGAGTAGATCTGTTTCTTTACTTCCTCCCCGAGCGGGCTGGAAACTGTACTTTTTATTTCTAACTTCTACGACAACACCGCCTAGCATTGTGCAGACACCTTATCCCCTCCTCTAACTATAGCTGATAAAAATTAGCTTTTGTTTCTGGAGGTGTTACCTTCTCGCAGGAATTAAACAAGGATATCTGATACAATACACGAAGTATTCTTTTAGTGTACAGAAATGATACCTTCTCGTAGGAATTAAACAAGGATATCTGGTACAATATACGAAGTATTCTTTTAGTGTACAGAAATGATCTCTGTACACTAAAAGAATACTTCGTTTATTGTATCAGATATCCTTGTTTAATTCCTACGAGAAGGTAACACCTCCCGAAACGAAAGCTGATTTTTATCAGCTATAGTTAGAGGAGGGGATAAGGTGTTTGCGCAATGCTAGGCGGTGTTGTCGTAGAAGTTAGAAACAAAAAGTACAGGTTCCAGCCCCGCTCGGGGAGGACGTAAAGAAACAGATCTACTTTAACATCGTTAGGTTGATTTTCTAGGCACTTTATACATATTCTAACGCCTGGTATTTCTTAATCATAAGAAATCCGATGGACAAGGTATAATGTGCAGTTGTCACTACACATAGGCAGACATATATATATATATATATATATATACAAGTCTAAATTGAAACCATATATATATATATATATAAGATCTATTTTGTTACATCTTGTGATCCGTTTATTTAGCAATCGCCAATGGCAGTCAGCAGGGTTTAAGAACATCAGTTGTTCGACCTGCTAGTCAAATGCGTTTTTTCACTCATTTTGGTCTTTTGGTAGATGTTGTTTGTGCTGTATTTAGAACTCTCTTCCTAGAAATTTGTTTTGCATGCACACGTGTAAAAATTGCGGTTTTTATCCAACGCAATCATAGGTTTGAACGTTGTTTTCAATTTAGACTTGTATATATATATATATATATAATAAAGCCGCGTCTTCCTCCCAAACAATCCTAACAGGACATTAATTTATTCATTTTTGACGGAATTCGAAAACTTATAAAAATAATACGCAATTTTATATCTAATACGCGAAAGTTTGATCTCAAAACGTTATACTCGTTTTCCTTACAGCCTTTTTTTAAATTCTAAAAAAGTGTGAGAGAATAAAAAATAAAGAAAGTAAATTAATCGAAAAAAATTAAAATGCAAGGCGCTTCTTTCTTCTTCTCTTCGCTACGATATACTTTTAAAAAGATTTTATTTTTGTTAATCGATAAAACATTATGTCAAATAAATCGTGAAAGAATGCAACACCGTTAACTATTATGTGAAGTACAGTTTCTTAATGACTATATATGATAGTTCAACCATTTTTGGTATGTAATTAATACAAGAAGTTCTTTCCTATTGACTTTATTCCATTTTCATGTCCGGTGATCAGATATTTTTTAATAGATATGGCTTTCACAAACACCATTAAATCGGTCAGTGTATGGCCATCTACAATGGTTTGCTATATATTTCATGTAAAACTACGTTTTAAAAAAAACTACGTTTAAAAAAAAATATTTATACAATTTTTTTTTTAAAGTATTTATATTTGGATTTTCACAAACCATGTGATGAAAGACGAAGCATTGTCTGAAGTTTATTTGTTTATTTGGTCAAAATTATTTCTTCACAATTATTTTTTGTTTTCATCTGATGTGAACATTTATAACATTTTTTAACAATTTGATTTGGTCGAAATATAAAGCAAACTTTCGGACAAAAAAAAATAAATTTTGTGTTACGATAACGCTTCACAACAATTATATAGCCAAATAACATTTGACAGTTCTGCCTTTATTTGTACCAAGCTGAATAAAACTAGAAATGGTCACACGATATTTTTTTGAAAAAAACGTAGTTTTCTATGAAATGTATACGGGAAAACTTATCAATCCTTTAAATAAACTTATTCTAAAAGGTTACCTATTTAACACCGTAATTAAATCTTTGAATATTGTTTTTATTGGTATAAATATTGATTTTGTTATCAGTAAATTAAAACCATACTAAATATTACACATATGTACTTTCACGGTACTACAATCTGTCGATACCTATAGTTGGGCATTGCACAAGGTCATGTTTTTCTGTGACTGTTAATGACGTCTTTACACTAAATCCATTGGATGTTGAATGTGTACTGATTGACATTTAAGTCTTAGCTACGTGATTTTGTTTTATTAGTTGTAATGGACTTTGAACTAGCTGTCAGTAACTGCGAGTACTCTCAGATCTGTACTTAGTGTCATTTTGGTGTGGGGATGTATTAGTACCCGTCCACGCCCACTCTGTGTTTTTGTTAGATGCATTTCTATTTATATCCATCTGACGTGTCAAGCCTTTTTCAACTGATTTTTATAGTTTCTTCTTATGTTGTACTGTTACACCACTCTCCCAGGTTAGGGGAAGGTTGAGCGCTCACAAAAATGTTTAAACCCGCCACATTCTTTATGTTCCTGTCCCAAGTCACGAGCATGTAGTTCAGAGGTTGTCGATATTTCATGTCTGTCATATTTGTTTTTCGTAAATTGTTTTGTTATAAATAAGGCCGTTAGTTTTCTCAATTGAATTGTTTCATATTTTTCATTGCGGGGCTTTTTATAGCCGACCATACGGTATGGGTTTTTCTAATTGTTGAAGGCCGTACGGTTGCCTATAATTGCTTACATCCACTTCATTTGAACTTTGGTGGATAGTTGTCTCATTGGCAGTCATACCACACCTCCTTATTTTTATATAGCAAGAAATTGTAGGTGACAAATCCTTATGGCCATGCATGTCCTTTCATTCACAGAACGAACACAACACGTAGTACTTACATTGCCATTCCAGGCCCTTTTATTTTCCACTAATTAATATTACCAATAAATTAATAACAAGTTCCGGGTCGAATCCGATACCGATACCAATAGTATATGTCACAATTAGTTTCTGGTTATAGTATGTATGTATGTTACGTATCTTGTAAATTATTGGTAATGTAAATTGTTGGAAATGTTAATTTTGAGGAAAATAAAAAGGCCTTGAATGGGGTGATTTTTAATCTACACCATTGTCGTATATAAGCCATATGAGGCTCAAACCAGAAGCTAATATTTCTGTATTAGGTGGTTGAGGGGCTGGTTCCTGCTATAAAACCAGACGAATATTTAAAAAAAACACGTCCTAACAGAACAATTACTGCCAAGAAATTTGACAATTTTTCAGGCAATAAATGTTGTGGAAAAACAAGTTAACAACAATACAAAGTGTTTTGAAATTCCAACGAGCAAAACACCACAATATTCAAATTAATTTTTCGTAAAAACTGTGATCGAGTGGAACCACCTTGAAGACACTGTAGAGCGCGCAGCGATGAGAGCTTCAAAACTGCTCTCGCGCACCGTCAATAAATGGACGGCTCTCTCTCTCTACCGTTGTATTAAAGCCAGTATTGGTATCCACAACGTACTCATAGCAGAAACAATACAGATAAAGTTGAATTCTTTGATTCTTTGTTTTTACGTCATGCCAGCTACCAAATTGGACCTCATTATTTTAGTAGTATCGATACTTTAGCCTATTTTTTGTACGAGTCCCAACGAGCTTGCATAACCACACTAGTTGTGAGAGTTGGACGGGAGAGTCCTTGATTCCCACTCCCTCCCATTTTTTCCCAATATTTCCTGCCCTTACAATGTACTTCTTGGCAAAAATCGGTCAAAAAAATCAGTTTTTAGCATAATATTATCCTTATTTTATACCCCCTCTTATGTCCCGGTTCCCGCTTCCTTCACCCATGACTCAGTCTTCCCGTTTCCTCTACCCCACCCCAGGACCCCTGTTTCCCTCCCCACTCATTACAAGGTTCCCTTTTCCCTGTCCAATACCCAAGTCGTGTGTATGTACGTTCATGGAAACAAGACAAATCGGCCCGGGGAAAAATCGGACTTTAAATTAGTTTTATTGATATTAAAGAAATTTCTTGGTATTCCTAAACGGAAGATTTTATAAACTGTAAAAAGAAGTATACTTAACAACAAAATTATTTTCATTTACCTGTGTATAATATGACGCAGGTTTTTTCAAAAGTGATGATTTTCTAAATATTGTATAACATTTCACAGTGTTATCATACTTTAACTTTGTTTAAACCTGTTTATTTACTTTTGACCTTAATTATTTATCCCTTATAATTTTTATTAACTATGTATTTGCATTCAGGTATCACAGATCAAATTTATTCGTTCATTGTGTGTTAATTTACGTTTTTTGATTGAGTTAAGCCTTCCAATTGATATTTTATAGTGTGTCTTTCTATGTTGTGATGTTATACTATTTTTTCAGAAAAGGGAGAAGGTTTGATACCATTAAAACGTTTAATCCCGCTGCAATTGTTTGCACCTGTCCTAAGTCAGGAATCTGATGTACAGTAGTTGTCGTCTGTTTATGTAGTTCATACGTGCATGTTTCTCGTTTCTCGTTTTTATATAGATTAGACCGTTGGTTTTCCCGTTTGAATGGTTTTACACTAGTAATTTTTTGGGGCCCTTCATAGCTTGCTGTTCGGTGTGAGCCAATGCTCCGTGTTGAAGGCCGTACCTTGACCTATAATGGTTTACTTTTATAAATTGTTACTTGGATGGAGAGTTGTCTCATTGGCACATCTCGATCTGTCGATTTAGATAACTCAGACCTTTTATAGCATAACAAGGAATTTGCAAGTGCAGTTCAACGAGTTCTGCATTTAAACCTTAAGTTTGTCCATTTTTTTTTATGCACGGTTCGAGTTGACTTTATATCCGGTCAGAGTTATCGTATTCACTAGTCTTTGCTCGGGTCGATTTGTCTCCGGGTAGACTTGTGCCACGTTCTCGTCTTTCATATACAAGTTTAATATACACTGTATATACATGTTGACATATATCATGTATATGTGTTTGTATGTTTATGTATAGCCAATGTTTATTGTCAAATTTGGTAGCAATCTTGTAATTTTGGATTTTAAACCAATAAAATATCTATCTATCTACACAAACGCAATGCATAGTTATTTCAGGTAGATATGAGCTGGATTTAATTGCAATCATCAAATAAAATGAGTTGCTACTTGTAAACCAAAAAAAAGTAACCAACGTCACTCCTGATTAAGATGCATTGTACTCCCTGCAAGATAACTATGTGAAAGAATAAAGAATGACTTGCAACAAATATGGTGATCATGTGTCGACGCCATTTTATGACAATATTACTTCTTTTGTATTTAAAAATAGATTGGAAATACCTTTAAATAGTAGTTTGATTGTTGATAGTTGATTGCGTTACACTTGTATGACAAAAATAATGTTACAAATAAGATCAATAGATAGAATTTTAAAACAGTTTAAATCCGTGTACCCAATTTGCTGTGCAAATTTATAAGGGTTATAACTTTCCAAGTGAGCCTTCCTGGTTAATCACCACTATTCGTCACTACTGTTTATTTTATATATTTGTTTTCATCTCGTCTTGGCATGTGTGTTTATGTTATGTTATAACTTTTGATGATAACTTTTTTGTACCATTGTAACTATATAGTGTTTGAGAAATAAGGAATCTGGTAATCTGGAATCTGGTTGCTGATTTTGCAGAACGGCTACGGCTTATGAAACATACTTATACTGTAATTCTATATATAGATAAATATAAAATGATTTTTGAAAATTTTAAAATACGTTTTTTTTCTTTTCTTGCGCAAGTGTGGCAGATCATCATAGCGTACCATGATAAGCAGATAAATAAAAATACAATTATTTCTCAAATATACGCAAATCTTTATTAATATATATATATATATATATGATGGGTCTCTATAAGAGTCGGGTAACCGCCAAACAAAAATTAAATTTGAAATGAAAAGAGGAAGCTTGCATGGTAGATGATTTTCGTGTTGATCGAATTTGTCCAAACTTGTTATCGGAATTACCTGTTTTGTGATCAAATTTGTCCGAATTCGGAATTACCTGTCTTGTAATCGAATTTGTCCAAACTCTTGATTTTGAATTACCTGTCTTGTGATCGAACTTGTCCGAATTTGTGATCGGAATTACCGGTCTTGTGATTGAATTTGTCCGAATTTGTGATCGGAAATACCTGTCTTGTGATCGAATTTGTCTGAATTTGTGATCGGAATTACCGGTCTTGTGATCGAATTTATCAGAATTCGTGATCGGAATTACCTGTCTTGTGATCGAATTTATCCGAATTCGTGATCGGAATTACCTGTCTTGTGATCGAATTTATCCGAATTCGTGATCGGAATTACCTGTCTTGTGATCGAATTTGGTGAATGTTTTAATCGAGTATTTTCCATTTCACTTTCCCTATTCCAACAGAGTCAGTCAGATAAGAAGTTTTTTTCCCAAAAAGCAATCGTGGTCACTAATTGTCTTGGCATAATACAAAGTAATGTCAAGAAGTATTTTTTTTAATAAGAAATTGATGTGAATAATTAAACTTGTCAAGCTAGACTTGTATACGGTACAATTTTGTAGGTAGTATTTGACATATTTTTGCAGGAAATTGATAAACGAACTGAAGGGAAGTTTAAAGTACTCTGCCATTAAAAAAACTTACCATTGTAAGTATGATGAAGACAGGTTACAAGGAACAAAAGTTAATATCCAAAAACAACGTGTTCATTTATAGCAAGTGTGACCTTGAACTTTGACCTTAAAGTGAATATGGTTTGTTTCTTCCATATTAGCCTCCTGTACAAGTATGATGATGATCAAATGTAGGCCAAGGAATTAAATTTGTCAACCAGAAAGGTTGCTGTAAAGTTTCAATTTTGCGGGAAAAACATGTTCTCGACTTTGATAGTGTTTGTTTTATATGCCAAACTCTAAATCTAGAAAAGATGTTCAAAAGTTTTCAGCAATGCTTAATTCCATTCGAATGTTAAGTGGCACAATTATTTAAGATATAACAAAAGACAACCACTGACGTGGTTCATGAATTAGGACAAGCACTCATAAACGCGTGACGGAGATTAACTATATTTTTTAGATCGCAAACATCTCCATTTTTAATCTCGATCAGTGGAATATCAAAACAAGAATTAAGTACATAAAACGTATAGTACATGTGATTAAAATCTGTACAGAAAGAGCTTATTATACATTACATTAATTTAAGTTATATATACACATACAAAGTATTAATTATACATTAATTTTTAATATATATTACATTGAAAATAAATGAATGAATAAGTATCCTCGGAGGCTCCATACAAGATGTTGTTTATAAAAATAATAAAAATGCAAATAAAAACAACAACACCGTGGCCCAAAAATAAAATGACGAAAAGACAATCAACTACAATAAAACAAACACTGGTACAAGCAAACAACAAAATTCACTAAAAACAATATGATGGTGTGAATGGGGTTTACAGAATAGAGAATAATGGGCAAACTAATAAAGAATAGAAAAAAAGGGTAAAAAAAAAAAAAGAATAGAGAATAATGAGGTGCAAAAATATACAGAATAAATGCAAAAATTAAAGAATTGGCAAAACGTATACTGATAACAGAAAGCAACAATGTCCAGCATACAGTTATCAAGTAATTACAGAATAGCTATTATTTTTTAAGATAAAGAATAATGAGCGAAAAAGTTAAAGAATACAGAAATGAAGGACCCCCTCCCTCTTATCAATACCCTCTATCACACCACTTGTTACTGAGTTTAAACAGTATTTTATTCAAATACATTGAATTGCATTGTTCAACAGGCAAAGCCTATGTAAGCCCTCTCCATAAATCAAGGTACGTACAATATATTACATTCAAACAAAACAACACATACACATACACATACACAAACATAATGACAACCACTTGTTACTGAAATTTCTTAACATGCTGATATAAAGGTTTTCGATTTACATGTCCTATTTGCAAAGTAAAGTTTTATTTAATTATTTCTCCCATTTGCCTTTGAAAACATTTTATTTTTACTACTAATATCAAATTCCAAAATTCTCGGAGAAATAAACGTTCTAACTCCGACGTGGAATCCGCTCAAATAGTTTTATGACATGCAGTCAAGGTGTTTTAGAACTATATACGAATACAAATACGAATACAAATACAAAACTTTATTAAATCCAATTAAAGGGCCCGTTTCCGAGCAAATACATATACATAGTATTTATTATACAATATTTTTTTTAAGATTTATTACATTAAAAGTAAATGAATAAATAACTATCCTCAATACAAGATGGTGTTTAAAAAACCCCAACAACACCGTGGCCTTAAAATTAAATGACGAAAAGAAAAACAACAACAACAAAACATCACACAGAAAACCAATGATAAGGCAGCACGAACCCAACTAGAACCGAGATGCTCCGGAAGGGAAGGCAGTTCCTGCTTAAATTGCGGAACCCATCTTATTGCTCATGCAAGTAACAATTCGGTGAAAGTCGCATTTCGTAATGCAACAATCAGGTAAAGACGATGAATCCGCGATCATCTGTGACACAGACAATCTATAAAGGTCAACAAAATCATGATGGCGTCCGTAAAACTGTATAATATAAAGATATATAAGATATAACAAGAATTGCCAAAACATTAATTAGAAGTTGAGATGCGATCTTTTAGAAATTTATTATACACATGCATATATACACGTCCTTTTGATAGAAACAATGAAAATAGGCAAGAAACGTTTGTTTAAAAAACTGCTGTCGCATATGGTCTCCAAACTCTCAAAAATTCAAAAGAAGTCTCGTTCTCAGATTGTCTAAAGACAATTGGTCATCGCTATTGTTTTGCGACAATTCAATTACAGACACATCACTCCATATTGACCGTAAATCTGTTGGAATGTCTTCGATGCAAATATCCAGTGCAACAATTATAACTTTCTGGAGAGTACGACACGATTTAGCTTCCTTTGATTGATCTATTTCGTAAGCAGCAAATGGTTTAGACATGAAATCAGAAGTCACAACAAATATGATATGACGGCTGCTAGATATTGCATGAGCAATTTGTTCATAGATTGACTTTCCACCAACAAAATTTCTATCCTCTAGACACACATTGAGTCTCCAGTCAGTTTCCAACTTATCTATCAAAGTAGCCTGGACCCATGTATAACCATTGTATCCATACGAAACGAAAACATCGTATTCATACGATAAATTCATATTGTTTTCTACAATTCTGCGAAACTTTCTATAACAGAAAAATATTATACGCCAACGGAAGTTAAAAATAACTGCAGTTGGAAGAATAATTATGAAGGCAGAAATAATTATACTTATTCCTATATGCAACCACGTAGTTGCGTAACAGTTACTAAATAATGAATGGAAGTTCTGTAAAACTACCTGTGTGGTAGTGATTGAGCCGTTGGCTAGCCGGCATTTGTAAGATTTGACATTATCCAAAGTAATCTTTGTGGTATTTAACCATCGAATAAAATCTTGGTGTTCACAAGAGCAAGAGAAATCGTTTCCATGTAATTGAAGATGAAAAGTTGTATTTTTAGTTCCTTGGGAATCGAACCACGAAGTAAAATTAGGAAACACTGTAAAAATTCTGTTGCCAGTCAAGTCGAGGAACCCTAGATTTCGAAGATCTGCAATTACACTCGGAATATTATTCAAATAATTGTGCAACAGTCGTAAAATTGCGAGTGATTTCAAATGTTTTAAAAACGATGATGGAATTGTAAACAAGTTGTTCGAGCTTAAATCTAGTTTGACTAAGTTTGGAGAATAAATAAATAAATTCAAGTTCTCCTCAACTGCCCGATACACATGCGCTTCTCTCATAATCAATGTTTCCAGTGCACGAAAGAAAGGAATATTTTTGTAATATAATTTACAATCAATTCCTGAAATATCCAGATATTCCAGATTGTTTTCTGTTTCGTTTATTGAAATAACGGGAAAACATTTAACGTCATAATATGACATATCAATGTGTCGTAAGCTAGCAGTATTCTGTAGATTCAATTTGATTAGAGGTGGTGCACCAAGAACGTGCGTTATACGAACAAACTCTAACCGTGGAGGAATTGGTACATTAAGTGTCAGAATACTATGAGCTGCATCGGAACAACTTTCATCTTCGCGTTTGAACCGAAACTGGTTTGCTTTAAAATCGTTTATCACTGGCAGGTAATTTGCGCTTTTATATCTTAGAGGTATGTATGAAAAATCAAATATTTTTAGATTAGAAAGTTTTGGACTAGCTTTTCTCATCTGTAAACCTAAGGTAGAAAATCCAAAACGGTTACCCGACAAATCTATATGTTCCAGACAGCTAAGATGCTTCCAATCCAAATCAAAAAACGAGTAAGGCAGAATGTCAACAATATTGTTGTCAGCTAAGGCAAGAGTTTTAACACATATTGTTTTCAAATACTGCGTCGTCCCTGCTGTTAATATGATTGCATCTGGTATGGGGGATTGTTTATCGTAGATAGGAGCAGTTACCATATGTGATAAATCCAAGATCTCCAAACTTTTGTTTCTAAATGGGTATAATAATTCTAGTCCTTTGGTCAAAGATATCGTAGTACCTGAAAAACTTAATATAGACAGCTTCGAAAATGGAAATAGCACATTAATTTCTATGGCTTTATTTTCTATAAATTTACATTCCGTCAGATAGAGTTCTGTCACGGAATCCGGTAAATTAACAAAAGTTTTATTTTGTAAAGCCTTGATACTACAGCTTTTGAATCGTATAGAATGGAGTTTCAAATATTTAAATCCAGGTCCGAAAATTGGGTGTCCGTACAAATCAATACTCAAGTTTCGCAATTTTGTGAGCTGTTGAAATGCTTCATCTGGATAAAACAGGTACCTTTCTTTATTTGGTGAATTCATATTTGAACTAAAATCAAGGTTGATAATATTTCGGATATTTTTCAATATAAATAAACCATCCGTCGATATATTTAGTGCGTTTCCGGCTAACGATACATTTTCCAGACTAGTCAAACCATCAAAGCCTTCTGGTTGTACGGTGTGTATTTTACTGTTTTGGAGCTCAAGTGTTTTTAAATGGCTGTATCTTGCAAACGATTTATTTGAAATATTTCCCAGGTTGTTTTCACTCAGATCCAAGGATTCAATGTATATCGGTAAATCTTGCGGAATACCTGTTAAATTTTGATTATGACAATCGGCTGTTCCGTTTATTAATACACAATCATTAGTTGTTCCAGTGTGAAGAACAAAAGCAGTCAGCAATAAACTTGAAAATTTCATATTTTCCTGTAAGGAAAAAGATAAATAGCATTAACTATTTTAGATATGAAAATTGTAAAACAAAATTTTAAGTTTATTAATACATAGATTCCTAATTTAAGGTGGTACCTAACACTACAGGGAGATAACTCTGTAAAATTCAGCTAAACGTTTTAATTACGTTGTGTTGTTAAGGGAATATTAAGCTTCTCAATGGTCAAAATTAGTGTTTGTCAAACTGCTATATAACCAGTGTAATTTTTCTGATAAAGTGGTTGGTTTAAATTTTCTGAAATTTTTATATTTTTGTCAAAGGGTCAAATTAAATACTTTGTCAAAATTTTATGAAAATTAAACGAGCCAAATTAATTTGAGTCAAGGTGTTGGGTACCACCTTAAACAATAAAATTCCAGTCGGATTTTATATCTTTAAAATTGTTATACTGCTGTCAATTAAAGGCAAAACATTAATAAATCAACTTACTTCGACCAATAATTAATCCTAGTAAACGTAGTACACAAGATGCAATTGTTACATTCTAAACTGTACGAGAATTTACGTTTTTTTTTGTGTTTTATTCATTTTTTAAGGAAATAATTCAAATAATTGAAGTGCGTAAAAAGATTAACAAATAAGTACATCTGATGTTCATTCAACCATTATAGATAAATGTGTCAATGTTGCATATATATGATATAATATTCACAAGTGTATTTAATATTTCCGTGTGTTGGTTTAAACGCCTTTTTCCTAGGCCATGCATACAAATATTTAACTTAAAAACCCTTTTATTTTTCGTTTCTTTTGAAACTCACATTTAAAAAAAAAACAATTCTTGAAATAATTAAGTATTTCTTATATAATTGTTCATACTTTTATTATTCTTATGTTTCATGTGAAAACTCCGTCTCTTAAGGCATTATTTTGCCGCAGAAAAAACATGAAATTATCAAAATATACAAAATCAACACCAAGAACTCTAAATTTTTCAATATTTTGTACATGTATGTATTTATAAAAGAATACAGTGCCAAAATCACCCGAGTTGTACGTATTTTATATGTCCAAGGGTATTTACCTTTTTTTTTTAATTTGTTTTGCTTCTTTTAAACTTAATTTTTCTTTTCTTTTTAACTTAATATTTTTATAAATATATTTGACAAATATAAGATTTAGAGTCTTACAGTCTTATTTTGCATTTAAATAATATTTACAAGAGATATAAATAATTTTTTTTTTTAAATATAGTTATTCTTCACATACATTTCCATTTCGTCCGAGACATTGATAGTACAAATCTGTAATATAAATTCGATAAAAATAATCTGGTTCATGTAAGTAGTGTACACGTAAGAGCGTTCACAATTCAATTTCCCATATAATTTATATTTTCAAGGGGCATAACTCTTTTAGAAATATTTGATCGATACTGATTTTTAATCTTAGACTTCGAGACATTGTTGGTACTTACTTTTGATAAACATTTTATCAAAATCTTACAAGAATTGTACACGTGAGAACGCTTACAAGACCGGAAGAACGGAATGAAGTTTGCAGAAAAACGGAGATGGACAATTTCACTGACGTAAGGACGGTGTTTGTATATCCCCTGTAACGCGTCGCACGGGAGACAATAAACAATAATGGTACCACTGTTGTCCATTAACCATTGAAAAAGACTCAAATTATAAAAAATTTTGAATTTCAGTATAATACACGAACAAGACTTAGTATAATAAGTACAACCCAATGATCATTATTTTTTTGTTATCAGACACAACGAGTAAACCATAAAAAAAAATTAATGTAAATAAAACTTCTAGTACACATGTTGAGTGTGTAATTTTTTTTTAACATCAAGATTTGCATTTTCGAAAAACAACTTTTATACTAGAATTAATTTTCAATGGAATTTTAAGATTCTAAGATATAGGAATTAAAGAAATGTGGTTGTAAAAAGCATGGATTCATATTCATCTTTATCAAATTTTAGATAAATGTGACCAAAATACGTTGTAGACTTTAGTTGGAACATGTATGTTCTTTCTTATATGAATTATTTTTAAAAAAAATAATAAAAGAGAATAATTTTTGACAAAGTACACAATTTTGTTTAGAAGCCAGCTGAAACTCGCCTCAGGGTGCGGGATTTTCTCGCTGTGTTGAAGACCCTTTGGTGGCCTTCGGGTTGTTATCTCTTTGACACATACCCCATTTTCGTTCTCAATTTTAATTTAAACGGGTTTGTTGCTGTTCATTGAATTGAATGCTTTTTTTTTTTTTAGTTTGTTTGATTTATACGAAAGTGCATGGATATCGTACTTTGCATGACGCGTGCAAGCGATTCTTGCTTAAGATGGGATTGTCACTTGCTTCAATTTCGTATACATATTCTAAAAAACACAGCAGTTAATTCTTACATTTTCAAATTTCTGAATTAATTAAATATGTTACCATGATCAAAACTTTCGACAGGCTGCGACTACTTGACGTATACGCCAACTGTTCCTCAAGTACCGACCAATTCATCTACATACACCAAACCCTTATACATGTGTACATATACGTCCATATATTGTCAATTATTGTTTTTAAATGAATAAAATTTGCGGTTTTTCAAAATGCAAAATATCATGATACATGTATGTTACATATTTTGAGATCTTTAGGTGGGGAAGAAATCCGGTGCAATTTTTTTTTCAGATTGTGCGCGGCGTTTGCTTATTTTTACTGGACTTTTAGGAGTACAGGAGTATAAAACTATTTTCGAGTGAAATCCTTTTTTTCCCTTCTAAATACAATTTAAAAACAGTGGCGTAGGGGTGCACTGAAATAGAAGAAAACAAGATGAATAAAACAAAACCTTTTCTTTAGTATAAGGGGACGACCAATTGATTTACGGGGGAGGTCGGGGATTGGGGGAAAGGAGGAGGTTAAAATGAATAAAACGCACGAATAATGTTCATTAAAACCAAAGTTTTTGACAAAAATACAACGAACTCGAATATGGTCTATTAGCATATAAGAGCCCATTAATACTTTACAAAGACTGTAATGCGGTTGTAGTGCGACGTACGTACGCGATCACCACACGATATTCCCATCTAGGTGAGTTCTTTAAAATACTCAGTATACCTTCGGAATATACAAGTATTAAAAAAAAATAAAAAAGGACAGTGTCGAAGTGGTTAGGCTAAATACCGGAAGGGTATCAGTCTTATTAGTCCCCTACCGACGAAGTCGAAGGGGACTTTAGGTTTGCTCTCCGTCTGTCTGTCTGTCTGTCTGTCTGTCTGTCTGTCCATCCGTCAATATAAAAAAGAAGATGTAGTATGATTGCCAATGAGACAACTCTCCACAAGAGACCAAATGACACAGAATTTAACAACTAAAGGTCACCGTACGGCCTTCAACAATGAGCAAAGCCCATACCGCACAGTCAGCTATAAAAGGAGTTCGAAATTTTTCTGTATGCGACAATAGCGGAATTCGAGCAATGGTCGAACCCCATACGACAATGATGTACACTGAATGCATCTGTAAACGAAAACACGTAAAAGGTCATATAAAATGAAGTATCAAAGTAAAAACTTAAATATTTTCGCATCTTCACATAATCCAAAGGAGGATTTTTTCCGGATTGATCAATTCTTTTCATCTGTTGCTATGCATGCTTATTTGTCAGCACCATTTTTTTTATCACTATCGTACACATTTGCAGTACTGCCAAGTTTACATGAAGCAAACGTGAGATTTTGTCAAAATTGTAAAGATTAAAGAAAAAAAAACAATAGATCGAAAGAAAATGCCGCCAAATAAGCATGAAAATGCGTGAGTCTCACGCTAATGAATTGCGTGACACTTCTGTCATTCGTATTCTCCAGCTATTCTTCATTTTTATTTTACAAGATATTCATTTTCATCCTATCTTGTGCCAATTCATAAATTTTCTGTCCTTCCCAGGCGGCGGCCCACGGCTGCCAAGTCTCATGTTGATGGTGCAGCGTGAGACTCACGCATTTTCATGCTTATTTGGCGGCATTTTCCTATGATCTATTGTTTTTTCTCTTTGATCTTTACAATTTTAGCCCAATCTCACGCATTTGTTTCATGAAAAGTTGGCATAAATGCAGGCCAGGTTATTCATTTTTAACCCCCCTCCCCATCTCCGAATACACCTTATCGCTATTCCCGCTTGACCCGAGAATCTGTCCCGCTCGAACTTTTGACGTCATACAACAATCACTTTTCCATTGTGGCGTCAGATATTTTCTATTATGACGTCAAAATTGTACTGGAACTTGTGTGATGTCCAGTAAATGGTGGACAAATAGCGAGAAGGTGTATACCATACTAACAGTGAGTCTGCTCATATAGAGTGGATCAGAGTGGGAGCCTATCGTGATTTAAGTTAACCTGTAATAATTTTTCAATAGGTTCCTCTTGTGTGGCAAATCCTACTTCGTAAAAAATCACTCTGATTCAAATAAAAATTTTCTGAAACTAACATTATTAAGATGCTTGATTTCTTGATTGACAACATATTTTGTACGTTTGGAAGACGTTTTTTTCAACAATCAATCGGCATTCCCATGGGAACCAACTGATCCCCTCTTCTTGCCGACTTGTTCCTTTATTCTTATAACTGACTTCATAAAAGAAAAGATGTTAGCAGTATCCTTTAACTTTACTTTCCGTTATATAGATGATGTTCTCTCACTAAATAATTCAAAATTTGATGACTGTTGAACGCATCTATCCCATCGAACTTGAAATAAAGGATAACAGCAGATACAGTTAAGTCTGCCTCATATCTTGACTTACATCTAGAAATTGACAATGAGGGTCGGTTGAAAACAAAACTTAACTAAAAAGAGTTGATTTCTGCTTCCAAATTGTCAACTTTCCATTTCTATGTAGCAATATTCCAGCAGTGCCTTCATTTGGAGTATATATAGTCTGTTTTCATATTACCGACTTTTGACTCCGGGTTCTATATTTTTTCGACAGGTTACCTACTCTTTGGTAAGACATCCTGGTACTCGGAAAATTACGAGCAACCAAAAGAAGTAAAATCAAATATATAAACTGTACAATTTGGGGGGAAAGTTTACTGCTTTCTGATGATTCAGTTATGTATAGAAAGCATTAAACAGTAAAACTCTCCCTCGCAATTGTACCAATTAAAACCTTGAATTTACTTATTTACGTTGCTCTTGCTTGACCGAGTACCTGGATGTCCATCCACAGAGAAGGTAACAAGTTGAAAAAATATAAATTCCGGAGTCAAAAGTCGGTAATATGGAAATGGTCTGATACCAAGAGTTCCAAATGGTGAAGTTGAAATCATCCCTTCTTACGGACGCCATCACGAGTTGGTTGACCGTTATGGAATATCCGTTTCACAGATAATAGCGAATATGTTCCTAATGTAACTACAATTCCGTTCCCTTTTTCACGAATGTGACCTACAGAATTAGAATTGTTACCGGGTTTGTACTAACATGAGCAACTCAGTCGGTGCCACATGTGGTGCTGGATCTGCTTACCCTTCGAAGCACCTGAGATCACCCCCAGTTTTTGGTGGGGTGTGTTGCTTTAATAGTCTTTAGTATTTAAATTATGTTGTGGTTTGTGTACTATTGTTTAACTGTTTGTCTTTTTCTTTTTTAGCCATGAATTTGTCAATCTATTTTCGATTTATGAGTTTGAATTACTCTCAATTTTGGAATAAATTATCTTGATTTGCTGCCCTCACATTGGAGCAGAAGAATATCTTTTTTTTTGTTTTTAAAGGAACTTCAATAAAAAAAACTTTCCTCCCTATGCTCCGCGGATTTTTTTTAACATTGGGATTGTACAACTATTTTATTTTCATATTTCTATAGAACTGAAATTCTAGACTTCATTTTGACTGCTAATATTTGTTTGGAGTTGTATGTGTATCCTACCAAAAATGTATCATAAAAGTTAAATATTTCAAGGGACTATTTCATTCAAAAAAGGGAACGTTTTGTGTCACTTTTTGGAAGAGCAGGAAATAAATATTCTGGCCATGGTCTGTGAGAGAAAGGAGAGAAAATAAATATTGGAGATATGGCCAATTTTATGTTGAAAATAAATAATCTGAGGGTGACATCATCAAATTTGCAAGCCCGCTCAGAATTAGATGGTCGTTACCTTAGCTGCAAAAATAAAATCAATATAATTTAAAGTAAATTTATTTATCATGTGAGTTAATTTTCCCTGAAATTTATCTTCCTTTTTAAATGCTGGTCCTTTTATTCCGTCTAGAGAGAGTTGGTATTGCACTTTGAGTACCCATTTTTGTGAATGCTGGTTATTTTAAATCGTCCTTTTTTTTTCTTTTTTTGTTAGATTTTGAGGTCACACCACCTTTTTTGTGCTCTTTTCAGTTTTTTTCCAATGAACATTAAAGTTAACCACAGCTACCTGTTAGCTTTTGATACCTGAAATAAAACAACAGACTGAGAATCTGGTTTTGAAAAAAATATTGTCAGATTTGTCCTGCTTCTACAAAAAAAAAAGATCCGCCAGAAACCAATGGACGAGGATATAAAAACTATAGGTCACCGAACTGCCTTTAACAATGAGAAAAACGCATACCATATAGTAAGCTATACAAGGCCCAAGTCTTGCAATTGTAAACAAATACAAGATAAATTTTAATGTTAAGGCTAGATAATCACAAACATCTAATGGAGAGGTACACGCTACATTCATCTTTCACTTAAAGTGCACAAATGGTGCTTTACGATCTATTTAAGTCTGTTGATTATTACTTCCAGAGATAGTTAATTTATTACATGCATTATTATATTACGTGACGAACGAATATAGTCCCTAGTTTGAACAATGTACAACTTGCATTTTTTATTCAAACACTTTCCCAATTTATTTCTTGATATTTTATGCATGAAATATTAAGTAAGGGGATGAAATTACATGATAGCTCAAAAGTTAATGATGTAAAACCGCTAAACTACCATGACACGGTTTTAATTAAATTTAGATTTTTTCCTCAATAAGATTTCCTTCACGACCCCATACCGGATCTTTCACGATCAAGACTTAATACTTGACCACAGTAACTTTTTCATTCACTTTAATTGTTCTCGATATACCGAATGACAGTCTTCCTTCACGACCCTATACCGGATCTTTCACGATCAAGACTTAATACTTGACCACAGTAACTTTTTCATTCACTTTAATTGTTCTCGATATACCGAATGACAGTCTTGTTTATGCTATAGAAGTAAAGTAGCTTACATATGGATTCTGGTTGATAGTTTTCTCACTGTCAATCACACCTCCTTAATTCATATAGAAATCTCCTACAAACGATTTAATATCGAAGATATGCACATCTCCTACACATTTAAACTTATATCAAGAGATTCTATGTTTATGGAAAAAGCTTCATGATAGGAAGTTTGAGTTCATCTGTATTGTCGAAAAGTTCGTTTTCAGCCGACTCTCATTGTCGATTATCGAGGCAAGCCGCAACAGTTAAGGTCTGGAGTAGACCGTCCTGTATTCTGACCTTCAATATTTGCCGAAGTGCAATGAAACTAAGCTTGATGTTAATTAAGAATCGAATGCTTCTTTTTGTAAATTTATTGTGGTGTAAACGCGTTGACCGAAGTACATTTTGTATGAAGTGCAGGAGCGCTTCATTCTTAAAATGTGCGCACGTTCAACGCTTTTACAACCTAATAAAATTACTAAAAGAAGCATTCAATACTTATAATCACATTGTTTTGCTAGGACCATGAAAACACGGTTTCTATCAAGTTTTTCTTTTATTTACCTGTGCACTATATTGTGGAAGCTCGCGTCATCATGAAAGTTACATTCATTTAAGAATTGAATGATTCTTTATGTAATTTTTTGGGGGTGTAAAAGTGTTGACCGAAGCACATTTTGTTTCCGCGCTTCATTTTAGAAATGTGCGCACGAACAACACTTTTACAAACCTATAAAATTACTAAAAGAAGCATTCAATTCTTATAATTACATTTTTATACTAAGGTCATGAAAAATCGATTTCTATCATTTATTTCTTTAATTAACCTGTGCACTTTATTTTAAATGTTATCAAATCAAAATAACGGATTCTTCTGAAACATGTAATTATTTTGAAATGAAGGTTCATTTTAGAATGAAGCGAGATTGATGTTAGCTAATCATACTAAAGAATTTTAATGAAACATACAAGTAATGTAATTATTATATTGCTATAGCTAAAGCTTATGCATATTCTTGTATTACTCTCCTTATCGATACACTATACATAAACATAAGATGATGTGGTATGATTGCAAATGAGACAACTCTCCACAAGAGACCAAATGACACAGAAATTAACAACTATAAGTCACCTTACGGCCTTCAATCAATTAGCACAAACAGAATGTGGCGGGGTTAATATGTTACAATTTGTGTAATTATTTTTTAAAATATTGGGCATCGTCTTAATAAATGCAAGAGTTAAACAATTTTATAATATAAGTGAGTTACCCCTACGTATGTTTGCACGCAGAGTATTTCGATATCAGCGTTTTTATTAATATTCTTGTTGGTTTTATAAAAGCGCGGACGTCCGTTTTTATAAAAGCAGAGGTGTAAAGTTATTTTTTTTACACGAAAGAGAGATTGATTGTTCGTCTAATGTACAGCGGAAAATATTTCATGTATGTTCAGGACGAGTCGAAAAAAGAGAGGCTATAAAAAGCGGTGCTTTGCTTTAGCGCAAATAGGCATTTCATTTGCGCCAAAATAATTTTTCTTTTGCGCCACAAACCATATTTCATTTGCGCCAAAATAAAAACATTTCTTTTGCGCCAATAATACAGGTAAATAGTATAAAAAATAGTTTTATTCAAAAGAGACTTTTAATAATAACTTTAAAACACGGTTTTTGATTGCATAATAAAACAAATTCCTCCGAAATCAGTCATCGTAACCATAATGAAAAAGCACTCTACTCTGATACGTTCTTGATAAGAAACTTTTCTTAATAATGTTAAAACACAGATCTGCTATAAATTATTTCCACTATGTAAAAATAAGGAGATGTGGTATGACCATTGCCATTGAAACAACTATCCCTAAAGTTCAAACGAAGTGCACGAAAGCCACCAAAGACAACCGTATGGCCTTCAAAAACTAGCCTGGGATCCTATTCAAAAACCCGTTCCGTATAGCTGGCCCCAACATGAAAAATATGTAACAATTGAATTCTCAGAAAACTAACGGAAACTTTCTCAGAATTTACAATGTCCATCTTGACACCTCAAACATGTGAACACTATATAATTTTAAACCTAAGTGACTCGCAATTGTATATTAAACAATTAGTATGAACTTTTTAAAATTAGTTACCAAGGAGGAATACTTCAAAAAAATCATCTTATTCACGATAAGCAATGCATATTTTAAACTGTTCCGTTATATGTTACCTGTAAAATGGCGCAAATGTAGTTTATATTTTTTTGTCGCAAATGAAAATTAACCTTGTGGCGCAAATGAAAGATTGGATTTTGTCAAAATTTGCGCAAATGTTATAAACAAAATTTGTCCCTTACTAAAGTGGGCTTCTTCCGTTTCCTTTAGTTAGTACCCTGGATATGCCGTGATTGATTGCTAATGTTAAGGTACATTATACAAGTTATTGGTCTTAAATCTATCAGTAATGTCTGTGTTGTTGAGGGACGGTCAGTTAAGTGTAATATGAATACTACACGCTTACTATTCCGTATTGTTTTGGTATAAATTAAACAGAGGCTTCCTAATTCACTATTTTCCCTTTTGTACAAATGTAATGCACAAAAATATATGTTTTATGAAAATCGTTTTTTAGGCCTAAAGACCAACTATGAGTAGCATTCGAAATGGCTGATGACCGTCTTTGGCTTAAACAGGACTTTGTTTGGATAAATATACTGATATTAAATGCGCGAAATATGAAAATCCAACAAATCGATGACATTTCTAAAGTTTAATATTTTTGCAACATTGTGAATATTGTTACCCATAGAATTAGTAACGTAAGATAAAATGCTTGACAGATGAAAAAAAAACTTGCATTAACAAAATTGTTCTAGTAAAGTATCAGATGCCATCACATGAATTCAAATCGTACTAAGTATACTAGGTTCTCCCTTGCAACATACGGGTATCTGAATCACCCTTGTTGTCAGAGCCGAACATATATAGAACAAGGAACCAGTCTAAGACTAATAGGTGACTTGCTTCAAATTGTGGATGGTATACATGTACTTGTATCAGATTATAACCAAACCTTAAATGAGGGGTTCATTAATTTGTCGGCCACAATGTTTTTTAGATAAAATCCAAATTCCGGCCTTTCCAGTCATACACGATTGCAGACAAAATAATCAAGTTCGGGTTAAGTAGAACAGTTGATAATACACTGAACTAATAAAACCATAGAAACCACATACACCTTATCGCTAGTCAGTCCATTCGGGGAAAACAGCCATTTAGACAACTTCCTGTTTAGGTCAAGTGTTGCACAAACAAAGGTCATCAGTAATGAGCTGAGGGAGGAAAACGTGTAGAAAGTGAACATTTTGAAATTGATATAGTTATTAAACACAATTAAAGTAAGAAAAATGGTTTGTTTGAAGTGTTTACAATAGTTTAAACATAACTCTTTTAAAATTTGTATGCACAGTACATTGCTTAAACAGGGCCTCAGATAGCTTCAACTGGTTAAAAAAATGTGTAATTTCAGAAATTAAAAGAATAGAATAAATATCGATAAGGTACGTATATTGACCATAGCTATTATCAATGACCAATGGTCTAACACACGATTTTTTTTAAATTACAGCGTCTCTTATCATCATTTTCATAACGGCAACAGAAAAAGCAAAAACAAAAACAAAACATGTCTTTTGAAGAGGTGACACCAACAGCGAAACATGTCAGGTTTGTTGGCAGGTCTATGCAAGGTAAAGGAGTAGGAGAAGTGCCAGGAATCGGTAAGGCAACCCAAACCAGGTTTGCTAAACACGGAATTACTAATGTGAGTAAAAAGTTTTTTCTCTACTAGTATGTGTAAACTAAAACCGTATTGTCTTTTAAAAAGGCACGTTCAGCAAACATCAAATAAAATAATACATTTGGTTAATAAATCAATCAAGCATCTTGGTGATTTCAGTTTCAAAGAAGTGTTTGTTTCAATCAGCATAATTGTTTTTAGTTTGATTTGCCATCTCAAAAATATTTGAAGCTTTTTTGGCCATCGATTTTATAAGTTAAAGCAAGTTCGATTTAATTACCCCCTTCCTTTTAAAAATTAGAAAGGAAAGAAAAATGAAACAAATGATAAATTTTAAAATCCACCGTTTGCACCTATGATTCATTTAGCGCTCATATCTTATTCCGGACGAAAACAGGTTTTAATAAAATGTACTCCATCGACGTCACAGTGACAATAATTTTAAAATGCTTGACCCAGTCCGCCAAAAGACATGTTATCTATCCAGGCCCATAGTTCTGACCCCGATTGTTATCCCAGCTGTGAATTGAAGTCATTACCTCCTGCAAAAGTGCCGCGCCCGCGTAAAAATTATCACTTACTAGGCTGTAGCAAATTGATGACACTGATTCAACTTATAACATGAAGACAAGTTGTAAGATCCATATCCTGATAATTAAAACGAACAATGGTTGAAAAATGGTTCAATTTATTAAATATTATCGAAATGACTGAACTTGATTAATAATGTAAATTTAATTTTCCCATATTTCATACTGTTTATTTCGCGGGTTGAACATGATATAAAAATAAGATGATGAAGTCAAATTGACGTGGTTGCTGTAAGATATTATGTAACCGTATAGACTTCAACAATGAGAAAAATACATATCGTATAGTCAGCTTATAACAGCCCCGACATGGCAAAATATGAAACAACACAAACGAGAAAATAAACGGTCTTATTTATGACACGAATCACAAATGCAAATTATGTCTATCTATTTTCCTTTTTGCAATCCTTAATGATGTTTAGCTGTGACTGAAAAAAAAAACCCAACATATATCACTTTTCAGAAGATCATGTCATATTTGAGATAAAACAAAAAAATACATAACATATTAGCACTACACCTGTCCATTTTCTCTTAAAATGTAAAACAGAACACCGGTCAATTCCAGAAATTTGAATTAGCAGAAAAGAAATTTGTAATAAAAACTAGCTTCCTGACTTGTAAAAATAGACCGCGGTTTGTGATCGTATTTAGGGGGTTTTAACAAATGATACAGATTGTACGGTGTTGTATTGTAGATTCTATATTGGCTAATAAATCTTTTGTTTACAATTTTAGGCACAACAGCTTTTCGGCCAATGTTTAGTACGTGATTTGGACAGAAAAAAATGCAAAACATATTTGCAGCATTTTGGAATGAACGATGGACTACAGACTGATGCATTCAATGCATTCAAAGAATGGGCTGACCAACATCTATAAAGACATTCCATAAATAAGTTTCTACATATTTGACTATTCCAAGAACCGTTTAAGCTTCTACATTTTTGACTTTAAATGGATATATTTAATATCAGGAAGTCGAGAAATGTTTAAAATTTTGCATCTCCCAAACCAGGAACCAATTCAATGGTAGCCTTCTCAGTATTTTTATTTTTTTTTTAGCAATCGCATTATTACTGACCTGTGGTATTACATCAATTTGACGCAAACTAAAAAAATAATTAAAGCACAAGCATATTTTCACATTACATTTATTAATAATTGTCTTGCATTGTCATTTTTTTTCTTTCTACTTTTGTAATACGACATCTGACCTTTTTTTCTTTTATTGATTACTGAATAATGTAATTTAATTAAGAAGTTCAACATTATGTTTCAGGATGTTCGCTATTCTTGTTTTTGACTTTTGTCAGAAATTCGGAATACTCTAGTTTTATCCATGTAGTGTCAATAAAAATTTTGCACTCTTAACCCTACTTTTCTTTTCATTATTTTATTCATTATAGTTTTTAAAAGCCATTTTTGAAAATCTTATAAAATCCATGGTTTTTTTCATTATTTATGAAAGGAGAAAGGTTGCAATGTTAAAGGAATGAAAAATCTATAGAGAATCATTTCAAGCCAAATTTTCAATGGCTAATATTTCAAAAGCAAGGACACGGACCTATCTTTTTTACTTTTTTAGTTCAATTATTTAAATACTATCAATTTATAACAGTCTGGTAAAAAGCTTGTTATTTTTTTTACAGAGTAGCGAACATCCTTAAGTGTTGATTGATTTTCGGAATGCCCCTTTTTCAAATGAAAGTGAATTTCAAGAAAGGTGTCTACTCGATAAGAAATGTATGTGCTAAAACAACATTTCAGTATATAATCCTTGAATGGTGTAAATTCCCCAATGGAACGTGTATGGTGTATGGGGCCTTGAACAGTGTATGTCGCATATGGAATGCTGTAAGTTTTTTTTCACTTTTGGTTCTTTTTATAAAAAAAAACAAAAAAAAAACGTATATTATCATTTTCAATTCCTACCAAACACGTAACATTGCGGGTAATTATGAATAGTGCAACTCTTCTTTGATTAAAATGGGAAATTGGTAAAAGAAATATTGAATGGTGTATGGGGAAGGTGTATGATTAAATGTGCAATGATGTACGGTGCAAGTGGGAAGTTTCACAATTCAAGGACAGAAATGAATGTTCATTGACACCTTAAATGACAAATTTTTATTTTGTAATACCTTTGTGGTATTACACACTCCTAAGGGGAAAGGGCAGAGAAAGGAGGATATTTCGAAATTCAATTTAAAAATAGCTATACCTGGTTCTGGAAATAACCTTAAATACGATAATATTTAGATATCTCACGAAGGGATAGTTATCCTCTTTCAAGTATTGCAATAGTCTAACTACCGACTTATTTCCAAGTTTTTTGTTGCTTATGGACATGGAAAAATTACAATTTTGACTACAGTTAGCTTCTCTTAAACTTAAAGGTAAAATTGAACATAACAAGAAAACAAGAATATCCGTTCATAGAATCCTTCTTTCCACTAATTTGATCGAAGCATCCAACTACCATTCTTCTTCTCTATTGACACTACATTAAAAATCTATACTATTAAATGAGAAGACCTGATTTTGTGTGTCGCTTCTCTTCCTTCCACAATAAATTAATCATCATGCCTCTGTGTCTTAAAGGTACCATGCATAGTTGCATTTGTCATCCTCGCTTATGATTATTCCGTTTAGGTTATTTTGGGAGAAAAACGAAAATAAGAGCGTCCGGATATTGTTTCCGTCATCGGACGGACTTTTAAGTCAAAGACAAGACTTCCGTTTTAGGACTGTTTAGAATTACTGTACACATAATTTGGTATAATTTTCACCGGGAATTTTCATAGGTACTTGGGGTCAGGACAATTATTTTCGCGTTTTTCTGTAAAACTATGAACATACATATACTATAAAATAAGTGTATTTGCTATTTACTATCAATTCCAAGTTTACTATCCACGGCGGTCACTGATATATTATATAGCCGGAGACTCTCTACTCTATATAATATATCAGTGACCGCCGTGGATAGTTAACTTGGAATTGATAGTAAATAGCAAATACACTTTATTCATAGTATAATTATGTACGTTCATAGTATACAAAAAAACACAAAAATAATTGAAATTCATAGAAAACAACAAAAATAATGGATTTCCACGGCGGTCACTGATATATTATGTAGAGAGTCTCCGGCTATATAATATATCAGTGACCGCCGTGGATAGTAAAGTTGGAATTGATAGTAAATAGCAAATACACTTTATTTATAGTATAATTATGAACCTTCATAGTATACAGAAAAACGCGAAAATAATTGAAATAGATAGAAAACAAAAAAATAACGGATTTCCACGGAGGTCAAAGATATATTATAAAGAGAGTAGAGAGTCTCCGGCTATATAATATATCAGTGACCGCCGTGAATAGTAAACTTGGAATTGATAGTAAATAGCAAATACACTTTATTTATAGTATAATTATGTACGTTCATAGTTTACAGAAAAACGCGAAAATACTTGAAATTAATGGAAAACAAAAAATAGCGGGTTTTGAAAAAAAAGGGGGAGTGCTAAAAATTTCCTCCTACAACACTTTACATACTTTCAACCCCACTCTAAATGCCCGCGATTTCGCGGTTGTGTTCTAGTAATTGTGAATTTTATATTGATTTGGAGTCTCTGAACATATTTCCGTCTAGGGCTGATTTGATGTATAGCCTTACGATAATGTTTTAAATTTGTCGTTAGAACTAGAGATCAAGGCCGCACAGTGAACAGTCACTTTACATTGTAATAGAAATGACCATTGTGCATGCAACACGAACACATTTTCGATTTTTTTAAAGAAATATTAGATATAACTTCATTATGAACAAAAGGAAGTGTGGATTATAAAGCTGTATTTAGCAACCAAAGAGACACAAAACCACAGACTACTATCAGTGAATGATCCTTTATGATGATAATGCATAGCCAATGTGATGAAGTTTAAATTACCTAAAAATTGAAGTCAACACTGCGTTTACCAGATCCGGACATTATTTCAATTTAATTATATTTTCCCATCAAATCTTGCTATGTTCATGTTGACCATTTATACAACGTTTAATTAAGTTTACCGAGGGGGGTGAATCTATATTTTGCTGACGAATGTTTAACGCAAATTCACCTTAGATCGTAAAAGAATAGTTACACCACTTGCATCATATTAACTATGAGTGTGTAAGGCCACAAATCACAAGTTCAAATCAATAAATAAAAGAAGAATGTGTCTGTGGACACGATTGTCCCGCACAAGCATTGCATTTTTTCAAGTTTAAAATAGAGATAGATCTAGAACAGTAAATGCATCACTACCAACAACACTGTCTGCACTGTCTGCATGTTGTTGGTCTTGGCATTGTGTATGAGTTTCATAAAATTTGGATCAAGCAACCTTAAATTAGAGTGCTGAAACGAACAAATAAGCAATTTTCCAATTTATATAGGGGCATAACTATAAAACGGTAAGTGAGTCACTGCCCAAATATTAACAAATTCTCTCAGCAAGTTTTGTTTCTTAACTTTGTGTATGAATTTCGTAAACTTTGGACGAGGAAAACTTAAGTTAGGTTGCAGAAACGAAGACGGAACGAACGGAAGGACGGTCAAGGGTATCACCTAATGTCCTCATTACCTACGGCGGGGTCATAACAATTTTCATGAACTCAAGACAGAGCCATGACAGACTAAGCATGTCCTCCTATGATAACATTTCTCGTCATACTTAAATATACGAAGTCAAACTGTCTGAATAGGTAAATGTACACACAGAAAGAAGACCTTTCTGGTAAATGAAAATATTACATTCATGAGGTATATTCTTCATATACAAAGACTTTAAGATATATGTAGATAAAAGTTAGAAAAATCCTAAACACAAAAAATTGCAGTTTTACACTATTTTACAAATTGAACGTCAAACTGAACAAATTAAACATCAAAAAACAGTTTGAAGTTGTATGTATCAGTTCGCAATAGTTTAAATCTTATTTAAAAAGATACATTTTTTTATTTTGAAAGCGACAAAAGAGTCATGATGTTTAACGAGTCTTTGTTAAAGTTAACTTCAAATAATCTTGTTGATCGCAAATATGATCAGTAAACTTACTTCAGTTCTAAAGAAAAAAATTTACACAAAGGCAAAGCCGGATATCAATAGAAGGTAACGTAAATTTTCACCGACAAGGAAGACAGGTAAAGCTGTGACCAGCTAGAACACTTCCTGCTGTCTTGATCTACTAAATATAGTAACAAAGGGATCATTACGTGCAATGTCAATTTCATGTCACACCTTCATCTACCAAATATGGTGTAGGCCAAGGCTCCGTGTTGAAGGCCGTACTTTGACCGATAATGGTTTACTTTTACAAATTGTGACTTGGATGGAGAGTTGTCTCATTGGCACTTATACCACATCTTCTTATATCTACAAAGGGATCATATCTAAGGAAATTTCAATTTCATGTCACCCCGGCGTCATCTACCAAATATAAAGTAACAAAGGGGCCATTTTGTGAAATGTCAATTTCGTGTCAAGCCTTCGCCTACCATATATGAGACAATATCAGAAAGAGTCTAACTTCCTGGTTCCATCATTCAGCGGCAATTATTTTTAGATCCAATTATCTTTTTGGAAAATTTTAAGTTTCAGTATTAACTAGAGTATGTAATGCACCAACTATTGCCAATTTAACACTCCTTCTTATATTTCTTCCAATAAAATATTATAATATAAATGTTCAACCCCCCAAAAAATCGTGTTGTCCACTTTTGTTTTTCTGACAATGAAATCATTCAATGAATATCCTAATCAAGTAAATATGTTTCCAATTGTCACAATTATGATAGATTATATAAGAAAGTTGTCCCCTATTGATCTGTTTTTTTTTATAACTAAAGCATATCTAAAAAAATTGCATTTTAAAACTTTGACCCAAGGGATAATTTTCTTGTTGTTACCACTGTTTTTTTTACCTGTGGAAACATTTGAAAGACCAAGATTTAATTTCCTATATTGCAATGAGAAGAGCATCATTTCCTGAATGCATGGCAATTCGCATGACTTCACGTGTATAGTTTGAATGGTGGTCAGTTTGAAAAATCCGAGCTTATCCAAGATAAGAATTTATAGAACAATACTTTTGTTGTTCTCTCCTGTTACAGCCTTTTTGTGTACCTTCTGAGAATATTTTAATGTCAACACTATAACATTAAATGTGTTTTTATAGTATCTTATTAAATTGATATGTAGATGGAAGTACACTTCCATACTATTCAAATAAAAGGACAAAAAATACTGTGTAATTCTTTCTGTTACGTTCTGTCATGTTACCTGATAAAAAGTAACAGCATGGTCATAATCAGTAACAGGAAGGATGTTAAAGATAATTTTGCTGATGAAACACAAAGTTAATCTACTGTATGCCAAACAGTTCATTTAATATAATTTATTATTATCATATTAAATAAATCTCTACATAATATACTGTCTTTTGAATGAAAAGACAGGTTTTTGACTTTTGATAACAGCAGAAAACATAGTGCAATTTCAGTATAGTTGATGGTAACAGAAAGGAATTTATTTTTGAATTTTTCATTACAGACAGATTTTTCATCTTGCAAATGAAAGTTTCAAAAGAAAAATGAGTCAGACATTGTTTGCTGTTATCTTCCAATTGTGACCAATTTGTTATTATGTATTTTTCTTAAACTATGAAAACAAAGGAATTGTTTTGAAATAAAGTTCTTCCTGTTACCAACTCTGTCTTGATACTCAAGATTATTTCGTGTTACCGACAAATCGGACGATATTTTAGTATATTTATTAACCTTATGTATTGTAAATGCTAAAATAAATAATTGACATTTGATAAAATATTGCAGTAAACCACAAATAGTATCTTTAATTTATTCCTTATTCCCGTTAGGAACTTTTTAAAATTGATTCACTTTGGTAACAGGAAAGAACTGGAATTTTTGGAACCATTTTTTACATTGCCATAGTTACCACATTTAATAATTTTTTGAATTACAGACAACAGTTCCTGAATCCTCAATGTTTTTTTCTTTTTTTTGTGCTACTAAATTACAGATTTCAAAGACATTTTTGTTTTGTTTTTCCCATTGCCAAAAATAAGACTTTTTCTGATATTGTCTCATATATAGAAACAAAGGGATCATTTCGTGCAATGTCAATTTCATGTCACGCCACTATTTTTCACAATCTGAGGTTCGTTTGGGGAAGTTAAATAATTTATATTTTGTGTTAAAATTTTCATAGATATTATTGATGCAAATTTTAGCTGCAGTATAAAAACAATTTCAGGTCAATGTCAGAAAAGCATCTTCATTTCTGTATTTGGCACGAAACTGTTAAAGGACTCATCAAACGTCGCCCAGTTTCTTTATAACTCATACAAAAAAGTTGATATTTTTCTGACATTGACCTAATATTGTACATTATCACGACAAATGCTCTTTAATACGAAGTTAGAAATACTTTAAAGTGTGATTATAGTGAGTAACTATATTGTCTGGTCAAGTGTCTGTTATTATCATTAACCATATTATCACGGTATCTGACGTTTCAAAATAATATTTGTAAGTATTAAAACATCATATTTGAAGCATATTACTAGGGTGACCTTCAAGAATATGAATGTTTGGTTGGTTGATTGATTAGTTTTTAACACCACTTTCAGCATTACTGTGCTATTTCTTGGCGGTCAGTTTTTATTGGTGGAGGGAGGCGGAGTTTTCGGAGAGAACTGACGACCTTCGTAATGAAAATCGACAATCCTAGGCAATTAAGATTGCAGCTCAAATAGTTTTTATGACGGCCAATGTGTTTTAGAACGCAACTGCCTAGTGCAAGATTCGCACACACAACCTCAGAGAGGAATATTTTAGTGTTAGATACAAGATTTGTTTTTTTACAGTAATAGGGTGCAAACATATGAAAAAATAAGGGCAAAAATTAAAGAATTGTCAAAACATATAACTGATAACAGAAAAGAACAATGTTCAGAATACAGTTATCAATTAATTACAGAAAAGCCATTATTTTTAAAGATAAAGAATAATGAGCGAAAAGATAAGAATACAGAAATGAAGGACCCCTATCAATGCCCTATTTCACACCACTTGTTGCGGAGTTTAAACAGTATTTTAATTAAATTAATTGAATTGCATTGTTCAACAGGCAAAGCCTATGTAAGCCCCCTCCATAAAACAAGGTACAATATATTACATTCAAACAAAACAACACATACACAAACATAATGACAACTACTTGTTATTGAAATTTCTTAACATGCTGATACGAAGGTTTTCGATTCAAATGACCTTTTTGTTAAGTAAAGTTTTATTTGATTATTTCTCCTATTTGCCTTTGAAAACATTTTTTTAACTATTTTATGACGAATACCAAAATTCTCGGGAAAGAAATAAACGTTTTAAATCCAACGTCGAATCCGCTCAAATAGTTTGTATGACGGCCAATGTGTTTTAGAACTATATACAAATAAATTACGAATAGTACAAATACGTATACGAAAACAATACTTTATAAATCCAATAAAAAGGCTTCCGAGCATATACATATATATATATATAGTATTAATGATACAATATTTTTTAAGATATATTACACTGAAAATAAATGAAGAACTAAATATCCTCCATATAAGATGGTGTTAAAATATGTAAATAAAAACAGCAACATCGTGGCCTGAAATAGAATGCAGAAAAGACAAATACAACAATAAAACATCACACAGAAAACCAAAAATTGGGAAGCACGAGCCGAACAAGAATCGAGGATGAACTCAAGTGCTCCGAAAGGGAAGGCAGTTCCTGTTTCAATTGTGGAACCCGTCTTATTGCTCTAGCAAGTAACAATTCGGTGACAGTCGCATTTCGTAATGCAACAATCAAGGAAAAGATGATCCGTGATCATCTGTTACACAGACTAATATCCATAGCGGTCATTCAAATCATGATAGCGCCCGTAAAACTGTACAATATAAAGATATATTAGATATAAAAAGAATGTCCAAAACATTTACTAGAAATATATTTGAGATGTGATCTTTTGAAAATGTATTATACACATGCATATATACACGTCGTTTTATTAGAAACAATGAAAATAGGCTAGAAACTTTTGTTTAAAAAACTGATGTTTCATATGGTCTCCAAATTCTCAAAAATTCAAAAGAAGTCTCGTTCTCATATTGTCTAAAGACAATTGATCATCACTATTGTTTTGTGACATATCAAATACAGAGACATCACTCCATATTAACCGTAAATCTGTTGGAGTGTCTTCGATGCAAATATCCAGTGCAACAATTATAACTTTCAGGAGAGAACGACACGATTTATCTTCCTTTGCTTGATCTATTTCTTAAGCGGCAAATGGTTTAGACATGAAATCAGAAGTCACAACAAATATGATATGACGGCTGCTAGATATCGTATGAGCAATTTGTTCATAGATTGACTTTCCACCAACAAAATTTCTATTTTGTAAAGCGGTGATACAACAGCTTTTGAATCGTATAGAATTGAGTTTCAAATATCTTAATCCAGGTCCAAAAACTGGGTGTCCGTACAAATCAATACTCAAGTTTCGTAATTTTATAGCCGGGTAAAATGGCGTTCCGACTATATGGGAATTAAGAAGGAATATTTCGCTCCTTAAACTTTTATTTTAGCAGTCCGGCAAGACCAAACAACAAACTCCAAACCAAATGTCAAGTAACATACAAACAATAACAATATATATAAGCACAACCAATTAAAGGATTAAGAAGATTAACATATGCCAAATAGAAATAACAATAGATTAGAAGAGTAATTAATGTCCGACACGTATAAGTAAATTATTGTCTAAACTGTTACAGAGAATAAATAATTAAATGAATAGAGTAAATAAATTAAAGTCCTTTGTCCAAAATTATGACACATAATCCGTGTGAAACACTTATGCCTAAATTTACGACAAAGTTCAGAATAATAAAATAAATGCAAAACAAGAATATACATTAAAACAATTGAATTCATAAATGTTGTTTAAAAACTAATTTCATTGCACAGTCCAAATTGTCCGGTCATATATTCCCGCGGCCCTTGAAGACACGACCCGGGTTTTACTGTTCATCTAAAATTATTCCGAAAGTTTCTTCTGTGGTTGTGGCGTCCTCTGTAACGATAGTTTTGGTTTGAAAAGTTTTCTTCTCTTGTATTTTTCCTAAAATTGTCCAATCTCGAAATTCACTCGGTCGTGCCTGAGTCTTACGTTATCTATGAATTCCTTGTTATATTCTAAGGTTGGAAAGAAGTCCATCAGTTCTATGGTATTAAGTTCCGCACAAGAAAAACATTGACATAGCTTTCTGTTCTTTGAATTTTTTCATTCTTTCTGCGTCACGACGTAACTTGGATTTCGATTTAACCTTAACAACTTTCACGTCCGGTTGTCTGTGAAAATTACACATTCTGGCGTAATGTCCCAAACTTCTACACTTATAGCAAAATGACGTTTTTGCTATACATTGTCAAAAATGAAATTGATTGTTCACAGTCTTTCCACAAAACTTACATAGGTGGTTGTCCATATGTTGAAAATTTCTTGTCTGAAAGGTAGTTCCATGATCAGACATCTGGTATCTCCAGTCTCGGCCAAAATTTCTGGTTCTCGGCGTATCCATTTTTCTGTTTGCTGGGGGATCAGCTTCACAGGTAGAACAAGGTATCCGATAGATGCGATGCCCGGATGTCCTAACACCAGATATAGCCAGGTAAAATGGCGTTCCGGCTAAATGGAAATCAAAAAGGAATATTTCGCTCCTTAAACTTTTATTTTAGCAGTCCGGCAAGACCGAACAACAAACTCCAAACTAAATGTAAAATAACATACAAACAATAACAATATATATAAGCACAACCAATTAAAGGATTAAGAAGATTAACATATGCCAAGTAGAAATAACAATAGATTAGAAGAGTAATTAATGTCCGACACGTATAAGTAAATTATTGTCTAAACTGTTACAGAGAATAAATAATTAAATGAATAGAGTAAATGAATTTAAGTCCTTTGTCCAAAATTATGACACATAATCCGTGTGAAACACTTATGCCTAAATTTACGACAAAGTTCAGAATAATAAAATAAATGCAAAACAAGAATATACACTAAAACAATTGAATTCATAAAATGTTGTTTAAAAACTAATTTCATTGCACAGTCCAAATTGTCCGGTCATAATTTTATGATCCGTTGAAATACCTCATCTGGATAAAACAGATACCCTCTTTTATCTGATGAATCCATATTTAAACTAAAATCAAGGTTGATAATATTTCGTATATTTGTCAATATAAATAAACCATCGGTCGATATATTTAGTGCGTTTCCGGCTAACGTTACATTTTCCAGACTATTCAAGCCATTAAAGCCTTTAGGTTGCACGGTGTGTACTTTACTGTTGTCAAGCTCAAGTTTTTTCAAATGCCCGTATCTCGCAATGATTTATTCAAAATAACACACAGGTTGTTTTCACTCAGATCCAAGGATTCAATGTCTATTGGTAAATCTTGCGGAATACCTGTTAAATTTTGAGTGTGAAGTTCCAGTGGGAAGAATAAATGCAGCCAGCAATAAACTTGAAAATTTCATATTTCCCTGTAAGGAAAAGATAAATAGCATTAATTTTTTGAGTTATGAAAATATTTTAAATTGAAAAACAAAATTTTAAGTTTATGATATAGTTTCTTAAAAAATCAAATTCCAATAAACTGTAGTATTTGACATCTTTTAAATTTTGACACTGCTATATCACGTACCGTACGTATCATTGCCATCGTCTTCGTAGACTTCAGACGAATGACAAAGAGCAAGGAATCGCTCCTGCTTATATACCACAATGGTAGCCGTATCATTCTTGAAGGAGGGGTGTTCTTCCAAAGTGCCTCATTACTCGTATTAGAGTTTCCACTGGAACACCCCTTCACATTTGACCTGACCCAAGGTTAACCTACCAAATATCTTATTCTTTTCTATGTTTTATTAAAGTATATACAAATACATGAAATAAGGCTTCTGCCGAACTGTAACTAAGGTAAAATATCGAACCTAAGATACAATATCATCACATTACCAATATATCGACGTTCATGTACATGTATACATCAATTCAAACTACATACATGTACGCTTACGTCTCAAAGCCGTTATACGTGACTGAGTAGGTTGATATGTACCGATTATCAGGTTGTCTGATATCGTAAAATATCAGATGAGAGTCACAATATGAAGCTTTTTGTCGAGTGAGCGCAGCGAACGAGTTCAAAAAGGCTTCATATTGTGTCGAACAGCTGATATTCTACATTATCAATATGCAGACAACCAGATAATCGATTTATCGGGTTGTATTTGCGTAATTTGCATGATAGAAACAAGTGTTTTCTTTGTTTTACCAGCAAACCGGAAGACGTCTTTATAAGTTCGGGTCAAACTTATTAACGTCGGTTCATACATTATGACGTTTTTGATATGTCCGGGTCGAAGTTATTAAGGCCGGGTCAACGTATTTGACGTCACAAATCCGTGATATGCAATTTTATTAAGAGCAGAACAGAGTGATATAGAAAGTGGGACGACCGATAAAGGCGAAGGGAAGGACAATACACACGGATTATGTTGACGGCATTTTTAAGTTAAAATTTGGAATGAAAACAAAATCCAATTGATGTGCCTAGTAACACAAAAAATCCTACTATCTGTGACAGAAAAATGGTTTATAAGTACCAATTATCAGGTTGTCTGCATATTGATATTGTAAAATATCAGCTGCGAGTCACAATATGAAGATTTTTGTCGAGTGAGCGCAGCGAACGAGTTCAAAAAGGCTTCATATTGTGTCGAGCAACTTGATAAGTTTTTTTACATGTTTTGTTTTTTGAAAAACTTTGTGTGTAAAAACAGTCATATAAACCAACTATGAAAATGAACTAATTTGCATCTTAAAGACAACACTGGCATACATGTAGCTACAATAAACCCTATAACATTTTGATGTTGGATCAGAAAGTTCTTCTCATTATTTTCTTATAAATTCAAAACTTTGAATTTCCCAAAATTAATTTATGAAAATGGCCCTGGTGTAAAGTAAATTCAAGGGAATGTGACCCTACCACTTTAAACATGATTTCAAAATTTAATGTTCAGAAATAGAAAGTTTGCATCCATGGAAACAATATCACAGAAATGGTAGAGAAATAGGTAAACTAAAATAAAATACATAATCTTGAATTTGATTCATTCTTCCGAGAAAACACTAAATGTTTGCTGGAATCAATGTTTATCCACATTTACACAGTGAATTTTAACATTGTACTAATAAATAAATAAATAGCTCAAATAGATTATAAGCCTAACATGATTTAATGCATTAAAGTCCTCTTTTAATTAAACCTATGTTATGTAGTGCGGTTGAATCCGGTTCAACATCGGGCTATTTCAGGTTATCAGGGTGTAAGGTCGGACCTGTAACATTGTTTTTTGTTTATAGTTGTAATAATTGTTAGATGATAAATTAGATGTACAGTTTGAAAGGACTTGTCTTATTTACTCCCCGTCAAAGGCAAGATTATATAACCTAACTGAAACGTCTGTTCTTATTTTCAATGGGATTCTGTTATTTCTTTTAAAAACCATCAACTAGTAAGGTTTCTCCAATTTTGAAATTCGACATTTTTTAGAAATGATCAATTTCCCGAAAATGTGAAAATCGTTTATTTTTGGAAAAAGAGGGAATTCCCCTTTTACACCGTCCAATCAAAATTGTCTCGTTTACATTCACAACAGTAAATGACTTGAGTTGACGACATTAATTGGTGCGTCTGGACAGGTAAAGTAACACGATTACCATGTTATGCAAGCATAGATAACATGTACGAAAAAATATATTTATTTCAAAACAAAAAGTCTAGTTGAAAAAACAAAGAAAGCTACGACTGGATCCGTTCGTGTTCTGAAGAAATGCGTATGCGGATGAAAAATGGTCAGAAATTAAAAACTAAAGACAAACACCCCCATAAAATAAGAAAATAAATAAACAAACAAACAAACAAACAAACAAACAAACACAAAATGTTATTGTTAATTGTGCCCATTATTGTATTCAAACTTAAGAGTCCCCTGTCCTCGGTTTTAGAACCGTTTTTAAAAAGGATTCAAGTTTACTTGTATAGTGTCTGGATCATAAGGACTTGACTTCAGGTCCGATATATAGCCCGTTAATCGTCTCCGTGCATTAAAAAAAAACGTATGCCCCTACTATTCACTGGATCCAACTGGATATTTCTTTTTAAATGCACGTAGACGATTAACGGGCTATATATCTGACCTGTAGTCAAGTCCCTATGGTCTGGATGTATCAAGTTGGCGTAATGATACATATGCGATTTAGACTATATCAATTAACTCTATAAACTGTGTATTTAAAAAAAAAATCAAAATAACTTCATCTCCCAATGTAAAAGAAATGTTTCCCAATGTAAAAGAAACGAATGTCTTCTTCTAATTTTTTGGCAACTTTTTGCACAATCTCCCTTCTAAAAGTTTTTTTTTTTTTAATTTTCTTTTTGTCCCGGTTGGATGTGCGTGTGGAAAATAATCACATAATTCATTTAATCAACTTTTCCTAAGTACTGTTCTCAACCCAGATACCAGACAGAAATATTGCACCTATTTAGTTTGAAGTTAGGCAAGTGCTATTCCAAAGTTTTAACCTACTTGTATGGCATTGTTTGAGAAATTTGTTTTACCATGCATTGCTTCAATCTTTCGGAATTCGTTTTTTTTTTCAGGAAAAAAAAAGAAAAAAAACACCAATTGGTGTATAAATCAACTCCTACAATGTACTACATCCTTGAATTTTCACACAATAATAACACATACATTGCAGTTATGCACCTTCTATATTTAAATTGTTTGACGATTTTTACCCTATTTTCAAGACCTTTAATCAGCAATTTTTTTAAAAGATAATAACCATTTTTTTATCCCAGATCTTTTGGAACTTCACAAACTTATTGAGGCTGTGCACCTTTCATTATCGAGTTGTTTAAAGATTTTTTTCCATTTCTCCATTTTATATTTTAATATCTATTTAATCTTTGGTAAAGACAATTCTCCACTGTTTAAAAAAATGTTCTGCAGAACCCGACCATTTGAATCTTTGATCCATTTTTCTATTCATAAATTATGTTAATTTATTCTAAATTTTTCTTAATAAAAACTTTGAACAAAACAGGTAATTTTCATTTGCGTATCAACGATTTTGAAAGGGGGCAAAATAGGCAACGTTAGGAGTTGGGCATTTTAAAAATCTATGCATTTAGCATATATGTAGCTTCATAAGCCCCCCCTTTAAATCCACCGCTGATTCTATTCTGAAATATTTATTCCCCATGTCATTGTTTACTGCTGTAGCTACTGAAACATCTGTATATATCTGTTTAATAGTTTATTATGGTTTTTATATTTAATTGTTAATGTTTAAATTTTAATATGATAGATCTCTTATTGATTAAGATATTTTTTGTGAGCAATATTTTAATTTGCAATGTACATTGTATCTATATCAAACCCAATTCCCATAGCACATGTTTTCCCCGTGGAATAAAGGGAACCACGTCTATTTGTATACCTTGATGCATAATCTTGGCTTGCGGATATATTTATTTAATTTTATCTATATCAATTATACCTATAAATTGTGTATTTATAAAAATAATCAAAATAAACTTAAATTCCCTTTGTTAAAAGAAATGAATATCGTCTTCAATTATTTTGCACTTTTTAGATAATCTACCTTCTTAAAGTACTTCTATGTATTTGTTTAGGCCGGGTTGGACGAAGTCCCAATCCGACATAAAATATTGTGATGACAGGTGGGCGTACGGGCGTGCGGGGGAAAAGTAAGTAACTAATTTGTGTAATCGAATCCTCCCACAGTTCTCAACCCAGATACCAGACACTTCACAGAAAATTGCACATATTTTGACGTTATACAAAGCTATTATAGAATTGGGAACTTAAGATAAATGTCGCGTAGGGAAGCGGAAGTCCGAACGCATCTACGTTGGCCATTTCAGTATATTTTGTCATTCGGAATATCTCCGATTTTCCTTTTTTTTTTGGATCGCCTGCATTAACCAGATATGTCATTTGTAACGTCAATGAGACTACTAATTTTGACCACTAAAATTTGACCTTTACTCTTACAAAAACGGATGTTTTTTTTTCTTAGATAAATGTTAGACGAAGGGTAGGACTGAATATAAAAGTAAGAAAATATGATATGATTGCGAATGAGACAACTATCCACCAGAGACTATATGACATATGAAGTACATATATTTAAATGTTAAATGTTAATGTTGTATGCAACAACCGAAGGAAGTCCTGGTATTGTGGTTAGTTTACAGTCATTTCTAGGCTTCGGTCAAGATATTGAGCATATCTACATGTATATTTGACCTTCGACGTTTGTGGAAGTGCATGTTAATGTACATGTATATGAATGAATCTGCGCTGGTTGTTTATATAATGCTTATGCACAGCAATACCGCTATACACTCTTAATTGATACAGAATAAAATATGTCAACATTATTATTTTTAAAACAATTTCATGATACTCAGTAGTTAGTTACCCCATAAGTATCTTCAAACTGTACCGGATTACTTACAAACCTTTGATAAGGGGGGAATAATTGAGTCAAATACAAGGTTTTGAAATACAAATCGCAATTCAGGCCTTTCCAGTCATACGAGGTTGCAAACAAAAGGGTCGAGGTCGTTTTTAGTAGTACAGGTAATAACACTTCTGTTCCGAGATAGTTCGTTTTCCGTGTTCGATTTCATTTTACATACAAACGACACGTGATGACGTCAGAAATCTATGCAATGTTGAAATCGATACAACGTCGCTAACTGATTTATGACATCATCTAAAGGTAGGTTTTTATGAGGATAAGCGGGTAAGCATACTAGCACAATTTGAAAGAAAGTTTGCCGCGTAAATCTATTTAAATTGTTCCTTTCAGGCTTTTGCTTAATTCCCTGTATGTGAAATACGAATGCTATCAATGATCATGATGTCAATTATGTCACTTTTCAAACTCCACATTGAAACAACAACTATCTCGGAACTCTTCTATACACTGTACTATAATACACCAGAAACCACATTGAACATAGCTATATGTAAAGACTAACAGTCTAACACATCTTTTGTCTTACTTACAGCGTCTTCAGATCTTCATTTTAATCACAACAATGGAGAAAGCAAGTGTTACAGCGAAACATGTCAATTTTGTTGGCAGGCCTATGAAAGGTATTGGAGTAGGAGAAGTGCCGGGGATTGGTAATAAATCGAAAGTCAGCTTTAGTAGAAGGGGAATAACTGAAGTAAGTATAGATAAGTTTTGTATCTAATGACTAAGCTGCTTTGTAGCAACTAAGTTCTGCCTTCTGAAATTTTCTCTCTATTGGCATAACTGGTACGCATTAATAATAAAAATACTGTAGAGTCATTTATTTTCGTGCGTACCAATTTTCGTGGATTGAGGAAAACTAACAGGTTCGTGGATGTTTAATTTCGTAGTTTTGGCAAAGTCTGTAATTCGTTGAACACTTAAATTTGTGGTTCCCCTGTACCCACGAAATCCACAAATATTGGTATAATGCAACGAATATTAATGAATCCACAGTCATGTGAAAAGGGAGAAGATACACTACACTACACTACACTATACTTCTACACCATTATACAGAAGTTTTCGTTTTAAAGGTGGTACATAACACTACAGGGAGAAATCTGTAAAAATCAGCTGAACGTTTTATTGTTAAGGGCATACGATACAGTTACAGGGGAGGTAATGACGTTGCTAACATAAAATGTTATTTTAGCGACGTCAAACTGTGACATATCGGGAAAAGATGTATTTTTCGACTGATTTTTATCATTCAAACTGATTTAACTTGAAAACGAGTTCATGGACCCCTCTTTTTTAAAATGACATTCGGTTTGATTACGTATGAAGGTTATTTGTACCAATTTTCATGAAAAAGTCAATAATGCAATTTTTTTAAATTTGATAAATATACAGCAAAAAATGACGTTTTTATCTACATTCATGAACATTTGATAAATTTGAGTTATTTCTAAACAAAATATTTCATAAATTTATAGAATACTTATATAAAACAGAAATTACAAATAATTTAACAAAAAACAGCTTGTGTTTATCTTTTAAAACAAAAAAGTTATGCATTTCTGTCGGAAGGAAAAATGCGTCCACAAATCCGAATTTTGAGCAAATATCTGAAATTTCGAACTCATTTTACTCAAAAAGTAGCACATGAAGGTATATTTTTTATTACATATTTGATTTAATCAGGTAAAAAAAAGCCAATTTGCAAATTTTCATCAAATTTTCATTATGGGATCAAAACTATATCGTATGCCCTTAAGGAAATATTAAGCTTCTCAATGATCAAAATAAGTGTTTGTCAAACTGCTATATATCCAATGACATTTTTCCGATAAAGTGTGTGGTTCAAGATTTTTGATTTTTTTTTTATTTTTGTCAAAGGTTCAAAGTAAATATTTTGTCAAAATTTTATAAAAAATAAACGAGCCAAATTAATTTTACTCACGGTGTTTGGTACCACCTTAATCAAATGGTTGAATGAAAAAAATGATAGCAATTTCATTTGCTGCAACTCATATAAAGCCTTGTTATACAATTACACGGTAAGTATGCTAGATGGGTACCCCCATAGTCTTTCTTTTCTATTATATACACTTGCGTCCGGCTACATTTCATTTAAAAGAGAAAAAAATGTCGTTACCTAGAAAATATAGTTTCTCGCTGCATTGAAGACCCATTGGTGGCCTTCGGCTGTTGTCTGCTCTATGGTTGGGTTGTTGTCTCTTTGACTCATTCCCCTTTTCCATTCTCAATTTTATTTGCTTTAGATAAATAAAAAAAACTGATACGGAAATATCCCATAGGGAACTGGCTTAAGGTAAATCTAATTCCCTTAAAACGTTTCTAGATTTGGTTTTTTCAGTTAAACGCAGGAAACTATAAAATTTACGACACAAGAATTTAGTTACCCATTGTTATTTTCATTTTATTGGACAGTGACGTTCCTTTGGTCCTTTAACACGATTTTTATATATCCCTACTCGTTTGTTATGCCCGTGTCTGAAGTGACGGCTTACATTTAAATGAAAGTAATCTATGTATATCTGGTAATTAATAAAGTCGTGGATTTCGTTACCACAAATTACGTAAAAATTTTTCTTAATTCTTTATAGATACAAAAGTTTCGACCTGTAAAAACCTTATTACAGACGGGAACACCAGATTTGTACACCACTGTTGTATATAGAGCCCGTAATTTTAGATACGATTCATTTAAACTCATTGATTCTTTGAATGAATTATTCTGAAAGGTTACCAATTTAATACTGTACTAAGATCCTTGAATATTTTCTCTATCATGTAAAAAACAACTTGGTTTTTAATAAAGTAAAACATAGCTAAATATGTATTGCTATACTGGTATGAACACGTTGCTCCACAAAATGAAGTCTAGAAGAAAAAAATCTATATCTTTATACTAAGGACGAGCCATAAGAAACAGCACAACGAATGAAGAAAGTGGTAAAATTCTGCATTATGATTCAATTGGTACAACTTGATTCATGCACTACCATAAAGTAATTAGCTCTGAATCGTAAAAATGTGCAACAATAGATTCGCATTCGTGCCATTCAAGCATTATCTTGTTCAGTTTATTTGTAAAATTGTCGCAAATTGATATATTAAATTACACAGTAGTAAATTATTAAGCCAGAGTCTGACGAAGCCGCATTTAATTCAGCGAGTAACAATATTTTGTCAGGTGTCACTAAATTAAGTTTTGGAAAGATTTTCTTAATTTTCTTTCATTGTGTGTTAGAGTCTACAACGGCCGAGGACTGTTTCATAAAATTGCATGTTTTTCTTTAAATTTAGGCACAACAGCTCTTTGGTCAATGTTTAATACGTGATATGAACAGGGTAAGGTGTAAACATTTTCTTGAGACATTTGGATTAAACCAGAAGCAACAGACTGATGCATTCAATGCTTTCAAAGACTGGGTCGACCAACATCTGTAGAAAAGAAAAGTATACAGCTATCACGAACTATATTTAAGTTTAGATTAATATATAATCAATTAAACATTGATCAATAAATCAACGAATGTTATACTGTACATGTCCAAATCAGGAACCAATTCAAGGTCCTCCATGAAATTTGTGTTCTTAGAAATAAAAGATTATGACAGACCTATTGTATGTTCCATATGATTGATGTATATTGGCTTCTAAAATAACATTACTACAATATTAAATACAAGGAGATGTGGTATGATTGCCGATGAGACATTCATCCACCAAAACTCAAATGAAGTGGATGTAACCAATTATAGGCAACCATACGGCCTTCAACAATGAGAAATCCCATACCGTATAATCGTCTATAAATGGCCCCGACATGAAAAATATGAAACAATTCAATTGAGAAAACCAACGGCCTTATTTACAACAAAACAATTTACGAAAAACAAATATGACAGACATGAACAAACATCAAGCACCTGACTTGGGACAGGCATATACAGAATGTGGCGGAGTTAATAGAAATAAGAAGATGTGGTATGAGTGCTGTTTGTGAGGGTCAACCCTACCCTAACAGCTTTCTTCACTTTATTTTCAAATCTCTTGTACAATTTTATTATTTTTTACAATACGTCATCTGACGATATTTTATAGGCTTTTGTCTCTCCTTGGTTTGGTTGAAAAAGCGAGACTAGGCGAAATGTACTAGGCGGGGGCGGCGGCGGTGGCGTCAAAGATGTATTAGTTTGTTATTAGGTCTGTTTAAAGTCAATAATATTTGGTATACAGATGTATTCGTTAATTTTATCCCTCGCTAACGCCCGAGAAAAAATTATAATATTACGGCCCAGGCCATGTGAAAATTTCCAACAAATCTATGGCTTGCAGGAATTATTTCTTAAATGAAGGCTTTCGACAGGAAAACAAATGTATGATTGATTGATTACTCGATTGATTGATTGGTGTTTAATGCTACTTTAAGCACTATTGTGTTATTTCGTGGCGGTCAGTTTTAATTGGTGGAGGAAGCTGGAGTGCCCGGAGAGAGACGCATAACGATCCTAGTCAATTAAAATTGGAGTCGAGCATACTTGCAACGTGTGGGATTCGAACTCATAACCTCAGTGTTGACAGGCTAGAGATACAGTAGTGCGACTACTTCGACCACTCGACCACCGAGGCCCTACAAATGTATGAAGTTTCATTGTTATGTGTAGTTTCCCAGTCTGATCAAGAAATATTTAGATGCGCCTTTCCACAATCAATACCACTTCATTGACTCTCGAGGCCATTATATTGGAAAATCCAAAACCTGATACAAACGTCGAAGAGCTAATAGCACTAAAACAAAGAATACATAAACTATAGCCACATCCGCACAAGAAATCAAAGCTTTGCACGAGGGAGATATGTTCCTTTAAAAAATATACGTATTTTCATGCTGGTAACAAAGTACTAGCACTGAGCTGTCAATACTTCTGAGACTAACAGTCCACTATCCTAGGTATCGACCCAGGTGTTGTAATGATAATTATCACATGCATCAAATTAGCTACAATGTATGACTGGGTACGACATAATGATTTCTTAAGCTTTTCTCTTGCTTTTAGTCACTACAAGAAATTATTTTTATGATATTGTTTATTCATTATCGTTTTGTTTGTGCTTATACACACACTGAGCTGCTTTTTAGTGTGTGAGTCTACTATGGTGAGTTACAGATCGAGTTTACGTTTTGTTCCGCTCCAAGTGATTTTTGCCAAAATTACGGGTTTTGGACTTTGAAAATATCGTTTGGTTCTGCTCCGCTAATTTTTGTCGAAAAAAATGGACTTTTGACTTTTGTGAAAATAACAGTTATACGGACTTTTTTTCTAAACACCTTCACATATTGAGCTGATTTTTAGTAGGTGAGTCTACAAAGCTGAGTTACCGATCGTGTTTACATTTGGTTCTGCTATGAAAATAACAGTTATATGGACTCTTTTTTCTTTTAAACGCCTTCACATATTGAGCTGATTTAAGTATGTGAGTCTACTTTGATTAGTTACAGTTCGACTTAACGTTTTGTTCCGCTTCAATTGATTTTTGCCAAAATTACGGGTTTTGGACTTTGAAAATATCGTATATTCACATATTGATATGATCTTTAGTATGTGAGTCTACTATGGTGAGTTACAGATTGAGTTTACGTTTGGTTCTGCTCCGCTAGTTTACGTTTAGTTCTGCTCCGCTAGTTTACGTTTAGTTCTGCTCCGCTGATTTGAGCCGAAATTACTGGCTTTAGAATCTTGAAAATTTCCTGAAAATAACCATTATATAGACTTTCATTCTAAAATATCCCCTTTTAAATATGGCTTCAGGCATTTGCTGCGAGCGGGTATATTTGTGTCGATCCGACATATGCAGCTAGTATATTGTATACCGTTACGAAATAGTGTTATGGATCCATACGAACAAAGTATTTATCTGACACACATTTATACACTCCCCACAGGACGGTACAATTACGATATGCACACCCATAACCATTGGATTATTCATACATAAGAAACTAAGATTAGGTCCTTTTGGTCATATACCTCACGTTTAGAGTTTTTTTACATTCCTGGCTTTCACTTTTCGGTGGTATGATTGTCCCTGGTTAAAGTTATTACAAACATGCACTACGGTCGCACCGAATTAATAAAGAAATGTTCATGCAATGTTAAATGTAGCTAGGTCTGAATTGTATTGACCGTGGCACATAAACACAAACAACTTTAATTGACAAAGAGAGAGACACACACAAACATTGTAGATGCCATTATATTTATAAAACCCTTTTCTATATTAATTTGCAAAATTAAAATAAGAATATAAAATCACGCCATCTATTCATCATTGTACGTTGACACTTATCATTTTGTAAATAATATACTATAACAATGGAAATACATATATTAACATATAAAAGAGAGACGAAAGGTATCAAAGGGACATTCAAACTTAAGTCGAAAATAAACTGACAACGCCATGGCTAAAATAGAAAAAGACGAACAGACAAACAACAGTACACAAAACACAACATATAAAAACAAAAGATTGAGAAATACGAACCACACCAAAAACTGGAAGTGATCTCAGGTAAATCTGTTTTAAATTCAGATAATGAGTCGTATGTTCAAAATATGTTTACTCAACATTATTTTTTCTCTCTCTAAAAAGTATTTTATCTTGATTTACAAGTGTGGACACAGATCAGTGTGGAAAGTATGTTTGGATGTTTGACAGTGTTTTCAGTTCTCTGTTTTTCCCCATAGGTTCTATTTTACACTGTGTTGCACAGTGACAGCCAACCTGTACCAAACACTAAAGATTAGTAGTGTCGTTTATTTAATATTTAGTTTTAATGTTCAAGACTTTCATGGAGATGACACTAATTTAGATCAGTGCCGACCGTTCATAGATTTTATTTAGCTACATTTGACACTGCTTTTAATATCTAATCTACATCTTGGTGAACGTATGAGTGCTTCATGTATATAATATGTACATTCCTGTAAATAAATTTTGTGCATGTGCAACATTCCGGTGGAGGATTTCTTTTCAACATTTTAACTTTGGAATTACTTTTTTGTGAATACATTATCATTTTAAAAACTGGTCCGTTAAGGGAACATAGCTAGCTGTGTGTGCTCCAACGCTGGAGGGATTTACGTAAAGAAGAAGAAGATTGCATGGATTACCAAATGATTCTGATAAAATATGTTCCACAACTTTGATTTTGGATAGCAGCAAAAACTCAAAATTAAAAGAGGAACACATTAGGTGCATTTCTGCATGAATTTATTTTATTATGCGAGATGGTATCTGAGAACCTGCATGCATGTACTATTTGTATGGTTCTATTTATGTTCCTTTGTGGTGGTCATTTCTTACTTGGTTTTGTCTACAAAAACTGTAAATAGTTAAGCATCTTCCCAGTATCGTTAGTAAAAGATTTCGTTTAAATGTCGAAATTGTTTCTTAGAAGATAAATAATGCTTTTGAGTAATGAAAATTTACCAGAAATAGCAGATAACAATACAGATGCTCATAACTCCTACAAAAGTAAACTGATAAAAAATTATTGTTGTTATGAACGTCTACATAATATGTTCTAATTATCTACAAAGTTTCCCGAAATTCTGTTGTATGGTTTCAGAGAAGTTGCAATGAAAAGAACTGGACCTATGAACAAACGGACTGACGGGTCAAAAACGTTATACTTATTTGCTTTGTTGTGTGGGGTATAATAACTTGAATATTGATTTACTAACACTTGGTTGATAGCTAGATAATTGTACATGATGGTTGCATTTTCATTATGACTAGTAACAACAATCTTAAGTTATCAGCCTTTGAACTCAATTATAAAAAGTTGCTGCAGCTCTTTATCGGAAGAGTTCTCATAGGGTATTAGTTATCCTCCTTTTGTTTTTCAGCTCCTGGTTTAGCTGTCATACGATAAAAGAATTAAATTCTAACACTTTTATTTTATTATATAAAATAACAAACGAAAAGTAAAAAAAATAGTTAACATTGCTCATTCTATCCTTTTATAGCAAATACGAAGATTTTCATCAGAGGTGTCTCAAAAATTCAGCAGAAGTCTGGTTTTCAGATTGTCTAAAGCCAAACTAACTTCATTCGAATGTCGAGGCCATTCAATAACAACAACATCACTCCATAGTGCCTGTAATTCTCGTGGTATGTCTTCAATGTTTATGTCTAAGGCAATAACAATTATATTCTGTAGCGAACGTGATGACCTGGCTTCTTTTGTCCGGTCTATTTCATACGCTGCACAAGGTTTAGACATATAATCGGAGGTCACGACGAAAATGATTTGGCGACTTCTGTTTATAGCAATACCTATTTGTTCAAACGTCGATCTGCCACTTATGAAATTCTTGTCTTCTACACATACTCGGAAACCCCATTTTGTTTCCAGTTGCTCTATTAAAGTCTCAAGAACCCATGTATATCCATCGTATCCATAAGAAATGAATACGTCATAATCATAATTCAACTTCAAGCTGTTCTCCACAATTCCTCGAAACTTCCGGTAGCAGAAAAATATGATTCTCCATCGGAAGTTGTATATTACTATAGTAGGAAGAAGAACCATAAAGAAAGATACTAAAAGTATGACACCAACTTGTAACCAAACGAAAGCATCGCAATTACCGAAAATTGCATGGTAATTCATTAAAACCGTGTCAGTGTTACTGAAGGATCCATTGCTCAATCGACAATAGTACGTCGTATTGTCCAAATGTACCATGGTACTATTCAACCATCGAACAAATTCTCTGTGTTCACACGAACAAGAGAAATCATTTTTCCGTATCTTGAGTGAAAAATATCCAAGTTTTACTTGTTGGGCATCAAGCCATGAAGTAAACTCTGGGAAGAGAGTAAATATTCGGTTCCCTTTCAGATCTAGCGATTTTAGTCTTGGCAGATCTGTAATAGCAGTAGGAATATGACTCAGACGATTTTCTGAAAGTCGTAGGTGAGTTAGAAGGTCCAAATGCCTTATGAATGATGATGGAAAAGTAAACATATAGTTCGAGTGTAAATCTAAACGCTCTAAATTTGGAGTATTTGTAAATATATTAATGTTCTCATCTATAGTACGATAGAAATGTGCATCCCTTATGTACAGTTCCTTAAGCACTGGGAAGAAAGGCAGGTTTTTCTTCTTAAAGTAAAGCTCACAGTCAATTCCTGAGATGTCTAAAAATTCCAACTGTATCTCTTGATTGTACAAATAAATATCAGGAAAGCATTTGATATCATAATAAGACATGTCTAAGTATCGTAAACTAGTTATATTATTCATAATAAGTAACTTTGGAAGCGGAGGCGCTCCTAAAACATGGGTTATACGCAGTACTTCTAGTTTAGATGGAATAGTTACATTGACGGAAGTTTCACCTTCACAATAATCTTGCTTCCTTTTCTTTTTGATGTGCGGATGATATGGCTCTACACTGGTTGTTGCTGGCATGTAAACTGCATCCAAATATGTTAACGCCAAGTATGAAAAATCGAAAACTCGAAGACGTGAAAGTCTAAAGGCAGTAAATGGAAGGTCGTTTTTGATAGAAAAAAAACCGAAACGATTGCCTGATAAATCGATATATTCAAGGCATTCGAGATTTTCTGAACCAAACAATGACTGAGGAAGAATATCAACAATGTTGTTATCAGCTAAAATAAGAATTTGAACGCACATTGTGTTCAAATGTTTCATCATTTCCTTTGTCAGGATGATGGTATGAGGCAAAAGTAGTCTGTTTGTTCTTGGATTTAGCATGTGTGATAGATTAACCACTTGCATTGTCCTCATTCTTAGTGGATACAACAGTTCCAACCCTTTCGGTAGAGTAACACAAGTCCAAGACATGTCAAGAATAGAAAGCGAGTTAAACGGTCGCAATGCGTTAACTGCGATTTGAGAAGTATTGATAGAAATACATTTCGACAAATGTATTTCTGACAAAGCATCTGGAAAATTTTTAAATGTGTCATTTCTTAAATTTTGAAGATGACAGCTCTGGAACTTGATATACTTCAATGGTAAATTCTTGAATTCAGGTTCAAAAACGGGATATCCATACAAATCTATAGTCAAGTTTTGAAGCTTTTTCAAGTGTTGAAATGCCGCTCCTGGATACAACAAATGTCCCATTTTATCAGCCGATTCCATATTTGAACTAAAGTCGAGGTCAATAATGTTTGGTATGTTACGTAAAATAAATAACCCATCATTGGTTGATATATTGAGCGAATTATTAGCTAATGATAGGTTTTCAAGCTTCCACAAACCTTTAAATGTTTCTGACTCCACGCTTTCAATGTTGCATGTATCTAATTTTAAGTTGCTATAACGGCTGAAGGATTCATTCGAAATTTCAACAAAGTTGTTTTCACCAAGATCCAAAATATCAATGTCTTCCGACAGATTTTGAGGAATTTCCCTTAAATGAAGTTTACGACAATCAGCTATTTTGAAACTGCCGTCAATGATTTTACAGCGGTGACAATATACAACGTGAACACTTGTGGTAAATAATACCAGCATCAACATATTCATTGTTTCTGTAAGAGAAAAAGAAAATTACACATGCTGGTAACAAGATCCTTAAAGGGGCATTAGCTACGAGATATGAAAAAAAAATAGAATATGATTTAGTTTGGTTTCAATCATCAATGAAAGTGAAATAATGAAATACTAATTCGCTTTTACATGTAGCACCCAATTTTGTTCAATTTTGTCAAAAATAAGCAAAGAAACTTGCAAGTGAATAATTCGATCTCATTGAATCCGTATTCATGTGACCTTCAATTTAAGCCATCAGCTAGAGATTGGTTACGCATGTTTTAGTCGTGTGCAGTCATTAAAAGGAAAAGAATGTCAACATTGAAAGTGAAACAAAGGTGAGCCATTTCGTTGACTTGTTCTATCCAGAAAAAAATATTCCTTTACAAGTTAAAACGATAATTAACTGATTTTGTTAACCTATAACATGAAATCAAACAGACATAGAACAATCCAATTGCACGAGGTTGATATCTATTTATATTTATGTTTATGTTTATATCGGGTTATGTGGCCGTCGGCAGTCTTCGGAGGTCATCTCGATAGTTAATTAGATGGCGTCTAGACTAAAATACACACGAAATTCTGATAAATATTATCGAGTACATGCATTGTTAACTGTGTATTTCAGACTTCTTGTAATTTGGATATACGTTTTAGTATGTTATAAATTGAATATGAGAATTTGAGTCAAATCGGTGAACATGATTTTGACAGCTAATGCCTCTTTAATAATTATATGAAACTGGCTAAGTTTTGCAATTTTTTTCTCTAAGTAAACAGCTTATTGTGATTCGACAAAATAACGTTTGACACACTTATCTATATTTGTGTTTGCCAGGTTGGGTGCTTTATTAAAGGTTTCTTTGCCTATTGTTACAGTAATGATCTTATTATCATCTTTAGCCATAGATGTTCACAACCTGTTAATTAAGGGATTCAACTTCAAGCTTATGAATATTTAAACCTTATATTTGTGGCATACATGTGAGAAATTTGAATACCCTTCCGGAGTTCAACCTCGATTTAAGTGGGAGCTCGTGTTAGTCAACTGTTAATATGATAATTGTAAAGTTTTGTTTCTCTTTTCGGTTTTTGCTACGATGATGTCGGTTTCTTTTCAACTTATTATTTTTGATTGCACATTTGGTATTCTTTCCACGTTGTGGTAACTAACTGTACATGATGATATAATTTTTGTGTCTCTCTTTGAAGATAATATAATAATATTTGCATAGGAATATAATACATGTGGAGTATAAGTTAAGGAGACAATTCAAGTCCTAAACCTCGAATGACTTCTAGAAGGCATTGGTTATGGTGGTGTTTTGCTGGTTTCTTTCTTATTAAAAAATTGAAAACAACACGTTAAATAATTTCATGCGTCCGAAGCGCTTTTCTCGATATACCTTCATCAGGAACGCTCAAAGCCAAACATTTGAAATCCGAAGGATGTATAAATACCGAAACAGTTGAAGAGCTATATGACAAAAACACCTAAAACAAATAGCCAAATTCATCTAAGGTCAACTTTGCTTGAGGGAGTTGAAACCTTAGTTTCTTTATAATTTCAAAATTTATCAACGGACTATTTAGAAGGGTTTGTTATAAATCATGTCAGTACCAAAGTACTGACTACTGAGCTGATGATACCCTCGGGGACTGATAGTCCACCAGCAGAGGTATCGACCTAGTGATGTAAAAAATTGAAAACAACACGTTAAATAATTTCACGCGTCCGAAGCGCTTTTCTGGATTTACCTTCAGCAGGAACGCCCAAAGCCAAACATTTGAAATCCGAGGGATGTATAAGTACCGAAACAGTTGAAGAACTATATAACAAAAACTCGATTGAATATTTCCTTTAAATGTACATGCATCATTGAAGAAGATTCAAAAAACTAGTAAATGTCAGTGATTGTTGTTTCAGACAAGATAGTAAAACCAAGAAAAAACATTTAAAGCACCGCTTCCTTGACGTATAAACGTTTCCCAATATGTCTTTGTATTGTGACGGGATTGCTTCCCTTAGTATATGTTTAAGATACTTAGCCAGCCGTAAGCTGTTGACCTAGGGAAGTACTACTTTAGCTCAGTCGATTAACTCGCTGCCTTGTAACACAGAGCTCCCGGTTTACGAATGTCCCGCACAAGCATTGCAATTTTTCAAGTTTAAAATGGAGATAACTCTCGAACAGTAAATGAATCACTACCAAAATTCGAGCTTGTCTGCGTGTTGTTGGTCTTGGTATTGTGTATGAGTTTCATAAAATTTGGATCAAGCAACCTTAAGTTAGAGTGCTGAAACGAAAAAATAAGCAATTTTCCAAGTTATATAGGGCATAACTCTAGAACGGTAAGTAAGTCAGTCACTGCCCAAATTCGAACAAATTCTGTCAGCAAGTTTGTTTCTTAACTTTGTGAATGTATTTCTTAAAATTTGGACGAGGTAAACTTAAGTTAGGGTGCATAAACGAAGACGGGACGAACGAAAGGACAGACAAGAGTATGACTTAATGCCCCCATTGCCTACGGCGGGGTCATAACAATTTTCATGAACTTAAAACAGTGCCATGGCAGACTAAGCATGTCCTCCTATGATATACGAGGTTAAACTGTCTCAATAGGTAAATGTACAACAAACAGAAAGAAGACATTTCTGGTAGATAAAAGTATTACATTCATGAGGTATATTCATCATGCACAAAGACTTCAAGATATATGTAGATAAAAGTCAGAAATATCCCAAACACAAAAAATTGCAGTTTTACAAAATTTTACAAAGGTATAATAGACTACCTAACGCAATAGACGTGTTTTTATCCTGAACGTTCGTGAATATGTGTTTACTAAAAGAAATATGTAGTGGTCAAACTGTCCCAAGACTTATAGTCTAGTTTCGATAATAAACATAAATGTTATTATATCATTAAAGGGTGCCAGTTTTACTACACCAGATGTGCATGTATACAGTTAATGTTTCTTCAGTGATACTCGAATCCAAGATAATTTGAAAATAGCCTAATAAAAATGCGAGGAGCTAATAAAACCAAAAGAAAAGCAGGAATGAGAGCTATGTACGAGGGATGTACCTTCCTTTTAAAAATCCATTAAAACACAAATCAACAAATTGAACGTCACCCTGAACAAACTGAGCATCACTAAACAGTTTGAAGTTGTGTTAATCCGCGGAAGTATAAATCTTATCTAAAGATGTAATATTTTTTTAAAGCGACAAAAGAGTCATGATTTTTAACGAGTCTTTGTTAAAGTTAACTTAAAAAAATCTTGTTTATCGTAAATATGATCTGTAAAATTACTTCAGTTCTAAAGAAATAACTTAACGAATTTACACAAAAGAAAAGCCGGATATTAATAGAAAGTAATGTAAATGTTCACATACACCACCAACAAGGAAGACAGGTAAAGCTGTAAAACTAATTTGTACTTCAGCTAGAACGCTTCCTGCTGTCTTCTTCTACTTTTATTTAAAATATAGTAACAAAGGGATCATGTCGTGGAATGTCAATTTCGTGTCACGCCTCAATCTACTAAATATAGTAACAAAGGCATAATTTCGTGCTATATCAATTTCATGTCACGCCACTACTTTTCACAATCTGAGGTTCGTTTGGGGAAGTAAAATAATTTTTTATTTTTGTGTTAACTTTTTTATAAATATTATTGCAGCAAAGGAGAAGATCCGGTAAGGACTAATTTTGGCCTAAAATTTGAATTATAACGAAAGATTTTTGACATTTTTTAAACGCTTAAATGTCTACTTCAGTCAATTCAATTAATTTATATACAAGAATTAACTGATTTGGTCTTTAAAGTGTCTTTGATACACTGAAGTTGTCTGTATGCTTGTTGATGGGTAGATCTTGTTTTAGACTGGCTTTTTATGAGTATATCTTGCGATGGTATTGCAATTTCATTGTCTATGACTTTGCGGAACATTTGGAGTCTGGTTTTTAACCTGCGTTCTTGAAATGTTTGCCAGTTTAGATTTTGTATCATTTCAGATAAACTGTTGGTATTGTGATAGCTGTTGCAAGTAAAGTATATCGTGCAGCTCTTCTATGCTATGTTCCAGTCTGTATATATTTTCTGAAGTGTGTGGATCCCATACTGTGCAGCAATGTTCTAATTTTGGTGTTACTATAGTTTGATAAGCTCTTTCCTCTACTAATATTGTGTTAATTTTTAGATTTCGTCTGATGAATGATACAGATTGATTTGCTTTTGCTGCTGATTTTTATTTTCGCGAATACTGAATAATATACATTAACTCGACTCTGAATTTAAAAACCTCTAAAATATAATGGTATATGATATCGTCCGAAACAGGTTCGCCTATCATCGATAAAGGTGAAATACGTAGTTTCAGAATTTTGCACAAAGAAATAAGACTGTCTAAATGTGTACAAACCCGACGTCAAATGCTGATACTGTTCTACTTCAATGGCTGTAGCAGAACAGATTAGATGACAGCAAATAACAATCTAGAAACAAATTAATTGCAATGGTCAATGGAAGGTCAATGGAAGACTTTCCCGCGCAAAACGTCAACTATATATAATGGTTTTGAATTAAGTTATTTTGTCTGAAAAATGATTTATTTCTCGCAAACAACACTAAATACTAAACATTAACTCGACTCTGGATCTAAAAACCCCTAAAATATAAAGGCCGGTATATGGAATCGTCCGAAACAAGTTCTCCTAACATCGATAAAGGTGAAATACCTAGATTCAGAATTTTGCACAAAGAAATGAGATCAGAGATAAAGCCCTATGTAAAGTGGAAACCAAAAAAAAAAAACATCTGAATTTAATCATGGTTATTAAAGATCATTAAAGTTGCTTGCATAAGATCCTTGAAGTTGAAACTACGAACGATTATGTGTATAAAAAGCTTTAAACCATATCATACACATTAGACACTAATGATTTCCAAATAGGCATAGCAACTACATAATATTTATAGAAATATATATTGTGGTTTCTTCCAATACTGTAACGTAAAGGTCAAAGACACAAACCATTTCACAACAACAAAAAAGATTATTTCACGCTTTAAATATTGATTGAAAATATATTTAAAGGTCCCAACTAGATAATAGGTGAATGTTTGTGCACATTCAACACTGCGATGCTAAATACGAGTACAATTGTAATTGTAGATCATTGATAAGAGAGGAACTTTAGGGAAAGACCAAATAGGTTTAATTATAGAACTACGGCATGCCAAACGTTTCAATCATTCCGTTCAGTGTAAATGATTCAATATACACGCAATGTTCGTTGTAAAAAAAATATTGACAGTCACGCTAAAAGGAATAAAAAATACATTTAAAACAGTAGAGTTATTTGCGAAAACATTAACAAACACATCTAATCAGCTGTACTCGTGATTAATAACTTTAACAGCAGTTTTTAAAAGCTTGTAGATTGAGGACTAGGATACCCTAAGAAAATTTTTTTGGTAAATAAGTTTCATTAAGAAAAGCATACGAAATAACAATTATACTGAACAAACTATTTAAAAAAAATAATCAGCATTTCTCAACAACAAAAACAGGGAAACCGATTAATCAAACGAATGTTATAAATGTTAAGTTTGTACAGGCATGTTCCATGGGAATTGCATGGGTAATATTTTTGAGATAGTTCTGACATTTTCCACTTGAATACCCGACATTAATATTTATTATGACTTTTGTAATTTTTAGATAATATTTCCAAAGAAAGAGGCCCTTTACATAAATCCACCAGTTAAAAGTAAAACGACAAGAAATAAATTTGGACGGTAAAATCTTTCCATACATTTTTCATTGCCACTGCATGGTTTGTTTAGAATTTTTTGATTAACAACAACACATTAGAGTTAATAGAATGAGGTAAGTTGTTTTGATGAATTATAAAATCATAGAAATATCAGACCGCAGTTTTTTTTCAGATTTAGGACATGTCTGCAATCTTAATTTATTTTTTAAGGCACCCAAATAAACCTTTACATATACAAATCAAAATTCAATTATCAAGTGGGAAAAAAGGGTGTCCGTATGCAGGAATATTGATTATGAAAAAACTTTGATTGCATAACATGCCCCTGTCCAATTGTTGAAATCGAGGCTGCTCGATGGCTTAAATACTTAAACTAACTCTTATCACATAATTAAGATCTTTTAATATCGTTTATGTTCTAAATATTAAAGGGGTCCTAAACAAGAACTATGCATCATTTTCATCCGTTGTGACTACATATGTACCCAGAACATTCATATAAGAATATAACAAATACATATTAAACATTTTATGACTACCTATAAGAACAACAAAGATGTAGGATATACGTCAATAAGACAGCAATTAGACGACACTTATAACCTAAGGACAAATAGAGCTGAATTAATATATGTAGGACTCTAAAGTGCGATGGGGACGCTATAACGCGATGGTCACGCTAAAGTGCGATGGCCTAAGCTAAAGTGCGATGGTTTGATACGCTAAAGTGCGATGGTCTGTGCTATTCATTTGAACACGCTATAGTGCGTTTTTCCGCAAAAGTATCGACGTTAGCATCGTTAAACAGCATTATGACGAGAATGTTTGTCCAGATTAAGGGTTTTTATTATACAAGAGAAGAAAGATGAGAGAAACCAATGATCACAATCTGGAACATTTTTGGTCGTTGATAGCAGAGGTTAACTTAATTTGTAAAATTGTAAAAAAAGAAATTTAATCAAAACAGCTGGGGTGCCAAAAAAAGTCTTCTTTTTTACTTTCTAATTTAAAAATTCTATAAAAAAATTACAATATGGTTTGTTATTTCTGTTGAATAATGAATATACGTCAACTAGACAGCAACCTAACAGATGTGTTGTAGCATCATATGATTGCCAATAAGACAACTCTCTATCCAAGACATAATGTCATTAATGTATGCAACTTTAGGTTATAGTATGACCTTTAACACGTACCATTCAATTTGGCTTACACCGCATAGTATTCTATTAAGACCAAAGGGCCTCAAAACAAACAAACAAATATAAGGCCATCATCAACACACGATTCTATAAATAAGGAAAACATTAAGATATAACATACGATAACTCCTATGAGTTTCCTTAAGTGGAACATTATATGGTTTGGTAATTACATTTAAGGCTACATATAAATGCTGGATTCATATCCCATCTGTTTCCCATTTTTTCTTCTTTTTTTTTGGCACTGCAAATGAGCCAGTAAAAATGTCCTCCACACTCGTTGTGTATGTAAGATTTGACAATTTACTTATATGAAATATCGCGAATTGTAAAGAACCATAGAGACATATAAAAATAACGCGAATTGTAAAAAACCAAAGAGACATATATATGTAGGACTCTAAAGTCCGATGGTACTCTAAAGTGCGATGGTCACGCTAAAGTCCGATGGTCTACGCTAAAGTGCGATGGTGTCAGACGCTTAAGTGCGATGGTTTTTCTTTTTTAAGTGCGATCAGATAACACGATAAAGTCCGATGGTATGACACGATGGTATGACACGCTAAAGTCCGATGGTGAAACGGGAATGTGGTTTAGACAATGGTTTTCGTTTGTTGCTGAGTTCCTATTACCTTTTCGTTTATTGTTTTATTTATATATCAAGCCGTAGTCTTTCTCTTTTGAATTGTTTTACACTGGTCATTGTATAACCCTATATAGCTTATTATGAGTTATGGGCTAAGGCTTTACGTTGAAGGCCGTATGATTATTAGTTGCATACACGAACGACATTTGGGATTGGATGGATAGTTCATACTACATCTTCTTGGGAGCTACCATTTGATTTTTATGGGGAGGGGGGCTAGGATGGAATTTGAAAAAAGGCAGGCCAGGAGTTTTGAGTAAAGAAAGGCAGGATGACAATTTCTGTTAAAAAAAAGTCAGGATAAACCAATTATAAAAAAAAAGGCAGGACCGAATAGAGTGAAAAATAAGAAGGCAGGACAGAAATTACAACTAAAAAAGAATGCATCCATAAAAATGAAATGGTAGTTCCCTTAGTGGTAGTCGTTTGTTGGTATATTTCATATTTGCTGTTCGTTTATTGTTTTGTATTTAAATCAGGTTGTTATTTTTCTCGTTTGAATTGTTTTACATTGATTGTTTTGAGGCCCTTTGGTCTTAATAGAATACTATGATCCGCGTTAAAGGTCATACTATAACCTAAAGTTGAATACATTAATGACATAAGGGTTTGGCTACAGGGTTGTCGTATTGGCAATCATATGATGCTACAACACATCTGTTCGTTAGGTTGCTGTCTAGTTGACGTATATTCATTATTCAACAGAAATAACAAACCATATTGAATTTTTTTTAATAGAATTATTTAATTCGAAAGTAAAAAAGAAGACTTTTTTGGAACCCCAAGTAGTTTTGATTAAATTTATTTTTACAATTTTACAAATTAAGTTAACCTCTTCCAGCAACGACCAAAAATGTCCCAGATTCACGGTGATCATTTTTTTCTTTCTTCGTTCTTTTCTTGTGTAATAAAAACCCTTAATCTGGACAAACATTCTCGTCATAATGCTGTTTAACGTTGCTAACGTCGAAACTTTTGCGGAAAAACGCACTTTAGCGTGTTCAAATAAATAGCACATACCATCGCACTTTAGTGTATCAAACCATCGCACTTCAGCGTGAGCCATCACACTTTAGCGTGACCATCGCGTTTTAGCGTCCCCATCGCACTTTAGAGTCCTACATATATAAAGGTCATTGGTGTCTTTCAACAATAGGCATCTGCTTGCACAGAATGTTAGGAAGTTAGCAATATCCTTTAACTTTACGTTCCGCTATATAGATGATGTTCTCTCACTAAATAATACAAAATTTGGTGACTATGTTGAACGAATCTATCCCATCGAACTAGAAATAAAGGATACTACAGATACAGTTAAGTCTGCCTCATATCTTGACTTACATCTAGAAATTGATAATTAGGGTCAGTTGAAAACAAAACTTTACGACAAAAGAGATGATTTCAGCTTCCCAATTGTGAACTTTTCATTTCTATGTAACAACATTCCAGCAGCGCCTGCATACGGAGTATATATCTACCAATTGATACGATATTCCCGGGCTTGTATTTCCTATCATGATTTCCTTGATAGAGGATTGCTGCTCACAAGGAAGCTATTAAACCAAGAGTTCCAAAGGGTGAAGTTGAAATCATACCTTCGTAAATTTTACGGAAGCCATCACGAGTTGGTTGACCGTTATGGAATAACCGTTTCACAGATGATATCGGATATGTTACTTATGTCGTAACTACAATACCCTTCCCTTTTCACGAATGTGACCTACCAAATTAGACTATTTACCGGATTTGTAATAACACAAGCAACACGACGGGTGCCACATGTGGAGCAGGATCTGCTTACCCTTCCGGAGCACCTGAGATCACCCCCAGTTTTAGGTGGGGTTCGTGTTGCTTAGTCTTTAGTTTTCTATGTTGTGTCATCTGTACTATTATTTGTCTGTTTGTCTTTTTATTTTTGGCCATGGCGTTGTCAGTTTGTTTTCGATCTATGAGTTTGACTGTCCCTCTGGTATCTTTCGTCCCTCTTTTAAAGTGTTTAATGCCCTAATACTAGACGATGTATAAATAATTTTATTAACACTAAAGGAGTACTACAAAATGTATGCAATGTTAATTTTTTTTATAAAAATAGATCAGTGTTGTAATTCGCCGTTTCAGAATCTAATGAATTCTAGGCAATATTTTTAAAAGCGTACACCAACACGCTGGGATTGGCTAGCAACGTTCAAAACAATTGAAATTCAACCAATGACGTGATGTCGTTTTCATTTTGGGGTACGAACAATGAAACTCCCCAGAATGCAGATTCTGAAACGGCGAATTACTGTTCACACAAAATTTTGATATAACAAAATAATTTGGTATTCTGTCAGGCCTTATGAGTTTCGTCCTTTTACGGTCAATAAACATGAATAACAATTTGGACTTGTCAGTAGGCAGTACAGATGGTTAAACACCTGTCAAAAATTTGCAGTTATCAGTTTTCTGGAAAAGTTTAATAAATCTGATTGTTTATGCCTGGAAAAAAATGTATAATGCTTTAATTGCCCTTTTACAGGTCATTCAATGCTTCAATAATACATTAAGCTTACAGTTTTTTAAGGAAATAATGTGACATACTTCAACAATTTTACCATATAAACATGTAGATTGTCTGTTTACAAATCTTAGAATAATGCATAAAAATGAACTTCTCGCTGTACAAAGAACCTTTATACTACTCTTAGTGAGAGCGCTCAATCATGGTATATACGTGTCATTACACTGGGTTATACTGTCCATAACTTCAAATTTGTAGCACTGTTCCTTACTAAACAACTTGAAGCACCCACAAGAAAAGCCTTGCTCAGTAATTACACTAAATGTAGACGTGGTAAAAATATTCAGTACAAAGGTAATGGTACTGGTTGTCACTAAATTCACAAATCCTATGAAATAGATATACTGGTATGCTTAATATGTATTTTTGACACTAGAACAGACTTCCATCTCTCCATGATAAACAGGTTAACAAATGTATAGTTGCTTACAATGTACATCCATAATTTCAGTCCGCACTAAAAGGTTTACTAGGGTTTATAAAAATCCAGAATGATGTCATGATTGTCAGTAAGGAAAACATTGACATAGGTAAAAATCTAGAATTGATTACAATGATAAAGTACATGTATTTTATTTTTTCCAAAATAAACAGTGCATCAAATATCAATATGCCTGGAAACTTCCACAGGAAATTGATTTTAATTCCATCTTAAAAACATTTGTACATGTAATGTACATGTATGTTTGGTAAAATTCATTACATCTGATAATATAAATGCTTTGTTTGATGCCTGTTTGTATCAATTTATCCCAGCCTTGAAATAATTTTATACTTCAGAATTTCCTATTTGCAGGAACCCCCTCTACAGCTCATTAAAAATGAGAACTATTACCTGTTCCAACTGGTATAACTGTCGCGAAGAATTCTCTTATATCTATCAACTGCTTCAAAGTGATTCGCCTTTCAAGTTATCCAGATGCACAGAATTTGGGCATTTAGCTCTTTCTTTGATGTTCGTGATATACCAAGTACTGTTTTAAGATGAGTGCAGACTGTAAGATTTCCCATTTAATAATCAAAAACACCTCTAGTATGGCTTTTAATCCCTCATATTTTTAAACGCTCGAATAGAATTTCACACTGCGAGGAATTTTTATATGTGTTATCCGACAGACACAAATATGGACATTCATATTTCATAGATACAAAGATTTGATTAGTTAATTTGGCTGTACTTATTAAAAACGGTGTTTCACATCCTAAATTTTACGGTAATATTGTACTAAAAGCGCGGAAATCACTATGTGATCCGTGTACATGGTGTAAACTCATCGAACCTTTAAACAAACTTATTAGTAAAGGTTATCTTACCAATGTTATAATTAGATCTTTGAATATAGTTTACATTGGCACAAATATCGATTTTGTCATCAGCAAATTAAAACATAACTAAATTGTATTCTTTTCAAACGGGATGTATAAAGACACATCCACGTTCATTTTTTTCTATAAAGAGGTTAACTCCCAACTGTCCTACTGCCGGTCGATACATTTATGTTTGGCATTGCACAAGTCATGTCTTCTTTGACTGTCCATGCCGTTATAATACTAAATCCCTGGGATGTGTTTTAGTTGATTTTAGTCTCTGATGCATGATTTTTTATTATTAATTGTTTTTGGCTTTTAACTAGCTGTCAGTAACTGCGAGTACTCTGAAATCGTACTTTCTTGTTAATTTGACCTGTTGAGACTATTTGTAATGCCTTTTTGTTGTTTAATGTTTACTTATTCAGGGATATATCTCGTCTATATACCAGCTTTGATAAGTGTTGGGTATGACTATAAATTTTCACTTCTTGTACTATGAACAACAAAATTATTTATTTTGTAAAAAATATTTCCGTTCTCCATTTAAACTGTATACCTTACAACAAATTTATTTTCATTTACCTGTGTTTATTATTGTATTTGGCGGCTTTTTGTTCAAGGTTGTTGTAGTTTGTTTTTTTTTTAAATTGTTTAACATCTCACAGCGGTATACTACTGTTGCCTTTATTTATTCACCCCTTATTTTATTAATTTTTTTATTTACATTGTATCATAGATCAAATTTATTCGTTCAGTGTATGTTCACTTGTGTTAATATGTCTTTTGATTGAGTTAAGCCATTTCAATTGATATTTTATAGTGTGTCTTTCTATGTTGTGATGTTACACTATTGTTTCAGATAAGGGTGATGGTTGGTACCTATTAAAACGTTTAAACCCGCTGCATTTGTTTGCATCTGTCCTAAGTCAGGAATCTGATGTTCAGTAGTTGTCGTTTGTTGATGTGGTTCATAAGTGTTTCTCGTTTCTCGTTTTTTATATAGATTAGACTGTTGGTTTTCCCGTTTGAATGGTTTTACACTAGTCATTTTTGGGGCCCTTTATAGCTTGCTGTTCGGTGTGAGCCAAGGCTCCGAGTTGAGGACCGTACTTTGACCTATAATGGTTTACTTTTACAAATTGTGACTTGGATGGAGAGTTGTCTCATTGGCACTCATACCACATCTTCTTATATCTATATATGTTACGACTAGAAACAAATTTAATAAAGCTACACGTAATGCACAGTTTAACTACAAAAAAAGAAAAGGCCTTGAACTTTGTAATATTGCAAAAAGGGAACCTAGAAAGTTTTGGTCCGCCGAAAAACAGATCAAAATGTTTAGTTGAAAATGATGAGATGTTGAACTATTTCGAAAAGATTTTGGGATCGAACCCTCCAGAACTTTGTGATGAAGTTTTATATTTATTAAACAATACCGACTTTGGTGACATAAGTATTGATATTCTTGATTCCGAAATTACAGAAGATGAAATTAAAAAAGCTATACAGAAACTTAAAACAGGCAAAAGTTCGGGAAGTGACGATATAATTGGTGAAATGTTAGCTGCTAATTCTCTTTTCTTTGCGCCTATTTTTAAAATTCTTTTCAACTCTATGTTTGACAATGGAATATATCCAGATAATTGGACCGAATGTATAGTTATCCCTGTACCCAAAAGCGGTGACTTGTCGGACCCAAACAACTTCAGGCTGATAGTATTAGTAAGCATTCTTTCTAAGATATTTACTAGCATATTAACGGAGCGTTTGCTTTCATGGTCGGAAGACGAACAGAAATTAATAGACAATCAGTTTGGATTTCGTTCTGGTCGTTCAACTGTAGATGCCATTTTTACATTGCATGGAACTATAACACATGTATTAGTACACAAACTTCAGCTGTTTTGTGCCTTCTTGGACTTTCGTAAGGCTTTTGATAAGCTACACAGAAGAAACCGTTTTTATTTCAACGACAGAGAATTAGAAATTGTGAACTCCTATGTATACCTCGGTGTGCTGCTCCACTATAATGGAATTTTTTTGCAAACTCAAAAGCGTTGTCTTCACTTATAAATTCATTGAAACAAATGTATGTGACTACTGAACAACAGATTTTTCTATTTGATAGTATGGTTGGATCCGTTTTAAGTTATTGGGCTGAAATATGGGGTTTTCATCGTGCTGGTGATATAGAAGCACTGTGCGGGACAAAATTGCCATTCCAGAATTGGCAAATCTGACTTTGTTGTTTTACAAGATAACAAAAATATGTCCCAACATGTCACTGCTGTCACTGTTGTCACTACAGCTGATTAAAAGTACATTTCCCATGGGAATATTAGAAGTTCCCATGGGAAAATTTAAAGTTACCATGGGAAAACAAGAATACAAAAAGTTCCCATGGGAATTTAACTTTTCCGATGGGAACAGTTTATCTTCCCATGGGAACGATTGTTCTTCCCATAGGAACGATTTTTCTTCCCAGGGGAACATTTTTTCTTCCTATGGGAATAATTTTTCTTCCCATTCGAACAGATATTTTTACAACGGGAACATGTTTTCCTATTGATTGTTTTTCTCCTAGAAAAATTGAAATTTGTTGAAAATACAGAATTATTGCAGTGTGTAGGTTTTTTTTTACAAAATATCAATATGGTTTCGTATCTAAAGTTGCACTCAAAATACAACTTCCATAAAAGTCTGATTATCCAGTAAAATATGAAGTAATGACAAGTAAGTTTTTAAATTAAGTTGTGCTTGTGTGCTGTGATTACAAAATATTCTTTTTTCTATTATTGAACTTATTGGGAAATAGTTGAAAAATGTTTAAAACAACTTTTTTTTCCGGTGCGTAGAAATACCACAAATTTTGATTGTTTATACAAAATACAAGACCCATAAAACAAAAACACTATAACATGACATGGAGTAGTGATTTCTGTGACTTTTTTCTTACATATACACGTACATGTACCAAATGTACAAGTTTGTTACTTTTTACGTGAGTTTTTTTTTTTTGTGTGTGACTTCTTTCCGTTGACCTTATTTTTGTTTTGTTTTTTGTTTAAACATACGTAATTTCCAAAAGTAGCAAATGGGATTGAACACAAGTTATAACAACATTAGTGAAGTCCTCTCCCTTTACAAATATAATCACAAAATACATTAGATAAGGACGAAAAACAAAATAGAAATGCATGTACATGTAATACAGACTATAAACAAAAACGAAAAAACAATATAAGATTGTTGTAATCCCAGCAAACACACAACATTTTAAAAACATTTTTTAAATATCATATGGACGTCTCTCACAAAATATTTCAATAGGATATCATTTAAACATAAAAAAAATGTTTATTTTATTGTTTTTGAAATGTTTTATTTCTAACATTTAAGTAAAATGTTTTTACAACATTAACAAAATATTATTTGCTAATATCTTTTATTCATGTTCTCAAACATTCATTTTGTTCTAAAATATCCCGTAGATATTTTATGATATAAAAAAATAATATTTTCTTCAATTGGTATTTTTATATTTTAACAACATTTAAAGTAAATATTTTCCAAATATCCAAAAAAACATTCTGCAAAAAAATGTTTTACAGAAAATATAGTTTTGCTATTTGCATAAAATGTTTTATAACGTAAAATTAAAATGTTTCACATAAAACATCTGAAAAATATCAGCTAAATGTTTTCTATAAAATATTCTGCATACACATTACTTAATAGTTTTACTGATATTTTATTCAACATTTTACATGTTTTACGGATATAAAATAACATTTTATTTAAACTTTATTCAAAACCCCACAAACAACATTTTGTGGAAATAGCTCGTTTTTTTCAGGATAAGATATAGTACTACATTTCATCAATATCATGACAAGCAAGATACTACGGTTGAAATCCTTAATTGATATCTTGAAGATCCTTGAAGTCAGATTTTTATTCCTTCTTATATTAAAATTCAAAAGAGTCAACATTAAATTAAGCAATATTGTATTAATAAACAATCACCTTTCTTTAATGTTTATTCATTTCGTTCGTGTATATTTTAGAAATTAATAAATGAAAACTGTAACTGTACTAAGTTCAATTTTCGTATCGTTTATATGCCTTACGGAAAACCGACCTTTTCCGGAATCGACTTTTGTTTTATCACCGGAAATGATTTTGAAATTTGAATTTCGAAACGAAGACAGGATATCAACAAAGAGAGCCAAGAAAATTGTTTGTTACGCGATATATACTCACATGGTAAGAATGATTAATCTGTTAAGATGAAACTTGGGCATTCATTGTGTGTGTTCAATCATAATCGGAACCAAATTACATCTGTTTAACTTTCTGGAGTTGCGGATCAAGGTTTTGAATAAAGGGGGGCCCCTGCCCAAGGCAAGCAAACGTTTGGAGTGAAACTTGTAAATAGTCAATACATTTATCTTATAAGTAGCTCCATAAGGGGGTCGGGGCCCCTAAATCCGCCACTGTTCAAGCATCTATGTACACCAATTATGAATTTGTTCATGGATATAAAAAAATTATAAGGATATGTGGCTTGTGTGTTTGATTGCCAATACACCTTATCGCTATTTGTCCGCCATTACTGGCCATGGTCATCACAAAAGTTCCAGTAAAATGTTGACGTCATATTAGAAAATATTTGACACCACAATTGAAAGTAATACACCTTATTTGTATGTCGGTTAAAAGCTCATTATAGCTTATGTTGTCTTTGTTTGTATACCTTGCCGACCCTAAATAAAGCTTATTTATTTATATTTATTATTGCTAGTTGATTGCCATTACTGGACATCACACAACTGTCACAAGTTCCCTTAAAATTTTGACGTCATCATAAAAAATATCTGATGCCACAATGGAAAAGTGATTGTTGTTTGACGTCAAAAGTTCAAGCAGGATAGATTCTCGGGTCAAGCGGGAATAGCGATAAGGTGTATTATTGTATGACGTATGCTGACGTAAAAAGTTCAAGCTGGACAGATTTCCAAATACTGAAATAGCGATAAGGTGTATGAGACAGCTATCCACCAGAATTCAAATGACTTGGATAAAAGAAATTATAGGTCACTGTACGGCTTTCAAAACTGAGAAAACCAATGCCATATAGTCCACTTTGAAGCCTTGACAAACAAATGTTAATTTTTTCTCAACACAATTGAAACAAAACAACTAACTGCCTACATTAAATACACATTATGAAAAAGAAATTTGACAGACTTAAACCAACAACAACTTTTGCAATAAGCATGACTCAATACCTTGTTTCCGAGGCACACAAACAAGTTACAATAACACTAATATAAGCACCATTTGAATATGAAGATTTTTTTTCCTAGTAAAATCAGTGTATGTATGTATTTGCAAAACAGTAAATTCAATTTCCCTTAACAGCTTAATGAACATTACAAAGACTATGTAAGACTTCAGTACAAGCAAGATAATATAAACTGTTGCTTAAAATTATATTTATTGCTTCATACACACAATGTACATACAATGTATCTTTTATTTTTTAACAGGAGCTAAAAGAAAAGCCACAAAGGACAAGTTCAATATGCAGGTTTACAATTTGGAAGTGGCGCAGGTTCTTTGGAATGTCTACAACCTTTCAGGAGAATTTTTTTTTGAAGTAAGATTTTCATACAGAATTACTGTTATTCCATATTTAATTCAAATATTTAGCATAAACAATGCATTACATTCAAGATAAGATTAAGGGCATACAATACAGAAAAGATATCTGGATATTTGAATAAATTATTTTTTTTGTGACAAAAAAGAAACAAGTTGTTTATTTAAATCAATCTTTTAGTCCAACAGTGTGCTTTCATAAACAACATATTTGCTTTCCTTTGAAGTATTTCAAATACATATAAACAACTCATTTAATGACATCTGTGTGTTTCTCGGAAGTTATGTTATATTATTATCATCATTGCGAAAACAATGCGTAACACTTCGATAAGTTATTATGTGCCTATAGTATACTTCTAGGACTGTATCCTATGCCCTTAGATACAAATGACAAGTTATAAACTATGTCACTCTACAGAGTTTAACACTTAAAAAGGACAATAAGATGTTTAATGACATTATGTAGCAGGGCTTTTAAAGGCCCCTACATGATACAATGCATTTAATGAAAACTAAAAAAAACAAGAAAAACAACAGCCTGATTTATACAAAACAATAAAAGAAAAGAAAATATGATAGACAACAATCAACGAGTATAATAAAACAAGACTCTTGACTGGACACATATCTAGTCTATAAAGTTTTTTATGTGGTTTTTTTTTCAGCGTGGCATATTGCTTTCTCTTAACACGGTCAGCCATTTATCGTTCCCTTCCGACAGACTATCATCATTATTTGTTTCAAACCTTTAAAGGGGAGGGGATGTATATCCTTCAGGCAACGTGAATCGTTCTATAATATAGGAATGTGCAAGAAATTTATATATGAATGTAAGATTTTTTTTTTTCAGAAGCATGGCACAGCAAGAAAAAGATATAAGACACTACAAGACATTCCAAGTGATTTTGAATAAGACAATTGATTGACTTTTTCAATGTATTCTTAAATAAATCAAATAGTTGATGTAAAATGGTGTTTTGTTCTCATCTCTTCAGCCAATTATCAATGATTATTGACTTAAGATGTAACCCTATTAGAAGTGTATCGTTTTAGTTTAGAAAGAGAAGTTGTATTGAAAAATCTGAATTTGGGACACAAGTTTTAGTCAATGTAAATTGAACTTAAAAATGTGTATAATGTTTGCATAATGTCCAATGGCAAATATGTCATGCATGTTCAGGTTGACATATGCATGATGTTTATAAGATAGGTAATAAAAGTTGAGAGTGAAAAACTAAACATTATACCATTGTGGTTGGAATGTGGGCTTTCTTGCACTGTCTGTCGTCTGTCCACCTATATTTGTCGGATTTTGTCCAACAAATATTTTCATCACTGTTTTTCCCAAAACTGCTGATAAAGATGAGTTCATATTTAATGAGCTGCTTGATAGTGATGAACTGTGATGTGTGAACATTTTTGTATCTGACACCTGTTTCCTGTTTGCTTATACATTGTATTTCAAAAGTTGAATGTTCTGAAATTTTTCATTATTTTAATTAGTAATGCTGATGAACAGAATGACTTCATATTTGTTAAGTGGCTTGACCATGATGAGTTGTGTCTGCCATTTTGGATGTGTCAAAATTTGTAGATACTTCTTGTTTTTAGAGACTTTGAATTGTGAATTTCATATGCTTAGCAAAACAACTGATTTATTCTTGTTTGTATATAGAATTAATCACTGTGTATAAATTAATTTAACTAATGATTTGTTATTTAAAAAAGCAGGAAACTCAATCAAAAGTACAGACATTTTTATATTGATATGATCTAGATATCAACCAAAAACATCTTCTTAAAACATTTTGAAAACATTTTTAGGCACATTCTCACTTGCAAGAAAACATCCAAAAACATTTTTATAACATTATTTGATGTTCATGATGTTTTTCAAACGTTCAGAAAATATTTTTAGAAAATATATTTTAAAAGATTATCAAAATGTTTTATACGCCATTGTTTTTCACATTATCATGATATTTCTTTACAACATTTTAATTATATTATGCAAATATTTTAGAAAATATATTAGAAAACATTTTAGTGATATATATTCTACCATACATTTAATGTTTTTCTCACGTTTTTTTTGTGATATTTTCATGAAATTAGACACAACATTTTAAAAACATTTTAAAGATGTTTTTGTGTTTGCTGTGATATGGACTGGCGTGAAGTGTAAGAAAGTAGGAATGCAGAATTTAAGCTGATTTTGCAAGTCACAGACTTTTCAAACCAGTTCGCATTGGAAAAGATGAAAAAGAGAAAAGAGAACTTTCATTTGCTAACAAAGGTATCGATGGCGTCAACTTAGGCAATATCCTTCATCATTAATTAGTTCAGTCGAAAATACCTCCTTATTTTAAATATCAGTCTGTACCAATAATTTCTTATACCTATACCAAACCAATTGAAACTAAAATTTTCAATTACAAACACGTTTTGCAGGATCTCAACATTGACGACTTCAAGTCTAAACCTCCTGATTGCACCTGTGCTAGTTCCCAATTCACATATAATCCGGCTGGCCACGTTATTACCGGAGACCTCAACATTGTCAATAACACTTCCCTGCGAAATTTTTTATCCAAAGGTCCGAAATATCGTGAGCCTTAATCCATCAATTGAAAATACAACTTCAAAATACTGATGGATTCAGTCGAGGATTATGCCAGGCAATGGGCTAAACGCGAGAAAGAAGACGTAGATACTCTTTCCGAATGGATTAAGGATGTGAGGTCGTTGATACAAATTCGAATTAAGAAACTAAATGGGCATATCAATACCCACGCTACATCAATTTTTAAAGACCCAAATGTTGCAAAACACTTGTCCTACCTTCATGACAAATATGTTTTTGTCCCCGCAGATAAAGCCCCAAACAACATCGTTTTTGTGTGTAAATATCATTACATAAACTGCTTGATAAATGAATTAGGTATTGACAATTCACTTGGAAACTCAACATATATCCTCACGACACTTACCAAAGAGGAAATCCTGGATAATCATAGGTCTGTTCTATGTTCCTTTGGAATTTCAACCAAAGATGAAGAACTGGATCTTCCATCACTGTATTGGATACCTAAACTACATAAGTGTCCTTACAAACAACGGTATATTGCTGGGTCTTCCAAGTGCTCCACGAAACCTCTTTCTAAATTATTAACATCTATTTTATCAGCAATCAAAGCCGGGTTCCAAAGTTATTGTGAAACTGCCTATTCTAGAGGTGGCGTGAATCAGATGTGGATACTAACAAATTCCAAAGATCTTTTAGAGTACATACAATCTAAGACTCTCTCATCTTGCAATAGTATTAAAACAGTTGACTTTTCTACACTTTACACAAGTATTCCCCATTCCAAACTAAAAGACAAATTGAAAGAGTTGGTATTACTTTGTTTCATTAAAAAGAATGGCGAACGTAGATACAAGTATCTTGTCTTGGGGAGTGATAAATCCTACTTTGTAAAGAATCACTCTGATTCAAACAAAAAATTCTCTGAAACTGACATTATCAAGATGCTTGATTTCTTGATTGACAACATATTTGTTACGTTTTGAGGACGTGTTTTTCAACAGACTGTCGGAATTCCAATGGGAACCAATTGTGCCCCTCTTCTTGCGGATTTGTTTCTTTATTATTATGAGGCTGACTTCATACAGGAACTTCTTAGGAAGAAAGATAAGAAGTTAGCAATATCCTTTAACTCTACGTTCCGCTATATAGATGATGTTCTCTCACTAAATAATACAAAATTTGGTGACTATGTTGAACGAATCTATCCCATCGAACTAGAGATAAAGGATACTACAGATACAGTTAAGTCTGCCTCATCTCTTGACTTACATCTAGAAATTGACAATGAGGGTCGGTTGATAACAATACTTTACGACAAAAGAGATGATTTAAGCTTCCCAATTGTGAACTTTCCATTTCTATGTAGCAACAATCCAGCAGCACCTGCATACGGAGTATATATCTCCCAATTGATTCGATATTCCCGGGCTTGTGTTTCCTATCATGATTTCCTTGATAGAGGATTGCTGCTCACAAGGAAGCTATTAAATCAAGAGTTCCAAATGGTGAAGTTGAAATCATCCCTTCGTACATTTTACGGACGCCATCACGAGTTGGTTGACCGTTAAGGAATAACCGTTTCACAGATGATATCGGATATGTTCCTTATGACGTAACTACAATACCCTTCCCTTTTCACGAATGTGACTTACAGGATTTGTAATAGCATAAGCAACACGACGGGTGCCACATGTGGAGCAGGATCTGCTTACCCTTCCGGAGCACCTGAGATCACCCCAGTTTTTGGTGGGGTTCGTGTTGCTTAGTCTTTAGTTTTCTATGTTCTGTCATCTGTACTATTATTTGTCTGTTTGTCTTTTTATTTTTGGCCATGGCGTTGTCAGTTTGTTTTCGATCTATGAGTTTGACTGTCCCTCTGGTATCTTTCGTCCCTCTTTCATTATGTTTTCTATATGTGTATGCAATTTCCTTGTTGATACATTCTGTACATATTCCGGCTCGGAGTTTCATGTGTTAAAGCAATGCCGTGTGATGATTTTAACTTATTTTACACTGAATAATGTAAAGTGATGTGTATTCATATTCAATTAATTCACCAAAAGTGTATCACTATCAACGGTGGAGAATATTTTAGCGCATAGATAGGACATTTAGCAAAAAAAAGTCGGAAGTTTTAGCGCCAAAAAAAAAGTCCATTTACCGAAAAGAGAAATTATCAATGCCATTTTTAAGAATATTATTTATTCATTGTATAATAATGAATTTTAATATAGTATCATGATAGTACAATAAAACCCCCAAAACAGCAATACAAGTCTAAAAAGTTAAAGGGAAACTCCGCAAAAGAATGAAAAATTGATATCATGTTCATTTTATATAGAACAGCACAAATTCATAAATATTAACATTTTATTCTCCTAGATAAGAGCCCATCGATTTCAAATTCAAAATATCAATTCTCTACATTCTCTAATATTTTTAAATAATTATGATCTGTCATTTTTAAACTTTTTTTTTACTAACTTTATAAAACAAGTAAATATATGGGAATTAGTTTAGAGCTATTTCTTTTATGGATTCTCTCATAGTTTAAAGCCATAATTAACTAGCGATGTTCCGTGTAAAATTGTTTTCAATAATCTAATTTCTTCATATCTTTTTTTATCTTGGACTATTATACAATATAAGAAATTATTATGTCCCAGCTTTTATATAATGCCTTTATTTAATTCCCTAACTTGACCATCAGCATGGCTAAAGGAATTATTGCCAGAGGTACTGTGAGGTGACACTTCCAGGTATTCAAGCGATTTCCTGTCGGTTAAAAACTCTTATTACACGTAATGCAGGTTCACGCACCGCTTCACTGCTGAGCAGTGTACGCGGCCTGTAATTTGGAACTTTATATTTAAAAATTATCAGGTATAATATACATCATGTGTACATTTTTTTGTGTGTCTTGAGTCCAACAGTGATATACTATACATTACTAAACTCATACGTGTAGTCAAGTTTACTCTCACTTGTTTATGAATTACATTGCTGGTGTAATGAATGATATTTAATTCCAACCAAAGATTTGAAGAAGTAACAATTTATTTAGATATTTTCCATCGGTAAATTTTCAAAAATGTAAGTTTGTACTACTTGTCAATAATTATTGACATTTTAAAACATATAAATGTTTATTTCACAAAATGTACGCACTTGTCGATCGTTGGTTTATACAGATAGAAAGATACGGAACTATAGATAGTCACAATTCAAAATATGTATTTTGAAAATAAAAAAAAAACCTCCATGGCAGAACCGATCTGATTTAAATTCAGGGCCCGTATGCATAAAGGTAATCAAGTTAAGATTTGTTCCGAACGGGCGGATTTTTCTACTACATATTATACGATAAATTAATACTATACGATTGGATATCGTAACTTAAGTGGTTTTATGCAGATCTATACATTGTATCTAACTTGCTTTGCTTCGTCGAAGTTATGAATATAGAAAAATCACAGTTTTATATTTCAATTAAAACGTTCTAGAACAGTTTAAGAAATTCGTCATCACAATTGTTAGTTATATTGCATAACTATAATGTGAACCTTGTGAAATAGCATGTGAAATTCCAACTAAGCGTGAATACTTTGGAAAAGCGACGGTTCTATTAATACCTAATGTCAATTTCAAGTTCTGTTTCGACATGCATTGTAATATATGTCACTAGACGTTAAAATTCCATCATCACTATCGTCTTCCTCAAATATTGCTGTTGGTTTCTTTTCTTTACATGTACGTGTATACACTCCAAGTTATTCTTATGTTATCTCATTTAGAAATTTAATGCAAAGGGAATTTTAAAGATGAAAATCCAATGGGCTGACATAGTTCGATAATGCTTCAAATTAAATATAAACTGAGAATATATATATAACTGCCATATTCCGAATCCCTGACTTCAGCGGTTCATGTGTGTAAAAGAAGAAAAGATAACAATGATCGGTATCTGAGTGAATCTACGTCTCAATCAAGCTTCATAAAGTTATTTCAGAATATTCAAGATTTACGACTTTTCTTGAATAAAAAGATGTGGGCTATGAATGCCAATGAAATAAACTATGCAGCAGAGACCAAATTAGCCCAGCTAATTTGTGTGAACTATAACAACTGAAACCGTAATTCCGCTGTAGTGCACGTCGATCGTATCTGTTATAACAGGAAGTTGCATGGTAACCATACTACCTTACTAAGTTCAAAAGTACATAACAACCCTATCTTTGAGCATTATACGCTCAGGAACATACATTTTACTATTTTGCATGGATTGTTAGCAAATGCTACTGTTCAACTGTAGTCCTAAACCAAAGCGTTTTTTTTTTTTTAATCTGACAAGCTTAATTTCGGATTAAATTATCATACAAGTACGGAGGCTAGGATTTATAATTCGGGTAGTCTGGCTGACTTCGTGTCATACCCCCGATCCGTATTCATTATTTTTTACATAAATCATTTAAATTTTAGATCCTTCAGTTTGCATATAAATATCATATTTAAATTTCGTTTACAAACTTTACATACTAGAGACGAATAGTAACGTATGGCTTAGTACAACATGCAGATATTTACCTATCGTCGACAGAGATATGACAACGAGACATTGATACTACAGATTCTAAAATCCTTCGGTTTGCATAAAAAAAAAGATTATTATTCGAAACATGATTTTGAATTTACTCCAATCAAACAAAAACAAAAAACGTATGGCTAAGTATACCATACAGGCATTTAGATATATTGAGGGACCATTTATAACACCTCATATAAAAACAAACACTCTTTTCAGAAGAAAACACACATGTGAATAACATTTTATTTGATGTCACCAATTGTAAATTAAGTAAAATGAAACAATAACTGACTATACCAACACAGACTTTTGTTGTATGTTTATACAAACCGAAACCACTACTACATGAGGGGGTTGACATGGTCAAATTTACAAAATTGTGTTTCAGAGAACCAATGCACCAAATTAATTTTATAGGATTTAGTTTTACATTTAAACCTGTTCAAGGAATGTATTACTGGACAAGAACAATTTAAATGTAAGACAAAATCGGCTTTCAACACGAATTTTTTTCAAACAATAGTACCAAGCATGTGACAAAATGACGGGTATGTAACAGAGGTAACGCAATTGCAGATGGATTGGTGGATAATTACCGTGTGTTTAACGCATAGTGGCAAGTATTTCATGCATATTCAGGATCAAACTAAGTTGGGCAGACGACAAAAGCGAAATGGTGACAAATTCATTGTTCAAAATTTATTTCCAAGTGTTACTTAGGAATTCATATATATATATATGTACATGTATATATATCATGGAAATAAATTGTACTATTACTTATTGAAAGACACTTTAAAAAGATCAAACCCGCTAAAAGAAAATAAACCCGGCGAAAGAAACTTTGAAAGATTGCTGAAATAAATGAAATGTAAAAATAAAAAATAAAAAAATTACACAAACAACTTTAAACTTTCAATATTATGAAAATAATGCTGATTTCTTCCTGGCCAGATTTGATTAGAGTAAATAATCACAAAACGTTTCTTGAAATATAGCGAAGAACTTTTTTTTTAATTTCGATTTATCAAGTTGAATACCTTGTGCGATCTATGGAAATACTCCTGGTTGTTGAATTTGGGTTTGGCTGACCTCAAAGGATATTACGTTTTAAAACAATAATTTAAATGAAATATACAATTATTTTACTCTGAGGGGGGGAGGGGGGAATTCATTGGCCCTAATTTTTTTACGACAATATAGGCTTATAAGATAAAAAAAACTTATTAAGCAAGTCTGCCCAAAAATGATTGATATTTCAAAGAAAGATTTATAGTGTGTGTATAGTAAACTTAAACGAGAATGCGTATAGATGTCTCTGCTTATACGTACAACAGTCACAAATCACTTCTAAATATAAAAAATCAACGATGTAACATTAATGCATTACTGTTTTATCGAAAGTGATTGAGATGCGCTAATTGCGTAATTCACTTATTTATTTTTCAAAACACATTATAGTTAATATGCATCCTTCTATTAAAGTTTTGTTTTTCTTTAACACTTTAAGACCGTATCTCGGGGGCACTGCTGAAATAATATTTCAAAAAGCAAATTTAAACTTCCATTTTTAAAACTTGTATATCAGATAAATTTGACCAATAAGACTAGAGGAGGGACGACACTCTGCACACGGCACGCAGATTTGTCTTATATTATCGATCGGTCGCAGTGATAAATGCCGACCGTGCGAGGGCTGTATAGCCAGTCAATGTCGTTAAACACCACCATCATCATAATAATGTGTCTTTTGTTACAAGCCCGTTATGGTGTGAACATCACCTGGACACTCGAAATTTGTTGAATGAGAATCAGATTATAAACATTAGCAGTAATATACAGTTGTAATTATCATACAATATACATGTATATATAATAAACGAATTTGGTAATTGTCTTTTGCTGCTGGGAATATTTATATTATCTGACCAATACTACAATAAACATTGGTCACGCACGACATATTCCGATGTATGACATGTGCGGTTACAATGTCATAGCCAGTTTTCACGCATCAGCGCACACAGGTTTGTCGAACAGGCTAGTTCATTGGAGGAAAGTTACCAATAACCCGCCTACCTTAAACTAATTTGCATGCACACGTATAAAAATTGCGGTTTTTATCCAACGCAATCATAGGTTTGAACGTTGTTTTCAATTTAGACTTGTTTATATTTTTTCGTTTGGGCTTGTATTATATTTTCCTTCGGGTTTATATGATCCGTTCATCCTATTTCTAATATTTCGACTCTTCAAAATTCAAGAGTCTATCCCAAATTGAGGTAAATTATATGACCTTCCAAATACCGTTTCGATCCCTAACATCACTGAAGAGACATTAATTGTCGAAATCCGGATATGGTGTACTAATTTTTGCACCTTTTGTTTGCGGTATACTATCTTTTCCGCAAGTTTATTGTTTTCTGTTTGGTATTAAATTTATGAATTTTAAAAGATCCATTTTGTAACATCTTGTGATCCGTTTGTTTGGCAATCGCCAATGGCAGTCAGCAGGGTTTAAGAACATCTGTTGTTCGACCTGTTAGTCAAATGCATTTTGTTAAAATATACTTTTTCACTTTTTTGGTCTTTCGGAAAATGTTGTTTGTGCTGTATTTAGACCCCTCTATCAAGAAATTTGTTTTGCATGCACACGTATAAAAATTGCGGTTTTTATCCAACGCAATCATAGGTTTGAACGTTGTTTTCAATTTAGACTTGTTTATATTTTTTCGTTTGGGCTTGTATTATATTTTCCTTCGGGTTTATATGATCCGTTCATCCTATTTCTAATATTTCGACTCTTCAAAATTCAAGAGTCTATCCCAAATTGAGGTAAATTATATGACCTTCCAAATACCGTTTCGATCCCTAACATCACTGAAGAGACATTAATTGTCGAAATCCGGATATGGTGTTCTAATTTTTGCACCTTTTGTTTGCGGTATACTATCTTTTCCGCAAGTTTATTGTTTTCTGTTTGGTATTAAATTTATGAATTTTAAAAGATCCATTTTGTAACATCTTGTGATCCGTTTGTTTGGCAATCGCCAATGGCAGTCAGCAGGGTTTAAGAACATCTGTTGTTCGACCTGTTAGTCAAATGCATTTTGTTAAAATATACTTTTTCACTTTTTTGGTCTTTCGGAAAATGTTGTTTGTGCTGTATTTAGACCCCTCTATCAAGAAATTTGTTTTGCATGCACACGTATAAAAATTGCGGTTTTTATCCAACGCAATCATAGGTTTGAACGTTGTTTTCAATTTAGACTTGTTTATATTTTTTCGTTTGGGCTTGTATTATATTTTCCTTCGGGTTTATATGATCCGTTCATCCTATTTCTAATATTTCGACTCTTCAAAATTCAAGAGTCTATCCCAAATTGAGGTAAATTATATGGCCTTCCAAATACCGTTTCGATCCCTAACATCACTGTAGAGACATTAATTGTCGAAATCCGGATATGGTGTACTAATTTTTGCACCTTTTGTTTGCGGTATACTATCTTTTCCGCAAGTTTATTGTTTTCTGTTTGGTATTAAATTTATAAATTTTAAAAGATCCATTTTGTAACATCTTGTGATCCGTTTATTTGGCAATCGCCAATGGCAGTCAGCAGGGTTTAAGAACATCTGTTGTTCGACCTGTTAGTCAAATGCGTTTTGTTAAAATATACTTTTTCACTTTTTTGGTCTTTTGGAAAATGTTGTTTGTGCTGTATTTAGACCCCTCTATCAAGAAATTTGTTTTGCATGCACACGTATAAAAATTGCGGTTTTTATCCAACGCAATCATAGGTTTGAACGTTGTTTTCAATTTAGACTTGTTTATATTTTTTCGTTTGGGCTTGTATTATATTTTCTTTCGGGTTTATATGATCCGTTCATCCTATTTCTAATATTTCGACTCTTCAAAATTCAAGAGTCTATCCCAAATTGAGGTAAATTATATGGCCTTCCAAATAACGTTTCGATCCCTAACATCACTGAAGAGACATTAATTGTCGAAATCCGGATATGGTGTACTAATTTTTGCACCTTTTGTTTGCGGTATACTATCTTTTCCGCAAGTTTATTGTTTTCTGTTTGGTATTAAATTTATAAATTTTAAAAGATCCATTTTGTAACATCTTGTGATCCGTTTATTTGGCAATCGCCAATGGCAGTCAGCAGGATTTAAGAACATCTGTTGTTCGACCTGTTAGTCAAATGCATTTTGTTAAAATATACTTTTTCACTTTTTTGGTCTTTTGGAAAATGTTGTTTGTGCTGTTTTTAGACCCCTCTATCAAGAAATTTGTTTTGCATGCACACGTATAAAAATTGCGGTTTTTATCCAACGCAATCATAGGTTTGAACGTTGTTTTCAATTTAGACTTGTTTATATTTTTTCGTTTGGGCTTGTATTATATTTTCTTTCGGGTTTATATGATCCGTTCATCCTATTTCTAATATTTCGACTCTTCAAAATTCAAGAGTCTATCCCAAATTGAGGTAAATTATATGGCCTTCCAAATAACGTTTCGATCCCTAACATCACTGAAGAGACATTAATTGTCGAAATCCGGATATGGTGTACTAATTTTTGCACCTTTTGTTTGCGGTATACTATCTTTTCCGCAAGTTTATTGTTTTCTGTTTGGTATTAAATTTATGAATTTTAAAAGATCCATTTTGTAACATCTTGTGATCCGTTTATTTGGCAATCGCCAATGGCAGTCAGCAGGGTTTAAGAACATCTGTTGTTCGACCTGTTAGTCTAATGCGTTTTGTTAAAATATACTTTTTCACTTTTTTGGTCTTTTGGAAAATGTTGTTTGTGCTGTTTTTAGACCCCTCTATCAAGAAATTTGTTTTGCATGCACACGTATTAAAATTGCGGTTTTTATCCAACGCAATCATAGGTTTGAACGTTGTTTTCAATTTAGACTTGTATATCTATATATACCCCATATTCTTTGTTTTTCTACTATCTTACCTCCTATACATTTTTAGGAATATCATTGGTTAAAAGCGAACATGCGGATACTAGTGTATTTAATATTCGGTCACAAGGCGTGGTTTATTTCAATACACCGTGGTTAGTAGCAGTGTTACGTCCCTTTATAAAAACATCATAACGTTGACGAAAAATCTGAAACATTTTGCCCAGACAACAGACGAAGAAATTGATGACAAACGATTGAAAATAAATGCAGGAAACACATAAGAAGCTAACAAATTGTTAGTGTTGGTACTTGTTTTTGTATAGACCATATAAGTTCTAATATTGAAGACTTGATTACTATAATATGCCACTAGTCTAAATTTCACAAGTTAAGATAGTCTGTAAGATAAATTCGTTACACAGTTTGCTAGTGACCTAATACAATATATACGGGGTCAGTAAATTCCATATGGGGTTCGAGCTTTGCTCTCTACCCTTATGGAATTAAATGACTCCGTATATATTGTATTAGGTCACTAGCACATTGTGTAACAAATAATATTGGAGTGCTAATAGGAAAAGTTTACTAATTTTAAATCATTTGTACTATATTTATGTTTTTATTTTGATTTATTCGGTGTTCCTGTTTTTTTTTCTATTTTAAAGAACAGTAGTAAAGTTTTTCGTATTGTAATTCACTCATTGATACCATTATGTGTAATTGGTTTATCATTTATTAATTAGTTTTGATTGTTTTTTTTTAAAGAAATATATGTATAAGAATTCGTTTTTAGATGCCATCAAAGTCACAAGTTCACCAGCGGTTCGTAAATGAACCAATTGGACCAAAGTCAGTAACTGCTATTCCACAAATAGGACCACAAACAGCCGTGTATTTCAATATATATAACATATATCTGGTATGTTTATCTAACTTTTTGATGTTGTATGTGTAAAAGAGAGGCAAAGGATACCGAAGGGACATGTATTCAAACTCATAAGTCGAAAAAAAAAAAAAAAAAACAAAGACCAACAGACAAACAACTATACACAAAACACAACACAGAACACTAAAGACAGAGCAACACGAACCCACCCAAAAACAGGGGTGATCTCAGGTGCTCCATAGGACATGAATATCAATTGTATCTGCTAAATCCCAAATGAGTGAAATTAAAACAACTGAATGCACAATTCAAATAATGAAAATGACTTCCATAAATGTAAATATATGATATAATGCATACAAAGTTAAATAGTGGACAGGGTTAACATATTTGGAAGCCTTTTAAGGACTAGTATCGTACACTTTTTAGTTCTTGTAGTGTTGTTTATCTTTATATAGTTATTTTAAAATTGGCCCAACCTAACACAAAAAATGTTTCGTTGTTGTTGGTGTAAAGCTTTTTTGTAAGCAGCAACCCTCCATCGAAATCCTGACACAAAATGCAAATTCTGGAATAAAGCGTCATCTTTGGAATATATACTCAGTATGAAGACTCTGATGGGAAGTTGCATACCACATTTTTAGACGCAGTCAGTATAATTTCGGTTTGTGACCCATTTAAAAAAGACGCTTAACTATGGTAACGGCATGCATGATGTCACAAATCCTTATTCTGATTGGACAAAATAACGGAATTGAACAAAACCCATTGGCAACAAAAAACGATATATGCTACAAACATAAAAATGAAATTATCCAGATGAATTAAAATAAATCTAGGTAAAGAAGGTGTCATTATCACCACTGTCAAATTGTTTGGATTTTGTAGACTTAGATTTTAATACATGAGAAGGTAAATATGACTGACAGGTTCATTAGATCTACCAGCTCAATATTAGGCTATTAATTGCTCGTCGAGTGCTTTGAATATATCTTATCGACTTAAGTTTCTAATGCGTAATAATAATCTCAAAGAGTACAAAATATTATACTTCAAATAAAGATTGTCAAAATACATATATTGCAAATTTAATTATTTGCCTTTGGCGTCGGTCCGTCCGTCCCCGATATACACACCGAAATAGGTTGTATCTCTAATTGTTAAAGTTGTTCTAGACATATAGTTATAATTGACACTTCTTCATGGACCTTAACTGTTTCAAGTTTGTTATTCATTACAGATGTGTAAACTACTGATATCTTTATGTGTATGTCTATTTCATAGCTATAGGTACTTCTTTATCTCTGAAAAATACCTATATATATACATTTAATTAAGTACCATGCAGTATATTTTTTAATTCTTTAGAGAAAAGCGCAGATCGTCAAATTTTAGAATCGTCAGCCTTTTGCCGTCAAATTGTGTGCTTTTTTTTTTAAGTATGATGAAAAAAATAGATTGAAATTAAGTTTTCCATGGTTTGGTCACTTTGCAAACCTTTATGACACCAATGGAAGTGTAGTCAAAAGAATATATTTTTATAGTGCAAATATGCATTTCAGATTGAAACAAATTGAATACGGTACAACCTATACCTTAATGTCACCTAGGGGAACAGCGTAAATTGACCTTATGATATAAATGACCTTGTAAGATATGTTCAGAATGATAACCAATTCAGCGGGAAGAACCTGCCTAGACAAGTATTCGTCTAATAGAGATTAATATGTTTGACTGTGATAAGTGATGACCCTTAAAATTTGACTGTAAGTAGTCAAGACCGATCAAAATTAATTGAGATCACAGTGGAGTTTTCATTCAGGTCTACACATTCAAAAGATGGAAGCCTAGATGTATAACCAAGAAGCTAGAATATTATCCGAGAAGCCCAATGTTAGTAAAAGTTTCATAAGTTAGCTCTGCAAATTCCTGTTCTTCCTTGCACTCATGATTATGCATATTTTTTTATATACTTTTGACCATTTCAGAGTGATTTGTTAGACATATGTCTTTTTATGTGGGCAAAATCTGTTTACCAATCTGCAGCACAGGTCTGCCAGATATTTATGGGGGTCGTGTTGCCCGGTCATTCGTTTTCTATGTAATGTTTGGTTGACTTTTCAATTGTATGACTTCTAGACGCTTTGCGTTTTTTTTTTTTTTTTTGCGATTGCCTTGTCTGTTTCTCTTCGGCTTATGAGTTTTTATTACCTCTGTGACATCTTCCTTCTCTCTTTTTTGTAAATCGAGACCAGCGATTGGATTTTTTTTCTGATCATTTTAAGATATAGATAATCTTTAACATTAACGTAATCTTAACGACATTTTAAGTTGCAAAATCAATTTATTATATTATTTTTTGTATATTCTAACTTATTTAATTTGTTCAGAATGCATCACATGTTCAACTCTATTTTCAAAGGTAGACTGTAAACGTTAGATAGAAAAGTGATATTGCATAGTTATTTTTAGTATATCTTTTAATTGAAATCTAAAAACCTCAATCCTTTGTGACACAATTATAACAACCAATCAAATGAATGTCTGCTCTATTTCAGGTGCCTTGAAAATGATAATATAACAATTGCATGTATCCTTTGTAGAAGATTGTTACGAGGATATGTCAACCTAAAGAAGGATATCGACCTTATACTTCGTCTTCAAACGACATACTTCTTTCAGGTAGATATATCCTCGTATCGACCTCATACAAAGGCTGTAATTGTATAATATTTCTGCTTTGTAAAGCGGAAAGTTTATAGTACGGAGAAGCACTCCGAATGTACGTTCGTCCTTCAGTCCCATTTTTCTATCTTCAATATCTTCTGACCTATCTGAAAGTATATATAAAAAAGTTTTCAGAGAATTTTATGCACATAGTTAAACTTTTAACCTCTTATTTCATTACTTCATATGAACGAACTTTTGTGGTTTCTTAGCGATGACATGGACTTCTTCATATCGGAACACTATAATACACATTTGCACCCGCTTACTCATCTAAATTCGTTGTAAAATGAAATAAATCTTCTTCAGAATTTTGACCATAAAATGCCATTTTGCGCATTGCATAAGTCGGTTTATAAGAAAAGATACTACAGACTGTGTGTATCTTTTATCCCTTATATCTAATATAGAATAAAACTGACTTATTCATTATTACGTGACAATATCTTATGATTTTTGTAGGCATCACAAATACTCGGGTATTTTCTATTTATACAACGAGATGCGGGGAACTTCATGCAATGGTTATCACGTCACGGATGTAATAATGGACAACAGAAAGCTATTTATGACGCAATGCAAGAATATGTACAGCAACATTTGTTTTAATATTAAAACATTATTAGGGTGTTTTATATACTGACCGACTAGAAAACGCAACACTAGATTATTCTTTTTAATTCTCATTTTCAAATATGCTATTTTTGTTAAACAAATATATGAAGTTCAAAAACATTTTTATTCATTATTTTATTGTCTAAAACAAATTGGCAGTTCGAAAGTTGAAATTGATTACGTCATTTTAAATGTTCTAATCATGTGGTATGCACTAAAACCCTGGTTCCTCCATTATCAATGGATGTGTCTCTTTCAAAGGCAATGACTGCCTGTAACCAACGCCAAAATGATTGTCAGAAAAGTCAACCAATTCTGTTGGGCATGTTGTGAGTTCTGTTTTGTACCTTCTGATTTTGTCCTTGTCCCACCCATTACAGTGTGTTTTGGCAATTATGCGGTTTAAACTTTAGGGCTATAAATGTTTTTTTGAAGTCGATTCTTTGGCATTTCAGTTTATGGGAAACATTTATGGCATGAATCTGTCTGCCCTGACATTTGGCGATTTGATTAGCAGTTGACGTTGCGGTCGTAAACATGTCTCGCAAATGACGTTGTGTAATCAAATTCTATTGACGTGGCGCTGTCACTACATATTGATCTGGTCATGGATGGTCATCAACAAAACCCGTCTGCCTGTAACGTTGTTGGAAGGACAGAAAGACTAGTTTTTGACGTCAAATTGCCTTGTTACAGCACGTTCACGTTTTCCTGTCTGCAATATTGGTATGGGCTGATTCAGATTTTAATTGCTCAATATCGAGATGCATCATTTATTAAATGATTTAAATGTGGATATGGATTGAAAGAATTGCTTCACGAAGAAAAAAAACTTAAAAAAATCATTTATGGGTTTCAATTTTTGCTTTAAGAAATTCGTGCGACTTCAATAAACCAGTATGTGCAATAACCTCAGCTAAGTCAGATATTGGATTTTTCTAAACAAAAAGAAGTATGTATGGTAAGCATGAATAGTCGTTATATAAGGATCAATCATGATTTGGTTAACAAATCTACAAAATGTGTGTTGTGTTTTTAAGGTCCGTCAGTATATGTGCAAAATGTGTTTGTTAATTTACTTAACAAACTAAATTCAGAAGGTCTTTTATTTTATGTTTTTTAGAAATTTGCAAATCTTACAAGATTTTAATTATAATGGTACATACAGCTTCTATATCGTCGAATATGATTAGGTTGGAAAAAAAAGGTTTTTGAAACTGATCTATGTATACAACCAATAACAACTTATTTGCATGGTCAATGTATAGCTTATAAATGATACATATGAAGATTTCTTTGCTTTTTATGTCATGTTTGTGTGTTTTGTATGTTTTTGTGTATGTACTGATATTGTGTCATGGGTGAATACCCCATATCCTTTTTTCTATTACATGTACATACAATTTTCTCATTCAGCACATTGTTACAGTACTTGCAACCTTAGGCGTTACTTTTTTAGCGATCAATCAGCGGTCACCGATCAGTCACCGATCAGTCAAGCTCGCGTCAAACTCACGTCACCAATCCGTCAGACTTTTAGTAAAAGTTTTTGACTGATCGGACGGATCGGACGGATAGGACCGATCGACCTTTCTGACGGATTGAACTCTACTACGTCACATGATAAACTAATACAAATTACGAAATCTTAGTTTCGTTTCATTTAATTAAAATGGCGACATGGAAAATACGAAACATTCAAGTACAAATGATCAACATCTTTTTTTATTAATTATTTAGCACAGTTTTAAGAATTTAAAAAGAAAAGAATTATGCATATAAAACTAAATTTAAATATTACTATTAAAGAATGGCTATTTTCGTTTTAATTTTAGGTTATATTTTTTTCAAACCCGGACATTTCTAAAAGGGTGTTGATCGCGATTTTCAGTGATTTTATTATTTTCCGAAAATGCTCTTGAAAATAAAATGAAATGATCATTTATTGCAAATTTCGATGTATTATTTTTAAATATTTTAAAGTATTTTAACCTTATAATCTTAAAATTCTTTAAACAAACTTATCTCGAGGCCATTAAAATAACAAATCACAAATAAAAATAAAAATGGTGCAAATTCTCTCAAAAATAAAAAAAATATTTGTAATTTCAAACAACGAGAACAACATTATAGAATATTTTTTCTTATAGTCTTTTAACTTAATAAAAAATAATCAATCATTAGCTATAAAAAGTACAAAAATCCAATGACGGTCAATAATTTCCATTCAAATAAAGCATAAAGCATTTATAATGACTGATAGCAATTGCATTGCACTATTTCTGATATAAAAGAAGAAATATTTGTATTTTTATGCAATGCAAATATTAAATTTAGCATCTGATCCCTTCAATTCAACATATTTTATGAAATGCAACCAATCCTGATGTACAAAAAGTACTGAAATCAAATGGTGATTCATTATTTCTATCAAAATGAAGATATTATTGCATTCATTTTCAACACCAACAAAAGTTTAAGCCTTATTCTACTTATAATATTAAAATTCTTATAAAAAAAATAATCTTGAAGCCTTTGAAGTAACTAGTTACAAATAACATTGCATTATTTTTTAACAAAACAAGAGAAATTGGTAATTTTAAACAATGCGAACAACATTTAAGGATATTTTCTATGATCTTCTTTTACTTTTATGAAAAACAACCAATACTAAACTATGAAAAGTACAAACATCTAATGACAGTCAATAATTTTCATTCAAATAAAGAAATTATTGCATTCTTGTTCAACAAAAACAAAAGTTTATGCATATTTATCCTTCATTTATTCACATTTTATTAAAAAATACTTAATATATAAAGGCATTTATAATGACTGATAGCAATTGACATTGCATTATTTCTGATATAAAAGAAGAAATATTTGTATTTTTAAGCAATGCGAACAGTACATTTAGAATCTTTTCCCTTAAATTCAACATATTTTATGAAAAACAACAAATCCTGAACCATAAAAAGTACAAAAAGCCATAGGCGTTCAATAATTTCCATTAAAAAAGAGAAATTATTGAATTCTTATTTAAAAAAACAAAAGTTTATGTGTATTTATCCTTAAATTATTCATATCTTATATAAAAGTACTTATCTGAATGCATTACTTATGACTGATTGCAATTGATGTTGAATTATTTCTGATATAAAAGAAGAAATATTTGCATTTTTAAGCAACGCGAACACAAATTTAGTATCTTTTCCCTGAAATTCAGCATATTTTATGAAAAAAAAAATAATCCTAATGTACAAAAAGAACCAAAATCAAATTACGGTTCATAATTTCTATCAAAATAAAGAAATTATTGCATTCTTATCTTACAAAAACAAAAGTGCATGCATATTTATCCTTCAATGATTCAAATTTTATACAAAATTACTTATCTAAAGGCATTGATAATGACTGATTGCAATTGAAGTTGCATTATTTCTGATATAAAAGAAGAAATATTTGCATATTTAAGCAATGCGAACAAAAATTTAGTATCTTTTCCTTCAAATTCAGCATATTTTATAAAAAACAACAAATCTTGCTGTACAAAATCTACCGAAATCAAATGACGATTCATAATTTCTATCAATATAATGACATTATTGAATTCGTATTCAACACAAAACAAATGTTTAAGTATTATTCTCCTTACATTATCAAAATTCTTACAAAAAAATCTTATTGGAGGACTTTGAAATAACAAGTTACAAATAACATTGCATTATTTTTTATCAAAAGAAGAAAAATTGGTAATTTTATTCATTGCGAACAACATTTTAATATATTTTCTCAGATATTATTTTGATTCTATAAAAAACAACCAATCCTAAACCATAAAAGTACAAAAAGCCATAGGTAGTCAACAATTTAAATTGAAATAGAGGAATTTTGAATTTTTATCAAGCAAAAACAAAAGTTTATGTATATTTATCAGTGAATTATTCATATCTTATACAAAGGAACTTATCTGAATGCATTAGTTGAGACTGATTGCAATTGACGTTGAATTATTTCTGATACAAAAGAAGACATATTTACATTTTCAAGCAACACGAACAAAAATTTAGTATCTTTTCCCTTAAATTCAGAATATTTTATGGAAAACAACCAATCCTGATGTACAAAAAGAACCAAAATCAAATGATGGTTCAAAATTTCTATCAAAATTAAGAAATTATTGCTTTTTATCTAACAAAAACAAAAGTTTATGCATATTTATCCTTCAATTATTCATATCTTATATAAAAGTACTTATCTGAATGCATTACTTGTGACTGATTGCAATTGACGTTGAATTATTTTTGATATAAAAGAAGAAATATTTGCATATTTAAGCAATGCGAACAAAAATTTATTATCTTTTCCCTGAAATTCAGCCTATTTTATGAAAAACAACCAATCCTGATGTACTTTTAAATGAACTAAAATTAAAAAACATACAAGACTAACAAAGGCCAGAGGCTCATGACTTGGGACAGGCGTAAAAATGCGGCGGGGTTAAACATGATTTGTGAGATCTCAAAACTCCCCCTATACCTCTAGTCAATGTAGAAAAAGAAACACATAGCAATAAGCAGTGTAAAACTCAGTTTAAAAGAAGTCCGAGTCCGATGTCAGAATAGGTAACAAAAGAATTAAACTAAGCAAAATGACAATGATACATAAATGAACAAAGGACTACTATCAGTTACTGACATGCCAGCTCCAAACCTCAATTAAACTGATTGAAAGATTAGGTCTTCATCATATGAAAATCAAGTACAATCCCTCCCGTTAGGGGTTTAGTATCATACCATCATAAAATATATGAGAAGAACATAACCCGTATCATGCCAACAACTGGTTTTAGAATAAATGTGTTTATTTCCGATGCAAAGACCCTATGAGTAAATCAATATTAATACCAAAATATGCAATCCTTAATGACTTGACAACATTATCGTAACTTTATCCTTTCCGAATAAGTCTGTTTAAAGGTTTGGTTAGCTTTTGAGGTGAATGCCGACATTTTTGTGCTTTGTAATGAATATTACCATTAAATATTGGATGTGAAATACCTGAACGTATAAGATGTCTGCATGTTGATTTATATTTACGAATGATGTCCTTGTACCGATGATAAAATTTAGTAAATGTTTTGACTAGTTTGTGATATCGAAAACCCTGGTGTAATAATTTTTCAGTAATACAGAGATTTCTTTCATTGAAATCAAATACGTTGTTACATACACGAGCGAATCGAACAAGTTGAGATATATAAACACCATAAGATGGCGACAAGGGAACGTCACCATCTAAAAATGGATAATTAACAATAGGAAATGAAAAATCATCTCTTTTATGATAAATTTTGGTATTAAGTTTCCCGTTAAAGATAAAGATATCAAGATCCAGGAAAGGGCAGTGTTCATTGTTAGTATTAGTTTTATTTAAAGGCAGTTCGGCAGGATAAATCTCTTTAGTGTACATACTGAAGTCGTCATTATTGAGAGCCAATATATCATCTAAATATATTAAAGTGTTATTAAATTTTTGAATCAGATGTTGTTTCGATGGGTCTTTGCTGATTTTAGTCATAAATTGTAACTAATAACAATACAGAAACAGGTCCGCAATAAGTGGTGCACAGTTAGTCCCTATTGGAATTCCGATAACCTGACGATATACGGAATCTCCATAGCGAACAAAAATGTTATCTAGTAAAAATTCAAGGGCAGTTATAGTATCAAAGCAGGTCCAATTGACATAGTTCTTTTGTTTGTTGTTACTAAAAAATGACCTAAAAGAGTTTGAACATATATATATCATATTTATATAGAAACATCATGATATTAATGTAGAAACAGCACGTACAATCTAATTAATTTTACAAACATAAAAAATGCAAATTGCACTTTTTTTAAACTGATAAGAAAACAGAGAGAAGTATTGTGTATAGTTTTAAATGATAATATGTCACAAAATCAAGATTGATAAAATAGAAATAAACTAATCGAGTATACTTTGGATATTGGAAACTGGTAATTAAAGAAATGGTTTAAGTATTATTATGTAGCATTTCCCTGATCCAAATGGTACCGTACGGCAATTGAAAGGATCTGCGTACTCACTTTTTCAAGTTGTGTGATATATCTTCCAATTAACTTCTCTTTATTGTCATTTTAACATTTCCCCCTTTTCACCAGAAAATTTATAGTTTGTCTCATATCGACGTCTTGTCTCAAATTGACATTCGTTGTGAAATCGACGTCCCTTTCTCAAATCGAAGTCAAACTTACATCATAATATCGTTCTTTTTCATTTGGTGTCTTCCATGGTAGCAAGTCATTTCGTACCTTAGCCATTTCGTACCTCTGCCATTTTGTACCCAAAATTACCATTTCGTACCCAACATTTACCATTTCGTACCCACGATAAAAACCATTTCGTTCCCTATGGGCCAAATTCATATACCATTTCGTACCTCATGGACTATACACATGTTTACCATTTCGTATCAATTTTTTGTAGAAGTTCAGTCTAATTATTTTTAAGATACAAAACATTTTGAGATGAATTTTGTTTTAAATCTATATTTTACTAAATGAATAGAGTTGAAATTGGGTGTCGCGTTTTCTTCTTTCACATAAAATCCACGAATATTGTTTTATACCTCAAGGGGTAATGACCAGCGTAGTTTATTATGTGTTCATTTCAAGATCTTTTGGGGGATATTTGGGGGTTAAAATTGGAAAAAAGCCAGTTCGGATCGACGGTCCTTCACGACGTTCGGCTCTGAAATTTACGTGCCGTCATCATTTTTGTCATTGCACATCTGCCCGGCAAAATTAAATTTTATTTCGTAGCAGATACGGTAAATATTGACCTTACACTGAAACACTTTGTGATACACATTCCCTTGACGCTCTCAGCAATTTAACAACAGATTTTTACACGTCAAGAGCTTTTCTTCCGGGAAACCGCATCAATTCAACAAAAAAAGGGTTGGGGGATTACTTCAGTTTTCGGTTCAAAATGGGTGCCGAAGTGCGGCTGGAATGTGACCCACCCCCGTTCATATATTAATGCATAAAATTTTCAGCCCACTCATATATGGGGGTGGTTCTGAGCACGGATACACCACCTGGATTTTTTATCATTCAATGTTTTCCCTATGTGTTCAGTACACAAAATTTATTTCCAAAATTTTTTGAGGGATTGGCAAAACTGCTAGAAGTGCTAGACAGATTATTTTTTTTTACCAAATCAGGGTCAGGATATTTTTTGTAAAAAAAATCCCAGTCAGTTTTCACTCTATATGTCACCAGTTAACGGTATTTATAAACACATATTATTTTGATCAGTGCAATTCTTTTGGGTGTCATATTGAGTGGTGGTATGTCGTCTGTGACACACTTCAAAAAGATTTAAGATCTTAATACCGCCTTACACCAAAACTATATATCTTCAAATTATGAACCAAAGTAGATTTCGCGGGTATTTTCTACTATAACAAATAAATTGCATCCAGCTTTAGAAATTTTATAAAGACCCATGATTGCATGGTTAGATTATAGGCACTTGCAAATTTAATAGTTTTAATCACACTTTGTTTATTCGTAGGATTGATCCCTAATTTACTTTCAACTCTTAAAATATAAGGTTAATTAACAAACAATGGAATAATTATTTGCGACTGTAAATAACCATAAATCAAAGTACTAAAGTACTGAACATCGGATGACCGCATGTTATTGTGGATGTCACAAGCACTTGTCTCAGAAAAAAAATCACATCTTTATACCTGAAAGTGAGGTTATTGTACAGATGTACTTTTTTTCTGAGACAAGTTCTTGTGTGGAAGATAAATAAATGAAAGGGAATTCAACATCACCGTAATAACTATTATATATATATATATATAACGACTACAAGAACTTCGCGGTCACCTAAAACATCGGGGCTACAAAAGAAAAGACATTGATAAAGGTTTTTCTCGTGCTAACAACATCAGCCGAGATGAACTTTTACAATATAAAGTCAAAAAGGTCAACAGGAGGGTGCCTTTTGTGTTGACTTACCATCCAAAATTTGACAACTTATCTCACCTAATCCGCGAAAATTGGAAAGAAATCGAAAAACATCCTAAACTATCCAAAATCTTTCCCGAGCCACCTGTACTGGCTTTCCGTAGGCCCAAAAGCCTTAAAGACTTGCTGGTGAGAGCTGATTTATCCTCTCAAGCAGGCTCTTCGTCTGTGGGCTCTTGCAAGGGTTGCGGAAACAAACGATGTCTGACTTGCAAACAAATACTGGTTACCCAGACTTTTAACAGTCACTCCACTGGTACAGAATACACCATATTTTGCAATGTTAATTGCAAGACTACAAATGTTGTGTATCTCCTACAGTGTAAATGTGGTAAACAGTATGTTGGCGAGTCAGAACAGCCGTTTCACAAACGAATGAACGGTCATCGTAGCGACTACCAATGCAAGCCAGACCTCCCTCTCAGTCGACATTTGAGATCCCCTGGCCACACTAAGGCAGATCTCAATCGACTGACCATTACAATCATTGATCACAACTCTGCTTGGTCTAGGGAGGATAGACTCACTCGGGAAAGATTTTGGATAAGAAAATTAACAACTTTGGCACCAAATGGGATAAATGAAAAGATGTAGTTCTACTCCATGCAGTGCTTCACATTTGGGTTATATTGCTTATTATTACAGTCTCTGTTTCTATTTCTTTACCTTACTCATCTCTAAAATCTGTTGAATATACCAATTTAAATTGCTTAATTTTTTGAGGGATGTAAAAGTACCAAGCCACGTTCAACTAGTTAACCTTAGTCAAATTTTATTATCATATTTTAACGGCCGTTTGTTTGCGATGTTTAAATACGCAGACTCTGTTGTAACTACTCTACCGTTGTCAAATTTGAAATATTTACAAATTTAGATCGTTCAGTGCTGTTTATTTGGAATTCTTATTGACGCAATCGTTCTTGTAACATCATAACTGTCGTCACCGTTAAAGCTTTAGAATTGTGCTAGTTCATATCGCACATTATTATTTTTATTTAAAGCATATATTTGAACTCTCTTTTGTAATTAGTCATATAACCTATGTCGTGTTTAACACATATTTAGAATTGTGCAAGCGTCTTACCTGATGTTCGGTTTGACTTTTTTATTGTATAAATTTCAAGATTGTTATAGTTTAATCTAAGTAGACTGATATATGATTCATTCAACATCACAATCATATTTACTGATGAAGGATATCTGTTATCCGAAATATTTATAAATAATTACATTTATAGTTCCTTTTTTTGTTATTGGTGTTGTTGTGTACACTTTTTAGGCGTTTATATAATTTATTTATTGTGTACATGTATCGTTACTCGTAACGATCCAGCGCCCTCGTGGGAAAAATCGTTGACTATTATTCAGACGTTTTATATATATATATATATATATATATATATATATATATATATATATATATATGTATTGTAGTGATACAAATCAATATACTCTGGTTTATATTAATATTAATATTTGTATATTACAGTTACATGTATATATAATTTTCATCCATTTGTATATCATTCTATTCTACTAATTATTAATAGTGCAGTGCAAGTGCATGGTGGACACTCTTCTATAATAATTCGATTTTTCTTATAGATTGGATTTGAGCTGGGAACAGTATATCTAACTAGTCAATATATATGTTCCTGATTTGAGTAGGCTTTCATATTTTCCCGCAAAACGAGAGAGCAAGGACCAATAACTCTGCATGTATCTGTATATAATCTTCACCTCCTTTGTAGGAGATTGCAATCGTTCTTGATATATTCTTCCGCATGCGTTAACACAATTTTTCTGTACGTCTGCATAGATATTAATAATTTTTACTTACATACATATAAAACATTTTAATATTATTAAATTGTGTTCTAAAAAAAATATTTGATGAGTATTCATTGAAGAAATGAATATATAGCAAGCGATAAGGAATGTTATTTTGCACTCGATGATGTCGGCGTGTTTATCATGTTTATAGATCGGTTAAAAACCCAAAACTAATTTACATAATGGAAATTTAGGCGATAGCAATACACCTGAATGACCTCATGGTCATCCGCTGTAAAAATGTGTCAAGAAATTTAGTGAAAAGGGGCACAATTAAGCCGATATTCACACAATAAGTAGGCCATGAATAAAAATGTTTGCATAATAATTTGCACCTTATGTTACCAATCAAAGAATTGCTATGGCTTTTTCAATTCGAGAAAATAAGAAAAATATGATATATACATTTAGGTTCAACTACACCTTATGATAATCATCTGAATATATCCCAATATTTAGGCACACGTCGCAATTTCAAATGGCACGTGTATTCAATACACATTTTTAATCCAATTAGGTAGAATGCTATCGTTTTAAAACAATACGCCAATACGGCGCGTGTCTTAAGTTACAAGTTTACAAAGTAACAAACTCAATGTTATCGGCAGAAATTTGAAATGTTACTAAAGCGCTAGCTAATACATGTAATAAATATCATAAAAAAAAATCTACAGATTTCAAAAAATGTTGTTTATTGACTTTATTCCTATATAATATCTTATAGGTGGTTTAGTTTTAAATTCAATACATTTCTCGTGACCTCTACCGCCTTACAGCAAAAGGTCAATGAGACTATTTTAAACAAGAAATGAAACTCATATAAATCTTCCATGAGGTTCAAAAATGCATACATACAAATCTTCCACGAAGTACCAAATGGTATACGTACAAACCTTCAATGAGGTACTAAATGCCAGGTATATATACAAATCTTCCATGAGGTACGAAATGGCATACATATAAATCTTCCATGAGGTACGAAATGGTATACATATAAATCTTCCACAAAGTACGAAATGTCATACATATAAACTTTCATTAGGTACGAAATGGTAAACATATAAATATGCCATGAGGTACGAAATGGTATACATGTTAATATTCTATGAGGTACGAAACGGTTAAGGTACCAAATTGTTCAGAGTACGAAATGGTTTTTGCCAGGGTACGAAATGGGGGGTACGAAATGATTAGGGTACAAAATGACTATAATTCTCTTCCATAATTGACATCCTTTTTCTGCACTTGACGGATTGCATGCACTTCTTAAATAGATCAAATCAGATTTCTTTTATTGAATTCAAATAGTATTTAAAAGAATCGCTATACGGAGACTTACAAAAACGATGAAGACAAAGCCAGTTTTAGATAATATTATGATTGTGTCGTGTTATTAATACATACATTAAAAAATCAGGGAAATGCAATATAATAATCTATTGACAAAATCAGCCTATATGAATAATTTTGATCCTGCATTTGCGTACTGTCCTGATGTAAATTCGCAAGTATATAGTCTACAGTCTTGTTGCCAGAGTTACCAGCCTGTCACCAATTTGCCTTTAATTATTTTGTTTTTGGTGAACAAGTTTTCCTTATTTTCGTGGACATTTAATTTTGTAGCTTTGCCAAAGTCTGCATACAAACTTATAGAAAATTTCTACTTCATGGTCATCTATAACAAAGAAATCCACAAAAATTGGTATCCAAAGAATACATGTAATACTGAAACTACAGTATACATGGTATAAGGAGATGTTGAATATTATACCGCTCGTTTCACTTGTAGAATACTCGCCTAAAGAAAAAAACAAAAAAACAAACAAAATGATCTCGCTCGACACATATTTTTTAGAACTTGTGTCCGAAGAAACACCGCTCTACCAACCAGTCAGCTAAAGAAGTACTTCACCAGTCCAGCTAATAGAGGATGGTTATTTATCTACTAAGAAAGCAGATGTAGACATGCCTCCTTAATTATGAAAATACATATATGGTTAATGCATAGACTTTTTAGAAGTCCCATTCAAAAGGAAACCTCGTTCTCCTCCCTTTCCAAATTCTTGATCCGCAACTGGTAATGGGAAGCACCGCTACAGTGTACAGTTTAAAAAAAATGTTTACTGCAATCTAATTACCACGATAACGAAGCCACAAAAACCTACGGGGCATCACTGAAAACAATGACAAACGTCACATATATCAAATATTTATGGCTATAGTTATTATCTACTATCAGAACATTTTGTATTGAATGGTATTGTCTGAGAGAGATCTAAATGATATTTGTTACCAATGTAACAATCGAAGCGATACATTTGTCATTCGTACCATTAGTTTTATTTATGGATACCTTCGGAACCTCATTCAGTTTTATGTTCCGCGTGCACTTTTCAGATTCGATAACTCGAATTCTGATTGGTTGAATAAGTCACATGCAAAATCATTTAGAAGTGAAACGAAATACGCATTGATGTTAGACATCATATGAGTATAACGAAATCAGAGGTCTGTATTTTAATTACCTTGATAAAAATCAAAATTCGAAACAAACCCATCCATGATCGAACCGTCGGTCCTAATAAAGAAAAACTATGGTCAGCTGTACAGTATGGACTATTTTTTCCCAATTGTTTCGCTTCTTCCAGCTGCCCTGTCTTGTTTATCTTGTTTGTGTCAAAACACACATGCAAAAAAAGGTATGTATAATTTCTGGATTTTGATATTTTCTATATTTGTCACAAACGACAAATGTCATCGAACTTTGTTATTTTTGGTGAATAACACATGTAACATTAGCGGTACCATTTTTTCTGCACCAGAGATGCACATAACGAAAATAAAATTCTTTTCAGTGATGGTCGAGGTCAAAATATTTGAAAATCCAATCCTTATTATAAAAATGAAGAGCTTATAGACCAAAAAGACAAAAAAGTACATCCAAAACTTGGCACGGATTCAGAGTATTGCATGAGGAAGATATATATTTCTGAGTTCTAAATAATTTTCAAAATTTTGTAACAATAACACAATATTCGTATTTGTATGCCAGTATCGATGTAAATTAGATCTGAAGGGTTAACGGTTTGTCTAGTTTCTCCTTCAATTTTAATGCAAGAACTTTAATTCATTGTGTTATTTTAATTATTTTGATTCGGGCTTCACTGAGGAGTCTTTTGTAGACGAAACGCGCGTCTGGTGAACAAAATTATAATCCTGGTATCTATGACGAGTGAATATATGCTTAGTCTTGTGTTTTACGGACACCACAATGTTTTGGTTGACCTTTATGGATTTTATGTAACGGAATTAGTTTGAGCAGGATCGTGAAGCTCAATCTTTGGTTTTCTGTGTGATGTTTTTTTCTTCTCGTCGTTTTTCTTCAACCACAGGATGACTGGGGTATAGAAAAATAGAAACTTTGATCTTCATCCTACTGGTCAAAGTTGTGCGTCTGTTCGGCTGTGCGGGATGTATGAATTCAAAACAGGGACGATATATCTGATATCCATGTAGAGAGAGTCCACGATCTCTAAACGATTAGAAACCTCGCAACAACTTTTTGAGGGGTCCATATGTGGCCTGTTGGTATGCTAAATTTGCTTCATTATTATCTTTACGATCGTTTTCTAGTAATATTACAAATTTCCCGCCCTTCATCCTGATCGACTTCCTATTGCCGGGCCGACTTACCCATTGTATTTATATTATTCAAAATTTGTTTGCGTCATGAACATGCATGAAATATCAGTCAGTCGGTGTTTTTTTTTTTTTTTTCTTCTTCTTTTTGGTCATGATGTTTTTATTAGCAGTATCATTTTTGGCTAACCGGCATTTGTAAGATTTTGCATTACCCAAAGACATCTTTGTAGTATTTAGCCATCGAATTTGACTGAATCATTCAACCAAATGGTTCACCCTTGTTTTACTTTCAATGTTGACATTCATTTCAAGGGTTGGCACGCATAGTCACAGATTTTCCTGAAATTTAACATTACCATGCAATCAGGTGAAAAAGTAAGGAAAATGCCCACTAAAATGTTGCTTGGCCACGATTGCCATGGCAACTAAGTCAATAAGTTTTCCAGTAAATATTGGGTAATTTATCATTGATAAAAACAACTACTTGGCAGTCATTAATCGGAGGCAAAACAAGATTTTATTTAATGATATTTGTTAATATTTTTCAGAAAAATGATAAGTTTAACAAACAAAACAGCATATATAAAAACAAAATGCTTTGGCTGAATATTGTAACAACCGCAGGAACAGAGGTTATTTTTCAGTGTATTTGTGTAGGCACATTTTACACATGTTGCATGGACAAAACATAGAGTTTTGCATCCACCATCATTTAGGTAGTGGTTATAAATTAAAAAAAGTATCAATGTTTCTAGTCAATAATTTACAACAAAATGTTTGGGATTCAGGGGCTAGGATGGTCACTATGGATACTACAATGTGTCATTTTTAAAATTTTTTCCTCCGACATTTGACCATGTTATTAAGTTAACCCCAAAACAGTAATAACTATTGAATGATTATTAGGTGTAAACTTCTGGTAATTGAATTATCTTCATTTTGAACAAGGTAAAAGGTCATTGATGACCTTTGACTTTGTGTATATTTATCGGATTTTGTAAGAAAAGATAATAGAAAGAAGACATAAGAAAAATGTTTGGGACGTTTAAAGCCACTTTTTTGTTTTTATATCAACAGTAGGACGTCAAGGCTATGCAAGACGTGCTTAGCAACTACCTTTGTTTGATACAAAAGTACCTAGTTACCATACATGTTTTGATTCAGGACTATATGAACTATTACATAGACCTTACCTAAAACGTCAGGGGTGAATGTCAACACATGATTCATTAGCACTCATTCAATTATAGTAGAAAAGTGCCTAGCAACCATTCATTTATATTGAAAAAGTGCCTAGCAACCATTTATTTATATTGGAAAACTGCGTAGCAACAATATATTTTCGGTTAATTGGGACAAAATTCAGAAAACAACAGTATTAAACAAGCAGTTTTCTTTAAATATAAACCCCTTTAAAGAACACATGTACAATTCTGGATAGTCAATTATATGACATATTCAATTTCAAGGTTGAAAAAATTAATGTTTGATAACAAATCCAAATACAAAAATAAGAAGATGTGGCATGAGACAAATCTTCACAAGAGACAAAAGGTTATTTTTAAGACAGTACATTTGAATCTACATTAACAAGACAAAAAGAACATAATTGTTAAGGGGACGACCAATTTATTTCTTTGGTTTGTGTTGGGCTTTTGGGCAAGATGTTTTGAGTGGACAATAATTATTTCACCCGTTAAAAGGCCGGATTACTTATTTCATTAATTTTTTCATCGAAAAAAATATTTTCCATTGTGTACACACCTATTTCCAACTTTAAATCGTATGTGGCTGATGTGCATCTGAATGTACAGAGCATTCCTTTTTAGCATGTCTTGGGCAATATTATTGATCTTCAATTCTAGACACCATCACATTCATTTCATTTAGCATCCCTTATCCCCATCACAATATATAAAATGGTCCTTCCCTAGCTAATATAACTACCCTGAATTCTCGCAACTGATATTTTAATATTCTGTGGATATATATTTTCCCTAAAAAACCCTCTATCTTAGAAAAATACTTTATGTGTTCTACAATTTGTTTTTTTCAAGTAGATTTTATCTTGGTGTTTACATTTTCTCTATCTATTTTTTTTTTAAGATAGTAGCCAAAAAACAAAAAAAACAACATGCGTAATGGGTAAACATTGTTATTCAAATTAGATAAAAAAAAATTCAATGATGAGTCGATTGCAATATAAAGCAGATACAACCTTAACAGCGAACATTCTACACCCACCGTTCAAAAAGATTTGGCAACATTTCAAGATACCTACAAACTGGTCAGAAGGAAATATCATAAGACTGGCTAAGAAAGGTGATCTCACAAACTGCAATGACTGGAGTGGAATCACCTTATTACCAATTCCAAGGGTTTTTTTTAAAGCAAAATACTATATATATACAAATAAAACACCAATTAACAACAAACTGAGAAAAGAACATGGCATGTTTTAGAAAATGAAAGAGCTGTTGCGACTATACATTTGTGTTACGAAATATTATCGAATACTGCACCAGAGGGGAAAAGAAAAGATGGACGCCCCAAAACAATTTTGAGAAGAACAGTTGAAGCTGAAATGAAAGACCACGGAATCAGCTGGGACGAGATAAAAAAGACAGCACAGAACAGAGATGAGTGGAATGATATAGTCTTAGCCTCCGGGCAAAACAAGGACTAGGTGGGTAGGTAGTTCGAAGATTTTTAATTCTCCTTATTCTTACTTGTTTCTTTAAATAATTTCCAAAAAGACAAAAGTAGTCAAAATATGACTTTGAATGGCGATATGAGCCGATAGTCAAATGACTTTATTTGTTTTTCGTTCATTATTTTGTACATTAATTAGGCCGTTAGTTTTCTCGTTTGAATTGTTTTACATTTGTCACTCCTGGACTTTTATAGCTGACTATGCGGTATGGGCTTTGCTCATTATCGAAGGCCGTACGGTGACCTATAGTTGTTAATTTCTGTGTCATTTGGTCTCTTGTGGAGAGATGTCTCATTGGCATTCATACCACATCTTCTTAGTTTTATAATTAATATTGCTTTCGTTTAAAACACTAAAATTGTAGATAGTTGTCACTGAAAGTCAACAGCTCGTTTAAGGAGTCGACGAACTGATTTTGATCGTGTTGACATGTCTGTAGACATTATATAGCTGATTGACTTTGAAGTTTAAAGTTTGAATTCTCTCTAATTGTTTTAAAGTTTTTCAATATCTTGTTTAATGTTGATTATTTACGCTGTGTACAGTTTCTCTTTATCGACAAGAAGTTTGACCAAACATACACAGGATATAATAATCATTAGAGGGGAAAGCTGACTGGTGAGTCAAGCCAAATTTGAGCTTCTTGTAGATCTTGTCTGGCTAATTATTTTTGTTGAATAAAGTTTATCTCGATTTATTGCAGTTTTAAGATTACCTTTAATGATACTGAAAAATGGGTACTAGTCGTCATTTAGTGTAAACATATTGTATTAAAGAATTCGTTAAGTATAGCTGAGTCAAAATAAAAAAAATGTCTAACTTCCTGTCCCAAGCATTCACCCACAATTATACTTTATTTAAATTATCTTTTGTGCCAATTTTAAGTTTCAATACCAACTAGAGTATATAATGCATTAAAACATTCTAGTATAACAGTCCTTCTTAAATTTTCTCCATTTGAATATTATGATTAAAATGTTAAACCCCCAAAAACAATCATGTTGTCCACTGTTGTTTTCTGACAATTTAATCATTCAAAGAAAATCCATATCAAGTAACTAGGTTTCCGATTTTCACAATTATGATAGATCATTTAAGAAAGTTGTCACTTACTGGTCTGTTTTTATTATAACTAAAGCATATTTACAAATTTTTCATTTTAAAATTTTGTTCCATGAGGTAATTTCTCTCCTGTTACCACTTTTTTTTTACCTGTGGAAACGTTTGAAAGACCAATTTTTATTTTCCAATTATGCATTGAGAAAAGCATCATTTCCTGAATGCATGACTACACATGAACAGTTTGAAAGGCGGCCAGTTTTAAAAATCCGAGCCCATACAAGGTAATAATTTATAAAAGGATACTGTTTGTTGTTCTATTCTGTTACAGCCTTTTCGTGAATTTCAGCTACAATATCAGTTATGAATATTAAAAAGAAGAGAGAACCAATGATTGATCCTTTAGGAACACCGTCATTAATGTCTCGCCATCCTGACTTTTTATTGTTAATAACCACTCGTTGCTTCCTGTAGTTGTAAATATGCTTATTTACACATCTTTCCATTCGAGAACACTTATCAAGGAAATCGTTCTATAATATACGTCTGTAGGAGAAAGTTTTTTGAAAGCAGGAATAACATTGGCAAGTTTCCAGTCACTGGGAAACTTGCTAACAGAAATAGACATGTTAAACAATTTACAAAAAGGACGTTAAACAATATTACTCGCTTCTTTCAATAACCGGGGACTTACACAATCGAGCCCAATAGCTTTCAACGTATCTAGATTGAACAATATGTCCTCAACATCTTTTTTCTGTAAATTCTGTAAACTCAATATGGATTCAATATATAATTTCGGCCATGTTAATTAATAAGTCTTCTTGGTAATTTTTGCTATTAAATTTTCTATCTATCCATAACAGTTTTCAATACAAATAACTTTGTGAGGGTCGTTGCTAAGAACTTTTGACGTGACATTGACCTCTGGCATTTAACTTTTATACCAAATAAAAGCAATACTCGTTTTGAGCATTTTTTCTATTTACTGTTTTGGGTCTATTTATAACCATTTTTTACTAAATCTAATAAGTTCAAAGGTCAAGGTCATTAATAACCTTTTACATTTGGATCAAACTACAGGTCATTGAATGAGTAACATTTTTCAATTGATGTTCATCTTCATCACGAGTTGGTTGACCGTTATGGAATTACCGTTTCACAGATGATATCGGATATGTTCCTTATGTCGTAATTACAATTCACTTCCTTTTCTACCACGAATGTGACCTACCGAATTAGACTAATTACCGGATTTGTAATAACATGAGCAACACGACGGGTGCCACATGTGGAGCAGGATCTGCTTACCCTTCCGGAGCACCTAAGATCATCCCCAGTTTTTGGTGGGGTTCGTGTTGCTTAGTCTTTAGTTTTCTATGTTGTGTCTTGTGTACTATTATTTGTCTGTTTGTCTTTTTATTTTTTAGCCATGACGTTGTCAGTTTATTTTTGATCTATGAGTTTGACTGTCCCTCTGGTATCTTTCGCCCCTCTTTTATCTGTCGCTGTTTATAAGATGTTTTAATAACAATACCAAAATTCTTTTACAAAATAAAAAAAAATTGACACTTTTATGTTCCCATAGCAACGACCCTAGCAACCTGAATCCCAAACCTTTAATTATAAATTATTACTTTACAACAGTGTTAGTTTACATTTATAACCTCAATATAAATGAGTTTGGATGCAAAAGTGCGTAATTAGTTCATGTGCAAATGCCTGTAATTTGCCTTCTTGAATACAACGAAAACTCCCTTATGTTTATCAGTGTTGCCACCTTCTCTTCTATGTATTAGAATTAATTTGTATATTCCCGTTTACGAGACGTATTATGGTATACCATTGCCCGTCCGTCTGTCCATCCGTCGCCAACAAGTCGGACAATAACTCAAAAACGCTTTAACCAATTCTGATGAAACTTTGGTAAATTGTTTATATCTATTAACGTAAGCTCCCATTCGATTTTTATAAATTTTAGAGTTAAAGTTTTTGAGTTATTGTATTTTATTTATAAAAAAAGAGTGATTTTCCATTTTTCGGACAGTAATTCAAAAAGACTTTAATCAATTTTCATTAAACTTCATTGAATTGTTTATATTTATTGACATAAGCTTCCTTTAAATTTTTATAAATTTTAGATTTTATGTTTCCGAGTTATTAGATTTTATTTATAAAAAAGGGGGGCTTTTCCAGTTTTCGGACAATAACTCAAAAATACTTTAAGCAGTGTTCATGAAACTTTAATGACTGGTTTATATCTATAGAAAATATGCTCCCTTTAGCTTTTTATAAATTTCAGGTTTGACATTGAGAAGCTATGGAACTTTATTCGTTTACAAAGCGACGAGCGTATCATGCGCTCATGGCGCAAATCTTTATTAACTTTTATCTTACTCATTAAATGTTATATTCTAATGAACAAATGTTACAATATTCGTCAAAATTGAAATGTGTGCATGATAACTGCTTACAATTGGTTATTTTCTACGTCAACATATGTACTTTTGAGGCAAAATCCATTTTTTTTTGTCAACATATTTATTGTATGTTTATCGATAGCTATCAATAAACAAAATCCAAGAAAATCTGAGATTACGAGTGCCCCTTTAATGACTGAACAACGAATAGAACTCATACGCTGATACTTACATGTGATCAGTAACACTACGGGTACCTCTAAAGGAACATAAGCTGTTAACAGAAGGAAGATACCTTGTTCACCATGGTTTTATTGAGGTTTGTGTTGCTCAATTATTTTTCTGCGTAATGTTTTGTTGACTATTGGTGGTTTTTTTTTTTGTTGCTTTTCTGTTTTTGACAGTCTGACCATATGTCCGTTAAGTGCCCTATAGTTGTTTACATCCATATCCTTTAGACTCTGGCGGATAGTTTTCTAATTGACAATCAAATCAAATCTTGTTAATTTTATACTAATTAAATTGGAAATCATTAATACAACATTTATTGATAAAATAATCTTTATTGCATGATGGTAAAGGCATGTCACTCATTATATTAACAATTATTTCAATTACACTTCGAACAAGACAATATACAATAAATCTAAAAGACCAACAACACTAAAAGTATATTCTCATTAAGTAAATAAAATTAATCACAATGATGTCATTTTTAATTTGTTTAAGTGACTAATTTGATTATGTGAATTAAAAAATGTCAAATTTAATTAAAAAAAAAACAAAAAAAAAACCAAACAGATTTGATTAGAATAAGTTCCTATATTTTAAAAGGTCTTCATACACATTTATTCCAGTTATCTGTTAAATTAATACAAACAAAATAATCAGTTACATATAATCATTGATGAATTAATAAGGAACAACAATAAACATTCAAAACCTTTGACTCACATCCAGATATTTGTGTGACAAAACTCATTTTTTGGGGGTAAAGTTAGTGCTCATTTTATAATATCAATGGAAAGATCTGAAAATTAAATATTTCTTCTATAATAATTTGGAGGGGTTAAAGCATATATAAAACACTATAATGATATATGTATTGTTTTTGTGATATACGAATGAAAAATGACATTCGGAAATCGGAAACGTAATAGAATGGTAAATTATGGCGATACCGAAAATTCATCGGAAATTGGTTACAAATTACTAATACAAATACAATAATCTCAGTATATGTTTAGGGAATTATAATAAAAAAAAATCTATACACACAACAGTTACTGTTAAATCAAATTTAATGTTAAATATATATTACATGATAACAACAAATCAGCACATCTTTATGCACAAACATGCTGTAATATAAACCACTATATACACCACTTGTTAAACTATATACACTATACATACCACTTTTTCTTTCACTTTATATACCACTTTTTACACTATATTTATATACCACATTTTACACACATTGTAAAGTATTATGCCTAATGTACGCCCACATAAAGAATCTCCTCCTTTTGTTCACCTGCTTCCTTGTATACAACTGAGGCGGAGGGTGTGATTGACTTTTATCTTTTTTTTGTGAAACCCATTAGTGGTTCACGCCTATTTACTCAGTTAATGCTATCAATCATAAGCTTTTCAGATTCCTTTGATATATGTAGCACAATTTTGATAAAACTTATTAAATGAAGGATTCACCTGAATTACCCTCTTTTGATTGCATTCAATAGTTTGCAGTCCTCAAATAAATTGCCTGCACTTGTATCGAAAAGTAATATTTGCACACACACATTATGTAAACACTGTCAATGCTTTAATTCCCCCAACCCAACTTAATCTCATTACTGCATGTGTTTCCAGAACGCTTTATACACACAATGAAAAATACAAAATGAGTAGCTCATAGATACAGACACTTTTTGAAAAAGCTTGATATATAGCTCTGCACCGTTAATTTAAGTTAATTCATGAGACAAATTACATTCGTTCATACCAAGACAAAAATAATTTTCTAATGGATTAATGAGATGTTAATATAATCTTTACATGATCTCTTGGATAACTTACGAATAGATCTGATTGACCGTTAACCATTATATGATTTATTTACGACCTATTTAACAACTCACAACTAAATAGTTATTTGCATTATATGATCGTGTTTGTTCTAAATTAAATTGATTATCATTTTTCCTGAAAAATTGTGAATTTAGAGCGATTCATTTTCTCTTCCACTGTAAGAAAATGAGTTATGAACTACATGGAAGTCATGTGATAATCGAGTCTTTCCAATGTTATTATATCTGATTGTAAACAAGAAAAGCTTTCTTTAATGAATTGTTGTATATATACTAGTATATAACATATTTTAATAGCTCGGTCATTTTTTGTTCAAAATAATGTTAATAAAATTGAGAATGGATATGAGGAATGTGTCAAAGAGACAACAACCCGATCATAGAGCAGACAACAGCCGAAGGCCACCAATGGTTCTTCAATGCAGCAAGAAACTCCCGCACCCGGAGGCGTCCTTCAGCTTCAGCTTAAGTTAATAAATCACTGGTTTTAAGAGATCTGTTATTCCGAGTTCTGTACAACTTATTAAACGAGGATGTGGTGATTTTTGAAACGATTTCTTGTTGATTTATGGTTACAGTAATGATTTATGCACGAATTATTAGGATATGCAAAATTGTGAGTTATTAACTCTGTATACTCATTCGCCTTTTTACTAGTGAAATTGACACATGCATATGAAATAAAAGTGAAATATTCGGAAGCAAATAGATTCTTATTAAGTCTATGAAACTATGTATTCATCAACCATGTCAACAGATATTGTTTTGTTAAATTTTTAAAAAGATGATTTGATTAAATCTAACTTTTGTAACAATTTAACCATAGGAGTTACTATGCAACCACCTCCAGGAAAATCAGCTATTGCCATTCCAAGGCAACCGGTTTCCTCGAATCCATTTGTTATATAAACACAAGCACCTGAATCTCCTTGTTGAAAAGGTATGTTGTTTACAGCAAGTTGATTATAAAAACACACTGTTCTATCCGACTCTGCTTCTTCTTTACGGGAATCATGGATAATAGTAGGTAGTAGTATTTGCATGTGAGCGGGATTAGTTACTTGAGCCTGAAAAAGTTCGCTGAAGCGAGTTTCAAGATTGATTGACGCAGACTGTAAGTCTTCTTTTTCCAAAATCCTTCTAGGTACTGTTGATATTAAGTTTACCGAACCGTTCAAACCTGAAACTGCACCTGCACAAACAACCTCGACGTTCTGACCAGGTAACTTATGTAGTGACTGTATGTAACCATTATGCAAGTAGCGGGATTTCAATCCTGTAAAAATAAAGAGTTAACACGAGTTAGCTAACCAAATAATAAACCAAGTATTACTGCCCTAATCCTAATCAATTAACCATGCCTGTGAATGAAATTACATTTCTGGGATGAGAATATCACTATCACGGTATGAGTATGCACTTCTTGGGTAATGCAACTAAAGTAATATGTAAAATTTTAAGTTTGTAACCGTGTTCGGGACATGTTTGAACTTTTCATTGTATACACTATTGAGCATCTTATTTTTTTGTAGAAATGGAAATTGAAGTTATTGCCTTACTTGAATTGATTCCCTGATTTTTGTTTTAATTTTTCTCTTATACCAAATCACCTTGATGTGTTGTTTGATTTTCACCGTTTGCGACTAAATTGGTTAAAAGCACCATATTATGAGAAAAAAGAATATCTAAAAGGGCCAAACGTGAAATATGTTGAACACTAACGGAATTGAACTATCAGGGTTCGACATATTTCATGTTGGGCCCTTTTAGATATAAAAAAATGACAGTCTTTTAATGATATACTTTGATCGAATATATATCTAAACTAGTATATTTATCCTGCTGAACTGACTTTAAATAAAGCTAATACTACACTGCCCTTTCCTGGATCATGATATCTATATCTTTAACGGGAAGCTTAATACCAAAATTTATTTTAAACATGATAAAAGAGATGATTTGTTTTATTTCCTATTGTTAGTTATCCATTTTAGATGGTGACTTTCCCTTGTCTTATCTTAATTAATTTTAACGAAATAAATCTTTGTATTACTGAAAAAATATTACACCAGGGTTTTTGATAACACACCCTATACCACATTTTTTTCATCGGTACAAGGTATTTCACATCCAATCTTTTATGTTAATATTCTTTACAAATCCCCAAAATATCGGCATTCACCTCAACAGCTATCAAAACCTTTAAACAGACTTATTCAGAAGGAATATAGTTACGATACTGTTGTCAAGTCATTAAGGATTGCAGATTTTGGTAAAAAATATATCACTCATAGGGTCTTTGGATCGTAAATCAACACATTTATTCTAAAACCAGTTGTTGGCATGATACGGGTTATGTTCTTCTCATATATTTTATGATGGTATAATACTAAACCCCTAACGGGAGGGATTGTACTTGATTTTCATATGATAAAGACATAATCTTTCAACCAGTTTAATTGAGGTCTGATGCTGGCATGCCAGTAACTGCTAGTAGTCCTCGTTAATTTATGTATAATTGTCATTTTGCTTAGTTTCTTTTGTTACCTATTCTGACATAGGACTCGGACTTGTTTTTAACTGAGTTTTACTGTGCGTATTGCTGTGTGTTTGTTTATTCTATATTGGCTAGAGGAATAAGGGGAGGGTTGAGATCTCACAAAACATTTTTAACCCCACCGCATGTTTGCGCCTGTCCCAAGACAGGATCATCTGGCCTTTGTTAGTCTTGTATGTTTTTAAATTTTAGTTCATTTATATGTTTTGGAGTTTTACATGACGTCCATTTTGAATGAAATAGTACACATGTTTGTTTAGGGGCCAGCTGAAGCCCGCCTCCTGGTGCGGGATTTTCACCCTGTATTGAAGACCCATTGGTGGCCATTCAATGTTATACCTTGTTTTGGTGACAATTTTCTGTCAACTGGAATGTTAACGTCTACATATCAATTTAATGTTGTAAATCGGACGGAATGACAATCTAAAACATTATTGCAACTTTGACATGTTTTTATAAAATTTTACGTCTTACTTTCGAATTTTGTAGGCTAGAGGTTTGGTAATGAATTTCTTCCTCTTTAATTTTCTCGATTGATACCAAAACTTAAAACAAAATACTGAATTGTAGTTTTCAGTCGCCTCAAAGCGTATACATTTTGGTTGCATGTTTGAAAATACATCATTATCTTTTTGCAATATAAAAGTTCATATAACCGTAACATATAACTTCGAACGTTTACCGATTTGGCTGAAGTAACATACTAAAACGTATTTTAAAATCAAAAACATAATTCTAAATTAACTATTAACAATGCACGGACTCGGTAATATATATCAGCATTTCATGTGGTTTTTGTCTAGACATCATCGTACCAAACACCGAGATGACCTCCGAAGACTAGCGACGGTCGTATAACCTGATATAAACATGAATTTAAATATAAATAGATAAAAGAGGGACGAAAGATACCAGAGGGACAGTCAAACTCATAGATCGAAAACAAACTGACAACGCCATGGCCAAAAATAAAAAGACAAACAGACAAATAAAAGTACAGATGACACAACATAGAAAACCAAAGACTAAGCAACACGAACCCCACCAAAAACTGGGGGTGATCTCAGGTGCTCCGGAAGGGTAAGCAGATCCTGCTCCACATGTGGCACCCGTCGTGTTGCTTATGTTATTACAAATCCGGTAAATAGTCTAATTCGGTAAGTCACATTCGTGAAAAGGGAGGGTATTGTAGTTACGACATAAGGAACATATCCGATATCATCTGTGAAACGGTAATTCCATAACGGTCAACCAACTCGTGATGGCGTCCGTAAAATTTACGAAAGGATGACTTCAACTTCACCATTTGGAACTCTTGGTTTAATAGCTTCCTTGTGAGCAGCAATCCTCTATCAAGGAAATCATGATAGGAAACACAAGCCCGGGAATATCGTATCAATTGGGAGATATATACTCCGTATGCAGGCGCTGCTGGAATGTTGCTACATAGAAATGGAAAGTTCACTATTGGGAAGCTGAAATCATCTCTTTTGTCGTAAAGTTTTGTTTTCAACCGACCCTCATTGTCAATTTCTAGATGTAAGTCAAGATATGAGGCAGACTTAACTGTATCTGTAGTATCCTTTATCTCTAGTTCGATGGGATAGATTCGTTCAACATAGTCACAAAATTTTGTATTATTTAGTGAGAGAACATCATCTATATAGCGGAACGTAGAGTTAAAGGATATTGCTAACTTCTTATCTTTCTTCCTAAGAAGTTCCTGTATGAAGTCAGCCTCATAATAATAAAGAAACAAGTCGGCAAGAAGAGGGGCACAATTGGTTCCCATTGGAATTCCGACAGTTTGTTGAAAACCACGTCCTCCAAACGTAACAAATATGTTGTCAATCAAGAAATCAAGCATCTTGATAATGTCAGTTTCAGAGAATTTTTTGTTTGAATCAGAGTGATGCTTTACAAAGTAGGATTTATCCCTCCCCAAGACAAGATACTTATATCTACGTTTGCCATTCTTTTTAATGAAACAAAGTAATACCAACTCTTTCAATTTGTCTTTTAGTTTGGAATGGGGAATACTTGTGTAAAGTGTAGAAAAGTCAAATGTTTTAATACTATTGCAAGATGAGAGAGTCTTAGATTGTATGTACTCTTAAAGATCTTTGGAATTTTTTAGTATCCACATCTGATTCACGCCACCTCTAGAATAGGCAGTTTCACAATAACTTTGGAGCCCGGCTTTGATTGCTGATAAAATAGATGTTAATAATTTAGAAAGAGGTTTCGTGGAGCACTTGGAAGACCCAGCAATATACCGTTGTTTGTAAGGACACTTATGTAGTTTAGGTATCCAATACAATGATGGAAGATCCAATTCTTCATCTTTGGTTGAAATTCCAAAGGAACATAGAACAGACCAATGATTATCCAGGATTTCCTCTTTGGTAAGTGTCGTGAGGGTATATGTTGAGTTTCCAAGTGAATTGTCAATACCTAGTTCATTTATCAAGCAGTCTATGCAATGATATTTACACACAAAAACGATGTTGTTTGGGGCTTTATCTGCAGGGACAACAACATAATTGTCATGGAGGTAGGACTAGTGTTTTGCAACATTTGGGTCTTTAAAAATTGACGTAGCGTGGGTATTGATATGCCCATTTAGTTTCTTAATTCGGATTTGTATTAACGACCTCACAGCCTTAATCCATTCGGAAAGAGTATCTACGTCTTCTTTCTCGCGTTTAGCCCATTGCCTGGCATAATCCTCGACTGAATCCATCAGTATTTTGAAGTTATATTTCCAATTGATGGATTTAGGCTCACGATATTTGGGACCTTTGGATAACAAATTTCGCAGGGAAGTGTTATTGACAATGTTGAGGTCTCCGGTATAACGTGGCCAGCCGGATTATATGTGAATTTGGAACTAGCACAGGTGCAATCAGGAGGTTTAGACTTGAAGTCGTCAATGTTGAGATCCTGCAAAACGTGTTTGTAATTGAAAATTTTAGTTGCAATTGGTTTGGAATAGGTATAAGAAATTATTGGTACAGACTGATCTTTAAAATAAGGTGGTATTTTCGACTGAACTAATTTAGGATGAAGAATATTGCCTAAGTTGACGATATCGAGACCTTTGTTGGCAAAGGAAAGTTTAAGAAAAGATATTTTCTCTTTTTCATCTTTTCCAATGCGAACTGGTTTGAAAAGTCTGTGACTTGCAATATCCGAAATGATAGCTGTAAGTTTGTATTGGTTTGAATGAGGGTTTGTTACAGTGGTTTCCAAACATAAATTAAACAGAGAATGAAGTTTTGAAAGGGGTAATGAATACAGTTTCGTGCAAATGTGATGAATGCCTAACGGCTTTTGTATAAATGGCAGCAAGTCATTAATAGAGACATCATGCAAAGTAGGTGATGTATATTGACGATGACCATGACTGCGTCTACGTCGAGGAGTAGAGTTGAAAATATTCATTACATTCACCGAGCTACAGGAAGGACTAGATAGAATACCTATACCATCAATTTTGTCATTGCAACCATATGGTGTCGCAGTTCCCAATTGTCGAATCCAGTAGTCCTCTTTTTGTCTACGGAGAGGCGTTCCAAGTTGAGGATTGTTAGTCTTGTGGTATATTTTTTCGATTATACGAACTGTCATAGAAACGATGGAATGATCAGGCTGATTTAAATGCTGGTACAGAATGTCGTTTGCATTGAGGTTGATATCTGATCTATGGCCGCACATACGTTTGTTTAGCCTTCCTTTCGTTTCACCGACGTAAACCAATCCACAAAGGTTACACTCTAATCCGTAGACGACATTTATAGATTTACAATTCAGATCATCGTAACTTCTAGTAAAGTAAGACTTTTTAGTTAAATTGCTAGTGAATTGAGCGTCTGTTATTAAAATTTCACAAGTTTTGCAGCCATTAGTTCCACATTTCGAAATGAGACAGTGTTGAGCAGAGTAATCACGTTAATTTAATGTTTCTTTGTCTGGTTGTTTTCTTATTGCAGGTGTAACATGTTTAAAAGTATGTTTATCATCATTTTTCTTGTATAAGAATGATTGTTGTTTTAATTCAATCAGTCAACTAAATTGCCACCCTTGTTGCACTTTCAATGTGGACACTTTTTTCCTTTTAATAGCTAAATACATGAGTAAACTATCTCAAACTAAGAGATTTTATTGCAGGTCAAATGAATACGGATTCAACAAGGTCGAATTATTCACTTGCCATTGTGAGATGTGGTTTATTTGCCAATGAGACAACTTTCCACTAAAATTCAAATGAAGTGGATGTTAGCAAAACAAGATCTACAATAAGTTAAATTTGCTGAAATTGTTGGCTTCATAAATATAAGAATAAGAACATGTGGTATGCTTGCTAATGAAACAACTCTCCACAAGAGACCAAATGACACAGAAATTAACAACTATATGTCATCATTCGGCCTTCAACAATGCAAAAAATCCAAACTGTTTTGTCATCTATAAAAAACCCAAAAATGAAAATATGACACAATTTAATTTAGAAAGCTAACGGTCTAAGGAGCAGGCCCGGTAAGACCCCTTTTTGGTTCCAAAATATAGGGTTTTTACAAAGTTGTTAAATTGTAAACTTTTAGTTATTTATTGGAAAGAAGAATACTTTTGTTTACATAAACATGGGCTGTGTTTTTATTATATAATTGACATGTATTAGGTACTAGCATCATTATTGCATGCAGAAATACCGATATCTTCAGAATTTAAACATTTTTGCTAATTTTAAGTCGGTTTATGTCTAAAATGGTAGTGACCGCATTTGTGTATATCTTGATATTTAAATATATGTTGTATTTAATGATAATACATTATATATACAAATGTTTAGAGTGAACACTAATGCGGTCACTTTCACTTTAGACAATAACCATCTGAAACCATCGTTAAATTGCATATTTGATTGATTTTTCATAAATATGTTTCAATTTTAGCGTTTTTAATGACCAAGTTACGGGGCGCCGAACGGGACTCGAAATTTAATATTGTACGGGAGCCTCGGTGGCCGAGAGGTCTAATAAGTTACTACTGTAATCACTAGCCAGTCAACACTGAGGTTGTGAGTTCGAACCCCGCTCGTGCAGGTGCACTCGACTCCAATCTTGATTGACTAGGATTGTCAGTTTTGCTATCGAAGGTCAGTGGTTTTCTCCGGGCACTCCGGCTTCCTCCACCAATAAAAACTGGCTGCCACGAAATAGCTCAAAAGCGGTGCTTAAAAGTGGCGTTAAAACACCATAAGTCAAATCAAAATCAAAATTGTACGGACAAAAATGAGTTTTTTTTCAACAAAAATGAGTTCAGTTTAACAAAATTTGTAGCATACTTCAAATTTAAATTTTGTCATACAAAATTATCTTTCATCGGACAAAAGCTACTTTTGTCACGACAAAATTCTTTTTTTTTTCACAGACTTTACTTTTGTAACTTATTTGAAAAATGGGCGGCAAAAAGTCAATTTTGTATGCAAATTTTGTGTATGGATTCTGTGAACTAATTTGCATACAAAACTGAGATTTTGTCACAAAATTCAATTTTGTGTTTTTTTTGTGTTGTGAAAATTTAACAAAAGTCAATTTTTTGTCACAAAAGACATTTCTGTCACAAAAGTCAATTTTGTGTCACAAAAGTCAATTTTGTGTCACAAAAGTCAATTTTGTATGCAAATTAGTTTTTGGATATGCCAATGAATTCTCTCATCACGATTTTGTAAGAAGGCCTCTCATTGGATATAGTAACCGCGGGTTACGCAGGTTCAAGGACACATCATATGAGTGATGCACTATTCTGCAAAAGTAAGTATAAATACCTAATAAAATATATATGGCAAATATAGGACATTTTGTACAATATTGTTTATTCTAATATGACGTTCTTCTTCGGCTTTAATGTCAACACACCCATGTTACTTATGGGAAATACGTGATTGACGTCACAATTGAACTTTTGACATCAGTTGTTTTTTCAAAAGACGATTTAGAGTATCGTGTAGTTATCTGTTCTCGATAGTAATCAGTTCTCGATAACAATGCGCGTGGTTAAAAAAGACGTTTTTCGCAAAAATCGCACATGTTATCTATTGGTCGGGATTTCAAGGACAGAACAAAAACTCGCGACGGTAGATCAATTGTGACGTCAATCACGTGTTTTCGATAAGAAACACGGGTTTGTTTTTTGTTGTTTTTTTTTTATTGATCTTTTTGGTGTTCAAACTACAGTGCATACATTAATTTTGACAAGACATAAGTGAATGACATGACATTTATGGCATTGTTATACTATTTTTATTATGCGAATAAGACATAGTAAAAATTTACAAGTTAACGATGTGAATACACAATATCTTAAGAATACTTTCGAATTCATTTAATATATAATCATATTCAAAACAAATTTAATTAAATAACTTCCCTAAATTCCCCCATCTGTCAATTTCCAGACGCTTTTAAAAATTTAGGAAATGCTTGCACAGATATTAACAGTATGTCTAATTGTGTGTTCTTTACATCATTTATATAATACTTTGCCTGTAGAATACACTAATTTAAAACTAAGTTATCAGAATTTTCAATACACCAAAAATGACACTGTCTTTATTCAAAAATATTCTTACCCCAAAAACTAAATACCACTAATTAGAAAATTGTTTTATTTTTGTACATTCAAAAACATTATGCTCTATAGTTTCTATTTCTTTACAACTGGCACATTTATTTGTTAAGGAAAGTTTATATTTTTCAAGAAGATAATTATGTGAGACTATTATGTGTAACATTTTATATTGGAAAGCTTGAAGTTTGCTTTCTATAGTACACTTAAAAACCTGTGAATACATATTTTTCCATTTTTCATCACTAATTTCTGTATTAAAACTTTCTTCCCGCCTTTGTTGTGAAATAGGAGAAACATTTGCCCGATCGATGAAAAGTGAATTAACATCTTTAGCAAATAATTTACTGATAGGCATTTTGTTATTCTTATGCTAAAAAACGAACCCAAATGAGTTGCTGTTAGGTGACATGTGTTGTTGTAATAACAAATATTTCCAGTCACGTTGTATAGCAAGTTTAATAGATAGAATGTCTACAAAAGTAACATTCAGGTTATATTTTTGGTTAATAGCGTCATGAGACAAAAATTCACCTTTACCATCTACAATATCATTGATGAACCTTATGCCCTTCATGTACTAAGATCTGTTAAAGATACTCGTTCTGTCAACTTTGTTTAACGGATTGAACCAAATAAATTGTTCTCTCGCATGAAAGCATTTAACGGACTGAAAATACCCTTGAAACGTTCCCAAGCAGATAACACTTCTATATAAAAAAGAGGTGCTTTTAAATTTAAAAACTCAAATCACATCTGCTAATAAATAGATCCCCTAAATCAAAAAGAGAGAAGAATGCTTCGGAAGCATGTTTCCATTTGGAGTCATATTCTGACAGAATTCTTTTTACCCACATAATACGAAACGATGACACCTGTAATTCAAAAGTTATGGCTAACAGTCTGTCTAATTGTGTGTTCATTACATAATTAATGTAATACTTTGCCCGTAGAATACAATAATTTAAAACTAAGTTATTAGAATTCAATACACCAAAAATGACACTGTCTTTATTCAAAAATATTCTTACTCCAAAAACTAAATACCACCAATTTGAAAATTCTCTCCAAAATTGTTTTATTTCTATACATTCAACACAATTATGCTCTATAGTTTTTATTTCTTTACAACTGGCACATTCATTAGTTAAAGAAAGTTTATATTTTTCAAGAAGATAATTATGTGTGACTATTCTGTGTACATTTTATATTGGCAAGCTTGTAGTTTGCTTTCTATAGCACATTTAAAAGCCAGTGAATAAATATTTTTCCATCATTCATCACTAATTTCTGTATTAGAAATTTCTTCCCACCTTTGTTGTGAAATATGAGAAACATTTCCCCGATCTATAAAAAGTGAATAAACATCTTTAGCAAATAATTTACTGTCAGGCATTTTCTTATTCTCGTGCTCAAAAACGAATCTTATTGAGTTGCTTTTAGGTGATTTTGTGTTGTTGTAATAACAAATCTTTCCAGTAACGTAGTATAGCGAGTTTAATAGATAGAATGTCTACAAAAGTAACATATTTTTGGTTTATAGCGTCATGAGACAAAAATTTGCCTTTATCATCTACAATATCATTGATGAACCTTATGCCTTTCATGTACCAAGATCTTTTAAAAATACTCGTTCTGTCAACTTTGACAAACGGATTGAACCAAATAAATTCTTTTCTCACATGAAAGCATTTAGCAGACTGAAAATACCCTTGAAACGTTTCCAAGCAGATAACACTTCTATATAAAGAGAAGGGTTTTTAAATTTAAAGCTCAAATTTGCATTTGCTCATAGATAAATCCTCTAAATCAAAAAAGGAGAAGAATGCTTTGGAAACATGTTTCTATTTGGAGTCATGTTCTGACAGAAATCTTTTTACCCACAAAATACGAAAAGATAACAACTGTCATTTAAAAGTTGGGGCATTCAGTCACTTCGCTAGGAGACTTTTGAATAACTTCTGATTTAACTTTCGGAGTACTACCATTCCATAAAAAAACTATTAATGTCATGTTGTATGTAGATGAAATGACATAAATAAGCTTCGGTATTGCAAGTGATTTAAGAATTACAATTTTACCGATCAAGGAATGGTTTCTGATCTTCCACGTTTTAATTATTGATTCCATTTTTTCTCTGCATGTATCTAAATTAGAACAAACCATTTCACCAAAAGCATTAAATTTAAACATAAGGTTTTAAATCCATCTGTCCATTTAATGGGACGGAAACCTTCTCTGTTAGATTTATTTCTTCCAATCCATATTGCTTCGGTTTTAGAAAAAAATAACCTTTAACAATGCATGGGTTTGTTGACATTAAAGCAAAAGAAGGATGTCATATTAGAATAATCACTATTGCACAAAATTTCCTATATTTGAGAGATATACTTTATTAGGTATTACTTACTTTTGCAGAATAGCGCATCACCCATATGATATGTACTTGAACTTACGAGACCCGGATTTACTATATCCAATGAGACATTGTGAGAGGCTTTCTTACAAAATCGTGATGAGAGAATTCAGTTGCAGACCCAAATTTGCATACAAAATTGACTTTTGTGACACAAAATTGACTTCTGTCACAAAAGTCAATTTTGTGTTAAATTTTTACTTCTGTCTAACAAAACTCAATTTTGTCTGCACAAAAAAATAATTTTAATTACAAAATCACAGTATGCTGATTTAATCGACATGTTTATTGCGTACATATTCAAATGTTGTCTCACAAAATTGACTTTTGTGTTTTAATTTCCATATCAGGTAACAAAAGTCAATTTTGTATGCAAAAAAGTTTATATTTGCATACCTATTTGACAAAATTGAAATTTGTCATGACAAAAATGAATTTTGTCTTGACAAAAACTATTTTTTTTACAAAGATGAATTTTGATTACAAAAAAAGAATTTTGTCAATACAGAATTGAAGTTCTAATAACACAAGTTTGTATCAGTTTTAAGCAAATAAATAGTGGATACAACACTCAGAACCAAATAGATATAATGAGAAGTGTTACTTTCCTCTGTACAAAAAATGTATGTATTTCACTAATATGGTCAAAACCTAAAAGTTGTCAAAGCCTACTGCAAGTTGAAATATATGAGAGTCTCTATATCATATACTTTAAAAACTGTTTCACAATTTTACATATATCCATCAAATGAAAACTTTTGATGTTAAAAATATCTATTTGTGAAACATTGGTATCGTTAAATAAATGTAATTGTTATTACTTCTTACAATTTTTTTCGTTTTGATTAGATGTTGTTTTTACAAATGTATACATTTCCGAAAAGAACTGAAAATTTGCAATAATATCTCAAAGTTGCGGTTTGGGGCTTTTTGCGGGCGTTTATAATTTGATGACATGCATAAAAATAATACAAACTATTGTTAGACCTCAAAGTGCACACATTTGGCTGTAATACTATAAATCTAAATAAAGATCAAAAGACTTTTTTAAATTGTTCCTAAAGTATAATGAATTCAAAAAAAAATCGCATTATGCCTTTAAAATTTATGCTTTTTTGTTTTTAAGGTGATCACGCCTAAAATATTAAGGTAATTATCTAAGTAGTATCGAAAGTTGAAACGAAAAACTTGCCAGGGTAGCAAGTAAATTTTATTCATCTCTTGGTGTAATACTTCCGTGTTGAATTTACTAAATAACATTAACAATACCACGTTTATTGTACCAGATTTGCATTTCGACAATTAATGTCTCCTCCAGATAAATCCCTTGTAATCTTACCCAATGCTGCATAATTGAGTGGTCCAATTCCTGTTGTTTTGACATAGTCGTCCTCGGATATAGAAATACCATTGCCAATGTCTACAAGGGCTACATCCGTGCTTGTTTCTCGTGGGTTGTCATAGGCAAAACTGTGATTTACAATCTTTCCACATATCAATGTCTCATCCAATATATTTTCACCAGTGTAAAAATGAACACTTTCCTGCTGCATATGATGTTGTAGTTCTACTGAACGCAGGGTATCCCAGTCAATCATTGTATGAGCACATGTAAGAAACGCATCTCTTCCATAAAAACGACAAAAACCTCCTAATGTACCTTTCATCTTTGTATTTGTAACGGAATCCCCTATTCGTATATGTTTTGAGGAGAACCTAGGAAATCCTTCGATGACATCAGTTGGTATTCCCTGTAATTCAAATGGGAAATGTTTTTCACCAATTGGAATCGCACCCTTTACATGGCAAAACAGTTGAATACAAGAACAGTTATAAAACGTTGGCATGGATGGAAAATTTATGGATTTTATTTCAGATGGGCAAACAAGAGCAAGTTTTCTATGGTTATTGAAAAGCTTTTCTGCCAATGGACCTGGAACGTGGCACTGAATGTTTAGATCCCTTTCTAACAGTTTGGCTTTTTCCTCCGAAATAGCATGTGCTTCGTTAAATGTTTCACAACGATATAAAATCTGTCTGACTGGTAAACCAGAAAAGTTATTTACAACCTCTTTGATGAGATGAGGTACCATAATAATAATAGTTACACTTCTGGAACAAAACCATGAGAAATCTTTCTTTTTTAATCTTGAACAACTGCATAAAGACGCTAGCCAAATATCATACACTTGCACATTGCAAAATTTAAGAAAGTTTCTGGCAATTTGCCATCTGATGATCTTAGCTGTTTCTACGTCATCATTTTCAATAGATGAATGCAACGCATTTACCAAGAGGTCATTTTTAATAGCGTTATTTGAAGTGTGATTGAAAAAGTATTGACATAAATATGATTTCTGTTTTTCTACAATTCTTAGAAATTTTTTCTCGACTTTCTCATGGAAATCCGACTTTTCTTCACTCCACTGTATAATTTCTTCTTTGCATCCTGAAAGGACATATTTCAAACAACATTGAACAATTGAAATATGCGATAAAAGGTAGATGCAGTAAATAAATAAAAAAGTTTATTTTTGTCAAGAATTTAAGGTACTCCAATTTGAAATAAATAACCCAAACATATTTTGTATACACTGTATAAACTATGCATCACATTTAACTAGTTTCATTCTTAAACCTTTTCTACCATCTCAGAAGCGAGCAGTTATATATATTGGTACAATCGTGTTGTCATTAGTTTTTTTTTATAATATTTTTGATATATGCTATCCCTCGGAATTCCCCTGGACATTTAATTCGAATTTTGGTTACAGACTAGATGATGACGATTTCTGATGATTTTTCTTTAAAAATAAAAATTGCCGATATTATATCACAATCATCTTTAATTTGAGTAATTATCGATCATTGCAGTGGCGGATCCAGAAAGGGGGAGGTGCCGGGGGTAGGAACCCCCCTTTTTCATTGGAAAATTTTGTAGATTTAGGCAAAACTGGACAAAAAAATGTCTCCTTTCTTCCTGCACCCTGGGTGGACCCTCCCCTTTTCTAAAATTTCTGGATCCGCCTTGACAATGTAACGAGAGTAACAAAATATACTGTGAACAACAAGTGAAATGTCGAAATGTGAAGTTCTGACAAGATAAAATAAAAATTTGCAAAGTTATTTGCCTAGACTTCTCCTGACTTGGTACAAACAGAGACAAATTTATGTCTCTAGTAGCAAACATTATAAAACAATACAAAGACAAAAGTAAATGTTGTTGACATTAAAATAATAAGTTCCTATATTTGGAGACAAAACGATAAACATTTACCTATGACCTAAGACGTGATAGTAAAACTAGTGTACCTCAAATTAATTATTTTGTTCACAAGATTGCCGTTTTCCTACTCGGCTGCACGGTGGGTGTGTCGTTATCCGATTTCTTCCGCTGCAAAATGGTTGTTTTTATATGGGTTGTTGGAATTTATTCTTAAAAGATTACTATAATTTGCGAAAACAGAGGATTCAAATATTAAATACACGAAACCATGCCATATATCCGATTACGTTATATTCATTCAATGCCACATTTGACCAAATTCATATATTAAATATATTTTTGCAGCATGAAATATCTCATTATACCCAATCTATTGGCCGTCGGCATGCACCACTGGGGACATCGACATCTGGAAGTTGGGCTAGGGTATAGGGTTAAACGGGAACTAGAGAATCCAAAGGATCCTAATGCAGTGGCCATACTATACGACGGGGAAAGAAAGGCCTACCTCAAGAAAAATCACTCTTTTGTGATAACAAGAATTTTAAAAATGAACATATCAAACGTGATTAGACTAAAACCAAAAGAAGACGCACTCGTCAAGAACAAACATGTGGGACCTCAGCAGCTATGTACGATTGGATTAAAAGTAAATGAAGAAATAAACTTGAAATCAGCAACAGATATTTTAAAGTTACATGGTTTCCAGTTTGAAATCAAAGATGCTAAGTGACTTATCTGAATGAAAAATAAAAAGATATATAACAATTCCCAAGCCACGTTAAGCGACCACATGCGGGGTCGAGTTAAAGATAACACACCTGTCGGACGCAAGCCAGTAGTACCCATAGAAATAGAGAAACAAATCGTAAACAAACGGCCCAGGCTGCCGAAATGGGATTGGGCATGAATAAGGCCCAAGTAATGGAAAAGGTGGGGCACTTAGTCAAAGAGCTTAATCTTGATCAAAACTTCAAAAACAATACACCAGGCAAAGACTGGTGGTATGGGTTTAAGGGAAGAAATCCCACTGTTACACTTAGATCTCCGGAAAAATTGACAAGCATCAGAGCAAGAGCGCTCAACTCCGTAAAAGTAGGGAAGTATTTTCTAGATTTACAGAAAGAGATGAATAGGTTAGGGTTGAATGATAAACCAGAACTAGTTTGGAATATGGACGAGAAAGGTGTACCACTTGAACACACCCCAAGCAAAGAAGTCGCTGCCAAATCGTCTAGGACCATACCTGGAAGGGTTTCAAATACACGTCAAAGAAACACAATAGTCGGGTGTATCAATGCTCGAGGTGACAGAATGTCCCCACTTATTATCGTCAAAGGAAAAACACAAAAAGCAGTAATGAGCTACAACACCGCAGACGGGCCAGTAGGTGCAACATGGACTTACCAAGCCAAAGCATGGACGGAAGATGTCCTAGGGATTGAATGGTTCACCAACATATTTTTGAAGAAATGCGGAAATCAGCGGCCGCAACTTCTAATACTGGACGGTCACCATTCACACGAAGTGCTTGGGCTAATAGAAAAAGCTAGGGAAAATAATATAACACTATTAACTCTACCGCCACACACTACACATTATCTCTGTCCCTTGGATCGCACTGTCTTTGGTCCTCTAAGTAGAAATTATGATAGGATCTGCTCAGAATATTGCCAAAATCCTGGCAATCTTGTTAATATAATGACTTGGCCAGGTCTGTTCAGGAGGGCATTCGAAACGGCATTCAAACCAGAGAACATAATAGCAGGATTCAGATCGTGCGGAATATTCCCATGGAACCCCTTAAACATTCGATCTGCTGCCTTTGCTCCTGCCTCTGCCTTTGATACCAACAAGCCTGACACAAATGAACATCCGTTACAATGGGTGATCCGTAGGTCCTTCGAAACCGAGTCTAGAGTAGAAGAAGTCACCGTAGTGAGGACTAACCCAACAGCCGGCCCCGAAGCTAGATGTATCACTACTGAAATCACTGACACCGTCCCGTTAAATGAAATTCATGTGGAGTCATACGAACAGAATGTCATCGATGTTCCAGGAAGTCCAGAAGATCCGCATTTTATGCACACTCTCTCTGCAGATGTTCTTTTACCAATTGTTGACATTGAGACCAGAGAGGCAGTTGAATCCCTGATTTCCCTCGATAGCAGTTTCAGTGAAGTTATTTACGAAGTCGACTCGGTGATTCAACCAGTAGCAGAGACCCTATCTACACCTTGTTCGTCAACTACTATTTATTGGAATGCATCCGTAAATGCTATCTTTAGCGTTGATCCACCGCCGCAGAAAAAGGCTCGAATAAACAAAAAATCTGTGACAGGACACAGAATATTGACAACTGATGAAGTAACAGAGAGCAAGCGAAAGATCGAGGACATGAAACTGAAAAAAGAGCAGGCAAAGGAAAAGCGGCTCAAGATTAGAGAAATGCTAAATGCTAAGAAACAAATAGAAAAGGAAATAAAAGCTGTGAGATCGGAAATTGATATAAATGTATAAAATTTAAATTAAAAATGGTTGGTGCCTTAAAGTTCCTGGTTACTAGTGCTTGTCTTACTTACAAAGTTTTGGGTCTTAAGGTTTTACCCTATCTGTCTACATTGTATGCCTGTCTGTCTGTCCGCAATATGTTGTCCACTATTCCTCCTTCACGATTTGCAGGTGTAATTTCCAATGAGACAACTCTTCACAAGAGACCAAATAACACAGAAATTAACAACTATAGGTCACCGTACGGCCTTCAAAACGAGCAAAGCCAATACCAATGTCTTGTTTATACTTAAGTTATATCACTTCTTTGGAAGAACTGGTATAGATAGAAAACAAATTATTCAACCCTCATCTTTGCCAGCCAAAGTTACGATCACTTTATTATTCTCTACATGGATCGTAACTTTTGGCTAGAGAAGATGTTTTTAAAATTTTAAATGATGAACTGATAACTGTCTCTGCCTTGATGAAAAAAATAGACACACTTGGTTTCTCAGGAACTGGATTGGACGTAAAAGTTAACTTTACAAAATCGTTGGTCACACGGAAGCTCAAATAAGCAAACAAAACAAAAAGAGAGAAAGAAAGTTTGAAAAAAAAGAAGCAAAAACACACACACACACAAACTGATTTTCGTGACACCAGATAACTTGTTTCTTCTTAACAATGAACAGGGACTATATATTGCTAGCTACATGTGTACAAAAATTGAGTCCAGCGTACGCTAAAACAATCGCAGTGAGTACGGCGTACGTTTTAATTGTTTTAATGAGTCCTGCAAAACTTTGTATCTGCGTACGTTTTAACATAGAACATATATTTTTTTCTGCGTACGGTAGTACATGTACATGTACAGCGTACGCTCTAAAAACAACCCTGAATCCTGCGTACACTACGAAAAGTGGGGTTATACCCAAATACATGTACGTGTTTCCTAAATAAACCAGCGATGAGAACATTCAACAGATTTAATCAAATGAGGCATGCATGTTTAAAAATTCAAACATATATAACATTGAAATAAGGGGACGACCATTTGATATTCTGGGGGGGGGTGCAGGAGGATTTGTTTTGGATCGGTTATTTATTTTTGTAAACTAAGAGGACAGATTGTTTATTTTCTGCACTGTTGAAGCAAGATTTTTCATTTTCATTAAAACAAGGGACTGGTTATTTATTTTCATAACTATATTAATAATATTTGAAAACATACAATTTTTAAATTCATTTTTCATTATAAATAATACATGTACAGTCAAGTCATTAATGTTCCATTTAATCAGAATTAATCATCATCCTCTGTGGAAATGAATCTTCTGAATTCCAAACTGCATATACATGTATTGCATACATACACGGTATTAGAGTTGGGCTGTGACTAGCCTCTTTTAAAAGTATTGCCAAATATGTTTATGCCGAGCGGAGCAAAACTATAGAACAAATGATGCAAAATCGTGCTTTCTAGGCGTTCCCAGACCCTATCTTATTCTGAAAACGCAAATTCCGTTTTAATAATTTTTTGACAATATTTTGGTCTCAAAGCAAAATGTATAGATTCAGCGTAAGACTTAAGTTTTTATGGACAACATCAGAAGACCAATATGAAGAATAAAGTAAAAATGTAATTCACATAGTTAAGTATGTGGCTGCTGTTTTTTTTTTGTTTTTGTTTTTGTTTTTTTTTGTTGTTGTTGTTGTTTCGGCATGCAGAATTTAAATCTTAATACCTGTAAATTATATGGGGTGTTATTCAAATTAAGTTAAGAGGGGGCTGATTATCAGTGATATAACTATGTCAAGTAATTTATAATAACACATTTCAATTACAACTTGATGTAGCTCTTAACTGGGATACAATTTAAAGCATTTGCCTCAATGTAGTTACAGCCGTGTAATAAAAGTGAGGTAAGTGTTCCTGAGCCAATATACCTCAAGTTAAATGAAACCCATTTTCAGACATTTCAAGTATATTTAAATATATTTATACCTTTATTATTAAAAGATTTGAGAAGTGTTTCCCGAATTTTTTTTTGAAAAAAAGATTGAATTTTATGAAGAATCTGGTGCCACCTCATACTTTCGAATAGCATTTATAAAATGGCTGAAAGACCTGCCGAGTTATTCATTTTCAATACATTGTAAGTCAGGTAATTTTTTTTCGAAATAACACAGAACAAACCATTTATTTCTGTGATTATTTATTTTCAAAATCCTCCTGCCCCCCCCCCCCCCCCCCCCCCGAATATCAAATGGTCGTCCCCTAACAAACATGCAAGTATTATATTTAATAAAAACTGGCATTGTCAAGACTGTCATCCTAATTGCTGTCCTGTAAAGATCGTAAATTGCTTACAAGTGTGGTAAAATGAGGTGCTCCAAAAGTAAGAACATGCAGACTGTGTGATCGAAATTGCCCGAATGTGTGACCGAAATTGACCGATCGTTGATCGAATTTAGCCGAAATTAGATCTCGGCATCTATTGCTCTTTTACCGTTACTACTTGGTAAATGAAGGTAAAACGCAGAGAAGTATGCATGTAAAGTAAAGCGTCTTTCCGACGCAATTTGGTCATTATAATTCGAACATGTCAACTCAACAGAAGCCATCTCTAAAACGTACAATTGATTATTGATCGAAATAACCCGAATTTCCCCTAATGTACTATCGACATATGTTTAGAAACTTCATAATGCAGTACACAATGCGGTTATTATGGATTATGTAATGAAACATGCCAGGGGAACTTAGCTTACCATGATATGAATCAAAGGAACTCGAGATATACGTCAACGAGACATCTGCAGCCAATAGTATACGCTCTAGATGGTTCATAATCGAAATAGTTGTGTATGAATTAAACAGAACTATAAAAAACAGACAATTCACACCACATGACAGCAAAAAAAAACTCATTCGAGCCCGAGAAACATGGACAAATCGACCTTTTCAGCGTTTATCTTCCGTTTCATAGCAGTACAAATATTATGTTATGTTTCTCACATTGAGCTGTTTAATGTTCGTACGATATACACGTTTAAACTATTTCCTTTGAGAAGTCACAGAATTTTCTCTATTTTACATAAAAATGAACATGGTTCAGATGCTGGCCGGGATTACCTTAGTAAAAAGAAAGTCCCAATATTAACAATTTTGTATGAAGTATTTGTGTTCTTAAAGTATTTTAATTTGATTGAGATGGAGAGAGTACAACAATCGTCACTAACTCAATCCATGACATAAACACTTATCATTGTCATCACTACGGAACGATTGTTAGATCGATAATGGTCCAAGTTTGTCTATATGCTACATACATGTAGATTCTTGAGTTCTCATGATCATACGAAGTCGGGAAGAAGATGATTCCTTTCTTTAAAGTAACATGAAATATATCACAGATATATGGAATGAAGAAACGAATTTTATAGTTGCAGTTCTATATTTGAAAAAAAAACTTGTGGATTAAAGAAAATGTATATCCGAATTTGCATGAGTTAAAAGTTCTGTACCAATCGATTTCATACAAATTTTAGAAACTTGTAAAAATACTAATGAAAATACAAACATAGAATTGAAACTTTCTGATGAAATGTTCATATTAGATAGAAACGACAAAAAATCAAATCCGAAAGAATAAAAAAAAATCAAATATATTAGAGGCATAACTTTTAAAGATGCCAAAAATAGATGGCAAGACATTTTTTGTCACGATTTTAGTTGGAAAATAGTATGAAGCAATCTTTAAAAAAAAACATTGGCAATAAAATAAAAGAATTCCAATAGAAATGTATTCACAATATTATATATACGGAAAGAAGGCTTCAAAAATGAGATTGTCAAACGGAAAATTTCATCTTTGTCAAACGGTAAATAACACTGAAAATTTGCAACATTTATTTTTCGAATGCAGTACAACAAAATGAACATCAGTGAAATCAAAGATATTTTCACATTATGGAATGTTCAATTAAATTATGAAAATCTAGAATATTTTATGCTTTTATGAGATAACAGTGGTCGATCGTACCAAAAATCTCTTTTTTATTTTGACAAAATGGTCCTTGTGGAAAAGAAGAAACAAAATTAGATATGATGACATAAGAATGTCAAATACAGATATTTTGAATCTTTGAAAACCAAACATGATAAACAATCTGAAATCGGTACCCAGCTATTTATCTGATAATACAATGGGAAAAGAAAAAATAATACTTTGATTGATTGATTATATATGATAGTTATCTATGATAATAATTAACCGTAAGGGAGTGATGTTGTATGGTTTGCCTTTTATGTCTTTAATTTGTATAATACTAGAACACACCCGCGAAATCGCGTGCATTTAGAGCGTGGTGGAAAGTATGTAAACTGTTGTAGGATGAATTTTTGTAAAAGATTTTATGACTGGAGAATTTCAGGAAAGGTATCAAAAGTCATAGTACAATTGTTTTAGCCCTTCCCCATTTTTTTCAAAATCCGTTATTTTTTTTATTTTTTTTTTATTAATTTCAATTATTTTCCCGTTTTTCTGTATACTATGAACATAACATATAACATCTATATAATATATGACCGCCGTGGATAGTAAACTTTGAATTGATAGTAAATAGCAAATAAATCTTATTTATAGTATACTGGTATATGTTTCTTGTATACAGAAAAAGCAAAAATAATTGTCCTGTCTCCAAGTATCTATGAAAATTATGTATAATTTTAAACAGTCCCAAACGGAAGACTTGTCTATGACTTAAAAGTCCGTCCGATGACGGAAACAATATCTGGACGCCTTTATTTTCGTTTTCCTCCCAAAATAACCCAAACGGAATAATCATAAGCGAGGATGACAAATGCGACTATGCATGCTACCTATAGGACACAAAGGCATGATGATTAATTTATTGTGGAAGGACGAGAAGCGACACACAAAATGAGGTCTTCTCGTTTAATAGTATAGATATTAGTGTTACATTCCAGAAAGATGTTTTTTTTTTCTATCATTTATTGTCATACAAAAAAAGATTTTAGCCTTCTGCTTCAAGGGCAGTTGGTTTATTTGTAAACGGGATTCCGTAGTCTGTATCATGGGCAACTGAGGAAATTGTAAACAGCAAAATTTGAAATAAACAAGTATCTTTAAAAAAGAAGAAGATGACAACACGATAATGATTCTACTTGCAGACAATTCTCGATAATTACATAATCGAATGAAACATAGGGAGTATGATTATGATGATCTGCTTACCCTTTCGATACATCTTGGATCACCTACGTTTTTGATTTTACCCTTGAATTATTTTTTTTTTGCTAGGGTAAAGTCGTCATTGTATTCAAATGAAGCAGAATTCATACATAACCTTCTGAGACACAAAAGGAAAACGCACAATTGTTTTTATTATATAAGGATACTATCGAAACTAGATTGTCTGCTTCGTATCTATATATTTTCTTTGATATTGATATTGACATAGTTGGAATCTATGACAAACATGATGATTATAACTTTCCATTTGTTAGCATCCCATTTTTATTGTAACATACACTCTGTCCTACTGTTTTTCGTATAAATATTTCAATTAATACGTTACGCTCGTGTACTTTCATATTATAAAGTTTACATTATCTGGAGTGTTCTCAAAAACTGCTTAAACCGAGTCACAACAACGACTGAAAACGACAACACTTGTGTTTTGCACTTACGAATAATAATTGGCTAAAAGATAGGATGTATCGATGTATCTGTAAATGAACTCACTAGCGATATTTTGTCTAAATCTTAGATCTTTACATACCAGAATAGTTCACTGATCTGTAAATTATTCTTTTTGTTATAACCTTGCTTGTGATATTCGCATGGCGGGTGATACATGCATCCAGTGTTGCTCCTTCTGATTTTAATTTTTCATCTTGGTTTAATTTTTTTCTTATAAATGGATTGTGAGATTTGAACATTGATGAACATCATTTTATATTTTTTTTCTTCAACTTCTTACATTAAATGAATATTTGATAGCTTATTTCTCTATTTTTCAAAAACTCATTCGATTTGATTATTTTATATTTGTTGAACGTTAGTATACTACATACAGACATATGAAATCACCCCTGTAATGCTGGGTAAATGCGTTTGCATATAATGTATGTTCCAAATTTTGTATTGTCGAATAAAGTATTTAGTAATGTAAATATTGGTGATCGTCTTGTTCAAATGTTTTATTTTGCTTGTCATGGACTAGATAATTTTATTTCTAGACTTGGTTCAAACTCAGTTTGATGTGATATTTTTGTAGTGAATAGCAATTAAAATTTACAGATGGATTTTTGTCAGGTTTTTTTATAAGGTTCTGCGTTTTGCTCTCTTTATGTTTTTGTTTTAGAAATATATTTTTCGTTTGTCAACGTATTCTTTTTTAGGCTTACATGAGTTCTTCATAGGTAACTTTGCTATAACCAATGTCACAATAACTAATTACTGTTGAAAAACGAATGGGAAATGTTAACACTGACAAAACTTCGATTCGTATGCTGGAAGGACATAAAGAAACTGTCTTCTTTATTATTACTTATCATGCTTATAGTCCAGTGACAAATAAAAAACAATTTTAAGTGTTCAATATACTGATTCCCCTCACGGCTGCATATCAACAGGGAGAAAAGTAAACATTATACTATCATTTTATCTCTGTTATAGAGATGTCCAATAATGTACAGTTTCGTAAAACTGCAATATTTAAGTGTCAATTTCCAATTTCTATGTATTATCATTGTCTAACGCAGGACAATTAAATAACATTGGTGTTAATAACTGTACCTATTCCACTTTGTTATTTTTATTTATCGGATGACGACCGAAATTTACTGAAGATATCTATATATATATGTTGTCAAATATAAGTAAAATGTGAATATTTTGAACATTTCCATGGATGAACATCCAGTTTGTCATGTTGTCATATGTTTAAAATTGGGATATATGTCACCTTTCTTGTAATCAGGCGTAAATGTAACAAGCTAAATTAAATCTACCTTTTCAGAGCATGCCTATATTGGAATTCTAAGTTATCATGGAGGACTTCTATAAAAGCTGACTTAAATGTTAAAAAACATATTATTTAAAGAAGAAATCCCTTCTGACCTTTGGCCAGTTTTTGAAAAATTAGCACAGCTTTACGATAGGTTTTAGTGAAAGGGCATCTCAATAAGATCAAAATCAGATATGAACTAGGCAGTCCATTACTTTTATTTTAATTACCCATTGTTGTCACAGCACAGATAATTTTGATTAATTAATAGAAAGTGAAGATGTCAAATGATACAGAGTCGTACTGATTTAAAAATATGAAAAGAGAGAATCATGACCATGACAACTTGTCACTACGAATTAGGTATGAAAAACGATCAATACAATGAATCAAGATTTATGTTGATTTTAGATTTTATAATGTTTTGACATACTACCTTGAAATTCTTTTACTGACTTTGTGCACTTTTGTATCAGCTTGCTGTCGATCATGCAGTCCACGACAAAATTATCACAAATTATATTTAATTGATAAAAATGATCTGAAAAAAATATACAAAATAAACTAAATGTATGAAATGCAGTTTCTAATGTATAAACAGATGAGAAAACAAAATATTATGCCTTCCAATATGTATCCAGTGAATTGTTATAAAGTATTGAATGGTACGTTTATGAAATAGGCACTGGTTAGAAAACACTAGACTGTTCGATGTTTAATTTCGTTCACTCTTTTTTGTTGTCTAATTTATTGTACAACTTCTTATTTCTGTTGCTTTAATTTTGTTTTCATCTTAAACGCACGTTAAAAATATAAAAAAAGGAATGTGAACAGCTCTTTGACGGTTACTCAGTACATGCTCCTGTTCCTATGACTCAACGACGCATGGCAAAGTAAAAAGATAGCACAATAGATCAAACGGAATTGGAAACGCAATGACACAAAAAGAGATTATCTAAAATAATAAAGGACATCCTTTATTCTGAATTGTTTGAATTGACTATTAAAACTGAATGAACATGCACCTGTTAAATTATATATAGTTATTGAATGCATCGGAAGAAAAGTGTAAGTAATTACTTTTTCAATCTTCCAAAAAATAGACCTAAATCCTTTCACTTCGGTACATGATTTATAGTACACTTTCTTTTTAAATTGTCCGTTTATAAATTTAGAAATTATAGAAAAAAACAGACACATAACGCTTATGTGAAATTGTCTTACGTTTTTGCGAAAAAAGGTCAACGTCTACGCGACAGAACGCCGTTCGTTTGCCCAAAATTTACCAGTTGAAAAACTACGAAATTTGCTTAGATTAATTAAAGCTTTATTCAAAAATCGTAAAACTTTTATATAAACTTTATGATTTCTGAAAAAAAAAATGATTTAAAATCTTTTAACAAATTAATTCAAATGACAATGTGAAGATTAATTTTGAAGATTGAGATACCTGAGGGAAACAATGAAAAAAGTTCTTAATATTCGATAAATACACTATCCGTGTAGATAAAAGAGTAAAAAAGTGGAAACATTTGCAGAAGATACACCAAGAAAAATGCATATGTAGAATAAGAACTGATCGCACATAAAGAATAAGTACGGAAAAACACACAACAATTTTGTTGAAGACTTTGCTTTTGCTTACTTATATAAGTGATTGAATTATGTACTTGTCAATAAGATCAATGTTAACACAATTTTTGTTTAGTTTACGATTATTGTCAGGATAAAACACATGAAACTCAGGTAGGTTTCAGGTTTAATACTTGCGCAAACGTAATACATGTTGTTCACGCAAACGTAATACCTGTCAAAGTTCAAATTCGCACAAATGTAGGTCGCCCCTAAAAACTAATGTTTCAACTCCCTCAGGCAAAGTTGACCTAAGATGGATTTGGCTATTATGTTTAGGTGTCTTATTGGTAATATAGTTCTTCACCTGTCCAGGTTCTTATACATCATTTGCTTCCAAATATTTGGCTTTGCGCATTCCTGATGAACGTAAATCTAGAAAAAGGCTTTGGACACATACAAGTTATAAAGTGTTATTTTTATTTTTTCAAAGTAAGGTCTGCTATTCTGGACATCTTATTCATTTGATTTTAAATTTGCGATCTGCTGTTGACTGCGAAATACCGTGAAAATAAGATTACCGCAAAAATCACCAATGATACGACATGCAAAATCAGACTCTGAACTATATAAAAAGAAACTTTGACATAAATCCCTTATTTGTATTCTCACATATTAATGCATATCATATTTGATCAGTCTAAATTCTGCACGGACACTTTGAATATATTTGAGTGTGGATCTTGAAAACCTAAGGTTTAACCATATGACGGCAAGATTTTCTTATTGTTATCTATAACGTCAACAAAAAGAGTGTGTACTTAAAGATGACAACATGTTCTTTTCAATATCGGCCATGGTATTACCCAGAGACTCCAATATTAGCCAAAGGCGCTAGCCGAGGTCCCATAGGGGTCGAGAAATGATATCAGGTCCAATATGGAAAAGGCCATGTTATAATTTTATTATCACATATTAAACAAATGCTTAAACAATTGAAAATAATTTTATATTACAATCTGGATCAAGATAATACATGTTTTTTCTTCATTGAAATAACTTTATTATTACAAAGCTCCTAAAACCGTTAAAATTAATATTCCTTGAATATTATAATGTCAATGTCAGATGTTATTTTAGTATTTTAATATTGGTGTTCTTTATTTCTTTAACAAATTCCGCTGTCATTGTAATCGACGTTCCCCGTCCGTCATTGTTGTTTCTTATAGCTTATTACGTCATTACATGGCACAATAACTGCTTATGATGTCATAACAGGGCACAATAACTGGTTATTTGCCCCGGGCTGGATTATGACTAGGACAAATCTTCGGTTATTGCCTATGTAAACCGAGCGTTTTTTTTAACAAGTATGTGATAATCTGTATTAACGAATGTAACGAAATTATACTGAATAATTATATTCACAGGTATACTATTGATTGGAAATTATTGTAGGGCGTTTAAAAAATAAAATATAAGAGGTAAGTATAGCATGTATAGCATGTATAGTATATTGCAAAAATAAAGCAAAGGCAAAAAGCGAACTAGGTCGTGAATTAGAAGTGAAAAAAACATCAGGAAAATAAAACTGGATAAAGAGATGCACAAGTGTTTTGACTGATAATGTTTAATAAGTTGGATGATTTATAATTGGATACTTATCGTTCCATTTAAATCATCATATACTTGGTTACAAACATGTGTTACTAATATGGGATCGATTTCAGCATTTGTTCTGATATTAAGAGGAATACGTCAAGGCCTTGATTTTTGATTTGTTATTTCTGTAGAGATCATGGTTTTAAGACTTTGAAAGAAGAGAGTTTGTAGGGATTGATAGTTTAGTCAGTTGGAAAAACATCATAGCATCAACATTTTGCAATTAACTGTTGATAGGACTCTAGCTATATGCAATAAGGAATAAATGACAGCTGCAATGAACAAAGAAGAATTGTTTGGATCAAATCCAAAGTAAAATTGAAAAAAAACCCATAAAAAACTGAAGGCATACGGATAGGAATACTAAAACAAAACTAAGAATAAGCCAGCCGAGATAAATTTCCTTTAAATGAACTGCTGGAAACATTAGGAAAATATTTTGTTCATAACAGAAATGAATGTAAAAAATCACTCTATTTACATTTTAGACAAGTGTCTGTACAGTTATAGTGAAATAAAGAAAATATATAGGAGTTAAATGTCTTAAATACATCTGGAATGGTAAACCAGAAAAGGTTAAATGAAATACTCTAAGACAGACGTATGATTGCAACGATTAGCATACACAGTTATTGTATATCTGTTAAGACATCGTTGGTAAGTAAATTCATACATAATAGTATTTCAAACTAGAAATTGATTCCCTTTAAACATTTGGTATACATTAGTTGCTTTTAGCGATGAATATCAAAGGGAAGAAGAGTGTAGAGACAAATAACCCATCCCTGCATTTTACAAATAAGTATTCAAATGTTGTGTAATAGCAGGTGGTGAAAAAAACAACAATATAAACACTGTTATCTTTACAGACGTAAGAACACATGTAATCGGGTAATCTAACTGATTAATATACAACGATTAATCTATAAAATTGAATAAAGAGTAAGTTGGCAATTGTCAATGATGTTTTTGATGACACAGGATCTTTATCTCAAGAAATATCATAAAATTTCCTATAAATACACTTATTTAGATTGTATAATTACTTTGAGGCTTCAAATCTTTTAACTAACATATTATAAACCTCAATTTGTAAATACAAAACTGAATAATCAATCGGTGCTATGAAATGAAGACGATTTTTAAGAATTATGAAAACCGTTGTTTTAATCATTTGAATATTTTCTTGTTTCAATATTTAGAAAAGAATAAATTATAACTATATAGATAGAAACTTTTAATATTCATATAACCATCAAAGCAATTCTTATTCAAATGGAAAAGTCCACTGGCAGTCTAGGAAATGTATAGAACGCAGAATACCATCATAACTTCTTTATTTTAGAAAACGTCTGAAAGATTATGTAGGCAACAGTAGTTTTCCAATGTTATAATCTCATAAATCCAGTAAGAAGATACACATTGTTGTTAAAAAAGGTTGAGAGAATCGCATGGCCTCCAATGGGAACAAGACCAGGTGAGTCAAGAGGGAAAGCATCTCCTTCTATTTATGCATCACCCACCATACGAATCCACACTCAAAATGTCACAATCAGCAAACATTACAAATCGACGACTATTTATGTACCTAAATTTCTACATCCACGAAAACAAGTTGCTACTGAGTGTAGAAACAGACATCGTATTATTGACGATGACTGTAAAAATTATAAAGTGTTAAGTTCAGTCGTTATTCCTCACAACTCTGAAAGAGCTTTTTTGCGTAAGGAGCATTACCTGTTTATGAAGTCTGTAAAGTGTGAACACGCATGCACGTATGTATCAATTGAGATATGTAAACGCTATACTAATAGGACGAGGGTGTGTTCCTGTTGTGAAATGGGATGTTGACAATTGGAAAGTTGAATAATCACGTTTAAATATAAAAATAATTTGTTGAATATTACATTAAAAGATTTCATATACACAAAACAGTAAAATCAAATCCGTTTCTGGTGTGAATACGTATTCAAAATTGAATAAATAAATACATGAATAAAACTTTGATGATTTTTAATTCAATAAATATATTATCATAAACAGATGATTTTTAACCTGGGTAATCAGTAGAATTTAAAAAGTTCAAACTAGAAAAGCTTGAGCATTTAATATAATACGCTTATTTGATGATTTTTTTAGATGTTCTTCTTGTTGCCAAAAGATTTGAGTGGAAAGGTTTCGAAAAAATAAAAAGATGCACACCAAAAATTCCGACTTGATGTTAACAAACATTAATTTCAACAATATTAATAGATAATAAGGTGATATTATCAGTTCTTTAACGTTTGTATTAAGTTTTTGTTCTTCAAATATTTAAGCCTCGAGCATCACTGAAGATACATGAATTGTTTAAATGCGCATTTGGTGCATAAAAAAATTGGGACTGTTAATGTTCTTGCTACCAAAGGGTCGATATCTCTGTTAGTGGACTGTTTGCCCCTGATTGTACCATAAGCCAAAAAGCTAGTACCTTTATTCAGATCATTTTTAAAAACTAAGCAGACCAACTTTATATTTTACCTTTTTTGTTAAATCCTTTATATCCATTTATTTCGACATCATCTTCAACAGTTGTTGATTTTGCTTTACCATCACTGTTTCTAACATTGTCAGTCGAACAATTATTTCCAATTAACACTGAAATAATGACATTCATTTAACAATAAAACAAAAGACTTTCTGTAGATAGATATAAGAAGATGTGGTATAAGTGCCAATGAGACAACTCTCTATCCAAGTCACAATTGATAAAAGTTAACCATTATGGGTAAAAGTACGGCCTTCAACATGGAGCCTTGGCTCACACCAAATAGCAAGATTGTATATAGTTTCCACTAAACGTGCATGTATCTAAAATTACAGGAACACAAAATTTGCAATAATGTTAAAACTAAATGTGTGACTGAAGACGGAGGCGGACAATACCAAGGGAACATTCAAAACCCATGAGTCGAAGTAAAACTGACAACGCAATGGCAATAAAAGAAAACTACGAAAAAACAAATTAGAAAAACACTACAAATAACTACCCCTAACGATTGAGCCTCACAAACTGAATACAACCAAGGGAAGTGAACTCAGGTGCTTCGGAAGGGCAAACAGCTACTGTGCCACATGTTTTACCCGTCATGTTTCTCATGCGAGCACAAGTCTTATTTTGTGATTTCAAAATATAGAGACCGATGATGGGATTGTGATCAAAACACGTCAAGATATAAGATCATTTCGGCTATGTTGACTTAATATTAGATCTTGTCCTGTTTGTAATAAAATTGAGAATGGAAATGGGGAATGTGTCAAAGAGCCAACAACCCGACCAAAAAGCAAACAACAGCCGAAGGCCACCAATGGGTCTTCAATGCAGCGAGAAACTCCCGCACCCGGAGGCGTTCTTCAGCTGTCCCCTAAACAAAAATGTATACTAGTTCAGTGATAATGCACGTAATACTTAACTCCGAAATATACACAAAAAACTAAAATTAAAAATCATACAAGACTAACAAGGGCCAGAGGTTTCTGACTTGGGACAGGCGCAAAAATGCGGCGGGTTTAAACATGTTTTTTGAGATCTCAACCCTCCCCCTATACCTCTAGCCAATGTAGAAAAAACAAACACACAATAATAAGCAAAGTAAAACACAGTTCAAAAGAAGTCCGAGTCCAATGCCAGAAAAGGTAACAAAAGAAACTAAAAAAAAAATGACAATGATACATTGATTAACAAAGGACTAGCAGTTACTGATATGCCAGCTCAAGACCTCAATTAAACTGATTTTGAATATGAATATGAATATCAATTACAATCCCTCCCGTTAGGGGTCGAGTATTATTCCATCATAAAATATATGAGAAGAACATAATCTTTATCATGCCAACAACTGGTTTTAGAATAACTGTGTTTATTTCCGATGCAAAGACCCTATAAGTGAATCAAAGTTAAAGCCAAAATATGTAATCTTTAATGACCTGACAACAGTCTCGTAACAATATCCCTTCTTAATAAGCCTGTTTAAAGGTTTTGTTAGCTTTTGAGGTGAATGCCGACATTTTTGGGCTTTGTAAAGAATATTACCAGATAACAAATTGGATGTGAAATACCTGAACGTATAAGATGTCTGCATGTTGAATTATATTTACGAATAATGTCCTTGTACCGATGATAAAATTTAGTAAATGTTTTGACTAGTTTGTGATATCGAAAACCCTGGAGTAATAATTTTTTAGTAATACACAAATCTAATACGTTGTTACATACACGAGCGAATCTCACAAGTTGAGATATATAAACACCATAAGATGGTGACAAGGAAACGTCACCATCTAAAAATGGACAATTAACGATAGGAAAAGTAAAATCGTCTCTTTTATCATAAATTTTGGTATTGAGTTTCCCGTTAATGATATAGATATCGAGATCGAGGAAAAGGCTGTGCTCATTTTTAGTATTAGCTTTATTTAAAGTTAGTTCAACAGGATAAATTTCTTTAGTATATAAACTGAAGTCGTCATTATTGAGAGCCAATATATCATCCAAATATCTAAAAGTATTGTTATTTTTTTGTATCAGATGTTGTTTCGATGGGTCTTTGCTGATTTTAGTCATAAATTGTAACTAATAACAATACAGAAACAGGTCCGCAATAAGTGGTGCACAGTTAGTTCCCATTGAAATTCCGATAACTTGACGATATACGGAATCTCCAAAGCGAACAAAAATGTTATCTAATAAAAATTCAAGGGCAGTTATAGTATCAAAGCATGTCCAATTGACATAGTTCTTTTGTTTGTTGTTACTAAAAAATGACCTAAAAGAGTTTGAACATATGACATTCTGACTTTTTAAATGCCCATTCAATTAGGTGTGTGAATTTTTCTTAATAAGAATATGAGGCAATGTTGTATATAGGGTAGAAAAATCAAAACTTTGAACAGATTTAAAATCACAGATATAAGCATGCAATTTATCAAGTTCTTCCAACGAATTTTTGACACTCCAAATGTAATTAATTCCACTATTTTCAAAGGCCTTATTTGAACAATTTATTATTAGGTTTTTTATTGTACCAAGTGTACGAGTAAGTAGAATAGACAATTTAGTAGTGGAACAATGGCTTGAAGACTAAATTAATCTATATTTGTAAGGTGTTTTGCGTAGCTTGGGAAGCCAGTACATAGTTTGAACTTTTATTGTATTTGGTTCTGCTTGTAAAGAAGTAGCTAAAAGTTTATGTTTGTTACAGATGTCGTTTACCGAAAATGGAGTCAGTTGGAATGTTGGTGAATTCGTGATCTACTTTTGCAGAACCTCAATGTAAAATTTACGTCAAACAATAATGATATTATTAGCAGCTTTATCAGCCGGGACAAAAACAAATTCCTTGGCTAGTTCTTTTAGTTTATGTTTGATACGAGAAATAGGGTGTTTATAGTTGTTGTTAAGAGTAAAATTATCTTTAAAATGTTGTATACGTATATCAACTATGTTCATTACTGAATTAAAAAAAGAGTCCAAAGATTTCTTGTCAGCTTTTCTCGTTTTATCCATTTCGAACAGTAAGTACGGAGTGAGACATGAATGATATTACGACACTCATTCCAATTAATAATTGACGGGGGACGATATTTCGGTCCTTTACTGAGGAATGATTTCAACTCTCGGTCACGAACGATGTTAAGGTGTCTGGTTATAACATGGGAACTGGGGCCATACATGTATTCGGAATAACTGCAATTACATGACGTAGGTGTATTGTCACTGATATTTACATCTTTACACACTTGGCTATAATTAAACACATATTTCCGAGTAGATTTTTTGTAAACATAACAAATAAGAGGGAGTTCAGTATTATCAAAATATCCAGGAATTTGTTCTTTAACAGAAATGTAAATTTGTTTATATACATTTTTATTTCAATCTAATAATGTTTCTGCAAAAACCAGAAATGGGTAAAAAGTGTCTTTCAAGGTCAATTACTCTATCAAGGGCAAACACTTTATTTTGGTCATGCTGACTCATTTGCAGATCTTGTCCTGCTGATAACTTTTGCATCTTATAATTTTGTATCCATCTACTATATCTTCCGAAAAACACAAATGGTTTAAAATCATCATTCAAGGCCAATAACTCCTATTAAATGACAAATGACAAGTACGACCAAGTTGCATTAGTAATAGATTACGTCCTGTTGGTAATTTCTGCTATACACAGTTTTCTCTACCTCCTAATTTAAAACAAGTTTTCACAAACAAAAACAAAATAGAGGCAAACAGAGTCTTACAAGGAATATAACTCCCAAGTGGAGTACATTTGTGAATTCAGCAATGTCGAAGTATTTGTAAATCTTATCCTTGTGACTTATTTTGTTGTCCACTGTTTTCATTATTCTACAATTATTACAAAAGTGTATCAAAAATCAAACCAATTAAAGACCCTTCATGAGCACTCTTTTATGCCCCTTCCCCCACTTTGCCACTGGGCAAACAAACTCTCACTAGATTCCTAAGTTTAAAGACTCTACAGAAATCAACTGATAGAAATGGTTTGCTAATATGCACATATTATGTACTCATTAACTATAAAGTTTCATGAAATTCTGTTGTGTGGTTTCAGAAAAGTTGCAATGACAATCTGATGCAGTAGTATATTAAGGCCAATATTCTAATTTCAAAATGGCATTACTTCTAAAAAACAAATTAAGCTTAATCTCCTTTCGATATGCATATCTACATAGTATTTCCTAATTATCTAATCATGAAGTTTTGTTGCGTGGTTTGAAAGGAGTTGCGATGACAAGTAAATGGCTGACGGACAAACTGACGGACAGATAGACGGACGGACGAACAGACGGACAGCCTGAAGGACGGATCAAAACATTATACCCTACGAAATTATGTTGCGTGGGGTATAATTTCTGCTGTAGGAGGTCAACTGATGTTTACGGTCAATGAACGTATCAGAGGATAATGTCCTGTTGACAATTTCTACTATGATGAAATAATTTTACTCGTAGATCTTGTCTTGTTGATCTTTATTGCTATTAACAGTTCTTCGATATCTACTATCTACAAAATTGAAACAAGAGTGCACACGCTGAAATGTCTTGCCTGCTTTACTTATCATCGAATTTATGTTGAAAGTCTGTAATATAAAGATTTTACTACTAGTATCACATAGCATACCATTATCCATGATCTATGAACACAAGGTCAAGGTCAGATGAATCCTTTTAGACAGACATGTACACCTTACCATTATTCCATAAACCAAATATAGTGGTCAAATTGATTTTAGTAGCTGAGAATCACGAGAAACAGCTCAAACCACAAAAACTTAGCATTTACCAATGAACCTTGAAATTGAGGTCTCGGCCATATAAACCATGTCAAACAAACATGTACACCTCATATACACTACATACACCAAATATAAATGACTTCTCACCTATAGTATCTGATAAACTAACAAAACCATTAAAAGTCTACATAGACAAATGAACCATGAACACGAGGTAATTGTCGTATGAAGTCTGCCAGACGGACAAGTACACCCTAAATTTATTCCTTACACAAACAATAATGATCCTATTGCTTATAGTATCGGAGAAATGAAATGCAACAAATGATAAAATTATCATCAAAGGGCAATAACTACTATTTGGAGTCGAAATACAATTGCATCTATTTAAATATATATATATATATTTGCTACATATCTTGCTGACAATTTGCTCTATTTAAAGTTTCTAACTATATATTATAGTTAATAAAATAATAGACAAACACATAAACAATTCAACCCTAAGAGACTGACTCGCTCTAATGATGAAAATATGCCAATTTGATATTTAATTTGTTCCTTTATTTCAACCAGTTATGTTTGCCTAGTGGTATTGTTGTGGGTCTTGCATTGATGATAATGTTTACTGTTAACAGTTATATCTATCTATTAAGGTTTTTAATAATAAACAATGTCATTTAATTTGATCCTTTAATTAGTGTGATAGTTTGGTGGTGTTGTTGACTTACTTGTAGATCTTATTTTGCAGATCTTTTTCACTTGAACGATCACTCTAATTGCTATAGTTCTTTACAAAAGTGCAAAAAATGAATAAAAATCATCTTTCAGGGGAAATAACTTCCATAAGGAGACAGTTGGCAATGTCATCTTTGATGACTGATTTTTAGATCCTATTGTGCTGAACATTTATGCATTTATAAACCCAACTTTTGGAATTTTGGGTCCTAAATGCTCTTCAACTTTATACTTGTTTTGGTTTCTAACTATTTTGATCTGAGCGTTACTGATGAGTCTTATTTAGACAAAACGCGCGTCTGGGGTATCAAATTATAAGCCTGGTACATTTGATAACTAATCATACTTTTTTTTCTGTTTCTCTCCATCTATTAGAGTTTGTGCAAAAATAAAACGATTTCAATAGCATCAACTCTTCTCAGTGGTCAAATGACAATACCAACCGTTTTTGACTTATAAGTAGGTCTTATTTTGCTGAACATTTAGCTATAAATTGTTGCTATCTATGTACTCTTGTTTCGGCAAAAAAAATCACAAAATATGTAAAAATGGTCATTCAGCAATATCAGGTTAAAAGTATGGAGATGTGTTATGATTATGAACGACTTGTTTTGACTTATTTGTAGATCTTATGTTGCTATATATTGTTTCTATGTATCGATAGTTGTTTCTGTAAAAGTTGTGCCTGTGGTCATACCAAAAAGAGTATGTTTAAGCCTGTTTGAGTATGGGTGCTTAAAATTGGTTTTATCTGTGATAAGGTATTGTTTTTAGTATGTTGTTTTATTAATATGAAGCCATATCATATTTACATCCTAGTAGATCATGCCATGTTGATCATTATTTCTGTTTACAGTTTTTCGTTGTCTGTTACCGTAGTGTGGCGTATTTAAAGGGTAATGAAAATTTCAGCCATAAAACATATTTGTAGACCATCAATGGCAATAAATCTCATAACTGGTGTAATTCAGGGACAATATTTAAAAAGATTAGATTGACAATTTTGACTATGTAGACATACACTGTATAAATTTGTCTTAATAATCATGAAATATTGTAAATAATGTGTTATTTGAATTATAATAAAACTTTTAAAGTCATTTATTAACGGTAAAATATGTTTGGGTGCATATATTGTGTGACTGGACATCGGACTTCCCGATCTCCTGTATTAGCTACCTACGAGTCTGGTAAAGTTGTGTTGCTTAACACCATTATTTCGCGTATAGATATGTATTTAATCGTGTTGTTTTTGTAGTTTCCTCAACCAGTAATTTACAATTTAACTTATGAAACTTTTTTGAAATTGACAATGGGTATCAATTTTTACATGTTTTATGTACAAAGGTCTTCATTTGTTTACTTCACTCAGACAGGCCATTTGATCAGGACCATAAATACAACATATATTCATATTTTTCCTGTGATAGTCTACTTTCCCCTAGATTCAGAGTTCACCACTGAATAACATTAATAATGAAACTAGAATTAACCCTAGAAACACAAACATCATTAAAGATTATAATCCTTTACAGTTATTCAGTTTGACAAATTGAAAACACCAAACCATTCTGCAAAGTACTGAATCTTTTACTGAATTCATCTCTTGAAATAGAATAGAAAAACTTGATTTTCTTTGTATAAAACTTGGCATGATCTAAGCGTTAGGAGTTATAAGATAATTAGTTTAGGTTTCATAGCAATAATATATATATGACCCTTAAGATGTTTGAACTTTAGGTGTTCATTTTTTAAGGATAAATCAAACAACTTCAGCTATCAAAATTTGGGCCTAAAAATTTAAATATTGCAAAAATTAGCCTTTTTGATGCCCTTTAACTGAAAAATGTAGCATGTATATGAAGCAAATGAAAACTCATGCTACATATATGATGAGTTTATTTACAACCACTGGGTCGATGCCAATGCTGGTGGAGTTTTTATTTCCCGAGGGCATCACCAACCCAGTAGTCAGCACTTCTGTGTTGACATGCATTATCATTGAGATGGTCATAATTATAAATTAACTGTTTAAAAATTTAGAATTTTTGAAATACTAAGGCTTTTCTACCATAGGAATAGATTACCTAGTAAGCTGTATTTGGCAAAACTTTTAGGAATTTTCGGTCCTCAATGCTGTTCAACTTCGTAGTTTATGTGGCGTTTTTTTAACTTTTTTTATTCGAGGGTCACTGATGAGTCTTTTGTAGACGAAACACGCGTCTGGCGTAAATACAAAATTTTAATCCTGGTATATATAATGAGTTTATTTGATGTATCCGATTTATTACATTAATTCAGAAATCAACGGTAAATGAGCATGCGTTTGAGATTTTAGAATAAAGGGGTGTCTTATATATCTTGCATTTGTTTTTTTTTAAATTATTTTGTTATAATTAATTTATCGCATATATATTTAATGTACTTCAATTGAAAAGAAAAGCTACAAATGTCGTACCACATGAGTATAAAATAATATTAAGCTATTTAAGACTAAACATTATTTAGGGTCAATTTAGGCCAGTACACATATACATGTTTACATAAACAAATTCATGCAGAAGCTATCGAAAATAGAAGTTTGTCACTCATTTCCATGCTAAGTAAAGGCAACAATAGTATACATCGGAACAACAGAATCACTGAACTGCAACAAAAACAAAAACAAACGCCAACATACATAGAACATAAAAACTGCCATATTCCTGACTTGACACATGATAATTTAAGAAAAATGGTGGGTTAATCCTAACCATACCTCGCGCTTATATTGCAATGTTCAAAAATACCACTAGAATGACAACACTACGTGACAGGAAAACTGTACAAACAAACGCAAGAACACGCAGCACAGAGAAACATAAAAATAGATAATATAATAGTACATGACAACATGTAAACCGCAGAATTACAACAGATATCTTCCATTAATTAAGCACTGGACACCACATGCTGCACGTCACATGAATAGATCAACGCCACAAAAAGTGACGTATTTTTGTGACGAAAATATTATCAAAGGTAATCTTTAAATTCATACAATTATATGGAACGAGATCCTAAAATTTACAATTATTTTCACAATTCTAGTCCACACAATAATCATGAGTATGACGGTCTTGAAATGCTATTTAAAATTAATGCTGAGACGATGTCATAATTATTTGAGCTAACACTATAATTTATCCATGGAAAATGGAAATTAACTCGACTATACTGACAAATAAGTCTGATGTGAAATGTACCAAAATACAAAATTAAAACCACAAACGATAAGACATATTACAATATCAAACGGTACTTACAAAAGAAACATCATACCTAATACTTGAATGTTAGATGTAAAAATACTGAGACACGTCGTATAGCAATGCGAACTCACACTCGGCAAAGCAGTCATATTCAAGAATAGGTCACGCTCAGTACTTAGCAGACCAACGACATAGTTGATAAACCACAATATATGACGTGGTAAAAATGTCGTTAGCTAGTTTAGACACAGAGGCATCATATAGATCAATCGATTCGTGACGGTGTCCATAAAATTTACGGAGTGTCATTATAAATCTTCCCTCCTCATAATTCTGTTGGAGCAGTTCCTGCGCAAGGAGCACATTCTTGTTTATGAATTCCGTAAAGTGTGAACATGCTCGAGCATAACGTATAAATTGCAATATGTAAACTCCATTGCAGATGGAATATTTATATGGGTTATTCAGTGACAGGACATCATCAATATAACTATAAGTAAAATAAAAGAATTTCGCAAGGTGTTTTTTGTTTTTGTCTTTTAGAAGGATCTGAATGAATTCAGAAGATGTCATGAAAAAAAAAAAGACTGAATGAAACTGGACTCAAAGTTTTTTGCAGACAGCATTGTTTTTCACTTTTCAGGGGAACACTTGAAAGTAATTTTAATCTGAATTGTTAACGAAAATCAACAGACGATAACTGCCACTGAATCAAATATATACAGAATCAAAGACATATAATACTGTACTGTATTATTTGTCAAAATAAATTTAATGATTTATCACCATTGCGAGAAACATTGTATCACTAGTTCATAAAACACGTTATTAAAAGTGTATATGTTACAGTGAATTTGTAAAATCAGGGATTTTGTAAAATCACTGAAATTTCAGAGATTTTGTATAATTTCTGACCGGATTAGCTATTTTATAAAATCCCTGATTTTGACTAGGGATTTTACAAAATCACTGAAATAATTAAGATCTTTTTTTACAGATTCCCTGATTAAATTCAGTAAATTTGTAAAAAAAGAAAGTGAATTATAGAAAGTAAATTCTTTTTTTTATCTAAAAATTCGTATAAAAAAGTCTACAGCAGTTGCTCTCAACAATTTGGAGGTTAAATAAGCCTTCAATATTAATACTAAATGAGCAATTTTCATCAAACAACTGACACACTGTAGAAAAACGGCTCAGGCACATACGTATTTAAATCAAGAGTAAGTTTACTCACAAAAGTTAATTCTAATAATTAAGGGGAAAATATAACACATGGTACCCGGATAAAATAAGACCTTTAAAATCTTATTAATAAAAGCCTTCGTATTATGAGAGGAGAAAACAATACATGGAAAGAGTAAGAAATTGATTCGCTTATGCTATGTGATCCAGTGGCAAATACTACATGTACATCAGGACTAGAGCATCTTATTGTGAAAATTGGTCTATGATAACAAAAAAGTATTGTATTGTTAATTTGCAGCCTCTTAAAGACATTTATATCGACACAATGATAATTATACCAAAAAGACAACATAAAAGTATACGTAAAAATACTTTGTTTTTTATACTTGCATTTCTTACATTGGTCTTATCTCAAGTACTTCTTATACACATGATACATGTATTCAAACACAAAGTGATAAACCTTTAAAAACGTTTCTATATTATCTCTATTCTTTAGATCAAAATCAAATCAAAAGTAATTTTTTGTTTCTGGTAGATATGAAGTTTTTCAATATGGAGATGTTATAAAACAAATAGTAAAAAAGCGTTTTCATCAGTTGAAGATATCATATTGTATGCATGTTTAAGACATTCATAATATGCTAGTCTTTATTCAAACATGGCATTTTGTTATGGCCATACAATAGAAACCAGCTTGAACCCACTAATTTCCTGTTTTTGAGTCCACCAGCTGTATGAATTTACAATTTCATATCTGTTCGACAAGCAGTTAAACAGTCTTACATTTGTCATGGACAAGGTTGTCTTTTTTTAATGTGGATGTTCTTAAAAGAATAGATGTGAACAAAATAGGTTTTTCTGTCGAAAAGCATGGCAATTGTGTAACAGTTGATGCATGTCACCCAAACGTATCATGCAAAAATAAGTTAATTGTAGTCTTAATATCAGTTCGTATTCCTATTATTTATAATCACTGTACAATAGTTTTCACCAGTATTATTTAAAAAAAAAAATCTTTTCAAAATCATTGGTTTGTTCAGTTGTATTAAGAAAAAACACATTTCTAATATCAAGTTTAAACTTGAAATCATGGATTTTGTAAAATCCCTAACAATATTTTCAGTGATTTTGTAAAATCCCTGAAATTTCAGGGATTTTACAAAATCACTGAAACTGTTAGTGAATTTACAAAATCACTGATTATTCCAGGGATTTTACAAAATCCTTCATTTTACAAATTCATTGTAACATATATATTCTAATATAGTATAATGTACATCTCTTAACTAATTTTCACATAGATGCCAGGATTAAAATTGTCTACTTCAGGCGGGCGTTTCGTCTACAAAAGACTCATCATTGACGCTCGAAAAATAATCCAAATACGGAACGACGTTGAAGAGCATTAAGGACCCAAAATTCCTAAAGATTTTGCCAAATACAGATAAGGTCATCTATTCCATGGGTAGAAAATCTTTAGTACATGTATTTAAAAAAGTTTTTTAAACAATTGATTTATAACTATGACTATATCAATGATAATTCATGTCAGCACATACATGCTGACTACTGGGCTGGTGATAAGCACAAAGTATGTGCTAATTTTTTTTATTACTCGCTTGCATACAACTATTAACATAAATCATTAAAGGGGTACTAGATGTCAAATTCATGTTCACCGTTTTGACTCAAATTCTCATATTTGATTTATAAAAATGTAAACCATTTATCCAAATTATTAAAAGTCTAAAATAAACAATGTACCGGGCATGGGCTTGATAATATGTAGCTTGTGTGTACTAGTATTTTAGTCTAGACGCCATCTAATTATCTGTCGAGTTGCCCCCCCGAAGACCTCCAATTGCCATATACTAGAAAACGATATAAACATGAATATAGATATAAATAGATATCAGACTCGTGCATTCGGATGTTTCTATTTCTATTTAATTTTATATGATAGATTAAAAATATATGATATTCATCGTTTTTATCTGTATACAAATGCATTTTTGTGGATTGAATCAGTCAATCAAATGATTTACCTTTGTTTCACTTTCAATGTTGACATTCTTTTCCTTTAAATAATTGAATACGCACAATGCATGCGGTATCCATCTCTAGCTAAGGGGTTAAATTGAAGTTCACATGAATAAGGATTGAATGAGGTCGAATTATTCACTTGCAAGTGAATAATTTATCATCAATGTTTCTTAGCTTATTTTGACAAAATTGAACCATACTGGCTGCTATTACACTTTAACACTTTCATTAATGATTGAACAAAAAAAAGTCATACTTTATATATCGCATAGCTGATGCCCTTTTAACAACAGATTTTGAAATATAATGTCTCGCTTCAATAAACTTCTTTCTTTAAATTTATAATGATTAAGAAAAAAAATATTGTCGCAAAAAATCATGCATTGTTCTTTGATATACAGACATAATCAGTTGGGTATGACCGCTGTGTAATCTGTAAATTTCAACAACCCTGAATCTTTTGTTTATCCTGTATTTAATTGCTGTTAATCAATCTCAATCCAATACACTTCAAATGACCACTAAACCATATCCTTTTGCCAAGTCACATTTTAGACTAGTAGGACATTATCTGCTATGTCTCCTTGACGTATACATGGTATACCTATATCTCTTTATGAATAGATATTATGATATCAAATTGCTCTACATTAACCATAAAATGTCAAACTAACGGGCATGTGAGGGTTACCATTTAGAATATGTCAAGTAATACAAAACTTTGGGAAATATATCGTTCTGTATCAATTCAAAATTATTGCTCTACAATTTACCTCTGCTGCCCCATAATATTGGCTCTTTTAAACGTTTTTGTTCAGTCTGTGCAATACGTATGGAATATTGTAACAAACGATTTTTTTTCACTTTTGAGTGTCTAGGTTGTAACTTCCTCAGACCTTCTGTAATATATGAGTGTTCAGTCTGTAACTCCCTCGGAAATTTGTATGTGAATGTTCATACTGTAAAGTAGTGTGGGAGTCTTGTAACTCCCTTAGATTTTCTGTAACATCTAAATATTCAGTCTGTAAAGTTCTTTGGGAATCTTGTGTCCAATTTAAGTGCATGCTCTCTAAACTGTCCATTGTTTGTCTGAAATCTTTCCTTTTGGTCTGTAATTCTTTGGTTTTCAGCATTATTTGCTGATTTGATCTATCTAAAATTTTTGTTTTTAACTCTTGGCACTCTTTTTGCATTGTCTGACCACCCAATCGATCTACAGCCTACAAATGAATATTTCAAAAAAGGATAAACAAAAGATTCGTATGAAATCCAACTTATTTATGAAAATAAAATGTACAACCTTTCTGATCTGCATTCAATTTCGCCTGGTTAGATTCTCGCTAAATGATGCTAGTTTGACTAGCAAAATACGTCGTTTATTTGATTATCGCCTTGTAAAAATTTTAAACATTCTGATATTTACATACTAAATAATGTGTTAAAATTAAAATGTTAGGCATTTTTTATTTGTTTTTTTTTTTTGTAATAGTAATTAACTTTGTACTGATCCTTTCATACTCAAATTCACACTCAAATATATTCGTGTGTTATCCTCTCTTACTTAAGACACTTATAAATACATATCCAACGATGTTAGATCTACAAATTTGCGTCATCACAATTTTGTTCTTCCCTCATCGGGATTCGAACCCTTTCTTCTGTGACATCGTGGCAACACTGACTGCACTGTGACCAGCGTCATAGACAACTCGAACAACTAGCTATAGGCAATACTTAAATATAGTTGTCGTTAGCCGAGTAATGCCTGTTCTCGTCGGCTTAATCTATTGCTGTAACACAGTACATGATGAATAGTGGCAAGTCGATGGTGTACCTTGCAGATCAGCTATGCTCTGTCTGTCATAAATAATGATAGTGGTACTTACGATGCCACCGCATCACATAATAATTTTATTATATACGTTTAAATATGTGACAACGTTATGACAGACATTCTTCTTCAAATAAAACGTGGTTATACAGGGCTTACACTATAATATGTAAATATAATTTGTCCAAAGTTAGGCTCAATAATTTCAAATCAGCAAATTTGTGTTCATCCCTTTCGTCTGTGAAATCGTGGCAACACTGCCTGTACGGTGTCCAGCCTCCTAGACAACTTGGCCTATCAGGCTGTATAACAACGCAGCTTTCATTAGTCTTGTAAATACTTTCCTTGTCAGCTTTGTCTAGAGTTTTAACACAGTACATGATGCATATATAGCGTTATCGAATCCACTGAATCTAATTCATCGACAATGTCTTGTTTAATATCAACATTTATACATTAAAGGATAACAGGAATCATAAAGAAAACTGGAAAGTAGAACAGATTATATCAACTTCCAACAGTAGACACATATAAAACACACACAAAACAAACATACAAACAATGACAAATTAGAAAGACCAACACATGGTTCAGACAGTCTGACTGCTGCCGACCAAAACAAGTGGCGGAATAAAACTAGTTTTGTGTGCAAATAAACATCCCACTTTGTCAATCTAGACGATTGTTTATAAAGCAGCAGTCAGTAAGGGAGCAAGAACTGCTTATTCTGTAAATAATTTTTTAAGCAACTGAGTTCATCCCTGTTTGTTAAACATACATTTAAAAAGCAAAAGCAAAAGTACTAGTCTCCAAGGAACTAGTTTTGCTAACCTAAATTTCTTGCATAAATTTGATTTATATACATCTATGGAGTTATTTGCTTTCAGAACGATAGGTAATTCTTTCGAAGAATCAACCCGGACGATACCATGTTTCAATGAAATATGCTTCAAGGCATAAAATAATTACCTGTTGGAGGTTATTGTTTTCCTTGATAAAAATGCAAACTATAATTTACTTCAACATTTAATTCCTTTGATAATTTGTTGTTGGCAATTGGGGAATTTATTTTTTTTAAATTCAATCTTTGATAGGTTTAACACCAAATCGTCATTGACGCGCATTTTAACTTAGAAACACATAATGTAATGTTTTGTCAATTTATCGCTACGATAAAGGAAACTGTTCATATATGTGAGATGAATCTTAATGTAAAACTTTTCATAACACTTTTAAAACCAGCCAGATTTAACACATTTATGTGTAGGATTTTGAAAATCTTAATGTTTCACACTGAATAGGAAATCATATTGGACCTACATGTATTGATATTCGTTTTCGTGTTACGTGTACATGTATAACAATTTAGTGCTCTCTTCGTGTCAGTTCTTAACTTTTTACATCCATATATAGCATTTTCTCTATCAAATGATCAACTGATAATTTTTTTTTATATATTCTATTGAATAACAGCTACGTACCTCACAAAAATGTCATTACAAATAAAAAAAAAACCATAGCAGCCCCCGCACCCCCCCCCCCCCTTTTCCATAAGCTGAGTTGAAACAATTAATTACTTACAAAGTTACTTGTTTTTTTTATTTCATACACCGTTATCGGGTAGTAACAATTCATTTGTGTCTTTCTTCATGCAGTTACAGTAATATTTTTATTGTGTCTGGAGAATGATTTCTTACGTTTATATCTAGACTAATTAGTGAGTTTTATTTCACATTCAAAATGAGCCTTAGGGCATATTAAAACCTGAACGTATCAGAAAGGAATATCCGTCTTTTGTGTGGTCGGTAAATTAGGATGGTAATTCTGCAAATCCTTTTTTGACGTTTATATATAAGTCAGATAATGCATATTGTAAGGTTTTTCTTGTCGTAGAACACACCTCGGGGTGTCAGGATTGCCCAAAGAAAGACCTCTCTACGGTCGGTCTTTCCATTGATCAATCCTGACACCCCTCGGTGTGTTCTACGACAAAAAATCTTAGAATATGCATAATCTATAACATAATCTAATGTGTTTTATTGAAGCTATGCGTGCCAAAATTTTCCTGGATTGGGTTTTTGTGTATCTGAGAAGAGGGCCAAACTATTGAAATTCCACATTGGATAATGTACAATGAAAATAAAGTCAAGGACAGATAAAACCTGCCAGACATACATTTTGACCATTTTTGAAGGTCGTACGATGATCACAGTTGCTAACTTCTACGGCATTTGATCCCAGCTGGTGGAGAGTTCACAATCATGGCAAATCTTCTTATTTTCATATGTTTACCCTACAATAATTCCAAACAGCAACTATTGTTGACCTGCTTTTAGAATCTGAAGATGGACATAATCACGAAACTATAACCTTGATCACTGATCGATGAAATAATATCGAGGTCAGATGAACTCTTTTGAACGACATGTAGATCTTACAAGCAACAAATAAACAAAATATAATCATCCTACCACTCATAATAAGTAGAAGATTCACACGACAAACAAACTGCATATACATTTTTTTAAACAGTCGCTGAACTATGAAAATGTGGTCAAGGACAATGAACATATGACAGACGGAAACTTCGGAATATTTGGCATCTTTATTAAAGATATGAAGAATCCATGAATTCTACCCTCTGAAATATACAGCTGTGACTAGATAATTTCGACGCTACCGGATCGTGTGAAACACCTTCTAGTTGTGATAAATAATTACCTCATGTTTCATTAATAAACTCCCCAAAAGATTTAGAAGCTTGAGAACGAAACTGATTTTTCTACATATGCACAATGATTAAACTAGTTTATCACTTTGACCTACATCGTAGGGTTTTGCCTTATATGTGAAACAATTTTCTACTTATACTTAAGTGCATGCACACTGATACACCAATATATCACATACCAAACAATGATTTACCACAGATAAAAAATCATTCGAATTAAGTAAAACACCTAATCATTTTGTATTTTGAAGTCACTGGAGCATGACCACCGGTTGGAGGCCTCTTGCAATTCCTGCCTCTGTTTTGTTTTGTAAAATTTGTTGGATCCTTGATTTGGAAAGTGTGGTTAGACATTTTTTCATCTTCATAAGTGGCCTTGAATCCCCTCATAATCTGCCAGTACTATGTACAAAATTACTGATGCTTAAAATACACTTACAACTGATATGTTACTCCAAGCTTTATTGAGATAAGCTGTGTCTATTTCATCAGAATCATGACGAGCAAGTATACATCTGTACCAATTTATCCTGGCTAGATCAGCTCCTGGAGTTGTCTCCACTGGTTTTGGTAGTCTGTAAAATCCCTTGATTGGATGAGTAACAGATGTCAAGAATCTGACCAAACTGATCATCAATCTTACACTAAAAGTTGTGGAAACAGGTACACCTGTAATATCACCAGTATAAGAATCAGATACAAATGTAACACCAAAATACTAGAATTAGGTACACTGGAAACATCAAAAGCATTAGAACCAAGTTCTCCTGTTACATCACAATTTGTTTGATAAGGCATTCATGAACATCAAAGATATAAGAATCAGGCACACCTGTAACAACAGAAGAATGAGGTAAGGTATACCTGTTAAAATTCATTCATTATACCAGGCTTATAATTTGGTACGCCAGACGCGCGTTTTTATAACAGACAAAATATTAAAATCAGGTATGCCTATGGTAGCAAAGTATTAGAATGAGGTACACCTGTAACACCAAAAGTATTAGAATGAGGTACAAATGTAACACCAAAAGTATTGGACTAAGGTACACATGTAACACCAAAAGTATTGGAATAAGGTACACATGTAACACCAAAAGTATTAGAATGAGACACACCTGTAATATCAAATGTGTTAGAATTAACATCAAAAGTACTAGAATCAGGTACACCTGTAATATCAAACGTATAAGAATAAGGTACATGAATTATAATTAAGTACACATGTTCCATCACGAATATTAGAATCATGTACACCTTTTCTATCAAAAGTATAAGAATTTGGTACACCTAAAACATCAAGAATATCAAAATCTCGTATACATGCAACCTTTAAAGTATTAGAATCAGGTTTGTACTATTAAAAAAACATTAACATATGCATTTTCATAGTCATTAAATGGAGACGTGGAGAAAAAAATAAGGTGCTTTTGTGCAGATAATTATAGAGGAAAGTGTCTAACAATGGACAGAAAGCTGCAAAGTGACAAAAGATCATCTAACCCATAAGTTTAAAGAAAAAACCAAACACACAATTACCGACATGTTTTACTAAAATTTGAGCCCCAAATTAATACAACTGTGAAAAACTAATATTCAGAACCAGTGGCCGAGTTGTCCAAGTAGTTCATCTACAGTTATCAATATTAACATCAGATGTAAATAGTGGGTTTTCATACACGGTTTTGTTTCATCAAATCAATTTGTCTTGCTTTAGAATGTGACTTATAGGTCCGCTTTGAAATAAAAAAAATCGGCGTCTTTGTTAGATTTGTTTGTTTGTTTGTTTGAATTAATTAGACAGTTGTGGTGTATGTCTGTGAGTATGTTTACACAGTTTTGGCTGATGGATCTAAATTACTGCCACTAGTCTATTATGTCTATTTTTGGGTTGCTCGCCCAATGTTTTAATGTAACGGAGCTATAAACGACTGTCATACAAGTAAGAGGTTTATTTAGCTTTAAAACCAGGTTTAACACTCCATTTTTTTTTTAAATGCTTGTACCAAGTCAGGAATACGGCAGTTGTTTTTCACTCGTTCCACTGATTGATATCGTTTGATTTTGTCAATTTTTAAAAGCTTCCGCTTCTTGAATTTGCCTTGGAGTTCGGTATTTTTTTTTTCAATCAGAATCGAAAAAATCCTATCAAACCAAACTTTCTACGCTCATTGTAACATCGGTAGGCTTAATATTTGTCAATGTTTTACACCTAGCTTCCGCTTGATATTAAGGAACTGACGAACATAATGCATACCCGTGTTAAAATGAGCATGAAAGAATTTTTTTACATGGGCATATATATTATGACATTATTTATACACTGTATTTGTTTGGGTTGCATTTTTTAGTGTTCCTAGCTAAAAACAGAAACCTATTTTCTGTGGTTTTAGCTGTGTTTTTTGTTCTTTTTTCTTGATTTCAGATATCAATGATTGATAGTCTTTGTTAGCACTATTCAAACTTCGTGCAGCATGTCTTACCGCTCAGAGAGAGAAGAAATTGACATATGGTACAGGTTGTCTTTGTTTTCATTTTTTGTGTATTTGTCATTTAATTTGTTAATGGCAGATATCAACGTCTGATAGTCTTTGTTGAATCGTATCACATCTCGTCAAGCATGTTTAGACTATTTGATTTAGAGATTAATTTGGTATAGACAATTTGAGACATAAAACTTAACATTACTATGATTTTAATTTTTTTTTTCTTGTTGTTGTTGCTACAGCCATTTTATTTTTACAACCTGTATTTATCTCCTTGATATGTTATATAAAATCATATAAAAACATACCATTTTGAGGAAACAAAAGATTCCACTCGGCCTTGGTCAACATTCCCTTTGATTTCAAGTCCAAAAGAATATATTGGTTTTTGTTCAGCATTGACGGTAGATAAGTAGGTCGAAATTCTCTGTCAAAATAATTACGAACTGCTCTGGATGACACTTCATCCAATAACAAAGATAATCGTACATAATTCTCTTCTCCTTCTGATAGTGATGCCATTTTTTAAATTCCCTCTATTGTACAGTAAACAACTTTACATTTTTTTAACATTATGGCTCATTGCTTCCTGAAATAAAAAAAAAAATTCTATACATGATACTATGTAAAAAAAAATAATAACTCTCCTCGTATTCATCTTAAATTACAAATCGTTGACCCAGACCTTCTTGACACACATCAATACCTTATTGTCATTATAAGTTGATTAACCATCTTCTTGAACATTTACCAAAGATCTAAAAAGCAAAAAAAAAACATCAATATAAATTTCATTACAATTCTTTAAAATTCATTTATATCTTGATAATGAATCATTTCTTTTGTCAATGTTATTTTGACATAAATGGGGATCAACGCTCATAAAGGAATAAGTATGTAATTTTAACTGTCTTGAACGGGTGAAAACGCCAACTACAATTATTTTTCATCTAAACAAATGCAAAGATATGCCAATGATTTATTAACTTAACTATTTAGGCATATGCAAAGCGCAAAGTAGCAATTACATATAATCTTTTATCCGATCACAATTAATTAATCATATAGCATGTTTGTTCATAGTTATGTTGATTGAATATAGATTAACTTTTCAGTTTAATACCTAAATGGATAAAGCACAGGAGATTTGGCATTGGGCTTCCTTTTCGTTGAAAATGAATTATACATTTTATGAATGTTTACTAAATGGAATAATACCCCCTCCCCAACTCACACACACACCAAAATAGGGGGTATTATTCCATTTAGTAAACATTCATAAAATGTATAAATCATTTTCACTTATGTGTTATTGGTCTTTTCCATACATTATTAAAATAACGGTAGTTAATAGATATGCTACGCTCTTTTTTTTTTAATAGGAATGATAGCAAGAATAGAAGTCATGCACAACACATATTTTAAACTACTGTTATTGTAATATTCTATGGATAAGAGCAAGACAACTGAACATGAGTTAATCATAATAAAGGATATTTACCACTAAAATTTAATATAAAAAATGTAGAAAATCAAGAAAAAAAAGGGCCTTCTAAAAGAGCTTAAAATTCAGATTATAAAATGATTTTCAAGTTGCTAAATTATTAGAATAGTAAATTCTGCGAACTTATTATTGATAGTATCCTCGTCCTGTTATTTTGATATTTATAGCGACCATTAACCTTTTTTTTATAAGAAATTTCAATATTAAGATCGGTAGTAAAAAGTAAAATAACAAAAATACCGAACTCCAAGGAAAATTCTAAACGGAAACTCCAAAGCAAATAGCAAAATCAAAAGTGCAAACATATCAAACGAATGGATAACAACTGTCATATTCCTGACTGGTTACAGGCATGTTCTTGTGTAGAAACATCAGAATTATGTAGAAACATTAGAATTACAATCAGAAGACTGTTCCTTTTGTGTTACCCTCACGTATCCTTCAATTGCATCATGTTTCTTTGAGTATACATGGAGTCATATTAATGAGACATTCATTGGCACTATTGTAACAACTCGAAACGGTACATATTATCAGAAATAAATGGTCAAATCAATACATAATAAATTATTTACCTATTCTGATAGAATACACACATTACTGATGGCATCTAAAGGTTGAGCACTACTACTGCATTAACGTTGCATTTCATATTATTTAAGCCCTAAATGTCAAAATACATTGTCCTATAAAATAACAAACAAGATTCTGTCCATGGCATTTTGCTTCTTTTGGCACTTCTTTTTTTTTTTTTACGATTATAGCTTCCGTTTTTGAGTGAATGACATATATCAAAAAGAAAAAAATGACAGGAGACGTTACTTCAAAGAAGCCAAAAATCAAAAACGGAAAGTGCACTTGAACAAATTTCGATTATTTATTGACGGGATTGAACTCATCCCAACCGACAGAAATGACGAGGCAAGAATGGAGACAAATGAAAGACAATTATATATTGGACGCGGGGCACGCCCGAAGACTACCATCCATGGTTCAAATAACCAAACAAGAAATGCTGGTCGAAACCCCCGAAAATTGCGAACCCAAAGTTAAAGAGGACAAAGAGGGTCAAATGACAGGTATTGTCAACCGCAGTACTCGAGCGGAACAGATTTTCATCGTAGTAAAAGTGTAAATACTATTCACACTGACTTTACTTCTAAAGAAAACAATAAATTACAATTATTGATACTAAATAAACTCATCACAGATACCAGGATTAAATGTTGTACTTACGCCAGACGCGCGTTTCGTCTACAAAAGACTCATCAGTGACGCTCGAATCCAAAAAAGTTAAAAAGGACAAATAAAGTACGAAGTTGAAGAGCATTGAGGACCAAAATTCCTAAACGTTTAGCCATATACAGCTTAGATAATCTATTCCTGAGGTAGAAAAGCCTTAGTATTTCAAAAATTCAAAAGTTTTGTAAACAGTTAATTTATAAATATGACCATATCAATGATAATTCATGGCAGCACAAAAGTGCTGACTACTGGGCTGGTGATACCCTCGGGGAATTGAAACTCCACCAACAGTAGCATCGACCCAGTGGTTGTAAATAAACTTATCATAGATACCAGGATTAAATTTTGTACTTACGCCAGACGCACGTTACGTCTACAAAAGACTCATCAGTGACGCTCGAACCAAAAAAATTAAAAAGGCCAAATAAAGTACGAAGTTGAAGAGCATTGAGGACCAAAATTCCTAAACGTTTAACCGAATACAGCTAAGGTAATCTATTCCTGAGGTAGAAAAGCCTTACTATTTCAAAAATTCAAAAGTTTTGTTTACAGTTAATTTATAAATATGACCATATCAATGATAATCCATGTCAGCACAGAAGTGCTGACTACTGGGCTGGTGATACCCTCGGGGAATTAAAACTTCACCAACAGTGGCATCGACCCAGTGGTTGTAAATAAACTCATCATAGATACCAGGATTACATTTTGTACTTACGCCAGACGCGTATTTCGTCTACAAAAGACTCATCAGTGACGCTCGAATCCAAAAAAATTCAAAAAGGCCAAATAAAGTACGAAGTTGAAGAGCATTGAGGACCAAAATTCCTAAACGTTTAGCCAAATACAGCTAAGGTAATCTATTCCTGAGGTATAAAAGCCTTAGTATTTCAAAAATTCAAAACCCTCGGGGAATTAAAACTCCACCAGCAGTGGCATCGACCCAGTGGTTGTAAATAAAATCATCATAGATACCAGGATTAAATTTTGTACTTACGCCAGACGCGCGTATGTGTATGTGGTTTAAAATCTAAACTTGTATATCCAGAATTTCGAAATCTATTACAAGACCATGATATTGTTTGTTTCTCAGAGACCAAATAAGTTGACTTAGATGACATATTTTTGGAAAACTTAACTTTTTATTGTAAAAATGGAAAAAATATTCTCAAATTATAGATCAGGTGGTTTAGCTTTTGGAAATGAAAGTTTTTTGAAAAATTATATCACTCCGATAGATGCATATTGTCATTTTGTCTTTTTGGTTTAAAATTGGTAAAAAATTAGTACATCTACCACAAGATACAATATGTGGTGTGATATATACACTGAACTGCAGTCAAGTTTAGCGTTTGATAATTCATTGATAACATTCTGGCGTATCACAAACAAACAACTTGTAACGTCTAATTTCATTGGCCAAAAGATTCAAATACAACAACAATCGTAGTGTGCACGTGAATTGACACATGTGACCGACAATGGAATGTACTATGTTACTACGAACGTAAAAACAAGGATTTGTATAGTTTAAAATCTTTGGTCAAAAGAATTAAATAAATGTTTGTTGATTTTCAAATAGTGGGGTCGGAATATTATACTTGTGATATTTTTTTTTTTATTAAAAGTAATATTCTTTATGCATGCAGCAACACAATTATCTTCTACCGCATTATGAAAAATATAAATGAAATACATGTGCCGCTTTTATACAGATGAATACATGCAACACTTTTAATTTCTTTCATACTGACGTTAGATTATTATTCTGACAATGTCGTAGTTACTTATAATAAGGATCTCATAATAATGATCAATTACAATAATAATTTATGATGGGTTGCACATTCCTCTTTTGTTTTTCTGCTATAAAACGAACACACAGTAGCTAAGCGTTTGGTCATTCAGAAATAACGTATCATAAACGGAGCAAATTGTTTCCGAAAGATAGAAACAAAACAACAATAATCGTATCATTTGTGCACGTGAATGAACACAATTGACGTACTATGCAATGTACTATCGTCATGGTTACCACGAAATTCAAATGAATTCATTGAAGGCATGTTTATGAAAAAAGGATTGAAATGTTTAATACATCGGCGAGTATTTTTTCTTTTGCATGTGTGGAACTAAAAAATAAATATACACTTGTGAGAAATGTTGCAGTTTATAAGGAACAATATAAACGTACTGTTTTGATTTTAATTGAATGAAAATTTATCTTTTAATTTCATACCGTAAGAATAGAGCATTGCATAACATTGTTGAAATATCCACCAAAGTGACGTGTAGTATGCGTATTTAAAATCACGGAAATACAAAATCATACAGTATGATAAACTTATAAACGAAATATTAATGATGACTTAATGCATGTACAAGGAGGGACTCACCTTTTTATCAATACATTTAATAAATAAACGCTTTTTAAAACTGATTTTCTTCTATGTAATTATTTAAATATTTACAATTTATTGTATATATATATATATATATATATATATACACACATAGATTGAAAATGGGGCCTAGATAAAATGTAAGTGTACTTGTATTGTTTAAATTTGTATTCTCATTGTTTGACGTTATGATGTAGTGAATCTAACAAATAAACTATGAATCAAAAGCATTTAAGAAAATAAGATTTATTTGGCTGTAAATTTGTCATGGTATTTATTGCAACAAAGAAACACAACCAACTTGTTAATCAAAATTTGATGACGATTGAATTACTGAAGGGCGATCCAGCAGTAACAAAGTTATATCAGGAGCCACTGGGTAATCCATAGCAGCTTAAAGTAAATTCGGCCAACATTACCAGTTGAGAAACTAGTTGCGCAACTGGTAATCCGCCATAAAATTTACCGCATGACAAATTTAACAGCAAGAATCAACAAATTTCAAATAACATCAACATCAAACTCAACATCATTATCAACTTCAACATCAATCATCTTCAACATCAACATCATTATCAACATCAACTTAAATTCAATACTGTCAACGTCATTAAAATTTTTAATTGATAAATCAAAATCAACAACAACTTCAACGTAAATTCAATACTGTCAACGTCATTAAAATTTTAATTGATATACTGAATAGTTAAAACAACATCTAAACTATTTTATTCATTGTAAGGGAAACCAAACAATGAGGAAATTTAAAAAACATTTCCAAAGCTCCTTGAATCTGATTTAGGAATATATCATTGCCGATGAAGGAAAGATACACCCCATCGTCACTAAAAAGTCCAACGTGTTTATCCTCAAAATCTGTATGTTTTATAACGTATCCTCCTATTCTCAGCAAATATGTGTTATTGGAGAACCTCCATTTAAATCTAGGTAAAATACTTGACCACACTAATGCAGTGTCAGGTAACATCTTTGAGAGAATGGCTATGGTAAACTTCATATGGTAAATATTTCTCCACATGGTGTGTCCCCAATGTCATTACCCCCACAGTGAATAATAACAGCAAACGGAATACTTCTCCAATTAATAATACTTTGTACCAAACTAACCAAATTCTGTCATTTCATACCCGACATACCGATCCAAACTAACTGAGATCCAATTTTCTCTAATCCAAGCGATGCACCTATAGGCCTAATATGAGCGTGATCACTTGCTCTTGTGACAATTGAAGAGCCAATAACCCAAATATCTTTCTGGTACCTTAAATTAAGTGATTTGGTACTATACGAGGTTTGTTCTTATATAACCTTTGTAAGCAGCTGATTTCCATCGACCTTTCAATTTAATACTATTTTCATCTAAATCATCAAGAAAAGACTGTGTTGCAGCTCCAATACGTAAAGAATGTGTATTAAATTCAGAAGGATTGTAACCTAGAAAAGCAAGGGTTTTCTTTAAAATTTCAGAAAACTGGTACCTCGTTAGAGTTTTTTCGTTTGCATGACAACACAAATGTCCATCATCTATATGTCTCATGGCAATATAGTCAGACATCAACTGAACAGGACAAACCGAACTAGTTTTATTCCTTTCCAGAATGATCGTGACTGAATTACCCAGCTGATCAGTTTTAGAAGATGGAACTACTATATTAAGTGACCCTGAATTAATATCAATTGTTATATTGGATCGTTTTACAATATGATTTTCATTAAAATTTGATTTTGCAATTTCTCCAACACGAAGAAATTCGAAAAATGCAACTGAAAATGAAGCTTTAAATAAACATGTTTCATATACTGAATAACAAACTAACTTCAGTGCATCTAAAAGTCTAGTTAATATATCAATAGTAATAGACTTACGACAGTCGTGTCGCTTATCTAAACGAAGCATGCCACGGAGCATCTTTTGAACTATAAAACAATGAGTGTTGTCCAACAAATCATTAATTTTATGATAAAAACTTATGCCTGAAAGGTACGCTTTCACAGTGGAATAAGAATATTCTTCCTTAAACATGTAAACTATAGAATTAACTAAATGTGAAACAGGGCAAGGTCATACGTCATTCAAATTTAGTTTATGTTTAAAGTTTTGAATGAATCTAGTCCATTTTGATACGTAAGCAAAGTATTTGAAGAATGTGAGGCTTCTATTAGGCTCAACACTTCTGGTCTAAATTGTCCAAAAGTCCGCTGGAACTAAAGTGGGATGCGGTTCTGCACATGGAGCCTATTCCTTGTATTTCGGAAATTTTCCACGAGAGATTAAATCAGCAAAAACATTTTTATAACCAGGAATATGAACGGTTTTAATGTGAAAACTACCCAGCAAGGACCACAATACGATATGTCTAACAAGTGACATAACACGAGGTGATTTTGATGAGCAGGAATTAATAATTTTTACAACAGACTGGTTATCTGAATGAAAAATAATTTTCTTTCTTTGCCATAAGCTACCCCACAAATAAATAGGTAATGCGATGGGGATCATTTCTAAATAAGTGATGTCTCTGAAAACTTCTTCCTTCCAATTCATAGGCCAAGCTAAATATGACCATTTCCCATTAAAATATATACCACATCCGCCTCCTATTCCCCCAGCACTATCGGTAAAGAGATTTAAAACAGAACTCGACAACCACTCGTCGTCCAAAATATAAGAAATCCCATTATAATTTTCTAAAAAGATTTTCCAAATTAAAATATCATTCAAAATATCTTGTAATTCTGATTAAGTGATGCGGTTTTTTCCCTCTCTGACATGCAATATATAAACGTCTGCTGAAAGCACGTCCAGCTGGTAAAGCCCTGGCACAAATTGCCAATGAACCACATAAAGATTGTGATTGTTTTAACGTTATCTTTTTACGATTACTGGTATCTTTCAACTTTTGAAGCAATTCAATTATTTTGTTTTCTGGGATTTGAATTTGCATTTTTTCTGTGTCTACTGTTATACCTAGATATGTAATTCTCGTGCTTGGCCCTTCAGTTTTGTCCTCAGCTAACGGAACCCCTAATTCAACACATACATTGCAAAACGTGCTCATTAATTTCCGACAGTTGTCGGTATTTTCCGCTCCAGCAAATAAAAAATCATCTAGATAGTGATCAATAGCACTAAGTCCTGATTTTCTTTCTACGGCCCAGTGCAAAAATGAAGAAAATCGATTAAAATGACTACAGGATACCGATAACCCCATGGGCAACGTTTTCTCTATGAAATACCAATCTTCGATTTTAAAGCCCAATAAATCAAACTCACCAGGAAACATTGGCAATAATCTGATGGAGGACTTGATATCCATTTTTGCAATTTTCGCTTTAAAACCTAGCTTTTTTATCATGTTTACTGCATTGTCAAAAGTTGAATATTTTACTGAAGTATAGAATTCATCGATAAAATCATTGACACCGCCATTAGCTGGTGAAAACAAATGCGTTATTAAACGAAAACCACCCGTTTTCTTTGGCACAATGCCAATGGGAGAAACTCGTAAATTTGAAATAGGTCGATAATAAAAGGGGCTCGCAATTCTGCCATTTTCCACTTCACCCATGACTTTTCTCCATGCTAAACTTGGATCTTGTAAAACAGATTTTAAATTTTTGCTTTCATAAGCAACCCTTGGGCCTGTATAATGTGTTCGAAACCCATATTTAAAACCATTATATAATATATTTGCCGATATTTTATCGGGAAGTCTTTTAACATATTCCATAAAACCGTAGTATTAATAGGGGTAAAACCCAAACACCAAATATCATACTGTTGATTGAAAGCTGTAAACAATTAAAATTTGAAAATATTAAAATTGCATCCGTGGAACGTTTGCCTGGTGACCAGGAAATCTATAATTATTCAAAAAACGAGTATTTTGGTTAAAATTTTTATGTGGATTCAAAAACCTATTTGACTGCGTTGTAGCTCTAGCACTGAACTGATACCTTGGTGCAAAATTGTGTGTAACTGGTGCCCTAGGGTAATTTTGATAACTAGGAGCAGGATAGCGCGAACTTACAGAACTTCGAGGATTATTCTTGTTATACAGGTTATATGAATAATTTGTACAGTACATCAAAGGATGGAACTGGCTACATCTTATACATGAACGGCTGTATACACAATTCATACGAGTACAAACGCCCTTAAAATTATAATCGTAGCAAGGTTTGTTAACTGTGTGAGAAGTATAAGATGTCTGTTGAAAATGATTTATGCCTACTGCAATAAATTGAAGCCATAGCTGCCCATTAATGACGTCCCATGCACGCATATGATCTCGAGCATTTCTAAGTCGAAATTGCTTGTCATATTTATAAACGTTCTCAAAAGGTACACTAGCCCCCCTAATAATAGTCATGTAGCTAATCAATTCATTTGCCAAATCCGGAAATCTTTGTAATACAATTTTCATATAATTTAAAAAACCTTCAGTCCACTCACCAATGTTAGATAATGATTTTACTTTTGAATATTTGTTTCTTTCAATTAAAATGTCCCCATCTTCTTCAAAACCTAGCACTTTTTTCGGTTGATCAATATTTGAAACAAAAATTTTTATACAGTAATTGGGCCAAATCAACATATTCTAAATTCCAAATTTGGTTTATAATTTTTTGTGGTACAAACACATCAACATCATTACTAGTAGGTATAACTAAAATCTTGTACAGTATTACTAGCTGTGGGCTGCCCTGGTTGTACACATCCCTGACCCGGAACTTGTTGTTCAGCAGGCTGCTGGGGGACGTTTGGAGTTCCAACTTGTTGTGGCAATAACTAATGTGGTGGCATTGATGGCTGTTGTGGTGGCATTAATGGCTGTTGTGGAGGCATTAATGGCTGTTGTGGTGGCATTAATGGCTGTTGTGGTGGCATTAATGGCTGTTATGGTTGCATTAATGGCTGTTGTGGTGGCATTAATGGCTGTTGTGGTGGCAATGGTTGTTGTGGTGGCATTAATGGCTGTTGTGGAGGCATTAACGGCTGTTGTGGTGGCATTAACGGCTGTTGTGGATTGGCTTCATTTTGTCCAATTATTTCAGCTCTCCTTGTGCGACGCCTTCTGTTTACCGGAAGCTGTACAATATTTTCCTGCCTGCGTGCAGCACGGTTTGGCAGCACCCTCTTCCCTTTTCCTCTCAGCATACTGGCTTAAACAAATAATTACAATTTTAATCAATGCATTAGTAAAATATTCTATCATTTGTCAATGTTACATCCCTAAATTAAACAATTGCATCGATATGAAAAAAAAAAATATTTCAATATGTTCATTGACTAAGTATTGAGATACAATGTCAATAACTACGTATAAAAAACGAAAGCGCAAAAACTTGATTGTTGCTGTCAATGTCCAGTGGCAGATATTTCAAACATATTCATAAAGAAAATATCAAACATATGATACCGATAGTCATAAAAGAAATAATTGAGGTATCTACCAAATATCAAATGAAGTGGTCTTCATCAATGAGAAATTTTCATACCCTATAATCGGCTATAAAACACGAAAACTATGAAGCAATTTAATCGAAAAGTATATCTATTTAAATGTATTAACTAACATCCTTGATGACTAGCAATAGTTTACGAAAATAATGATTGATTGATGGTTGCTTAACGCCCAGTGTCACCTATTTCATGCTAATTTAGGAAGAAAAAGAAATTATATATACATTTATGTTGAAATTGATATATGGCTTACTCACCGGTTACTTAGTACTGCAAGATTTGGATTTGGATTAAAATTAAATAACATGGGAAATGTTCATTAGCATATTAAGACAGTTAAACAATTAGTTATAACAACTCGCACTATAATTATAACTATCTACTCAATTTACAAATAAAAATATAAAATAATATCCATGAAAAGATTATCGACAATTTACGCAATAACAAAATTTAAATTCAATTATATTACACCAAAGAAAAAGTTAACGACTATTTAAAGCATTTAACAAAGTTAAAATTATCTAACAAATGAAATACAAGTTTAACTGTTTAAATTATTGAGCTACTATTCTTTATAAAACATTGCTTAATTCTAAAACTAAAAAAAAAAATACTCATCTTTTCTTCTGTGTAGAATTTAGTTTTAAATTCTATAGCTTTGGTCAAGCTCCGTGTAAGGTTTGAATCCAAATGACAAAACCACACGAGGTAAATTGCACGGACTAATATTTCGCGGGCAAAACTAATAAGCATATGAAAGTGACCAGTAAAAAAATAATCGAACACACCGTCAATTAAAATCATACTAAGTTATATAATTACAATAACTGAATTTACTTATTACTGAATTGAATTCTAATATAATTTACGTTCGTTTTTCAACCGACAATCGCAAAACAGTGAATATAAATTCATGAAGTATATCGCTGGAGTTTCTTTCCACTGCGCCAGTGTTTTACCATCTCCATTTTCTCTAAACAAAGCATGGTTGGTTAACTGTTCTGAGAATTTCGGGATTTGTTTTCTTCAAAGTCAAGTAAACTGAATCAGAAAAAAAATCACACTATCCTAAGTCGAATACCTAAACATTGCAAAAGAATAATGAACATGACAGTTTATAACACTATTTGAAACCTATTGGTTTAAAAATCGGGCATAATCTTCAGTATGTAATTTGGTTATTTTTGTAGTTAAGGGCATACGATACAGTTTTGATCCCATAATGAAATTTTGATGAAAATTCCCATATAGGCTATTTTTAACCTGATTTAATCAAATATGTAATAAAAAATATACCTTCATGTGCTACTTTTTGAGTAGAATGAGGTCACAATTTCAGATATTTGCTCAAAATTTCAGATTTGTGGTTGTATTTTACCTTTAGAAAGAAATACATAACTTTTTTGTTTTTAAAGATAAACACAATCTATTTTTTGTTTAATTATTTGTAATTTCTGTTTTATATAAATATTCTATAAATTTATACATTTCCATATACTATCCAATTTAGCACATATTTACAACTCGAATAATCCTGTACTTAGTCTATTGATATGTTTTGGCTGACTACGTGTAGCTCATTTACGTGGTTTTGTAAATCTACTCACTCGTATCATTGTAAAATATCCCTCGACTCCAGAATGAAAAGATGGTAACTGCTGGTGTAAGTATGTTTATTGATAAAAAGCGGTGTTTTACTATACATGTACTTCTTCACATGGTAAGATGACACAATAAATTGACCAAAAGCAGGCAATAATTAAATTGCAGTGGAAGCTTTACATTCTTGAAAAAATTTTCCAATTTCAAATAAAAACTAAAGCTATAATAAATTGTAAACATATGAGGACATACAGTTGCCCCCCTCTTTTAACTTAGGTTGGAACCCCTTTTAAAAATGACTGGATCTGCCCCTGGTATGTACCCATAGGTAGTCTTGTGGATAGTTAAAAAGCCTACCATTAGATCAAAGATACTAGGGCTTATGATTTGGTTATTTATTAAATAGTAAATAGTAAAAACTAAAAAAAAAAAAAATAACAGAACATGTGTTTATATATAGGTGGCACATTCTCTTCAGACATTATCACGTTTTTTAAATTCACATTGTCCTGAACATGCATGAAATATTTGTCACTGGACATTAAGCAACCAATAATCAATCAATTCATGACGAAATAGATCAAATTGCTTTAATTTTCTTTCACAAGGTTTCATGGTTCACTCTTTTTTTATGTACAAAGTAATTGCATGGAAGATAATTTTTTAGATGGCATTGTACTCTAATTAAGGCATAAAGAACCATATGTGTTGCTCTTTATTTAAATGAAAAAAACTTTTAATGGTCAAACACATTGTTAGATCCGAAGATTAAATAGTAGGATGTTTAAAAATCAATTTGAAAACTAATTACAAACTTTTTAATTTAATTTGGAACACAGCATTTACTTCAAAATAGCCAGTAGCAATTTTTGTTTTAATATCTTGATTACGATACAATGAAATCTTACCCTTGTTGTCATTCATGCGTAGTTACTTAGTACACGAAAAAAGTATGTACTATGAAATTTAGAAGGCAAATTCAAGCAATTTGATTGGACGAGAAGTTGTAAGTATGTGCTAATAAAGTTTGTTTGACTGATTATGTTGCACAACCTTTCGCTAAGCTTGGCCGCAGTAAAGTGTATTCTACCTGTTAATACATTATATACAGCAGATAATGCTATATCTTAGATAGAGGTAGAATTGCATAATATGTATAAAGATTCACAACATGTCTGCTTATTTGACGTTTTAAATATCCGAACTTGTATCATAGCTGATTATTATAATATGGATGATTTTATCATACATTTGTTAATGAATTGATTGATTTTAATGAATTTTCTAAAATAGGCATTCTAGACATCCTTTGTATGTATCAACCTCTGACTTCAACTTTTATTAACACTCTAGAAAGTTTACACTGTAACAAGAGGCAGACAAATGACACAAATAATATTATACAATGGTGAACAAGATAGAAAGACATATATATATATATACCTAATGATGTCAGTTACTTCCTAAAGTAATGGTTCATTATACCTGATTCTCTGCACACAAGTATACAGATTAATAACACAAGAAAATCATTCAGAGCTATAACAATGGGATCTAAGATCGCCAGTCGAAAAAATGTTAATGGTGATAATATATTCATAATCATAGATATTTCATAAGTTTATTTGTGAAAATTGACAAGTTATTCAAGAATTTTATATTACATAAAGACACCAAACCTTTCATTTTATATTCTGAAGGGTTTTCAATATAGTAGTTTGGGATATATGCATGTCTAAATTTTGTAACCTCGTTATTGCGACATACAAATAAGTAATGAAACAGATTTCCAATATAATTATTTTTGCACAAAGTACATAATCTATCCTCTTTTGAATGTTATGCCACCGACCAGTTTCTAATGGAATTTTGATATTTGAACATCTAAGTTTGGTAATATATATACTATTTTCTTTTTTCAATCTTACTAAGTAATTTTCTAAGCCAAAATCGTGTTTAAACAGTAAATAGTATCCACCTCTTGAGGAGTTTTCAGCATCACTAAACACTTTTGAATAAACTGGTCGTGTAAAATTTGCTTTACATATAATTTGATGTCAACATTTCTTAAAATACATTGATTGTTTCATACATAACTCAAACCTGTGTTTTCTAAGGTAAATTTCATACAATTAATCTACTTAGAAACAATATTTCCATAATTATGCATGTTATACAAAAATTGGTATAACAATCCTGATAATTGTGTGCTGATTAATAGTAATTAAATAATAAAAAACCGAGGAAACGAAACCCTCAAGATCCAACAGTAAATACATATGGCAGAAAATTTTTGTGAAAATAGTAATTTAATTATCATGAACAGTCGATTTTTTTCTGACAAAGTTGGTAAGCCAACAAGTCGTAATACAAGCGGAGTTGACTACGTATTGAGCTCTGCAAATATGTTTCACAAAATTGTTGATTTTGAAATAAGGCAATGTAGCAATTTATATTCGGATATTCATACGCCAATAATTTACAACTTAATTGTAATGTAAAATCGGACATGCTAAAAGTAAATGCATGTATTCGAAATAATGACAAATATATAGGTAAATGAAAACATGAAAAGAGTACTGATTTTTAAAAGTAACATAAACAGAGATGAGGTCAATGAATTATTGGCACATATCTTAGAAATAAATGATGATATTAGTAAAGTAATTGAAATTGTTACCAAAGTTATTAAGATTTTGCTTGATTCAGCTGAAAAAACTGTTGGTGTATTTACGAAAGATTGTAGTCATGAAGAATGGATTAATCACGATTGTAAAACTAGTAGAAAAGATTATAAAAAGTCATTAAGATTGTATAAACATTATTGGTCATATATTTTCAACGTTAGATCGACAAAGAAATAGTGAAAAAATATATTTAAAAAATATTGATGATAGCATTCGTTTGTTTAATCATGACTTGAAGAAGAAAATGAAAGAATTACGTACGAAAAATCCACGTGATTTTTAGAATTTTTAAAAGGTCTCAACGAACAGTGAATAATGACATTGATATCAAAAAGTTTGATGATTTTTTTAAAGAATTGAATAAAGATAGTCTTAATATAGCGAATATTGAATTAGATAACAATTTTGATACTGATAGATCAAATTAGTTTTTGAATAAAACAATAACGAGAGACGAGGTTATCAAACGCACACCAATGTATTTATAAATGTTATAATGAACACGTGTATTTGTTTTGACATTTGTCACATGACTAAATATAAGGTCTACTCTGACTTACTGAGTATTTCACGAGCCAAAATAAACGGGAAGAATTGTAACGGTAAATCTATGTTTAATTATGTGTCATTCGACGCTTCCCTTCGGACAGTCCAGTCTGGTCATTTTTACTTCAATATGGCTGAACATACAGAAGAAAGTCTACTTCTGCAGGACGACTCGTTGCCTGATAAAAGCAGTGATGGTGCAAACAGATCATCTTCTGATAGAGACTTACACGACACGTTCTCTCTATTTAAGCTGTACATGGACGGGAAAATGGATAATCTTGAATCCAAGTTGGTACGCGAACAAGACGCGATGTCCAAGAAGATAAAGGAACAGGTTTCTAACAAGTTCAAAAATGAAGGACTTAGAATTCAGTTCAAGTTTAAGGAAGAAACTGTGAATGAACTCAATAAGCTTTACAAGTTAATTCCGTCAACAGAGGCACAGACTATTCGCGTGTTCTGGATTTCTTAGATAAAGTTAAAGGCCGTAATAAGCTAATACGGATTGCAGATTCTTCACCGGCAGGATGGTCAACAGTCCGGGAGTACGAGTCTAATGATATTGCTTTCGACAGCGAGGATGAGAAGAAAATTCGCCAGGCGGAGAGCCGAGCCATGCGCACGATGAAAGACAAGACTAAAGGGCGTCCCGCTCCATATTCAAATAAACCCAGATTGTCACCAGCCGAAACCTATGCTAATTCCGCTTACAACCAACAGTTTCAGAGGCAGCCCTTTCGTAACAGCGTCGCACGGCGTGAGCCGTGCCAGTGGGACATGTGCTTCTTCTGTAAGCAGTTCGGGCATTGGAGAAAAAATTGCCCCCTCAAATCTGGATCCGTTGGTGTCGGATCGTCAGGAGTTGCCAATCAGAAGTAAATCTGCAGATGCATCCAGAAATGTAAATGATAAGTATAATTTTACTGAATTTGATTGTTATGAATGTGAATATGGGTCACAGTATGAATTAGATATTTTCTTAACTCAAATTAATTATTTTGAAAAGATTAGTCATAATTGCATGTCATTTACTGGTGTAAAAGGACAGTTAGCGAAGCATGTAAAATTTTGGGAATATATTGCAGCAAATTCTTTTGTTATTGACACAATACGTAACGGTTATGTCATTCCATTTATTGACCCGCCGGTTAAAATGTTCTTTAAGAATAACAAATCAGCATTACTGAATGAATCATTTGTCAATCAGACTGTTTCAGAGTTAGTTTCTACAGGTTGTGCAGTTGAAGTACCATTTCAACCTCATGTTGTCAATCCCTTAAGCGTAGCGATTCAAATATCTGGCAAAAAACGGCTTATTCTTGATTTATCCGTTTTAAACAAATCAATCAAAAAAGACAAAATAAAATTTAAAGATTGGAAGATAGCAGTTCAGTATTTTCAGAAGGATTCGTACATGTATAAATTTGATTTAAGTTCTAGATATTTTCACTTGGACATTTGTCCGCAGAAACAAACTTTTCTAGGTTTCAGCTTGAACAATAGATTTTATTGTTTTACAGTTTTAGTATTTGGTATATATACGGGCCCATACATATTTACAAAATTTCTGAGACCTATGGTAAAATATTGGCGTGAAAACGGTATAGATGTTGTATTGTACCTTGATGATGGTTTTGGTATGTGTACAGATAATTCTAAGTGTATAGAAGATTCAAATTTTGTTAAGAAATCTTTAGAAGACGCCGGTTTTCTTATAAATGAAGGAAAGTCAATTGTTTCACCTGTACAGTCATTAAAATGGCTTGGTATTGTTTGGAATGCTAGCGAATTTAGTCTTGTTATTCCAGACAGACGTGTAGATGATTTGCGTGTTTCCCTTGTATCAGTTATTAGAAGATTTCCAAAAATAACTGCTAGGACCTTAGCTCAAGTTGTAGGTAGCTCCAGTCATTGACAATGTAACAAATGACAAAAAATTTTTAAATGGCAATAGAGTGTAGAACAGAATAGGACAAATGGCTGTTGTTTCCATGTCCTTACAAAGTCTTATCAGAACTGCATTTCTGGTTAGATTACATTACTAGTTTAAACATTAAGTTGTTGGGTCATTACGCAAAATCACATGTTGTAATTTACTCTGACGCCAGTGGTATAGGGGTAGCTGCATATTCACTAGAACTTGACAAGAAAATTTTTCATGAAACCTGGAACCTTTCTGAAGCACAAGAAAGTTCAACATGGAGGGAGTTGAAAGCTATAGAGCTAGCCTTGATATCTTTCAAAATTGCTTTTGAAGGTGAAACGCTTAAATGGTACACAGATAATCAGAACTGTGTAAAAATTGTAAAAGCTGGTAGTATGAATGATAAACTACAAATGATAGCTTTGTCGATATTTTCGGTCTGTATTCAGAGATGTATTTCCATTGACATTCAATGGATTCCTAGATCACAAAACTCTCAAGCTGATTACATCAGTAGAATGGTTGATTACGAGGATTGGGGTGTATCAAATGATTTTTTTTTTTTTCAATTTATGAATGATTTATGGGGTCCTTACACAATAGATAGGTTTGCTAATTCTCAGAATGCAAAAGTGTGTAGATATAATTATCTATTTTGGAACCATGCGCAATAGCTGTAGATGCTTTCACACAAGATTGGTCAAATGAGAATAACTGGTTAGTACCACCTGTTTATTCTGTTATTCGATGTATTACACACTTGATTTACTGTAAAGCTAGAGGTATCTTGATTGTTCCTAAATGGAAATCAGCAGCCTATTGGACTAAGATTTTCAATAAAAACTTAGAGTACCAGGTACATGTTACAGATGTCATTGAATTTATACATGTTATAGATACAGAAGGTATCTTTGTAAGAGGGTCGAACCCAAATTATATATTTGCTCAAGAACAATTCATAACACCAGTCTTAGCGGTTATGTTAGACGCTACTGGGTAGCGGTGACACGGTCATATAGAAATAGTTGACATGGTCACGTGCATTGATGGATTTTACTGATAATAATACATTGGTGGTGACAAGGTCAATTATACAGTCAAATTGTAGTTGACAAGGTCAAATGTATATGACAAGACTTCTGGATTAATGTGAAGTATGGTCATGATTTTATAAATATATATGATTATGTTTGAGCTTATTAATTTTTATATTGTTAACACATTTTACAGACATTTTCAACGTTGGGATATGGCAATTATTGTCCAGCGATATTCATCCTAGTATGCCTAATCATCTTGTACAAAAACTTCCAGATTATGTTCTATCGTCGAGGGCGGACAGCACTAGAAAGAAGTACAAATATGGATTCAACTCTTGGTGTAAGTGGTCAAAATTACATTGCATTTCTTCATTACTAGCTTCTACTGTACATAATGCATTATACTTAGTTCATTTATCAGAAACATTCAACTCTACAAGTAAAATAGATGAAGCTGTATATGCGATTTCTTGGGCACACAAGATAGCCGGTTTTCCGAACCCTTGCAAGTCTGACTTGGTTACCTCTGTTCGTGAAGGGTCATACAGAAAAATTGGACACAAAATTAGCAAAAAGGAACCTATTACAGCTAACATTTTATTAGAAGTTGTTCATATATATGGTCAAAACTGTAAAAATCTTAAAGATGTATGCACTGCATGCATGTGCTTATTGAGTTATGCAGGATTTTTACGATTTTCTGAATTAGCTAATTTGAAAAGATCTAATATAACCTTTTTTCCTACTCATGTTAAACTGTATTTAAAACAGAGCAAAACTGATGTTTACAGGGAAGGCCGTGATGTAGTTATTTCTAAAACTGGAAATGATACTTGTCCAGTGGCTTTGTTAGAGCGTTATATGAAGTTAGCTAAAATAATAGAAAATTTTGACGAATTTGTATTCAGGTCTTCAAGTTATTGTAGTAAAAGTGATACTTATAAATTAAGGAAAAATTCACCACTTTCATACTCTAGAGCTAGAGAAGTATTGTTAAATGCATTTGAAACCATCGGTTTAGATAAAAAAAAAACAGTTTGGTCTACACAGTTTACGCTCAGGTGGAGCAACCGCTGCAGCAGCAGCAGGAGTTGAATGTCGTCTATTTAAAAAGCACGGGCGGTGGAAGAGCGAAAATGATAAAGATGGTTATATAAAAGAAAGTATGGATAACAGATTGTCAGTATCTAAAAAATTGGGTATATAAGACTGTCTTATAAATATATTTAATTGCTGTAATATAGCTAGTATCTGTTCCCTTTCTTTGTTATCTTTTGATGCTTAACTGTACTGTCCAGGCGAGATGATATCCAAAATAGTGTTTGGTTTTTATTTATAAATATTTTATGTTTGTTTGAGTAGACGAATAAGAACATAAATGTATTTATAAATGTTATAATGAACACGTGTATTTGTTTTGACATTTGTCACATGACTAGATATAAGGTCTACTCTGAATTAATGAGTATTTCACGAGCCAAAATAAGCGGGAAGAATTGTAACGGTAAATCTGTTTAATTATGTGTCATTCGACGCTTGCCTTCGGACAGTCCAGTCTGGTCATTTCTGATAACTTATATTTTATCAATGTTGTAAATTGATTTATTCATACTTATGGTTGAAGTGGACGTTTTTGAGATTATACATGCTTGAAAAGATTGTTAACAAAAAATATTTTTTTTGTAGATTGTGTATTGGTTAATGTTATGTTGAAGCAGCGGCTAAGGACGTGCAGACAAACATTGGTGCATTGTAAATAAAATGAATAAAGTTGCTTAACTGTACTGTCCATGTGAGATGATATCCAAAATAGTGTTTGGTTTTTATTTATAAATATTTTATGTTTGTTTGAGTAGACGAATAAGAACATAAAGTGTTAAAAATAATAAGTCAACTGGTGAGGACCTGATAATAAATGAATATATTTTATCATCTTCTGAATTGATGTTAGATGTTTATGTAAATATGTTCAATTTATTATTCGATATAGGTTTTTGACCTGAAATATGGCTTTTAGGAAATGTCATCCCAGTGTTTAAAAACAAAAGTAGTAAAGGGGAGCCAAAAAACTATCGTCCAACTACGTTACTATCCAGTGAAGGTAAACTATTTACTTTCATTATAAGCAATAGACTTTGTGATAATTTAAATCAGTTTTTAATTTCACAAGAAATTCAAGTTGGTTTTAGACCAGGATACGACACAAACGATCATATTTTTGCATTTTATGCCTTTTTTGAACTCTTGAAATTGAAGAAGAAAAGTTTTATTGTGCGTTTATTGATTTTCAGAGAGCCTTTCATTATATACAAAGAAATCACCTTTTATATACACTTTTGAATAATAATATTAACGGAAACATTTTCCGAGTTAAAAAAATTATGTATAAAAATATAAAATCCCGTGTTGTCTCAATAATGAAAAATTTGTAAGCGTTCCGCGGAACCCAGTGTCTCGCCTACTTTATGAATCTAATAAATGTGTTAAGAACTTTATCTGCAAACTGTATGTAATGTTAACTGGAAGAAAAACTAAGTCCATATATAAGTAACTTACGGAACAAATGGAAATATATTTTTACAAAATGTCCTTCTAGATGCTAGCTTTTGATCATAAACAAGCTTCGTTCCAAGTTTGGTAGAAATCCAGGATAGTTTATGAAAGTTATTAAATTTTTTAAAACTTTAACTACAGAATGAATGTAATGTTAACTGGCAGAAAAACTAAGTCCATTTAAAAGTTAAAATATGAAAATAAAAAAATATTTTTTTTTTTACAAAATTTACTTCTGGATACTATCTTATGATCATAAACAAGCTTCTGTCCAAGTTTGGTAGAAATCCAGGGTAGTTTAAGAAAGTTATTAAATTTTTAAAAATTTTAACCACAGAGTGAATGTAAATAATGTTAACTGGCAGAAAAATTGTCCATTTATATGTAAATTATGAAAATAAAAAAAGGATTTTTTTTCACAAAATTTACTTCTGGATACTATCTTATGATCATAAACAAGCTTCTGTCCAAGTTTGGTAGAAATCCAGGGTAGTTGAAGAAATTTATTAAAATTTTAAAAACTTTAACCACAGAGTGAATTTAATGTTAACTGGCAGAAAAACTAAGTCCATTTATAAGTAAAATACGGATAAACAGGATTTTTTTTTACAAAATTTATTTCTGGATACTATCTTATGATCATAAACAAGCTTCTGTCCAAGTCTGGTAGAAATCAAGGATAGTTTAAGAAAGTTAATAAAATTTCAAAAACTTTAACCACAGAGTGAATATTTGTGGACGACGCCGACGACGGAATGTAGGATCGCTATGTCTCGCTTTTTCGACAAAAATCTTACTTCTTCCCTTGTGAAATTGGTGTACGACAAGGTGAAAAGGTATCCTCTGCTTTGTTTTCTGTATATCTTAATGATTTACAAGCATTTTTAGAAGAGTTAGATACAAAAGATTTACATTCAATAAGGGCAGCCCTAGAAAATGAACTAGATGTGTATCTGAAGATTTTCTTACCGTCATACGCTGATGACACTGTTTTATTAGCGGATATAGTAACACTGAATTACAAAATATGTTAAACAAATTTGCCATACATTGTAACAAATGGCAACTTAAGGTAAATGTTGATAAAACAAAAGTTCTTGATTTTGCAAACGGTAGAATTCCACAAATTCATTTTTATCTATTAATGATACTGAAATTGAGATTGTTAAAAATTATAAATATTAAGGAATATTTTTCTCAAAAAGTGGTTCATTTTTACAAACTAGAAAATATTTACAGACCCAGGAATAAAGGCTTTGTATTCTATCGTGAAGGAGAGAAGAATGAATTATTTATCTATTGAATGTCAACTGGATCTCTTTGATAAGGCTGTTGTACCTATTTTATTATACGGGTCAGAGATTTTGGGTTTTGAAAACTTTGACTTATTAAACGGGTGCACCTAAAATTTGGCAAACTCATTTTACATTTGCAGCAATCAACCCCTGACAGTATAGTTTATGCTGAACTTGGCAGATTCCCAATTTCAATGCAAAAGTTCGTATTATAAATTTCTGGGTCAGAATTATAAACGGCAAAGAGTGTAAAATTTCTCATGTTCTTTATAAATTATTTTTATAAACTTAAATAACTATGGTTTTGAAAGTGAAATGCTGTTTTGTATAAAAAATGTTTTAGATAACTGTGGAATGTCTTATATTTGGAATGCGGTTTGCTGACAAATGGGTATCAAAAAGTGTGGAACAAAAAGTTAAGGTCAGTTCACACATTTATGTTTGTCACAGATACCTAAATGCCTATATTACAGAGTTCTTAAGACTCATCTGAAATTTGAGAATTATCTCAACGTATTACCTAATCAATAGCAATATTTTCGTCTTTATACACAAACATCTTGCCATCCGGGGGTTTGGGGGGAGGGTACAGACGTGCAGCTGGGATTTCAAAAATAACCTCATTCATATACATTGAAGTCGTCTGAAAATCACAACCCATAAATATAATTCATAGCAAATTAATAACCCGTTCATATATTTCTCACTTATATAATTTGATTTATTTGAATATGACTTTGTTTGCATTTAAGAATAGATTGGAAATACCTTTAAATAGTAGTTTGAGTGTTGAAAGTTGATTGCGTTACACTTGAAGAACTGTTATAAATATGATCAATAGACAGAATTTAAAAAACATTTAAATCCGTGTACCCAATTTGTTGCTGATTTTACAGAAAGTTTTATGAAACATACATATATATACTGTAATTTTATATTAGTAGACCAATAAATATTAAATATTTGAAAATTTAAATGTACGGTTTTTTGCGCAAGCGTGAAAGATCATTATAGCGTCCCATGATCAGCAGATAAATAAAAAAAACGTTATTTCTCAAATATACGCAAATCTTTATTAAATATAAATAATGTGTCTTTATTAGAGTCGGGTAACCGCCAAACAAAAATTAAATTTGAAATGGCGTTATGTCGTATGGAAAGAGAAAGCTTGCATGGTAGATGATTTTCGGGTTGATCGAATTTGTCCCAACTCGTGATCGGAATTACCGATCTTGTGATTGAATCTGTCCAAATTTGTGATCGGCATAACCTGTATTGTGATCGAACTAGTCCGAATTCGTGATCGGAATTACCTGTCTTGTGACCGAATGTATTCGAATTCGTGATCGGAATTACCTGTCTTGTGATCGAATTTGGTGAATGTTTCAATCGAGTATATTATAAGTTATTATAATAGATATCACTGGTACAAGCAAACAACAAAAAATAACTAAAAACAATATGAGGGCGTGTATGGGGTTTACAGAATAGATAATAATGGAAAAAAAGAAAAAGAATAAGGAATATTGAGCGAAAAAATTAAAGAATAAAGAAATGTAGGACCCAGATTTAGATGTCTTTTGTTTTGCTAAGTAAAGTTTTATTTGATTATTTATCCAATTACCTTTTGAAAACTTTTTTTTAACTATCGATATCGAATTCAAAAATTATCGGGAAAGAAAACAATGTTTTACTTCCGATGTCGAATTCGCTCAAATAGTTTATGACAGCCAAGGTGTTTTAGAATTATATACAAATAAAGATACGAATACAAATACGATACTTTATCAAATCTAGTTAAAAGACCCGTTCTCGGGCCTATACATATATTATATAGTTTTAATTATACAATAATTTGTAAGATGTACTAAATTGAAAATAAATGAATAAAATAAATCTCCTCCATACAAGATAGTGTTAAACACAAAAAGCAAAATGCAAACAGAAAACAACATCATGGCCTAAAATTGAAACGAAGAAATGACAAACAACAACAATAAAACATCACACAGAAAACCAAAGATTGGACAGCACGATCCCAACAAGAATCGAGGATGAACTCAAGAGTTCCGAAAGGGAATGTAGTTCCTGCTTAAAATGTAGAACCCGTCTTTATTGCTCATGCAAGTAACAATTCGGTGAAAGTCGCATTTCGTAATGCAAAAATCAAGGAACCGTGATTATCTGTGTCCATAACGGTCAACCAAATCATAATAGGGCCCGTAAAAAATTACTGTTCAATATAAAGATATATTCGATATAACAATAATGTCCAAAACATTAACTAGAAATCTATTTGAGATGTTATCTTTTAAAAATGTTTTATACACCTGCATATATACATGTATTTATACATCGTTTCAATAGAAACAATAAAAAACGACAAGAAACTTTTGTTTAAAAAAACTAACTCTCAAAAATGTAAAGGAGCCTCGTTCTCAGATTGTCTAAAGACAATTGCTCATCACTATTAATTAATAACCCGTTCATATATTTCTCGATTTATCTATCGATATCGAATTCAAAAATTATCGGGAAAGAAAACAATGTTTTACTTCCGATGTCGAATTCGCTCAAATAGTTTATGACAGCCAAGGTGTTTTAGAATTATATACAAATAAAGATACGAATACAAATACGATACTTTATCAAATCTAGTTAAAAGACCCGTTCTTGGGCCTATACATATATTATATAGTTTTAATTATACAATAATTTGTAAGATGTACTAAATTGAAAATAAATGAATAAAATAAATCTCCTCCATACAAGATAGTGTTAAACACAAAAAGCAAAATGCAAACAGAAAACAACATCATGGCCTAAAATTGAAACGAAGAAATGACAAACAACAACAATAAAACATCACACAGAAAACCAAAGATTGGACAGCACGATCCCAACAAGAATCGAGGATAAAACGATTTAGCAGCATGTATACAACACTCTAATCAAAAGATAAAAATAACAGACCCATCGACATTTTACCTTGGTGAAATTGCGAATGACCCATTGATATATTTGACGTATCAAAAAAGGGACCCATTCCAGAGGCACGTTTGTGTATAAATTCATACAGGAAAAGACCCTCCGTGCCTATTGTACATCAAAGAACTTTAATCGCAATGCATAACTACTTAAGGTGGAAATGAGTTGACTAGTTAAATAAGAATGTTTATCAATATGGATTTAATTGCTTAAAATTATCAAATAAAATGAGATGCTGGTTGTAATCAAAGAGAAAGTAACCAAAATGCATCGTTTTCCAGGCAAGATAACTATGTTCAACACATGGTGAAAGAATAATAAAGAATGACTTACAAAAAATATGGTGATAATGTGTCGACGCCATTTTATACAATATGACTTTGTTTGCATTTAAGAATAGATTGGAAATACCTTTAAATAGTAGTTTGAGTGTTGAAAGTTGATTGCGTTACACTTGAAGAACTGTTATAAATATGATCAATAGACAGAATTTAAAAAACATTTAAATCCGTGTACCCAATTTGTTGCTGATTTTACAGAAAGTTTTATGAAACATACATATATATACTGTAATTTTATATTAGTAGACCAATAAATATTAAATATTTGAAAATTTAAATGTACGGTTTTTTGCGCAAGCGTGAAAGATCATTATAGCGTCCCATGATCAGCAGATAAATAAAAAAACCGTTATTTCTCAAATATACGCAAATCTTTATTAAATATAAATAATGTGTCTTTATTAGAGTCGGGTAACCGCCAAACAAAAATTAAATTTGAAATGGCGTTATGTCGTATGGAAAGAGAAAGCTTGCATGGTAGATGATTTTCGGGTTGATCGAATTTGTCCCAACTCGTGATCGGAATTACCGATCTTGTGATTGAATCTGTCCAAATTTGTGATCGGCATAACCTGTATTGTGATCGAACTAGTCCGAATTCGTGATCGGAATTACCTGTCTTGCGACCGAATGTATTCGAATTCGTGATCGGAATTACCTGTCTTGTGATCGAATTTGGTGAATGTTTCAATCGAGTATTTTCCATTTCACTTTCCCTATTTCAATAGAGTCAGATAAGAAGTTTTTTTTCTCCAAAAAGCAATCGTGGTCGCTAATTGTCTTGGCATATACAAAGTAATGTAAAGGAAGAAAAAAGAAATTGATATCAATAATTAAATTTGTCTAGCTTGACTTGTATATGGTACATTTTTGTACGTAGTATGTGACATGCTTTTGCAGAAAATTGATAAACGAACTGAAGGTATGTTTGAGTTCTCTGACATTTAAAACTTAATACCATTGAAAGTAAGATGAAGGCAGGTTGCAAGAACCAAAAGCTTACATCCAAAACAACGTGTTCATTTAAAGGTCATGTTTTTCTCTGACTGTTTATGACGTCTTTACACTAAATTGATTGGATGTTGGGTGTGTAATGATTGATAATTTAGTCTTAGATGCATGATTGTTTTTATTAGTCAGTCAGTAACTGCGAGTACTCTCAGATCAGTACTTAGTTTCTTTTTGTTGTTGGGATATACAAGTACCCGGCCAAGTCAACTCTGTGTTTTTGTTAGATGTAATTCTATTTGTATCCATCTGATGAGTTCAGCCTTTTTCAACTGATTTTTTATAGTTCGTTCTTATGTTGTACTGTTACACCACTGTCCCAGGTTAGGGGGAGGGTTGGGATCCCCCTTACATGTTTAACCCCGCCACATTATGGTTGTATGTTCCTGTCCCAAGTCAGGAGCCTGTAATTCAGTGGTTGTCGTTTGTTGATGTGTTACATAATTTTTTTTCGTTTATTTTTTGTACATAAATATTAACCTGTTAGTTTTCTCGTTTGAACTGTTTTACATTTGTCATTTCAGGGCCTTTTATAGCTGACTATGCGGTATGGGCTCTGTCGATTGTTGAAGGCCGTACGGTGAACTATAGTTGTTAATTTCTGTGTCATTTGGTCTCTTGTGGAGAGTTGTCTCATTGACATTCATACCACATCTTCTTTTTATTATTAATTGACCTTGAACTTTGACCTTAAATGATTATGGTTTATTTCCTTCATCAAATGTAAGCTTAGGTATTAAAGGTAACTGTCAACCAGAAAGTTTGTCTGTAAGGTTTTTCTTCGCAAGAAAAAACATGTTCTGGATTATGATAGTGTTTGTTTAATATGCTAAACTATCAATCTAGAAAAGATTATAAAAAAATTAACAAAGACGATCAAAATGCGTCATCCATACTTTATGCATTACCATGTTACGTGCCAAAAACTTTCAGAAATGACAAAAGACAACCAGTGCACTGATGAGGTTCGTGAATTAGGACAAGCATTTATAAACGGAGATTCACTATATTCTTAAGATCGCAAACATCTCTGTTTTTAATCTTGAGAAGTGTAATACCGAGACAAGAAGAATATAAAACGTATAGTACATGTGATTACTCTGTACAGGAATTTTAAAGCTTATTATAAGTTATTATAAAAGATATCACTGGTACAAGCAAACAACAAAAAATAACTAAAAACAATATGAGGGCGTGTATGGGGTTTACAGAATAGATAATAATGGAAAAAAAGAAAAAGAATAAGGAATATTGAGCGAAAAAATTAAAGAATAAAGAAATGTAGGACCCAGATTTAGATGTCTTTTGTTTTGCTAAGTAAAGTTTTATTTGATTATTTATCCAATTACCTTTTGAAAACTTTTTTTTAACTATCGATATCGAATTCAAAAATTATCGGGAAAGAAAACAATGTTTTACTTCCGATGTCGAATTCGCTCAAATAGTTTATGACAGCCAAGGTGTTTTAGAATTATATACAAATAAAGATACGAATACAAATACGATACTTTATCAAATCTAGTTAAAAGACCCGTTCTCGGGCCTATACATATATTATATAGTTTTAATTATACAATAATTTGTAAGATGTACTAAATTGAAAATAAATGAATAAAATAAATCTCCTCCATACAAGATAGTGTTAAACACAAAAAGCAAAATGCAAACAGAAAACAACATCATGGCCTAAAATTGAAACGAAGAAATGACAAACAACAACAATAAAACATCACACAGAAAACCAAAGATTGGACAGCACGATCCCAACAAGAATCGAGGAGGAACTCAAGAGTTCCGAAAGGTAATGTAGTTCCTGCTTAAAATGTAGAACCCGTCTTTATTGCTCATGCAAGTAACAATTCGGTGAAAGTCGCATTTCGTAATGCAAAAATCAAGGAACCGTGATTATCTGTGTCCATAACGGTCAACCAAATCATAAAAGGGCCCGTAAAAAATCACTGTTCAATATAAAGATATATTCGATATAACAATAATGTCCAAAACATTAACTAGAAATCTATTTTAAATGTTATCTTTTAAAAATGTTTTATACACCTGCATATATACATGTATTTATACATCGTTTCAATAGAAACAATAAAAAACGACAAGAAACTTTTGTTTAAAAAAACTAACTCTCAAAAATGTAAAGGAGCCTCGTTCTCAGATTGTCTAAAGACAATTGCTCATCACTATTGTATTGGGATAATTCAATTACAGACACATCACTCCATATTGACCGTAAATCTGTTGGAATGTCTTGGATGCAAATATCCAGTGCAACAATTATAACTTTCTGGAGAGTTCGACACGATTAAGCGTCCTCTGCTTGATCTATTTCGTAAGCGGCAAATGGTTTAGACATGAAATCGGAATTCACAAGAAATATCATATGACGGCTGCTAGATATTGCATGAGCAATTTGTTCATAGATTGACTTTCCACCATCAATATTTCTATCCTCAATACACACATTGACAGTTAAGTCTGCCTCATATCTTGACTTACATCTAGAAATTGATAATGAGGGTCGGTTGAAAACAAAACTTTACGACAAAAGAGATGATTTCAGCTTCCCAATTGTGAACTTCCATTTCTATGTAGCAACATTCCAGCAGCGCCTGCATACGGAGTATATATCTCCCAATTGATACGATATCTCCGGGCTTGTGTTTCCTATCATAATTTCCTTGATAGAGGATTGCTGCTCATAAGGAAGCTATTAAACCAAAGGTTCCAAATGGGGAAGTTGAAATCATCCCTTCGTAAATTTTACGGACGCCATCACGAGTTGGTTGACCGTTATGGAATAACCGTTTCACAGATGATATCGGATATGTTCCTTATGTCGTAACTACAATACCCTCCCTTTTCACGAATGTGATTTACCGAATTAGACTATTAACCGGATTTGTAATAACATAAGCAATACGACGTGTGCCACATGTGGAGCAGGATCTGCCTACCCTTCCGGAGCACATGAGATCACCCCCAGTTTTTGGTGAGGTTCGTGTTGCTTAGTCTTTGGTTTTCTATGTTGTGTCATCTGTACTATTATTTGTCTTTTTATTTTTGGCCATGGCGTTGTCAGTTTGTTTTCGATCTATGAGTTTGACTGTCCCTCTGGCATCTTTCGTCCCCCTTTTGAGTCTCCAGTCAGTTTCCATCTTATCTATCAAAGTAGTCCGAACCCATGTATAACCACTGTATCCATACGAAACGTAAACATCGTATTTATACGATAAATTCATATTGTTTTCTACAATTCTGCGGAACTTTCTATATAAGAAAAATATTATACGCCACCGGAAGTTAAAAATAACTGTAGTTGGAAGAATAATTATGAAGGCAGAAATAACTATACTTAATATTCCTATTTACAACCACGTAGTTGCGTAACAGTTACTAAATAATGAATGGAAGTTCTGTAAAACTATCTGTGTGGTAGTGATTGAGCCGTTGGCTAGCCGGCATTTGTAAGATTTGACATTATCCAAAGTGATCTTTGTAGTATTTAACCATCGAATAAAACCTTGGTGTTCACAGGAGCAAGAGAAATCGTTTCCATTTAATTGAAGATGAAAAGCTGTATTTTTAGTTCCTTGGGAATCGAACCACGAAGTAAAATTAGGAAACACTGTAAAAATTATATTGCCAGTCAAGTCGAGGAACCCTAGATTTCGAAGATCTGCAATTACACTCGGAACATTATTTAAATAATTTTGCAACAGTCGTAAAATCTCGAGTGATTTCAATTGTTTTAAAAACGATGATGGAATCGTAAACAAGTTGTTCGAGCTTAAATCTAGTTTGGTTAAGTTTGGGGCATTAATGAACAAATTCAGGTTGTTTTCAACTGCCCGATATACATGCGCGTCTTTCATTATCAATGTTTTCAGTGCACGAAAGAAAGGAATATTTTTGTAATATAATTTTCAATCAATTCCTGAAAGATCCAGATATTCCAAGTTGTTTCTGTTTCGTTTATTGAGATAACGGGAAAGCATTTGACGTCATAATATGACATATCAAGGTATCGTAGGCTAGCTGTATTTTTCAGATTCAATTTGATTAGAGGTGGTGCACCAAGAACGTGTGTTATACGAACAAACTCTAACAGTTGACACAACTAAGTTTTCTATGTATTTGTTGGGTGGGTAGAGCAAGCAGGGTGATGAACTATTGGACAAGCTAACTTTCAGGTGCTGCGTGCTTCTTAAAGAGAGCTGACACAATTGTCTTTGGCAGGCCTGAAAATAGTCAAAACCAAGGATTCAATAAAAAAGAGTCTTTATTGCTTGATAGCGTATGGCAGAGTCTATAATATATGATACATCAAAACATAATAATAGGCAGCAAACTAACAATATCAATAGTTCATAAAATAAGCCTTACATGGCTTAGTATAATAAGACCAAATAAAATATATAATTTAAAGATAAAACATCCTAACTGATGTCTATTTCTGAATAGGGAACATGATTTTAATACGCCTTAACCAAACAGACATAAGTTTTAATTTGTCTTGTTACTAAAATTCTTTAACATTAAATTTGTTTATCTTTATACATGTAAAATATTAAAACCAAATATAAACAATCCACATTGTTTTAAACGACTCTCCATAGCACATGCCACCATGAAACATGTAATTATTCTCAAACAAGTGTATATACAAATTATTTTAATTCAAACAAACCCATGTAAATAAATTTGCATATCAAGGGGGGATAACTACTTAAGTTATCTCTGGGACCTAGCTCACATACTAAAATTAAATATTCTGGGACTACTAAGCTTATTTTACTCTAAAGTAATATACAATTAAAATGAAGGAATATATTAAGATGCACTTAAACTACAGGCATCAGTCTAAACTATTTGGATACTTAAACAAATTCTCAAAATACAGAAATCACAAGGCTGGAATGGGAAATTCAGGAGAACTAACATTTCTTTGCTTACACAAGCTTTGTTACTTAGCGACGATGGAAATGTATTACACTAACCATGACTTATTTTGGTTCTAAACTGGTGAAAATACACAATATTATTGGTCCCACAATTTTGTCGCAAGTAAACCCTGAGTTATCTCCCATATAAATAAATAAATTTATGGCAACCCGCAATACTAAAACTTAACTGTACATTCAAGATCTGTACACAGTGAGATAATTAAACAAAAAGAAGTAAATTAAAACTATTACAACTAAACTGTAACTTCGAAACAAATATATATATACAAGTTATGTTTCCGTTTACCAAATTAAGGACTTTTTGCCCAAAGTACTTTAGTTAACTTTTCAAAACAGAATATCAAGGAATACTTTGAATTTATAATTTTGACGGTTTCATAAATAATTTGATTTAACAACCCAATATTGAATTCAATCAATTAACCTTTCAAAATTAAATAAATCACATCCTTAGTTTTTAAAACATGATAGAAAAATATATATAAAATATGTACTCACCTGAAAATAGTCAAAACCAAGGATTCAATAAAAAAGAGTCTTTATTGCTTGATAGCGTATGGCAGAGTGACGCTAATCAAGCAAAAAAGTGAATCCATGGATTTAAACTAATTTTCAGGTTTTCAGCCAATCAAAATTTATTTTACAAAATTTTCAATGTAAAAGTGGCAGATTATTGTACCACGTGCAAAACCACTCATTGTCAATGTGGCTATTTCTATTTCCTTCTTTATTAACTTAACTTGTCAAAAGACGTCTAATTACATAAAGTATTTATTTGATAACCCCTACAAAAGAACTAATGGACATTATATAATTTAATCTGTCGCCTTGCTTTTTCATAGACGAGATAATACATACAAGATAACTTGAAAATAATCTTTTCTTTGTTCAGCAGATTTACACCTTATATTTCTTTTTTTGAAGATAGATAATAAAGTGAAAGACAACTTGTGAACCAAACTTCAAAATGTTTTAAATCAATTGTAAAATTAAATTTCCAAAATGTCCAAACTATTGAACATAAAAATAAGAATATTCCCTATAAAAATCTAAAGGAAATTTATTGCAATTTCTAACTATGACAACTCCCCACAAACCTACCAGCTTTGGACCCCAAAGCTTCAAAATGTTTATTTAAATTCATCTTTAGATATTCAAATATAATCTTTATTTCACATGAATTAATGGTAAACACATCTGAAAAATAATACCAGAACTGACAGTGCAGTGTATTTAAAAATGTCCAACATGATAACTTTTATTACAACAATGATGCATTTGAATTGTACATGGATAGGAATTTCCATAAATTCGCACCGAATATCCTCCAATTAATGTGACGAGTCGAATCCTTCAAGATATACACACGGATATGAATATCTTCCATAGAATAAGATGTAGCAAGTGTTTTCCTATAGTAACAGGTTATGTATAGATGCGGTCAGTACGGCAGCATTTACGGTAATTAGTAGCAGTTTCGTTGTATTCAATATGAACAGAGACCATAAAACAGAATAATGTCTTATGCATAATGAAACACTAATATTATAAAACTGAAAAAAAAAAATACATGTTATATACACAATAAAAAAATAAGTCTTGCTCATCAAGGTCATATAAAATAAAGGGGAGATAATCAAGATTTGCCATATGAATATTGATCAAAATAAGAAAAACGTAGTATTTACATTTTTGTACAGAATGCTCTTCATAAGTTAAACCCAAAGGGAAACATTACAACATAAAACAAAATTATCTTTGTCTTTAAATCCTTTTTATTCAATCAGGTGGTGACGGCCACTCAAAACCAAAAAAAAATAAGATTATTATCCAAAAAAATAATGGTTTTATAAAAATGTTTATACAAGTGAGTTTGAATCAGCTGCAGATGCTTTCTTTGTTTTATTTGAAGAATCTGTTGGCGGATTCAGAATATTAGCGAATCCCTGATGTGTCACATAGACGTAGGCATTGAATGGCTGTTTTAAAATATATGGAAGCTTATAACGATTTCTTAAGCTAAATGAAATTGTAGTGGGAATCTGAATACTTTGCTCAGTTAACAAATTAGTTACTTGAAATGCTGACCAGACGGCAATTAGTTTACATGAGGGAAATGCGGCAACAGTCAATTCTTTAACGGATGGTTTGGAAATTTCATAGTAAGATGGAAAAGTTTAAAATGGGTACAATAACACAATCGCCACCTGAGGTAATTTCTAAAACCAAAGTTGTACACCGGTTATGTTTTGATTTGTACAAATAGCAAATTAAAAATATCAAAAACAATAAGACAATTATACTCAAAATAACTGATGCATGTACCCATGTAAATTCTGAAATGAATTGCTGAACTTTTGTTGAAAAATCATTCTGTGGTTTTTGAGTGGGTCTACGATATATAAATGATGGGGGAGTTTGGGATTTTACACAAGAGAAAAATTGCATGACTGACATAACCATTGTCATTTTTGGTGTTTTACAATATATGAAACTGACAGCTATGAGAACCAAAATAGCCATATTACTACACAATACATGAACTCTAAAAGTATGGAGCCAACACTCTTTGGCTAAAAATAGTCTAGATTCTTGTCGAGACTCTGCACCATTTTTCAAACATTGAATGATATCTTCTTGGTTTGTTGATCCAATGATGACAAACAAACTTATAAGGACTATGAAGGTTGAGAAGAGCAGACTGTTCCAATTCATCAGAGAATAGCCTACAAAGATATTGAAACGGAAAGTTAGATGGGCCTTGGTCTAATTTGACTGCATATTTGAGCTCTAAATATACAATCTAGCACTATAAACTACAGAGTTAACTGTAAAAATATGACAACCGCTCATCCAAATTTCGAAAACCCAATACATTGTAAACCACTTATCTAGGATAATGAAACTCTGAATAAATAAGAAACTTGTCTGAACACCGGTGTTTCTTTCTTTGTCCAACATTTACCATAAGGCATTGGGTCAAGTTTGTATTGGCGAGATGACAAAATAGGAACTAAACTATCCTAGGATACCAATGAACATTAAAGTGGGTAGGTACCTGTATATCACTAAACATATAAGGGGGGATACCTGTGTATCAAACAAATAAGAAGGGGGATACCTGTGTATCACTCATATAAGGGGGGATACCTGTGTATCACTAAACATATAAGGGTGGATATCTGTGTATCAAACAAATAATAAGGGGGATACCTGTGTATCAATCAAATAAGAAGGGGGAGATACCTGTGTATCAATCATATAAGGGGGAAACCTGTGTATCACTAAACATATAAAGGGGGATACCTGTGTATCAAACAAATAAGAAGTGGGAATACCTGTGTCTCAATCATATAAACAGATAGGAAAAAATAGGATATTAGGTCTTTACAAATCAATGTTTAAAAAGGGATTTTCTACGCTTTCCTTTATTGGTCCATCTACTGTTTATGTAATCCAACATATCCTGATCAAAGTTTGTATCAGGTTCCCAAGTATTTGTGTTATCAAGCCATCTTACATACATCTCACGACGTCCATGCTTGCGTCGACCTTTGATGATTTCTTTAAAAGTATACTTTTTCAATGGGTCAATGACGGGTTGGGGAGGGGGTTGCCTTTCATTTTCATGAGCTTCTTGTATTTCTTCATCATCTTCTAGAGATTCTGTGTCTAAATCAGGTGCTGGGGCATCATTTTGATTTGGTGGGTGGATAGTCAACCTTTGACGAACTGGTTCAGGGCGAGTATAGAGTTGAAGATTTGTTGCATTCATGAGGGCTTTATGTTTCTTTTGATCAGACTGTCTTCTTAAAGCGTATGTGTGATTTGGACCAATCTCTTCAATATGGTATGGACCGTCAGCCTTGTCGCAGAGTTTACGTGACACTCCTGGTGGGATTTTGTGTACTTTGATTAGCACCAAATCACCAACAGCAAAAGTTTGGGTTTTTGCTTTTTCATCATGGCGAACCTTATCTTTTTCCTTGTTGACTGCCTCATTTTGATGTGCAATTGTATGGGCAACTTTTATATTGGAAATAAATTGGTTGAGGTAGGTTTTAGTGTCATGAGGTAAATTATCTTTTGGTTCTAATGCTATATCAAAAGGAATTTTCATATCCTGACCAAACATCATATAGAAAGGGTAAAAACCTGTAGCTCATGAGACAGACCTTCTGAAAGCCATCATTATACTTGGGATTAAAGAAGGCCATTTATCATGACTTTCCTTGCAATAAGTACGCAGAGATTGAGCAAGAGTATGGTTTTGTCTTTCCACAGTACCATTTGAGTTTGGATGGTAGGACGAAGTGTGATGTTGCGTAATTTGAAAGATTTCACAAATAGCTTTAACAATCTTACTCAAAAATGCCTGTCCCCGGTCACTGTGGAGGACTCTTGGACTTCCGTACCTAGTAACAACTCCATTGTAAAGATTTTCTGCTATTTCGTTTGCATTTTGAGTCTTCATAGGAAATCCCTCACACCATCGACTAAAAGCATCGACGACTAACAGCACATACTCATAACCATCTGGTGATTTAGTAAGTGGACCAAGAACATCAATGTGCCATCGATCAAAACGACCAACTTGTGGCATTTTTGTAAGAGGAGGCCTGTTAGGGTTATAATTCTGTTTTGCCCTTTGACATCTGTCACAAGATTTGACATAATCAATTACATTTTGGTGCATGTTATTCCACCAATACTTTTCCATTAGAGAATTATATACCTTTTCCATACCAATGTGACCTCCAGAAGCTTAAGAGTCATGATAAGACTTTAATGCATCAAGTCGCAAACACTTAGGAAGGGCAAATTGTTTAATTCTTTTAAACTCTTCTGCTAAACCACGACATCGTCTTTGGTACCAATGATTTAGGACACCATCACTTAAACTAAAATACTTGCTTTCTGACACTACCTTGTCTCTAAGTTTGCGATCATCTGGTAACTCCCCTAAAGAAAGATAAGTATAGATTGCAGAGAAATCTGGACACTCTTTTTGCAATTGAGAGAGAGAAATTTTGTCGTCAATTGTTTCCTGAACATTTTGAGCTTCAATAGCAGCTACCATAGGGCTTTCATGTCCATCATCAACATGATCAAACTCATAAATTAATTTTACCTCTGTTCTCCATTTTGATTTACACTCATCAAATTCTTCAGCATCAGAGAGTACATCTTCAGACTCTAATGGTTCTGACAGAGAATCAGTATCATCAGAGGACACCGAAAGAATTTCTTTAGACAATGATATAGCTTGAACAGATTCAGTATTGAAAGGATTTGGAATACGACTAAGACAGTCAGCCACAACATTACTTTTACCAGGTCTATGAATGATAGAAAACTGAAGATCTTGCATTCTTAGTGCCCATCTGGCCAATCTAACAGTGTGTTTTGCTGATTTTAACCATACAAGGGCACTGTGATCAGTGACAACAGTAAAGTGACTATTTGCTAGATAAGGACGATAGGTTTCTACAACTTTTAAGATTGCCAGACATTCTTTTTCAGAAGTGTTGTACCTTTTCTCTTCTTTTGTTAAGGTTTTATTTCCATAGGCTACAACATATTCTTTATTCTCAAAATCTAACTGACCAAGAACAAAACTTATAGCTTCATCTGACGCATCACATGTTAAGATGAAAGGTCTGCTTAGATCAGGGTAAGCAAGTACAGGAGCAGTTATTAAAGCCTGTTTAATGGATTCAAAAGCTATCTGACTCTTAGGAGTCCATTTGAGTTTGACAGGTTGATTCTTGTGAGTGAGAGCAGTAAGAGGAGAAACAATTTTAGAATAGTCTTTAATGAAGCGGCGATAATAATTTGCCATGCCAAGAAAACTTCTGATCTGTTTTTGAGTTTTTGATACTGGAAATTCATTCACAGCTCTGGTCTTTTCTGGGTCAGTTCTTACACCATTTTGAGAAATGTAATGACCTAAGAATTTTATCTCTTTCATAGCAAAGTGGCATTTATCAGGGTGCAATTTTAGATTTGCATGTTTGAGTCGATCAAATACATGAGAAAGATGATTTAAATGATCCTGAAAGTTTTTTGCTAAACACCAGAATGTCATCAACATACACTAAAACAAATTTCCAATTGAGACCACGTTAGACATCAGACATCATTGCCTGGAAAGTGATTGGAGCATTCATCAATCCAAAACTCATACGTTTAAACTGATATACTCCTGTTTGAGTAATAAAAGCAGTTTTGGGTTTACCGGTACTCTCTTCTGTAAGGGGTACCTGATAATAACCAGACTTCAACTCAAGAGAACTAAAGTATTTGGCCTTGTTTTCACCAATAGCATCAAAGACACTCTCCATGTGGGGGAGGGGGAAGGATTGAGGGAGACAAAGAGAATTGAGCTTGCGATAATCAATCGCCATTCTCATAGATCCACCTGAGCGTTTAAAACACATGACCACTGGAAATGCCCAACTAGAAGAAGAGGGTTCAATTATGCCACTTTCTTGCAACTCTTGAACTTGTCTATCTTGTTCATCCCGAACATTAGGAGGCTGTCTGTAAGGATTTAACCTTACAGGTCTAGCACCTGGAACTGTTTCTATGTTGTGTTTATAGAGATGTGTACAACCTAATTCATTTAAAGATGTTGCAAACGCTGACCTGTTCTTCTGTAAAAAGTTAGAGAGTTCAGATTTTTCATCAGAAGTGAGACAAGAGTTTGATAGATCAAAGTGAAGGTCTGTGTCCTTCTCCTTTCTGTTTGATGTTGACACTGCTGCTATATGCTTAGTATTGTCATCAAGAGGGTATATGTCATCAGCATTGACCTGTGACACCTTAGCAATTTCTTTGTGTGCTTTTAACTTAATATCTGAGTGTGTTGGGTTTAAAAGATGCAAACAAGCTTTACCATTCTGAATTTTTACTAGACATTTTGCAACTACAAGATTTTTAAGTGCTGGACAATAAGATTCTAGAGGTTCCAATAAAACAGTACTGTCATGAGTTTGCCTTGAAACTGACACAGGGATATTAATTTCTGAACGTTTTGGAATAGTAACAGCTTTTATTGTCCTTACTAGCCCTGCCTTTATAGATATGGATCCTATAATCATCTTGGGTTTATTCATTTCTAATGTAAGGTCATCAAAATTTATAAAAGCACCTTTTTCATAAAATCAAATCCAAGAATTAGAGTGTGATGTAGCTGATCAAGCACGTGTACAGTTTGGGTAAATTTTGTGCTACCTACTGTAACAACTATATCAATTTTACCCAAAACTGTGACCTGATTTCCATTTGCAGCTACTACCTGTCTCACATTACCTGGACTTAGATTATGGTTTGCATAAGTTGTCTTATTGAGGAAATTTTGGCTTATGACCGAAATGTTTGCACCAGTGTCAATTAAAGCTTTGGTTGTAGTTTCACCTACAGTGACTTGTGTTGTACATTTTTCAGAGTCAAGAGACGTTATAGTAAAAATAGTTTCAGAGTTTTTTGTTTTGACAATTTCCTTATCTTTGTGCCTACCCTCAGACTGTTGCCTTAAGGCAGGCCCGTATCCCTATGGGTATTGCCTATAGCCTTGTGACATCGCCTTAATTTGCTCAGAGCATACAGAAATAAAATGACCTGGGGTTTTACAATGATGGCACATCTTTTTAAAAGCGGGGCATAATGACCTTGACTTACAAGACTTACCACAGCCTTTACAGGGTTCATTCTGTTTATTGGCATAATTTGGTCTGCTGTTCTGATAACTGTTCTGTGGTTGCATGTTTTGCTGAGGGTATTGAACTGCTTGTGGATACTGCACTGCTTGCTGTTGTACTGGTTGATATATATAAGGCGGTGGCATCTGAAATGGCTGTTGATATGGATTAAAACACATTTGTTGATAAGCACTTGAATTAGTTATTTCTTGCTTATTTTGTGGTGGTGTAGAAATAGCTGCAACAGATTGAAAGTGATTTGCCAATCTTTCTGTCATAGTGTTCTTCAGTGATGATATTGCTTTATGGATTGTATCTTCAACTGAAGTGTTGTTTGTTTTTCTCATATTGACTGTCATTTCAGCGTTGACAGCTTTTTTAAGTAAATCAGTCATAGAAACTGGATTTTGAGGAACAACTATTTGCTGACTTTGTTCTTTCATACCCCTATACGTTAATTTAATCAGATATTTGTCTACAACACTTCTATCTTTGTTGTAACTTAATGCCCTATGTATGTATTCAGTGACCGATTCATGTTCTAATTGCCGAAGATTTGTTAAGCCTACATCGTCTTCTTCTAACGGTCTAAATCTGTTTAAAAAAGCAGTTTTGATATGTCTTAATGAATTATTTACTGAAGTGTCTAACATGTGCCACCACTGATTAGCAATACCATCTAAGTAGAATGGAAAGCACAATATTGCTTCCCATTCTTCATATCTCTGGAGGGTTATAAAAGATATGAATGTAGTCCACCACTGTGCAGCATCCATATTTCCATTAAAATGAGTCATATTGACATGTACCTTACTTCTACCCTGGTTATTTGATTGGTGCTGAACTGACGGTTGAGTTGGTGCTGCAGCATGAATTTGTGGTGAGATGGTACCAGTTGGTTGCAGTGCCTGAATGTGCTGAGCTGGAGCTTGTTGTTGCTCTGTTATTTGTTGAACCTGCTGTGGAGCTGGTTGTGGCTCAATTGGTGCTGGAGCTTGGTTCTCATGGTTTGGTGGCAAATGGACCTGTACCCTTTCCTCTGTTAAAATCTGGATCAGGGGTGCCTCTACGTTGTTGGCATTCATGGGTTGTGGCATGTTTGCAGATCTCAGCCAATAGCTCATATATAACCGGGATTTTTGGGTCGTCCACCAGTTGACACAACTAAGTTTTCTATGTATTTGTTGGGTGGGTAGAGCAAGCAGGGTGATGAACTATTGGACAAGCTAACTTTCAGGTGCTGCGTGCTTCTTAAAGAGAGCTGACACAATTGTCTTTGGCAGGCCTGAAAATAGTCAAAACCAAGGATTCAATAAAAAAGAGTTTTTATTGCTTGATAGCATATGGCAGAGTCTATAATATATGATACATCAAAACATAATAATAGGCAGCAAACTAACAATATCAATAGTTCATAAACTAAGCCTTACATGGCTTAGTATAATAAGACCAAATAAAATATATAATTTAAAGATAAAACATCCTAACTGATGTCTATTTCTGAATAGGGAACATGATTTTAATACGCCTTAACCAAACAGACATAAGTTTTAATTTGTCTTGTTACTAAAATTCTTTAACATTAAATTTGTTTATCTTTATACATGTAAAATATTAAAACCAAATATAAACAATCCACATTGTTTTAAACGACTCTCCATAGCACATGCCACCATGAAACATGTAATTATTCTCAAACAAGTGTATATACAAATTATTTTAATTCAAACAAACCCATGTAAACAAATTTGCATATCAAGGGGGGGATAACTACTTAAGTTATCTCATGGACCTAGCTCACATACTAAAATTAAATATTCTGGGACTAATAAGCTTATTTTACTCTAATGTAATATACAATTAAAATGAAGGAATATATTTAGAAGCACTTAAACCATTTGTAAACTACAGGCATCAGTCTAAACTATTTGGATACTTAAACAAATTCTCAAAATACAGAAATCACAAGGCTGGAATGGGAAATTCAGGAGAACTAACATTTCTTTGCTTACACAAGCTTTGTTACTTAGCGACGATGGAAATGTATTACACTAACCATGACTTATTTTGGTTCTAAACTGGTGAAAATACACAATATTGGTCCCACAATTTTGTCGCAAGTAAACCCTGAGTTATCTCCCATATAAATAAATAAATCTATGGCAACCCGCAATACTAAAACTTAACTGTACATTCAAGATCTGTACACAGTGAGATAATTAAACAAAAAGAAGTAAATTAAAACTATTACAACTAAACTGTAACTTCGAAACAAATATATATATATACAAGTTATGTTTCCGTTTACCAAATTAAGGACTTTTTGCCCAAAGTACTTTAGTTAACTTTTCAAACAGAATATCAAGGAATACTTTGAATTTATAATTTTGACGGTTTCATAAATAATTTGATTTAGCAACCCAATATTGAATTCAATCAATTAACCTTTCAAAATTAAATAAATCACATCCTTAGTTTTTAAAACTTGATAGAAAAATATATATAAAATATGTACTCACCTGAAAATAGTCAAAACCAAGGATTCAATAAAAAAGAGTCTTTATTGCTTGATAGCGTATGGCAGAGTGACGCTAATCAAGCAAAAAAGTGAATCCATGGATTTAAACTAATTTTCAGGTTTTCAGCCAATCAAAATTTATTTTACAAAATTTTCAATGTAAAAGTGGCAGATTATTGTACCACGTGCAAAACCACTCATTGTCAATGTGGCTATTTCTATTTCCTTCTTTATTAACTTAACTTGTCAAAAGACGTCTAATTACATAAAGTATTTATTTGTTAACCCCTACAAAAGAACTAATGGACATTATATAATTTAATCTGTCGCCTTGCTTTTTCATAGACGAGATAATATATACAAGATAACTTGAAAATAATCTTTTCTTTGTTTAGCAGATTTACACCTTATATTTCTTTTTTTGAAGATAGATAATAAAGTGAAAGACAACTTGTGAACCAAACTTCAAAATGTTTTAAATCAATTGTAAAATTAAATTTCCAAAATGTCCAAACTATTGAACATAAAAATAAGAATATTCCCTATAAAAATCTAAAGGAAATTTAGTGCAATTTCTAACTATGACACAGTGATGGAATTGATATATTGAGTGGTTCAATGCCTGCATCGGAACAATTTTCATCTTCAGGTTTGAAATGACGCTGGTTTAGTTTAAAATCGTTTATCACTGGCAGGTAATTTGCGCTTTTATATCTTAGAGGTATAAACGAAAAATCGAATATTTTTAGATTAGAAAGTTTTGGACCAACTATTAACATCTGTATACCTAAGGTAGAAAATCCAAAACGGTTACCCGACAAATCTATATGTTCCAGACAGCTAAGATGCTTCCAATTCAAATCAAAAAACGAGTAAGGCAGAATGTCAACTATATTGTTGTCAGCTAAGGCAAGAGTTTTAACAGTTATTGTTTTCAAATACTGCGTCGTCCCTGCTGTTAATATGATGGCATCTGGTATGGGGGATTGTTTATCGTAGATAGGAGCAGTCACCATATGTGATAAATCCAAGATCTCCAAACTTTTGTTTCTAAATGGGTATAATAATTCTAGTCCTTTGGTCAAAGATATCGTAGTACATGTACCTGAAAAACTTAATATAGACAGCTTCGAAAATGGAAATAGCACATTAATTTCTATGTCTTTATTTTCTATAAATTTACATTCCGTCAGATAGAGTTCTGTCACGGAATCCGGTAAATTAACAAAAGTTTTATTTTGTAAAGCCTTGATACTACAGCTTTTGAATCGTATAGAATGGAGTTTCGAATATCTAAATCCAGGTCCGAAAATTGGGTGTCCGTACAAATAAATACTCAAGTTTCGTAATTTTGTGAGCTGTTGAAATGCTTCATCTGGATAAAACAGGTACCTTTTTTTTTATTTGGTGAATTCATATTTGAACTAAAATCAAGGTTGATAATATTTCGGATATTTTTCAATATAAATAAACCATCCGTCGATATATTTAGTGCGTTTCCGGCTAACATACATTTTCCAGACTAGTCAAACCATCAAAGCCTTCTGGTTGTACGGTGTGTATTTTACTGTTTTGGAGCTTAAGTGTTTTCAAATGGCTGTATCTTGCAAACGATTTATTTGAAATATTTCCCAGGTTGTTTTCACTCAGATCCAAGGATTCAATGTATATCGATAAATCTTGCGGAATACCTGTTAAATTTTGATGAAGTATGACAATCTGCTGTTCCGTCTATTAATACACAATCATGAGTTGTTCCAGTGTGAAGAACAAAAGCAGTCAGCAATAAACTTGAAAATTTCACATTTTCCTGTAAGGAAAAAGATAAATAGCATTAACTTTTTTAAATATGAAAATTGTAAAACAAAATTTTAAGTTTATTAATACATAGATTCCTAATTTAAACAATAAAATTCCAGTCGGATTTTATATCTTTAAAATTGTTATACTGCTGTCAATTAAAGGCAAAACATTAACAAATCAACTTACTTCGACCAATAATTAATCCTAGTAAACGTAGTACACAAGATGCAATTGTTACATTCTAAACTGTACGAGAATTTACGTTTTTTTTTGTGTTTTATTCATTTTTTAAGGAAATAATTCAAATAATTGAAGTGCGTAAAAAGATTAACAAATAAGTACATCTGATGTTCATTCAACCATTATAGATAAATGTGTCAATGTTGCATGTATATGATATAATATTCACAAGTGTATTTAATATTTCCGTGTGTTGGTTTAAACGCCTTTTTCCTAGGCCATGCATACGAATATTTAACTTAAAAACCCTTTTATTTTTCATTTCTTTTGAAACTCACATTTTAAAAAAAAAAACAATTCTTGAAATAATTAAGTATTTCTTATATAATTGTTCATACTTTTATTATTCTAATGTTTCATGTGAAAACTCCGTCTCTTAAGGCATTATTTTGCCGCAGAAAAAACATGAAATTATCAAAATATAAAAAAACAACACCAAGAACTCTAAATTTTTCAATATTTTGTACATGTATGTATTTATAAAAGAATACAGTGCCAAAATCCCCCGAGTTGTACGTATTTTATCTGTCCAAGGGTATTTACCTTTTTTTTTTAAATTTGTTTTGCTTCTTTTAAACTATTTTTTCTTTTCTTTTTAACTTAATATTTTTATAAATATATTTGACAAATATAAGATTTAGAGTCTTACAGTCTTATTTCGCATTTAAATAATATTTACAAGAGATATAAATAATGTTTTTTTTTTTAAATAGTTATTCTTCACATATATTTCCATTTCGTCCGAGACATTGATAATACAAATCTGTAATATAAATTCGATAAAAATAATCTGGTTCATGTAAGTAGTGTACACGTAAGAGCGTTCACAATTCAATTTCCCATATAATTTATATTTTCAAGGGGCATAACTCTTTTAGAAATATTTGATCGACACCGATTTTTAATCTTAGACTTCGAGACATTGTTGGTACTTACTTTTGATAAACATTTTATCAAAATCTTACAAGAATTGTACACGTGAGAACGCTTACAAGACCGGAAGAACGGAATGAAGTTTGCAGAAAAACGGAGATGGACAATTTCACTGACGTAAGGACGGTGTTTTTATATCCCCTGTAACGCGTCGCACGGGAGACAAAAAACAATAATGGTACCACTGTTGTCCATTAACCATTGAAAAAGACTCAAATTATAACAAATTTGCTATTTTGAATTTCAGTATAATACAAGAACAAGACTTGTATAATATGTACAACCCAATGATCATTATTTTTTTGTTATCAGACACAACGAGTAAACCAAAAATAAAATTAATGTAAATAAAACTTCTAGTACACATGTTGAGTGTGTAATTTTTTTTTTAAACATCAAGATTTGCATTTTCGAAAAACAACTTTTATACTAGAATTAATTTTCAATGGAATTTTAAGATTCTATATATAAGATATAAGAATTAATGAAATGTGGTTGTAAAAAGCATGGATTCATATTCATCTTTATCAAATTTTAGATAAATGTGACCAAAATACGTTGTAGACTTTAGTTGGTAGATGTATGTTCTTTCTTATATGAATTATTTTAAAAAAAAATAATAAAAGAGAATCATTTTTGACAAAGTGGCGGTTAAAAGATAAAATTGAGAATGTAAAAGGGAAATATGTCAAAGAGACAACAATCCAACCAAAGTGCACACAACAGCCGAAGGCCACCAATGGGTCTTCAATGCAGCGAGAAAATCCCGCACCCGGAGGTGGTCCTCAGTTGGCCCCTTAATTAAATTGTGTACTAGTTCAGTGAAAATGGACGTCACCCTAAACTCCAAAACATATAAATGTGTTTCTTTATTCTACATTGGCTAGAGTTATAAGGGGGGGGGGGGGGGGATTGAGATCTCACAAAACATGTTTTACCCCGCCGCATTTTTGCGTCTGTCCCAAGTCAGGAGCTTCTGGCCTTTGTAAGTCTTATATGTTTTTTTTTTATTTTAGTTAATTTATATGTTTTGGAGTTTAGTATGACGTCCATATTCACTGAACTAGTACACAATTTTGTTTAGGGGCCAGCTGAAACCCGCCTCAGGGTGCGGGATTTTCTCGCTGTGTTGAAGACCCTTTGGTGGCCTTCGGGTTGTTATCTCTTTGACACATACCCCATTTTCGTTCTCAATTTTAGTTTAAACGGGTTTGTTGCTGTTCATTGAATTGAATGTTTTTTTTTTAGTTTGTTTTATTTATACGAAAGTGCATGGATATCGTACTTTGCATGACGCGTGCAAGCGATTCTTGCTTAAGATGGGATTGTCACTTGCTTCAATTTCGTATACATATTCTAAAAAACACAGCAGTTAATTCTTACATTTTCAGATTTCTGAATTAATTAAATATGTTACCATGATCAAAACTTTCGACAGGCTGCGTCTACTTGACGTATACGCCAACTGTTCCTCAAGTACCGACCAATTCACCTACATACACCCAACCCGTATACTTGTGTACATATACGTCCATATATTGTCAATTATTGTTTTTAAATGAATAAAATTTGCGGTTTTTCAAAATGCAAAATATCATGATACATGTATGTGACATATTTTGAGATCTTTAGGTGGGGAAGAAATCCGGTGCAATTTTTTTTCAGATTGTGCGCGGCGTTTGCTTATTTTTACTGGACTTTTAACAGGAGTTTAAAACTATTTTCGAGTGAAATCCTTTTTTTTTCTTCTAAATACAATTTAAAAACAGTGGCGTAGGGGTGCACTGAAATAGAAGAAAACAAGATGAATAAAACAAAACCTTTTCTTTAGTATAAGGGGACGACCAATTGATTTACGGGGGAGGTCGGGGATGGGGGGGAAAGGAGGAGGTTAAAATGAATAAAACGCACGAATAATGTTCATTAAAACCAAAGTTTTTGACGAAAATGCAACGAACTCGAATATGGTCTATTAGCATATAAGAGCGCATTAATACTTTACAAAGACTGTAATGCGGTTGTAGTGCGACGTACGTACGCGATCACCACACGATATTCACATCTAGGTGAGTTCTTTAAAATACTCAGTATACCTTCGGAATATACAAGTATTAAAAAATAAATAAAAAAGGACAGTGTCAAAGTGGTTAGGCTAAATACCGGAAGGGTATCAGTCTTATTAGTCCCCTACCGACGAAGTCGAAGGGGACTTTAGGTTTGCACTCCGTCTGTCTGTCTGTCTGTCTGTCCATCCGTCAATACAAAAAAGAAGATGTGGTATGATTGCCAATGAGACAACTCTCCACAAGAGACCAAATGACACAGAATTTAACAACTAAAGGTCACCGTACGGCCTTCAACAATGAGCAAAGCCCATACCGCACAGTCAGCAATAAAAGGCCCCGAAATGACAATGTAAAACAATTCAAACGAGAAAACATAGGCCTAATTTATGTACAAAAAATGAACGAAAAACAAATATGTAACACATAAACAAACGACAACCACTAGTCCGGCAAATCAGTTTTCCACACTTTTTTTTCTTCGTGCTTGAAGATATTGATTTGATATTTGGTATATTGTTTTATCATGACAAGTTACAGATCAAGTTTGCATTTTGTTTCGGTCTGATGATTTTGTGTAGAGTTATGGTCCTTGAACTTAGAAAATTCACTCAAATAATCAGTTTTCCACACTTTTTTTCGTCATGCTTGAAGATATTGATTTAATAATTGAAATTGTCCTTGGACTTAGAAAATTCATTTAAATAATCAATTTTCCACATTTTTTTTTCGTCATGTATAGTTCACACCATGACAAGTTATAGAGCAAGTTAGCATTTTGTTCCAATATAATTAATTTTTAATCGATAGGGGACTATGTATTGCATTGCAATACTCTCAGAATGTTTGTCTTAACATTTGTTTGTAACGGAAAAAAAATCAATAATTCAAAAAAAGGAGTTTGAAATTTTTCTGTATGCGACAATTGTGGAATTCGAGCAATGGTCGATCCCCATACGACAATGATGTACACTGGATGCATCTGTAAACGAAAACACTTAAAAGGTCATATAAAATGTAGTATCAAAGTAAAAACTTAAAATATTTTCGCATCTTCACATAATCCAAAGGAGGATTTTTTTCCAGATTCATCAATTCTTTTCATCTGTTGCTATGCATGCTTATTTGTCAGCAGCATTTTTTTTTCACTATCGTACACATTTGCAGTACTGCCAAGTTTACATGAAGCAAACGTGAGATTTGGTCAAAATTGTAAAGATTAAAGAAAGAAAAAACAATAGATCGAAAGAAAATGCCGCCAAATAAGCATGAAAATGCGTGAGTCTCACGCTATTGAATTGCGTGACACTTCTGTCATTCGTATTCTCCAGCTATTCTTCATTTTTATTTTACAAGATATTCATTTTCGTCCTTTCTTGTGCCAATTCATAAATTTTCTGTTCTTCCCAGGCGGCGGCGGCGGCCCACGGCTGCCAAGTCTCACGCATTGTCATGCTTATTTGGCGGCATTTTCCTCTGATCTATTGTTTTTTCTCTTTGATCTTTACAATTTTAGCCCAATCTCACGCATTTGTTTCATGAAAAGTTGTTGGTTGGTGAAGTACCGACCAATTCATCTACATACACCCAACCCTTATACATGTGTACATATACGTCCATATATTGTCAATTATTGTTTTTAAATGAATAAAATTTGCGGTTTTTCAAAATGCAAAATATCATGATACATGTATGTGACATATTTTGAGATCTTTAGGTGGGGAAGAAATTTGGTGTAATAGTTTTTCAGATTGTGCGCGGCGTTTGCTTATTTTTACTGGACTTTTAACAGGAATTCAAAACTATTTTCGAGTGAAATCCCTTTTTTTTCCTTCTAAATACAATTTAAAAACAGTGGCGTAGGGGTGCACTGAAATAGAAGAAAACAAGATGAATAAAACAAAACCTTTTCTTTAGTATAAGGGGACGACCAATTGATTTACGGGGAGGTCGGGGATGGGGGGAAAGGAGGAGGTTAAAATGAATAAAACGCACGAATAATGCTCATTAAACCCAAAGTTTTTGACGAAAATGCAACGAACTCGAATATGGTCTATTAGCATATAAGAGCGCATTAATACTTTACAAAGACTGTAATGCGGTTGTAGTGCGACGTACGTACGCGATTACCACACGATATTCACATCTAGGTGAGTTCTTTAAAATACTCAGTATACCTTCGGAATATACAAGTATTAAAAAAAAAATAAAAAAGGACAGTGTCAAAGTGGTTAGGCTAAATACCGGAAGGGTATCAGTCTTATTGGTCCCCTACCGACGAAGTAGAAGGGGACTTTAGGTTTGCACTCCGTCTGTCTGTCTGTCTGTCTGTCCATCCGTCAATACAAAAAAGAAGATGTGGTATGATTGCCAATGAGACAACTCTCCACAAGAGACCAAATGACACAGAATTTAACAACTAAAGGTCACCGTACGGCCTTCAACAATGAGCAAAGCCCATACCGCACAGTCAGCTATAAAAGGCCCCGAAATGACAATGTAAAACAATTCAAACGAGAAAACTTAGGCCTAATTTATGTACAAAAAATGAACGAAAAACAAATATGTAACACATAAACAAACGACAACCACTAGTCCGGCAAATCAGTTTTCCACACTTTTTTTTCTTCGTGCTTGAAGATATTGATTTGATATTTGGTATATTGTTTTATCATGACAAGTTACAGATCAAGTTTGCATTTTGTTTCGGTCTGATGATTTTGTGTAGAGTTATGGTCCTTGGACTTAGAAAATTCACTCAAATCATCAGTTTTCCACACTTTTTTTCATCATGCTTGAAGATATTGAATAATCATTGAAATTGTCCTTGGACTTAGAAAATTCACTTAGATAATCAGTTTTCCACATTTTTTTTCGTCATGTATAGTTCACACCATGACAAGTTATAGAGCAAGTTAGCATTTTGTTCCAGTATAATTAATTTTTAATCGATAGGGGACTATGTATTGCCATGCAATACTCTCAGAATGCTTGTCTTAACATTTGTTTGTAACGGAAAAAAATCAATAGTTCAAAAAAAGGAATTCGAAATTTTTCTGTATGCGACAATTGCGGAATTCGAGCAATGGTCAATCCCCATACGACAATGATGTACACTGAATGCATCTGTAAACGAAAACACTTAAAAGGTCATATAAAACGTAGTATCAAAGTAAAAACTTAAAATATTTTCGCATCTTCACATAATCCAAAGGAGGATTTTTTTCCGGATTGATCAATTCTTTTCATCTGTTGCTATGCATGCTTATTTGTCAGCAGCATTTTTTTTTCACTATCGTACACATTTGCAGTTCTGCCAAGTTTACATGAAGCAAACGTGAGATTTGGTCAAAATTGTAAAGATTAAAGAAAGAAAAAAATAGATCGAAAGAAAATGCCGCCAAATAAGCATGAAAATGCGTGAGTCTCACGCTATTGAATTGCGTGACACTTCTGTCAATCGTATTCTCCAGCTATTCTTTATTTTTATTTTACAAGATATTCATTTTCATCCTATCTTGTGCCAATTCATAAATTTTTTGTTCTTCCCAGGCGCCCGGCCGGTCAGGTTATTCATTTTCAACCCCCCTCCCCCATCTCCGAATTCACCTTATCGCTATTCCCGCTTGACCCGAGAATCTGTCCCGCTCGAACTTTTGACGTCATACAACAATCACTTTTCCATTGTGGCGTCAGATATTTTCTATTATGACGTCAAAATTATACGGGAACTTGTGTGATGTCCAGTAAATGGCGGACAAATAGCGAGAAGGTGTATACCATACTAACAGTGAGTCTGCTCATATAGAGTGGGAGCCTATCGTGATTTAAGACCTGTTATAATTTTTCAATAGGTTCCTCTTGTGTGGCAAACTAGCATAATTTTTCAGTTCTGCAATTTATAAAAAATTGACATTTTTTGAAAATGAACCATTTCCCGAAAATGTGCAAAGCGTATATTTTTAGAATAAGGGAATTCCCTTATTTACATTATCCAATCAAATCAGTCTCATTCGCAACAACGTTGAAGATTGTTAGTGCGTCTGGACAGGTTTTGCAGTCATAGATTTCGAAAAAAGGAGCTATTTTTTTAAAAGAAAACGGTAGTTAATACACAGTAAGCTACGATCAGATCCATTTGTGTCGTGAATATCAAACTTACTTATCACACTGAAACAGAAATTTCAAAGATATTATAGTGCTATAAGGTCACTTCAGGGTTATTGCAACCATCTTGAATAAGGGGACAGCTTTTTTGGATAGAGATGTAAGTAGTATGAAAGTACGGGAAATTATATATACATCATATATGTTTCCAAAGTTTTCCACAAATCAAGTGTCTATTCAAATATATAAGGCTGTTTGAGAGAAAGCTGAAACTCAATATACCCCCACGACACTTCCTAAAGAGGAAATCCTAGATAATTATAGGTCTTTTCTATGCTCTTTTGGAAATTCAATCAAGAATGAAGAACTGGATCTTCAATCACGATTGGATACCAAAGCTACAGAAGTACGTGTCCTCACAAACCAGGGGCGGATCCAGCCATTTATAAAAGCGAGTGTTCCTAACCCAGGTTCAAATGCATTAATCGTAAAAAAGGAGGTTCCACCACCCGGACACCCCCCCTCCTCTGGATCTGCCGTTGCTTGGTTTTCCAAGTGCTTTACGAAACCTCTTTCTAGATTATTAACATCAATTTTATCAACAATCGAAGCTGGCATCAAAGTTATTGTGTAAGTGCCCATTCTATAAGTGGCCTAATCGAATCAGATGTGAATACTAAAAAATCCAAAAATCTGTTAAAACGTTTGACTTTTCTACACGTTACACAAGTCTTAGTGGTGGGGGGGAGGGGGGGGGGGGGGGTGGGGGGGGGGGTAAATCCTACTTCGTAAAAAATCACTCTGATTCAAATAAAAATTTTCTGAAACTAACATTATTAAGATGCTTGATTTCTTGATTGACAACATATTTTGTACGTTTGGAAGACGTTTTTTTCAACAATCAATCGGCATTCCCATGGGAACCAACTGAACCCCTCTTCTTGCCGACTTGTTCCTTTATTCTTATAACTGACTTCATAAAAGAAAAGATGTTAGCAGTATCCTTTAACTTTACTTTCCGCTACATAGATGATGTTCTCTCACTAAATAATTCAAAATTTGATGACTGTTGAACGCATCTATCCCATCGAACTTGAAATAAAGGATAACAGCAGATACAGTTAAGTCTGCCTCATATCTTGACTTACATCTAGAAATTGACAATGAGGGTCGGTTGAAAACAAAACTTAACTAAAAAGAGTTGATTTCTGCTTCCAAATTGTCAACTTTCCATTTCTATGTAGCAATATTCCAGCAGTGCCTTCATATGGAGTATATATCTCCCAATAGTCTGTTTTCATATTACCGACTTTTGACTCCGGGTTCTATATTTTTTCGACAGGTTACCTACTCTCTGGTAAGACATTCTGGTACTCGGTCAATTACGAGCAACCAAAAGAAGTAAAATCAAATATATAAACTGTACAATTTGGGGGGAAAGTTTACTGCTTTCTGATGATTCAGTCATGGATAGAAAGCATTAAACAGTAAAACTTTCCCTCACAATCGTACCAATTAAAACTTAGAATTTACTTATTTACGTTGCTCTTGCTTGACCAAGTACCTGGATGTCCAACCACAGAGAAGAGAACATGTCGAAAAAATATAAATTCCGGAGTCAAAAAACGGTAATATGGAAATGGTCTGATACCAAGAGTTCCAAATGGTGAAGTTGAAATCATCCCTTCGTAAATTTTACGGACGCCATCACGAGTTGGTTGACCGTTATGGAATATCCGTTTCACAGATAATAGCGAATATGTTCCTAATGTCGTAACTACAATTCCGTCCCCTTTTTCACGAATGTGACCTACAGAATTAGAATTGTTACCGGGTTTGTACTAACATGAGCAACTCAGCAATTATGTTGTGTTTTGTGTACTATTGTTTAACTGTTTGTCTTTTTCTTTTTTAGCCATGACGTTGTCAATCTATTTTCGATTTATGAGTTTGAATTACTTTGGAATAAATTATCTTGATCTGCTGCCCTCACATTGGAGCAGAAGAATATCTTTTTTTTTTTGCTTTTAAAGGAACTTCAATAACAAAAACTTTCCTCCCTATGCTCCGCGGATTTTTTTAACATTGGGATTGTACAACTATTTTATTTTCATACTTCTATAGAACTGAAATTCTAGACTTCATTTTGACTGCTAATATTTGTTTGGAGTTGTATGTGTATCCTACCAAAAATGTATCATAAAAGTTAAATATTTCAAGGGACTATTTCATTCAAAAAAGGGAACGTTTTGTGTCACTTTTTGGAAGAGCAGGAAATAAATATTCTGGCCATGGTCTGTGAGAGAAATGAGAGAAAATAAATATTGGAGATATGGCCAATTTTATGCTGAAAATAAATAATCAGAGGGTGACATCATCAAATTTGCAAGCCCGCTCAGAATTAGAATTAGCTGCAAAAACAAAATCAATATAATTTAAAGTAAATTTATTTATCATGTGAGTTAATTTTCCCTGAAATTTATCTCCCTTTTTGTTTCGGAAAGTGTGTTTTGCACCTTTAACATCAATATTTGTGAATGCTTGTCATTTTTATGCCGTCTTTGGAAGTTGTTATTGCACCTTTAAAACCCATATTTGTGAATGCTGGTAATTTTATGCCGTCTGTGGAAGTTAGTTTTGCACATATAGAACCCATATTTGCAAATCCTAGTAATTTTAAGTTGATATTGCACTTTTAGAGCCCATATTTATGAATGCTGGTCATTTGATACCGTCTGTTGAAGTTGGTATTGCACCTGTAGAACCCATATTTGTAAATGTTGTTCATTGTATTCCGTCTGTGGAAATTGGTATTGCAACATTAGAACCCATATTTGTAAATGCTAGTTATTTTAGAATCATGTGCAAAACAGTGTAGCCGAGACCATTGATTGGCGCGCTAAAATATCCCATTGACTGGGTCAGATTAGGTGAACGTTCGTCTGTAACGCCCACAACTCACGACGTATTTATATAAACATTTAAACTGTGAGGTTACCAAATGTCTCAGTATATATACGAACTACAGTGCACAGTATATTATATACATATTTTATTTGCGATCATAAAATGTACGAAGTCGTCCATTACTATGTAAATTGGGTCGATTAAAAAAAAAGCTGAATATGTTTCTGTTGCCAAGGGTTTTTCACAAGTATAGTAGTTAGCAGAAAAGATCACCAAACTATACATTTTATACTGAACTGCGGCCAAGCTTAGCGAAAGGTCGTGCAACATAATCAGTCAAACAAACTTTATTAGATTAACTCGTTAAGGAACGATCGTTTTCATTGGTCAATTGAAACCTTCGACCTCACACCTGCGAAAATAGAACACGCGTACTAAAAAGCTGAATGGACTGATCAGTATTCACGTAGCCGGTCAAGGTCGTTAAAAACTTCCATCGTCGTATTCACGTACATGATTGTGTTCTTGATTATCCCATGGCAATTCTAGCTTTTATACATGTGCATGTAAAATTTTAAACTTTAATCTTAACAGTCACGTCGAAATATTTAATTCAACTGTCTCCTCTCAATTGGTTCTGGATTAAGGGAGCTACCATTTTATTTTGATTGGGGGTGGGGGACTTGGATGAAACATTTTGTCCTGCATTTTTTTTAGTTGTTATCTCTGTCCTGTCTTTATATTTTTCAGTCTGTTAGGTCCTGACTATATTTATTAGTTTATCCTGATTTTTTTACATAAATCGTCATCCTGCCATTTTTTTGTAAAGTTGCTCACCCTGCCTTATCTTTTATTCAATGGACTTGTTGAATTAACGTTTTACTTGAAATGAAACCGTACTTAACTACAAAAATAACCAAATAACATACTAAAGATATTGCTCGATTTTTATAGTAAATGGGTTTGTGTTATAAACTGTCATGTTCATTATTCATATTCTTTCATAAGTTTTAGGATAGTGTGATTTTTTTTCTGATTTAGTTTACTTGATTTTGAAAAAAAATCCCGAAATTCTAAGTAAATTCAGAACATGTAACCAGCCATGCTTTGTTTAGAGAAAAAATGAAGATGGCAAACCATGGCACAGTGGAAGGAAATGTACTTTATAAACTCCAGCGATATACTTTCTTAATTTATAATTAACTGTTTTGCTATCCTCGGTTGAAAATTATATATTGTAAATATTTAAATAGTTGCATAGAAAACAATCAGTTTTAAACAATGTGGTTATTCACTAAATGTATTGATAAAAGGTGACTCCATTTTTGTACATACCTTTACAGTAGTCATCCTTAATTTCTTAATATTTCGTTTATAAGTTTATCATACATGTATGATTTTGTATTTCATTTTAATACGCACGCATGCAACACGTTACTTTGGCGGATAGTTCAACAATGTTATGCAAAGCTCTATTCTTACGGTATGAAATTAAAGGATTAATTTTCAACCAATTAAAATCGAAAACAGTACATTTATATAGTTCCTTATAAACTACGACATTTCTCACAAGTATTTATTTATTTTTAGTTCCACACATGCAAAAATAAAATCTTCGCCGATGAAACATTTCAAACCTTTTTACACCAACATGCCTTCACTGAATTCATTTGAATTTCGTGGTGACCATGATAGTACATTGCATAGTACATCTATATTCACGTGCACACATGATACGATCTTTCGGGGACAATTTGCTCGTTTATGACACGTCATTTCTGAATGACCAAACGCTTAGCTACTTTATTTTCGTTTTATAGCATGAAAACAATAAAAGAGGAATGTGCAACCCATCATAAATTTGAAATGGATCAGTATTATGAGATCCTTATTATAAGTAACTACGACATTGTCAGGATAATAACCCTGCGTCAATATGAAAGAAATTAAAGTGGTTCATACATTCATCCGTATAAAAGCGGCACATGTATTTTATTTTATCCTTATATTTTTCATAGTGCGGTACAAGTGCTGCATGCATAAAGAATATTACTTAACACAAATTTTTAGTATAATATTTCGACCCCACTATTTGAAATTCACAAAATACTTATTTAATTATTTCGACCAAAAATCATTGTTTTATCCGTTCGTAGTAACGTAGTACATTCCATTGTCGGTCACCTGTGTCAATTCACGTGCACACTACAATTGTTGTTGTATTTAAATCTTTCGGTCAATGAAATGAGACGTTACAAGTTGTTTGTTTGTGATACGCCAGAATGTTATCAATGAATTATCAATCGCTAAACTTGACTGCATTTCAGTGTACCTATTCAAAAAGGTAAATGCAAATTTCACAAGGCTTGATCCAAATAGCCTTTTTACTGTCTAATAACTTGCAAGTACGAAAAAGACAGGAAAGAAGTATATTTTGTCTATATATATGTTTTGTATTTGCACACTTTTTAAAGTTGATCATGCATTCGTTCTAAAATAAAATTTTGACCAGATAAAAGTTTAAGGATGACATAATTGGACAACCGCAATTGTTAAATCGCTTTGACGCCCGAAAAAAGATAATAATCAACACATCCATTGTAACTTTTAAAGCCAGTTAAATCCTTTTTTGCTGAAAGAACGTCCGATATCATAAAAATTCATTATCAAAACATAACAAAAACACAAGTAAAGAACGTTTGAGTATTCAATATAAATCAAAACACAAAGGTTATTCCTGATTAGTTTTTCGAATTATTTTATTTAGGCGTTGAGACCCTTTGGTGACCCCACAGTTTAAATGTCTATAAAAAAATGCGTCGTGAGTTGTGGGCGTTACAGACGAACGTTTACCTAATCTGACCCAGTCAATGGGATATTTTAGCGCGCCAAACAATGGTCTCGGCTACACTGTTTTGCACATGATTCTAAGTTGATATTGCACCTGTAGAACCTATACTTGCAAATGTTGGTCATTTTATTTTGTCTGTGGAAATTGATATTGCACCGGTAGAACCCATAAATATAAATACTGGTCATTTTTTTTCCATTTATGGAAGTTGGTATTGCACCTGTAATTTAGAACCAATATTTGTGAATGCTGGTTATTTTATGCCGTCTGTGGAAGTTGGTATTGCACCTTTAGATATATGTAAGAAGATGTGGTATGAGTGCCAATGAGACAACAATCTGTTGTTACACAATTTGTAAAAGTAAACCCATATTTGTTAAAGCTGGTCATTTTTAGTTTGGTATTGCACCTTTAGAACCCATATTTGTGATTGCTGGTCATTTAATGTCGTCTGTTGAAGGTGGTATTGCACCTTTAGAACCCATATTTGTAAATGCTGGTAATTTAATGCCGTCTGTAGAAAATTGGTACAGCACCTTTAGTACCCATATTTGTGATTGCTGGTCATTTAATGCCGTTTAGAGAGAGTTACCAATTTGATATTGCACCTTTAGTACCAGTATTTGTAAATGCTGGTCCTTTTATGCCGTCTAGAGAGAGTTGGTGTTGCACTTTTAGTACCCATATTTGTGAAAGCTGGTTTTTTCAAATCGTCCTTTTTTTAATTTTTTGTTAGATTTTGAGGTCACACCACCTTCTCTGTGCTCTTTTTAGTTTTTTTTTTCCAATGAACATTAAAGTTAACCCCAGCTACCTGTTAGCTTTTGACACCTGAAATAAAACAACAGACTGAGAATCTGGTTTTGAAAAAAATATTGTCAGATTTGTCCTGCTTCTACAAAAAAAAAAGATCCACCAGAAACCAATGGACGAGGATATAAAAACTATAGGTCACCTAACTGCCTTTAACATTTGAGAAAAACGCATACCATATAATAAGCTATACAAGGCCCAAGTACAACTTGCATTTTTTATTCAAACACTTTCCCAATTTATTTCTTGATATTTTATGCATTAAATATTAAGTAAGGGGGTGAAATTACATGTTAAAAACAATTGGGTGCAGAATCTTTATGTAAAGAAATGATTTGGTCAGGTAAAAAAGGTCAAAAAATAGCATGTCTAACGCTGTCAAACTTGATTGTCAATATTTTGAGTTAGAGCTGGTAGAATTTTCTATAATTTTGATATTATTTGTCCCAATAGTAGTACACTACACTGAAATTTTTTTTGGAGATAGAGCAGGTGCGATTATTTTTTAATTTGAATTTATTGTCTAAAAGAAATGCACTACGAAATAACTGTATTCTCGGACCACATTTAGGATGATAAAATTTTAACGGTGTATGTATATAAAAATAAGGAGATGTGGTATGATAGTCAACAAGAGAACTATCTATCAGAGTTAAATGAAGTGGATGTACACCATACGGTCTTCAAAAAAAGAGAAAAATTCATACCGTAAAGTCGACTATAAAAGGCTCCAACATAAAAAAATACGAAACAATTGAATTCAGAAAACTAACACCTTAATTTAAAACAAATCATTTACGAAAAACAAATATGACGAACATGAACCAACGACAACCACTGAACTACAGGCTCCTGATTAAGGACAGGCACATAAAGAATGTAACGGTGTTAAACATGTTTATGACCGCTCAACCCTTCCCTAACCTGGGACAGTGGTGTTACAGCACAACATAGTCTGACATCAGGAGTAATTTGTTAACATGATAGCTCAAAAGTTAATGAGGTAAAACCGCTAAACTACCATGACACGGTTTAAATTAAATTTAGATTTTTTTCTACATAAGATTTCCTTCACTACCCCATACCGGATCTTTCACGATCAAGACTTAATACTTGACCACAGTAACTTTTTCATTCACTTTAATTGTTCTCGATATACCGAACGACAGTCTTGTTTATGCTATAGAAGTAAAGTAGCTTACGTCGTTTGTTTATGTGTTACATATTTGTTATTCGTTCATTTTTTGTACATAAATTAGGCCTAAGTTTTCTCGTTTGAATTGTTTTACATTGTCATTTCGGGGCCTTTTATAGCTGACTGTGCGGTATGGGCTTTGCTCATTGTTGAAGGCCGTACTGTGACCTATAGTTGTTAATTTCTGTGTCTTTTGGTCTCTTGTGGAGAGTTGTCTCATTGGCAATCATACCACAGCTTCTTTTTATACATATGGATTCTGGTTGATAGTTGTCTCATTGTCAATCACACCTCCTTAATTCATATAGAAATCTTCCACAAACGATTTAATATGAGTTGTCTCGAAGATATGCACAGCTCCTACACATTTAAACTTGTGTATAAAGAGATTCTATGTTTATGTAAAAAGCTTCATGATAGGAAGTTTGAGTTCATCTGTATTGTCGAAAAGTTCGTTTTCAGCCGACTCTCATTGTCGATTATCGAGGCAACAGTTAAGGTCTGGAGTAGACCGTCCTGTATTCTGACCTTCAATATTTGCCGAAGTGCAATGAAGCTAAGCTTGATGTTGATTAGGAATTGAATGATTCTTTTTGTAAATTTATTGTGATGTAAAAGCGTTGACCGAAGTACATTTTGTATGAAGCGCAGAAGCGCTTCATTCTTAAAATGTGCGCAAGGTCAACGCTTTTACAACCTTATAAAATTACTAAAAGAAGCATTCAATACTTATAATCACGTTGTTTTGCTAGGACCATGAAAACACGGTTTCTATCAAGTTTTTCTTTTATTTACCTGTGCACTATATTGTGGAAGCTCGCTTCATCATGAAAGTTACATTCATTTAAGAATTGAATGATTCTTCATGTAAAATTATTGGGGTGTAAAAGTGTTGACCGAAGGACATTTTGTATGAAGCGCGGAAGCGCTTCATTTTAGAAATGTGCGCACGAACAACACTTTTACAACCCTATAAAATTACTAAAAGAAGCATTCAATTCTTTTAATTACATTTATACTAGGGTTATGAAAAATCGATTTCTATCATTTATTTCTTTAATTATCCTGGGCACTTTATTGTGATGGCACGTGTCATCATGAATGTTACACTTCATTGGGATATGAAGGTTGATTTTAGTATGACGCGCAAGCGATGTTATCAAATCAAAATAACGGATTCTTCTGAAACATACATGTAATGTAATTATTTTGAAATGAAGGTTGATTTCAGAATGAAGCGAGATTGATGTTAGCCAATCATAATAAAGAATTATTATGAAACATACATGTAATGTAATTATTATATTGCTATAGCTAAAGCTTATGCATATTATAGTATTACTCTCCTTATCGATACAATATACATAAACATAAGATGATGTGGTATGATTGCAAATGAGAAAACTCTCCACAAAAGTCCAAATGACACAGAAATTAACAACTATAAGTCACGGCCTTCAATCAATGAGCACAGACAGAATGTGGCGGGGTTAATATGTTACAATTTGTGTAATTATTAGGCATCGTCTTAATAAAGGCAAGAGTTTAACAATTTTATAATATAAGTTAGTTACCCCTACGTATGTTTGCACACAGAGTATTTCGATATCTGATTCAGCGTTTTTATTAATATTCTTCTTGGTTTTATAAAAGCGCGCACGTCTGGTTTTATAAAAGCAGAGGTGTAAAGTAATGTTATTTTTTTTACACGAAAGAGAGATTGATTGATTTTTTGTCTAATGTACAGCGGAAAATATTTCATGTATGTTCAGGACGAGTCGAAAAAAGAGAGGCTATAAAAAGCGGTGATTTGCTTTAGCGAAAATAAGCATTTCATTTGCGCCAAAATAATCTTTCATTTGCGCCACAAACCATATTTCATTTGCGCCACAAACCATATTTCATTTGCGCCAATAATACAGGTAAATAGTATAAAAAATCAGTCATCGTAACCATAATGAAAAAGCACTCTACTCTAATACGTTCTTGATAAGAAACTTTTCTTAATAATGTTAAAACACAGATCTGCTTTAAATTATTTCCACTATGTAAAAATAAGGAGATGTGGTATGACCATTGCCAATGAAACAACTATCCCTAAGTTCAAACGAAGTGCACGAAGTGCAAGAAAGCCACCAAAGACAGCCGTATAGCCTTCAAAAACTAGCCTGGGATCCTGGCTCACTAGATTGGGTCAGGATGCCAGGCTATTCAAAAACCCGTTCCGTATATAGCTGGCCCCAACATGAAAAATATGTAACAATTGAATTCTGAGAAAACTAACGGAAACTTTCTCAGAATTGACAATGTCCATCTTGACACCTCAAACATGTGAACACTATATAATTTTAAACCTAAGTGACTCGCAATTTTATATTAAACAATTTAATAGTATGAACTTTTTAAAATTAGTTACCCAGGAGGAATACTTAAAAAAAATCATCTTGTTTAAGATAAGCAATTAATATTTTAAACTGTTCCGTTATATGTTACCTGTAAAATGGCGCAAATGTAGTTTCAATTTTTTTTGGCGCAAATGAAATATAACCTTGTGGCGCAAATGAAATATTGGATTTTGTCAAAATTGGCACAAATGTTATAAAAAAAAATGTGTCCCTTACTAAAGTGGGCTTCTTCCGTTTCCTTTAGTTAGTACCCTGGATATGCCGTGATTGATTGCTAATGTTAAGGTACTATATACAAGTTATTGGTCTTAAATCTATCAGTAATGTCTGTGTTATTGAGGGACTGTCAGTTAAGTGTAATATGAATACTACACGCATACTATTCCGTATTGGTTTGATATAAATTAAACAGAGGCTTCCCGATTCACTATTTTCCCTTTTGTACAAATGTAACGCACAAAAATATATGTTTTATGAAAATCGTTTTTTATGCCTAAAGACCAACCTATGAGTAGCATTCGAAATGGCTGATGACCGTTTTTGGCTAAAACAGGACTTTGTTTGAATAAATATACTGATATTAAATGCGCGAAATATGAAAATCCAACAAATCGATGACATTTCTAAAGTTTAATATTTTTGCAACATTGTGAATATTGTTACCGATAGAATAAGTAACGTAAGATAAAATGCTTGACTGATGAAAAAAAAACTTGCTCTAACAAAATTGTTCTAGTAAAGTATCAGATGCAATCACATGAATTCAAATCGTACTAAGTATACTAGGTTCTGAATCACCCTTGTTGTCAGAGCCGAACAGATATAGGACAGGGAACCAGTCTAAGACTAGAAAGTGACTTGCTTTAAATTGTGGATGGTATACATGTACTTGTATCAGATTATATAACCAAACCTTAAATGAGGGGTTCATTAATTTGTCGGCAACAATTTTTTTTGGATTAAATTCAAATTCCGGCCTTTCCAGTCATACACGATTGCAGACAAAATAATCAAGTTCGGGTTAAGTAGAACAGTTGATAATACACTGAACTAATAAAACCATAGAAACCACATACACCTTATCGCTAGTCAGTCCATTCGGGGAAAACAGCCATTTAGACAACTTCCTGTTTAGGTCAAGTGTTGCACAAACATGGGTCATCAGTAATGAGCTGAGGGAGGAAAACGTGTAGAAAGTGAACATTTTGAAATTGATATAGTTATTAAACACAATTAAAGTAAGAAAAATGGTTTGTTTGAAGTGTTTACAATAGTTTAAACATAACTCTTTTAAAATTGTTATGCACAGTACATTGCTTAAACAGGGCCTCAGATAGCTTCAACTGGTAAAAAAATGTGTAATTTCAGAAATTAAAAGAATAGAATAAATATCGATAAGGTACGTATATTGACCATAGCTATAATCAATGACCAATGGTCTAACACACGATTTTTTTTAAATTACAGCGCCTCTTATTATCATTTTCATAACGGCAACAGAAAAAGCAAAAACAAAACATGTCTTTTGAAGAGGTGACACCAACAGCGAAACATGTCAGGTTTGTTGGCAGGTCTATGAAAGGTGAAGGAGTAGGAGAAGTGCCAGGAATCGGTAAAGCAACACAAACCAGGTTTGCTAAACACGGAATTACTAATGTGAGTAAAAAGTTTTTTCTCTATGTGTAAACTAAAACCGTATTGTCTTTTAAAAAGGCACGTTCAGCAAACATCAAATAAAATAATACATTTGGTCAATAAAACAATCAAGCATCTTAGTGATGTCAGTTTCAAAGAAGTGTTTGTTTCAATCAGCATAATTGTTTTTAGTTTGATTTGCCATCTCAAAAATATTTGCAGCTTTTTTGGCCATCGATTTTATAAGTTAAAGCAAGTTCGATTTAATTACCCCCTTCCTTTTAAAAATTAGAAAAGAAAGAAAAATGAAACAAATGATAAATTTTAAAATCCACCGTTTGCACCTATCATTCATTTAGCGCTGCTCATATCTTATTCCGGACGAAAACAGGTTTTAATAACATGTACTCCATCGACGTCACAGTGACAATAATTTTAAAATGCTTGACCCAGTCCGCCAAAAGACATGTTATCTATCCAGGCTCACAGTTCTGACCCCGATTGTTATCCCAGCTGTGAATTGAAGTCATTACCTCCTGCAAAAGTGCCACGCCCGCGTAAAAATTATCACTTACTAGGCTGTAGCAAATTGATGACACTGATTCAACTTATAACATGAAGACAAGTTGTAAGATCCATATCCTGATAATTAAAACGAACAATAGTTGAAAAAATGGTTCAATTTATTGAATATTATCGAAATGACTGAACTTGATTAATAATGTAAATTTAATTTTCCCATATTTCATACTGTTTATTTCGCGGGTTGAACATGATAAAAAAATAAGATGATGAAGTCAAATTGACGTGGATGCTGTAAGATATTATGTTACCGTATAGACTTCAACAATGAGAAAAATACATATCGTATAGTCAGCTTATAACAGCCCCGACATGGCAAAATATGAAACAACACAAACGAGAAAATAAACGGTCTTATTTATGACACGAATCACATATGCAAATTATGTCTATCTATTTTCCTTTTTGCAATCCTTAATGATGTTTAGCTGTGACTGAAAAAAAAAACCCAACATATATCACTTTTCAGAAGATCATGTCATATTTGAGATAAAACAAAAAAATGCATAACATATTAGCACTACACCTGTCCATTTTCTCTTAAAATGTAAAACAGAACACCGGTCAATTCCAGAAATTTGAATTAGCAGAAAAGAAATTTGTAATAAAAACTAGCTTCCTGACTTGTAAAAATAGACCGCGGTTTGTGATCGTATTTAGGGGGTTTTAACAAATGATACAGATTGTACGGTGTTGTATTGTAGATTCTATATTGGCTAATAAATCTTTTGTTTACAATTTTAGGCACAACAGCTTTTCGGCGAATGTTTAGTACGTGATTTGGACAGAAAAAAATGCAAAACATATTTTCAGCATTTTGGAATGAACGATGGACTACAGACTGATGCATTCAATGCATTCAAAGAATGGGCTGACCAACATCTATAAAGACATTCCATAAATACGTTTCTACATATTTGACTATTCCAAGAAACGTTTAAGTTTCTACATTTTTTACTTTAAATGGATATATTTAATATCAGGAAGTCGAGAAATGTTTGAAATTTTGTATCTCCCAAACCAGGAACCAATTCAATGGTAGCCTTCTCAGTATTTTTATTTTTTCAGCAGTTGCATTATTACTGACCTGTGGTATTACATCAATTTGACGCAAACTAAAAAAATAATTAAAGCACAAGCATATTTTCACATTACATTTATTAATAATTGTCTTGCATTGTCATTTTTTTTCTCTACTTTTGTAATACGACATCTGACCTTTTTTTCTTTTATTGATTACTGAATAATGTAATTTAATTAAGAAGTTCAACATTATGTTTCAGGATGTTCGCTACTCTTGTTTTTGACTTTTGTCAGAAATTCGGAATACTCTAGTTTTATCCATATAGTGTCAATAAAAATTTTGCACTCTTAACCCTACTTTTCTTTTCATTATTTTATTCATTATAGTTTTTAAAAGCCATTTTTGAAAATCTTATATAATCCATGTTTTTTTTCTTCATTATTTATGAAAGGAGAAAGGTGGCAATGTTAAAGGAATGAAAAATCTAGAGAGAATCATTTCAAGCCAAATTTTCAATGGCTAATATTTCAAAAGCAAGGATACGGACCTATCTTTTTTTACTTTTTTAGTTCAATTATTTTAATACTATCAATGTATAACAGTCTGGTAAAAAGCTTGTTATTTTTTTTTTACAGAGTAGCGAACATCCTTAAGTGTTGATTGATTTTCGGAATGTCCCTTTTTCAAATGAAAGTGAATTTTAAGAAAGGTGTCTACTCGAGAAGAAATGTATGTGCTAAAACAACATTTCAGTGTATAACCCTTGAATGGTGTAAATTCCCCAATGGAACGTGTATGGTGTATGGGGAACAGTGTATGTCGCATATGGAATGCTGTATGTTTTTTTTTCACTTTTGGTTCTTTTTATAAAAAAAAATAAAAAAAAATCGTATATTATCATTTACAAAATTCAAGGACAGAAATGAATATTCATTGACACCTTAAATGACAAATTTTTATTTTGTAATACCTTTGTGGTATTACACACTCCTAAGGGGAAAGGGCAGAGAAAGGAGGATATTTCGAAATTCAATTTAAAAATAGCTATACCTGGTTCTGGAAATAACCTTAAATACGATAGTATTTAGATATCTCACGAAGGAATAGTTATCCTCTTTCAAGTATTATATTGCAATAGTCTAACTACCGACTTATTTCCAAGTTTTTTGTTGCTTATGGACATGGAAAAATTACAATTTTGACTACAGTTAGCTTCTCTTAAACTTAAAGGTAAAATTGAATATAACAAGAAAACAAGAATATTCTTTCATAGAATCCTTCTTTCCACTAATTTGATCAAAGCATCCAACTACCATTCTTCTTCTCTTTTGATACTACATTAAAAATCTATACTATTAAATGAGAAGACCTGATTTTGTGTGTCGCTTCTCTTCCTTCCACAATAAATTAATCATCATACCTCTGTGTCTTATAGGTACTATGCATAGTTGCATTTGTCATCCTCGCTTATGATTTTTCCGTTTAGGTTATTTTGGGAGAAAAACGAAAATAAGATTGTCCGGATATTGTTTCCGTCATCGGACGGACTTTTAAGTCAAAGACAAGACTTCCGTTTACAAATGGTTTAGGACTGTTTAGAATTACTGTACACATAATTTGGTATAATTTTCACCGGGAATTTTCATAGGTTCTTGGGGCCAGGACAATTATTTTCGCGTTTTTCTGTAAACTATGAACATACATATACTATAAAATAAGTGTATTTGCTATTTACTACCAATTCCAAGTTTACTATCCACGGCGGTCACTGATATATTATATAGCCGGAGACTCTCTACTCTATATAATATATCAGTGACCGCCGTGGATAGTAAACTTGGATTTGATAGTAAATTATAGCAAATACACTTTATTTATAGTATAATTATGTACGTTTATAATTTACAGAAAAACGCGAAAATACTTGAAATTAATGGAAAAAAAGGGGGAGTGCTAAAAATGTCCTCCTACAACACTTTACATACTTTCAACCCCACTCTAAATGTCCGCGATTTCGCGGTTGTGTTCTAGTAATTGTGAATTTTATATTGATTTGGAGTCTCTGAACATATTTCCGTTTGGGGCTGATTTGATGTATAGCCTTACGATGTTTTAAATTTATCGTTAGAACTAGAGATCAAGGCCGCACAGTGAGCAGTCACTTTACATTGAAATAGAACTGACCATTGTGCATGCAACACGAATACATTTTCGATTTTTTTAAAGAAATATTAGATATAACTATAGTATGAATAAAAGGAAGTGTGGATTATAAAGCTGTATTTAGCAACCAAAGAGACACAAAACCACAGATTACTATCAGTGAATGATCCTTTATGATGATAATGCATAGCAAGTGTGATGAAGTTTAAATTACCTAAAAATTGAAGTCAACACTGCGTTTACCAGATCCGGACATTATTTCAATTTAATTATATTTTTCCATCAAATCTTGCTATGTTCATGTTGACCATTTATACAACGTTTAATTAGGTTTACCGAGGGGGTTGAATCTATATTTTGCTGACGAATGTTTAACGCGAATTCACCTTAGAGCGTAAAGGAATGGTTACACCACTTGCATCATATTAACTATAAGTGTGTAAGGCCACAAATCACAAGTTAAAATCAATAAATAAAAGAAGAATGTGTCTGTGGACACGATTGTCCCGCACAAGCATTGCATTTTTTCAAGTTTAAAATAGAGATAGATCTAGAACAGTAAATGCATCACTACCAACAACACTGTCTGCACTGTCTGCATGTTGTTGGTCTTGGCATTGTGTATGAGTTTCATAAAATTTGGATCAAGCAACCTTAAATTAGAGTGCTGAAACGTAAAAATAAGCAATTTTCCAATTTATATAGGGGCATAACTATAAAACGGTAAGTGAGTCACTGCCCAAATTTTAACAAATTCTCTCAGCAAGTTTTGTTTCTTAACTTTGTGTATGAATTTCGTAAACTTTGGACGAGGAAAACTTAAGTTAGGTTGCAGAAACGAAGACGGAACGAACGGAAGGACGGTCAAGATTATCACCTAATGTCCTCATTGCCTACGGCGGGGTCATAACAATTTTCATGAACTCAAGACAGAGCCATGACAGACTAAGCATGTCCTCCTGTATGATAACATTTCTCGTCATACTAAAATATACGAAGTAAAACTGTCTCAATAGGTAAATGTACACACAGAAAGAAGACCTTTCTGGTAGATGAAAATATTACATTCATCAGGTATATTCTTCATATACAAAGACTTTAAGATATATGTAGATAAAAGTTAGAAAAATCCTAAACACAAAAATTGCAGTTTTACACTATTTTACAAACTGAACAAATTAAACATCACTTAACAGTTTGAAGTTGTATCAGTTCGCAATAGTTTAAATCTTATTTAAAAAAATACATTTTTTATTTTGAAAGCGACAAAAGAGTCATGATGTTTAACGAGTCTTTGTTAAAGTTAACTTCAAATAATCTTGTTGATCGCTAATATGATCAGTAAACTTACTTCAGTTCTAAAGAAAAAAACTTAACGAATTTACACAAAGGCAAAGCCGGATATCAATAGAAGGTAATGTAAATTTTCACCGACAAGGAAGACAGGTAAAGCTGTGACCAGCTAGAACACTTCCTGCTGTCTTGATCTACTAAATATAGAAACAAGGGGATGTCAATTTCATGTCACGCCTTCATCTACCAAATATGGTGTAGGCCAAGGCTCCGTGTTGAAGGCCGTACTTTGACCGATAATGGTTTACTTTTACAAATTGTGACTTGGATGGAGAGTTGTCTCATTGGCACTTATACCACATCTTCTTATATCTACAAAGGGATCATATCTAAGGAAATTTCAATTTCATGTCAACCCGGCGTCATCTACCAAATAAAGTAACAAAGGGGCCATTTTGTGAAATGTCAATTTCGTGTCAAGCCTTCATCTACCATATATGAGACAATATCAGAAAGAGTCTAACTTCCTGGTTCCATCATTCAGCGGCAATTATCTTTAGATCCAATTATCTTTTTGGAAAATTTTAAGTTTCAGTATTAACTAGAGTATATAATGCACCAACTATTGCCAATTTAACACTCCTTCTTATATTTCTTCCAATAAATTATTATAATATAAATGTTCAACCCCCCAAAAAATCGTGTTGTCCACTTTTGTTTTTCTGACAATGAAATCATTCAAAGAATATCCTAATCAAGTAAATATGTTTCCAATTGTCACAATTATGATAGATTATATAAGAAAGTTGTCCCCTATTGATCTGTTTTTTTTTATAACTAAAGCATATCTAAAAAAATTGCATTTTAAAACTTTGTCCCAAGGGATAATTTTCTTGTTGTTACCACTGTTTTTTTTTACCTGTGGAAACATTTGAAAGACCAAGATTTAATTTCCTATATTGCAATGAGAAGAGCGTCATTTCCTGAATGCATGGCAATTCGCATGACTACGCGTGTATAGTTTGAATGGCGGTCAGTTTGAAAAATCCGAATTTATAGAACAATACTTTTGTTGTTCTCTCCTGTTACAGCCTTTTGTGTACTTTCTGAGAATATTTTAATGTCAACACTATAACATTAAATGTGTTTTTATAGTATCTTATTAAACTGATATGTAGATGGAAGTACACTTCCATACAATTCAAATAAAAGGACAAAAAATACTCTGTAATTCCTTTCTGTTACGTTCTGTCATGTTACCTGATAAAAAGTAACAGCATGGTCATAATCAGTAACAGGAAGGATGTCAAAGACAATTTTGCTGATGAAACACAAAGTTAATCTACTGTATGCCAAACAGTTCATTCAATATAATTTATTATCATCATATTAAATAAATCTCAACATAATATACTGTCTTTTGAATGAAAAGACAGGTTTTTGACTTTTGACAACAGCAGAAAACATTGTGCAATTCTAGTATAGTTGATGGTAACAGAAAGGAATTTATTTTTAAATTTTTCATTACAGACAGATTTTTCATCTTGCAAATGAAAGTTTCAAAAGAAAAATGACATTGTTTGCTGTTATCTTCCAATTGTGACCAATTTGTTATTATGTATTTTTCTTAAACTATGAAAACAAAGGAATTGTTTTGAAATAAAGTTCCTTCCTGTTACCAACTCTGTCTTGATACTCAAGATTATTTCGTGTTACCGACAAATCGGACGATATTTTAGTATATTTATTAACCTTATGTATTGTAAATGCTAAAATAAATAATTGACATTTGATAAAATATTGCAGGATGTACTAGTAAACCACAAATAGTATCTTTAATTTATTCCTTATTCCCGTTAGGAACTTTTTTAAAATTGAAACACTTTGGTAACAGGAAGGAACTGGAATTTTTGGTAGCATTTTTTACTTTGCCTTAGTTACCACATTTAACAATTTTTTGAATTACATACAACAGTTCCTGAATCCTCAATGTTTTTTCTTCGTTTTGTGCTATTAAATTACAGATTTAAAAGGCATTTTTGTTTTGTTTTTCCCATTGCCAAAAATTAGTTTTTTTCTGATATTGTCTCATATATAGTAACAAAGGGATCATTTCGTGCAATGTCAATTTCATGTCACGCCACTATTTTTCACAATCTGAGGTTCGTTTGGGGAAGTTAAATAATTTTTATTTTTGTGTTAAAATTTTCATAGAAATTATTGATGCAAATTTTAGCTGCAGTATAAAAACAATTTCAGGTCAATGTCAGAAAAGCATCTACTTTTTTTGTATTTGGTACGAAACTGTTAAAGGACTCATCAAACGTCGCCCAGTTTCTTTATAACTCATACAATAAAGTTGATATTTTTCTGACATTGACCTAATATTGTACATAATCACGACAAATGCTCTTTAATACGAAGTTAGAAATACTTTAAAGTGTGATTATAGTGAGTAACTACATTGGGAAAAAAATATAAGGTACATACACTACAATATGCCGACGGAAAACAAATTATAAGCAGGGGCCTAAGTGGGACCGCTGAACGATCATAGTAAATTTCTTATTGAAAAAAAAAGTTATATGAAATTAATTGTAAGCATATGCCTACAATGCCACACTGGTGCTACGCCACTCACCGATAACGAACTCACATGAAAACCCGTCAAGAAATAAGGTTGTAAATATTAAAACATGCATGTCTTTGCAGCATATTATCACGGTATCTGTGTTTCAAAATAATATTTGTAAGTATTAATATAGGATTAAACACATTTTTAGGCAGTTAAGCTGCCTTATGCTACCACCCTAGATTTGTGTTCTTCCCACTAAATGGTGTAAAAAGTGCTATTGTTATTATCTAGCTGGCTAATATGTTATTAATAACTAATTGGGCACTTTTTTCATACTTTCAATTCTGGAATACAAAAAATATGACCAGAAAAACCTTAAATTATCGTCGAACTACCCAAAACTTTTGAAGTTGCACACAGGAAGTAGTGCTCAATAGAAATCCGTACGTAGTTTATCATCCCATGTGCTTTTGGCTAAGATGTCAAAGAACAATTGTATGAAATATTTCATCGCCGAAAATCTCTAATTACAAGTCGTTTACATTTCCCAAATGGCCAAAGGCGCAGGAAAATTGTTCTTGTACACCAAATCTCTATGATAGAGGAAATAAAGTTATATGTTGTAGTCTAAGTTGGCGGTAATTTTAACTTACACAAACATTAGGTAATTATATATATAAGTATTCTGATGTTTTAAAGTAAGTTTTGTTAATAATGATGTTCTTTTCGTTTAAGAAGATTGTGATTATTTTATTTCAATTAAATGTATGCACATTTAAATTCCTTTCTTTTATTATATTATCCCGTTTATCACTGACCTTGGCAGTTGTTGTTGTTTTTATGAATGAAAAAGATCGGAAAATCGACGTTGATGGGATATTTTAGGAAATGTGGACAACTCGTCCCTGAGACAAGTCGGACCGAGTCCACTCTGACCGTCTTAGAAGACAACTCGGACCGATTGTCAGATTTACTTAGGGTTCCATAAAATGTTAGACTAACATGTCTAGCGGAGTTATCAATTTTTCGTTTGTGCATTGGGGTCTATTTAGGGGTATTTTGAAGGGCCTAAATAAGGAAAGGGTTTGCTATAGAACCCTATGGGGATTTTATATTTTTCAATTTTCAAATGACTATTACTTGAAAACAGTAAGTGATAGACACACATGATCTTCAGTAATGATAACAGGACAATAGAGCAAATCAAATGAAATATAGGATGAGTCCCTGGGGGTCATCCCACCCCTTCAATTTGAAAATGTGTTTTTATCTTGTAAACGGTCGCGATCCCCACCCCTAAACCGTATATATACTTGTATGGGACAATAAAACAAATCAAATGAAAATAATTTGGGGGAGTCCCAGGTGTCACCCCACCCCTTCTGTTTGAGAACTTGTAAATGGTGGAGATCCCCACTCCTAAACCTAAACAATATTCATTTATGGGACAATATAACAAATCAAATGAAATATAAGGGGAGTCCCTGGGGGTCATCCCCTTCTGTAAAGAACTGTTAACGGTTGAGATCCCCATCCCTAAACCATACATAGTTTTGTATGGTACAATAAAACAAATAAAATGAAATATAGGAGGAGTCCACAGGGGGTCAACCCCACCACCTCCTGTTTGAAAACTTGTTAATGGTCGAGGTCCCCACCCTTAACCATACATATTCTTGTATGGTACAATAAAACAAATGAAATAAAATATAGGGGGAGTCCACGGGGCTCAACCCCACCCCCTCCTGTTTGAGAACTTGTTAACGGTCGAAATCCTCACCCCTAAACCATACATATTCTTGTATGGAACAATAAAACAAATCAAATTAAATATAGGGGAGCCCCTGGGGGGCCACCCCATCCCTCCTGTTTGAGAACTTGTAAACGGTTGAGATCCCCACCCCTACACCATATATATTCTTGTATGGGACAATAAAACAAATAAAATAAAATATAGGGGATTAGTCCATGTGGGTCTTCCCCATCCCTTTTCTTTTTGAAAATTTGCAAACAGTTGAGATTCCCACCCTGAAACCATATATATTCTTGTATGGGACATTAAAACAAATCAAATGAAATAAAGGGAGAGTCCCCTGGGGATCAATCCCCACCTTTTGAGAACTTGAAAACGGTCGAGATCCTCACCCCTAAACCATATATATTCCTGTTCGTCAACTCAAGAGTGGTTGAATGACACAGGGTCAATCTCCTAGGCGTCCCACATATGCATATCACTTTACTTGACCAAACCAATTTGTACTGGACTCTGCCCTATGTCAGGCGACCATGGGAATGACGAATTATAGGAGCTTTGTTTGGGAGACTTCGTAACAGTATCCTGTTACAATTATTTCTTGTTTATTATAGAATTTAATTGATGCAAGAAATAAGTCTAGGTTGAATTTACTTTAATTATTTTTTGAGTTATTTCTGGGCCTATAAGAATTTTCATTTAAGGCTTATTTTAAAGGAAACATATTTAAGATAAATTAGAAATAACTTTTGAAAATGGTAGGATTAGATGGCGGAAACATTAAGGTACAAACATTTTTTTTAACTTGTAATAGCTGAGATAAAAAATTAAACCAATTCTTCCACAATATTCATCTTAACTTAAGCTTCTGCCACGTTTTGCCTTGGGTTTTTTTAATTAACTGCCTATAGCGCCCTTGGTGCTTTGATTTCTAGAGGTTATTGATGTGTAAACTCGGGCGATTAACTCACAAACTGAATAAAAGTCCGAAGGATGTAAACTCGGGCGATTAACTCACAAACTGAATAAAAGTCCGAAGGACTTTTATGTGAAGTTTGTGAGTTAATCGCCCGAGTTTACACATCAATAACCTCTAGAAAAAATGTGTTTAATCCTTATAATTCTTAATTCAAATTTAGATAGTCGTTGTTTGTAATATTTTTTTTTATAAGTTTTTTTCCTTTTGTGGAGCACTAGCGTTCCATATATGGGCAATGCGCATGAATATATCAGAGTGAAATCGACACACAGGGAAGCTAATGTAGGTCATCACTTATTCTCGTAAAAGACAAAAAAGTAAGAATTAACAACACATTCTGCTAAATAATTTTGTTTTAAAACACATAAAGAAAAAATAATAGAACAACAAAAACGTTCAATGTAAATAACTGAATGTCTACAGTCAAGAGTCAAATAATCCGGATTTTTAAGCCGCGCCATCAACGTGTACACACGCTACACAACTACACAGCTCAAAAGTGTTACATGTTAGCTGAAATTGAAACTACAGTTGTGAAATACAGAATTTGCTGCAAATCCAGACATTTTGTGGTTTTGAAGATTGGACTGACTCTTTACTAGAACGTTCTGATTTGGCATATCGAAAGAGCGGAGTGGAGTTCGTTCGGTAAGTACAGAATGTCCAGTTTCTGTGTCTGTGACATTGGTTTGAATTGGAGAAATGGCGGTAGAAGTAGAAGGGGCAACTGGTACAAGTGCTGCTGATGACGAAGAATTACCCGTTGCTACATTGTCTAACACCGAACTAATTTTGTACTTCTGAACGGTGCTTGGTCTTCTGCAATATGATTTCAGACTTTCCTCACATTTATGGTCCGACATAAACATGATGCTCCTATCCGTTAAACCAGCATCACTCATGGCTGTAATAGCTGTAGATCTGAGTGAATGCCCTGTGTAACGTTTGACACCAGCATTTTTACATATGTCGGGCATTAAAGCAGAGACGTTTTTAACTTTCACAGGCGTTACATTATACCATGTTTTGTACATTGATGGACAGCGTAAGGCTTCTCGGCAGCATTGATTGAACAATGATTTGGCGGCTGGATCACACTTTGATAGAAAGTGCTTAATCGTAGTAAGAGGACAGGATGGAGAATTGGGTACGGCATACATTCTCTTATCTTGCGTTTCTTCTGTTGCATCATCTAGTCCACCCTGGTGTTTTTTTTGGTGTGTCTCGTGCGAAATTGACAGGAATTCAGATCTCCTTTCATCATGTTCAAATTTGAAAGAACTTATATTCAACTGATGATGGAATTCTACCCCACGGCTGACGAAATGAATTCCTAAAAGGTACCATACTCTGAAACGGAGTGCAACAGGGTCCTCTTTTCTCATAAGGTAGGTGTTAATTTTCATCAATTCAGGAGTTGATATAGTAGGGTGGTGTTGTGTAGGTCTTGATAAACCATTGCGCAAATTAAATTTGAGCTTGGCACTCAACATAGAATTTGCTGATTTAAAATCTGTGTCACGGACAATGTCAATGCTACGGCCAATATCTTTAAGATGTCTGTTTATAGCAGCACGTACATTTTTTAATGAATTTTTGTGATATTCCTGAGCTTGCTCTTCTGGCATTTTTAAAGCCCTTTTGGATATGTTTTGAGGTTGAGCCTCAGCATAAAATTGCCTCAAACTGCTGTTCAGACTGATAACAGACACAGTTTGAAAGTCCACAGTACTTGCGAGTCTTTCAGAACACCAAGCTGAAAAGTATTAATGTAAAAATATAAGTTTGATTACAAAAAAGTTCATCTGCTTATGTTAATTTTTATCTAAGATATATATGCATATGAGAAGATCATGTTTTAGGTTACTTTTATTGTTTGGTTGCTGTCTTATTAACATATAGGCTATACGCCCCATCTCCTTTCATTCATATTTTCTAAAATATATCTGTTTGGTTATTTCATTAATTAAGTCAAATAATACATTGTGTACACCAATCTCAAGTTTTGATTTTTTTTTACCCATGGTCAATGGGCGTAAACAATGACATCGAAAACAATCCATTCTTACTGTGAGGTTATGACATAAGCATTGTGATAGTGTTAGGAAATGAAGGGGAAAGAGCACAAAATAGAAAGTTGTCTATTTTTCTCTGTCCATTTTATTTAGTCAGGTAATAAACATTGAAATGTATAAGTTTGATATTATTTTATGTTGTGTTATTTCATGTTTTATGTTTTATTTTAGCTTGTTTTATTTCAAGTCAAGATTTAGATGAATCCACTCCTTTCTGGGAAATGGTCAAGTTTTGATTTATATTGTCTGTCAAAACGGATCATTGCCTGGGTAGGTTTGGTGGAAAAACAACAGCAAATTCAATCACTGTGTTTTTTAAAGATTTTTTTTATAGAATCTTACCATTAAAGACTCCAACTCCCCACTTTGTGTTCTTTTTTGTTGAGGCACTGTACTGATTTTGCTCTATTTCAAGCAGAGTGTCTGTGTCTAGATTTTTGAAACGTCTGGAGTTAGATGTATTTTTTGAATCCTGTATTAGTGCAGGTTCTTGGTGATGTTGTTGTACCTGGACATCAACTGTTTCAGCAAAAGTTGTGCTTGTTAGTGTTTCTGTAACTGTTTGGTCATTGTTGATGCTTGTTACAGCATGAAGCAGCATTTCGTCAAAGCCTTCAACTTCTTGGTGTATAATTTCGAAAAGGTCAACAACTTCATCAGCATCAATGTGTTCTGGCAGTTGTAATTCAAAAGTTATTGGAACATCTGGCAACGTAGATGTGTCAAAATCAGCATCAAGCTCCATTTTTTACAGAATTTTAGCAGACGATTTTTTCAGATGAATGGAAGGTCATGTGATTTCCGTATTTTTTACCAATTAAATAAATGATTTACAGCTATAATTATGAACTCCATTTTATTTAATTTTTACAACCACTAAAAAATATAAATTTATACAAGCCCGGTTATATTTACACGATTAGCGTTCGCGATTTAGAGCCGCCATATTGTTTACATTAGTTACAAAAATAGTTCCGGCAACACAGTCTATCGAAGTGTAAACCGAGAATAGAAAGTGGAATTGACCAATCACAGTTAACTATATGTAGATATGCTAATCATATAAGAATTATAACATCATATTTGAAGCATATTACTAGGATGACCTTCAAGAATATGAATGCTTGATTGGTTGATTGATTAGTTTTTAACACCACTTTCAGCATTACAGTGCTATTTCTTGGCGGGCAGTTTTTATTTGTGGAGGGAGGCGGAGTTTTTGTTAAGTAAAGTTTTATTTGATTATTTCTCCTATTTGCCTTTGAAAACATTTTTTTTAACTATTTTATGACGAATACCAAAGAAATAACCGTTTTAAATCCGACGTCGAATCCGCTCAAATAGTTTTTATGACAGCCAATGTGTTTTAGAACTATATACAAATAAAGTACGAATAGTACGAATACGTATACGAAAACAATACTTTATTAATCCAATTAAATGGCTTCCGAGCATATACATATATATATATATATATATATATAGTATTAATGATACAATATTTTTTAAGATATATTACACTGAAAATAAATGAATAACTAAATATCCTCCATATAAGATGGTGTTAAAAAATGTTAATAAAAACAGCAACACCGTGGCCTTAAATAGAATGCAGAAAAGACAAATACAACAATAAAACATCACACAGAAAACCAAAAATTGGGAAGCACGAGCCGAACAAGAATCGAGGATGAACTCAAGTGCTCCGAAAGGGAAGGCAGTTCCTGTTTCAATTGTGGAACCCGTCTTATTGCTCAAGCAAGTAACAATTCGGTGACAATCGCATTTCGTAATGCAACAATCAAGGAAAAGATGATCCGTGATCATCTGTTACACAGACTATCCATAGCGGTCATTCAAATCATGATAGCGCCCGTAAAACTGTACAATATAAAGATATATTAGATATAAAAAGAATGTCCAAAACATTTACTAGAAATATATTTGAGATGTGATCTTTTGAAAATGTATTATACACATGCATATATACACGTCGTTTTAATAGAAACAATGAAAATAGGCTAGAAACTTTTGTTTAAAAAACTGATGTTTCATATGGTCTCCAAATTCTCAAAAATTCAAAAGAAGTCTCGTTCTGATATTGTCTAAAGACAATTGATCATCACTATTGTTTTGTGACATATCAAATACAGAGACATCACTCCATATTAACCGAAAATCTGTTGGAATGTCTTCGATGCAAATATCCAGTGCAACAATTATAACTTTCAGGAGAGAACGACACGATTTATCTTCCTTTGCTTGATCTATTTCGTAAGCGGCAAATGGTTTGGACATGAAATCAGAAGTCACAACAAATATGATATGACGGCTGCTAGATATCGCATGAGCAATTTGTTCATAGATTGACTTTCCACCAACAAAATTTCTATTTTGTAAAGTGGTGATACAACAGCTTTTGAATCGTATAGAATTGAGTTTCAAATATCTTAATCCAGGTCCAAAAACTGGGTGTCCGTACAAATCATTACTCAAGTTTCTTAATTTTATAGCCGGGTAAAATGGCGTTCCGACTATATGGGAATTAAGAAGGAATATTTCGCTCCTTAAACTTTTATTTTAGCAGTCCGGCAAGACCGAACAACAAACTCCAAACCAAATGTCAAGTAACATACAAACAATAACAATATATATAAGCACAACCAATTAAAGGATTAAGAAGATTAACATATGCCAAATAGAAATGACAATAGATTAGAAGAGTAATTAATGTCCGACACGTATAAGTAAATTATTGTCTAAACTGTTACAGAGAATAAATAATTAAATGAATAGAGTAAATGAATTTAAGTCCTTTGTCCAAGATTATGAAACATAATCCGTGTGAAACACTTATGCCTAAATTTACGACAAAGTTCAGACAGTGTTCCCGCCTGCCCTAAATAGAAGGGCGGCCCGCCCTTGGTGCCCTTACCCCCGCCCTTCTGCCCTCCAAAGTAAAAGAATGTACCCCTCTGCCTTTTCAAAAAAATAAAATTTCAAAATTTCATGCCTACTGGCGTTTCCGGTAAAATTGTTACCTGATTGTGTAACACTAATTAACTGACAATGGGATTAAGTTAAATACCTAGTGCTTTGGCAGTTTTATCACCTTTGTTAATGATTGTTTACTGCTAATTAGTGGATTTAAGATAATTGAACAAATACTAGATATTTAATACAGAATGAAATGTCCACATGTTATCCATTTGTTATGTTTATGTACAGCATGTACACCTGAAAAAATTTATTTCAGTAGGCATAACATAAAAAATAAAATCTTAAACAATTTTAAAGGCAAACATAGTTTTGACTTAATTGGTAAAAAATGTTTTGTTTCATAACCATCATGTAACCATCATGTGACCATGAGTATGAAATTTAAAGAGGAATCAAAGAAATTTGTACTTTGAACATAACAAGATTCACTTCCTGTTTCTAATACTTCTTGTATTTTATAATCCTCCTGACATAGGAGCACTCAACAAATTTTTTTTAACAATGATGGAGAAAAAAGTAACTGTTTATATCTTCTGCAATATATTATTGCATCAATATAAAATATGATCATCTCCTGTCTCACCTGTTATATTTATAAAACTCCTTACTGAGGAGCACTTTGGTGTGCACTTAAAAATACTTTTTTGTAACAATTCAAATGATAATAAATAACTCTCAATAACATATATACTATATGTTTGAAAAAGTAATTTAAATGTAGATAATTTAATTACATTCAACATTCAATTTTGCATGTATAACTCCATCTTTCAAAACTACTTGTTCATTTTGGTATAAGTTATAAAACATTGAAATTTCTGATGATTATTTTCCATACCAAATGTGCAAGTTTGTTTAGATTAAGATCAAAATGATATGCTTTGCTTCATGGTATAATAATTTGATGAAAAAAAATTCTTACTGGAACCAACATCAAGAACATATTAATTTCTGAATATGGTTTAAATACAACTAATGTTCTCCAGCTGAGCCTAGCAATATTCAAGGTAATTTATACACTGTCCAACATTGCCCTTAAAATCTGGGTTATAACGCTAAAGTGCCCTTTCAGACAACTAGCACCCTTCTGCCCTGAGATTCAAGCTGGAACACTGTCAGAATAATAAAATAAATGCAAAACAAGAATATACATTAAAACAATTGAATTCATAAAATATTGTTTAAAAACTAATTTCATTGCACAGTCCAAATTGTCCGGTCATATATTCCCGCGGCCCTTGAAGACACGACCCGGGTTTTACTGTTCATCTAAAATTATTCCGAAAGTTTCTTCTGTGGTTGTGGCGTCCTCTGTAACGATAGTTTTGGTTTGAATAGTTATCTTCTCTTGTATTTTTCCTAAAATTGTCCAATCTCGAAAATCACTCGGTCGTGCCTGAGTCTTACGTTATCTATGAATTCCTTGTTATATTCTAAGGTTTGAAAGAAGTCCATCAGTTCTATGGTATTAAGTTCCGCACAAGGAAACATTGACATAGCTTTCTGTTCTTTGAATTTTTTCATTCTTTCTGCGTCACGACGTAACTTGGATTTCGATTTAACCTTAACAACTTTCACGTCCGGTTGTCTGTGAAAATTACACATTCTGGCGTAATGTCCAAAACTTCTACACTTATAGCAAAATGACGTTTTTGCTATACATTGTCAAAAATGAAATTGATTGTTCACAGTCTTTCCACAAAACTTACATAGGTGGTTGTCCATATGTTGAAAATTTCTTGTCTGAAAGGTAGTTCCATGATCAGACATCTGGTATCTCCAGTCTCGGCCAAAATTTCTGGTTCTCGGCGTATCCATTTTTCTGTTTGCTGGGGGATCAGCTTCACAGGTAGAACAAGGTATCCGATAGATGCGTTGCCCGGATGTCCTTACACCAGATATAGCCAGGTAAAATGGCGTTCAGGCTAAATGGAAATCAAGAAGGAATATTTCGCTCCTTAAACTTTTATTTTAGCAGTCCGGCAAGACCGAACAACAAACTCCAAACTAAATGTAAAATAACATACAAACAATAACAATATATAAAAGCACAATCAATTAAAGAATTAAGAAGATTAACATATGCCAAATAGAAATAACAATAGATTAGAAGAGTAATTAATGTCCGACACGTATAAGTAAATTATTGTCTAAACTGTTACAGAGAATAAATAATTAAATGAATAGAGTAAATGAATTTAAGTCCTTTGTCCAAAATTATGACACATAATCCGTGTGAAACACTTATGCCTAAATTTACGACAAAGTTCAGAATAATAAAATAAATGCAAAACAAGAATATACACTAAAACAATTGAATTCATAAAATGTTGTTTAAAAACAAATTTCATTGCACAGTCCAAATTGTCCGGTCATAATTTTATAATCCGTTGAAATACCTCATCTGGATAAAACAGATACCCTCTTTTATCTGATGAATCCATATTTAAACTAAAATCAAGGTTGATAATATTTCGTATATTTGTCAATATAAATAAACCATCGGTCGATATATTTAGTGCGTTTCCGGCTAACGATACATTTTCCAGACTATTCAAGCCATTAAAGCCTTTGGGTTGCACGGTGTGTATTTTACTGTTGTCAAGCTCAAGTTTTTTTAAATGCCCGTATCTCGCAATGATTTATTCAAAATAACACACAGGTTGTTTTCACTCAGATCCAAGGATTCAATGTCTATTGGTAAATCTTGCGGAATACCTGTTAAATTTTGAGTGTGAAGTTCCAGTGGGAAGAATAAATGCAGCCAGCAATAAACTTTCATATTTCCCTGTAAGGAAAAGATAAATAGCATTATTTTTTTGAGTAATGAAAATATTTTAAATTGAAAAACAAAATTTTAAGTTTATGATATAGTTTCTTAAAAAATCAAATTCCAATAAACTGTAGTATTTGACATCTTTTAAATTTTGACACTGCTATATCACGTACCGTACGTATCATTGCCATCGTCTTTGTAGACTTCAGACGAATGACAAAGAGCAAGGAATCGCTCCTGCTTATATACCACAATGGTAGCCGTATCATTCTTGAAGGAGGGGTGTTCTTCCAAAGTGCCTCATTACTCGTACTAGAGTTTCCACTGGAACACCCCTTCACATTTGACCTGACCCAAGGTTAACCCACCAAATATCTTATTCTTTTCTATGTTTTATTAAAGTATATACAAATACATGAAATAAGGCTTCTGCCGAACTGTAACTAAGGTAAAGTATCGAACCTAAGATACAACATCATCACATTACCAATATATCGACGTTCATGTACATGTATACATCAATTCAAACTACATACATGTACGCTTACGTCTCAAAGCCGTTATACGTGACTGAGTAGGTTGATATGTACCGATTATCAGGTTGTCTGATATCGTAAAATATCAGATGAGAGTCACAATATGAAGCTTTTTGTCGAGTGAGCGCAGCGAACGAGTTCAAAAAGGCTTCATATTGTGTCGAGCAGCTGATATTCTACATTATCAATATGCAGACAACCAGATAATCGATTTATCGGGTTGTATTTGCGTAATTTGCATGATAGAAACAAATGTTTTCTTTGTTTTACCAGCAAACCGGAAGACGTCTTTATAAGTTCGGGTCAAACTTATTAACGTCGGTTCATACATTATGACGTTTTTGATATGTCCGGGTCGAAGTTATTAAGGCCGGGTCAACGTATTTGACGTCACAAATCCGTGATATGCAATTTTATTAAGAGCAGAACAGAGTGATATAGAAAGTGGGACGACCGATAAAGGCGAAGGGAAGGACAATACACACGGATTATGTTGACGGCATTTTTAAGTTAAAATTTGGAATGAAAACAAAATCCAATTGATGTGCCTGGTAACACAAAAATCCTACTATCTGTGACAGAAAAATGGTTTATAAGTACCAATTATCAGGTTGTCTGCATATTGATATTGTAAAATATCAGCTGCGAGTCACAATATGAAGATTTTTGTCGAGTGAGCGCAGCGAACGAGTTCAAAAAGGCTTCATATTGTGTCGAGCAACTTGATAAGTTTTTTTACATGTTTTGTTTTTTGAAAAACTTTGTGTGTAAAAATAGTCATATAAACCAACTATGAAAATGAACTAATTTGCATCTTAAAGACAACACTGACATACATGTAGCTACAATAAACCCTATAACATTTTGATGTTGGATCAGAAAGTACTTCTCATTATTTTCTTATAAATTCAAAACTTTGAATTTCCCAAAATTAATTTATGAAAATGGCCCTGGTGTAAAGTAAATTCAAGGGAATGTGACCCTACCACTTTAAACATGATTTCAAAATTTAATGTTCAGAAATAGATAGTTTGTATCAATGGAAACAATATCACAGAAATGGTAGAGAAATAGGTAAACTAAAATAAAATACATAATCTTGAATTTGATTCATTCTTCCGAAAAAAAAAACACTAAATGTTGCTGGAATCAATGTTTATCCACATTTACACAGTGAATTTTAACATTGTACTAGTAAATAAACAAATAGCTCAAATAGATTATAAGCCTATTAGAGTAACATGATTTAATGCATTAAAGTCCTCTTTTAATTAAACCTATGTTATGTAGTGCGGTTGAATCCGGTTCAACATCGGGCTATTTCAGGTTATCAGGGTGTAAGGTCGGACCTGTAACATTGTTTTTTGTTTATAGTTGTAATAATTGTTAGATGATAAATTAGATGTACAGTTTGAAAGGACTTGTCTTATTTACTCCCCGTCAAAGGCAAGATTATATAACCTAACTGAAACGTTCTTATTTTCAATGGGATTCTGTTATTGAAATAACAAAAATCATGCTATTTCTTTTAAAAACCATCAACTAGTAAGGTTTCTTCAATTTTGAAATTCGACATTTTTTAGAAATGATCAATTTCCCGAAAATGTGAAAATCGTTTATTTTTGGAAAAAGAGGGAATTCCCCTTTTTACACCGTCCAATCAAAATTGTCTCGTTTACATTCACAACAGTAAATGACTTGAGTTGACGACATTAATTGGTGCGTCTGGACAGGTAAAGTAACACGGTTACCATGTTATGCAAGCATAGATAACATGTACGAAAAAATATATTTATTTGAAAACAAAAAGTCTAGTTGAAAAAACAAAGAAAGCTACGACTAGATCCGTTCGTGTTCTGAAGAAATGCGTATGCGGATGAAAAATGGTCAGAAATTAAAAACTAAAGACAAACACCCACATAAAATAAGAAAATAAATAAACAACCAAACAAACAAACAAACAAACAAACAAACAAACAAACACAAAATGTTATTGTTAATTGTGCCCATTATTGTATTCAAACTTGAGAGTCCCCTGTCCTCGGTTTCAGAACCGTTTTGAAAAAGGATTCAAGTTTACTTGTATAGTGTCTGGATCATAGGGACTTGACTTCAGGTCCTATATATAGCCCGTTAATCGTCTCCGTGCATTAAAAAAAAAAAAAACGTATGCCCTACTATTCACTGGATCCAACTGGATATTTCTTTTTAAATGCACGTAGACGATTAACGGGCTATATATCTGACCTGTAGTCAAGTCCCTATGGTCTGAATGTATCAAGTTGGCGTAATGATACATATGCGATTTAGACTATATCAATTAACTCTATAAACTGTGTATTTATAAAAAATAAATCAAAATAACTTCATCTCCAAATGTAAAAGAAATGTTTCCCAATGTAAAAGAAACGAATGTCTTCTTCTAATTTTTTGGCAACTTTTTGCACAATCTCCCTTCTAAAAGTTTGTTTTTTTTAATTTTCTTTTTGTCCCGGTTGGGTGTGCGTGCGTGCGTGGGGAAAATAATCACATAATTCATTTAATCAACTTTTCCTAGGTACTGTTCTCAACCCAGATACCAGAAATATTGCACCTATTTAGTTTGAAGTTAGGCAAGTGCTATTCCAAAGTTTTAACCTACTTGTATGGCATGTTTTGAGGAATTTGTTTTACCATGCATTGCTTCAATCTTTCGGAATTCGTTTTTTTTTTTCAGGAAAAAAAAGAAAAAAAACACCAATTGGTGTATAAATCAACTCCTACAATGTACTACATCCTTGAATTTTCACACAATAATAACACATACATTGCAGTTATGCACCTTCTATATTTAAATTGTTTGACGATTTTTACCCAATTATCAAGACCTTTAATCAGCAAATTTTTTAAAAGATATTTTAACATTTTTTTATCCCAGATCTTTTGGAACTTCACAAACTTATTGAGGCTGTGCACCTTTCATTATCGAGTTGTTTAAAGATTTTTTTCCATTTCTCCATTTTATATTTTAATATCTATTTAATCTTTGGTAAAGACAATTCTCCACTGTTTAAAAAAATGTTCTGCACAACCCGACCATTTGAATCTTTGATCCATTTTTCTATTCATAAATTATGGTAATTTATTCTAAATTTTTCTTAATAAAAACTTTGAACAAAACAGGTAATTTTCAGTTGCTTATCAACGATTTTGAAAGGGGGCAAAATAGGCAACGTTAGGAGTTGGGCATTTTAAAAATCTATGCATTTAGCATATATGTAGCTTCATAAGCCCTCCCCCCCCCTTTAAATCCACCTCTGATTCTATTCTGAAATATTTATTCCCCATGTCATTGTTTACTGCTGTAGCTACTGAAACATCTGTATATATCTGTTTAATAGTTTATTATGGTTTTTATATTTAATTGTAAATGCTTAAATTTTAATATGATAGATCTCTTATTGATTAAGATATTTTTTGTGAGCAATATTTTAATTTGCAATGTACATTGTATCTATATCAAACCCAATTCCCATAGCACATGTTTTCCCCGTGAAATAAAGGGAACCACGTCTATTTGTATACCTGGATGCATAATCTTGGCTTGCAGATATATTTATTTAATTTTATTTATATCAATTATATCTATAAATTGTGTATTTATAAAAATAATCAAAATAAACTTAAATTCCCTTTGTTAAAAGAAATGAATATCGTCTTCAATTATTTTGCACTTTTTAGATAATCTACCTTCTTAAAGTACTTCTATGTATTTGTTTAGGCCGGGTTGACGAAGTCCCAATCCGACATAAAATATTGTGATGACAAGTGGGCGTACGGGCGTGCAGGGGAAAAGTAAGTAACTAATTTGTGTAATCGAATCCTCCCCCAGTTCTCAACCCAGATACCAGACACTTCACAGAAAAATGCACATATTTTGACGTAATACAAAGCTATTATAGAATTGGGAACTTAAGATAAATGTCTCGTAGGGAAGCGGAAGTCCGAACGCATCTACGTTGGCCATTTCAGTATATTTTGTCATTCGGAATATCTCCGATTTTCTTTTTTTTTTTTTTTTTGGATCACCTGCATTAACCAGATATGTCATTTGTAACGTCAATGTGACGTTATGAACATGTCATTACTGATAAAGTTGACCAAAATGGCTATTGAGACTACTAATTTTGACCACTCAAATTTGACCTTTACTCTTACAAAAACGGATGTTTTTTTTCTTAAATAAATGTTAGACGAAGGGTAGGACTGAATATAAAAGTAAGAAAATATGATATGATTGCGAATGAGACAACTATCCACCAGAGACTATATGACATATGAAGTACATATATTTAAATGTTAAAAATGTTAATGTTGTATGCAACAACCGAAGGAAGTCCTGGTATTGTGGTTAGTTTACAGTCATTTCTAGGCTTCGGTCAAGATATTGAGCATATCTACATGTATATTTGACCTTCGACGTTTGTGGAAGTGCATGTTAATGTACATGTATATGAATGAATCTGCGCTGGTTGTTTATATAATGCTTATGCACAGCAATACCGCTATACACTCTTAATTGATACAGAATAAAATATGTCAACATTATTATTTTTAAAACAATTTCATGATACTCAGTAGTTAGTTACTCCATAAGTATCTTCAAACTGTACCGGATTACTTACAAACCTTTGATAAGGGGGGAATAATTGAGTCAAATACAAGGTTTTCAAATACAAATCGGAATTCAGGCCTTTCCAGTCATACGAGGTTGCGAACAAAAGGGTCGAGGTCGTTTTTAGTAGTACAGGTAATAACACTTCTGTTCCGAGATAGTTAGTTTTCCGTGTTCGATTTCATTTTACATACAAACGACACGTGATGACGTCAGAAATCTACGCAATGTTGAAATCGATACAACGTCGCTAACTGATTTATGACATCATCTAAAGGTAGGTTTTTATGAGGATAAGCGGGTAAGCATACTAGCACAATTTGAAAGAAAGTTTGCCGCGTAAATCTATTTAAATTGTTCCTTTCAGGCTTTTGCTTAATTCCCTTTATGTGAAATACGAATGCTATCAATGATCATGATGTCAATTATGTCACTTTTCAAACTCCACATTGAAACAACAACTATCTCGGAACTCTTCTATACACTGTACTATAATACACCAGAAACCACATTGAACATAGCTATATGTAAAGACTAACAGTCTAACACATCTTTTGTCTTACTTACAGCGTCTTCAGATCTTCATTTTAATCACAACAATGGAGAAAGCAAGTGTTACAGCGAAACATGTCAATTTTGTTGGCAGGCCTATGAAAGGTATTGGAGTAGGAGAAGTGCCGGGGATTGGTAATAAATCGAAAGTCAGCTTTAGTAGAAGGGGAATAACTGAAGTAAGTATAGATAAGTTTTGTATCTAATGACTAAGCTGCTTTGTAGCAACTAAGTTCTGCCTTCTGAAATTTTCTCTCTATTGGCATAACTGGTACGCATTAATAATAAAAATACTGTAGAGTCATTTAATTTCGTGCGTACCAATTTTCGTGGATTGAGGAAAACTAACAGGTTCGTGGATGTTTAATTTCGTAGTTTTGGCAAAGTCTGTAATTCGTTGAACATTTAAATTTGTGGTTCCCCTGTACCCACGAAATCCACAAATATTGGTATAATGCAACGAATATTAATGAATCCACAGTCATGTGAAAAGGGAGAAGATACACTACACTACACTACACTATACTTCTACACCATTATACAGAAGTTTCCTTTTTAAAGGTGGTACATAACACTACAGAGAGAATTCTGTAAAAATCAGCTGAACGTTTTATTGTTAAGGAAATATAAAGCTACACAATGATCAAAATAAGTGTTTGTCAGACTGCTATATATCCAATGAAATTTTTCCGATAAAGTGTGTGGTTCAAGATTTTTGAATTTTTTATATTTTTGTCAAAGGGTCAAAGTGAATTTTTTGTCAAAATTTTATAAAAAATAAACGAGCCAAATTAATTTTACTCACGGTGTTTGGTACCACCTTAATCAAATGGTTGAATGAAAAAAAAATGATAGCAATTTCATTTGCTGCAACTCATATAAAGCCTTCTTATACAATTACACGGTAAGTATGCTAGATGGGTACCCCCATAGTCTTTCTTTTCTATTATATACACTTACGTCCGGCTACATTTCATTTAAAAGAGAGAAAAATGTCGTCACCTAGAAAATATAGTTTGCTTTAGATAAATAAAAAAAACTGATAATACTACGTCTACGGAAATATCCCATAGGGAACTGGCTTAAGGTAAATCTAATTCCCTTAAAACGTTTCTAGATTTGGTTTTTTCAGTTAAACGCAGGAAACTATAAAATTTACGACACAAGAATTTAGTTACCTATTGATATTTTCATTTTATTGGACAGTGACGTTCCTTTGGTCCTTTAATACGATTTTTATATATCCCAACTCGTTTGTTATGCCCGTGTCTGAAGTGACGACTTACATTTAAATGAAAGTAATCTATGTATATCTGGTAAGTAATAAAGTCGTGGATTTCGTTACCACAAATTACGTAAAATTTTTTCTTAACTCTTTATAGATACAAAAGTTTCGACCTGTAAAAACCTTATTACAGACGGGAACACCAGATTTGTACACCACTGTTGTATATAGAGCCCGTAATTTTAGATACGATTCATTTAAACTCATCGATTCTTTGAATGAATTATTCTGAAAGGTTACCAATTTAATACTGTACTAAGATCCTTGAATATTTTCTCTATCATGTAAAAAAACAACTTGGTTTTTAATAAAGTAAAACATAGCTAAATATGTATTGCTATACTGGTATGAACACGTTGCTGCACAAAATGAAGTCTAGAAGAAAAAAATCTATATCTTTATACTAAGGACGAGCCATAAGAAACAGCACAACGAATGAAGAAAGTGGTAAAATTCTGCATTATGATTCAACTGGTACAACTTGATTCATGCACTACCATAAAGTAATTAGCTCTGAATCGTAAAAACGTGCAACAATAGATTCGCATTCGTGCCATTCAAGCATTATCTTGTTCAGTATATTTGTAAAATTGTCGCAAATTGATATATTAAATTATACAGTAGTAAATTATTAAGCCAGAGTCTGACGAAGCCGCATTTAATTCAGCGAGTAACAATATTTTGTCAGGTGTCACTAAATTAAGTTTTGGAAAGATTTTCTTAATTTTCTTTCATTGTGTGTTAGAGTCTTCAACGGCCGAGGACTGTTTCATAAAATTGCATGTTTTTCTTTAAATTTAAGCACAACAGCTTTTTGGTCAATGTTTAATACGTGATATGAACAGGGTAAGGTGTAAACATTTTCTTGAGACATTTGGATTAAACCAGAAGCAACAGACTGATGCATTCAATGCTTTCAAAGACTGGGTCGACCAACATCTGTAGAAAAGAAAAGTATACAGCTATCACGAACTATATTTAAGTTTAGATTGATATATAATCAATTAAACATTGATCAATAAATCAACAAATGTTATACTGTACATGTCCAAATCAGGAACCAATTCAAGGTCCTCCATGAAATTTGTGTTCTTAGAAATAAAAGATTATGAAAGACCTATTGTATGTTCCATATGATTGATGTATATTGGCTTCTAAAATAACATTACTACAATATTAAATACAAGGAGATGTGGTATGATTGCCGATGAGACATTCATCCACCAAAACTCAAATGAAGTGGATGTGACCAATTATAGGCAACCATACGGCCTTCAACAATGAGAAAAACCCATACCGTATAATCGTCTATAAATGGCCCCGACATGAAAAATATGAAACAATTCAATTGAGAAAACCAACGGCCTTATTTACAACAAAACAATTTACGAAAAACAAATATGACAGACATGAACCAACATCAAGCACCTGACTTGGGACAGGCATATACAGAATGTGGCGGAGTTAATAGAAATAAGAAGATGTGGTATGAGTGCTGTTTGTGAGGGTCAACCCTACCCTAACAGCTTTCTTCACTTTATTTTCAAATCTCTTGTACAATTTTATTATTTTTTACAATACGTCATCTGACGATATTTTATAGGCTTTTGTCTCTCCTTGGTTTGGTTGAAAAAGCGAGACTAGGCGAAATGTACTAGGCGGGGGCGGCGGCGGTGGCGTCAAAGATGTATTAGTTTGTTATTAGGTCTGTTTAAAGTCAATAATATTTGGTATACAGATGTATTCGTTAATTTTATCACTCGCTAACGCCCGAGAAAAAATTGGAATATTACGGCCCAGGCCATGTGAAAATTTCCAACAAATCTATGGCTTGCAGGAATTACTTCTTAAATGAAGGCTTTCGACAGGAAAACAAATGTATGATTGATTGATTACTCGATTGATTGATTGATTGATTGGTGTTTAACGCTACTTTAAGCACTATTGTGTTATTTCGTGGCGGTCAGTTTTAATTGGTGGAGGAAGCTGGAGTGCCCGGAGAGAGACGCATAACGATCCTAGTCAATTAAAATTGGAGTCGAGCATACCTGCAACGTGTAGGATTCGAACTCATAACCTCAGTGTTGACAGGCTAGAGATACAGTAGTGCGACTACTTAGACCACTCGGCCACCGAGGCCCTACAAATGTATGAAGTTTCATTGTTATGTGTAGTTTCCCAGTCTGATCAAGAAATACTTAGATGCGCCTTTCCACAATCAATACCACTTCATTGACTCTCGAGGCCATTATATTGGAAAATCCAAAACCTGATACATCCGGACAAGAAATCAAAGCTTTGCACGAGGGAGATATGTTCCTTTAAAAAATATACGTATTTTCATGCTGGTAACGAAGTACTAGCACTGAGCTGTCAATACTTCTGGGACTAACAGTCCACTATCCTAGGTATCGGCCCAGGTGTTGTAATGATAATTATCACATGCATCAAATTAGCTACAATGTATGACTGGGTACGACAGAATGATTTCTTAAGCTTTTCTCTTGCTTTTAGTCACTACTAGAATTTATTTTTATGATATTGTTTATTCATGGATAATTTTCGAACGCACCCAATATGGAGGCATACATCCGGAAAATGTGCTACTGAAAAGTTACTGAGCTGGTGTATTTTTGACCTCAATGCAACTATAAAGGTAGCCAAATAACATATAAAACAAACATTACAGGAGAAACTATCAAAATAAAACGTATCATCCGTTGTCAAGACCGAAAAAATTGCATGTATGGATTAGAAAATAGCCAATAACCAAAAATGAGTGGCGCTAAAAATAAAGCAACACCGACCCTTAATATGGACTCGAAACAAACAAGCTTCGTGTGCGATCCGAACACATTTCTCATTTGGAGAAGAGTTTTCTTGATTAGATATTTTCAAATTCTAGGTTCCAAGGATAATGTAGTAGTGAAATGGCAAGATTTCGACAAGAAAATGAATGTTCTAACTTTGCATGATGAAGAGCAACCTTTCGAACGCAAACTTCCAAATAAAGACTTGTTTAAGTCGGTAACTGAAATAAACCTAAATAGTAAGAAACTATTTGTAGTCAATCTGTATTACACCACAAATAAATGTCATATACAAGGAACTAAATCTAAAGTATGGGTAGAACAGGAATATGAAGTTTTGAATAAACTGGTCCAAAGTCTTGCATGTATTATAAATTCCAAGGGAAATAATCCAGAGACTGACAATTTTATTTCTGAGATAACATTCCCTTAATTTCTAGTTCCTGAAGGGGAAGCATTGAATAACTCACAAACTTTATTAAAGTGTGTAGATGAATACGAACAAAATGAAATATTAGTTGATGATGCACATAATGCAAAAAACACCTCTGTTATAGAGAGTGCTATCAGTGAAAATATACAGGGTGTCTCAGAACAAAATGAAGAAGAGAAATTAACAGAAAACAAGGTAAACTGTAATTGCCAGAAAGATATCCAACAACTTCAAAACTCACTCCACAAAATAGAGCAAATACTTGTTGAAAAGTCCAATACTGAACTATTAGTATTACAAAAATCAGAACATATTTTATTACAATTAGAAAATATAAACACTAAGCTGGAACAAAAAGAAGAAAAGGCATGTATGATTGAAAACATACAAAAAGACCTAAAATCTGAAATTAGCAAAGTTTCTGCAGTATTTCAAGATAAGAAGTCACTTACTGTAGAAATATCAGAAGATTATATGGATAAATTAAATGAAAGTCTAAGTCAGATGGCCACTAATCTAAAACTAGAAACAAATAAAATTAGCTCACAGCTAACAAAAGATGCTTTAGAAATATTGAAGGTCAGTGAAGAAAATACTAAGAAAATAATTACGGCTGTAAACGACAACACAGATTGTGAATCTTCAGATGATGAGGATTCTGACAGCAACCCATCATCAACTGAGGTAACATTTGCAAAGAACAAGGAAAAACATATTCATACACATGATTCAATTGAAAACCAACTATCTAAACAAAAGGATAATGTTGACAAAACTACTAAAGATGAACTATCTGACAAACAAGATTATCAACCAATCTTAAATGACAAAGTTTCTCCATTCAAACAAACAGATAGAAATTTTGATGTAGATTGTTGGATTATTGGAACTTCTGTTGTGAAAGATTTGATAGCAAGAAAGATTTACAGAAGTAAGAGAGTGCGTATTACAACACTAAAAGAAAAAACTATAAGAGGAGCTAAAGCCTTCATTAAGACAGGTAAAGTCTCTGCTGCAAATATCCTACTTCAAGTTGGATCCAATGACGTTGATTTTGATTATGATATAGAGAATGTTGCAAAAGAAATGAGAGACTTAAATTCATTTTGTAAATTGTCTGTACCAGGAAGTAAAATTTTGGTAGGGGAAGCACCACCCCACTTTTACAGAAATCAGGTGGAGAGATGTAACTATGAAACAAAAAGATCACAATTCAACACTTATCTTAAAGAAATGGAAAGAGAATTAAATATTGTAATTATTGAACATAGTAACTTGACACAAGTAGACTTTGAAGATGGTATTCATCTTTCTAGGGAAAGTGGCGTACCTATTTATTTCAGGAATATCAAAGAAAAGCTAAATACTATTCTGGGCATAAACTACTTGCATGAAACTCAACCCAGACAACATGGACAAGTGCAGGGTAACAAATATCAAAGACAATGAAACCAAAATCATAGACATACAGAAGACCAGGAATTTTATGACCCAAACAGAGACAATAATAGAAGAGGGTACAGAGAAAACTACAAACGATACAATCAAAATGTTAGACATAAAGACAATGAGTATAATAGTAGACCGAGGTATGATATCGAAAACAGTCCTACATATAACCAAGGAGGAAATCATATGAATAATCGTCTAGCACCATTCCAGGAAAACCATTTCTTTCAAAATCCTAGACAGCAACCTGACAGTTACATGTATATGCAAAATAGACCACAACAAAACAATGACAACAAAGGCAACCCGTTATTTGAAAGACGAGATATGAACAACAATTTTGAATCGGATACAAAATCCTTGATCATTCAGTTGCTTACTAAGCTACAAAATTAAGTTGACAAAATTTTCAGAATTTAGATGTTAATTTTTCAAGGAGAAAAACAAGCTTAAAATTTGCGTTGTTTTTTGTTTTTGTTTGTTTGTTTTTTGGTTTTTTTTTAAGAGTAATCATATGTTGGACCCTTTAAATCCAAAGTCAAAAGATTTTTGTTTTTGTTTAAAAAAGAATAGAAGAAAATTTTATTTAAGTTAACACACTTAATATCACAGTGATTCTTTTACAGGCTTGACTGTTATGCCTCGATAATTGAGACTTAATTGAAACTCATTTACTACATATGTGACTCAGGCAGAGGTCAAATGAACAGTATATAGATTTGATTGTTATGATTCAATTTTTTTGTTTTTGTTTCAAGAATATTCTATTTGTTCGATGTTAAATTTTCAATTATTCATTTGTATATAATTTGAGTATGGTTAATTATATTAATGTAAATACAGTGATATGAAATATAGTGTCAGAACTCTTAACTGCAGATTGTTGAATTTTACATCAATGTTTAACGAAATGGAAAATATATACTTTTAATTGCATATCACAACTGATAAGTAGCAATTGCAAATTACAAAATTCTTTTATTATTTAAAAAAGAAAAAAAAAGAAAGAACGGAAGAACTGATAATTAGAATAAAATGTTTAATTTCTCAAAATAGAGTGTTGTTTGCAACTACAAAGTAAGAGCCAGATTAATCAAATTGATTTGAAAACAGCATTTTTATTTATATTTAATATATTTGTTTTCTTAATTATTTTCAGTAATAATTGATAAATTTTTGTAGAAAAGATGAAAATGCAATTTATTATAGAAGCCCACTATACTACAAACACGATAACAAAGTACAAGAAAATAGGTATTTCATAATATGTTATAAATGTATTAACAGTCATATATTAAGATGTATATATATATTTGTGGTATCCTCTGAATACCAATACTATTTCTGACAATCTCAAGTATTTTTATTATTGTTACAGTGTATTAGTTTTTTGTTTTTTTTTTTCTAAAGGGAGATAATTCAAATTGATTACCTCCCCTAGGCTACTTCTCAGCCCACATGTTATTATTTTCTTTCTAATATTTCTAATATACTTATAAAAGCTTTATACAACACAATATATTTGAAGTCATATAAAAAATATTTGTCAAGAAATTAATAAGGCCTACATGAATAAAGATTAAAATTTGAGGGATCTTTTTTCACCAGCTCATAACAATCATTTCACACATCATTTCACACATGTCATCATTACAAAGAGAACTAACTGTCTCATCATGGAATGTCCGTGGTCTTGGGGATAAATACACTGACGATTTAGTTATTGATACTATCAAATCTGATATAAATGTTATATTAGAAACATGGAAAGGAGAGAATGCTGAAACTCAAATTGAGAATTTTGTTTCTATTTCAAAGTGCATAAAAACACATAAAAAATCTAAAAGACACAGCGGCGGAATTATTATGTACATTAAAAAAGAAATTTTCAAGGGAATAACTAATTTATCTAAAGCATCTACATCTCCAAATAGAATATGACTTAAACTAGATAAGTCCTTCTTTGGATTTGAGAAAGATTTATTTTTATGTGCTGTTTATATTCCCCCTTATAATTCTACTCATTTAGATGATGATTTTCAGAACTTAGAAAATGAAATAGTTAAATTTTCAGTTAAAGGTGAAATTGCATTGATAGGTGACTTTAATGCTAGAGTAAGTGATCACACAGATTTTATCAATCAAGAATCATATGACTCCCATGTTTTACAAAATATTTTACCACCCAACTATGATGATGATATATTTGTCGAAAGAAATAGTCAAGACCAAACTTTAAATTGTCATGGAAAATCACTTTTAAATATGTGTATATCCTCAAGACTGCGGATACTAAATGGTAGATTTATAGGTGACTCCTTGGGTTATTTTACTTGTTATACTTTTAATGGTTGTCGTACTGTTGATTATGGTCTAGTTAGCAAGGACCTCCTGTCCTCAGTGAAATATGTTTGTACTAAAAGTCCTAATTACCTCTCTGACCATGTTCAGATTTATTTTGTTTTGAAATGTAAGTTGAATTTTTCTCATAAAATTGAAAAGACCCACTCTTTAAAAAATTGTACAAGCTACAAATGGACACCAGAGTCTAAAGAAAAAATTTATAAAACATTGTCCTCTAAGGAAGTAATAAATATGATTGTAGACTTCGAGCATAAAAAATTTGAAATCAGTGAGTCGGGAATAAATTCAGCATCTGAAAACCTTAGAATCATATTTGACAACATATCGAAAAATGTCTGCTTAAAAAAAAGTCCAATTCATTATAAGAAAAAAAAAGAAAATTATAAAACCTTGGTCTGACAGTGAAACTAGAAACTTAAAATCAAAAATAAATTTTCTTGGGAAACAATTAAAATCTAAGCCATTTGATAAAACATTAAGAAAAAATTATTTTATAACAGATAAAAATTTGAAGAAGTGTGCTAAAAGAAAAAAAAACCCAGTTCAGACAAAATTTTATAAAAACATTATTAGATGCTAAAACTGAAAATCCACAAGAATTTTGGAAATTGTTGAAAGAAGCTTATAGTTATACCCATAAAAACATCAATACACCTAGCAACGATAACTTTCAACCCAAAAATTTAATGAAACACTTCCAATCTCAGGGTGACTGGGTAGAACCTGAAAATAAAACTCATATAGAAGAGATCGAAAACTTTCTATCAGATTTAAATAATTACAAAGATAATAATATTACTGATAAACCTATAACAATAACAGAGGTTAAACGAGTAATTAAGTCTCTTAAAGTTGGTAAATCATGTGGTCCTGATCTCATATTAAATGAAATAATAAAAACAAGTTGTCCTGTTATTGTTAAGTCTGTAACTATACTTTTTAATTTAATATTTTCATCAGGATTTTATCCAGAAACTTGGCTTAACTCATATATAGTCCCTTTATTTAAGGGTGGTGATCCACTTGACCCAAATAATTATAGGGGTATTTCACTCTTAAATGGTGTAGCAAAAATATTTAGTGCGGTTTTAAATGAGAGGGTAATGATTTATATGGAAGGCAAATTCAGTAAATTTCAATTTGGTTTTCGACCTAAAATGAGGACAACTGACAGTTTGTTTGTACTAAAAACTTTAATAAATAAATACATACATATTGGTAAGAGAAAAATTTATGCATGCTTCATTGACTTGCGCAAAGCTTTTGATTCTTAGTGGCGTAAAGCTTTATTTTTTAAACTTTTGTCTTCAGGAGTTGGCCATAAGATGATAAATATGATTAAATGTATGTATTCTAAGACAATGTCAGCACTGAAAATTAACAATTGTTTTACAGACTACTTTGATATAAACCGAGGAGTTAGGCAAGGGGATTCTTTAAGCCCTACCCTTTTTAACATATATATAAATGATGTTCCAAATTTATTCTCAGGAAATGAGTGTCAACCGCTAACTCTCGAAAATTCTGTTATTGGAAGTTTAATGTTTGCAGATGATTTATTAATAATGTCAGAATCAAAAGAAGGTCTTCAGGAAAGCTTAGATACATTTTCTTCTTACTGTGATAAATGGCAACTCACTGTTAATTGTAAAAAGACTAAAACTATGGTTATTGGTCATAGTCATAAAAAGACGCAAAACACAAAATTTAATTACAAGCACACTGTTTTAGAATCAGTAAATGAATTTAGGTTCTTAGGCAACTTGCTCTCACAAAATGGAAACTTATTGTCATCTACTGAAGCACTTTCTAAAAAGGCCCTAAAAGTTATGTATTCTTTTAAAAGCTATACAAGCGGTCTGAACGAATTACCTGCAAGTTTATCTGTTCATTTATTTGATTCTTTGGTTCGTCCTATTCTTACATATAATTGTGAAATTTGGTATATGGATGTGTACAAACCATACTATAATGCAATTGCTAGAACCAGAAAAAATAATTCTCCTTTGGATAAACTCAGTTTTATAGATAAGAGTCCTCCTGAAAAAATTCACAATAAGTTTTGCAAATTTACACTTGGAGTTAAGAAATGTGCTAGTAATATTGCCTCTAGATCTGAATTAGGAAGATTTCCCCTTTTTTGTTTCATTGCCACACAGTCACTTTTATATGAAGACCGACTTTTGAGTGAAAACTCATCTGATTTACTTAAAGAGTGTTACTCTCTTTCTAAATCACTTCATGATCAAGGTATATACGCATGGTACTCATATGTAAATCATATTAGGTCCGATAATAATATTAGTAAACCCAAAGATGTAACTAAAAACAAAAACGGAGACTGTAAGAATTTCAGTAAAAAATTCTATAAAAATGAATTTCAGCAAAGATATAAAGAAATATATGACAATAAAATATCATCTCTCGACCAAAATAGCAAACTTCTTCTGTTTAAGCATATAAAAGCTGAATATAAACAAGAATTTTATTTGACATACCCTAATCTTGATACAAGAAAACTTATATGCAAATTTAGAATAAGTGATCATTCCCTCACTATTGAAACTGGAAGATATAAAAATATTCCACGCCCTCAACGACTTTGTAATAAGTGCAAAGTTCTGGAGGATGAATCACATTTCTTTTTAATATGTAAAATAAATGATGATTTAAGACATGTCTTTTTTAATGATTTAAAAACTCAATACAAAGATTTTTCTGATAATAAAATGAAATGTATACTAAATCCAACCACTAGTCAGCAAGTGAAATCTTTAGGCTCCTTTATTAAACAGTCTATGGAACTGAGGACAGGGGGCACTTGAGGTCATTTGTTGTGTTTAATGTTTTGGTTTATTTTTATTTTTTATGTACATTTAATGTCATCATTATATTGTTGTTATTACATGTAATTGTCATGCCTTTGGCTCTCTTGTGGGTGTAATTTGTGCTTTAATAAATAAAATTATTATCGTTTTGTTTGTGCTTATACACACACTGAGCTGCTTTTTAGTGTGTGAGTCTACTATGGTGAGTTACAGATCGAGTTTACGTTTTGTTCCGCTCCAAGTGATTTTTGCCAAAATTACGGGTTTTGGACTTTGAAAATATCGTTTGGTTCTGCTCCGCTAATTTTTGTCGAAAAAAATGGACTTTTGACTTTTGTGAAAATAACAGTTATACGGACTTTTTTTCTAAACACCTTCACATATTGAGCTGATTTTTAGTAGGTGAGTCTACAAAGCTGAGTTACCGATCGTGTTTACATTTGGTTTTGCTATGAAAATAACAATTATATGGACTCTTTTTTCTTAACGCCTTCACATATTGAGCTGATTTAAGTATGTGAGTCTACTTTGATTAGTTACAGTTCGACTTTACGTTTTGTTCCGCTTCAATTGATTTTTGCCAAAATTACGGGTTTTGGACTTTGAAAATATCGTATATTCACATATTGATTAGATCTTAAGTATGTGAGTCTACTATGGTGAGTTACAGATTGAGTTTACGTTTGGTTCTGCTCCGCTAGTTTACGTTTAGTTCTGCTCCGCTGATTTGAGCCGAAATTACCGGCTTTAGAATCTTGAAAATTTCCTGTAAATAACCATTATATAGACTTTCATTCTAAAATATCCCCTTTTAAATATGGCTTCAGGCTTTTGCTGCGAGCGGGTATATTTGTGTCGATCCGACATATGTAGCTAGTATATTGTATACCGTTACGAAATAGTGTTATGGATCCATACGAACAAAGTATTTATCTGACACACATTTATACACTCCCCACAGGACGGTACAATTACGATATGCACACCCATAACCATTGGATTATTCATACATAAGAAACTAAGATTAGGTCCTTTTGGTCATATACCTCACGTTTAGAGTTTTTATACATTCCTGGCTTTCACTTTTCGGGGGTATGAGTGTCCCTGGTGAAAGTTATTACAAACATGCACTACGGTCGCACCGAATTAATAAAGAAATGTTCATGCAATGTTAAATGGAGCTAGGTCTGAATTGTATTGACCATGGCACATAAACACAAACAACTTTAATTGACAAAGAGAGACACACACACACAAACATTGTAGATGCCATTATATTTATAAAACCCTTTTCTATATTAATTTGCAAAATTAAAATAAGAATATAAAATCACGCCATCTATACATCATTGTACGTTGACACTTATCATTTTGTAAATAATATACTATAACAATGGAAATACATATATTAACATATAAAAGAGACGCGAAAGGTACCAAAGGGACATTCAAACTTAAGTCGAAAATAAACTGACCACGCCGTGGCTAAAATAGAAAAAGACGAACAGACAAACAACAGTACACAAAACACAACATATAAAAACAAAAGATTGAGAAATACGAACCACACCAAAAACTGGAAGTGATCTCAGGTAAATCTGTTTTAAATTCAGATAATGAGTCGTATGTTCAAAATATGTTTACTCAACATTTTTTTTTCTCTCTCTAAAAAGTATTTTATCTTGATTTACAAGTGTGGACACAGATCAGTGTTGAAAGTATATTTGGATGTTTGACAGTGTTTTCAGTTCTCTGTTTTTCCCCATAGGTTCTATTTTACACTGTGTTGCACAGTGACAGCCAACCTGTACCAAACACTAAAGATTAGTAGTGTCGTTTATTTAATATTTAGTTTTAATGTTCAAGACTTTCATGGAGATGACACTAATTTAGATCAGTGCCGACCGTTCATAGATTTTATTTAGCTACATTTGACACTGCTTTTAATATCTAATCTACATCTTGGTGAACGTATGAGTGCTTCATGTATATAATATGTACATTCCTGTAAATAAATTTTGTGCATGTGCAACATTCCGGTGGAGGATTTCTTTTCAACATTTTAACTTTGGAATAACTTTTTTGTGAATACATTATCATTTTAAAAACTGGTCCGTTAAGGGAACATAGCTAGCTGTGTGTGCTCCAACGCTGGAGGGATTTACGTAAAGAAGAAGAAGATTGCATGGATTACCAAATGATTCTGATAAAATATGTTCCACAACTTTGATTTTGGATAGCAGCAAAAACTCAAAATTAAAAGAGGAACACATTAGGTGCATTTCTGCATGAATTTATTTTATTATGCGAGATGGTATCTGAGAACCTGCATGCATGTACTATTTGTATGGTTCTATTTATGTTCCTTTGTGGTGGTCATTTCTTACTTGGTTTTGTCTACAAAAACTGTAAATAGTTAAGCATCTTCCCAGTATCGTTAGTAAAAGATTTCGTTTAAATGTCGAAATTGTTTCTTAGAAGATAAATAATGCTTTTGAGTAATGAAAATTTACCAGATATAGCAGATAACAATACAGATGCTCATAACTCCTACAAAAGTAAACTGATAAAAAATTATTGTTGTTATGAACATCTACATAATATGTTCTAATTATCTACCAAGTTTCCCGAAATTCTGTTGTATGGTTTCAGAGAAGTTGCAATGAAAAGAACTGGACCTATGAACAAACGGACTGACGGGTCAAAAACGTTATACTTATTTGCTTTGTTGTGTGGGGTATAATAACTTGAATATTGATTTACTAGCACTTGGTTGATAGCTAGATAATTGTACATGATGGTTACATTTTCATTATGACTAGTAACAACAATCTTAAATTATCAGCCTTTGAACTCAATTATAAAAAGTTGCTGCAGCTCTTTATCGGAAGAGTTCTCATAGGGTATTAGTTATCCTCCTTTTGTTTTTCAGCTCCTGGTTTAGCTGTCATACGATAAAAGAATTAAATTCTAACACTTTTATTTTGTTATATAAAATAACAAATGAAAAGTAAAAAAAATAGTTAACATTGCTCATTCTATCCTTTTATAGCAAATACGAAGATTTTCATCAGAGGTGTCTCAAAAATTCAGCAGAAGTCTGGTTTTCAGATTGTCTAAAGCCAAACTAACTTCATTCGAATGTCGAGGCCATTCAATAACAACAACATCACTCCATAGTGCCTGTAATTCTCGTGGTATGTCTTCAATGTTTATGTCTAAGGCAATAACAATTATATTCTGTAGCGAACGTGATGACCTGGCTTCTTTTGTCCGGTCTATTTCATACGCTGCACAAGGTTTAGACATATAATCGGAGGTCACGACGAAAATGATTTGGCGACTTCTGTTTATAGCAATACCTATTTGTTCAAACGTCGATCTGCCACTTATGAAATTCTTGTCTTCTACACATACTCGGAAACCCCATTTTGTTTCCAGTTGCTCTATTAAAGTCTCAAGAACCCATGTATATCCATCGTATCCATAAGAAATGAATACGTCATAATCATAATTCAACTTCAAGCTGTTCTCCACAATTCCTCGAAACTTCCGGTAGCAGAAAAATATGATTCTCCATCGGAAGTTGTATATTACTATAGTAGGAAGAAGAACCATAAAGAAAGATACTAAAAGTATGACACCAACTTGTAACCAAACGAAAGCATCGCAATTACCGAAAATTGCATGGTAATTCATTAAAACCGTGTCAGTGTTACTGAAGGATCCATTGCTCAATCGACAATAGTACGTCTTATTGTCCAAATGTACCATGGTACTATTCAACCATCGAACAAATTCTCTGTGTTCACACGAACAAGAGAAATCATTTTTCTGTATCTTGAGTGAAAAATATCCAAGTTTTACTTGTTGGGCATCAAGCCATGAAGTAAACTCTGGGAAGAGAGTAAATATTCGGTTCCCTTTCAGATCTAGCGATTTTAGTCTTGGCAGATCTGTAATAGCAGTTGGAATATGACTCAGACGATTTTCTGAAAGTCGTAGGTGAGTTAGATGGTCCAAATGCCTTATGAATGATGATGGAAAAGTAAACATATAGTTAGAGTGTAAATCCAAACGCTCTAAATTTGGAGTATTTGTAAATATATTAATGTTCTTATCTATAGTACGATAGAAATGTGCATCCCTTATGTACAGTTCCTTAAGCACTGGGAAGAACGGCAGGTTTTTCTTCTTAAAGTAAAGCTCACAGTCAATTCCTGAGATGTCTAAAAATTCCAACTGTATCTCTTGATTGTACAAATAAATATCAGGAAAGCATTTGATATCATAATAAGACATGTCTAAGTACCGTAAACTAGTTATATTATTCATAATAAGTAACTTTGGAAGCGGAGGCGCTCCTAAAACATGGGTTATACGCAATACTTCTAGTTTTGATGGAAAAGTTACATTGACGGAAGTTTCACCTTCACAATAGTCATGCTTCCTTTTCCATTTGATGTGCGGATGATATGGCTCAACACTGGTTGTTGCTGGCATGTAAACTGCATCCAAATATGTTAACGCCAAGTATGAAAAATCGAAAACTCGAAGACGTGAAAGTCTAAAGACAGTAAATGGAAGGTCGTTTTTGATAGAAAAAAAACCGAAACGATTGCCTGATAAATCGATATATTCAAGGCATTCGAGATGATCTGAACCAAACAATGACTGAGGAAGAATATCAACAATGTTGTTATCAGCTAAGATAAGAATTTGAACGCACATTGTGTTCAAATGTTTCATCATTTCCTTTGTCAGGATGATGGTATGAGGCAAAAGTAGTCTGTTTGTTCTTGGATTTAGCATGTGTGATAGATTTACCACTTGCATTGTCCTCATTCTTAGTGGATACAATAATTCCAACCCTTTCGGTAGAGTAACACAAGTCCAAGACATGTCAAGAATAGAAAGCGAGTTAAACGGTCGCAATGCGTTAACTCCGATTTGAGAAGTATTGATAGAAAAACATTTCGACAAATGTATTTCTGACAAAGTATCTGGAAAATTTTTAAATGTGTCATTTCTTAAATTTTGAAGATGACAGCTCTGGAACTTGATATACTTCAATGGTAATTTCTTGAATTCAGGTCCAAAAACGGGATATCCATACAAATCTATAGTCAAGTTTTGAAGCTTTTTCAAGTGTTGAAATGCCGCTCCTGGATACAACAAATGTCCCATTTTATCAGCCGATTCCATATTTGAACTAAAGTCGAGGTCAATAATGTTTGGTATGTTACGTAAAATAAATAACCCATCATTGGTTGATATATTGAGAGAATTATTAGCTAATGATAAGTTTTCAAGCTTCCACAAACCTTTAAATGCTTCTGACTGCACACTTTCAATGTTGCATGTATCTAATTTTAGAACTTTTAAGTTGCTATAACGGCTGAAGGATTCATTCGAAATTTCAACAAAGTTGTTTTCACCAAGATCCAAAATATCAATGTCTTCCGACAGATTTTGAGGAATTTCCCTTAAATGAAGTTTACGACAATCAGCTATTTTGAAACTGCCGTCAATGATTTTACAGCGGTGACAATATACAACGTGAACACTTCTGATAAATAATACCAGCATCAACATATTCATTGTTTCTGGAAGAGAAAAAGAAAATTACACATGCTGGTTACAAGATCCTCAAATGGGCATTAGCTACGATATATGAAAAAAATAGAATATGATTTAGTTTGGTTTCAATCATCAATAAAAGTGAAATAACGAAATACTATTTCGCTTTTAGCACCCAATTTTGTTCAATTTTGTCAGAAATAAGCAAAAAAACTTGCAAGTGAATAATTCCATCTCATTGAATCCGTATTCATGTGATCTTCAATTTAACCCATTAGCTAGAGATTGGTTACGCATGTTTTAGTCGTGTGCAGTCATTAAAAGGAAAAGAATGTCAACATTGAAAGTGAAACAAAGGTGAGCCGTTTTGTTGACTTGTTCGATCCACAAAAATTATTCTTTTACAAGTAAAAACGATAATTAACTGATTTTGTTAACCTATAACATGAAATCAAACAGACATAGAACAATCCAATTGCACGAGGTTGCTATCTATTTATATTTATGTTTATGTTTATATCGGGTTATGTGGCCGTCGGCAGTCTTCGGAGATCATCTCGATAGTTAATTAGATGGCGTCTACACTAAAATACACACGAAACTCTGATAAATATTATTGAGTACATGCATTGATAACTTTATATTTCAGACTTCTTGTAAATTTGGATATCCGTTTTAGTATGTTATAAATTGAATATGAGAATTTGAGTCAAATCGGTGAACATGATTTTGACAGCTAATGCCCCTTTAATAATTATATGAAACTGGCTTGGTTTTGCAATTCTTTTCTCTAAGTAAACAGCTTATTGTGATTCGACAAAATAACATTTGACACACTTATCTATATTTGTGTATGCCAGGTTGGGTGCTTTATTAAAGGTTTCTTTGCCTATTGTTACAGTAATGATCTTATTATCATCTTTAGCCATAGATGTTCACAACCTGTTAATTAAGGGATTGAACTTCAAGCTTATGAATGTTTAAACCTTATATTTGTGGCATATATGTGAGAAATTTGATTACCCTTCCGGAGTTCAACCTCGATTTTAGATGGAGCTCGTGTTAGTCAGCTGTTAATATGATGTTTGTAAAGTTTTGTTTCTCTTTTCGGTTTTTGCTATGATGATGTCGGTTTCTTTTCAACTTATTATTTTCGATTGCACATTTGGTATCTTTCCAGGTTGTGGTAACTAACTGTACCTGATGATATAATTTTGTGCCTCTCTTTGAAGATAATATAATAATATTTGCATAGGAATACAATACATGTGGAGTATAAGTTAAGGAGACAATTCAAGTCCTAAACCTCAAATGACATCAAAAGGCATTGGTTATGGTGGCGTTTTGTTGGTTTCTTTCTTATTAAAACTCGATTGAATATTTCCTTTAAATGTATATGCATCATTGAAGAAGATTCCGAAAACTAGTAAATGTCAGTGACTGTTGTTTCAGGCAAGATAGTAAAACCAAGAAAAAACATTTAAAGTACCGCTTCCTTGACGTATAAACGTTTCCCAATATGTCTTTGTATTGTGACGGGATTGCTTCTCTTAGTATATGTTTTAGATACTTAGCCAGCCGTAAGCTGTTGAACTAGGGAAGTACTACTTTAGCTCAGTCGGTTAACTCGCTGCCTTGTAACACAGAGCTCCCGGTTTACGAATGTCCCAAGCATTGCAATTTTTCAATTTTAAAAGGGAGATAACTCTAGAACAGTAAATGAATCACTACCAAAATTCAATCTTGTCTGCGTGTTGTTGGTCTTGGCATTGTGTATGAGTTTCATAAAATTTGGATCAAGCAACCTTAAGTTAGAGTGCTGAAACGAAAAAATAAGCAATTTTCCAAGTTATATAGGGCATAACTCTAGAACGGCAAGTAAGTCAGTCATTGCCCAAATTCGAACAAATTCTGTCAGCAAGTTTTGTTTCTTAACTTTGTGTTTGTATTTCTTAAAATTTGGACGAGGTAAACTTAAGTTAGGGTGCAGATACGAAGATGGGACGAACGATGATATACGAAGTTAAACTGTCTCAATAGGTAAATGTACAACATACAGAAAGAAGACATTTCTGGTAGATAAAAGTATTACATTCATGAGGTATATTCATCATACACAAAGACTTTAAGATATATGTAGATAAAAGTCAGAAATATCCCAAACACAAAAAATTGCAGTTTTACACTATTTTACAAAGGTATAATAGACTACCTAACGCAATAGACGTGTTTTTATCCTGAACTTTCGTGAACATGTGTTTACTAAAAGAAATATGTAGTGGTCAAACTGTCCCAAGACTTATAGTCTAGTTTCGACCATAAACATAAATGTTATTATGTCATTAAAGGGTGCCAGTTTTACTACACCAGATGTGCATGTATGCAATTAATGTTTCTTCAGTGATACTCGAATCCAAGATATTTTGAAAATAGAAAGCCTAATGAAAATGTGAGGAGCTAATAAAACGAAAAGAAAACCAGGAATGAGAGCTATGTACGAGGGAGGTACCTTTTTTTTTAAAATCCATTAAAACAGAAATCAACAAATTGAACGTCAACCTGAACAAACTGAGCATCACTAAACAGTTTGAAGTTGTGTTAATCCGCGGAACAATAAATCTTATCTAAAGATGTAATATTTCTTTAAAGCGACAAAAGAGTCATGATGTTTAACGAGTCTTTGTTAAAGTTAACTTCAAAAAATCTTGTTTATCGTAAATATGATCTGTAAAATTACTTCAGTTCTAAAGAAATAAATTAACGAATTTACACAAAGGAAAAGCCAGATATTATTAGAAAGTTACGTAAATGTTCACATACACCACCAACAAGGAAGACAGGTAAAGCTGTAAAACTAATTTTACTTCAGCTAGAACACTTCCTGCTGTCTTCTTCTACTTAATATAGTAACAAAGGGATCATGTCGTGGAATGTCAATTTCGTGTCACGCCTCAATCTACTAAATATAGTAACAAAGGGATCATTTCGTGCAATATCAATTTCATGTCACGCCACTACTTTTCACAATCTGAGGTTCGTTTGGGGAAGTTAAATAATTTTTTATTTTTGTGTTAACATTTTCATAAATATTATTGTAGCAAAGGAGGAGATCCGGTAAGGACTAATTTTGGCCTAAGATTTAAAGTATGTCTAACGAAAGATTTTTGACATTTTGAAAACACTTAAATGTCTACTTCAGTCAATTCAATTAATTTATATACAAGATTTCAACTGATTTGGTCCTTAAAGACGCTCAATTTCAAGCTTAGATATGAAAAATCTATCAAATATGCCATAAAACGTCACTTTTCAGATTGTTTTTGTCTAAAATGGAAGTGGCCGCATTCGTGTTCAGTCTCAACCTTTATATATGTTATGCATTATTATCAAATACAACATATATTTAAATATTAAGACTGAACACAAGAGCGGTCACTTCCATTTTAGACAAAAACCGTCTAAAATTAGCACAAATGCTAAAATTGTGAAGATTTCAGTAATTTTGCATGAATTAATGATGCTAGTACCTGATGCATGTGCATTGCATTGTAGAAAACAGTCTATGTTTATGTAACACAAGTATTTTACTTTACAATAAATAGCTAAAAGCCAAAATTGTAAAAATGGTATATTTTGGGAACAAAAAGGGGTCTTTCCGGGCCTACTTCTATGAGCTGCAGTATAAAAACAATTTTAGGTCAATGTTAGAAAAGCGTCAACTTTTTTGTATTCGGCATGAAACTGTTAAAGGACTCATTATGCGTCGCCCTTCACCAGTTTCTTTACCTCATACAAAATTTTTTATATTTTTCTGACATTGACCTAATAGTGTACATAATCATGACAAATACTCTTTAATACGAAGTTAGAAATACTTTTTATTTGATTATGGTGAGTAACTACATTGTGGAAAAAATTATACAGTACATACACTACAATATCCCACGAGGCGTACCTAGTATGTCTTTTTAGGTTTTAAAAACTTTTTATTCGACATTTTGCGAAGTGTTCCATTGAAGGAAGGGTTTTCTATAATAGAAATGAACAGAACATGCCGACAGTGGCATAGCCACTGGGAAACAAATTGTAAGCAGGGGGCCTGGGTGCGGCAGCTGAAAGATTAAAGTAAAATTCTTATTGAAAAAAAATGATATATAAAATTATTTGTTAGCACATGCTTGCAATGCAACACCGGTGCCAAAAACGATTCCACATGAAAACCCGTTAATAAATAAGGTTGTAAATTTTAAAACATCGTCTTTGCAGCATATTATCACGTTATCTGACGTTTCAAAAAAAATATTTGTAAGTATTAAAACGTCATATTATAAGCATATTACTAAGATTGACCCTTTACAAAATTAATATGATTGCTTGACTGATTGATTGGTGTTTAACACCACTTTCAGCACTATTGTGCTATTTCTTGGCGGTCAGTTTTTATTGGTGGAAGAATCCGGAGTGCTCGGAGAGAACCACCGACCTTCGTTGTGAAAACTGACAACCCGAGTCAATTAATATTGGAGCGCACCAGCCTAGTACATGGTTCGAACTCACAACCTCAGTGTCGACAGCATAGTGATGCTGTAGTTTGGTTACTTAGACCACTCAGCCTACGAGGCCCCTTCTAAAAATATGATGTTACCACATTTTCACTTTTTTACTTAGAATATTTCACAAGCAACATTAAAAAAGATTGCACTAATATGCATCAGATATTATACCGAACTCTAAAACATAAATCAGTATTTACAACATACATTTTCTACTCAAAATTGATTTTGTATCAAATTCGATAACACCCTACAGAAGTGGTGGTTTCTTTGTTACTGGTACCATCGAAAGCTTCTTGTTAACTGATACTATCGGTATATCAATATTTAACATATGTGTACATGGGTTTTCTGAATTTTGCTGTTACGAATTGATTTCCTAAGGTAAATGCCGATGTTTAACTACCGTGAACTTTATGTAGCTACAAGTATATGGATATGTTATGAATTTTCTCTTTTTGTTATAAAGATAAGGCGAAGTGTATGATTGACAAAGACCAGATGTACAAAATGTGAATAACAACCACTGAATTGCGGCTTACAGACTTTAGACATGTACATATAGAATGTGGCCTACAGTTTGTTCTAATTTTATTGTATTAAATCACTGTTAAGAGTATGGTTGAGCGCTCATAAAATAGTTCAACACAGCTACGATTTTTTATTTGCCAGTCCCAGTCAAGAACCTTGTATCGAATTATTGTTTTTGGTTGCTGTCTGTGATATTTTGTTTATTGTTTCCGGTATTGGTCTGACCTTTGGTTTTGTCTTTCGAATTGTTTAATTTTTTTCGTGCAGCGGCCTTTGATAGACTCTATACGATATGGGTTTTGTTCATTATTGAAGGTCGTATGGTGACCTGAAATAGTCTATGAAATGTTGTCTCATTGGCAATTATACCACATCTTCTTATTTTTATACGAAAGCGGAAGTATAGATGAATCGTATAAAAGAGGGAAGAAAGATACCAGAGGGACAGTCAAATTCATAGATCGAAAACAAACTGACAACGCCATGGCCAAAAATAAAAAGACAAACAGACAAATAATAGTACAGATGACACAACATAGAAAACTAAAGACTAAGCAACACGAACCCCACCAAAAACTGGGGGTGATCTCAGGAAGGGTAAGCAGATCCTGCTCCACATGTGGCACCCGTCGTGTTGCTTATGTTATTACCAATCCGGTAAATAGTCTAATTCAGTAAGTCACATTCGTGAAAAGGGAAGGGTATTGTAGTTACGACATAAGGAACATATCCGATATCATCTGTGAAACGGTTATTCCATAACGGTCAACCAACTCGTGATGGCGTCCGTAAAATTTACGAAGGGATGATTTCAACTTCATCATTTGGAACTCTTGGCTTAATAGCTTCCTTGTAAGCAGCAATCCTCTATCAAGGAAATCATGATAGGAAATACAAGCTCGGGAATATCGTATCAATTGGGAGATATATACTCCGTATGCAGGCGCTGCTGGAATGTTGCTACATAGAAATAGAAATTTAACAATTCGGAAGCTGAAATCATCTCTTTTGTCGCAAAGTTTGGTTTTCAACCGACCCTCATTATCAATTTCTAGATGTAAGTCAAGATATGAGGCAGACTTAACTGTATCTGTAGTATCCTTTATCTCTAGTTCGGTGGGATAGATTCGTTCAACATAGTCACCAATATTGTATTATTTAGTGCGAGAACATCACTATATAGCGGAACGTAGAGTTAAAGGATATTGCTAACTTCTTATCTTTCTTCCTAAGAAGTTCCTGTATGAAGTCAGCCTCATAATAATAAAGAAACAAGTCGGCAAGAAGAGGGGCACAATTGGTTCCCATTGGAATTCCCACAGTCTGTTGAAAAACACGTCCTCCAAACGTAACAAATAAGTTGTCAATCAAGAAATCAAGAATCTTGATAATGTCAGTTTCAGAGAATTTTTTGTTTGAATCAGAGTGATTCTTTACAAAGTAGGATTTATCCTTCCCCAAGACAAGATACTTGTATCTACGTTCGCCATTCTTTTTAATGAAACAAAGTAATACCAACTCTTTCAATTTGTCTTTTAGTTTGGAATGGGGAATACTTGTGTAAAGTGTAGAAAAGTCAAATGTTTTAATACTATTGCAAGATGAGACAGTCATAGATTGTATGTACTCTAAAAGATCTTTGGAATTTTTTAGTATCCACATCTGATTCACGCCACCTCTAGAATAGGCAGTTTCACAATAACTTTGGAGCCCGGCTTTGATTGCTGATAAAATAGATGTTAATAATTTAGAAAGAGGTTTCGTGGAGCACTTGGAAGACCCAGCAATATACCGTTGTTTGTAAGGACACTTATGTAGTTTAGGTATCCAATACAGTGATGGAAGATCCAGTTCTTCATCTTTAGTTGAAATTCCAAAGGAACATAGAACAGACCTATGATTATCTAGGATTTCCTCTTTGGTAAGTGTCGTGAGGGTATATGTTGAGTTTCCAAGTGAATTGTCAATACCTAATTCATTTATCAAGCAGTTTATGTAATGATATTTACACACAAAAACGATGTTGTTTGAGGCTTTATCTGCGGGGACAACAACATATTTGTCATTGAGGTAGGACAAGTGTTTTGCAACATTTGCGTCTTTAAAAATTGATGTAGCGTGGGTATTGATATGCCCATTTAGTTTCTTAATTCGGATTTGTATCAACGACCTCACAGCCTTAATCCATTCGGAAAGAGTATCTACGTCTTCTTTCTCGCGTTTAACCCATTGCCTGGCATAATCCTCGACTGAATTTTGAAGTTGTATTTCCAATTGATGGATTTAGGCTCACGATATTTCGGACCTTTCGATAACAAATATCGCAGGGAAGTGTTATTGACAATGTTGAGGTCTCCGGTAATAACGTGGCCAGCCGGAATATATGTGAATTGGGAACTAGCACAGGTGCAATCAGGAGGTTTAGACTTGATGTCGTCAATGTTGAGATCCTGCAAAACGTGTTTGTAATTGAAAATTTTAGTTGCAATTGGTTTGGTATAGGTATAAGAAATTATTGGTACAGACTGATCTTTAAAATAATGAGGTATTTTCGACTGAACTAATTTATGATGAAGGATATCGCCTAAGTTGACGCCATCGAGACCTCTGTTGGCAAAGGAAAGTTTAAGAAAAGATCTTTTCTCTTTTTCATCTTTTCCAATGCGAACTGGTTTAAAAAGTCTGTGACTTGCAATATCCGAAATGATAGCTGTAAGTTTGTATTGGTTTGAATGAGGGTTTGTAACAGTGGTTTCCAAACATAAATTGAACAGAGAATGAAGTTTTAAAAGGGGTAATGAATACAGTTTCGTGCGAATGTGATGAATACCTAACGGCTTTTGTATAAATGGCAGCAAGTCATTAATAGAGACATCATGCAAAGTAGGTGATGTATAATGACGATGACCATGACTGCGTCTACGTCGAGGAGTAGAGTTGAAAATATTCATCACATTCACCGAGCTACAGGAAGGACTAGATAGAATATCTATACCATCAATTTTAATTTGTCATTGCAACCATATGGTGTCGCAGTTCCCAATTGTCGAAACGTTGTGTTCACATCTACAATTGAAATGACATGAACTTAATCTTATAAGAGGGGGTCCATTAACAGGTTAACATTTTTTTTATTTTGTTCAAAGCAGATAACAGTAAAAAAAATACTGATAAACGATAACAGCAATTTGAATGATCTTAAGTGAGAAAACAGAAAACACTTAAATCAAAAATCAAAAACAGTTAACAGGGGTCATTTCTTTTTCATAATAACAGTTAACAATAATTAATGTCAATTTTAAGAAAATAAATAGCAGATTATTAGTTAAAAACAGTTAACAGGACATACATTTTCGAAATAACAGTTAATAAAAGTTTAAAAATGCCCAAAACACAGAATAGATTTTGCCCCCACCCCCTCTTATACTAACTAAGCTTTCTGTATATAGTCGACTATTGTTTGCTTATCTAACTTTGCTTCTATTAATACTATAAGTAGTAAATACTTACGATTAGTACCTGTTGAATGCAAAATGACGATTCTGAACACAAGTCTTACACATCTTTGTATAAGCTATTATCATAACTTTTAACTGGATGAGTTTATAAAAAAGACTCGATCGAATTGCAAAACAGGAAGGTTTCGCCGTATGATTTCATTCAGGAACTGACAGTAAATTAAATATAGCATAAAATATAACTTGATGATTAGTTAAAATACCTGCCTTTCGTATATGACCATACTTTAATCTATTCATGTCTTTGATTTTTTGTATCGTCGAGTTTTATTTCCATTGAGGTAAAATAATTGACATCTTTTATTTCTACTAAACTAAAAAAAGAAATTAAAGGTGTTCGCTTCTCTTGTTTTCCCCCCTTTTTGTTAGATATTAAGAATCCTCTAGTTTTATCCATTTAGTGCCATTCAAAATTTTGCCCGCTAATAGTTTAAAAAGCTATTTGAAAACCTTATAAAATCCTTGTTATATTTTCATAGGTTTTGAAAGAAAAAAGGTGACCATGTTAAATGGATGAAAAGTCCAGAGAAAATCATTTCCCGCCAAATTCTAAATTGATTATATCTCAAAATCAAAGACACGACCTTTCATTTTTTCTTCTTTTTAAGTTCCGTTATTTATACATGTTATATAATTATACTATCAATCTATAACAATCTTTTAAAAAGCTTTTTATTTTGAAACAGAGGAGCGACCATCCTTAACTTAGGTAATCACCAAGGATATGCATTTGTAAGAACAGGACAACAGTATGCCAACACACACTTCCATCAGCAGATGTTCCGCACAGTATATTATACCAGGAGATAAGCATTCTTTTTAAAAATATATTTGTGTAATAAGCACAGTTTCAGTAAGTAATATGCATGTAATTTCTAATCTGATATTTCTTTTTTAGATTGCAATATTAAGATTTACAAAAAATTATCTTAAACATAAAATATTTTAGCATTTGCCGACATGAAGCGTCGGATTAATTATCTTAAATCTTGACCATTAAAATCTTTGGGTAAAATGTCCATCTCTCGCGCTTCTTGCGATGATTTTAAACATTTATTTGTTTTATTTTCAAAAACTTTTACTTGCTAACGATCCTGTTAATTCTAGCAAAAAGTATAGCACTAAGCCGATGAATTTTATTAATGATGATAACCTATCAAGTATAAATATGGACGCTGTTATATATGATTTTTCATCCTTTTTCTTGATCCCCTTTAGCATGTTTAGTAAGTATAGTAAGTATAAAATGTTCAGCTTTTGTTGGTCCTCTCAAAACATACATATATATAAGCTATCGTCGCATTTTATAAACAAACAAAAAATGATAAACGGTAAAACGAGGCGTCGCATGCTTTAGAAGAAAGAAAAAACTTCCTTATTTTAAAATATAAATGTACTACTAGAGTGACGTCGTGTGGATCTGATATAGTCGACTGTTTTACTCACTTCCTGTTTAGTTTTTATAGTTGATCGAGTGTCTGGATGGAGTTTGCAGACTAGAGAATAATAGGCAAAAAAGAGAAGAATAATTGGCTTTAAAATAAAGAATAGAAATAAATTGCCAAAAACAAAACAAAATAGAGAAAAATGGGATGCTGAAATGTTAAGAATAGAGAATAATGCGCAAAATAAATAAAGAATAGACTGGTAAATTGTCTAAAATATAATTAAAAAAAAAGAAACAAAGGACACCTCCCCCCTCCAGATCGTCGACCCTCTCTTGTATATGTAGCAAGTACTTACTAATATTTTAATTCAACCCAGATTCCTGTATTGCATATTTATTTATAGATTTGCCATTAAAAAAGATATAAAAAGAATTAGAAAAACTGCTAAGCCTCCATTTAGGAGAATATCATCGTACGGTAAAATTATTTGAATATTGATTAAAAATGTTTAAAATTAGAAAGTCATTTAATATGTATGTGTTATCGCTTATCAGTCTACTTAACATGTTTAATGTGTAATACATGTAATACACGCATGAGTGTTATTTGGTTATATCCATGCTCAATTATGTACCTTGCCTTGACGCAACTGGGTTTAAATGATGAAAGTTGATAAATACGGATGTGACCTCACATCCTACAGGTAGATAACTACCGGAACTGTCGTATTTTATCATATAGTACTTTCGATTTGAAAGATCATCAATACAAAATTAAGTACCCAAAAGGTAAGTCAAACTGTAATTTACTTATAGAACTTGCGCATGCACGTAAGTAATTTTCATCGATTTTAAAGCTGTATATCTTATGTTGTTCATTGTAGAAAAATGTATGGTGACCGGTAGTTGTTAACACACTTGGACCACACATTAGTCTTTCAGGATAGTTGTCTATTTAGCAATTGTACCACATCTACTTATGTTTATTTTAGGCAATATAATTATGACAGATACATTTTACTGCCAAGACATATATGCTTCACCTATATTTTATATGGGGAGACCTAAAAACACTTGTACATATAAAATAATTTAAAAGTAAAGAGAAAAACATCCTGTTCAACATGTTTTAAAAGGACATTTGAAATTTATCTTCCTTAATTGTGTTATTCTTATTATGAAGCGATGGAAAGTTACTGATAACAGTTCAAACACCTGTTTAAAGTGCATGCGAAAAAAAGGAAATTCACACTTTCCATGAGGGTCTGGGTGGGGGTCCTTCATTTCTGTACTCTTTAATCCTTTAGGTCATTTTTCTCTTTATTCTTTAAATTTTGTGCCCATTATTCTCTATTTTTTATATTTTAGCACCCCATAATTTTCTATTCTTTTTTTTTTCCCTATTGTTTTCCATATTTTATTTTGTGTGCTTTTCATTCTGCACATTTTGCCCATTATTCTCGATTTTTTTTTAAAACCCCATCCAGATCCTCATCCATGAGTTCTGAATATATTAATATTACGAACGCTTGTCTACATATCACTGTGCACTGTATTCTGTCAGGGACATTTATATAAGATACTAATTTATTTCAGTAACGACAACTCTCCCCCCGCAAACACACAACGTAAACATAACGTTATGGCTACGTTATATTTACGTTACGTTTACGTGTAACGTTAAGATAACATTAGGAAAAACGTTAAAAGTAAACGTTATTTAGTAACCTATCTTTAATTAACGTTATTTTTGTATGTTCTAATAACGTTGGTTGAACGTTATGATTATCTCGTCACATTTGTAATGTTGTACTCACGTAAAGGTAACGTTATACTATAAACGTTTGTATTTGAACGAATTTATAACGTAAAATTTATACCATAATACGGCACTTGATTATTGTCACGAAAAGCAACATTCTCCTCGAGGAATTTAAAGTTATCGTTCCACAGATAAATAATCTAGAATGAGTTTTATCCATCTGCTAATATTTAGTATATATTTTCTTTAACTTACAGATTAGTCAGATCTTCAATATCCCCACGACAATGGCGACACCATCGGCAAAACATACAACTTTTGTCGGTAGATCTATAAAAGGTATTGGAGTAGGAGAAGTGCCAGGAATCGGTGATAAATCTAAAGAAAGACTCGGTAAAAAGGAAATTACTAAAGTAAGCATAACATATCCAGAAATCAACGCCACTTTGCTTATTTGAATATTATACTAAAGAAATCGGATACGGGTCACGGAAATTATATTGAAATGATGGGGAATTTTGAAAAAAAAATGTCTGTTTTAACTTTAATTTAAGTGATAGACAGGTTGCGGGAACAGAAAATCAATATACAATACAATATACACCTTTAAACGAAACATAATGACTGTCGTTGCAAAAATCAAGGTTCCTGAGCTATTTTAAAAATCGAAGCGAGAGGCTTTTAACATTGCAGTATAAAATACAGGCTAAAATGGCTGAAACGTCAAATTTGCAAACTTCGTGTTGAAAATTCATTTTGGCTAACAAGGTCATTACAAAAACAGGTTGCGGGAATGAAACTTGAAACTTGAATGTCCAAAGAATAAACAAGTCCAAACCTTGTATGTGTAGTCGTTGACCTCTAGGTTCCCACGTAAAGTTAAGATGCCCCTATTTCAAGAAGAATAAACTCACGAAAACACGAAAAATTCACCAAGTTCGCGTTCATTGTTTTGAGTTTGACCGCCTGACAACTTTACGGAAATATCAGAGTGATTATAAACAAGGACTCTGTGACGGGCAACTTATAATATCCGTGTTTTAAAGATTTTAATGATATCAAGCCAGTCCAGTTCAAACTATTATCACGTGGTACAATTCTCATTTACATATTATGAATATTACTTAGCAAAAGTACTACTAATTTCTGGCTATGACTATGTTTTAACCTATAGCTGTACAATGTAACCTATGGGAATGCAACAAGAGTATAAATCTCAATAACCGAAAATTATACCATAGCTATCTATACTTGGATTGTAGTCCCTTAGGCTCAACTGTATAGCTACATGTAAAGGTTGAAATTTGCCGTGGCGGCTTTTTTAAGGGGGAGGGAGGGGGAAGGCATGCCCCTTTCAAGAAGCTTTATATATGGTAATTGCATAGATATTTCGTATTATTACTCCAAATGTTGGATGGCTAGACCCCCCCCCCCCCTCCTTTTCAAAATCCTGGATCCGTATCCGATATTATATACATCTTAATTTAACGACTTGCTAAAGTAATAACTGTAATGTTGGGCCGTTAAGAATAGAAAGCGTCTGGTTACTCTAAACAAAGGTGAACTTTTTGTTTAAATTATGATCTATAGTCTACATGTGATTTTTTATGATCTTTAAACGTGATCATTTTGAAATCCTTTTTAATTAAATTAGATTAAATGTACAACTTGGGCTTCTGGTACAAATTAAAACATGGAATGATTCATCAAAACTCTCAGAAAGATTCTTGTGATTTAAATTTCCACAGAATTATAAATTAATACTAAAAACTTAAAAACATTTCAAATATTTTGATAAAATGAAAATAAAAACTGACCCTTTGCAGTTCAACTTTAAATCTGGGTTCCAGAAATCTTTCAAACTATATCTTGAATCCATATGCAGAACATATAATTCCTTCAACAGTTTTTAGTCTGTAACGTTACCTGTCACCAAAGTTGATGTGCATCCATCGCTGTCGAAAAATCTTGTCCAACTGATTTTCCCGCTGTTTCAGAAGCCCGTGCGTATTTTAGAAAGTAGGCGGAGCTTAATGTGTAAGGTCGTTAAAGGGTAATTTGACCGATTCTTATCAAAATTATTTTTGAAGTTAATAAACAAAAATATATGAAATACACATTTTTAAACAACAACATATGCAATAGGTTAAAACAGATATTTCATATATTTTGGTTAGTTTTGTGGTGTTTCGTAAATTAATTATTTATTATACCACAGTTTTTTGTTGAAACCCCTCGGCAACCTCACTCGACTTCGTCTCGTGAGGTTATTGCCGGGGTTTCAACAAAAGCTATGGTATAATTTACGAAACACCACAAAACTATTCAAAAGATATGAAATATCTATAACTTGTCTCTACCTAATATATATAAAAGCAATGCAAAAAAAAAATGCTGACTAAAAGTGATAGCATGAAATTATCTTGTCTGGTATCATATTTTATTTGTTAAGAATGCTGTTGTTTTTTATGTTTGTTTATTCACTAAGAAACATCAAGTAATTTTTTTTGTTCTTCAGACTCGTAATCTTGTTTTAATTCCTCTAATAAAAAAACAGACATTTTTTTCTAGTTTATTGGTATTCATTTATGCTTAGACAATTCTGTAAAATGTAATACTTTCTATGATTTTAGGCACAACAGCTTTTGGGTCATTGCTTAGTACTTGATATGGACAGAGAAAAGTGTAAAAATTTTCTTCAGACATTCGGAATGAACGAAAAGCAACAGACTGATGCATTCAACGCTTTGAATGGTTGGGCCGACCAGCATCTTTAGAAACTAAAAGTATAGACATATCACCATGCAACAATTTAATTTTTTATTCACCAATAAATGAATAAATGTTCGTTGATGTCAGTCCTTAATCATATGATTCTAGAAATACGTGTTGTTGACACGAAAATTTTACCCTTTGCTTTTTATTCTCGCAGGGTCTATACCCTCTCTGGTTGTCTATTAATTAGTCCCCGAGAGTACCTTCGGCTCTGTAGAGCGGATGGTATTCTCGGAAACTGACATTGTCATATATATACAACCAAGTCTCAAATGAAAACAACGTTCAAACCTATGATTGCGTTGGATAAAAACCGCAATTTTTATACGCGTGCATTCAAAAAAAATTTCCTGTTAGAGGGGTCTAAATACAGCACAAACATATATATATAATTGCTTCTGGATTTTTGTTAAAGGATAATAAAAGGTCGTGTTTTTTTCCGGACTGATTCTGTTTTACAATAACCTCACTAGCGTGTACTGATTGATATATTGTTTTGACATAGTTTTTAGTTACTGCAAGTACTTTGTGTCTGAAGTTTTTTTGTTATCTGTAATCAGTGCTTTGTTTCGACAGGTTATTCTTATGTTGTACTGTTACACCACTATCCATGGTTAGGGGATAAATGAACATCCGCAAAAATGTTTAACTGCGTCACATTATGTATATGCCTGTCCCAAGTCAGGAGACTGTAATTCAGTGGTTGTCATTTGTATGTGCATATCATATTTGTTTCTAGTTTTTTGCGGACCGCGAAGAGGACTCCAAAATGATATGTGACGCAACCGGTAAATTAATTTTGACCCTTTGTTCAACATCGAATTATGATAAGCTATTATTTGTTTACCTGTTATTTTTAGAATAGTTGGATGGTTGTAAGGTTAATATAGACTGAGATAACTAACTCTGGGGTATAATTATAATTAAAAATGCTTTTTTTCAATCTTATTGGGGCGTAAAAGCACTTGCCGAAGCACAATTTGAATGAAGCGCAGAAGCATTCAATTCTTATAAATACATTTTTATGCTACAACCATGAAATTAAGTGTTATATCAAGCTTTTCGTTTGTTTTTCAGTGCATTATTTTTACCAATATCACTGACAGCACGTGCAGACATAGCTGTTGTATTTTATTTAAGAATTGAATGCTTCTTTTTGTAAATTCATTGGGGTGTAAAAGCGTTGACCAAAGTACTTTTTGTAAGAAGCATTCAATACTTATAATTACATTTTTTCGTTATAATCATGAAAACACGAGTACTATCAAGTTTTTCTTTTATTTACCTGTGCACTTTTTTGTGGAAACGTGTGTCATCATGTATGTTTCAATTCATGCAACTAATTTTGAAATGAAGAATGACGCGAGATTGCTGTTAGCCAATCAAAATAACGTATAATAATGAAACATACATCTAATGTAATTATACGGAAATGAAATATGACATTGAAGTGCCTCGCGATTGTTGTTGGTCAATTGAAATCGGATTCTAATGAAACATGCATGTTCAGTAGTTGTCGTTTGTTTATGTAGTTCATAAGTGTTTCTCGTTTCTCGTTTTTTATATAGATTAGACCTTTGGTTTTCCCGTTTGAATGGTTTTACACTAATAATTTTTGGGGCCCTTTATAGCTTGCTGTTCTGTTTGAGCCAAGGCTCCGTGTTGAAGACCGTACTTTGACCTATAATGGTTTACTTTTATAAATTTTGACTTGGATGGAGAGATCTTCTTATATCTATGTAATGTAATTCTATTACCGTGAAATTGATATAGTGTCGATTGCAATTGTTTTTCCTCATAACTATGTTGGAAGAGTTTATGTGTAAGGAGCACACCCCCGCTAAAGAAATCCGTATAGTGTTAACATGCACGAATATAACGTATCAATTAAGATATGTAAACTTCATACGATGGGAAAAACGATATATTACTGCTAACAAATAACTATTGAGTAATTTTTGAAACAGATGTAATAGTCACAAAAAATACCGAATTCCAAGGCAAATTCAAAAAAGGAAGTCCATAAAAACTGACAAAATCAAACGCTATCAATCAAAGGAACAAGTGAAAAACCACTGCCATATTCCTGACTTGGTACAGGCAAAATGGTCACACCTGGTTGTATAGCTAGCAAAACCTCCCACTTATATACAAAAAAGAAACAATTTTACTATATGCTCCTACATATAACTAAAAAATTTAACTCAACACATGAAATAAAATAAGATGGATCAATGAATAAAGTATTTGGTACACACACGTGATAGATGGTCTTAAACCCGCTGCAATTGTTTGCACCTGTCCTTAGACAGGAATTTGATGTTCAGTAGTTGTCTTTGTTGATGTGGTTCATAAGTGTTTCTCGTTTCTCGGTTTTTTTTTTATATAGATTAGACCGTTGGTTTTCCCGTATGAATGGTTTTACACTTAGACCAAGGTGAGCGACACAGGCTCGCGAGAGTCCTAGTCATTTAAAGATGAAGCAAATATCCTAAAGCTCATTTCTTGCCTGAAATGATTTTTGGCAATAGGTTGAATAATCATTGCAGATTTCAGGAAATAAGCCTAATGCCTGAAAATTGCCGTCAATAACCGAATGCCTAGGTGCTAGCTTATTGCATAGGATTTAAGCTTAATACCTAATTTTACTTATACATGTATATATAATTAGTGCTACTAACATATACAATTAAAAAAAAATCAGAAATTAGTAAAGAACTATTAAAAAAACATACATAAGATCATTTATTTTCATCTAGTTAAGGTACACATATATATATATATAAACATGTATATGTGACAAAATATTCATAAAAGTGTTTCACTTCAAACTGTCCTGAACCAGTTATTTCAAGACAGAATTTCATATGTATACAGTCATTATATGCATTAATTAGGGAATGATATGTGTAAATTTCATAACCACTGTTGTTGAACTTTTAAAGAAATATTTGAAAGAGAATCGTTGACATAATCTTTTTATGTTATATTACCATGATTACTGTATCTAAACTTCAAAGAGAAATTAATTTAACTTGCCTTTTTCTTCTTTGAACTGTTTTCCTCCACTGCATGGTTCTTCACACAAACAATAGTAATAAAAATAGTAATAAAAATAAGAGACTGAGAGTAGTGTATTCATGATGAATTTCAACATTTTATATTCCTCTACACAAAATAAAAGTCATTTTATGATGCCCAAGTAATCAGGTCATGACATCAATATGAATCCATAGTAGCCAATGAGATAAAAGAGAAATTCATTTTATGTCTTCCTAGATCTTTGGATAAAAACAGGCCATATTTACTGGTGTGTATTTTGCTTAAACATAAAAACACAAGTAAATGTTATACATATATATACTCACCACATTGATTCAATGGACATAATAAAGTATAATGGGAGTAAAGTGAAACCATAAGAATTAAGGATTAGAATACACAGTATTAGATGTTCACAATGACATACAGGGAGAGAATTTGAAAAGTTTATTGTAAGTATTTCATACTTAATGCCAATAATTGTTATCTTTTCTGTTTTGTGTAAAGTTTTATTTTATATCCATACCAGAGGAGTATTAAGGGGGTTGGGCTAGGGGGCCCGGCGCCCCCCTTTATTGAAAAAAATTTGGTTAATTATTTAGGGAATCACTGAAGCATGATTTGAGCAGGCCCCCCTTTTAGGCAGTCAGTGGGCCCCTTTTTAAAATTCTGGATCTGCCACTGCATACCACACACATACAGAAATTCAACATGTTTTATAATTTTAAAAAATTCTAATAGATCAATTAAAAACTTTTAGATTGATATACATGATATATATGCATTAGTGATAAATTTAATAATCTGTCACCTAAGGATATTTGCCTATGTTTTATGTCCCACCTTTGGGCATTATGCTTTTCGGTCTATGCGTCCGTTCCTCCATCCATTAATGATGATATCTGTCCAGCTTCAGGTTTAAGTTTTTGGTCAAGGTAGTTTTTGATGAAGTTGAAACTTAGTTCACATGTTCCCTATATAATATGATCTATCTTATTTTAATGCCAAATTACAGTTTTTACCCCAATTTCATGGTCCACTGAACATTTAAAATGATAGTGCCAGTGGGGCATTTGTGTACTATGGACACATTCTTGTTGTTGATTTAAATGTGAAGTATTAAGTATTTGTTTCTGAATTTCATGAGTTGATAATTGCCTACAATTTAAAACTCAAGAATTTTGCATACATGTGTACCACTTGAAAATATTTTTGACATGGATGAGGGTTTACAAAAAAGAGAATAACAGGCAAAATATGCAGAATTAAGGTATAAAAAATAAATAGGCAAAAGTAGGCAAACAAAATAAATATTAGAGAATAATAGGTGCTTAAATATAAAGAATAGAGATAAATGGACAAAATTAACAAAAGATTAAAGAAAAACAATCTAATATATGAAGAATAAAGATATACAAAACCCCTACCTAGACCTTAGTAAATCAAGCCATTAACACATAAATGACAAATACCCTGATTTTTTTTTTGTTTTTAGGTCAGACAGGAATTTCGTCTGTAAAGACTCATAAGTAACTCTTGAACATGTTGAATAAAAGAAGTTTATAAGGCCAAATAATGTGCAAAGTTAAAAATTTTGATAATCAAGAGATTTTCAGTGAAAGACAGAATTCATAGATAAAATACAAAACTTAGCACCTCAAATTGAAAAATTATAATTGAAACTGGTTAATGGTATAATAGAGCAAAACACTTAGTTTGTAATTTGAACAGTACATTATGTCAGTCAGGGGTACTACTTGTACAAGTAACCTTTATTTACTTGAAGAAGTAAAAAAAAAAAACTTTTATAAGTTAATTATAATGTTTGAATAATCTCCCCTTAATTTTCTTAACAATTCACTTGTATAAGTACATTTTTTTTACAATCCCACAAAAATTCTCAAGTTTTGAGATGTAAAAACATGCCTTTAATGATTTTTCCCAGGTTAGCTCATAATTTTTTATTAGAGTTCAATGTTTCATCTCATTGATTCAACAAAGAAACTGATTGCGCAAAGATCTTAAGTATTTGGCAAGGCTTTCAAAAATTGCTCCTTGGGGGCTTGTAAATGTGCAGTGTTCTGAAGATTACAGACAAATGAGATTTTCATTGTCCATGAAATTACACTTAAATGATTAGTTAAGACATCTGCAAAGGACAGACAATTTAAAATTCTATTAGAGCAAAGAAGTCCTAAGAATTCAAGAAAAGAAGATAGGATGACTTTTTCACTTATATAAGTAAAAAAATCTGAATGTCCAAGGGACATAACTCAGCCAATTTTTTTTTTACCTGTACAAGTAAATGAAATACACTTGTATAAGTATCCTACAAATTTACTTATATAAGTATATTAATATTACTTCTTCAAGTAAATAAAAATTACGTGTACAAGTAGTACCCCTGACTGTATGTGATCACTGTTTTAGAGATGAATTTCATTTCATATATTTTATAGCATTAATATCATTATAGAAAGAGGACAAAAATATATATAGTCAATCAACTTTTAGAATCCACTTACATTAACAGAGCACTTATTTGCCATATAAATATAATACCCAACTTATGATTTTTTTCTGTTTGTCAAAAGTTTTATTTTCTATTTAGCTCACCTGACCTAAAGAGTCTATGTGAGCTTTTGCCATCCCTTTTTGTTAATTGTCAAATCATCAATTGTCAGTTGTACACTTTTTCAAAGATCTTCTTCTCTGAAACTACTGAATTAATTTTAACCAAACTTAGGCTAAATGATCCTTAGGGTATAGAATAAATATATATTGTAATTTTAATCTTGTCCTTTAAATGTTTGATTAAGAAACTCTGCATAGTTTGGTCAAAACAATTAGCATTTTAAGATTAATCTGCCCTGAAATTTTCAGACCAATCTGACAACCCTATTTGAAGTAATTGCCCCTGAAATAATAAGTTTCCACAATTTTTATACACCCGTTTACGGGACGTATTATGGTATACCGTTGACCGTCCGTCCGTCCATCTGTCCGTCCGTTGTCAACATGTCGGACATTAACTCAAAAACGCTTTAACCAATATGCATGAAACTTTGGTTTCAAATTGTTAATTCTATTGACGTGAGCTCCCTTTCTGTTTTTGTAAATTTTGGATTTACCGTTTTCGAATTTAGGGGTTTTATTCATTAAAAAAGGGGGGATTTTCAAGTTTGTGGACAATAACTCGAAAACAATTTCACCAATTTGCAAGACACTTTAGTGAATTGTTTATTTCTATGGACATGAGCTCCCTTTTGATTTTTATAAATTTTAGACCATACTTTTCCGATTTATGGGGTTTTATTCATTACATAAAGGGGGATTTTCCAGTTTTCGGACAATAACTCAAAAATGCTTTCAGCATTTTTTATGAAACTTTGGTGAATTGTTTACATGTATATCTATTCAGTATTGATGAAAGCTCCCTTTAGAACTTTATAAATTTTAGATTTTACATTTCCGAGTTATGGGGTTTTATTCATTAAAATAGGAGGGATTTTCCAGTTTTTGGACAATAACTCAAAAACATTTTCACCAATTTGCAAGAAACTTTTTTGAACTGTTTAATTCTATAGACATGAGCTCCCTTTTGATTTTTTAAAATTTTAGACTATACGTTTCTGATTTATGGGGTTTTATTCATTACAAAAAGGGGGATTTTCCAGTTTTCGGACAATAACTCAAAAATGCTTTCAGCATTTTTTATGAAACTTTGGTAAATTGTTTATATCTATTGCACTGTTGAAAGCTCCCTTTTGATTATTATAAATTTAAGATTTTACGTTTCCGAGTTATAAGATTTTATTCATAAAAAAGGGTTGATTTCCAAGTTTTTGGACAATATCCTTAGAGCAATTTTCATTAAACTTTGATGACTGATTTATATCTATTAAGATAACCTCCCTTTAGTTTTTTTTTATAAATTTCTGATACAACATTGAGAAGTTATTGTTTGTCTATAGTCTGACAACAGATTTACTAAGTATGCACAACAGCACAGTGTATTGCACAACAGCACAGTGTATTGCACAACAGCAAGAAATCTTTAATTGAATATGAATTCAACTCATATAACCAATTAAGTTCTTTGACTACATTTATTCAGAAACCTATAATATGTCAAATATTTAATTACAATCCAAATTCAGACCTGTATTAAGCTTGAATATTGTGTCCATTTTTGCCCCCCAACTGTTCAGGGTTGGACCTCTGCAGGCATATCCAGCTGCGCTCAGCGAACATGTACAAGAATTCGTTCGGTCTTTAATGCGCATGCGCTAGTAATTGTCCACAGACAGCGATTAATTTTACTATAGATTTGTATGAGCAAATAGTTTTTATACCCGTATTACTTTATATTAACTTTTGAAAATCTTCTTCGCGCCGTTAAATAAAGTTTATTAAAGGTTTAAACTGTGTAATGATGTAAATTTTATGAAAATAAGATATTTTAAACATCCGTCACTTTTGATTTAAAATTTGCTACCATAAATAGCGAAGTAGCCCGCTTAATGTATACAGAGAAGGCATTGTTTTGCGAACCCCTGACATCTATTTGTTTCAATAACAAATAGTATTCGTTATTTTCTTATTTTGTCGTCGATATTTTTATAATCTCCAAAGACAGGGAAATAAAATGATATTTTTGCCTAAAAATTAACTTTTGTAATTCTCCCGTCTTTTTATGGTTGAAAATTGAAAATTCTTTAATTTGTCATGGAATAGAGAATTTTACACGCTTGGAGTCATCGGCAAACACGTATACTTTTATGAATCGGTATGATTATATCCTTTAAGACTTTGATTAAACAATATAATTGTGAATGTATACATGTTTACTCTACATTAAAGTAGCAATACTTGCAATACACAAGGTATATGTTTTTTTTTGTGTTTTCCACTTTTCAATCATGAGAGAGGATGAAGTATACAATGGAATCATTATGTTGAAAAGTGAACTTCCAACAATTAACAATCTTAATAATATTTTTCATTATTATGACAAAAATAAATTTGCTAAAATCTTCAAAGAAAATCTTTGACAAAATACACACGTATTATTATTAGGTTAGACTGGTGTTATTGTAGCGGATGCATGTGGAAATTAAAATCCTTCGACATAAACGAAGAATCTTCATCGTTATTCCATATATCGTGACCATATAAAACATCAATTGGATTAGGTTCTTTGGTTGCACCAGCTATATTTTTTAACAGAACAAAGTGACATGATTTTTTTTAATTATTAAAATTTCAATACTAGTAATTATTATTCCATAATTTTTCCATAACCATAAGCTAACTAGCAATAATATCTTCCCTGAAAAAACACATAAACTCCCCAATACTATATGATAAAGTTTAAAATATGTTTTTAACAAAAATATTTACGAATTAACTTTTTACGATTACATGTACTGCATAAACCTACACACCCCGGGATACCAACATTGATTTGTGTGATTCAAGTAGCTAATTAAGATTGTTCTCCACAGGGAGTGATGCGTGTAAAGTGACCGTGTATATATTATTAATTTCTCACACTTTTCTTATCATTTCAAGTTTTATCTTTGACGAGTTTTTGATTTGGCTAAGTTAGCTACATGTATTTGGAAAATACCCCGTGTTTACTTAATACTTTGTCATAGTTCACGGAGATCCGTTACATAAATTCCTTTAGAAATAAACATAATCATAAAATGATTAATTAAAACGAATATGAAAATAAATAAAAAATACTCGAAACTGTACCATATTTTGAAAAAAATCGCATATTGGATTGTTACTTGATTACACAATGACCGAAATCATAAAGTCTCCAGCATGCATGGAGGTTTACATCTACTGTGTCAAATAAAAGATACACACACGTATTCCTCATTATTAACTTAAAGTCTAAGTAGACTTATAAGTCCATCTTTTTTTAAGAGGCCATAGTAAAAACAAATGTCTTGCTTTAGGAACGGACAAATCATATTTCAAAAAACTCTTAATTCGACAAAAATGTTGAAACTGTGAAACTGACATGATGTTTGATTTTTTTTTATTGACCAAATGTTTTTTTATTATTATGTTAGGTTGACGTTTTATTTTCAACTGAGACCATATGCAATCCCATTAGAAATAATTATGGTTCTCTTTTCATCGACATGTCCCTTTTTTAACCAAGCTAATGTTTAAAGCTATTGCTTTAAAGTACATTGGAAAATTCCATTATTGTATGACAAATATTCTACAAATCATGATTTTGCATGGACAAGACTTTTTATGCCAGTGTGTGGATAGTTAAATTTATCATATCCAGTATAAAAGTTATCCCAAGCAATGGAGTATAACATATATGGACTTCTTCCATCTGGCAGTAAATGGGTATTCTTTATAGCTTGCTGTTCGGTGTAAGCCAAGGCTCCATGTTGAAGGCCGTACTTTGACCTATAATTTTTTATTTTTACAAATTTTGACTTGGATATAGAGTTGTCTCATTGACACTCATACCACATCTTCTTATATATATTCGCTTCATTGTGCTGAATGTATAAACACGCAGCCACGTCCGATGCCACATCTCCTTTACGTTAGCATATATATATATACCCTTGCAACAACTCTTTCAGGGGTTTGATGGCAAAAAAAATCATTTTCGAGTTGCATTCGAAATTTCTGTTCTTCATCGTATTCTTCCTAGTCGTTCCTCTTATCATGCTTATTGAAATATTGTTGATTTGTTCTCGTTCCGAATATGCATGAACTATTTGTCACTCGACGCCAAGCAAATCCGTCAATCATATCCGCGCATGATATAAAATTAATCTTTTGCACCTTTAGATGCCGAAAACTTTGCAGTAGAATGTAAAAAATTTCTCATTTGTATTTCAAGGCGCATTCACACTAAAATTGTTCATTCTTTTTTATGTCTCAACCCTTCATGAGAAGCTTGTATTAATTCAATGGACAACCGACTGAATAAATCAATAACAACACTAAACGCTTAACATGATCTTTCAAAGAATGTGCGATGGGTGCGCTGAAGGTTAGAAAAAGAGTTGAGTTGAAACGGTATTGAATAAAGACTACGAGCTAGTGGTTGTCATAGAATGTGGACATACTGAGTGTTTTAAGTCAAGAAAATAGTTATAGGACACGGTGGTACTATCTGGATGCACAAACGGGAAAAGTTACCCGAGATGTTGAGATATTGAAATATAAGCGAAAAAAGGTTAAGTTCCGCTTAACTTCTATGAAGGAATTTAGCCTAACTAAAAAAAATAGTGTTTAAACAATCTCTGCAATGGTTTAGTCATGACACAGTCTTTCGAATCAACTTGTACTTATTAAATCTGCTAAAATGTAAAATGAAATAAGAAAAAAAAACTTTTCCAAATGAAAAACTTTGGGATTCATGTCTAACATTGACAATATCACTTCTTTAATGATTTTGATGCGTCCAGAGCGCTTTTCTGTATTTACCTTTATTTTGATATCCAAAGTTATAACACACCATACAATTAATTGGTTAAATGTGTCTTCTTAAAACTAAGGAATATAAGTATGAGTATGATGGCCATAAAATCAGTAGGACATCATCGTTTTCGAAGCAATAACATAAAGGTGTTAATTCTGTTTATTTATGTTTACCTTACTACCTTAACATATAAAAGATCATAAACTTGAAATAGATATTTAACCAAATTTGATTACATAATACTTTTTATTTATTATTAGTGGCCAAATTTATGTATACCACATGTATTGAAGAAGTGAAATCAATTTTGTTTTAAATCGTTCTCTATTTTAAACTTAGATGCATTTCGCCATCTTGCAGTTCAAAGATGAAAAAAGAAGCAAACATTTCACTAAGTTCGTTAATAGTTAAATTGAGTTAATATGAGTTTATAATTTTTCTCTGTACCGATGTAATGCATTGTCTGTATGAGAATAAAAATATATATAGTCATTCAACCAGAAATGGCAAAATTCAATATTTTAGGTGGGCAGATTTCTTTTTTTTTTCTTTTCTCTGTTTTTTTTTTTATTTTGTCTTATAAAATCAAATACTTCTATTTTTCGTAACAGAATTTGCATGTTTAGAAAAATGTTCAAAGATTAAGAAAGAATTTTTTACAATAGATACGCATCTCGCATAATAAAAACTAATTAATATTATTATATTAAAACCCTAATAATTCTAATTTGATTCTAAACTCGGTTTCCTATTGAGATTACAAATTATTATACTATTGGATTTAAGCGTGGATATCGATCATCAAACATTCAAAACCTGTTGTGATCCGATATTTTATTATTTATGTACATAAGTTGGCGTGCAAAAATCAACATGTTTCTCGGAAATACTGATAAACTCGTTTCCCTTTATAAGAAAATTGAGTTACCTCCCTTTTTTAGTACGAGTTGTCTTTCTTGACCGAACTTATTAGGTCCAAGGACACAGTTATCGTCCTTTGGTTTTCGTTGTCTACAAATATAGTCCCTAGTGTGAACAGTGTATAACTTGCATTTTTTTTTGATACACTTTCCCAATTTATTTCTTGATATTTTATGCATGAAATATTAAGTAAGGGGATGAAATTACATGTTAAAAAAATTTGGGTGCTGAATCTTTATGTTAAGTAGTGATTTGGTCCAGTTAAAAAAGGTCAAAAATTAGAATGTCGGAAGCTGTCAAACTGAATTTTAGCCCCCCTTAACACAGAATTGTCAATATTTTGAGTTAGAGCTGGTAGAAGTTTCTATAATTTTGATATTATTTGTATCAATAGTAGTACACTACACTGTAAAAATCTTTTTGAGATAGAGCAGGTGCGATTTTTTTAATTTGAATTTATTGTCTAAAAGAAATGCACTACGAAATAACTGTGTTCTCGGGCCTAAGAGATGAATTCCGTAAATGTAGATTCTGTACTTTGGCAACTTTCCTGAATGGTTTTCTGGTTTCAATTTGTCAAACTCAATAAAATTAAAGGATTTAGATCTTTGTTTGACAGAAATTCTGTTAAAATGTCCCATTTTGGCATTATACGGCTAAAATAAGCATTTTAAAGCAGTTTCCATTTTATGCCTAAGAGCCATGCTGACTTTCTATCTGACAGCTTTTTATGTTCCTGATATTTGTGTTTCTATGCTTAAATCAAATTTAATTAACCATTTGTGAACTCGGAATCTAGAGAAAAGTAGATTATCACAGAAAAAATGTGCAGAATATTTGTATTTATGTCCCTGGTTAAACGGCCTGTTTGATGTATGTGAAATGTGTAGAGCTTTGTACATAAAATCTGTAGTCCGTCACAAATATTTCACTAAATCTGTAAAAAAAACACTTTACAATGATCAGTACACCCTATTCATTTCATATGCTACCATAATTTTCTTCTTTAGGATAGTAAGTGGTTCAAATATATGCCAAATGAGACTAAAACTACATGCAAGTTTTCCATTGAAAAGTGAAAAACTGGTCATCAGACCATACTGTCTGCAAAAAAAAGTTGAATTCAAGAGTCCTTTTGCAATTAGACTTCTTGTATCATGACATCTTAGCATAGAAATGAGCAAAAAGAAACAAATTTCACTTCCTTATAGCCTCTGTGTGCATTTTTATATGTAAATATGGGCTACGGCCTAAATCGACTCTAAATAATTCTCAGTCTTACATGGCCTAAGACCATTTCATACTCATGTAGTATGCTTTTTGTAACTTTTCTTTACATTTAAAGTACATTTAATATATATGGAAGAATAATGTATGGTTAAAAACCTTCAAAAACTTCAAATTGGTTGAAAAAAATGCATGTTTATGTAAGGCTTCCCTTAATTCGAAAATCTCTATTTTCAGGCACAGGCTCATATAAATTTGACTTTTGAATAACTGTAATAAATCTGATAAATCAAATGAGTGTTCCGTTGCTTTTAATACTTATTATATTAAATTCAAGAGTATTTAAAAAGCAAATTTTTGCAATATTTAAATTTTTTAGGCCAAAATCTTGACAGTTGAAAATATTTGATTTAAACGTCAAAAATAAACATCCAAATTTCAATATTAAAATGGCCCTAGTTTCTATAATATATATCCTATGTCCATGAAACTTGGCCAACTATCTTAAAATTGCCTAAGCTTAGGTCATGCAAAGTTTTATTAAAATTGGTCAAGTCTTTCTATCCTATTAGGTCCAAGGACACAGTTATCGTCCTTTGGTTTTCGTTGTCTACAAATATAGTCCCTAGTGTGAACAGTGTATAACTTGCATTTTTTTTTGATACACTTTCCCAATTTATTTCTTGATATTTTATGCATGAAATATTAAGTAAGGGGATGAAATTACATGTTAAAAAAATTTGGGTGCTGAATCTTTATGTTAAGTAGTGATTTGGTCCAGTTAAAAAAGGTCAAAAATTAGAATGTCGGAAGCTGTCAAACTGAATTTTAGCCCCCCTTAACACAGAATTGTCAATATTTTGAGTTAGAGCTGGTAGAAGTTTCTATAATTTTGATATTATTTGTATCAATAGTAGTACACTACACTGTAAAAATCTTTTTGAGATAGAGCAGGTGCGATTTTTTTAATTTGAATTTATTGTCTAAAAGAAATGCACTACGAAATAACTGTGTTCTCGGGCCAAGAGTTCAGTATGGAAGTTTATTATGTTCTTGGTAACACTGATTGTCATATTGAAAACAATTTCAGATAAAGATAAATTTTAAACAGCAAAACAGTAGTATGGATCCTTATATGAGTTATTGCCCTTGAAAGACAAAATTTTATTAGAATTTCAAGTTTCTTGTAGAAAATATGATAGATGGAGAGACACTTTAAGTGGTTAATATGTTCAGCTAAGTAAGATCTGTGAATAAGCTTACATGACCAAAATAGTCAATTGATCCTTTATCATGTCTAAAGCAGTTTTTGCCCTTAAAAAATTATTTTTACCAAAAATTATGTTTTTTGCAGAAACAATGATAGAAAGAGAGAAACTTTAAGTGATAAATATGTTCAGCAAAGTAAGATCTGGGAATAGCCTTAATAGGACTTACATTATTATACCCCACGCAACGAGTTGCGGAGGGAATAATGTTTTTGACCCGTCCGTCAGTCCGTCAGTCCAGTTTCTTGTCATCACAACTCCTCTCAAACCACACAACAGAATTTCACGAAACCTTTTTAGATAATAAGGACATACTATGTAGTTGTGCATATCGACAGGAAATTACGATTCAATTCTTTTTCTAGGAGTTACGCCCCTTTGAACTTATTTACTTTAATGTACTACTGCAGCAGTTTGTCATCGCAACTCTTCTCAAACCACACAACAGAATTTCATGAAACCTTTTCAGATAATAAGGACATACTACGTAGATGTGCATATCGACAGGAAATTACGATTCAATTTTTTTTCCAGGAGTTACACCCCTTTGAACTTATTTGCCCAATATACTACTGCAACCTTTTGTCATCGCAACTCCTCTCAAACCACACAACAGAATTTCATGAAACTGTGTAGATAATAAGGACATACTATGTAGATGTGCATATTGACAGGAAATTATGATTCAATTTCTTTTTCTGATACAATTTTTTTTCTTACACTTATTTTATTTCTCCAATGACAATGTGGGGACGTGGGGCATGTGAGTGCGCTCACTAAGGTTCTTTCATTTAAATCATCAATTGATCCTTTAAAGCAGTTATTGCCCTTGAATGAATATTTTACCAACATTTTTTTTTTGCAGAAACTATGACAGGTATAGACAACTTTTAACTGCACAAATGTATGTAAGACATATACATTTTAAATAAGTCAACATGACCACTTAATTTAAAAATTATTGGAGCTTAGTTAAGATACAAGTGTAAATTAGAAAAATGATCAGCTTGACAAGATGTACAAATTTATCCACCAAGGAATAAAAAGATTACTTTATTTTTATATATTGCCCCTGAAATACCTATTTTTCTAACTTTTAGGAGTGTTTATGCCCCATTTATGTTTTTCGGTTTGTGCGTCCCTTCCTTCGTCCGTCCGCATGACTGTCTGTCCGCTTCAGGTTAAAGTTTTTGGTCAAGGTAGTTTTTGATGAAGTTGAAGTCCAATCAACTTGAAACTTAGTACACATGTTCCCTATGATATGATCTTTCTAATTTTAATGCCAAATTAGAGTTTTTACCCCAATTTCACAATCCACTGAACATAGAAAATGATGGTGCGAGTGGGGCATCCATGTACTATGGATACATTCTTGTTTGCTGTCATTTGAAAACTAGGAGATAGACCTGTTAAAAGTGTTGACTACAAAAATGATCAGCATGACAAGATCTATGTCATGTATGTTCTTTTATGATATTTTTAACATTAATTTCTGATTTTGGAGTTATTGCCCTTGAAACATTGATATTTACTGTTTTTTTACAGTTTGGCTTGATATCTATAAGCTTATACATGTAGGTCAGGTTAAACCTGTTAAATACAAAAGTGATCAGCAACACAAACAGTACCTATATATATACAGCTGTATAGTATGTGCATTTAAAAGTCCTAGTAAACTGGTGTTTTGTTCACAAGGTGAGTGATACAAAGCCTCTTGTTTCAAAACAAATTTTGCCATGATTCTGTTTTTTAAACATTTTTAGTTGTAACTTATTTTCATAGAAATTGATCCAATATCCACCCATTTAGGTGTGAATCATATCTCTGGCCTTACATCATGTACATTGATGCAATGTTTTGGGTTATTTAGGAAAACCTTCATCAGAGACCATCCCTTTTGTTTTTTTTTGTTTGTATGCCCCCGCCATAGCGGAGGGGGCATTAAGTTTTACCCTTGTCCATCCGTACGTACATCCAACTGTCTGTACGTCCCAAAGTTGGTTTCTGTTCTCTAACTTTGGTGGGGCCTCGGTGGTCGAGTGGTCTAAGTAGTCGAACTACTGTATCACTAGCCAGTCAACACTGAGGTTGTGAGTTCGAATCCCGCATGGGGCAGGTGCACTCGACTCCAATCTAAATTGACTAGGATTGTCAGTTTTCCTACCGAAGTTCGGTGGTTCTCTCTGGGCACTCTGGCTTCCTCCACCAATAACAACTGACCGCCACAAAATAGCACAATAGTGTTGAAAGTGGCGTTAAACACCAATCAATCAATCAATCAATCTAACTTTAGTTTGCCTCAACCAAATGTTATGAAACTTATACACAATACTTATTACTACAAAATACAGATCAATTTTGAATTTTGGTGGTGTCACTTTAACCGTTTTAGAGTTGTGCCCCTTTACAAATGGAAAAATTGCTGAATTTTTTCGTTTCCGTTCTCTAACTTAAGTTTGCCTCAACCAGATGTTATGAAACTTATACACAATACTTATTACTACAAAATACAGATCAAGTTTGAATTTTGGTGGTGTAACTCTGTCTCTAACCTTTATCATGTTTATAGAGTTATGCCCATTTACAAAAGGAAAAATTGCTGAATTTTTCGTTTCCGTTCTCTAACTTAAGTTTGCCTCAACCAAATGTCATGAAACTTATACACAATACTTATTACTACAAAACTCAGATCAATAACAAATTTGGGTAGCGTCACTTTAACCGTTCTTCAGTTATGTCCATTTATAACTTTAAATGATATGCAAGTGGGGGCATCATCTGTGCCCCATGGACACATTCCCCATTTTTTCATTTATTTCTTTTTTATTGCTGTTTTACTTTTATTTCTATTCATTTATTTTTTTTTTTTATTTATTACAGTTTTAATTTTTTAATTTTTAAATAGTTTTTGAATTGTTTTTTTTTTTTTAATTTGTTAATTAGAATTTGCATTTTAATTTTTTGTTTTTCAAACAATTTTAACCAATGTTGAATTAAGTGTTTCATAGTAAGGAAGTGTGGTCTTCAGAGTATCAGTTAAGTGTGTTGTTTACATGATGGTCATTAATTAGTTCTGCACAGTTAAATGTTAGTAGGAACTGTGAGGTTTATATAAATTATTTTATCATGTTTATAGCTCGTTTCACTTATTAACCAATGTTTCTATTTCTTTTGAATCCTATTGATAGGCTTTATGGAATTTGGCACCTATTGTAGAATTTGTTTTAATAATTAAGATGCAAGTATTTCCTGAATACTTTTTGAAGTTTTCTGCTTGAGAATGATAATTTGTAATGAATGATATATTATATCTATTTTCAACTTCGTTCTTTTTCTAGACATAATTTCATAGAAATTGATCCAATATCCACCTATTTAGGTGAGAATCATATCTCTGGCCTAATTTCATAGACAAAATTTCATAGAAGTTGATTCAATGTCCACCCATTTAGGTGCAAATCACCATTTTAAATTGTGCTTTCAAGCAGTTCATATGTAAAAAAAAAGATATGGATGATAAACATTTTCATCATGAGGTTTAGGCCATTCTGTTCTTATTTCAGATCGACATATTTCCATAGGACATGCAGTTAGCCTAGACAAATGTGAAGAGAAAGGTCTGTGATTCAATTCTCTGTGAAGTTCAAGGACTTTCTTAGTCAAAATATGGGAAGATGTGAAAGGTAAGTTTGAAAGTTTGTAAGTGTGCAAAAATATGTTATGTCTAACAAAATGTGCTATTTCACAAATAAAATACTATCAAAACAACTCCTGATTGCTCAACATTAAACTTCTGAATTGTCCATGAATCATCTTCACGATTGTCCCACATTATTTGCTCACCTGACTGGTTTGGTCAAGTAAGCTATTTTCATCACTTGGTATCAGTCATCCATTATTTTTTACAAAAATCATCTCCTTTAACCACTGCAGGGCTCAACAATAATATGTGTCGATTGTCCGGTACCAGAGGAAAAAAAGGTCTGACAAGTAAAAGCCATATGAAGCTTTTTTCCGACGGGACAAGTTAAATTATTCTGTAGAAAAAAAATTAAATCCATCTTTGACGATAAAAGTAATTACAAAAAAAACAATAAAAGAAGATAAAAGCAATTATTAATTTGACATGTTTACTTGCAAGCAATAATTTAAAATGGGTTCTTTGTCAGATACTTTTTAAGAGATAAAACGCAAACTATCACATACTATCTCCGAATCCGGTCTTACTGCTTTGTAGATAAGGTAACAAGACAGTTTGGCACTGTAGGAGATATCTTGGGACCAAGACAACCCAGTACCTCATTTCCTTTCCTTATTCTGTTGCTTTATAATAAATATGATAAATTTTATTTATCAAAAATATTTTTAAAATAAAAATGAATAAATTATTGACTATTAAATTCAGAAAATTATATTTGATCATATGTAGACAAAACAATATTTGATTGCATTTGAATAAACATTTTAATATATTAAAACAGCTGATTGTAGTAGGGCATCAATCATAATAATCAATATTTTTAACATAAAAGACCAGGATACAAACCAAATGAGTGTGGACTAGCAGGCCTACCAGCATGACCAGACTGTGCCTCATGTGCTGAGTCGGATGAGACTTTGGCTTTGATGAATACTAGATTTAGTTGTTCTCGACTCATATTTTTGAAAAGGATATCAAGAGATAATAATCAAATTCTGTTCCATTGTTTTAACTCATTTTGTTCATTGAATCAGCTTAAAATGCAAAAAAGGTTAATATTAAGATTCTTTTTGGACAAGTTACAATTCCATTTGGACAAGTAAGGTGGTCGAGTCCTTATCCATATACTTTAAGCAGTAGGTCATATATTTGGTGTATGGAGTGATTGTAAGGTATACATGTGCAACTGACAGGTATCATCTGACCTTGACCTCAATTTCCTGGTTCATTGGAAAATGTTTAGTTTATGTGGTTGGGTCTATCTCTCAGATACTAGTAGCAATAAGGCCACTATATTGGTGTATGAAATGATTGTAAGCTGTATTTGCTTGACTGGCTAAACTGACCGTGACTTCATTTTCATGGATCATTTATGGATCAAGTTTATGTGATAATTGTAGTAAAAGAGTCATATTTTCAATCATAAGTAAAGCAGGCATGATATTTGTGAATGTATTGCACTCTTGTTGAAATATTTTCTATGCCAAAATAATATTATGTGCATTTTCAGTTGCATGTAAAAAAAAAATATAGGAACAGTAGGTCAGGATATTTTCTTACTAATTTCATAGTCATTGATAGTGAAGTTCTTTGAACTGTTGTTCAAATGTTTTGAAGTGTGAAACTGTCATGAATGTTTGTATATCATGTATATATATATTAGATTTATGGTTGCATTTATATAATCAAGTGTACTGCAAGCACACCATGCACACATTAGCTGGCCAATTGTTTATTAGCATTCATGTTCACAAATAGTGCAAATTAGGGACATGATAAGGAACATTTTTTTTGTTAAACATTGATTTTTGATTTTTTTGGAAAAAAATTTAGTGTCAGAGCCGATAAATTAGGGTTGGACAGCAAATCGAAACACATCTTTTTAGTTGTTAGCCCTATTGAAAACTATAGTTAAGAGAGGGAAACAGTTTGAATAGTAAAAATGATCAACACCATAAGATCTACAAATAAGTCACATGGCCAAAATCTTCAGTTGAGTTATTGCCTGTAAGTGATGTTTTCTTTCTTTAATTTTATGATAGAAAAATAGAAACTTTAAAAAGCAAAAATGATGATCGTGAGCTTTAGATTTTTTTCAAAATCCAGGTTGATTTGAAATAGTTATAGAAATTTTTGAAGGTGACTGTCGGAATTTGGTTTAAACTGAAAATTGTAGCTTTTATACCTATTAATTACATGTAAATCCTTAAGTTTGACAGCAATAAACCAAACTATAATATAACCTTATCAATACATAATTGACATAGATGGGCTGATTTAACACCAGTCGAGACTAAATTTAAAGGTCAAGGCGGGTGGAGACTGGGTCAAGACTGGTCGAAACTGAGTTGAGATTGGTCAAGACTAAGTCTAAGAGACTGGTCGAGACTGGTTGAGCATTTGGCAAGACCTTACCAAGATTATCAAGTACTCTATTAGACTCATTAGGTTAAATTGTAGACCAAAGTCAAGTACAGTTAAGTACAGTCTAGGTAATGTTGAGTCTTTTCAAGTAAAATCTGTGCTCACTGTTAAAGTCAACTTTACATTGACAGCAGCAATCACAGGCGAGACACTGGGTTCTAAGGAACCCCTTACAAATTTTTCTTAAAACCATTTAAATTTGCCTTGTTTGTTTTATGACAATTATTGGTAAACTAACACAATTAAATTAATAGGATTAGAACTTTGCCTCTCTTTTAGAAAAGAAGATATCTGTAGTATGATTGCTAATCCTAATGCTAACTCTAAAAGTAAATTAAAAACTGTTTTATTTTTTAAAACTTTTCCAGTTTGCCTCATTTGTTTGCAGGTAATAATCGGTTATGTAACATATATATCAAAAAATGAGAACACCAGATTAGAAAAAAAGATGCAGTATGTTGCTAAGGAGACAACTGCCTTATTAAGAACAAAATTTAATAAACATCATCAGTGTGATATGGCTTCAAATATTGTACAAAACAAATGACATACAGTAAGCTACGAAAGGTCCTGTGATAACAAAATCATCTATTATAAGAAAGAACAAAATATGCCGACAAAAACAATGATGAATAATATGCCTGAAGGACTTTAAATATTGAACTTGAAGTGACTTTTCTTTGTAGAATACATAGAAATCTTGGAGGACAAATTGACGAGAGTCTTAAAAGACACAGATATGAAGATAAACAAGAGGAAAAGAATGCCAAACATAGTTTAAAGGACTGCAGACTTCCTGATATCTTTCAAACTGTTGTGTTTTTTTGGTATAAATGTAATAATGCATTATCATCTTATTTGTATAGGCATACATCCTGCAAATCTTGTTGGTACCTTTTAGCTCCATTAATGCAACCGCTATTTATAAAACATTGTCGTGATTGTAGTTCTATATGTGAGTTTATTAGTTAACTGGTGCGTAGTAATTGCATATATGAATTATTGTATACCATATCTATCAATCTTTGTCTTTTTAATTAAGAAATAATTTTTAAAACCTTGCTCTTTCAATCCTAGTACATTTATTTTAATTATTTTGCATAGTTTATAAGTTTAAGTAATGCCATTTTATTTCCACATTTGAATTTTACAACAAAAAATACATAAAGATCAGATTTATATCTGTGTTAACAGTTTATTTAATGGAATATTATATTTATGTTTAATTTGTAATATGCACTTTGTCTCATATTTTTTTTCAGTTTGACACATTTTCTTTAATTAATCATCAAATTTCAACAAGTGTTGGAAACAAACTTAAATAAAAACTTTTCAAATGTATTAAAATTCTGTCTTGTAAAATCTTATAAATTTTGTTTTTCGGGATTTTTCCCAATATGTTTAAGAAATCTCTAGCATAATTTTGGCTTGTAGATTTTATTTCGGGATTTATCCCGAAATGGGTAAAAAAATCTATGCAGCAAGATTTATATTTTTCGGATTTTTCCCGAAATGTGAAAAGAAATTATAAGTCATGGGTTCTAGCATATACGTTGCGTTTTCGGGATAAATCCCGAAATATTTAAAATCTTGCATAGAAATTTTGTTTTTTTCGGGATTTTTCCCGATATGTTTGAAGAAATCTGTAACATAAATTTTTGTAAATTTGGTTTCGGGATTTTACCCGAAATGGTTAAAGAAATCTATTCAACAAAAGCATGCTTGATAAGTGATTAAGATTTTCGGGACTTTTCCCGAAATTTGAAAAGAAATCATTAGTCATGAGTTCTAGCATATTTATATGTTGGGTATTCGGGATAATTCCCGAAATGTTTGAAGACATATATGCTTTATACATTTTACATTTAGGTTATTTTTTCGGGACTTTTCCCGAAATGTGTTTAAGATCTGTTTGTCACATAGCTATGCTACCAAAAGTTTTAATTAATGTTGAAAGTGATTTCGAGGAAATTCCCGAATAAAGAGTTGTCACATACATTTTTACCACAAATATTTACAACTTTCATATATTTTGGGAAATTCCCCGAACACTAAATGTAAATTTTATCAATTATAAGAATAAAAGCATGGAAGATTGTAAAAATTGTGTGTTTCTTTGTGAAATCTGCATTCATTTATGGTAAACATTGAAAAAGCTTATAAATAGGAATAAAATGGATTTTACTCTTTTAAAATAGAGTCAGTTACTAGTAATTTTTGGGGCCCTTTATACATGTAGCTTTGCTGTTTGGTGTGAGCCACATCTTCGCTAGCCAAGGGTTACGATCAACTTCCCTCCTCTCCACCCTTGGCAGATTAAGCCAACATTTGTAATAACAATGTTGCGCCATCTATCGGTAGATTAAAGTCACGCCCATTCCGAATACATTATTCTTGACCAATGGTAGCACTTGAACTCTTCAATTTGGAGGTAAAAACACGGTAGCGTCTAGATTCTACACACTTGGTAAAGCAGGAAACGAAAATTTACGTTGACATTCATGCATTTGTGCAAGAAACATACACAGAAACTTCTATTAGTTGTTAAAAACATTCAAATTGTCAGTAAATATAGTCGTATGTTTAGGGATGTAAAGACTTGTTGCACAATAAGCACGTGGCAATTGTTTACATACACTTTCTACATTTATACGTGATCATGTTATAGGCGCTTTTTGATTGGATGCAGCGAGTTTCGACTGCAACCAATGAATATCATTACCTTGTGTCTCCGAAATTCTATCTCAATCTGCCAAGGGTGGAGAGGAGGGAAGTGGATCGTAACCCTTGGCCAGCGAAGATGTGTGAGCCAAGGCTCCATGTTGAAGACCGTACTTTGACCTATAATGGTTTACTTTTATAAATTATGACTTGGATGGAGAGTTGTCTCATTGGCACTCATACCACATCTTCTTATATCTACTAGCTGGTTCAAAATGTCGTGTGTAACTACCTCACAGCGTTCATACAGAAGAAACGAGTGTAATACATATAAAGGTCAATTCAGAAGAAAACTGTCTTTAGTTTTATACAGTTAAACGATTATAAATGTACGTACTTTGATATTTTGAAATACGAATAATCTGGACTTTCTTTTTTTCATTTTCGACTTTGATTCTGAATTTGGTCCCTCTTCTTTTCAGCTCTCATGGCTCAAAAGGGCCAGGTGAACTTTTCTCATCACTTGGCGTCCGTCGTCCATTGTCGTACGTCATCGTCCGTTAACTTTTACAAAAATCTTCTCTGAAACTATTGGGCCAAATTAAACCAAACTTGGCCTAAATCATCCTTAGGATATCTAAATGTGTCCGATGACCCCGCTCATCAAACAAGATGGCCGCCATGGCTAAAAATAGAACATGGGGGTAAAATGCAGTTTTTGACTTATATCTCTGAAACTAAAGCATTTAGAGAAAATCTGACATGGGGAGAGGAGGGAGGGATAAAATGGTATTCAGGTTAAGATCTATCTGCCCTAAAATTTTCAGACGCATCAGACGACCCGTTGTTGGGTTGCTGCCCCTGAATTGGTAATTTTAAGGAAATTTTGCAGTTTTTGGTTATTATCTTGAATATTATAATAGATAGAGGTAAACTGTAAACAGAAAAATTGTTCAACAAATGAAGATCTACAAATAAGTCAAATGACCAAGATTGTCAATTGACCCCATTAGGAGTAATTGCCCTTTAAAGTATTTTTTTCTCAATTTTTCGTTATTTTTTTAAATTTTTTACAAAAAACTTCTCCTCTGAAACTACTGGGCCAAATTAAACCAAACTTAGCCTAATTCATCCTTAAGGTATCTTGTTTAAAAATGTATCCGATGACCCCACCCATCAACCAAGATGTCCGCCATGGCTAAAAATAGACCATAGGGGTAAAATGCAGTTTTTGGCTTACATCTATGAAACTAAAGCATTTAGAGCTAATCTGACAGAAAATAAAAATGTTCATCAGGTCAAGATCTATCTGCCCTGAAATTTTCAGACGCATCAGACAACCCGTTGTTGGTTTGCTGCCCCTGAATTGGTAATTTTAAGGAAATTTTACAGTTTTTGGTTTTTATCTTGAATATTATAATAGATTAGAGATAAACTGTAAACAGCAAAATTGTTTAGCAAAGTAAGATCTACAAATAACTCATCATGACCAAATTGTCAATTGACCCCATAAGGAGTTATTGCCCTTTATTATATACTTAGTAGTTAATACATGTTAATTGTATGTGTAATACTATCAGTTGTAATCGTGCTGTATCAGCCATCCGTGATGACATCGATATCAGTCACGGTTGCAAAGGCTTTATCACACACTTAATCTGTATGACGTCACGTCATCGACATCAGTCACCGTTGCACAGGCTTTATCAAACCCCTAATCTGTATGACGGCACGTCATATGAAAAAAAACCATCTACTTGAGATATAATAAAGTGTAACGTGAGGGTACCCAAATTGCACCTATTTTGAAAGTTTTTACACCTATGTTTATTTATGATCCAAACAAAAGTTTCCGTTCTGTGTTTATTTTGTAGATGTATCATTATTCACTATATATGGTTCCACCAATTTAATTTTGAATCCATACAGAATCATAAAAAATGGGTTTGAACCGACCTCCAAACGATCCATGATTCTGTAATAAGGAGTACCCAAATTGCATCCATGCTTAAATTCACATCCTCAAAAATCGAATTACAGATAATTTGTTTTATTTCTTCAAATATTTAGAACAATTTGAGATTAGTCTATGCTTATTATTCATCTTTTAAGAAATGGAGGCTTGTAACATATTTTATTTTCGCATTTTTAAAACATGACCTTTTTGTGGAGGTCGCATGGCGACGTTTCCGTACATTTTCCTTTACCGGTAAATACTTCATCGGTTGATGTATACTGTGAACGTTTTGTGTATATTTAAATATATTTACCTTTGTTGAAAGACGTGCATAATGTCAAATCATAAAAATACAAATTGTTTAGTCTCTAAGAAAGATTTCCGCTGCAACTTTTGCTAAATAGGTGTAATCTGGGTACCGTGACGTTATATGATACGGCTTTTTCAATATCACACACCGTACCAACCCTCAACCAATATAATCCCTCGAGCAGAGCTCATGGGATTATATTGGTGTCTTGGGTTGATACGGATGTGATATTGAAAAAGCCATATAATATTCTCTATTTAAAGTCAATTTTTCACAATTTTTCGTAAATTTTTGTAATATGTTACAAAAATCTTCTCCTCTGAAACTACTGGGCCAAATTAAACCAAACTTGGCCTAAATCATCATTAGGGTATCTTGTTTAAAAAATGTATCCGATGATCCCGCCCATCAACCAAGATGTCTGTCATAGCTAAAAATAGAACGTGGGGGTAAAATGCAGTTTGGCTTATATCTCTGAAACTAAAGCATTTAAAGCAAATCTGACATGGGGTTAAAATGTTCATTAGGTCAAGATCTACCGTTGTTGGGTTGTTGCCCCTGAATCGGTATTTTTTAGGAAATTTTGCAGTTTTTGGTTATTATCCTGAATATTATAATAGATGGAGATAAACTTTAAACAGCAAAAATGTTCAGCAAAGTAAGCTCTACAAGTAAATTAAAGTGATCAAAATTTAGAGATAACTGTATTGTATTTGAAGCTTTGCGGACGTCCATCGGTAGTTTTACTGTCGCACATTTAGTTTACATATTACCTGGCGACGCGTAGAGATTTTAAAGTCACTAATGTATAATGAATATTGCCGAGAACAAATTCAGTTGATCGATTCATTAAAATCATCTATTAGCTGTCCAGATGAAGAAATGATAAAAGCGATGACTCTTTTGTCACGAAACTGATGTCACTGTATATTACGTAGAAAAAATGCAACACCCTAATATAAAAATAAGAAGATGTGATATAATTGCCAATGAGAAAACTCTCCCCAGAGACCAATTGGCTAGAAGTTAGCAACTATGAGCCACCGTACAGCCTTCAACAATGAACTTACCCCATACCGCATAGTAAGCTATAAAAGCTAAGTATGCTTTTTGATAAATACGGCTTCCTGGATTACAAAATAGAGTGACTCTATAAACCCAAGTGTTAACCTTTGAACTTGACAGTAGTTAGACTTTCAAAGTACCAGACTATTAATACGAACATGTGATTATTAAGTACAGTTAAATACAATCAGAGGGCACGACGAGACTTGTTTATGTAACAAAACTATTCATATGATAGCACTTTATGACGAAATCAGCAGTGACATCACAACTTCATGTATTTGTACAAGTGAAAGTAAACTATCTGTCTAATTCCCTTTTTTCAGAATCTAAAAGACTATGGGTAATATCATTGTTCGTACATCAAAATGAAAATAACGTCACTTCATTGGTAGAATGTCCATAGTTTTTTACGTATTAAACCAATCATAACGTTTTGGTGTACGCTTTTGGAAATATTACCCAGAATGCATTATATTCTGAAACGGCGCATTAGTTTTAAACCCAAAGTATCAAATTGAAAGGTAAATCTCATATTTCTATGTCTGTTAACCAAACACGAAGTACCAATATCAATCTGACAATCCAGTTAGTTTCAGAGTAAAAAATTCCATGTGTAAACCAGTCTAGGATTGAAGAACCAACAATGATGAAGGTGTAACAGACAGACGGACAAAATGTATCTAGTCTGTTAGTGATACTGATATTGGTCGTTTCAAAGGGATAAGCAAATTTATAACCCGACGTTTTAAAAATTTAAATCCTAAAATTCCGAAAGTGCAAAAATAAAATATCATGTCATGAAAGAAGGCTCTTCTATGGATTCGGGAAAGACAGGAATAATTTCTTGAATAAAGGGGAGTAATTTGGGTAACTTTCAGGACTTTTAGCTGTAATTAACACATCATTACAGTAACTATAGTAAACAATTTAGTGAAATGCAATGTTTATTAAGCAACACAATAATAATAAAGCCAATACTACAAAAGTTCAAATGCAGCCGCAACCTCTCATGACTTCAGGTATAAGTTCACTTACAAATCGTCATCAGTCTATAATTTAGCAATGTCCAAGACCGCAATCTTCAGTTTTATTTTTCTCTGAAGACTTACTCTGCCATTCTGCGCTCATGGTTTGCATTTAAAACTCCCATTTAGGACTTAAGATTTTTTTTTTAAATTCAAGTCATAGATTTAAGTCCGTGTTCACATTGACCTAAACTCGGTGTTCAATGTTAGTATTCTCAACACGTAAACTAATCTCTACTACCTTCCCATTGATAACAATCAATGTTTACATGTTGTTTAAATCAGGTTTTGATTACATGCAGTCGGTAGTCAATGTAGGCCTTGTGTGAATTAAGGGTAATGTATAAAACTACATATTAAAAAAAACGTAAATGGTATTACGAATATTTAAGGAAGAAATATGCATTGAATACAAATGATAACAATAATATTATAAAAATAATATATATAGTTATTTATTCAAATCTCAAAATGTAGCTCAGTTCTGTTATAAGAGAAAAGATTGCATAAATGTCGTCCGAATCGAGTGGACTCACCAAGAAACTGAGGCATTAATACATCCATGACAGCAGGACCATGTACAGAAACAATTGAAAAATATGTGCTGGAAAAAGCAAGTATGGTTATACATCGCAGTAAAAAAATTCAGTTGCTGAAATAACCTTTACACTAATTTTCATTCCTTTATCACCTGATGTAGCCTCCATCTTATTACGTACGAATCGTGACATCATCATAAAAAAATCGCGCACATGATGGAAAGTTCCCTCCCTTCATAGATCGCTTGGGGATTTGGGGGTTGGAGGTTGTGGGAGTATTTATCATAGCAAACTTACTTTGAACGATTGACTTTAACACCCGTAGTGTTTATAACATCGGTATATTCGGTTCAAAACAAAGTCATTTAACTAAGAATTACATTTTACTAGTAAATAATCGCTTAATTAGACGTATTAGAAAAGTCGATACTGATGTTGGCGCTCGTGTTGGATGGAAGATGAATACAATATGATGTGGGGTGATCTCCAACAGTATAAATACTCTATCGTTTTTTATTACCTGTATGGGCGTGTTTGATACCGCTGAAATACGTTATTTATAGTATGCAAGACATGATCAATCGAGCATTTTTAAAGACCGAAATTTTGAATTTTAAAAAAAATGTTTTTATTTTACTTTCAGAATCAACAATTTTTTACAAACAACTAAAGGAACAAGATTTTTGTCCCGCCTTAACTCCCAGAGGAAACAAACTAGTGTTTTACTCTGGTCCGGAAAGATTTAAAAAAAACAGAATAAAACAATTTATTTTGGAAACACAAGTCCCCCTTTTACACAAGATGGATGCTCGATGCTTTATTTTAAAACGATGCTTTGTTCAGAATGCAAATTTGGGATTTTTTGGTTTCTTGCCTAATATCATAAGCATTGTATGATTGGGAGCATTTATTTAATACGAAAATAACTCAGTTTGTTTCTCGACCAGCACACTGTTCAACTATTCGATTCAGTTCGTTTCTTAGATGTCTCCATAAAGTTCCAACGACCCTGAATGTCTTTAAACGTCTTATTGCGTATTCAACATACACACGACACTCAGACATTCTTTTATTTAATTTTTTACATTTTCTTTTTTTCTTCGACCTTTTCTGTCATAATTGATGTCTTCTATATGATGTAACAATTGATGCATGGTTTGCATAAATTTTATCAGCGAAGATTACATAATTTGGAGGGAAATCTAACTCCAAATTAGTCCCATTACTAGGCAAAAGATTGAATTGTTGGGCTTGTGTTTCTATTTGTTTTTCGACATCTGTTTACTTATTTTTTTTTTTCTTTTTATTTGCTGTGTTTAATACCAGTGTGCGCATTCAAAACTAACGACAATCACTGAATAAAAGGCTCCTGGAGTGTGACAGGTTCATACAGAATATTTCGGGGTTAAACATGTTTGTGAGAGCTCAACCCTCCTTTTAATCTTGGATAGTGGTGTAAGTTGTAACAGCACAACATAAGAACAAACTGTAAAAATCAGTTGGAAATGGCTTGACTCATTATATTGGCACAAAAAAAATATAAAAAAACAACTAACATAAAGACAAAAGACACAAAGTACCAATATTAGAATGCAATTAATGAAAGCTAGCTCAAAGTCAATATCAACGGCTTCCGTGTGTATAAATGGACCTTAAAATAATTTATAAGTTGTTAATAAATTTGAGCTAGCTTACAGTAAATGCGAGTTTTATTTTCTATCAAAAAAGTATGATTGAATTGTCATGGTTATTCAGTTCAGGATTAGCAATCCGAGATAACGGATTGTCAATCCGAAATCACAGATTAGCAATTCGAGATCACGAATTATCAATCCGAGATTACGGTTAGCAATCTGAAATCACGGATTTGTCAATCCGAGATCACGGATTACTAAATTTTTGTATGTGTCCCTTTATGGTTTCCGTAGTTATACCACTACACCATTTTACCATTTGTTCACAAAACGTTAAAACAAGATAAATTATTTACAAGACTGATATAACAAGCCCATATAAGTAACACAAATGATGGAGTATTTGTACTTTTTGAGATGGTCTCCACATCATATTGTATATGTCATCTTCCATCCAACACGAGCGCCAGCAGTCGTATCGACTTTTCTAACACGTCTAATATTACCGATTGCTCTGAGATTAAATGACCAACAATTAACGAACATATCAATACGTATTCTTACTATCAGATCTTTAACTGAGTTAATCACGAAATATGGAAGTACAAGTGTACTGGTAACGATAAGGATATGTGTCCTGTATTGTAATTATATACGTATCACTTTATGTAACATGTGTAAGATAAGGATTGTCATCGGGTTGTTGAATCTAAGGTAAGTATAATAACTAACTCGTATTAAGCGTTTGTGAAATAAAATATTTTTCATAAAAATTGATTCAGCTTTATTATACAATTTGAAAAATTTGTCTGTTATAAATTTTCTTCTCTATCTAGATAGTGTTTGTAAATAAAATCTAGGTAAAATGCGGGAACTAATTTAGAACGAACTTACTTTGGTTAATCATACTTTTGACCTTCTGACGCTTAAATAGTCACGTTCTTAAATAGTAGATAAGACAAGTGGAATTTCATGTTCATTCACAAAGAAATTTCATTACAAGGTAGTCACAATGAAACTAGCTCTAGCAGTGTGTTGTGTGTGTATTTTCTCTGGTAAGATTCTTTTTGAATTAGGAAAACAACGAAGATTGCCTACACTAAATGTTAACATGTTGATTGAAAATATGGTTTCCTTATTATTGTTTCAATTTTTATGCTATTGATAGCAAAATCATCGTATGTCCTTTACATTAAGTGTTATTTAAAGTTTTTCATGTAAATATGCATTAATTATGAATATAGGGATGAATGGATGGATAAGTGACAGATAAACCATGCATATCAGGACGAGATTATGTTTAATAAAAAGAGTGACGAGAACATGTTCAATCAAAGGAGGAATGAGAACACGTTGAATAAAAGGAGGGACGAAAACATGTTGACTATAAAGAGATCTGGGATATACTTCAATGAGACATCGCTTCAACTAAAGCAGTAACCAACAGACAACTACTAGGCAGTTCAACAATGGACATGTAGCTTTACAGTATGGCAAGCTATAAGCCGCTTCTAGTCCGTAAAAGTTTGTGAATAAATCAAATAGAAAGAATTAAATATGTTGCATCATCTCCAAACTATTCATGTTTGTCTTATTGAGGTTGCCTTGAAACCTTAATGTTTCACACAAACCGTTCTAACTTTTCCTTTCATTATTAATCTTTCCGTATAAGGGGAATTACAAAGAAATTCATTATATCATGTTAAATAAATGATAAAATTTTGAAATAAAATATAAGGAGATAGCAGATCATAGCACTCTAAATGTTTTCTAAAAAGAAAAAGAAAAAAGAGGGTCCTAGTATCGTTTCCTCGATCATAAATACAATACCGATATAAAGTATACGCTACATTCCTTCAAAAAACTAAATAATCAGAGTCATCTCCCTGACTAAGAAACATTTTTTAAAGTGTTTTTTTTTTATCCATTATAATTTTTTGTGTATCGGTAACCCGTAAATAAGGCTTTCCATAAACACTGCATTTTGTTAAAGTAAAATTAATAGAAGTTGGACCAACCCATTATTGTAAAACTCTTTGCGTTTCGAATGTTTTAGAATAATCACTTTCTTACTTTTAAATATAGTATTATTAAATAGAACCTTAACCAATGAACTTATCAATAATGTGTTGTTTTTTGTTTTTTTTTGCATAGTAGTTGCTCAAGATCAAAGGTTTTATTTTGAAAGGAGAAAATTCTTAACGTGAATACATTTTTTGTTTCTTATGGGAGGGGGCTTGGTAGCCGAATAATCCGAATGATCTTAGCAGTTCGTCTACAGTTTCACTAACCTGTCAACACTAAGGTTGGAAGTTTGAACTCCGCACGTGGCATTTGCGTTCGACTCCATTACTAATTGACCTGAAATTGCCAGAATTCCTGTCGAAGGCCGTAGTTCCTCCTGCTTTCTCCACCAAAACATTTTGCATGGCCGCCAGGAAATAACTGTTTGTGCTGAAAGTGGCGTTAAACACAAACAATCAATTGGTCAACCATGATATAACTCTGTTTTGGTGATCCAAGGTTCTGGTTTAGCGCGTTTAGATATCATTTAATATTTGCATGTCATACTTTAGATGAAAAACATTGTATTGAAAATTTCTCTTTTCAGTCTGTAATGGACAAAACTGGGGTAGTATCTTGTCTAGCTGGGGGTGTCGTTCTGTACAGAAACAAGACTGTTTCACTTATGGCGACCATCCTGAATGTGGAACAAACGGAGTAACTTACAGAAATCGGTATGTACATATATGTATCAGTTTTAAATAACATATATTCGTTCACCTTTGATCGATATTCCTGTCTTAATAATTGAAAATTTTTCACATGAAACACAAATACGAATGAATCAAATTGAACTGGAATGCTTCTGACGAGGTTTATACGAACGTATCGAACTACGGATCACAGAGTATAAAAACGACATCCACGATCTAAAAAGGCTGAAGCTAAATTAATCTTCGTAAAACAAATCAAAGCCAATAATAATCATATTACATAAAGATTCGTTCTAAGTACGAATAAAAGATGTATGCATGGGTAATACTTCAAAGAAACAGCATTTTTTTCATACTTTAATGGTAACCGGGAAGTTGGCCTCATTATATATTAAGGCATAAGTAAGATGACTCGATCCAATCATAGTTTTGTGTGAATTATTTTTACTGTTGTGAGTTTATTAGTGGTTTACTTTACGGCCGTGGTGTGTTTGTACTTTGTCTTGAGCTTTATATTATTATTTCATGATTTAGATGCGACTACTCTAAGGCCCACTGTGCTGACAAAAACATCCATGTTGCTTACATTGGCGCATGCTCATCGACAACCGTTCCCCCTACCGGAAGTTCTGGTGGTGGACAGGTTGGTACCGGTCCAATCATCTCAGGCCCTGATGCTGTATTTGATTTCTTTTGTTTACAACTGAGTCACATTCCATGCGAAAATGACCTTGAAACAATCTGTGGTTCCGATGGCGCAACCTACATCAATTCGTAAGTTTAAAGAAGTCTATTAGATTAATATGATATTTTTTTTTTAGATTATTTTAGATTTGAAAGTGTTATATGGGGTTTGCGTTTTGTGTTTTAAAGTTTTTATATTAAAATCAATATAAGAAAACGCAGGTTAGATCAAAACCACCAGTAAAACAACATATATAATATTCCACTTCCATGAAATGAAACGCTTGTTTCAATAGATGTGGTGAGATAAGAACATTGTATAGCTTATATCATTGAAAAGACTGAGTATTTATTTTAATGTAGTATATATCTTAACACATATTGTGGCAAGTTACTAACTTATTGAAATAATCAATTTTGTCTAAAATTTACTCCAGTCTTTACCCTTACTATAAATTTCTAAATCATATTTATCAAGGTATACGTGGTATTTTTTATTTCAATTTCCAATGATTAGACGCAATTTAGATAGTCTGTCGTCGTGTATGCAGCTATCCTTTGAAGCTATTTTTGAAGATCTTTCGTATTTCCTTTCTTAATAACCGTTTGCTTGCTTTCACAAGGATTATATTGAACCAAGGGTGTTAAATGGAAATTTTAAAGTTAATGTCTTCTGATCGCAAAATTTACGGACATCATCAGGATTTGGTTGATCGCAATGACACATTTGCGTCGCAGAAAACCATGAGTATGATCCATTTGTTCAAGCAACAATGAAGGAAGATGGGGTTATTTAGGTGTTAGACCACCAATTCACCTACTTCAATTTACAACGTATGTAAAAGTAGCCCTTCCCTGACAAAAAATAGTGCTTTTGATGTCATTGTTTAATTTAACTAACAAACACATTTTCAGAAATGAAACTTTTTTTGAAAGAGGAAGAGCCAAAATTTACTACTTGTCCATGAGTTTGCATTAAATATTAAGGATTAATGCGATCCATAGTATACTTATTTAAGATTTCCAGAAAACCAGGGGTTATTTTTAGTAGTACTTGTCCTCCGAACGGTAGTATTTTATCACAATACTTTAAACATTAGTTGAAAATTGGCATGTAAAAAGGTGAGACATGTACAATTCAGGATATTTCTGGTTTCTATGTAGTTAAACTAAAGGTAGAATATTTAGAAAGCTGTGAAAATTGCTAAATTTGGTTGAATAGATAAAGATTTTGAATTGGTGGTCTGACACCTGTAAGTTCTTCTTGTTTCCGAATCCCTCTTCAGTAATCTATTTTTTAATTGTAATTTGTGCACTTTTAATGAAATAAAATATTGTTTAAACTAAGCCACAATCACATCCTGGTTTCTATGTAGTTATGTTTAGAAAGCTGTGAAAATTGATAAAGGTTGAATAGATAGGGATTTTGAATTGGTCTGTAAGTACTTCTTGTTTCCGAATCCCTTCAGTATTCTATTTTATTTAACTTTTTGATGAAATCAAATATTGTTTAAACTAAGCCACAATCAAATCATCATTTCTATATTTCATCGCTGAATGCGACTGATCATCGCCGCTAAGCTTATCGTCAGCAACAAAATGGAAACTGATTATCGGCCAGAAGCACCTCAGTGAGGTCGATCCGTGATGATCAGTATTTGATATTCTGTGTAATATTTTGCAAACTGTCGTTTCTTTTTTCATCTTCAAGATGTGGTACGAGTGCCAATGAGACAACTCTCCATCTAAGTCACAATGTGTAAAAAGTAAACAATTATAAGTCAAAGTAAGGCCTTCAACACGGAGCCTTGGCTCACACCGAACAGCAAGCTATAAAGGGCCCCGAAATTTTTTTAGAATTGGATTTGGTACGTGCTATTTCACTAGGTAACAGGAAGACATGTCTGTCTTGTCGCACACAATATTCTTACTCCGAATTGATCAGTCCTATCTTATTCCTAGATAGTATTTCATGTTTTTTTTTTTTTTTTTTTTTGACGCTTTCAGTTATCGAACCTTAGACTTCTCGCTATCGAGGCGAGCACGCTCCTACGAAACCACCTAGGCGAATATCAGTCTGATTAAAATACATATCATGTGTCCAAGCTACGCTTACTAGGATCTGACAAAATTCCGTTTTTCTTTCTATTCCGGTAATTATTACATCAGCCAATGAAAATTCAACCTTCAAATGTTTTAAGTTGTCGATGAATTCTATTAAACCAAAAAATCCCGAAAGATCTTTTCGAACAGAAAGTAGAACGGGTCGTTTTCAGATCCTTCTAACGTAACTTGGACACGGATCTGTATTTTAAAACGGTGTAAAAGAACATCATATGATATTTCGGAAATTGAAGTTAAAAATAAGATATCGACTGGTATAGGATGGTATTGCAGAGAAACTTGAATCTTATTTTATTTATTGTATTAATTTTTTAGATGCGAGTTCGAGAAACAACGATGCACACACAGAGAGCTGACCATTGCTAAATTTGGTATATGTTGACCACTGTGACAGAATATCTTTTGTTCAATATTTTAAATTAAAATATCTGGTTTTAAAGGAGAGCCTTCATATCATATATTCAGTTTGTTTGTTCTCACTGATGTACCTCAGTGAAGCATTTTAGGACCTTTGCTTTTTCCATATTACGTCAACGACATGTCTATAAATATTAATTCCAACTGCAAAATTTTGCTTTATGGCGACCACAGCACTATAATATTTTCCCATTCTCTTCTAAAAGACTAAACAAGGAATTGGTTTGGAAGAATTATAACATATATACTCTGTCCATCCAACGCCATTGTTTGAAAAATTCCTATGAAGCAGATCAAAACGGTATTCTACCTCCATCTTATAAATTATAATAGGAAAAAAAACATATTTTGTACTTCTTTGCTATCATGTGCTTTGATTTAATGAACCTGTAATCATGAATGTCGACGATTCAATCATAAAGGACAGAGACAAAATAGATTTTCTATCACTTGTCGACGTGAAATATCTGCAAACTTTATTAAATCAATGTAAAGCATGATGTTCCTTGTAAACCTAGTGCGGAGCTACTCACATAGTCACAAAATATATTATATGTCAGTCCCCATTTCAGAAGAACTGATTTAAAATCCCGGTAATAAATCAGAACATGTAAAATCTCCAACGCCGATACAAGACCGAGTGTGAGACTATACTTTTCCAAAACAAAGGAAAGACAATAGTAAACGATAAAAAGAACAATGCAGACATAAAAAAAATACAACAAAACGTAAGCACCATACTAGAAAAGGTGTGACTCGATAACTGCATTAAGTAGTTCCTGTTCAAATAATGGCGTCCATCGAGGCTGTAAAGAGAATTAAATTTCAGCTGATAAGTTGCATTCAATTATTTATCATGAACGCAAAATGGGGAATACGAGAGTTCTTAGAAAATGCATACAATGTCAAATTGTCCACTAGAAATGTGTTTTGTCCGCGATTCTTGTTTAAAGCTCACGAAATATCAGGCGCGTAGCTACGTTTACGTCAAAACGCCCGGCCGTTCACACGAATTTTGGAGGGAAAATAGTTTGATCCAAATAAATTATAGGAACTGTTTGAAGCCCACGAGCAATTGTAATGCTTTCTTCGACGACTTGTAATTGAAACCATAAAAGTGACGAAATTTACTTTTTAATCAAATGGTATCAAATTATTTTGTTCATTTTCTGTCAAGCTTTGAATCTACGGTGAATATTCTACTCAGGTTACTTTTGTTGAAAGCAATTTAATATCTGCTGGGATACAATGTGTGTGGCTTGCATTTTTATGTTGCACCTTACCATCTATAAAAATTATTTCGAAATTTTCCCGTAAAAAGGTGTGAAAATTATGTAAAGTTCAAGTAATTAAATATAGAACTTTTTTTTTTTTTTACTATTTTAATAAAGTTTTCATTTTTTGGCGATTGATTGGTTAACCCAACATCTCCTTTTAAACATATTCTTAAGTAACTGGTTTGGACATTTTTCTCTAAAACAAAGGACAATTAGATTCCAAATCAACATGGAAAAAAAACAAATTAAATTTAAAAAGGAAGGCTAAAGATACCAAAGGTATATTCAAACTCATCATGCAGTTGAAAAACAACTGACAATGCAATTTTAAAAGACGACAAACGTCGAAAAGACAAACAGTACATAAAAGACAACATAGAAAACTGAAGTCTAGGCAATACGAACCCCACCTAAAACCTGGGGTGAACTCAGGTTCTCCAGAAGAGTAAGCATATCCTGTTTTACATGTGGCACCCGTCTCGTTGTTTATGTAAGTAAAAACTAGGTGATAAGTCTAATTCGGTAGGTCAAATTCGAGGAAAAGAGGGCGGAATTGTGGTAACAACAATGGAACATGTCCATCGTCATCTGTGAAACAGTCAACCAACTCGTGATAGCGATTTTAAAATTTTTAAAGGGATGCTTTCAACTTCACCAACTTCACCACTTAGAACTCTTGGTTTAATAGCTTCCTTGTAAGTAGCAACCTCATTCAAGGAAATCATGATGGGAAATGCAAGTTCTAAAATATCGTATCAACTGGGAGATATATACTCATATGCAGGTTCTACTGGAATGTTGCTACATAGTAATGGGATGCTGAAATCATATCCATGTAGTGAATTTTGTTCTCAACCGACCAAGTATGTTGCTATTGATGAATTTTGAATGACAGAAATATTATCTTTTTCAAGATAACGCGTGAGCTTCCGGGGGTTACGCCCCTAACCGGAGGTCCTCTGTCCTGGGGCCGCTTGGGGCCGTCAAACCCCTTGCTGAGGTTTGGGCGTACACTTAAAAATAGCCTTGCTACGCCACTGAATATCCAAGATCATATTTCAATACAACAGTCGCGCTTTTCATCTACATAAAACTCATCACCACACGCATTCCCAAAATGTACATTTTTGAGCAAGACGAACAAGTCCTATTTGTTTTTCTGTGTAGGTTATGGTTTTCTTTACTCATCATGAAGTTAATGTTTAAAATACAGCCACCAGTGTGAGAATGTATGACAGATAGAAATCATATCAGCAGATTCAGTTCTTTGACAGGCTATTGTTTGTTATTGTAAAAGCAGAACCGACAAGTCACCGATTCCCCATAGTAATCACGTTATATGTCTTTTCATTTATTTTTCCTTCAGCACGTATTTGTATTTATATTTGTCGTATGAATACACAAGATTGCCTCAACCAATTTCAAAAATTCTATGCAAACTGTTTACATATACAAAAAGGAGACCCCTTTCGTTTTTTGTGAAAACTGGGGGATAATACGGTGAAAATATAGTCTAATTGCGAGAAACATCCTTTTTAGTTAGTATTTAAAAAACATGATATGAAAATGATGATATAAAATGCCATTCCAAATTGATTCCGGGTGTCAAGATAAATTTTCAATAAAAGCCGGGAATAAAAATTTCGATACTACATTATTTTTTGTTAAAATATCACAAATTTGAAGAAACAATTCATTGTGACGTATCTTCAACGTAAATTGATATGTATTGTCTATATAACATATATAGTTCTAAGTCGCCTCTTGCAAAAAATAGGACTGCATAAATTAAATAGACTATAACATATCTTACATCAACACCGTATTCTCAAAAGGACTAGAAAAGAAAGAACAGCTGACGAGATTTTTATCATGGGTTATGGACATGAACATTTAGCCGGATTGGAAATTTGTTTTGCAGACTTCAATTAACCCCTCAGCTTTTTAATCGGTATCAATGAAATAACATAAAGTACATAAAAGAACATTTGAAAAAAAAAACAGTACTGTATTGTTTATAATTGTATAACAGATAGAAAAACGCACAAGTGCAAACAAAACAATTATGAGCAGTTACTGGAAAAATGGAAACAACACTTAATAAATTCCGTGCCTCCGAAGCGCTTTTCTGGATATTTTACCTTCATCAGGAACGCTCAAAGCCGAATGTTTTAAAACCAAAGATGTATAAGAACCGAAACAGTTGAAGAGCTATATGACAAAAAAAAACACCAACAATAATAGCTAAATTAATCTAAGGTCAGCTTTGCCTGAGGGTGTCGAAACCTTAGTTTCTTAATAATTTCTAAATCTGAAAAAAGGTAATGTAAGCTCAAGGTACTAAACTTGTCGATTTGAAATCATGCTATCCTTAACTCTTATATTGGTGACTGTAATTTTGCAGTGTATATAACTGGGTACGATTTAGCACGACAAAGAAAAATATATTACCAGGATTAGCTTGAAATAAGGGAAACAAACCTTGATCCTAATTACGAGGAATTTGATGGAAAATTTCTTTGAGTGATACCTCTTCTCAAAGCATTTAAATATCAAATACCAATCTTTGCTTTTGCTTTATTTTTTCTGTAACATTCCAGTAATTTTTCTGAATTTGATCTATATTTAATGTGTTATCCCGTCGTCTTTGGCTTTATTGTGACGTCATCAAATGAGACTTATCACCGTAGTAATAACCTACATGAGTAATACGACAGTGCTACATGTGGAGCAAGTACTACTTATACCCTTCCGGAGCATATGAGTTCACCCCTTTTTTTCTGTGGTTAGTGTTGTTCAATGTTTGTATTTTGTGAACTGTCATCTTTTTGTAAATTTTCCTTGACTTATGAATTTTGAATCATCCGCCTCTTTTTTAAGATCTGTTTACAGATTTTGTATCACATATTTGGAAAACGAATCATACTATACACAGGTACACAAATGATTTATTACATATATATATACACAATCATATGATATTATTGACCACCGTCCGGATATATAACGATACCAAAATGAGAATTCCTTGAAATATCCGTTATTTTTTCCAAAACTTCTTATTGAAAAAAAGATAGGCGAAAGATACCAAAGGGACATTCAAACTCATAATTAGAAATCAAACTGACAAGGCTATGGCAAAAAAAAAACCACACAAAACGGCTAAAAGACAAACAACAGCACACAAAACATAATGACTGAGAATCATGAACCCCACCAAAAACTGTGGGTGATCTCAGGGGTAGCAAGTCATTTCGTACCTCTGCCATTTCGTACCCAAAATTGCAATTTCGTACCCAACATTTACCATTTCGTACCCACGATAAAAACCTTTTCGTACCCTATGGTTCAAATGCATCTACCATTTCGTACCTCATGGACTTAATACAAGTTTACTATTTCGTATCATATATTTGTAAAAGTTATAAAACATTTTGAGATAATTTAATTTTTTTTTTAAATAGAATATAAAAAAAACACCAAGCCGTAGAAATTTTATAAAGACCGATGATTGGTTTAAGTAAGCAGCACTTGGAAACTTTAATAGTTTTAATAACTTTTTTAGTTTGCAGGATTTATCCTTAATTAATTTTTCAACTCTTAAAATATGAGGTTAACTAACCAACAAAGGAATAATTTTCTGCAACTGTTTTTATAGTTATTAACAGTTGTTTTAGTCAGGAAATGCAGTGAAAAGGGAAACAAGCTGATATTCACCCAAGACGGAAGCCATGAATAAAAATGTTTGCATAAGAATTTGCACCTCATGTAACCAATTAAAGAACTTGTTATTTTTTTTTTTTTTTTTTTTCAATTTGAAAAATTACAAGTTCATTTATTTTGTATCCTTATATCTAACCATTTAAATTTCAAAAACGTTTGGTAAATACCTTTTTTTAGTGTGTATTGCATATTTTCTAAAAGTATTATTTTTAAAAAAAATACATGCATATGATATACATGTATACATTTAGGTTCAACTTCACCTTACGATAATGAATTGATTATATCTCAATATTTAGGCACACGTCGCAATTTCAAATGGCACGTGTATTCAATAAACATTCTTAATCCAATTAATTAGAACGCTACCTTTTAAAACAATACGGAAACACGGCGTGTGTCTTGAATTACAAGTTTATACCAAAGCTGAGACTACTATAATGTGTTACAGTAGTCTCAGACCAAAGTAAAAATCAATGTTATCGGCAGATATGTGAATTGTTACTATAATATTTGAAATAGATATCTTAAATACAAAGTTTTACAGATTTCAAAAAATGTGGTTAATTGACTTTATTCCTTTACCTACAATATCTCATTAAGTGCTTCAATTTTAAATTTTTAGCATACAAACCTTCCATGAGGTACGAAATGGTATACATACAAATCTTCCATGAGGTACGAAATGGTATACATACAAACCTTCCATGAGGTACGAAATGGTATACATACAAATCTTCCATGAGGTACGAAATGGTATACATATAAATCTTCTATACAGTACGAAATGGCGCACGTCAAGGAGACAGTTTTAACTAAGAAATCAAAACATATAAATCTTCCATGAGGTACGAAATGGCATACATATAAATCTTCCATGAGGTACGAAATGGCATACATAAAACACCAATGAGGTACAAAATGGTATACATGTAAATATTCCATGAGGTACGAAATGGTCAAGGTACGAAGTGGTCAGGGTACGAAATGGTTTTTGCCAGGGTACTAAATGGGGGGTACGAAATGGTTAGGGTACGAAATGACTAAAATTCATCTCATGTGCTCCGGAAGGGTAAACAGATCATGCTCCACATGTGGCAGATTGGGCTATGTGAATTCCTTGACATATTCGTCATTTCTTCCAAAATATCTCATTGACATTTACCCGTATCTAACTACGGATCACAGAGTAAGAAAACGACGAAAACGACATCCAAGATCTAACAAGGCTGAAGCTTTATCTATCTTCGTAATACAAATAACAGCCAGACGAAAAAAATATATTGCAGAAAGATTCTTACCAAGTACGAATAAACAGAGATGTGCATGGGTATTACTTCAAAGAAACAGCATTTTTCTGACGCAGTCAGTATAATTTTGGATTGTGACCCATTTATAAAGGACGCTTCACTAGGGTAACGGCATGCATGATGTCACAAATCTTTACTCTGATTGGACGAAAAAACGGAATTGAACAAAAACCAAAAAAAAAAAAGATATATGCTATAATAAGAGGAAAACATTACGGACATAAAATCAAACTTACAAATATTATCTAGATATATAAAAATAAATTCAGGTAAAGAAGGTGTCATTATCATCACTCTCATTTTTTTTTAGATTTTGTAGGCTCAGCCTTTAATACATGAGTAGGTAAATATCACTGACAGGTTCATTAGATCTACAAGGTCAACTAGGCTATTAATAGCTCAGTGCTATAAATTATATTACTTCCAAGGCGTAATCATTCAGTATATTATATAGCATGCATTTGACCTCATTATACATTAAAGCCCCCGGAAGATGACTTCATTATACATTAAAGCCCTTGGAAGATGCCTTCATTATACATAAAGCCTATTGAAGATGACCATAATTATCATACATTAACAATTATAAAGATTACCGAATTACAAATGAAATCCTATGGTCGATTTCCGAATTATAATACATTAAAACCTATAGAAGATTACCTCATTACAAATCAAATCATATGGAAATTAACCTCATTATATATTAAAGCATAAGTAAGATGACTCGATCCAATCATAGTTTTGTGTGAATCATTTTTACTGTTGTGAGTTTATTAGTGGTTTGCCTTACGGCCGTGGTGTGTTTATACTTTGTCTTGAGCTTTATATTATTATTTCATGATTTAGATGCGACTACTCTAAGGCCCACTGTGCTGACAAAAACATCCATGTTGCTTACATTGGCGCATTCTCATCGACAACCGTTCCCCCTACCGGAAGTTCTGGTGGTGGACAGGTTGGTACCGGTCCAATCATCTCAGGCCCTGATGCTGTATTTGATTTCTTTTGTTTACAACTGGGTCACATTCCATGCGAAAATGACCTTGAAACAATCTGTGGTTCCGATGGCGCAACCTACATCAATTCGTAAGTTTAAAGAAGTCAATTAGATTAATATGATAATTTTTTTTAGATTATTTTAGATTTCAAAGTATTATATTGGGTTCGCGTTATGTGTTTTAAAGTTTTTATATTAAAATCAATATAAGCAACGCAGGGTAGATCAACACCACTAGTAAAACAACATATATAAAGTTCCATTTCTATTGAACGAAACGCTTGTTTCAATAGATGTGGTGAGATAAGAACATTGTATAGATTAGTTCATTGAAAAGACTGAGCATTTATTTTATTGTTATAGAAAACAAAGGATATGGGATATTCATTCATGACACAAAATCATTATAAATGCACAGCAAAAACACAAAAAGCAAAGAAACAGTGCTTTTATTACTGTTCTTCATCTCAGAGTCACAGTGAGGCCTTTAACACGGATCGAAAAAAACTCTCACCTAACTGCAAGTTTAAGACGGCCCCTAGCACCGGCTTAAGCGGAATTCTTTGCAAAAATAATTTGGATAGACTTAGTGAGTTGTAACACCACCAAATCGGGCCCGATAAAAAAAGAACATACTGGAAAGTATTACAGATTTAAAACAAAAAAGTTCCTATGCATAGGTGTAAGAATAAAACTATGTAGAATATAATTTAGTAATTAAGGTATCAGATGAAAGACTGGTGATCCTTGTAAAACACATGTTGACCGATAATTTTGATAAATACAAAAATGTATGAATGAATCCTAAAATTGAGGGCATATATTGCCTCTTTCTCAGATATGAAGTTGGTTTGGTGTATCCGAAATATCGATAACCATTACGATCTGATGTATAAATATCGGTATATTGATCCAGCCCCCATTAAATGTTTCGAAGTGAAAAAATTAACGTAGATAAGAAAGAAGGCTAAGAATAGGTGGTGATCGTCTTAATAAAATTTGAGTACGCATAATTATCTTTACACATTTGGTTGCAAGTTGCTAACTTAATAAAAGTAAAAGTTCCGGCGGGAAAATTGAAATAATAAATTTTGTAAAAGAATTACTTCAGTCTTTACCCTTACTATAGATTTCTAAATCATGTATATCAAGGTATATGTGGTATTTTTTATTTCGATTTTCAATGATTAGAAGCGACTAAGATAGTCTGTCGTCGTGTATGCAGCTATCCTTTGAAGCTATTTTGAAGATCTTTCGTTTTTCCTATCTTAATAACCGTTCGTTCGATTTCACAAGGATTCTATTGGAAATTTAACGGACATCATCAGGATTTAGTTGATCGCAATGACACATTTACGTCACAGAAAACTATGATTATGATCCATTTGTCCAAGCAACAATCAAGGAAGACGGGTTTATTTAGGTGTTAGACCACCAATTCACCTACTTCAATTTAGAACGTATGTAAAAGTAGCCCTTTCCTGACAAAAAATAGTGCTTTAGATGTCATTTTTCAATTTAACTTAAAAACAAATTTTCAGAAATGAAACTTTTGTTGAAAGGGAAATATATATAAGATCATTTTGAGCCAAAAATTAATTGTCCATGAGTTTGCATTAAAGTTTTAGGATTAATGCGCTCCATAGTATACTTATCTAAGATTTCCAGAAAACCAGGGGTTATTTTTAGTAGTACTTGTCTTCCGAACGGTAGTATTTTATCACAAGACTTTACACATTGGTTCAAAATTGACATGTAGAAAGGTGAGACATGTACAATTCAGGATATATCTGGCTTCTATGTAGTTAAACTTAAGGTAGTCGAATATTTAGAAAGCTGTGAAAACAGCTAAATTTGGTTGAATAGATAAGGATTTTGAATTGGTGGTCAGACACCTGTAAGTTCTTCTTGTTTCCGAATCCCTCTTCAGTAATCTATTTTTTAATAGTAATTTGTGCACTTTAGATGAAATAAAATATTGTTTAAAGTAAGCCACAGTCAAATCCTCATTTCTATCTTTCATCACCGAATGCGACTGATCATCGCCGTTAAGCTTATCGTCAGCAACAAAATGGAAACTGATTATCGGTCAAAGCACCTGATTGAGGTTGATCCGTGATGATCAGGCCTTGCGTTCATAAAACTTTCGAGTATGATTTTTGTACTCAGAGTCAGGAATCAACCAATCAAAATCCTGGATTTGGTGTTTCGAGCACAAATTTTGTACTCTAAGTACTTAGTAAAGTTTTATGACCGAGAGCCCAGTATGTGATATTCTGTGTAATATTTTACAAATTGTCGTTTCTTTTTTTCATCTTGTACACTATTTTAATCGGTTTTTCGTCGATTTAGTTTTGTTAAAAAAAATGAAGGTGTAGTATAATTACATATGAGACAAAATGGCGTAGAAATTATCAACCACAGGTAACCAACAAAGAACAAAATCGATACGGCATAGTGCGATATAAAAGGCACCAAAATGACAAAATGTAAAACAATTCAAACGAGAAAACTAACGGCTTGATATATATACAAAACAATAAACGAAAACAAATATGATGTACAGCAACATACGAAAACCACTGAATTACAGGCTCCTGACTTGTGACAGACACATACAGAATGTGGCAGTGTATCTTTCCTGGCGCCTAGCCCGGGACAGTGTTGTAACAGTACAACATAAAATAAATTAAAAGAGGCTTAACTCTTCAAATCAATGGCTTCCCCGTGGCAACTTTCATGTTTTTCCTTTTACCTTTAACATAAGAATTGTATTATTTATGTTCAGGCTGATATAATACCGAAATGTACATTCAGACAAGTTTAGGCGCAATGGCAGAATTATGATTTTCTTAACATAGTATAGACAAGACCGTTATCGATATTAAAAGACAAATATTACAAATTCAACGAAGAAAACTAAATAAAAAATAGCAAAAACTCCCTAAGAAATAAACTATATTGATGGACTCAGGTGTTCCGAAAGGGCTAGCAGTTTCTCTACTTTCAACGTCCGTTGTGTTGTTAATGGAAATAAATAATTCTAGCAAGTGAATATAAGATGTAAGAATAGTCTAGAAAGATTAAATCACATACAACCAATATTGCAAAACATGGTAATAAACCGACACACTGAGTTGGATTTGTAACGTGATAGTTCACTAGGGAACAGGAAGACATGTCTTACTTGTCGCACCTAATATGTTGACTACGAGTTGATTAGTCTCTGCTCTTATTCCGATATGTCAATTTCATGCTTGTGCTTTGACGCAGCCGGGAATCGAACATTAAACTTCTCGCACCCGAGACGAGCACGCTCCTACGAAACCACCTAGGCGGATGTCTATCTCAGAAAATACTATATAAAACAGTGTAAAAGAACATCATATGATATTTCGGAGATTGAAGTTGAAATAAGATATCGACTTAGATAAAGGCAACAGTAGTATACCGCTGTTCAAAATTCATAAATCGATTAAGAGAAAAAAAATCCGGGTTACAAACTAAAAACGAGGGAAACACATCAACCACAAGAGGAAAACAACGGAACAACAGAAACACTGAACTGCAACAAAAACAAACGCCAACACACACAGAAACGGACTATTTGATAACAACTGCCATATTCCAGACTTGGTGTAGGACATTTTAAGAACAAATGGTGGGTTGAACCTGGTTTTATGTCTAGCCAAGCTTCCCGCTTATATGGCAATGTTGAAAAATATCGATAAAATGACAACACTACGTGACAGGAATACAGTACAAACAAATGCAAGAACACTCAGCACAGAGAAATCATAAATAAATAATATAATAGTACATTACAACATGTATTCAGCAAAATAACAACGGATATCTCCCATTAACGACAGCACAGGACACCAGAAACTGCGCGTCACATGAATGGATCAACGCCACAAAAAGTGACGTATTTTTGTGACGTATATATAATCTTGAAATTCATACAATCATATGGAATGAGATCCAAAAATTCACAATTATTTTCACAATACTAGTCCAAATAATTATTATGAATATGACGGTCTTGAAAGGCTATTTTAAATTAATGCTGTGACGACGTCATAATTATTTGGACTAACACAATACTTTATCCATGGAAAATAGAAATTAACTGTTTTAATAATGTATACGATGGTATTGTAGAGAGACTTGAATCACATTTTATTTATTGTATTTTTAGATGCGAGTTCGAGAAAGAGCGATGCACACACAGAGAGCTGACAATTGCTAAATTTGGTGAATGTTGACCAAAGTGACAGTATATGTATTGTTCAATATTTTACATTAAAATATCTGGTTTTAAAGGAAAGTTTTGGTATCATATATTCAACATAAAAATAAGATGGTGTTGTATGATTGCCAATGAGTCAACTCTCCACCAGAGACCAAATGACGTAAAAGTTAACAACTATAGACCACAATACGACCTTCAACGATGAGCAAAGCCAATATCATATCAGTTTGTTTGTTCTATCATTCATTATTCTGTTACACCGTTCCGTAATTTATATAGTTCGTTTGATTATATTCTTAATCTATTTATGTGTTCCAGTCTAGGAGGATTATTCATCTTTAACCTTATAAGAACGTTAAAACATCGTATCGTCGCTACCTTTCCCTCTCTCACACGTATCTAAAACTGAAAATTGCAAGGTCATACCAGTACTGGAGAACATTCTAAGGACAAACGTCATCTTGGACACAATTCGTGGCTAACCACAGAGTGAGTTAATTCTACAACATTGTATTTGAACCCTTCAAATTGCGCTCTAAATATTTGAACCTTTTCTCCGTGAAATACCTGAAATTTAACCGTTCTTGAAAGTACAACATTTTCTCGCATTCAACGGACTGTGCTATCAATTACTTTTGACATTTCGTTATAATAACATTAATTGAACACATTGTAAAATTGTATTTTATTTCTATTTTCAGCTTTTTACCATTTGTTAGATTGGTTTGGGAATAAATTATCAGCACCTGATAGTCTTATTGCTTGAGCCAAATCGTCGGTTAAACTTAATGGTCAGGCCATTACAGTACAAATTCTACAACTTGCCTGTTGTGTCTCACAGATTACGCCACTCCACGTCAGTTCTACGGCTACAACAAACGCGTCATCCCTTGACGTACAGTAAATTGACTACAACCTGTCTACACATATCCAGACAAGGAACTGCAACGTAGTATCGTTACAACTGTTACAACAACATTTCGCTACACAGCTTGTGTGTACCAGGCAGCAAACCGCCAACGTTTGCAACAGTCTATTTTAATCTTACTATCCGTTAGTTGATTAGGAAACATGGATTCTGATCACGCAGAACGCCAAGATGACCCCGAGCGTCAAGAAACAAAACTCCAAACAGACACGGAGCTGAAAATAGATGCCGGACAGCCTGTGGACAATCCGTCGAATGTAGAGGAAAATCCCGAGACTAGGCGTGTACGTGACCTCACGGAAAAAGGCCAGGGAGCATTCACAGAAAAACGTGACAAGTTCTGTCAGGAACTAGAGACCCTCTGGTCTGATATAGAATCCCAGTTATTTGAAGTCACCATGCCACCTAACGATCTCAAGCAACTCTTAACAGCACAGGACAAACTTGTAAAAGCCTGTACTAACTATCGTAGGCTCACAGATGAATACCTGAACTTTCTGAAAAGGACCAGAACATTGGACAGTCTAAAGGACATAGACGCATGTAATCTCACGTTGGATATTCGAATGTCCAAAGTGGACCTGGCAATAGAAACATTGCACAAACATCGCATCGCCCTGACCAAGGCTAAATCTACTAAAACAAAGACCTCAAAGAGTAGGAAAACCTCGCATAGCGGCAGCTCTAACGTGTCTGACATGTCAAGCCTAGCACGGAGGAAGCGTGCCAAAGCAGAGGCCACTAAATCAAAAATATCCTTTGTCGAACAACATGCACTTATCCTACAACAGGAGGCAATGTTAGAGGAACAAGCCCTGTTCAGGCAAACTGAAATGGAACAGGAAGCAGCACGCAAAAAGGCTGAAATGAAGCAAGAAGCTGCACGCAAAAAGGCTGAAATGGAGCAAGAAGCCACACGCAAAAAGGCTGAAATGGAGCAAGAAGCCGCAAGTAAAAAGGCTATAATTGAACAGGAAGCCACACGTATGGAACAAGAAGCCGCGCGTACAAAGGCTGAAATGGAACAAGAGGCAATACACAGAAAAGTGCAACTAGAACAAGAGGCCATACGCAGGAAGGCTCAAATGCAACAGGAGGCCGCACGTGTAAGCCGAGAAAAAGCCCAGCTGAAAGCCAACTTGAAGTTAAACCTTCTCGAAGCACGAAGAGAAGCTGCAGCCGCATAAGCCGAGGCTCGTATCCTGGAATACGATGGCAGCCAAGCATATAGCGATCTCCCTGACGAAACAGAAGACCCGCTCCAGCGTGTGCAAGATTTCGTCAATAAACATCCTGTACCATCTGCTGTACAGGAAGTAACAGGACCTGAAAAGATAAAAGCAAATTCCTGTTAAGATTGAGCTGAGTCATGAAGCACCAGCGTTCGTGCCATCCGTGGCATTGAACTTGCCGTCACAGACACCTGCTGTCTTACCTGCACATGCTAAGTCAGCAGAAGTTAATGTATTCCCAGATCTGGGAATAGTAACTGGCATAGGAAAACAGGGCGTTTCAGCAAAGATCCCTGTCTCACAACAACAACAAGGCGTTATAGAAGAGATCCCTGTCTCACACAAAAAACAAGGCGTTATAGAAGAGACCCCTTCTGCACACCTGCAACAAATCAGTCCTACGTTAGAGATAACCAGATTTCTCCTACGCAAGGACCTGCTGTTCTCCCGGCTAACAAGCTTTAACGACCAGGCAGAATCCTTTCATACATGGAAAGCCAGTTTTAAAAACGTCATAGATGAATTACAAGTTTCAGACTCGGAACAGATAGACCTACTTATTATATGGCTTGGACCAGAGTCTGCCAAACATGCCATGAGTATAAGGGCATCAAATGCCAACAACCCAACAAGGGGCCTACACAGACTATGGGAGAGACTTGACGACCGATATGGTGCTCCAATAATGTTGGAGGCGTCTCTCGTCAACAAACTTGCCAACTTTCCAACACTGACAAATAAAGACAACTCACTCTTGTACGATTTGTCAGATATTATCTCAGAAATAGAGTTTCAAAAAGAAAATCCCAAGCTGGGATGTTTGCTAGCTTATTTCGACTCTTCGTCCGGGATGTAGAAAAACTGCCATACGGACTCCAAGAAAAGTGGATAACAAGGGCTTCAAGATACAAGTCTAAACACGAAGTTGCCTTTCCGCCTTTCACAGAATTCTCTGCCTTCATCAGGGAAATTAGCAAAATAAAGAACGATCCTGGTTTCATCTTTGGGTCAAAAGTCACACCAAATACAAAAGGTGCTGCGCCAAAGTTCACACCTCAGACCTACTCTAAAGTCAACGTCCATAAGACGGATGTTGAACAGCAAACTGGAGACAGCAGTCAACAACAAGATCTGTGTATCCTACACAAGACAAAGCATCCCTTGAATGAATGCCGAGCGTTCCGAGCCAAATCAATCGAGGAACGCAAAGAACTGTTAAGACAGAACAATGTGTGCTACAAGTGTTGTGAGTCAACCACACACAGAAGTCGGGACTGCAACTCAAGTATAAGTTGTAATGAGTGTGGAAGTCAACGACATACCACCGCACTTCACATAACTAGACCACAGCAACCTGCAAGTTCTCAGTCTAGCTCGCCCAGACAAGCCTACGGCGGGGAGCCAACAGAATCGGCTGAAATCAAGTTAACCTCTGTGAGTTCAACCTGCACAGAGATCCACAAAGATCCAAAGAGTGAGAAATCTTGTGCCAAGATATTACCTGTGGATGTGTACCACAAGGACAGGACAGATAAAATTATCCGGATGTACGCCATCATTGACGACCAAAGCAACCGGTCTCTTGCCTCGCCTGAATTCTTCAATTTGTTCAACGTTCGGGAAAAACCTTAAAACTACTCTCTTACAACATGCTCCGGCAGAGTAGATACTTCCGGGAAAAGAGGAAACAATTTCGACTTAAAATCGGTACACGGTGACGTACAATTTGATCTGACTACATTAATTGAATGTAATAATATTCCCAATAATCGAGACGAAATTTCTACTCCTGAAGTCGCAATGTATCATCCTCATCTAAAAGAACTCATAGGAAGCATTCCACCGATAGAGGAACGTTTCCAAATTCTACTCTTAATTGGAAGAGACCTTATAGAGGCACATCACGTCCTTGAACAACGCCTAGGACCATCCAGAACTCCATTTGCCCAAAAATTGAAACTTGGTTGGGTCATAATTGGAAATACATACATTGACAAGCAAACTGTTACGCTTGAAGTCAACACAAAGATAACTAACGTTTCAATCACGAAACCAGAACAACTTCTCAACGCCTCAAGACCGGAAATATCTGTCAAGGACGAAGTGAAGAAAACTACCCATTGCAAACTTAAATTCAGATGTGAAGGTTGCAAAAATGCACTCCATACAATTCCTTGAGTGTACTGAATCTAGTGCCAAATCTAGTAAATTTAAGAATTTCTCTAAAGGGACAGCACTCGTGTCACTAAAAGCAGAATCTGTAACTTCTATAGAAAATTCTATGGATAAAGAAAATTTCATTCCGAAATCAACAAGACCTGAAGTTCATGGAGAGGCAATCAATAGCATTCACAAACCTATTCCGAAAGAAGGACCTATTGCTAATCTCAATCTGCCATTGAACGAGCAACGTCTACTACGAGGAGGAAGCAGTATTGCCAAATCTGACTTGAATTTTAGTGAAAAGGAACCAGTAGTCTTATCTGGACATCGTCACAGAGTAACACCTTTTCTTAGACATTACTACGACAAAATCAAATATGGAGGACGCCACTCTACAGATAGAGCGACTAGATCTGCAGGATTGAACGTTATGACGAAACGCCTTATTTCGTCTGATACTCACAAAGATGTGTCATTTTGCAAAATCGGAAGACAACCAACTACTAACTCGTGTTATACTTACCGGAGGACCATCTTCGATCGTCATCGCCGTCTAACAACGTTGGAGAAAACTGTTCCCATAATCGATACAGCAGTAATGAAACATTCTACAGAACACAACAATGTCGTCCGAGACACCCTTCTTCTAAAGGACAAGAAACTGTGCTTACCCAGTTTCCCGTGGAACGTACTTATTCAGGAACCTTTATAGTGAAAAGTCGTTGAGATCTGATATTTCTCACACGACCAATAGTGGACATTTCACATGTATATATTCAATTTTTATTGGGATTTATTCATTTATGTAAATCTTGTATTCATATTCGAAAAAATTATGGAATAGTGATATCAGATAGACATCAGACGGGGAGTATTCTGTTACACCGTTCCGTAATTTATATAGTTCGTTTGATTATATTCTTAATCTATTTATGTGTTCCAGTCTAGGAGGATTATTCATCTTTAACTTTATAAGAACGTTAAAACATCGTATCGTCGCTACCTTTCCCTCTCTCACACGTATCTAAAACTGAAAATTGCAAGGTCATACCAGTACTGGAGAACATTCTAAGGACAAACGTCATCTTGGACACAATTCGTGGCTAACCACAGAGTGAGTTAATTCTACAACATTGTATTTGAACCCTTCAAATTGCTCTCTACATATTTGAACCTTTTCTCCGTGAAATACCTGAAATTTAACCGTTCTTGAAAGTACAACATTTTCTCGCATTCAACGGACTGTGCTATCAATTACTTTTGACATTTCGTTATAATAACATTAATTGAACACATTGTAAAATTGTATTTTATTTGTATTTTCAGCTTTTTACTATTTGTTAGATTGGTTTGGGAATAAATTATCAGCACCTGATAGTCTTATTGCTTGAGCCCAATCGTCGGTTAAACTTAATGGTCAGGCCATTACATTCATCCTAATGGATAAAAGAAAAAACGACCTGGAAGAATGATAATATATACCCCGTCTATCCAAAACCTTGGTTTTAAAAAATCGTTTTGCAGCAGACCAAAACTGCTTTTCACCTCGAACTTATAAAATATAATAGGAAAGGAAACACTTTTTTTTCCTGTCATATACTCTGATTTAATGAACCTGTTATCGAAAATGTCGATGTTAATATCACAAAAGACGGAGACAAAATAGCTTTTCAATTACTTATCTACCTTAAACATCTGCTAACGTTATTAAAACAATTGAAAGCATTATTTACCCAGCTCAGTTTACAAAACTACTTCACACAAATTGTGTGTTGTCACGATTGTGCATAGGTCATGTATGATGTGACAATTTCTGTCAACATATGCAGGAGTATGAATGTACAAAAATGTATACTGTGTAAACAATACAGATTTTATTCATTCTGATTCCTTTCATACTAAATCCCATGGAATTAGTAACCGATTTAGAAAAAATCCCATAGAATTAGTAACCGACATAGAAAAAATCCCATGGAATTAGTAACCGACATAGAAAAAACCCCATTGAATTAGTAACCGATATAGAAAAAATCCCATGGAATAAGTAACCGATATAGACAAAAAGAAAATGAATTTAGATTACCAATAAGACAACTATCCACTGAGACCAAATGACATTGATGTCCTTTTTAGACCGTTGTATTAGAAGTTATCATGAAAAAAAAACAACTTCATAACAAAGTTTAATATAAACAGAACGATTTTTTCTTTCTTATATGTTCATTTTCCTTTTCTTTATGGTGATGTTTCTTGAGTTCCTTCTTACAAACTGTGCAATTCTCAATTTGTTCAATATGTGCGTGATTGTATTGACTTTTCAGATTACTAAACAGTTTTAATACTACAAACAATTACAAAAGGCGTCAGTATAGATATTTGATAAATTGGTTCAAACTCGCAATACGTTTCATCAGAAATATAGAAATTTATAATTGACGAATGCTTCCAAATGCGCACACACAATTGTGTTGGATTCTTATACTTATTTATAAAAATTATAATTACACTGCAGCTGTTTTTTTTCACTGAGTCTGTTTTAGACGAACAATTTATTTTTATTTTTCTCGTTAGGTCGTGTTTTTCTTTCCTAATGCTACGTGGTAGATTGTAGAACATATCCTGCATCAAATGATGGCCTAAAAATTTACGAAACTTGATATCCCATTATTTTGTTTGCATCAATTACTCGTTTCCCTACCTCACACAACAATGTGAATGCAAGACCCTAGCTAACATGTAAACTTTCTATTTTTGTTGTGCTTGTATGTTCTTTTTTATATATACCATGATAGCTTAATAGAATAACACATTTTTTCTGTACTATTCTATTATAAGTTCGTTTGTGTACTTTTTGTTGGTCCTCTGATCGAGTTAAAAAGTGGAGGGTTGAGATCCTATAGTTTAATAGTTTATTTCAGACCAGAAGCAATACAGCTTATCGGTATATTATAAATATATACCTGTATATCATAACAGAGCATTTTAAATACAATTGGAGGCAAGACTGCAAAGTATAAATCATTCAAAGGATTGTCCTGAAAATTTTATATACCTTTAAATATACAATTTTCTTATATTGTCATATTTTGGACATATGACATCACCATAGTTACATAAAATACATAATCTTTCATTTGTATTGCTCTTTTTATGAATCTACCATATTCAATATTTAGCTTGTGTGAACAATGTCTATATTTAGATAAAAATCTAATGCATTGTGGAGATAAGTTTTTTATCAAATAAAACTGCAATTGAAAATTATCCACCAAATGTTTATAAATACATGTAGTACATTTTGTTAACGAATCGAAAAAAATATTTCTTTCCTGAAGACAATGATCAATAAGCCTTTGTTTGAATAATTTTTAAAATTCTTCTTCGCATACAACATTCTGGGCATACCAAACATGCCCAAAACCTTAGCTAAGTAACATACATTTAAAATTATTAACCCATGATGACTTATTTCCTGATTCACATTCATCATACATGTCATTATATATACTTGTAGCACTAAGAATACAATTACTCGTCCGTAATAGACGAATCCAATATTTTATTATTCTTACTTTACGAGATATCAATAAAGAAAATCTTCCCAACTCAGATTCAACCATTACAGTAACAGTGGATTTCTTAACAGTCAAAATATTTTTACAGAATTCTATATGAAGTTTTTCGATATCAGATGCATTATGAAAACCATATCCAGAAATCAACGCCACTTTGCTTATTTGAATATTATACTAAAAAAATCGGATACGGGTCACGGAAATTATATTGAAATGATAGGGAATTTTGAAAAAATGTCTGTTTTAACTTTGATTTAAGTGATAGACAGGTTGCCGGGGCAGAAAATAAATATACACAACAATATACACCATTTAAACAAAATATAATGACTGTCGTTGCAAAAATCAAGGTTCCTGAGCTATTTTAAAAATCGAAGCGAGAGGCTTTTAACATTGCAGTATAAAATACAGGCTAAAATGGCTGAAACGTCAAATTTGGAAACTTCGTGTTGAAAATTGGCTAACAAGGTCATAAGAAATACAGGTTTCCGGGGTGAAACTTGAAACTTGAATGTCCAAAGAATAAGCAAGTCCAAACCTTGTATGTGTAGTCGTTGAACTCTAGGTTCCCACGTAAAGTTAAAATGCCTCTATTTCAAGAAGAATAAACTCACGAAAACACGAAAAATTCACTAAATTCGCGTTCACTGTTTTGATTTTGACCGCCTGACAACTTTACGGAAATATCAGAGTGATTATAAACAAGGTCTCTGTGACGGGCAACTTATAATATCCGTGTTTTAAAGATTTTAATGATATCAAGCCAGTCCAGTTCAAACTATTATCACGTGGTACAATTCTCATTTACATATTATGAATATTAATTAGCAAAAGTACTACTAATTTCTGGCTATGCCCCAAATTTCCCTTCCATATAGTAAAACAGGTGAAATATAAACATCAAATAAATACAATTTTATTTGTACATGTAAGCACATATGTTTGTTTTATCATACAACATTGATAAACATTTTCTTCCTTTCGCAGCAATATTTAACTGCGTTTGATTAAACTTTCCATTGTAATGTAACATAACACCAAGACATAAACAATGGCCATCAACTTCAATAATTTCGCCAATATACAACCATGTTTCATCGCTTCCTCATTTACCACCGTTTCTAAAAACAACCACCTTAGCTTTACTTGTGTTTACAATAAGATTCCACTTTTTACAATAATTATGTCGTGAACTCAACATATTTTGCAACCCGTCAATAGTCTCAGAAAATATAACAGTGTCATCTGCATACATCAATAAAACAATGAAAGCTCTTTTATGTCTACTGGCAGACATAAGCTATTAATAAACTCATTTTCAAAATCATTTAAAGACGTTGAAAATAGTATGGGTGATAATGGTTCCCCTTGTAATACTCCTTTTTCTACACAGAAAATGTCAGAAAATTATCCTTAAACTTTACACACCTCACAGAATTATCATATAAAGATTTTATAATTGAAAATATTTTACCACAAATACCACATTTTGCAAGCTTAGAATATAGAAAATTTCTATTCAAGTTGTCAAAAGCACTGTACACAGTTATAATCTTTAAAACAACAATACAGTTTTTCTTTAATCCCAAATGTTTAGTAATAACTGATTGTAAGGCAAAATTAGCATCAGTTAAGACTATATTAACCCAGTCACATTTTCCTGTCCAAAGTTAGAAACTTTGTCGGTTTTGTCTTACATCGTATTTAAGTGATTTAAATGAAATTTGGAGAATCTGGTTTTGATAACAGACCTTTGACATTTGTTTAATGCATATGCATTCATTACTATTAAGAATTGGGGCGATTTATAGATACCTGTTAATTGTTAAACATTGTGTTTTGATCCTTGGATTTCTTTTGGTTATTTTTGTAGTTTGGTCATTTAGGTATACCCTAGATCTCCATATATCTATGTACATGGTATTAGATGTAAGCCTCTCAAATATGAGGGGCGTTAGCCCCGAAGATATGATAGGATTAAATCTGATTTACATAGAAGTAATAAATAAATATTTTATCATTAGTTTTTATAAAACAGGAACATTTGTTACAGTGTCATTATCTCAAATTTTCCAGATGCAGTTACACTTTCAGAAGATGTTTTGTAGTTGTGGTTTTGGAATGATATGTTAATTGCGTCTATTTTTCTGTCCACAAATTGATACCTTATCGCAGCTTTTGTATGGCAATATGAATTGCTGTACTATCTTGTCTTTATCTGGTTTAATTGCCAAAATTTGAACTCTTTGCTGATAAATGATAACACTTCTATATTAAGTAAGGTTGAATTGAACGGTTGGTCAATTTAACAGCTCATTTCTGGTTGTTTATTCATATCAGGCAGACTGTATGCTTAACTTTTCACTATATAGAAGATGCCATCTCAATAAATAATTCAATAATCATAGTTTGTTGACTATGTTGATCGAATTTGAAATAAACGAGATACACTACAGTTAATTCTGTCTAATATCTTGACTTAAATCTAAAAATTGACAATGACAATGTTCAGGTCAGGACCCTGTACATAAGTGGTTGTCGCTGTTTGCTGTCTGTCATATTTCTTTTCCGTTTATTGTTTTATCGCAAATCATGCCGTTTTTTGCGTTTAAATTGTTTACATTTTGTCATGTCTTTCATAGCTTACTATACGGTATGGGTTTTGCTCGTTGTTGAAGGCCGTACTGTGACCTATTGATGTTTACATTTATATCGATCATTTTGTCTCCGTTGGGAAGTTGTCTCATTGGCAATCATACCACATCTCCTTGTTTTTATATTTTTTGCCAAGTACGTGTAGGTTTGTTTTGTTTTGTTTTTTTTTCTTTCTAATTTTATGATATATCAATCAATCAGAACATGTTAAAGTTAAAAGTCGAAATGCTGGCATTCGGGGATTTATTTCAGCCCATAACCATTATATACATTGACATATCAATAATAAAGATAACAGAACTCAACAAAAAATAAAGTCTTTAAAGGGGCATTAGCTACGAGATATAAAAACAAAATAAATAAAATATGATTTTTTTTTGTTCAATCATTAATGAAAGTGAAATAGTGAAATGATAATTCGCTTTTAGCAGCCAGTTAAGTTCAATTTTGTCAAAATAAGCTAAGAAACATCTCTGATGATTTATTCACTTGCAAGTGAATAATTCGACCTCATTGAATCCGTATTCATGTGACCTTCAATTTAACCCATTAGCTAGAGATTGGTTACTATAAATAAGAAGATGTGGTATGAGTGCCAATGAGACAACTCTCCATCAAAGTCACAATGTATAAAAAGTTAACAATTATAGGTCAAAGTACGGCCTTCAACACGGAGCTTTGGCTCACACCAAACAGCAAGCTATAAAGGGCCCCAAAAGACTAGTGTAAAATAAATCAAACAGGAAAACCAACGATCTTATCTTTATAAAAAATGAGAAACGAGAAACACCTATGAACCACACCAACAAACGACAACCACTGAACAACAGGCTCCTGACTTAGGACAGGTGCATAAGAATGCTGTGGGTTTAAACGTTTTAATAGGGCCAATCTTCACCTTAACCTGATACAGTAGTGTAACAATACATCATAAAAAGACACACTATTCCATTTTCAATTTTACACTATAAAATATCAATTGAAATGGCTTAACTCGATCATAAAGACATTAAAACAAAAATAAGTAAACATACACTAAACGAATAAGTCTGATCTATGACACAATATCAATACAATATTAAAACGTAGGTGCCTATATAACATAGACGTTATAAGGTATTAATAAAAAAAAAAAGATGAATAAGAGTGTCAATAAGCCAACTCTAACCTGGGACAAAATGGCGTTAGATAAAAAAACGTACACAGGTAAATTTAAATATAATAATTTTGTTGTTAGGAGTACGGAATTTTTTTTACAAAATTAATAAATTTGTTGTTCAGAGTACGAGTATGGAAGTGCAAATTTATCGTCATACTAAATACTTATCAAAGGTGGTACATATCAAACATAGTGAGACGAGATATAACACAAAATAAGTAAAGTGAATTACAGAAATGCTTTACAAATTGTGTCAACATGTCAACTTAACACGAAATACGATTTGAGAGTACTCGCAGTTACTGAAAGCTAAAAGCCAAAAACAATTAACAATAAAAAAAAAAATCATGCATCAGAGACTTAAATCAATTAAAACACATCACAGGGATTTAGTGTTTTAACGCCATGGACAGTCAAAGAAGACATGACTTGTGCAATGCCAAAATAAAAGTATCGACAGGCAGTAGGATCGTTAGGATATTACCTTATAATGAATATGTATCATATTATATTTAGATATATAGCAATCTCTAAATAGAAAATAAACGTGGATGTGTATTTATACATCCCAAAATCCATTCGAAAAGAATACAAATTTAGTTATGTTTTAATTTGTTGATGACAAAATCTATGTTTGTGCCAATGTAAACAATATTCAAAGATCTTATTACAATATCGTCCTGAATATGCATGAAATATTTGCCACTGGACGTTAAGCAACCAACAATCAATCAATCAATCTTATTACAACATTAATAAGATAACCTTTGCTAATAAGTTTGTTTAAAAGGTCGATGAGTTTACACTGATCACTTAGTGATTTCCGCGCCTTTAGTACAATATAACCTTAAAATTAAGGATGTGAAATACCGTTTTTAATAAGTACGCATGTATTAGTCGTGTTCAGCCATTAAAAGAAAAAGAATGTCAACATTGAAAGTGAAACAAGATGAACCATTTCTTTTACTGATTCGATCCACAAACAATCATTCTTATACAGGTAAAAACGATGATAAACTTATTTTTCTAACCTATAAAATGAAATCAAACAGACCTAGAAAAGTCCAATTGTACGAGGTCGCTATCTATTTATAGTTATGTTAATGTTTATATCGGGTTATGTGACCGTCGGCAGTCTTCGGAGGTCATCTCGATTGTTAATTAGATGGCGTCAAGACTAAAATACCCACGAAATGCTGATATATATTATCGAGTCCATGCATTGTTAATTGTTTATTTCAAACTTATTGTAATTTGGAAATACGTTTTAGAATATGAGAATTTGAGTCAAATCGGTGAATATTATTTGACAGCTAATGCCCCTTTGAAGAATTGTATCAGTCCTGATTGTAACTTGAAGGGGTAAAATCCACAATCGACGATTTATGACGGAGACGATTAAAAACAAAACAAAAAGTTTATTTCCGCATTAAGATTTTGTATCGATATTATAACTTAATACATTAATTAAAAAAAACTTTCAGAAGGCTTGTCTCATAGGCGATCTGACCACATCATCTTATTTTTATATGTTCGAGTTATGCCTCTGTTGCAACTTAAGACAATTTGATTGCCAAGTGGTTACACTATTGTAGTATCTACACGGTGTAAATCCATGTTTAAATCCAGTACAACGTGTTTCATTAAAGAGTTCATATTTGATGGCAGTGTTAACTTATATAACAGTAACGATGCCTATTTAAAGAGCGTGGCAAACTCACTGCACGTTTAAACTCTTGCAAGAACTCGTTGAGGGGGTTGAGGGATCAGTCAGTACGTGGCCAGTTGCAAAGCAAGATTTCTGTCCCTACTGTATGTACCCTCATTTTCCAGTGTCAGTCCAACTTTCCGCACTTCGTCCCGGTCGACTCCCATTACATGACCTACCTATTATAATCATTGTTATGATATGAGTTTGAATATCCCTTTGATAACTTTCGCTTCTCTTCTGTAATTTGTTCTCGTCCTCAACATGCATGATATATTTGTCACTGGACGTAAAGCAAACAACAATCAATCCATTGCAGTTTCTGAATAAGGAAGTTAAACAATGCCACAAAAACACATAATATACTCAATCAAATCGCACAACGTCTTGCAAATTGTATAACAGATAGCAAAAACATAAGTGAAAGCAAAACAATTATAATGTACAATTTCGTACCAAGGAGTGTTCGAACTTACTGAAAGCAGGCTCACAGTGCTTGCCGATTTGATGTTATGCTGTCATATACTCTAATGCGAATGGCTGTAATTTTTCAGTGAAGAAAACTGCTATCGAGTAAGTGCAGCAGGGATAACTATAATACAAAGATTAGCTTGAAATTAATGAAACAGACATAGATCCCCATAACGAAGAATTTGATGGTAAATTTTTAAATCTCTTGAGTGAAACCTCTTCTGAAAGCATTTACCAGTGTATTTAAAAATCAAATACAAAGCATGCCCCCCACCCAACAAAAAAAAAAAAAACAAGCAAAAAACCACATACACTTTTTAATTACGACTTTGACAAACATCAGAAACACAACATTGAAAACTTAAAGACTGAGCAACACGATCCCCATCAAAAACTTGGGATGATCTCAGGTTCTATGGAAGGGTAAGCAGATTCTGCTCCACATGTGGCACCCATCGTGTTGATCATGGTGATATGTCTAATTCAGTAGGTCCCATTCGAAGAAAAGAGGAATGGATTTGGGTCACGATAATTGGAACATATCCGTCGTCATCTGTGAAACAGATATCCCATAACGGTCAACCAACTCGTGATGGCGTCCATAAAATTATCGAAGGGGTGATTTCAACTTCACCACTTGGAAAATGGGAATTCCTTAAAATATTCGTTATTTCTTGCAGAATATCTCATTGACAATCACCCTATTTAATCGTCTATCATGATACAATGACATCTTGGTAAAAACATTTCTTGATATTAGTAATATGTGACCTTAATTCATGTGAATTCCAAAGATAATTGTCAAATTGTGTCACGATCTAAGAAGAGATATAAGACTTAACGTAGTTCGTGATTCTTACTATTCTATAGTCGTAGAAAGGAAATAAACTCTCCAGAATGAAGGTGGCACAAGTAGCTTGTTTTGTTGTTTGTATTGCAGGTAAGGAGACTGCAGTTATTATTAGAAAGTAGCATTTATTTTAAAATTAAGGAATAACAGTGCTGTTTTGGAACATACAATGCTTTGCGTCTTTGGAGAAGCTGAATGCGACCGTCCAATTCAAAAACTTTAATTTCGTTCATATATTATTGACATTCTCGTAAAATGTTTGAAATAAAACACTTCAAATATGCCGGAAGCGTCTGGTGCGATTGCGCAACATTTTAGTGAATGAGTGAATTTTTCGATATTTAAATATTTTGATTATTTGTTCTGTTTTTATATTGCCTAATGTAACAATATGGTAGGTACTTGATCTTATTCCAAACGACTTCTCATCTTTTTGAATCACGTCTGTTGTTGTATGACGTCAGAGGAATGAAAATACGAGATGTATTTCACGTGTTTTTATTTGACAGTGAACTCGCGGTATACAATAGACTAGTTTCATATTACCGACTTTCGTCTCCGGAGTTTGTAATTGTTCGACAGGTTACATAATCTGTGGTAGGTCATCCTGGTACCCGGTCAAATTAAGGGCAAGTAAAAGAAGTAAATTCAAGAAATCAATCGGTGCAGATTAAGAAAAAAATAACTGTTTTATGTTTTCTATACACGACAAAATCATCGAAAAACAGTTAATTGTTTCCCCTAATTGCACCGATTGTAAGCTTGATTTTTACTTCTGTTAGTTGCTTTTACTCGACCGAGTACCAGAATGTCCTACAACATTGGGGTAGTAAGTTTAGCCGTCGAAAAATTATATAATCCTGAGTCAAAAGTCGGTAATATAAAAATGGTCTATTATTGTAAAAAATGTAAGTTAATGAATAAAGGTAAAGAATCAGTTGCAGCAATTTTAAGTCACTGTTAACTGATACGTAACATCAACCTAACATCATCATTTTGGAATACTAGTAGTGTATAGATCATATGAGCCATGCTCAATGACCGACGAAGTTACAACACAGCCGGCATGTTAATGATCGTGAACGGTTGATTGATTTTTGTTTGCATAACGTTCAGTGGCAAATATTTCATGCATGTTCAGGACGATGATCTTTAATAAAGTTAGTTAGCCGCAGGCTAAATGGATTTTGGCTTATTATTTTCGTTATTCGTGACGTGACAATGCTGAGAACTAAAGTTGTTAGTTTTATAATCAAATAACATGTCTTAATGCTGAGTAATCTGGATTCTTCTTTTATTTTGATCGGCACGTTTACAGACAAATCGACCTTTATTGTCACGATTTTAGTTGTAAGATTAGTGTCCTTGCGTTTATATAATTACACATATAATGATAAAAGTCATTTCAACGCAGGTGACACATTTCAAGACACGAAAAACAATCAATATTTTATGAACCATTATGAAGACAGCGAAATATGAATTACAAATAGTTATATTTATAAATGTAAAGAATAAAAATTCAAATAGTCCAATTAGGAAAGAAAAGTATGATGTCTATTTGATTAAAAGACTTCAGTTTCATGCCTTTAATTTCAATATAATCAAAGTTGATCAAATGATTTTGTAAATTTTTTTACTGCTAAAACATCCAAAAAAGTTTCATTTTAACATACATTGTATTGACATTCAGTGTATTGTCATGAATATTTAACATTAGCAAAAAGCTTAATCCTATAAAATAGTTTGCAACAAGATGTCTCACATGCATACATAAAAAACGAGGTGAACAAAATAACTTTTTTTGGGTGCAAGGCTGATGTTAATGTGTGTATCGTCCTGAACATGCATGTAATAATTGCCACTGGACGTTAAACAAGCAACAATTAAATGGATCACATTAATTGTGTCTACCTCTATGTGACAAACAGCCTTTTTAGGTCAAATATGTCAATTTGGTACTTCATAGTGACATCCCAACTGACAACTCTGAATTATAGATCCATATTGTATTTAATTCTTGGGACAACAATTTTGGTTATGTAATCGCCCCTCCTCTCTAATTTTCAAAAAACTAATTTTGGCCACTTCCCATCTGAAACAAATTAATTTTCTTTTAAAAAAAGATTGTATCATACTATTTATAAAAAAAAAAGCCTCTCCCCCTAATTGCACAAACCATTTCCTTTATATCGCGTTAAAAATACATTTACTATTTACTATTTTGTAAATATGGATTTCTAAATATATCTATTTCCTCTCGTCTTTTCTCATGAGATTTCAGATTTAAAAAAGTATAGATAGTTTTGGTATTCTTCCTTCTAACCATTCCAGCTCAAGTCCATGGACGCCGGTTACAATGTTGAAAATGAAAACAACACTTTAAAAATTCATGCGTCCGAATCGCTTTTCTAGATTTACCCTCACCAGGAATGCTCAAAGCCGAATATTTGAAAGCCAAGGATGTATAAGGACCGAACTGTTGAAGAGCTATATGACCAAAAAGGACCTAAAAATAATAGCCTAATCAAAATCGGGTCAAATTTTCCTAAAGGAGTTGAAACCATAGTTGCTTAGTAATCATAAAATTTATAAATGAACAATTTTAGAAAGGTTTGTTATACCGGTAAATCATGTCAATCCAGTAATACGGAACTACTGAGCTGATGATACCCTCGGGGACTGATAGTCCGGGGACTGATAGTCCAAATACATATATTTTTTTCATTCTGACACTTGTTCCCTACACTTCTCTGTAGACCATTTGTCAAACAATTGCAGACAATGGAATTTCGTTCAATCTTACAGCAAGAACAATTAGACATGACGACATCAAGGCCTGCTATTGCTTAGTCGGATCGTAATAGGAATTTTAAAGAAAGTATTATTATCCTAGAATTAGATGATGATGATGATGACGGATGGCTTCTTAACGTCTGGAGCGTCAAGTAAAAAGCATATTCAGGACGAGACCAGTTTAATATATCATGAAGTTTGAACCCCGCTTTGAACTAGACCGACACGCTGAGCCGGATTTTAACGAGTTAGCTCATAAGGTAACACACGACAGAAAGACATGTTAATCTACCCGGACACATTATTCTGACTCCGGGCCGATCAGTCTTTGCTCTTACTCCCAAATGCCGCTTGCTTAGTGGAGAAGCAGCAAATATCAATTTTTAAGTCTTTGGTTTGAACCGGCCGGCGATCGAACACACGACCTTCCGCTCTCGATCCTAGAATAAATATTTTGTGGTTAATTTTCATATATTACTATGCTATGGTCTTTTTTTATCAGTTTGCACGGCCCAAGGTTGGAGCTCCCAATATAGTTGTAGAGCCATTGTAAGATCTGATTGTTATCAATTTGGAAACCACCCAGAATGTGGAACGAACGGTGTAACCTACAGGAACAGGTATTTTAAAATTCAGCGATTTTGTCTTTTTTGTACTGTTTGTCTTATTTCCTCTGTTGTATCAGTGTGTGACTCATTCCTTTGATTTCTACAACTAAAGCTTTATTAATCAAAAATGTTTGCTGAAAAGATATATGTTAATTGTATATGCAATGAGGGGACTGTAGGTTGTTATAACTTGTGTCCAATCCTATTGCTTGACTATTGCAATACAAAATCAAATTAAATTAAATTAAATAAAATACAAAAAATGAATAGGGTATTTTTTTGGGGTCCCTGGAAAAATTTAATAATCTCTCTTTTTTTCTTTCAGTGGCCTTTCATATATGGTGACGTATATTTGCTTAAATCAACACCATTTGGAATTTGGTGGATGGTTGTCTCATTGACATCACATCTTCTTATTCTTTTTTTGCTAATCTTTTTTTCAAATGAACAAAGTCGAAATGTCTTTAACGAAAATGTTAAAAACAAAGCAATGTCAAGCCTCAAAATCCAAATATCCTACCATAATTTTTTTTTTACGATGAAGAATATTTGGAAATGATGAAGTTGGTACTTTTTAGATGTGATTATAGTAAAGCCCACTGTGCTGATAGAAACATACACGTTGCATATGATGGGGTATGCAGCACAACAACAACTATGGCACCCTCTGGTACAACTTCCGGTACCGGAACTGGCACAGGGGGAGGCACCGGTCCAATCATTTCCGGTCCTGAGGCTGTGTTTGACTTCTTTTGCCTAGAACTTAGCCATCACCCATGTGATACAGATCTTGAAACTATTTGCGCTTCTAATGGAGTAACATACATAAACACGTGAGTATTGACAAAACTTATGAAATACTTTCAGAAAGACTTAGTAAGATTTGGCGTTACATTCCTTTCGCCGTTTCAGAATCTAATGCATTCTTGGTAATATTTTCAAAAGCATACACCAAAACGTTGTGATTGGTTTAAAACATACTAACCAATTGAAATTCAACCGATGACGTAACGTTATTTTCATTTCGGTGTACAAACAATGAGATCACCCATAGTTCTTTAGATTATGCAAAGGCGAATTAGCCATATGTGTACATGTAAAAAAAAACCACAAAGTAAACGAGCTATAAAAAAGATAGATTGAATATAAAAATAAGGATATGTGGTATGATTGCCAATGAGACAACTATCCACTAAAGTTCAAATAAAGTGGATGTAAGTATGACTATATTAAAATAGATAACATACTACTGTCTATAACTCTTTTCCTTCTGATTTGAATTATGCAGATTGATTTTTTTATGATGTCTCTAGTTTTACAACAATTGGCAAACAACAAAGTATTATAAAATTTAAAATGAAATTATATATTTGACGTATTTTGAAATATGTAAATGACATGTTCCTTTGTTTTTCGTTTCAGATGCGAATTTGAAAAACATCGTTGTACTCACAGAGAAATAACAATCGCCAAGTTTGAGAAGTGCTAAGTCGTGACTGAATAAAATAAAAAGACATATTATTTTTTATGCGGGAAAGAAGGAATTTGAATTATTAACTAATGACACAAAATCCTTTCCCGCTCTTGATCAAATTCAAAGCAGTTAAATTGTTGTTCCTCATCTCAAAATCAGTGAGTTCTTCGATGTGAAACAAACTCTTACACATAACTTGAGAAGTTCAAGGCGGCTGCGAATACTAATTTGTGAAAAATTCGTTACTAGACATATATCGCTATATCTGTGTATTGAATAACAGAGATGTGGGTTAATTTACTCGCTGTGTATTGAATAACCCAAATGTGGGTTAAATTGCTCGATGAGTATTGAATAACATAGATGTGTGTTAATTTGCTCGATGTGTGTTGAATAACCAAAATGTGGGTTAAATTGCTCGATGAGTATTGAATAACACAGATGTGGGTTAATTTGCTCGATGTGTGTTGAATAACACACACGTGGGTTAATGTGCTCGCTGCGTATTGAATTACACAGATGTGGGTTAATTTACTCGCTGTGTATTGAAAAACGCAGATATGGGTTAATTTGCTCACTGTGTATTGAATAACACAAATGTGGGTTAAATTGCTCGATGAGTATTGAATAACACAGATGTGGGTTAATTTGCTCGATGTGTGTTGAATAACACACACGTGGGTTAATGTGCTCGCTGCGTATTGAATTACACAGATGCGGGTTAATTTGCTCGCTGTGAATTGAATAACGCAGATTTCGGTAAATTTGCTCGCTGTGTATTGAATAACACTGATGTGAGTTAATTTGCAAGATGTGTATTGAATAACACAGATGTGAATTAATTTACTCGCTGCTGTTTATTGATTAACACTGGTGTGGGTAATTTGCTCGATGTGTATTGAATGACACAGATATGGATTAATTTGCTCGCTACTTATTGAATAACAAGATAATTTACATAATACTAGTACTATCACAATTTGACAAACAATCTCTGTAAAATACAACATTAAAACATAAGAACAACTAAGAGGTACATCAAAATACGTGTTAGATAACTTTGTGGGAAACAATGTATTAACAGGGCAAATAATTCTGGTCGACTGCATATCAACTACGTTGATTAAAATAAAAACAGAAAGAGAAAAAGGTTCAGAAGGTCACGTAAGAAAATTATTTATAGACTGTATTCGCCATAATTGTAAAAAATGTAAGACTATATATCTAAAGAACTGGAACACTTTTAACATCCTACACACACTCGAGTGTCAAATTATACATAATCATATCAGAAAGGGCGACTGAATAGTCAATTGCATCAAGGCTATGCTTTATCGGAAGGGAATGCATTTAAATGAAAATTTCAAATAATAGAAAATCATTAGAACATAATGTATGCCATAATGCATGATTTATGCCACTGTGACAGTACTTGATAATTGATTTTTGGATCATAACTTAGAACTATCTTTTACGTTGACGTGAGTTTGGAACCTCTTAAGCACTTTCCTTTTTCTTGATAAGAGTCCAAATTTTCACTTAACAGTTTAAGTAGCCACCAATAAAACAAGCGTGCAATTTATAAAAAATTCGTAAGGGTTCCGCGGAACCCAGTGTCTTACCTACTTTTGCTGTTAATCGCAGTCTCAACATGAGGAAAACAATTAATAAAAATATTCCTCTCTATACCATCTTTTGATTGTAAGAAGCTTTTGTCCAAGTTTGGTAAAAATCAAGGATAGTTTATGAATCTAATAAATGTTTTAAAAACTTAAACTGCAGACTGTATGTAATGTTAACTGGAAGAAAAAGTAAGTCAATTTATAAGTAAAATACGGAAAAAATGGAACAAAATTTTAACAAAATTTCAATCTAGATACTAGTTTTTAATCATAAACAAGCTTCTGTCCAAGTTTGGTACAAATCAAGGATAGTTTAAGAAAGTTGTTAAAATTTTAAAAACTTTAACCACAGAGTGAATGTAATGTTAACTGGCAGAAAAACTGAGTCCATTTATAAGTAAAATACGGAAAAAATGGATTTTTTTTTTTGCAAAATTTACTTCTGGATACTATCTTATGATCATAAACAAGCTTCTTTCCAAGTTTGGTAGAAATCCAGGATAGTTTAAGAAAGTTATTAAAATTTCAAAAACTTTAACCACAGAGTGAATGTAATGTTTCCTGGTAGAAAAACTAAGTCCATTTATAAGTAAAATACGGAAAAAATGGAATTTTTTTTTTACAAAATTTACTTTTGAATATTATCTCATGATCATAAACAAGCTTCTGTCCAAGTTTGGTACAAATCCAGGATAGTTTAAGAAAGTTATTAAAATTTCAAAAACTTTAACCACAGAGTGAATATTTGTGGACGCCGCCGCCGCCGCCGACGACGACGACGCCGACGCCGACGCCGACAGAATGTAGGATCGCTATGTCTCGCTTTTTCGACAAAAGTCGAAGGCTCGATAAAAATGTGTTTTCTTGCTAAAAGCGGATGCACGTTTTTTTTATTTGGATATGTTTCCAGTTAAGTATCGTTCATTATTGAATGGATAATGATTCTTCCCAAAAAGCCTGATCATGAAAGAATCTGACTTAATTGATATTGACAGTGGAATGTACTGCGGGTCATTGAGTGAGTTCGAATTCCCCTTTCAGACTACGTCTTTTCATATTTCAATTTATATCTCCCATGACCATTGGTAAAAGTAGTAGTTATGAGGAGTTTTGAATATAATCTTGCCATTACATACTAGTAGGTACTGGCATACACATATGGATATTATTTGACTGAAATCTTCTGTTAGAAAATTGTGAAATCATTTGAAATAAAGGAAAACATCTCCCATATTCAAAGCTCTGATTCATTGTCCGGATTTTATTATACGTAAGGTCTTTTTTATCAGTTCTTCAAAGTTTGTATAAGTTAATATTTTCAAACTTTTGGGCCTCAAGCTTTGCTGAAGAGACACCTATTGTCGAATTGCGCATCTTGTGCAGTAAAATTGGTACCACTTAGTCGATACCTATGTTGGCGCGGACTGTTGTTCCCCGAGTGTATCACTAGCCCGCAACGAAATGACAAACAGCAAAACACATCATAGAAAGCTAACGACTGAGCAACACGAAACCCAAAAAAACCGCGGGCAATCACACACAAAATTACAAAATGTAAGATGATCTTGTTCCACTTTGGCATTCGTCAATTTTTACCCAGTGTTTGTTATTTACTATCAAATCAGTGAACTCATGATTCAATACAGACATAAAACTAAAACGAGAAAAATTAGGTTATAGCACCAATGAGACATCTATTAACATGTAACCAAAAGTAAAACAGGATATATGCAACAACTATATGTTACTGAACGGTCTTCAACAATGCGCAAAACTCATACCATTAATTAAGGAATAATAGTTCCTCGAATGATAAAATGTGAAACAATTCAAAAGAGAAAAACCAAAGGCCTGGTGTATGCTTAAACAATTAACGGAAACAAATATCGCAGAAAGTAACAACAAAACAACAAACACATTCAATCTGTCTGCATAACAAGCATTTCACTTATTTCAAGTACATACACATGTATCGGTGTTAAACATGTTAAACTTTGTGACCACTCATGCAGCTCTGCACCTAAACTGCAGCAATAAAAATGTTACAAAAACACCTATTGAACATTAAACACGAAGTAGCTATCTAAGAATACTTGCAATTTTGTTTAACTTTCAACTAAGCAATGAATCATGTTCTTTCAGGATTAAATAAGTGAAGACCATAAAATATTTACATGTTTCCCAAAAGTTCAATATGTTTATCGCGATACTTTATGTTTCATTGTTTCGCATGTGTCATTTTAATGCCTTGGAGATTTAACTTACAATATGATATTCAAACTTGTTAAAGAAAATTAATACTCTTCTAAATTTTAAAATATTAATACCTTTCCAAATTTAGAAATTTGAATACCCTTCTAAATTCAAAAATATTAATACCCTTCTAAATTCAAAAATATTAATACCCTTCTAAATTCAAAAATATTAATACCCTTCTAAATTCAAAAATATTAATACCCTTCTAAATTCAAAAATATTAATACCCTTCTAAATTCAAAAATATTAATACCCTTCTAAATTCAAAAATATTAATACCCTTCTAAATTTAAAATAATAACACCCTTCTAAATTAAAAAAAATATTAATACCCTTCTAGATTTAAAAATTTTAAAGGGAAACTCCGCAAAAAAATGAAAAATTGATATTTTGTTCTTTAAGCATAAAAAACCACATGTTCATAAATAAAAAACTTTTATTCTCTATGAAAAGAGATCAAAATCGATTTTTGAAATTCACTATCAGTTCTCGACATATCGCCATCTTGTCGGCATGTTCGATCTAAAAAGTCACGTGATATCTATAAACCACAAAGACCAAAATGAATCAGGGATTTACCGACCGTGCGTTAAAAACTCCCATCATCAATCGGGGATTACAGTAGATGATCACTCATTGTGAAAATGTCTTGTCAAGCGTACGGTTTTTCTGTCTGACAAGGTTATGACAAAAGTCTAAATAGTTTTTCTTAAATCCACAAAAAAAGAAAATAGTTAGGATCTATAGCAAGCACAAGTTGATGTGTGCAGACCATTTTGAACAATCTTGTTTCGAGGGAGATTTGATGGTAATTATACTTTTTTTAATAACAAAATAACCTAGCAGTTCTGATAGCTATAGTTATCAAATCCTTATATGATAAGATCTCGTTGATTAAAAAAAATGTAGATTTGATGAGGAAGAAAAGTTTCAATTAAAAGAAACAAATGCAGTGTTCTTGTAACAATCACTGATTTACAAAAGATTCATTAGTATGCCTCTTTTATATAAAGTGCATTGGTTTATATAAAGAATAGTTCCGTATTTAGTCAAGATAATTTTTCAAATTAATAAAGTTATACGATAAATAACATTTTTAAATTATGATATTTAACGGATATTGACGGGGAGCAATGTTAGGAAGAGGTTTTAGCTAAGACAAAATATGTTGATATAGTATAAGATTCCCAGGTTATAGAAATGTAAATATCGAAATAATTATCAAAAAAAGTTTTTTAACTAATCTTTTAACTATATCAAATTGATACGGGATCAATTCGAAACAGTCACTTATAAAGACACTTTACAGTTTAATGTGTGACCCTATCTGGTATGTTTGGAAAAAATGTATATATTTTTTTCTTTTTAAATTTTATTTACGTTATCTTATTATATATATATATATATTTTGGCTTCCTTCCGAATTGATAATAGGTATGTCAGAATTATTGATAGATGTCAGAGCGACACATTCAGTTAGTTATCCCAAGGACGTATATTAGATACACGTCCTTGGTTATTCCAGTGACATCCTGTCGACTAAAAATTCCTATTACACAATACATTATACAGGTTCATGCATGGCTTCTTAATTGAGGTACCCGACGTGCACAGGTAACATTTATTGAACCACATATATTTGTGTTCGACGTTATTTATCTTGTGCGTGTTCGAAATTATAATTCCACCTGTTAATGAATGATGTTCTGATAATAATATTATCCACTATTTTTGCTGATAATAAGTTTAAAAATTTTATAAACATGATCTTTAAAAAAATTTGTGAAATACATATACTGTTTTGTCATGATTCTGGACCCTTCTTTTGAAAAAAATTTTTTTCACGCAAATGCAAGCTTTTGGCGATTGGCAAACATGCAGTATAAAGTAATGCAGCACTTATAGTCAGTATCAAATATTTATTTATTGACGATAAGAGAGCTCCTTCTATGTCTAATGTCCCTATCTTTATACGGATTAGATCGACAGGGGAAACAGCCACTGTAAAGGAACGGAGATAGAGTGGCATAGTGAAAAAAAAAAACCGATTAGAGAAAATTATACTACATAGAGAATTATCGACGAAAAGGGTAATAGTAATTGAAAAAGGAAAAGAGATAAAGAGAGGCATAATAAAAAAAATGTTGGCTAGACAAAGTTACTGCTCGCTTTGATATTTTTTATACAAAATCACACATCGTGTTCCAAATTGGTATTCACGTGCGCTAACTTGATGTGTTAAGTTTCTGCATAGCATGGTTAAAAATAATTAAGTATCCCGTTTGTTATATCGTAGTGTCACTGTGTTTCTTTGTTCAGTTTATTAAGTTTGTTAATGATTATGTAAATAAGAATAAATCTGTATAAAAACTTCATACCCGTTTAGTTATTGCCTGTTACATTTAATATATATATAGAATCTTTCATACATCTTAAAGTAAAAGATGTGTGTCTGAGTCAAACGGCGACATGAGAAGCCTGTATACTAGTACGACTCGTCGAGTATAGCATGTAAAAATCCTACTCAATATGGTTGTATTGGAAATCTTTTCATACAGATAGATAACTCATAGTCCGACATTTATGTAATATTTGCCACATGACGCTCATATTTCTTTCTACAATCATCATCTTATTCATTAAATATTGCTGTAAACAACGATGGTTCACACCCAAACCAAATGGGAGTAATATACCTTTAGAGCTTCTCCGTGGTATACACTTGTCACAAATATAATAAACGAAATTCGTTATTGAAGTGAATCTACATCTCACAAACACAATTTTTGAATTACGATTTTGAGTGAACACCCACCAAACCAATACAAAATGGCACGATATAACCATGCAGGCATTTAGTTTTCGTCAGACACAAGATAAATAATACGCTCATATTGCTTTCTACTATCATCATCTGCTTCATCAAATATTGCTGTTAACAACGATGGTCCACACAAAAAAAGGAATTATATACAATCAGAGCTTCTCAGTGGTATACACTTGTGGAACATATAGACGAAATTCGGTATTGAGAAGTGAAATTACATCTCACAAACATTATCTCTGAATTACGATTTTGAGTGAACACACACCAAACCAATAAAAACGTATAGCAGGATACATAACCATGCAGGCATTAATTTTTCGTCAGGCACAAGATAAATAATCGCTCTCATAAACGTACATGTATGCAGTTTATGATATCAAGAATAAGAGGTCGATGTCTGTAGATCATTGTTCAGTTCGTTTACTGACTGTTCAGAGTCAGACATGTCACTTATTCATTCTTGGAAGCATTCGTGTACCCCATCCGACAATAGGAACTCTTTTCCGATAGTGTTGACAACTATGCTTGTATGGTGATTCTGTTTTTCTGGGCAAGTGGTTGGCCTCCCCTGACCCAACAAACAAACGAACGATACGCTATTAGTCTGCTTTGTCCTTTAGAAAGAACATCTGGAGCTCGTCTTCAACGGCGCTTATACCTCAGGAAAAGTATACTAGTACAGCTTGTTTCAAGGAGACGAACTGTTCAAAAATCGTCATTGTCAGCAATGCATTACTAAGCTATGCCATTAATTACTACAATTACTATTTTGGATTAATGACGGCTACCCTGTAGAGTATTATAATATAAAAAATGATTATATTTAATTTTCATTTGTTCAAACCGTTAAAGACAATTAGAACACCTCATACAAAAAACAGATCAAAAGAAAAAAAAAAGAAAATAAAAATTTCCAGACGGAATAAACAATTATTTTAATAGCTTAGATTTATAATGAATGAAATAAATGATAATTGGCATTCTTTTCACAAACAATTATTCTAAGAGATTGTTAGTTGAATTTATTATGTAGGAATGAAATTTTAAAAAGAAGATAAAAAATCATGCATGTTGTACTATTGTATTTTTTCAATAAAAACTTTTAAATTGCGATAGTTTTACGATTGTTAGCATTTAAACATCGCCAGATTTAAATACAAGTTAAAGAATTCCGGTAAAGTACATTAAACAGATGTGCAATTATTAATTGGGAATGTTAAATTAATTTTCTTTTAACTTCATATTTTAATTTTATGCTAATTGCATAGAGCGTAATCGAAAATTGTTCCATTTCAAAATACACTTCCGGAATTAAAAAAAATGAATGTTTATTTTCAATTAATTTATACATTTTAATTATTGTTTCTCTATTGTCATCGGGTATTTCAGCTTGGTGTATTAAACACGCTACACTCTTTCTGTTAATCCATTCAAAATGAAAACATACACACCTGTGTACGCTTGAATTCACACCTGTGTACGCCTGAGGCTAAATTGCTGCAAGGTAAAGTTCAAACGAATTCTCCTCAAATCGATAAATAAACAATGACTTTATAAAATAATATACACACTCTGTTCACAAATATTTTGCCTTGAAATGGTTACCAAATTTATAACGGTAAATAAAACGTAAAATATTTTCAGTTTAATATCAGTCAAAGTGTTCAACAGATATTTTATGAAAAAATCTCAACAATAATTTATGAAATTAATTCGAAAATATTTATATTTAGATAACTTCATATAGGAAGTTTTATTCAATCAATACAAAACGGTACACACATATTCATTTTCTTTCATTCTTATATTGTGGTTATTAACTACGACCAACGGTCATCTGTGCGCTTTTAATTACGTAAAATTTTGATAAGCAATGAAGACTTTAACAGATTTTATTTTTTCCCATGATTCAACAATTCGGGTTAAAACGTCACAACCCAGTGACGTAGGTCAACCAAAAAAGTTACAAATACTTGATTTTCTCCGTTATTAGAAAGAATATAAATTTAAAACTTTATGAATGTGTTTTTTATGTTAAGATGAACATATTTAGATGATAAGTAAAAAATCGCGGACTTTCCCTTTAATACCCTTCTAAATTTAGAAATTTTAATACCCGTCTAAATTTAAAATAATAACACCCTTCTAAATTTAAAAATATTAATACCCTTCTAAATTTAGAATTATTAATAACCCAATATTATCCCAAAAGACACTTATCAAAATAAATATCCTAAACGATCATTGGTCTCTTCTGTGATCCATTGAATTTTAACCTCTTGAATTCGTCAGACTACTGGACATGCTGAAAATTACATCATTGTCCTTACAAACAACGTTATACTGCAGGGTCTGCCAAATGCTCCACTAAACCCTTTGACATTTTATTAACATTTAATTTATCAGCAATCAAAACCGGGCTTCAAAATGACTATTAAATGGTCTACTCTAGTAGCGGTGTGAATCAGATATGAATACTGAGAAAACAAGATCTGTTTGGCAACATAAGATATATGTCATGTTCCCTGAGCAATTGTATAAAACCATTTGACATATCTGCCCATGAAAATCAAACAACCTTAAGACAGAATGAACGAATTATTCCAACCTAATATTTTAAATGAATATCAAAGGTTGATGCAAATAACTTGTTTGGGGAACGAATACATAAGTATTTATGAAAAAATACTCTGGCAAAAAATAATCGTTCTCTGTTTTTAATATTTTTAGTATTCTTGATTTTTAAATTGAAAACATATTTGTTACCTTTGGACGACATGATGTTAAGCAGACAAGCAACGACCAACTGTGCTCTTATTGACTACTTGTATCTTTATTCACATGAGACAGACTTCAAATAGTCAGGATCTTTTCAATAGAATGAAAGTTATCTAACATTACCCTTTAACTTCATGTAACGGTTAAAAAATTATATAATCATTACTTAATAATAGAAAGTTAAATGTCTATTTTAAACAAAAAGATCCGATCGAACTTGGACTAAAAGACAGAGCAAAATAGTCTTTTATTTAGTTTGGTGCAGAAATATATTGTTAAAAGTAAACGTTTTAACCCTTGATGTTAATGCTTCATCATTCAATAGGAACCCAAGCATTTCACACTGTATACATTACAAATATTCATGTTTACTTTTTTTTCTTCTTCTCTTAAGTATTTTCCACCTTTTTCATTTTCATGTTAATATATTTATTACAGAGCATGCCAGTAATTATATTTATGTATTGTTCAATAAGTGTATTATTTTTGTAAAGGGAGACAGATTTGTAAAAGCAAATTGCTTGTTTCTGAATCCTTCATATTTATTTCATTTGTATAATATGGTTTAATGTTGATTTATCTGAATAAATATTGTTTAAACTAAAGACAGAATTTAGTCTTCATCATATCTGAACGTGTCGACAAGTTAACTGTACGACAATTCAGAATTGAATGCTTCTTTTTGTAAATTTATTCGGGTGTAAAAGCTTTGATCGAAGAACATTTTGTATGAAGCGCCGAAACGCTTCATTCTAAATATGTGCGCACGGTCAACGCTTTTACAACCCTATAAAATTACTTAAAGAAGCATTCAATACTTATAATTACATTTTTTGCTAGGATCATGAAAACACGATTTCTATCCAGTTTTTCTTTTATTTACCTGTGCATTTTATTGTGGAAGCTCGTGTCATCATGAATGTTACATTTCATTTTGAAATGAAGGTTAATTTCAGAATGACGCGAGATTGCTGTTAGCCAATCAAAATAACGTCTTATAATGAAACATTCATGTGTTAAATGTAATTATAATGTTATGATAATTGTAGTTATCCCTCCAAACGATTTAATACCACTGGTTTGGTCGTCCGGTACCGTTTCTAGAATGTTTGTTTAATTAGTGACCATGGGTATGTTCCATTGGTCGTAGCCACAGTTGCGTCCTCTTTCCAGTGAGGTGTGTTTACTTGCAATTATTAAAGACATGATTTTCACTAGTAATGCCGAAACTGATGACCCTTTCAGAACACTTAAGATGGTACATACCACTACAGGGAGATAACTCTGTAAAAATCAGCTGAACTTTTTAATCATGTTCTATTGTTAAGGAAATATTAAGCTTCTCAATGATCAAAATTAGTGTTTGTCAAACTACTATATATCCAATGATTTTTTCCGATAGAGTGTTTGGTTTAAATTTTTTGAAATTTTCAAATTTTTTGTCAAAGGGTCAAAGAAAATATTTTGTCAAAATTTTATGACCAAAATTGATTTAATAAGAAAAACAGCCGATTGCAACTTTGGTCATCTTTGCCTGGAGGAAGTAGGGATCTTGGTTTCTTCATTTGGTGCATACTACTGCCTTTATCAATTTTGTAATCAATTCATGTAAAGCCCTACTACCATTTTATTTCATTGACAATTTTAGAACTAGTCAATTCTAACAACATGAACAATAATGTATACGATAAAAGTTAAAAGGCAATGCATTTATAGCATGCCAAATACAGAAAGCCCTTGTCATGCTTTATGTCAAGTGAGCTTCTGAGGCAACAGTATTTTACCGATTTTCAACAAAACGAATCAATATATTGCATTTCATATCAAGAAAATGAATATACTCTTGCGTTCATTAGGATACCAAATGAAGAAACCAAGATTCCTACTCCCTCCAGGCAAAGATGACCAAAGTTGCAATCGGCTGTTCTTTTTATTAAGTCAATTTTGGTCGTAAAACTCTAACCAATTGTCATACATCCTTTATTTTCAATTTTTTTGTTTGTTTTGTTAAATAGCGTTCCTATTAATGGTAGTTCAATACAGTCCTACGGACAAATCCATGAATTGTTATTATTATATTGTTTTAGCGAAAATAGTTAGATATCACTACAAACCAGTAAAAGTCTGAAATGGCCTATATTTGTACTCGACTGTACTGATTTTTACTCGACCAGTCTGAATTGGTCTGAAATTTGCTTGATAATACTCGACTGTAGTCTGAACCATACTTAACAGTCTGAACTTGTACTCGACCTTTACTCGACCAGTATTTAACCATTTTATTTTCGTCTGAACCATGCTCGACCTAGTCTGAACCATGCTCGACCTAGTCTGAACCATACTCGACCTAGTCTGAACCATACTCGACCTAGTCTGAACCATACTCGACCTAGTCTGAACCATACTCGACCTAGTCTGAACCATACTCGACTAAGTCTTAACCAACCTAGACCTAATTTTTGTATCTATCTATTTTATTTCATCAATTTAGGAACTGTTTTTAACAGCTATTTCCCCTGGCTAGAAATTTGAAGAACACTTTGAAATTTAAATTGATTCAATATGGCATTGAAACCAAAATTTCACAATAAACATAATATAAATTCAACACCATATTTATCAACACTTACATATATATATCACCTTTAAAATAAAAATAAAACAAGCTGATTAAATAATCTCAAAACTGAATTGTGACTAATATTTTCAATGTTATTTAAATTTTTTTGAATGTTTCAGATATATTTTATGGTTACTGGACAATTTTCACCATTTACTTAAGCCTTGTATAGATTTATTGTGTCAGAAGAGTTTAGTTAATAATGCAGTGAACATTTTTTTTTATTAAAATCAAAAGCGTAAGATTCAAAAAGGCATGAAGACTTAAAAAAGACAAATGACACAATGGGAACTAAACAAATGGCCAAATCTACAACGTTCAACTTGGCCTGAAAAAGAGTAAATCCATAGTACCTTGATATTTCTTTTCACTAATCAACGGAGAATTTAATACTTGCATGTTTAAATAATAATATAAGTACTAGAGTAATAACTAATATGCGAATAAAACTCTCGGCAGGCAAGTATCAGTGGTAATGACCGATTGTTGAAAGGGAAAACTAATGTGGTACGCCCGAAGTGCTTTTCTTGATTTACAATGACCAGGATTAAAAATCCAAAGGCTTAACGATGTATTTAGTCTAGAAAAACACAGTTAGCAGTGCTTTAGTACTAGCATTATTGATAGCAAACGTTTAGTCAATTTCTAGAGGATAAGCATCTTGAATCAACAAATAAATAAATAAGTTTAGTTATTTGTATGTCCCTATTGGTCATATAGCTCTTAGGTTTTTTGTCTAATACATGTTTGGCTTAAATGATTTAGTTTTAGCGTTCCTGGTGATGAAGATAAATCCAGAAAAAATCTTCGAACGCACGAAATTAATAATTTGATCTTTTTTTTTATTTCATTGCACATGCCTATATGTATCGAAATTGTGTTGTATAGAACTAGCCTTAGTTGTTTTGAATAAAAGACGCTAACGCTATTTTCAGACTTGATTTATTGAACAAATGAACCTCCTTCATGTTCTTTGTCAAACTTGAAGACAGAAAACAAAACAATAATTATATTCAAATTTTCAACTTCATAAAACAAAATAATTGATGAAGTTATCGCTATAGTGATAACTCTAACGTGTGTAAAACGAAATTTGATAGTTGTATGTAAATCTCGTTTGCTTCCTCGTGTTTGATAGCTTACATATTTGTGCATTGCTCTTTTTTATGATACAAACATATAGTGAAGCTGTTATATGTATTTACCGAAATATATGTTTAATGTATATGATAACTTGTATCAATTGTTATTTTCATAAATTGAACAAATAGGACAAATATTTAGTTATTATTTAACAGTTTATCTTATATCAATAATAATCAACATTCGAAAAAGTTTCATTTGTGTTATTGTATTTAATTCCAATTATTATGATTGCATGGTTAAAGATTAGATTAAACAAAACGGAAACATGGTTCAGCGCATGAGAACCTATGTGACATATATTCAGTTTAATGTTTAAAGTTTCAGTTTAACTATGCTTAACCTCAAACTATGCCATTTGGAAAAGGAACAGACAAAATCGTACCAGACATAAGAAGACACAATAATAGACTACAATCCACAAAAACATCTATCCAGAAACCACAGAACGCCAATTGATTCATTTTTTTAGAATAATGACAATGTATTGGCATTTGGAAACATGCCTACAAAAGTCAATAATGAAGGATCAATTCAGAAAAACATGGTTCTGTATTAACAACAAATAGGAGAATAACATTATTTCAATAAAGAGTTTAGCTTTTGATTAACCTTTACATATTTATGACTTCCTCATATTGAAAACAAATCATATATTGATATAAACCCGATTCATTAAAAGACCCTGAGATGAGATGTAGCCGAGATACATCATCGAGTTTGAAAGATCATTAATATTCTGTTCATCGTTGTTTTCCTAGGCAACACCGATGACTCCATACATTCTCTTTCTGTCGACTGAGAAATATAGATTCCTCCATAATACTTAAAACGCGAGGTTTGCCGAGCTTTTTGAATAATTAGAATTTAACTGTTGAGAGTGGAGAAATATCTTAATACACGAGTTATAGTGGTGGAATCTGTTTCTCTGATGATTTTCAGACGATATCAAAACAAATCTTATCCTTCACTTTCAAAGTTTTGCAGAAAGTTGTGTTCTTTGTATGTGACGTAATCAGACATAGTCGCATTTTTTCATGACGTTACAATAGAAAATTCAGAAGAAACCAAAAAAATTTGACGTCATAATTAAATTTTGACGAATCATTTGCCGAGAATAAAGTTTTCTCTAGAGATGAGCAAAATGACACACGCCCGGTTTAACCGGTTGAAAATACTCTGACTAGTTTATCCTGGTAAACTTGGACATGAAGAATAGAAATAGGATGGTTGGATGCATAACCAGTCGTTGTTTACACACAAGCGCAATTTCAATACACATTCCAATTTTGTTGAGGAAACACAAGAACATCCCGCCAATTAGTCTTGGGAATTTTCTGTTATCGGTCAAAACTTACTAGAAACATAAAAAAACAATCACATAGGAAAATATTTCAACTTTTAATTGAGTTGAACGAATCGTTGTTATTTGTTGTGATTTTTCTGGCCTAGTCATTCCACATTTATTGTTTTTCATTCCAGGTTATAGTTTACAAAATGGAAACCTTTATCATTTATTTTGGAAAAAACAACCATTCGGATATTAACCACATTTACGATTTTGAATTAAGAGTATAACATGTATACACCTTCTAATATAAAAAGAAAATCATGTGCATATTTTTTTGAAGTTCAGTTGTGAATTATAGTAATATGTTAGAAGGCATGTCAGGTTTTCTCTCTCATAGAACTTGTGCAACAATTCTTCAATTGATATCTATGGGCTTGTTGCAAGGCAAAATGTATTTCAACATACCATCTGCTTTCAGAGACAGTCCTTTAGTCTGACTTTTCATTCCTATCGGTTGACTTTGCGTAGGTTGTCGTTGATTGCTGTCTGCCATATTTTTTGTTCGTTTATTGTGTTGATATAAATCAGGTCGTTGGTTTTACCATACTGTACAATGCAGATATGGGTGTTGTTTATTGTCGCAGGCCGTGCGGTCACCAATGATGCTTACATCCCCGTCATTTGAACTCGTCTCCTTGACAATCATACCAAAATCTCCGTATTTTCATTTTTCAGAACCTATCTATTTTATTCAATGTGAATATGTGCTCGTCCTAAAAAAATCTCATTTTGAAACTCTTGGTATTTCAGTCTGTATAAAACTGAATGCAAAAGAAAAACTATCTGTGACGCACTCTTTCATTTGTACTTTAGCATCTTATCGATGTAATATTACCTTTTGATAAAAACTGGTAACTTGTTTTCGAAAAGTATTTCAAAGTAAGCAGAATGCGTAAATAATTGAAAAATTGGATATAAAATCGAATGAATTTATCTATGTTTCTCAAAACAGTATTCTTTTTTTCATACTAAGTCGAACTGAGATAAGTTGTATCAAATGTCTTTTTTCTTTAAAACATAAAATTATCGTAGATAAATTGAAAATATGAAATTTAAAAAAAAAAATGAACTGGATACGTAAACGAATTTTATTTTTAAAATGAATTATAAGCAACAAAAACATATTACAAACACTATCATAATGAAAGTCACTTATCGAGACTCAATTTGATATCTATAATGCCGTCATATATTATTTTTATTTTGTCTTTTGTAGACGCTCAAAATTACGTTTGTCTGAATGAGGTCTAGAAATTTTCAATTCCAACAATTGCATTGTGCATTAATATATTTAATGTCAATGTTACACGTATTCTCAATAATAAAGAAAACTAATCTAGTGCAAAGTTTGATACCAAAGCCACAGATTAGTCAACAGATAAAAAAAGCAAATAAAAAATAGACTAGCAAAAATATAAATTAGTTTATCCCTGCTAGATATGTCTTGGACACATATCAGACATATCATGCGACGTTCATTTTTATGTAGAGACATTGGTAATCATAGCAGTTCTTTGATTTTTCTGTTTAATTTATGTACAACTTTCATCGACTCTGCACAATTTAAAGCATCGCACATTGTAAAGACTTTGAGGATGTTGACATAATATTGCTTATTGATGTATTTTGGGTTTCTCGTAGTTTGGTTGATGTCTTAGTAGCGTATATCTCACTTCTCCTTTCATTTTTTTTTATCAAACACAAAACAATTAAGGATATAAAAACTCCCACACTCTGAAAAACATAATCACAAAAATATAAAACAAACGGCAATAAATACAAAACAAAAATATAAAAAAAGATCAAATAAAACAAAACTAGAAAAAAAAAACAAAAGACAACAATATAACAATAAAGAAGCATAAAAACCGAATTACAGTACCTTTACAGTGAAAATTAAAGAAAAAGGTAAAGCCGTATTTTATTTAAAGGCTCGAATGCTCGTGGAAGTTTAAATCATTAAACTGTTGCAGAAGAAAATGCCTTGTGACGGACGCAGGATTTCCTCATTATTCTTCAGCACCTAAGATCAACTCCAGTTTTTCTAGTGGTTCATTTGTTCAGTCTTTACAAAAATAAGAATATGTGGTATGATTGTCAAAGAGACAGCTATTCGCCAGACATCAAATGACGTAGAACAAAGCAACTATAGATCACTGAACAGTCTCCAAGAATGAGCAAAACCCATATCGTAGAGAAAGTTATAAAAGGCTCCGAGTGATTTGTGAACTAGTTTGTCTTTTACGCAGTCTATTACCAATGGCGTTGACAGTGTCTCTTCTACCGATGAGTTTTGAATGTCAATTTGGTGTTTTCCACCAATATCTTGTAAGATAAAGAAAGGAACGTTAGGTTTTATTTGAAAACTGGCGATCCAGTGAATATATTAGCAATTGATCTAATGAAATAAGTATGTTTAATTGAAACGAATACCTTTTCCCTTCATTACTAGTGTTACATGAGCTGCTTTTGACCTTGATCTTTAACTACCTTTCGTCAGTGAGGGCCGATTGAACTGTTATTCGTACGATACTAACGACGACTTCGAATCGCTTACGCTTGTAATTCATCAATAAGAAAGGTAATTGCTGTATATAGCATTCTTTGAATTTTTGTAAGTTGCTAATTCACTTAACTAGTTAAGATTACCAAATCGCCTTCATTTAATTCATTAGAATGCGATAGTATTAAAAACAAATCATCTTTTATGATGAAAACCTCAATAGTTCACTGGATCAATAGTTCTCCCCAGGTAGAAAAATCCATGCAAAAGACTAGTGAATGTCCGGAATGTACACAAATACTCGGAAACGTTCAGTTAAAATTAGAACGTACAGTGTAATGCATAGTAAAGGGAGAGGGTAGCTCTTTCCATAAATTTAAGAAAAAATTCAACAACTCTAAGAGGGTTTTGTAGGGGGCAGTTGTGATGCAAAATTTTTCTTCCTATCAAGCCCCCTTAATTTTCCAGAGACAAGCCAAATTTCCTAGCGTTCATTGCGGTTGACTCTTTTCTAGAATCTATATTTTATAAGTTAATTGTTTTTTTCTCGCCCGAAAAAGATGTTCTACTGCATCAAGTCCTTGGTAATTCATTTGGTAAAGAAATGTTGCAAATAGTGTTTATAACATCTATGTTTGGCTGTACTTAAGCATAAAATCAAAGTTACCTTCTACGAACATGACGAAGAAGGGGTTTCGCTATATTTACTGTAACATATGTTAATATTGAACGAACGCGTAAATAATTGAAATGTGTATTAAGAACTTGAACGAATTAATCTATATTTCTCTAAACATTATTTCATTTTTTTAATGTGTCAAATGAAGACATTGTAGATAAGTTGTATCAAATGTCTATTCTTGTAAATATTGAATTAAAAGAATTTGTTTTTACATCCTAAGCGTATACATTTTGATATTAGCAAGTCTAAATTGAAAACAACGTTCAAACCTATGATTGCGTTGGATAAAAACCGCAATTTTTATACGTGTGCATGCAAAACAAATTTCTTAGTAGAGGGGTCTAAATACAGCACAAACAACATTTTCCTTTCCTAAAAAGTGAAAAAATATATTTTAACAAAACGCATTTGACTAGCAGGTCGAACAACGGATGTTCTTAAACCCTGCTGACTGTCATTGGCGATTGCCAAATAAACGGATCACCAGATGTAACAAAATGGATCTTAACTATTAATTTAAAACCAAACAGAAAACAATAAACATTTTGATATTAGTATACATACAGTGATAAACGTGACTTGTCAAGACATACCATGGTCAGAGTAACCAAATTGCACCCATTTTGCTAAATAAGCAGTAGAAATCTTACTAGTATTCTTAGAAACCAAAATAATTTGAATTTTTATCTCTTGCCATTATGTACATCTTTCAACATAGTTAAATATATCTAAATATGCTCAAAACGGTGACATTTTATATCAACATATGAAGTATCCCCCCCAAAAAATTACACAATTGAAATATTTTCGAGACATCTATTTCTTACATAATGAATAGTAAGCATGGACTAATGTTTGGAAAATGTTGAGAAATAAATCAAAACATCAATTATGCGATCTTTACGGGTGTTAATTTAAGTAAAGGTGCAATTGAGGTACTCCTCGTTTCAGAATCTTAGGTCGTTTGGAGGTAATTTCAAACCCTTTTTCAATGATTCAGTAGGGATTCAAAATTAAATGTAAACTAAATCAAATTGAGAATGGAAATGGGGAATGTGTCAAAGAGACAACAACCCGACCATAGAACAGACAACAGCAGAAGGTCACCAACAGGTCTTCAATGCAGCGAGAAATTCCCGCACCCGGAGGCGTCCTTCAGCTGGCCCCTAAACAAATATATATACTAAAGAATACATCTACAAAATAAACACAGAATGGATCTTGAAAAAATGTAGGTGAAAAACTTAGGTGAAAATAGATGCAATTTGGGTACCCTCACGTTATATCTACATGTGTGCAATAGTATAAGTCATTCGGACACATGTTTATATGTTTATTGTTTCAATAGATCCTCACGTTTACTTTCTTATATATTTTTGGCCATGAAAATTACTCCTTGGAGACTTCCCGATAAAGGTTAATCCTGAAAAATGCATTATATTGATTAGCGTAACTTTTGTTTATGCTTAACATTACCCTTGTCAGAATATCTAAAGAAGTCTTGGAATTTTGAATTCACACATTTAATTTTCTTATATATAATAGCACTGCTTTACAAAAATAAATGTTCTCGGTTATAAAATTAATTCAAAGCACAGTTGATTGCTAATTAAAAAGACTTTTAAGTAATTAAAACCATTAAAAATCGAAATAAACCAAACATAATTACATAAAATGGAGGGAAAGACAAAAAAAACATAAAAGACATATCGAGGTAACATAACAAACTATGGGAATCGCATGAACTCGAAAAGGAGAAAGAACAGGTTCTTCGACACGTTAAATGAGGTATGCTCGTCGATGATTTAACTATCTTACAAATATCTTAATTTTAAACTGAAATGATAACGGAATAGAAGATTTAACTAGAAAACTGGCGACATATTGTATATTTTTACATTTTTGTATTTGAGTATGACTTCAAACTGTTTCGATTAACACTCGATTGCTGAAAATCGCACCTTTTCTACTGAATCACAAACTTGGTATCTTTGATGTATCTCAAAATCTAAACGGGTTAAAATAGATATGTTTTTTAACGGATTTTGTACCTTGATCTTCACTTAACGGACAGTAAAGATGTGTTGAAAATAAAATCTTACGACGAATGCAATTATGCCATAAGATTGTGAAAAAAATAGTTAAATTTCCCTCGTATTGCTTCATTCACATTGGTTAAAATCAGAATGTGGTTAAACCTACACAAAGTTGAATATTACAAAGTTTATTGAATTCATTATTATCATTTGACATATGTCAAATACTTTACATGTTCAACATGTTTCTCGAATTAAAGCTCTGGGTGATAAGCTTATAAGAGAGGCGAAAGATACCAAGGTGCATTCAAACTAAAACATTTAAAAGTGAAACACAAACTGATTATATCATGGCAAATTTTTCAAATGTTTTTGCAAAATGTAAAATATTTTAATTCTGTAAATGTTTGCATCAAAGTCATGAAATCTTTCACCGGAAATTGTGTCTGAAAGAAAACATATACCTAGGCTGTAATATAATTTTGATTTGTTAAAGAATGTCCCATACCATGTTTTGTATTAATAAAAAATAAAGTTCTGGAATTTGTTATGCATATATCAGTTCTTTATCTGGTAATACATTTTTCAATAACATTAAGACTTGACTTGAACGTATGGAAGCAGTTTAATAATATGGAAACAGACATATCTGCCTGGAATACTGACCGTAGGAAGGCATGTTCACGTCACCTCTATTATTGCCATTAAATGTTTATACCAATGAAAAAAAACGTCAGATACAAATGGTCTATTTTATTGATTGGAAAAAATAACAATTCAGTCATACGTTTTTTGTGGTTGAAATCTTGAGACATAACACGTGGTTCTTCGGACGTTCTGATAGGTTTTAACAATTCATAATGAATTTTCTTTTGCGACTTCGGTTTCATGTTATAACTTATGAACTCAGTACGCAGCTTGCCACTTAGGACTCTTCAAACAGAGACACTATAATACAAAGTTTTATGATAAACATTCATGCTCAATTGCAATGGTCAAAATTGCGTGTAGAAACAGATGGAACATTCATACTATTCACTGTGCAATGATGATATGGATCTGGTTTGGTTATTGTAAAGGGGACCACAAGAAAGTAACCAAGAAAGTAAACATTATGCAATTTTATGAACAGAAAGACAAGCAGTTCAGTGATAATATTACTGGGACGAACTATGTGTCTTCTACAGTAGGATGTGCTAGTTTATGTGCTAACGTTGATCCATGCTGTGCTGCAAGTTTTAACTATGTCTCAAATATATGTATATTAAATTCGTATTGTATTTCCGAACTGGAAATAACACCTTGGAGCGATGTGATGACAAAAATTAGAGTAGGTATGTTATTGATTTATCGTGCCACAGATAGAGCAGGATCTGCTTACCCTTCTGGAGCACATAGGATCACATGCGGTTTTTGGCTAGTTTTTTTTTTGTTCTGTCTTTTTGTTTCGTATATACATGCAATTTCCCCAAAATATTAGAATCTTCAAGTGATTGCTTATTTTCATGTTTGTATTGATTTTTTACCTTTTTTCTTGAAACGATTTATAAATTCAAATTCATATTTCGAACCTTTCTTTTGTTAACAAATGTTATCTATCACGCTGCCGGTGCAATTTATCCGGTAATGACTTGGTAATGTGTGCATACTGCCCAGTTTATCCGGTAATGACTGGATAATGTGTGCATACTGCCCAGTTTATCCGGTAATAACTGAATACTGTGTGAATAATGCCTACTTTATCCGGGAATGACTGGATACTGTATGCATGCTGCCAAGTTTTTCAGGTAATGACTGGATACTGTATGCATACTGTCAGTTTATCCGGTAATGACTCGATCCTGTGTGAATACTGCCCAGTTTATCCGGTAATGACTCGATCATGTGTGAATACTGCCCGGTTTATCCGGTAATGACTGGATCCTGTGTGAATACTTTTCAGTTTATCCGGTATTGACTGAATACTGTAGGCATACTGTCCAGTTTATCCGGTATTGACTCGATCCTGTGTGAATACTTTTCAGTTTATCCGGTTATGACTGGATCCTGTGTGAATACTTTTCAGTGTATCCGGTAATGACTGGATCCTGTGAAAAAAACATTAAAATGATTTGTTTCCGTGAAAACAGGTTTCAATTCATAATCGGTTCATTTAGGCGTCACATGTAATAGATGTGCATCTGAACTATTTGTTAAAAACAGATAAACTTGTAACACAAATACCAAATGAGCCTGTCTAACAATCAACAGAATTATTCGAACAACTCGCTATAAGATTAAGAAGCATGACCTGCTTACTCTTTTGGAACATCTGATGGAAGACCGGTTTTTAGTGGGCTTCGTGTCGCTCAGCCTTCAGTTTTCTGTATAGTGTCATACCTGTTGGTTGTCTTTTCCTTCTTTTTATTCATGTTGGTGCCTGTTTTTCTTCGACTTATGATTTTGATTGACCTGTTGGTATCTTTTGACATTTTTTCTTGGGTAGATTCTTAACTATGAAATCCAGCTAAGGTAGAATTAAACAGTCATCTTGTAAATTTCAAGTCACAACAATTGTTTGACCTAAGACGATATTGACTGCTCTATTAGTTATAAAAAAGAAGATGTGGTATGATTGCCAATGAGACAACTCTCCACAAGAGACCATTATTAGGTCTATTAGGTCTTTTTTCGTTACTGATGCTCTTGAAGGACATTATGATAAAGTAGCTTCTGCCAAATGAAGGTTATATCAAAATATCTTATGGGGTTGACTATCAATAGCTTACAATTTTTCAACACTGGTGATTTGTTTAGTTTTGGTTTTACATGTATCAATATGAAACCATGCGAATTCAGACTCCCCAAAAATGAAATTAGAGTTAATAAAACAACTGTTCTGGTATCTTAAGTTCAAAGACTGTAGTTCGGTATTTTTGTTATTTTACTTTTTAAGATATTTCAGTGTAATCTACTTAGCAATCTTGCCAGATCTTAAGCTTACTAGATGACATGCAATTAATCTCAGCATTGATTAATACATGCCAGTCAAATATTTATATTCTATTGATTCTTAACATATATTTTCCAGTTTCATCTAACATATTACGAGATTGCAGCGATCTTCAGCCTGGACACTATGATGGTATTTATAAAATAAAACCTGAAAATGGACCGCAAATGAATGTTTTTTGCGACATGACCACAGATGGTGGTGGTTGGACAGTATGTTTCTTTTTCAGTTTTATTATGTTATTCTAACAGTTTTCTTACTCCTTTGGCCATAAAAGATTACTTAATAACTACAAACTATTTCCAAATAAGGCAATTATTTCTTAAATTGTGCATATCTTGCTTGAGTGATTGTTAAGGAATTATGTTTAATCAATGATCATTATTTTTAAATGTTTATTGTTTGATGTAATCATAAATATTGAATATATCATTTCTTGGAGATTCCATGAATATTGAATGTTCAAAAAACCTATTTTACCTGAAAAAACATGACTTTTCGTATTTGATCAAGGTAAATAAAATTTTTAAAATCTCACTTACATACCTAGAAGAAGTAAAATGGCAATGAACGGTTATATATGATTTTCAATATTCACCTGTTAAAATGGCATTAAAGGAGACGTGACACGATTTTTTTTTAATTATTTATTTTTTATTAAATTAATAAATATCTAGTCTTAAAACATGTTTTATACACTTTTGCTGGTCAAAACCTGATCAATCGGCATTTTTCTGGTCAAAGAATCCGGCTCTTGTCATAATGAATGATTTTTAATTAGATAACGATCACGTGATCGTGCTTACGTCAGTGGTTACAAGATGGGAAAATGTCTTTAACTGGACGATGTCGATACACTATGGACGGTATTGACAGCACTTTTCCCGATTACTGACAAACTACAAAGACAATTGATCTCATCAATTTGAGCCATTGTGTGTGGAAAATAACAAAGAAAAGGATATTAATTCTTCATGCGAAGGGTCCAACAACGACGATTTTTCAGACAATACCGATCGGATTGTTACCATACATATTTGGTTTGTCTGATGAATAAATTTGATAAACCGCTTTCTGCATTTTTTTTTTTATTTAGATAAAACTACTTTAAATCATGATTGAAAATATAAATTTTTAATAATTGATGATCAAATTGTTCTTTTTTCTCTGTTACGGCAAAGTTATAATTATGTGTGCGCCAGAAACTGAAAACAGTCAAAGTCAAATTAGGCGTTCGTAAAGGGTACGTTTTTGTTTTGTTTTGGTTACGTAGAAACTTTAAATAGGTATAAATTATCACCAAAAGTTATGCTTATACTTTTTTGGTTGGAAACCATACATCACACAAAGGATTTGTATAGTGAAAAATCCTTTATCACACTATTTCTGCATTAGGATATTCAATTAACAATGTTATTACTTTCCCCCCTTTTATGTAAACAATTCAATTCAATATTTTATTTACGTCTCACCTTATGTATAAAATTACACAATACAAAACATTTATTGGAGGCCGTTGTTTTAGTAATTAAATTTTGACACCTATAGCATACTTGACCAGGTGAAAGGTAAGAATTAAGGCACCTGTAGTGTGATTTAATCACGTGTTATGTTATTTACGCTTTTAAAACCATACATTTTTAAGAAAAACTATCTTATGTTGAAATAATTAATATAGTTATTCTACACTTCTAAAATATGCAATTCTATCCAGACCCTTATAAATCATACTTCAAATTTAAGGAATTACACAAAATAAATTCAAATTCACATATTTCCACCCCTCTCTTCCAAATATATTTAGCAATCAATTTGTTTATTGCTACCAGCAAAACGCTTGAGTACAGTAAAATATTCACAACACATAATGTTCTTTTTCAAAATGTTTCTTCTAAAAGGGAAGTAGGCGCTCATAAACATATATAAACAATATATAAACATATTTTGAATGTGCCTGTCTTAAATCAGGAGCACGTAGATCATTTGTTGTCGTTGGTTCCAGTCTGTCAAATTTTTTCTTCGGAAATTATTTTGTTATTTTGTTATGAATAAGTTAGTTTTCTCGTAAAAATTGTTTCACATTTTCATAGTCGAATATATGGTATGGGTTTTTTCTCATTGTTGGAGGCCGTACGGTTATACCAAATAATTGGTTTAAACGACACTTTCTTCATTTATTATAAAGTTTCCATTTCAAAAAGAAATGTTTCCATCATCTGAATATTTAACAATTAAATAGTTGTCAATAATTACATATGCGATGTTCAAAATAAGAATGTAAAAGACTTATGATTCACATTCTTGTATCATTTCCTTGTTTGCTTTTTATGCTTTTTGCCTAACAATATCTTCTGAAGTTATAGACTTGCAAGTATATAGGAATATTTCTTTTCCAACTCAAGAATTCAATTAAAAAAATGCATCTGTTATAAACCTTTTTATATCTGCATATTCTTAAAAGCAATAAAAATAAGATCTATATACAGGTTGTATATTAGTTATTAACACTAGTTAGGGTATTTAATTGGTGGTGCAAAGGGTATTGTATGATCGTACTACAGGTATTCATTAAACATCAGGTAGTTGTACCTGGTAACAATAATATATTCCAATCTCACCTGTGCCCTCGGCAAAACCAACATCCAGGATGTACACAAAGAGCTTATGAAGTAATATTGCGTAATAACTATGTCTTATCAATCCCCCGTGTGGCGTGACACCTGAAACTTACAAATTTAAACGAGACATGAAATTGCGAAACTCATTCACCTGTACCGTACACCTGTGACCTATGACGAACTCATGGCATGGCACCCGAGACCCCAACTCTGGATTCCTTATGAAAGTGGGCGGAAAAAAGTGTAGTTTGGGCTTGTTAAAAAGTCCCATCTTTATACCTTCTAAGTCTGCGTGTCATTCGAAAAACGGAAAATATCATTCTTTTTAATTATATTGTTGAATCCATCGGCATCACACATAATCATTGTTTATCACTGTCATGCGTTTTGTTGGATAATAATCGAAACTAAATTTGCGCTGTACCCATATGTCAATATGAATGAATGTAACAACTGACGTAGTAGCCTCGTTCTGAGTGACTTCCGGGATAGAAATATGCATATTTGACAGGTCGATAAATCGTTGCATTAAAATCTCATTAAAATACATATTTTACCAAATATTTGACACTTATATTGCGAACGATGTATTTTTTGGGAAAGTTAAGAATAAATAAACATTTTGAAACAGAAATTGAAAATCGTGTCATGTCTCCTTTAAAATAAACACAGAGAACCGAATAAAATGAAAAAATCTTTCCTGAAATAAAATTTACTAATTGTTAATTATTTAATTCTAAGATTGTGCATATCTTCAAACATTACTGTGTCCTCTCTTTTTCAATCCAATCGTTGTCATCCTATTTAAACTAACTTTTCAAATTTAAAACACGAGCCTCGCTGAGCGTTTAAAACATTTAAGATTTAAATATCGAGAAAAACTTACGGTATGCAGACACAATTAATTCTTTTTTCCAATGATCTGCAAAAAGATGTGTTCATCTATGTCATCATATGCATGGTCATGGTCGCCTTTGTTTCGTAACGTTAAAATGAGAAATTCAGGGGAAAGCAAGAAAGTTTACGTCATAATTAAATTTTGACCAATGAAGAATTCAATAAAAAATAATCAACAAGGCAGAAAAAGGATAAATCAGTTTAGAACTAGAGAATTGATATGATGAAAGGTTCACGAAATCAATATAATAAGGAGAAAAATATTAATCAAATCCCGACCATTTTGAAAAAGTGTTTCCGTCTTAAATCAAGTTAGCAGTTAATCAGCTTCATATGTGTACTTCAGTTGGCAACGTTTATGGATATGGAACAATGCACTAGGGACAAGATAGGACTTAAACGTCTATGTTGTATATTCTGGCAAATTTCGTCAGCAGATTTCAAGTTAAAAAATAAATAAAACTCTATCGGAAGTAATAAATCACCATATAATTTTTTTTCGTAACAAGCTAATGTCCTACCGACCTCGGGAAATACTGTTTTTTTTATTTAGTGATAATTCTATCGAAGGCCACTACTGTACAATATTATCAAACTTGATTCATGTCAATAAATATTATTACTATCTAAATAACACATAGCTGAGAGGGTGATAGAGCAGATTGTTACCCCGAGAAAACATTGTCAACTGAGGCGAAACCAAGGTTGACAATGTCTTTTCGAGGGGTAACAATCTGCTCTATCACCCTCTCAGATATGTGTTATTTAATTTATTATACTGAATGTTCTGTTATTACTGTCGATTAAATTTCAAATTCAAAGTAATAAACTATGACGTCCTGTACATAACAACCATCCTTATTTATTAAAGCGCACACTTGATCAAGCGTCTCCGTGAAGGGTAATAGAGTATTTGCAATAGGATAGATTCGTATTTAATAAAGCGCACACTTGATCAAGCGTCTCCGTGAAGGGTAATAGAGTATTTACCATAGAATAGAGTAAATTAACACCCTCGTATAAGCCAATCAAAATATTGCATTTTACGTGAAGTATAATAATGTGTTATATAATCAATTGATATTGACTTATTGTCATAAGGTGGTACAGAGAAGATTCAATGGAGAAATTGAATTTATGGTGGGTTGGAGGAAATATAAAGAGGGATTTGGAAACGTATATTCAGAGTATTGGCTAGGTATGTTTCAAACATTGTTTTATATTGCCTATTCAATAAATAATATAACAGCAATAATAATTGATAAGAAGACAAATAATAAAACAAGAAATCAAGCTGACGATTTTTCTGATTTCAGAACTTCATCCACCGAAACCAAAACCACCCTATAAGATAGCATCTAAGATGAACAAACTGAACATTTTGAATTTGCTGTTGTTTCTACATATGTCCTAATTCATGCTAATTCAAATTTTTCTAGCGTTAAGTTATAATTTGTCAGCACTGGTGTAAACGAAAAGTTTGCGGTGTGTGGAAGCTTATGAAAGAGATTGAATGATGTCACCTAGATATAGATAGTAAAAAATTATAACAAAAATACCGAACTCAAAGGTACTTTCAGAAAGGGGAAGTCCATAAAAACTGTTAAAATCAAACGCTATAAATCAACCAAGCAGGTGAAAAATAACTGTAATATTCCAGAATTGGTACAGGCATTTTCCGAAAAAAATTGATGGTTAAACCTGGTTTTACAGTTAGATAAACCGCCCACTTGTATGACAGTTGTTTATAGCAGTTTGGAAGTTTACCAATTGATATCAGTTGCATGAAAGGCTATTACTAGATAGTATTGCAATGCTTAATTATGTTGCAACAAATTATTATTGTAGTCAATAATACCAGACTCAAAGTACTCGTTCTACTGATATATTATAGAAATCCTTTCTTCATACATTAAGATTTCTGAAGTTGTACAAGAATTAGATCTCATGCAGTAAAATCATGATATTTTGCAATGCTGAAAGTAAATTTGTGTACAGAAAATAAGTAAGAAAATAACTTAAAATCACCACAAAGTGCTTGACCGACACGATATGAATGTATCTGATCTCACTAGTGACATTGTCTTTTTAGATAGAAGAATAGTTCCCTTATCTGTATTTTATCGAGTGTATCCTTTCCCAATTGTGATAGTTTGCATTTGTATCGATTTGCATGATGGTACAATCAGATGCATGCATAGCAGGAGACGCTTAACCGGTCGACGGACCTGGTCTCGTTTAATTTAAAAATTCATGCTATTCCCTCATTTTTTTTCTTTTTTACCTTGATTTGTCTTCTTTATCGATTTATAATATTTGAACATCAGTAACTACTTTTTTCTAAATTAAACATTTCAGTTGTGTTTTAAACTGTAAAAAATCATTTTGAATTAAAAAAAAATGTAATATATAAAGTGTACATAGAGTGTTTGTTTTTTCCTCAACTGCATAACCACCTCGTCATTTCATGTTGATTTTAAACTAAACAAAATAGGTAAAATATCATGTACTATTTTGAAAAGATACTTTGAAATGTAAAAAATTCTGTTAATGTTAATATATATCATTTTTCTAAATGTTGCAAAAAAAGTCAAACTAAAACAATGTGTGGGATTGAAAAATTTCCAATCAGTGCGAACATTCAGATTATGTTAGTCATAGATATAAGAAGATGTGGTATGAGTGCCAATGAGACAACTCTCCATCCAAGTCAAAATTTATAAAAGTAAACCATTATAGGTCAAAGTACGGTCTTCAACATGGAGCCATAGCTCATACCGAACAGCAAGCTATAAAGGGCCCCAAAATTACTAGTGTAAAACCATTCAAACGGGAAAACCAACGGTCTAATCTATATAAAAAACGCGAAACTAGAAACACTTATGAACTACATCAACAAACGACAACTAATGAACATCAGATTCCTGACTTAGGACAAGTGCAAACAAATGCAGCGGGTTTAAACGTTTTAATGGTACCAAAAAATTCACCCTTTTTCTGAAACAATAGTGTAACATCACAACATAGAAAGACACACTATAAAATATCAACTGAAATAGCTTAACTCAATCAAAGGACATAAACACCAGTGAACATACACTGAACAAGTAAATTTGACCTATGATACAATGCAAATATAAGATAAATAAACTAAGGGAAGAATAATAAAAGTAACATGTTATACCGCTATGAAATGTTAAACAATTTAAGAAAAACAATATGCTTGAACAAAAATATCAGCCATTTGCAATACCTTTAAACACAGGTAAATGAAAATAATTTTGTTGTTAGGTATATGTGTACAGTTCAAATAGAGAAAGGAAATATTTTTACAAAATAAATAATTTTGATGTTCATAGTACGAAGTGAAAATTTATAGTAATACCAAACACTTGTCAATGCTGGTATATAGACCAGATATAACCCTGATTAACATTAAATAACAAAAAAGCATTACAATTAGTATCAACAGGTCGAATAAACAAGAAAGTAAGATTTAAGAGTACTCGAAGTTACTGACAGCTAGTTAAAAGCCAAAAACAATTGATAATAAAAAATCATGCATCAGAGACTAAAATCAACTAAAACACATCCCAGGGATTAAGTATTATAACGTCATGGACAGTCAAAGAAGACATGACTTGTGCAATGCCAAAAATAAATGTATCGACAGGCAGTAGGATAGTTAGGAGTTTAACCTCTTTATAGATCAAAATGAACGTGGGTGTGTCTTTATACATCCCGTTTGAAAAGAATACACATTTAGTTATGTTTTAATTTGCTGATGACAAAATCGATATAAGTGCCAATGTAAACTATATTCAAAGATCTAATTACAACATTGGTAAGATAACCTTTGCTAATAAGTTTGTTTAAAGGTTCGATGAGTTTACACGGATCACATAGTGATTTCCGCGCTTAAAGTACAATATTACCGTAAAATTTATGATGTGAAATACCGTTTTTAATCAGTTTTCTACAGGTACAGCCAAATTAACTAATCAAATCTTTGTATCTATGAAAGAATTTAGTAAAAGTTTTACGTGATTTATGGAAACGAAATCCCTGACTTAATAATTTACCAGTGATGCATTGATTACGTTCGTTAAAATCTATGACATCACTACACACACGGGCATAACGAACGAGTTGGGATATATAAACACCGTATGATGGAGCCAAAGGAACATCGCCGTCTAAAAAAGGAAAATTAACAATAGGGAATGAAAAGTCGTCTCTTTTGTCGTAAATTTTCGTATGGAGTTTTCCTTTAGAGATTGAAATGTCCAAATATAGAAAAGGACAACTACTGCTGTATATGTTAGATTTAGTTAAAGTAAGTTCTGTTTGTAAATCTAGAAGTTTAATTTTCACCATTTTCTACATAAGGAAATGCCTGTACCAAGTCAGGAATATGACAGTTGCATTCCATACGTTTGATGTTTTTAAGCTTTTGATTTTGCCAATTGAAAAGGGACTTTCCGTTTTGAATTTTTCATCTTATCATTTCACTTATCAATCCCAAATTTAACATAATTAATTCAAGTGATGTAAGTTATATTCTATGTGTTTAAGGAAATGATAATATACATGCCATTGTTAGACAGTCCGGAAGATTGTACAAAGTACGAATTGATTTGGAAGATAACGAAGGTTTTCTAGCCTATGCTGCATACTCTAAATTCTATGTTGACAGCGAAGAAACCAACTACACACTTGGTATAGGCCAATACAGTGGAACTGCAGGTAATGACTAAATACTAGTAGACAAAAAAAGGCGGAAGATGCCAAAGTGAGATCTTCAAAATCAGGGCAAAAGGAGGAAAAACAACAAAAAGATAAATCACTGTCTGCTAAACACTACATCAAAACTATACACAGAGCAACTCGAACTGCAGACAAATTAGTGTCTTTCCTGAGTCATTTTTAATTTGGTACAAACAATTATAACTTAAAATATTCTTTTGGTGTTGTTCAACTTTAAAAAACTTGTTTTCTTTATCGGAGAAAAAAAATATATAAAATAGCAATATCTCAACTTCATAAGTCAAAATTTTAATCCTGGTATCTATGATTAGTTTATGTATATGTTGACATGATTTAAGAATGAACTGTTGAAAACCTTATCTTGATAGATTGTCTCCATTCTTACTTAGCCATTTCTTTCTTGACGTGTTAGGATGTAATTGAATTATTCCGGTAAACATTTATTGTTTTCTGTAAAAAAAGCAATTTCGTCTTTCTATCCTACATAAATCTTAAAATTCAAAATGTAAGAGGCGAAAAATAGGACAAAAATTGGGATAATAAAATCTGTAAAAAAATCTTTCAGAAATTTTATTTTGCTAAAAAAATTCAACAAAATGCTATATATTAGTAGGTTATACTATTCTTTTCATAATTTATAACCTATGTATAACCTGTATAATTAATTCTATTATAATTTTGAGGGATATTAGCCGTAAAATTTGTTCTTAATGCTATCTAAAACGTTTGCGGTTGTCAAGAAAGTCTTTTTTTTTTCAAATTCGAGAAAATGATTGCAATGAAGTATAATTTTGTTAACATTAATTAATTTTGAGACATAATTAAAATTTGAGATATTTTGATATAAGTATTATGTTTCTTTTCAAACATACACTATAAAGATCGAGTTTTTTAAATTGTAATTTTTTTAACAGAATGTATGTTTTTAACCAAATCTTCGACACCAAGAATAAATAAGGCATAGCATATCATACCGAAATATAAATTTTGATTGAAATCCTAGAATATTTCAACGAACAATGATACTGATACTACGTAGCTGAACTTCAAAACAAGAAAGGCAATAGTACCATGAACAACTAGATAAAAAAGAAAATTTTCAATTATTCAACACATTTTTTGTTTGTTGACAGCAGCTTTTTTTCCCTCCATTTCAACCTGAACGTAGTTTCAGTTTAATTTTGAATATATTTATTTTCCTCAAAGCAAAACGGAGTAGACGAAAGTAAACACTCCTCAAAGATAAAGCCTAAACTGTGTTGATATTAGACAAGTAGGAACCTTTTTGATCTCTGGACAAAGTTTTAAAATTTTTTGACAATTATCACCTTTGTGTCATAGTAAGTACAAGATATACAAAAGATACCAAAGGGACATTCAAACTCATAAGTCGCAAAAATAGATGAGAACGCGTTAGCTAAAAACGAAAATGACAAACAAACAACAGTACACAAAACACAACAAATAAAAACTAAAGACTGAGCGACACTAACACCACCAAAAAAAAAAACGGGGGTGATCTCATGTGCTCTGGGAGAGTAAGCAGATAAGGTGTAACCTTATGAAGTTGTTGATTTTTTTGATTTTTTTCTTGTCAGGTGATGCAATGACTGATTTCGATGATGAAAGTCTAAACGGTATGATGTTTAGTACATGGGATCGTGATAATGACGACAGCGATTATCACTGTTCCTTGATGAAGACTAGCGCCTGGTGGTTTAATGACTGTTCACGTGGTAACATCAATGGACTATATACAGGACATGCTTACGTTGTAGGATATCCGGATCGGAGTGTACATTGGAAAACATGGCAGCAATTTAATTCCTTGAAAAGAACTGAAATGAAAATTAAACCAAATTAAATATGTTTGCATGTTTAAGTTTTCACTTGAAACTTAAAAAATTCTAAGATATAAACAACACATTTATCAATACATATTTAATTCTAATTGCATTGGAAGTTCAATATATGGCATTGATTTACACATGTAAATCATTTTCAGTGCTAACTGTTGCTTGCCTTGTATTGTTTAATCACACAAACGGTAGTCAATATACTTTGTGTTATTTTATGTATACTATCAACGCATTTATTTTGTTCGTTATTAAATATTTCTTTATATTTGGTTCTTTTTATTGTGATTACGAATATGAACATTCCTTCTTTGGTGTGGAAAGTCATCTGACATAATTTCACTTAAATGATTAAATATGCAAATGCAGGTTATGCAGCCGTTTAGTTTTGTTTAAAAAAAAGACTAAATCATCAACCGTGGTTAAATAACCAAGAACGTTTGACACTACACTAACATTAATGTTAAATACTGCGACAAAAGAAATCTTATTGAACTTTTACGTGGAGTTAAAAAAAAAAGGAATCGATATGATTTTTAAATCTCTTATTGATGCTATTGATATTTATTTATGAATATATACATTTGTACGATCACGATGGCATATACACCCGTTTTATCAGGAATTAATTCCGCTGTCCCAGAACTTGCGAACTTCGGAAATAGAAAATAGATAAATTAGAAAAGTTGAATATACTGCGGCTGAAAAAAAAGTGATTCTGGTTTCTGTGGATTAGGAGTCAAGGCGGAAATCGGTCAGGAAGTAGCAGTGATGACGACGAAGGAGGTAAATGATCTTCCTATTATACACACAATTAAATATATAAATAATTCGTGATAGATGAATTGAACAATGTTTACTAATAAAGTAAAGCAAAAAAAAACCCATTAAATTAAAAAATGACAACAAAAAAGCAATTATCTCAAATTTCCTTTAAATTAGAAGAGGTTACAGCTGGTAACTTTGACATCTTGAATTTTTCTAACGCTTAACTTTGTTTATTTGCGACATTCCAGGTTAAATATTTATTTATCGTAAGTCATTAAGTAAAGACATCAAAAGTCTTAATCATATATAAGTACCGAACACTTTTGTCTTTTTTATCACTTTAGATTCTAATTTAAAGGTCAAAGTGTTAACTTTAAGAAGGTTTTATTTTAGGGAAAGTAAACTCATCGATCTGACAGACAATGCATATCGTGTCATACTTTTCTATTCCTTTACCGAGTCAAATCCTCACATTACATAAAGCTTTTGCCACTTGTTTGTAAAGGCAGGAATCACCTTTTGTTCATTCGTAAGGGTTATTTCCCTCTGCAAAACATCTTTAAAAGCTAAGAAAAGATATCAATGTCATAATAAAGTAGTGCAGACGCGTGTTTCGTCTATATCAGACTTATCTATGGGCTTGAATAAAACATTTAAAAAGCCTAAGCAATATTGAATCGGAACTGATAAAACATTGTCGCACAATGAGACAGACCACATCGTCCACCGATAACCGACGACCCTGAAAATAAAATAGTTAGTCGGGGTCGTGTTGCTCAAATTTGTGTTTTCGGTGTGGTGTTTTGTTGACATTTTTATTGGAAATGTTTTATCATTATTTGTACTGATTCCAAAATGAATGTCATTTACAGATTTGTCAAAATTGAAGACACTGAGGACAGAAAAAGGCGATAAATTAAAGAGGAAAATAACAAATATCTATTATCACATTACAGGCATAAATATTATTCATTAAAATCCGTAATTTTGATTAGCAGACATCGAAGTGGGGCAAACCAAATTACATCTATTTCTCAATAAAATGCAACATTCGTGGCTGTGCGTGCCTTCCATGACAATTTTATATCAATGCATAGAAATACAAACAAACTGTTTGAATAAATTCGACAATTTTATAGTTAACATGTACTTATAAAAAGTAAAAGCTTCGATTTAAGATATTGTAAGTTTATAAAAGAGTTGATTGCTCGCTTGTTTTATTGATGAATTAGTTTACAAAATTTGTCAAATTAATTTCTTATCAGCCACATTTCAGTCCTCTCCTCGTTCGTGACGTCACCTAATGCGATGAATCACCGTGTTTTACTTGCAAAGAGGAAAAACCGGTGACACTAGTGGAACATAACGAACTTACTTATAGGAGCTCCTGAAATCACCCTCGGTTTACGTCGGGTGTTGTGGACTATTTATGCTTTATTATTTATACCATAGGTACCGTTAATGTTATTACATTTACTGGGTAGATACCTCTGCTGCATGGGCCACTGTTAATTATCGAAGGTATCACCAGCCCAATAGCTAGTACCTATGTACTGCGAAGAAAATACGTATATTGTTTAATTTAAATGTGTCGTTAAAAAAATTCTCCTGCAAAGCTCTAATTTCTTGGATGGTTTTGGTTATACATTTTGTCCTTTTTTTGGTTGATAAGCTCTTTAATATTTGAATAAGTTTTGGGTTTTTAAATATGTTTTGCTTCTAGCATCATTGAAGAGTCATTTGTTTTCAAAATGAGCATTTGGTGCAGTAACAGTAGTACCGTTAATGTTATTACTACCACTAGGTAGATACCTCTGCTGTTAGTCCCCGAGGGTATCACAAGCCCAGTAGCCAGTACTTCGGTACTGGCATGAAAATACAGAAATTGTGTTTTGAAAATTTACGGTTTCAAAATTTAGGAAATTATTTTGAAGGAATATATCTTTCTCATGTAATTCTCTGATTTCTTGACCGGCTTTGGCTATACATTGTGTCTTCTTGTTTTGTTTGTTAGTCCTTGGTTTTGGTTCTTTAAATATTTTAGCCTTCAACATCACTGAAGAGACATTTATTGCCGAAATGCGCATCTGGTACAATAAAATTGGTACCGTTAATGTTATTAAAAATATACATTATATCTGAAAGGATTTCTTCGATTGAAGACACTAGTCGTCAATGCCATCAACATTTGTTTAAACTATGAATTGATTGAATTTCGCATTTGCTTTACATAAAGATGACTGGAATAAAAGGATTAAGAATGAATCCCCAAGTTTAAAAAAATCTAAAAATAACGCAACAGTCTAAAGATGTCTACACATTTATGTAAGGTATCGCCCAGACACGGTGGATCAAAAGTAAAGATATATAGAAATACGGGAAAACACCTGCAGCTAGAAGGTTCGCTGGATGGAAACATGAATCTGCAAAACACCACACTATATTTATAAATATGAACTTGGTATTCCTAAACGGAAGATTTTATAAACACAGAAGAAGAAGTATACTTAACAAAAAAAATTATTTTCATTTACCTACGTATAATATGACGCAGGTTTTTTCAAAAGTGATGATTTTCTAAATATTGTTTAACATTTCACAGTGGTATCATACTTTAACCTTGTTTAAACCTGTTTATTTACTTTTGACCTTACTTATTTATCCCTTGTAATTTTTATTAACTATGTATTTGCATTCAGGTATCACAGATCAAATTTATTCGTTCATTGTGTGTTAATTTACGTTTTTTGATTGAGTTAAGTCTTCCAATTGATATTTTATGGTGTGTCTTTCTATGTTGTGATGTTATACTATTGTTTCAGAAAAGGGAGATGGTTTGGTACCATTAAATCGTTTAATCCCGCTGCAAATGTTTGCACCTGTCCTAAGTCAGGAATCTTATGTACAGTAGTTGTCGTCTGTTTATGTAGTTCATACGTGTTTCTCGTTTCTCGTTTTTATATAGATTAGACCGTTGGTTTTCCCGTTTAAATAGTTTTACACTAGTAATTTTTTGGGGCCCTTTATAGCTTGCTGTTTGGTGTGAGCCAATGCTCCGTGTTGAAGGCCGTACCTTGACCTATAATGGTTTACTTTTATAAATTGTTACTTGGATGGAGAGTTGTCTCATTGGCACTCATACCACATCTTTCTATATCTATTAACACAATACAATGAACGGAGATATAATTATATGCTTGCAATTGACGCAAAATTGATTGAACGCTTTTCGAATAAAATCCATCCAAGAGTGCGTATCTACATTTTGTTTGTTATATATATATGTTTATAGTATTTTTCTGATATCTTGTTATAATCTGTTTGACATCATTTTGTCAAAGATTAACATTAAATATTTAATAATTTAAAATTCCATTGAATAGCAAAGCACTTAGGACGCATGAAGTCTATATTTTTTTTATATAAATTTTCACAAGTGATCGACATCGTCCAGTTTAAGACATTTTCTCAGTAACCTTTGACGTAAGCATGATCACGTGACCATTATGTAATTAAAAGTCATTGATTATGATAAGCGCAGGATTCTTTTACCTACAAAATGCCGATTGATCGGATTTTGACAAACAAATTTGTACGAAACATGGTCTAAGACTAATATTTATTGATTTATTAAAGAAAAGGGTCACGTCTCCTTTAACTTCAGTTTTTTTTTTTTTTTTTTGTGTATTTATAATATTACATTAGGTATTTAGAATGTTATCATTTTCATGATGTTATTATAATAAGATATTTCTACAGATTTTTCTAATGTACAAAGGATATATTTGTAAATTCCAAACCATCTGAAACACGATATACATATCCAAACGGACACAAATATAGCTCATTATAATTTGTATGTGCTCATTAAATCCTAATGATTGATTGCTGACAAGTTGTTTTTTTTTTTAATGTTTTTTTTATAAATTATACATGAATAAGAAGAACGGTGTTAATAAGGCCATTTATCTCTTTTTTTTATTTTTATTTTGTCAAAATCTATTTTTTTTTTTTTAGGAATTATACAAGAAGAAGTATTTTGCCCCTGATTTTCAAGAGAAACAGACTGTTTTGTTTATCTGCATTCCGAAAAAAACATTGTATTGAAGACATTTTGAATGAAGTAAATTATTTTAAGAAAAAAACATCTCCTCTACACCCGCCCGCCCAAACAATGTGTTATATCAAAAAACTTTAATAATTTGTTTATCCCCTTCTTTGGTTGGATACGTGATTTTCTCTGTAGTGTATTGTAGACTGTTTATTGTTAGTGAATTATAATTTTTCATTATCCCTGTGTTATCTTTTGTCTCTCTTTTGTAATGTATTTTCCAAAGCATATAAAGGTTGCAGTCTTGTAATCGACTGCTCCATAGGCTTTCATGCTAAACAGCTGATCTTTGAATTTTTTTCAAAATAAAATGCTACATAGATTAATTTTTTTTCATATACATATCATGTATGTAGTAATGTGAAATTGTGATTAAAAGGAAAAAAAGTTCCTCATGCTACGAAGAATAAAAAGTAATGAAACCATGTAGTCATAACTACTTTTTTCTACTTTCTGTTTGCTGTTTTTACTAGCCCACTTCCAGTAAACATGATATCCTTCCACTTTCCTGCTTAGATATCCCCAAAAAGATGCAACTTTTTTTAAAATCTAAATAGATATTTCAATTCAGCATCAACTTTTGATCAAGCAGAAAAAATTGAGTCCAGAACAAAATTCAGAAAAAAATGGACTATTTTATTTCACTCCATGTTTTGACATGCAACGGAAAATGGAGTTGTCATACAAGACTGGTACCTATAACTGTAATGACATGCCTTAGAAAAATAAATATTTTATTTTGTTTCATTTGGTAGCCCTATTTTAACATAAAAAATATCATTAAAAAAATTGTTTTGTTGTAATAATAAATATCTTCCCATTAATATAAGAGTACCCTTTTCTGAAACAAAGCAAAATTTGAAAATAAGTAATGACTTTCAAATGATCTGTAAATCTCATTCTTGTTTATTTTAATAAATGATGATAACCTAAACGGTTACTAGTCCAGAATATCTCAGTTGTTAGGATTACGCATACTTTTAAATTTGTAATTGTGGACTTAAGACGTTGGATGCAATATAATGTCAAGCTCACTTTAGCGTGTATGCACGCTTTTATTATTCCGAATTTATAACAGTCCATCGGCGAGAACACCACCGCCTACCAGTACTTTGGAACGGTCGGCTCATTCACCTTCAGTTTCCTTCATTAGGTGAGAGAGCGTACCTGATATTGAAATAAAACATTTTATCTTAATAAAAAAAAATGCCCGTTGTGGTATTTTTTATTTTTGATTCTTGCAGCTTAACTTTTATGAAGGAGATCGTTGATACTTTACTTTCAATTGCATTTAAATAGTTTATCACTCTACTGAATTTATTAGTTTAATGGAATAAAAAATTTAATGTTTTATTTCTCTAATATTTAGAAATTTTAGAAATGAACATATTAAAGGGTTGTAACTTCAATTGTTTTATATATGTACTACAAATAAAAATAACACGTGTCTATTCACGTGTAGTAAGTGAAGTATTGACAAAAATAAACTACCATACTCTCACTCTTACCTATCTATATTAAAATAAGGAGATGTGATATGATTGCCAATGAGACAACTTTCCACCAAAGTTCGAATGAAGTGGAAGTTAATAGCTAACTATATTTCATGTTAAAGGGCTTTTATTATATTTATTTGCTCAGTCGTTTCGTCATTTTACGCCATGGCGTTGTCAGTTTGTCTCCGACTTATGAGTTTAAATATCCTTTGGATCTTAAAACAGCAAAGGCAAATATACCATATAAAATGACATGAAAGTTTTCGTGTATACATTAATGAAAGCTTTGAAATAAGGAGGCCAATATTTACATGATTTGGGTTGCTTGCAAATGTACAGAATGCATACGACACATGATAAAACACGCAAAGGACTGTGTACATTAAAAAGCTCATTTTTGATCAAGTACCTTGCTTAACCAACTACTGTTTAGTATGAGCTTAAACGTGTGTACATAACAAAACATAAAGATCACTACACATATAAGTACCAGTTGGAAATTTAATGACAAAATATTGCCTCCACCGTAAACACTGAAAACTTGATCTTTTAAATGTTTGTCCCGTTTTAGTTAGGACGCTATTATTTTAAATTCACGAGAAAACGTTCAGGTAAAAAGTAAAAATAAAACAAATTGAGGTAAAAACAAAAATTCATTTAATGTTATCATCGCTCTCCTTAAAGAGGCATTAGCAATGATGTATACAAAAAATTAAAAAAAAACGATTCTTTTTGTTTCAAGTACAAGAAGTACACACTTATCCAATTTTTAACGTGTTAGTTCACAAGGTAACAGTCATCAGGAAGACATGTCACTCTATATGTATTGTAATAGGAGTGAAATATTTTTCCTGAGGATAAAAAAATATATGTATATACACGGAGCTGGTGTGGACGACTGGACTACATCCAGGTATAGGTCTATGCAATTTTTTCCTACAATCAATAAATAATTGTACAATTGAGGCAAAAATGCATACTACTTGTGTTTAGGGTTTTGCTGTAGACTTACCTTTTTTTACATGACTCATAAACCAGTTGCATAGCTACAACTGACACTAACTCTTTTGCATGAAAACAAAAAATATTGAAAGAAAAAAAAGACATATGAAGAGCGAGAGAAAGGTAAAAAGATAATTATATCCTTACCTTTCCATATTCTACTTTCAGTAAAAAAAAGAAGGGGTGTCGATAAATTTATTTTAAATTTCGAAGAAGACATTCCACCGAAATAGATGCACCAGAAGCAGCAGCTAATATGTTGAACCCGCCCATTTTGGAGTCTATGTAAATTTTTTCTTACACCTTCCAAATTAATTTCTTTACATGTTATGCATAAAATAGTGAGTGCGGAGGGGGGAGATTAATCATCTTTTTCTTAAACCCTCCAAACTCATTTCTTTACATTTTATGCATAAAATAGTGAGGGAGATGAAGTTACATGTAAACAAAATACTGGTAACGAATTTTAAGATAAAGTAATGATTTGTTACAGTTGAAAAAGGTCCACAGTTATAATGCCTAAAGCTTTTAAATTGAATTATAGATCCACTAAACAAAAAATAAAATTGTCCATACTTTCGATTAAACCTGGTAAACATTTCAACAATTTTGATATAAATTGTCCCAAAATAGAACCCTATACTGTTAAATCTCATTGAGACATAGCAAAATATTTCCTGAAATATCCAAAAGAAATGATACAAGATGACCCAATTTTTGCGAAATAAATCTTCCAACCAAATTCCATAAAAATGAAGGAGCTGAATTTCCGGAAAATATAAATCGAACGTTCTGGAAATAAAAAGCAATCTCTTTTTTTCTTTCTCATGTGTCTCACACATCGCAAAGGTGTAAGGTTAAGAATTTTGAAACAGAAACATTAATTCAGCGATACAGGCCTAATTTATATGTATGATCATGTGTTTTGTGTCAACCTCTATAACAAAGTCAGTGAATTTCATATTCATTTAGATCTATTTTTAGACAAAATTAACGCACACAATTACGTTTGTCTCAATGAAGTCTAGAAATATTCAATTCCAACAATTGCATTGTGCATTTAATATTCATCTTACACGTATTCTCAATAATAAAGAAAATGATTCAATACAAGGTTTGATGCCAATGACACAGATGCTATATATCAAATGCATTTTTTTGAGACATTGATTATAATGGCAGATCTTTGATTGTTTCTCTTTCATGGACTCTGTAATATTTAACGCATGACATACTGTAAAGAGGCAGTTGACAAACTATATTGATGTCTTTTGGGGTTTCTTGTAGTTTGGTTGATGTCTCATTGGCGTATATCTCACCTTTTTTTTAACACAAAACAATAACCAAAATATACTCTTCCGCACCCTAAAAACTTAGCTACAACAATATAAACCAAAAAAAAATAAAACAAAACAAAAATACAAAATAAAGATCAAATAAAACAAAAGTAGAAAAAAAAAACAAGAACCAAAGACAATAATGTAACAAGAAAGAATCACAAAAACGAAGTACTGTACATGTGAAAATAATAGAAAACGTGAATGTCGTATTTTGATTAAAGGCTCGAATGCTCGTGCAAGTTTAAACTATCTTACGAATATCAAAACAGTCGCAGAAGAAAATGCCTTATGATGGATGCAGGATCTCCTTACCATTCCGCAGCACCTAAATATCAACTCCAGTTTTTGGTGGGGTTTGTTTGTTCAGTATCTATAAAAAATAAGAAGATGCGGTATGATTTCCAATGAGACAACTCTTCACTTGATATCAAATGACGTAGAAGTAAGGATCTGTCGGTCAAAATGAGCAAAAACCATACCCATAGCAAACTATAAAAAGCCAGGGTGTTTTCTGGACAGGTATGTCTTTTAGCAGTCTTTCGCCAATGTCGTTTCCAGAGACAGGTCAAACTTCCCAGCGCTAATTGCGATTGACTCTTTTCCAGTATCTATATATTACATTAATTGTTGGTTTGTTTTTGTCCTACAAGATATTCTACTGCATCAAGTCCTTGGTAATTTATTTTGAAAAGAAATGAGGCAAATATTTTTTCTGACATCTGCGTTTGACTGTACTTATTAAAAGTTACCTTTTAATACGAAAGGGTTGCATTATTTTTACTGTAAAATATGTGAATGTTAGACGAATGCGTAAAAAATTGATATATGTATTGAGAATTAACCATATATAACTTGTCTTAACAGCTACAAATTGATATGTACAAGAAATGTTATTATATTTTTTACATCATAAGCGCATACAATTTATGTTAGTATGTATATATATATATATATATATATACATACTGTGATAAACTTGACTTATCAAAATTCACCATGATATCTTTACCTACATAAACACATTAATATACGTCATTTGGACACATGCTCATGTGTTAATTGTTTATATAGTTCCATACAATTACTTGCTTTTAAATTCTTGGCTTTCAATTTTCTGGCTTTGAGAGTTCCTGATAAAGGTTTATCTTTAAAGGTGCATTATATTAATTAGCGTAATTTTCATTTATGCTAAACATAATAAAGTTCATTTAAAGCACAGTTGAATGCTAACGAAAAAGACTGAAAAAGCTAAAAAAAATTAGAACCCTTAACACATTTAAATAAACCAACAATTAATTACAAAAAGGGGGAGGAGGGACTAAACAGAACTTATATTATATCAAACTTTATAAGTAACAACATATAAACTAAAACACATTTCTGTTACAATTAAAAAAAAAAATAGGTAGTATTCTTATAAATATCAATCTCCGGTGCAGAGTTCATATCCGTTCCTTACATGCTTCGTAATACTACACTTAATATGAGTGTAGTGTTAAGTAGTATTGAACGGAACGGATATGATCTCTGCGCCGGAGATTGATAAATTGCAGAGGTCATATTGAGTGTAGGGTTACGTAGTATTGAACGGAACGGATGTGATCTCTGTGCCGGAGATTGATAACATATGGCAATAGTAGTTAGCCGGTTTTCAATCCCCATCAAATAATCAAAAAGACAAATCAATGTACCTAACAAAAACTATGGGAATCGCATGGACTCCAAAACCAGCGAGAACGGGTGTAACGACCGGGAAAAAAATGTGTGCTCGTCGACGTTTTAACCAGGGTTTCCCCTAAGTTGTTTTTTTTTCGCCATCCCTTTCGCCAAAACAATATTTTTGTCGCCAAATCAATTTTTTTTCGCCAAAAAAATATTTTTTCGCCAAAACAATATTTGTTTCGATAACCTATCTTACTCTTCGCAATTAAACTTTCTAAATTTCAATTTGCAGCGCCATAGTCTCATGTCAATCTGGGTGTAATATTGTAAAAAACAATTTTGTCAAATGCAAAAAGCTGCCAGCGGAAACTGTGGTTTTACTAATCTTACAAATATCTAAATTTCAACAGAAAATGATGAAGTTATATAAAAATACTTACATGAAAACTTGCGAAATATTGTATAATTTAACATTTATTTAATTGATTATGCCTTTTAACTTGTTCGATTTAATCGCCACTGATGAAATGAAACGCGCGCCTTCTGTACTAAATTATAAGCCGGCTATCGGTAATGTATTTTAAAACATAATCAGATAAAATGAATGTTTTTTAACAGGCTTTGTACCTGGACCTCCCTTTCAAGACAGCAAAGGTGTATTGAAAATAAAATCTTACGACAAATGCAGTTATGCCGTAAGTTTGTGAAAGCATCAGTTTCGTTCTTATTGACTGTTTCATTTACAATGGTAATCAGAAAGTGATTCAAACTACTTGAATTTGAATGTTAAAAAGTTTCTGTAATGCGCTATGAACATTAGTCAATTTTTTGCTCTGGATGATAATAAAATTGAGAATGGAAATGGGGAATATGTCAAAGAGACAACAACCCGACCAAAGAGTTTACAAGAGAGGCGAAAGATACCAAAGATACATTCAACCTCATAAATCGAAAACGAACTGACAACGCCATGGCGAACACATTCAAATGTTTTTGTAAAATGTAAACTGTTTTAATTTTGTAAAATATTGCATCGAGGACATGACATCGTTTAACTAAAAGATGAAATTGTTTCTGACAGACAATATATAACTACGCAATAATAAAATTTTGATCTGTTAAAGAATTTCCAATGACATGTTTTGTATAAATACTCTTAATTCAACAAAACAAAACAAAAATGAAGTTCTGGACTTTTTTATGTATCTATCTTTGTCAAAATGTTAATAAAATTAAACACTAAACTTGAGAAGAACGTGTGTAGGGGAAAAGTATATTAAAATGAATGGAAACAGGCATATTTTGCCTGGAATATTGACTGAAAGAAAGCGCGTTCATGTCACTTCTTTTATAACCATTAAATGTTAATACTGATGCAAAAAACAACAGATACAAATAAACTATTTATTGATTGAAATATCAATTCAGTCATGCCGTTTTTTCTTATGTAAAAATCTTTGACAAAACACGTGGTTTGTCGGACGTTCTGATAGGTTTAAAAGATTCATGATAAATTTTCTTTTGCTACTTCGGTTTCATATATAACTTATAAACACAGTATTCAGTTTGTTATTGATGGCACTAAAAACAGAGACACTTTAAAATAAAGTTTTTTGATAAAAATTCAAATGTTTGCAAAGATCAATTTTGTGTGTAGAAACAGACGAAACATCTATACTATTCACATTGCAATGATGATATGGATCGGCTTTGGTCATTGTAAGGGGGACCACAAGGAAGTTTCCAAGAAAGTAAACATTATACATTTTTATGAACAGAAAGGCAAGCAGTTCAGTTCAAGTGATGGTATTACTGGAAAGAATAATGTTTCGTCTACAGTAGAATGTGCATATTTATGTGCTAATTTTGATTCTTGCTGTGCTGCAAGTATTAACTATATTTCAAATACATGCATATTAAATTCAGATTGTATTTCTGAAACGGAAATAACACTTGGTAGCAATGTCATGACAAAAACTAGAGTAGGTATGTTATTTTTTTATTGTGTCTCATGTGGAGCAGGATCTGCTTACCCTTCCGAAGCACATAGGATCACGTGGTTTTTGGTTTGTTAATTTTGCTCAGTCTTAAGTCGTGCGTGAGTGTTGTTCTTTCAATTTTTTTTCGAATGATTTTGTCGACAAAAAAACGTTGAATTTGTTTTTGGCATCTTCCGCCTATTTTCATCCTTGCCTTGAAAACACGAAATTGTTATCAACATTAAAGACTAAAATTTGTGTCTTGAGTAGTGTAGTTTGCAGAATTTGAAGACACAAATATCTGTAAGGTCTGAGACATTCTGATCGTTTGTTTTATTTCATATATAAAATTGAGACTGGAAACGGGGAATGTGTCAAATAGACAACAACCTCACCAAAGAGCAGAAAACAGCCCAAGGCCACCAATGGGTTTTCAATACAGCGAGAAATTTCCGCACTAGGAGGCGGGCTTTAGCCTGCCCCTAAAAAAAGTATACTAGTTCAGCGAAAATGGACGTCACACTTAACTCCGAAACATATAAATGAACCAAAACTAAAAAACATACAAGATAAACAAAGGCCAGAAGTTCCTGACTTGGGACAGGCGCAAAAAACACGCATGGTTTAACATGTTTTTGTGAGATCTCAACCCTCCCCCTATACCTCTAGCCAATGTAGAATAAACAAACACACAGCAATACGCACAGTAAAACTTAATTTAAAAGAAGTCCGAGTCCGATGTTAGAAAATGTAACAGAAGAAACTTATAAGCAAAATGACAATGATTAACATAAATTAACAAAAGACTACTAGCAGTTACTGACATGCCAGAAATATGCTAAAAAATAAGAATCTAAACAGTTTTCTTAAAAACTTTTGTTTATGTTTGAACTGTTTTTTTAATGCTGATAGACTATTTTTTTCTCTCGAAATATTTAATAAAGTTAAATTCATACTTCGAATCTATCGTTTTTGAACAAATGTTATCTATCACACTGCCGGTCCAATACATTCGGTGATAACTGGATCCCATGTAGAAAATGTCAATTCATCCGGTAATGACTGGATCTTATGTGAAAACTTAGAAATGATTTGTGTCTGTGCATATCATGTTCTAACAGTATCATTTAGTCGTCTTAGTTAAAAGATCTTTAAATTAATGAGAAAACAGACAAACATGTAACACAATAATAAAACAAATACAAATGAACCTGTCAAACAAAATAAAATGGTAAAACGATGTTCAAATCTCCTTTATCCTTTTCGAATGTGCAAATCAGGGTAAAAAGAACTAAAGAACTAAAGAATTCTTATGAACTCAAACCTAAGGGTAAGTATCCCTTTCGTTTCATACATCAACATGCAACAATGCGAATTCAGAATAAGCCTAAATAAAATCATAGTAAATAACACACAGACAACTATTCTGGTATTCTTAGTTTTAAAATGGTCATTAAAATTATCCTGTGTAATCTATTTATCAGGTTTGATTTAAATCTATTAGACAGCTGAATAACATGAAATTAATGTCAGCATGCCACTTAAAAAATCCATATGCAATTGTATTTTCAATAAATGATTTTCATTTATTTGATTTCCAGTTTCGTCTAACATTTTAAGGGATTGTAGCGATCTTCAACCTGGACACTATGACGGTATTTATAAAATACAGCCTGAAAATGGACCGGAAATGAATGTTTATTGCGACATGACCACAGATGGTGGTGGTTGGACAGTATGTTTCTTTTTGATATTTTTTCTTTCTTAACTATTTCAAGATTTTTCGTCCTTGTGTGTTTTTTTCTTCTTCAAAAATTGATCACATAACTAAAGAAAAATTCGGAAGAGGGTGGTTATTCTTTAAATTGTTCATTTCTTCTTGTGGAATATGTCATTAACATTAGATACATATTTTCTGCTAGATTCTTTGAATATTAAATTTGAAAATGAATATATATTTACATTCTATGTCATGTTAAGAATTAAGACCGTAGATAAAATAACATGAGTTTTCGTACTTAATCGAGGTAAAAATAATAACAGAAAAAATCACTTACACACATATAAGAATCAAATTGTCACTACATGGTTCTATATCAATTATAGACATCAAAGTTCGCCGATTTACAAATTTAAAGAGGACCGAATTAAATTGGAAAAATAAATTTATATATCCTTAATTAATTAATCAATTCTTAAATTGTGCATATCTTGAGAGATGACTGTTTCATCTCCATATCTATACCAATCGTCGTCATCCTATTTTAAATAACATTCGAACTAATTAATATATGATTTGATGAAAGATAGAAAAAATTAATACGATAAGGAGACAATGAAACTTTTCCTGAATATTTATCAAATCATGACCATTTTCGAAAAGTCTTTCAATCTTAACTTCAGTTTACAGATTATGTGCTTCTTGTGAACATTGAGATGGTAACGTTCTGGATATGGAACGATGTTCTAGGGAAAACATAGGGCTAAAACTTCAATGTTGTATGATTCTGACAAATGCTTCAAGAAAATTTCAAATAAGAAACCAAAACTCTATCGGAAGTAAAAAATCATTTGTATTGTCTTTCAAATACAAAGTACAAAATCACCTTACATTTTGTCTTTCATACTGAAACAGATAATGTCTTTTCAACCTCTGAAAATACTTTTTTTTCTCGATTATTGATCATTTTTATCGATGGAGGCCACTATTGCATGTAATCAAATTTGATTCGTATCAACATTATCATTGTGTTATCTTATAATTGTTGATATGGACTCATTGTTATAAGGTAGTACAGAGAAGATTAAATGGAGAAATTGAATTTAGTATGGGTTGGAGGAGTTATAAAGAGGGATTTGGACACGTTTATTCGGAGTATTGGCTAGGTTTGTTTTAAACTTTGCTTTTTATTACTTATTCGTGTTACTATAACTATAACTATAACAATCAATAAGAAAAATAAAATAATGACAATAATAAAACTAGAAAATAAGCTAATAATTTTCCTGATTTCATCCACCAAAACCAAAATTTCTGTATGAGGTAGCATCATCAGGTGAACAAACTGAAAAATTGAATTTTCTGCTGTTACTTCATATGTCTTACTTCATGTTAATTTAAATTTTCCTTGCTTGAAGTAATAATTTGTCGGTAAACGAAAAGTGTACATGGTTTGGTAGCTTTTTTTCTAAAAGAGATTGAATGATGCCCACTAGATCTAGATATAGATTGAAAGGGGTGTCGAATATTTACCAAGAAAGCAAAATATGGCATACTTTTGTATCTCGCTCAGAAAAATCACAAATGATATATGTTTGAATCAATACAGTAATATATAAAATCATCAAAGAATGGTTGACCGATACAATATGCATGTGACTTATCTCACTATCGACATGATATCACAGTCTTAGATCTTTAGATACAATAATAGTTCTCTAATCTGTAATTTCATCGATTTTGTCTTATTCCCAATAGGGATATTTTGACTTCGTGTTGATTCGCCTGATGGTAGATGCATGCATAGCAGAGGACGCGTATCCTGTCGACGCACCTGGTCTCGTTTTATGCATTCATACTATTCTCTCATTTTAAGCTCACCTGGCCCGAAGGGCCGAGTGAGCTTTTCTCATCACTGGGCGTCCGTCGTCCGTCGTCGTCGTCGTCGTCGCCGTCGTTAACTTTTTACATATTGAACTTCTTCTAGAGAACCACTGAATGGAATGAAACCAAACATGGCATGAATGTTCCTTATGAGGTGTTGACCAAGTGTTGTTACTTTGAAGCCGATCTATAATTCAAGATGGCCGCCAGCTGGGGACTTAGTTTAACATAGGACCCTATTGGAAATATTTACAAATGTCTTCTTTTAGAGAATCACTGGATAGAATGAAACCAAACATGGCATGAATGTTCTTATGAGGTGCTGACCAATTGTTGTTACTTTGAAGCCGATCCATATCCAATATGGCCGCCATCGGGGGACTTAATTTAACATAGGACCCTATGGAAAATACATACAAATGTCTTCCTTTAGAGAACCACTGAATGGATTGAACCCAAACATGGCATGAATGTTCCTTATGAGGTGCTGACTAATTGTTGTTACTTTGAAGCTTATCCTTCATCCACGATGGCCGCCAGCGGGAGGTCTTCCTTTAACATAAGACCCTATGGGAAATACATACAAATGCTTCTTCTAGAGGTGCACTGAATGGAATGAAACCAAACATGGCATAAATGTTTCTTATGAGGTGCTGATGAAGTGTTGCTACTTTGTTGCCGATTTACTGTTCAAGATGGCCACCCGCTGTTTTATTAAATTACAGGGCCAGTATTAAACCAAATTTGACCTCACTCATTATTAGGGTATCTGTTATGATTTTAATCTATTTTTACATGATTTCCAAAACAAAAGTAGAATTAGGTGAGCGACACAGGCTCTTGAGAGCCTCTAGTTAATTGTTGCCTTGATTTGTCGTTTTTATCGATGTATAATATTGGAACATCGGCAACTACTTTTGTCTAAATTAAACATTTAAGTTGTGCTTCAAATTTGTTGTGTATTTAACAAACTATAAAGTATACATGTATATATAAAAACACAGAGTGTTTGTTACTACCTCAATCGCATAAACACCACATCATCTTATGTTGATTTTAAGCTGAACAAAATAAGTAAAATGTTATGTACTTTTTTGAAAAGGTTAAATATTCTTTAATGTTAATAGATTATTTATCTGCATGTTGCAAAACAACTCGAAATTAAAATTTTGTGTTGTATTGAAAGATTTAAATCAGTGCGAATATTCGGATTAAGTTAGTATATCTAGAAGTATAAGTTTTACATATTCATTGTTTTATTTACACAGTTGACTATATATATCTCAGAAAAACATCTGCAGTCAGTGGTTCTGCTTTCAAGTCGATTTCTGTGTATCATTTTCTGATGTATGATTCAATTATCATCATATTATTTTGCTTATCAATCTAAAATTTAACTTACTATTTCCAGTGCTATAAGTTATATTCCATTTATTTAAGGAAACGACAATATACATGCTATTGTAAGACAGTCTGGGAGATTATACAAAGTACGAATTGAACTGGAAGATTTTGAAGGCTTTTCTGCCTATTCCGCATACTCTGAATTCTATGTTGACAGCGAAGAAACCAACTACACGCTTTGTATAGGCCAATATAGTGGAAATGCAGGTAATAACTACATTTTAGCTCAAAGCAAAACGGATTAGACACAAGTAAAAACTCATGAAAATATTATTGAAGTCTTCTACCTACTACAATATATTAAATTATACAACATTAACGATAGTATACATTATACTATATATACAACATTAACGATAGTATACGTTATACTATATATACAACATTAACGATAGTATACATTATACTATATATACAACATTGACGATAGTATACATTATACTATATATACAACATTGACGATAGTATACATTATACTATATATACAACATTAACGATAGTATACATTATAATATATATACAACATTAACGATAGTATACATATACTATATATACAACATTGACGATAGTATACATTATACTATATATACAACATTAACGATAGTTTACATTATACTATATATACAACATTAACGATAGTATACATTATACTATATATACAACATTAACGATAGTATACAATATACTATATATACAACATTGACGATAGTATACATTATACTATATATACAACATTGACGATAGTATACATTATACTATATATACAACATTGACGATAGTATACATTATACTATATATACACAATGACGATAGTATACATTATACTATATATACAACATTAACGATAGTATACATTATAATTTATATATACAACATTGACGATAGTATACATTATACTATATATACAACATTGACGATAGTATACAATATACTATATATACAACATTAACGATAGTATACAATATACTATATATACACAATGACGATAGTATACATTATAATATATATACAACATTAACGATAGTATACATTATAATATATATACAACATTGACGATAGTATACATTATACTATATATACAACATTGACAATAGTATACAATATACTATATATACAACATTAACGATAGTATACAATATACTATATATACACAATGACGATAGTATACATTATACTATATATACAACATTGACGATAGTATACATTATACTATATATACAACATCAAAGATAGTATACAATATATTATATATACACAATGACGATAGTATACATTATAATATATATACAACATTGACGATAGTATACATTATACTATATATACAACATTGACGATAGTATACAATATACTATATATACAACATTGACGATAGTATACATTATACTATATATACAACATTAACGATAGTATACAATATACTATATGTACAACAATGACGATAGTATACATTATACTATATATACAACATTGACGATAGTATACATTATACTATATATACACAATGACGATAGTATACATTATACTATATATACAACATTGACGATAGTATACAATATACTATATATACAACATTAACGATAGTATACATTATACTATATATACAACATTAACGATAGTATACATTATAATTTATATATACAACATTGACGATAGTATACATTATACTATATATACAACATTGACGATAGTATACAATATACTATATATACAACATTAACGATAGTATACAATATACTATATATACACAATGACGATAGTATACATTATAATATATATACAACATTAACGATAGTATACATTATAATATATATACAACATTGACGATAGTATACATTATACTATATATACAACATTGACAATAGTATACAATATACTATATATACAACATTAACGATAGTATACAATATACTATATATACACAATGACGATAGTATACATTATAATATATATACAACATTGACGATAGTATACATTATACTATATATACAACATCAAAGATAGTATACAATATATTATATATACACAATGACGATAGTATACATTATAATATATATACAACATTGACGATAGTATACATTATACTATATATACAACATTGACGATAGTATACAATATACTATATATACAACATTGACGATAGTATACATTATACTATATATACAACATTAACGATAGTATACAATATACTATATGTACAACAATGACGATAGTATACATTATACTATATATACAACATCAAAGATAGTATACAATATATTATATATACACAATGACGATAGTATACATTATAATATATATATAACATTGACGATAGTATACATTATACTATATATACAACATTAACGATAGTATACAATATACTATATATACAACATTAACGATAGTATACATTATAATATATATACAACATTGACGATAGTATACAGTATACTATATATACACAATGACGATAGTATACATTATAATATATATACAACATTAACGATAGTATACATTATAATATATATACAATATTGACGATAGTATACATTATACTATATATACAACATTGACGATAGTATACATTATACTATATATACAACATTAACGATAGTATACATTATACTATATATACAACATTGACGATAGTATACATTATACTATATATACAACAATGACGATAGTATACATTATACTATATATACAACATTGACGATAGTATACATTATACTATATATACAACATTGACGATAGTATACATTATACTATATATACAACAATGACGATAGTATACATTATACTATATATACAACATTGACGATAGTATACATTATACTATATATACAACATTGATATAACGAACTGAACTTAAATACAGAAAAAGAACGACAAAACTGATGAAGTGAGTTTTACCTGTGTATAATATTTCCCCACGAGGAACCTTTTTGATCTCTGATAAAAGTTTTTCAGTTGTATGACAATTTTCCCTTTTGTGTCATAAGAAAATGTATCCTTTCCTTAAATCAAGAGTTCTATATCAAGATTGCAAACTTCGGGAACCCAACTGACATCAACCAACATGGTAACTCTTCGTTTATATAAAAAAGAAAATACAGTATGTTAGTCTCCAAGGATATTATAGGCTCAGAAGTCAATGATTCGGAACTGACATGATTTATAACATTTACACTTATCTAAAATGTCCCTATCATGAATTAAAAAAAAACTATTTAGGTGGTATTAAACACCTTGACTTAAATTAAACTGGCTCGTTCAATTTTAATAAAGTCTTCACAAAATATTTGTTTATTTCCCTTTGAAAATTTCTTCTTTTTTTTCAAAAAACTTGAACAACACACTTCATCGGAAATATTTCATTGGATATATAGCAGCTTGACACACACTAATGTTGATCATTGAGAAGCTTAATTTTTCCTTAACAATGGAACCTGATTAAAACGTTCGGCTGATGTTTACAGAGTTATCTCCCTGTAGTATGATGTACCACCTTAAGAAAGGGTTCTAACTTTCTCAGGCCAATTTGCCCTTAGATGAATTTAGCTACTCTGTTTTGATAATTTTTAGTGATATAGCTCTCAACGTTGCAACGGGCTTCCAAATGATTAGGTTTGAGCTTTCCTAATGAAGGAAAATCCGGAAAATGTCTTCGAAGGCACGAAATTTGTAAAGTGCTTATTTCATTTAGTAGAAAAATGGCAAATATCTTCAATATCCGATCCACATCGACATGTTTGATGAGATATTATATTTGCCCTGAACAAGATGAAAGTATAGTCTAGTAATATGCTTTTCAGAATTCCAAATGTAAAAGTTGCAGTAGGTGAAATTTGGGTGAATATTTTTGATAACAAAATAGATCTTTATTATCAAATCATTAGCAATGAGTTATTTGTTGTTTTTTTTTGTTTGGAATTACAATAAAATATTTATATATTATGAGCTAACCTAAATTGATTGCAGGCTGCAGGTGTCACAAAAATAACAACAAATGTGTCATTTCCTTTGCTTAAAATTTGAGAACCATCTTCTAATGCTAGGATTTCAATCAAAATGTATATTTTGGTACGATATGCTGGTCTTTATTCATTCTTGGTATTGAAGATGGGGTAAATTTTGTTGTTATGCACAAAATTTACAAATTTAATGGGGAAAAAAAAACATCTTTACATGTATGTGTTCAGATTTTAACGAAACATGATATATAGATATAATTTGTTATTCTTATCAAAATGGCTGTATCTAAATTTATGAGCTGCGAAACATTAACGAATTTGCCTCCAAATTCATTGTGGCTTGTATGTAACCAAACTTTATATTCATAGAAAAGACATTCGGGATTCCTGTTCACTTAGCTTAAGAAAATGTATACTTCATGAATTTGTTTGCTTTGCGTGTATGAGTATTACTTTTTTTATGTGAATTTCACAGAATATGTTAGCAGACCTTTTGCTGTTAATTTTCTTGCATTAAAATAATTGTCCTTTTTGACACACAACGCATTTGATTTCTCTCGCATTGTATTTTTCAATTCTGTTTTAAAACACCTCGTGATGTTTGAATTTTGATAATGGTAGGTGCAATTCTGCCGTTCATTGTTACAAGTGACGCCTATACAGAAGTTGTTAATTTTATTTTAGGTGATGCAATGATTGATGTCGATAAGGACAGTCTTAGCGGTATGATGTTTAGTACATGGGATCGTGATAATGACGAAAGCCATTTTCATTGTTCCTATCTGAAGGGTAGCGCCTGGTGGTATAAAGACTGTTCACGTGCTAACATCAATGGACTATATACAGGACATGCTTACCTTTTAGGATATCCGGATCGGACTATACATTGGAAAACATGGCAATCTAATTCTTTGAAGAAGACTGAAATGAAAATTAAACCAATCTAAATAGTGGGCATGTATTAGGTTCCGCTATAAAACTTTCAAAACTTCTTATTTAATATCTTAGACGTAAGCAACACCTTTATCAATATAGATATTTAACTTTTGTTGCATTGAGTGTTGAATATATGATATTTAATTGGACATTTGAATCGTTTGTTATACAAAAAGTGACTTCAATGCTAACTGTTACTTGCCTTGTATTGTTTGATGACACACACCATAGTCAATATACTTTGTTTTATTTTTATGTATTCTATCAATGCATTTATTTTGTTCGTAAGTAAATATATACTTTTTGTTTCTGATAAGGAATATGAACTTTCCTGTTAGTGTGGAAAACGTATATGACACATGTTTGTTGATACAAATATGCAAATGCAGGTCATGTAACCGTGTAGTTTGTTTTGTTTAAAAGGAAGAATAAATCAGCAATCATTGTTTAAAAATCAAGTACACTTAACATTACAACAACATGAAATGTAAAATACTCTTACAAAAGGAATCGTATTTATATTTAAGATCCTTGCGTGGGGCTAAATAAAGAGAAATCGATTTAATTTTTTTAAATCTTATTGTTGCCATTGATATTTATTTATAAATATTTACACTTCGTACGATGGCATATAAACCCGTTTTATCAGGTATAAATTAAGCTGTTCCAGAAATTGCTGAATCGTAAATAAAGATGTAGGTGAATTTGGAAAAGTTGAATATATTTCTACAGAAAAAATTATTCTACTGCCTGTGGACTTAGTAAAGGCGGAAATCGATCAGGAAGTAGCAGTGATGATGACAAAGGAGGTAAATGATCTTCTCATTATACATTAAATTATATTTACAAACAATTCGTGATAGCTAATGAGTTGAAAAATGGTTACTTGTAAGTAAAGCAAAAAAAAAAAAAAAGCAAAAACTAAAAGCAATTATCTCAAAATTCCTTATAATTAGAAGAGGTTACAGCTGGTTATTTTGATATCTTGGATTTTTCTAACGCTAAAATTCTTTGTTTCTGACATTCTATATAAAATATTTTTCATTTGTTGTAAGGCATTCCTCTCAATCAAATTATGTTATACATCCCGTATCAAATGTTCGCTCCATCAGATAGCGCGTAACATGATTATCTGACGTAAACAAAACAACATCAAAAGTCTGTATCATACATAAGTACTGAACACTTTAATAATTAAATTCTGATTTAAAGGTGAAGGTGTTATTTCCCTCTGCAAAACATCTTTAAAAGCTAGAGAAAGATACCAAGGTCATAATAAACTAATGCAGACGCGCGTTTCGTCTATAACAGACTCATCTTGGGGCTTGAATAAAACATTTAAAAAGCCTAAGAAATATTGAAAAGGAACTGCCAAAACATTGTAACACAATGCGACAGACCACATCGTCCACCGAAAACCGACTCCCCTGAAAATAAAAAAATTAGTCGGGGTGGTGTTCCTCAAACTTTGGTTTTCGGTGAGGTGTTTTGTTGACTGTTTTACTCCTTGGAGGTCAGGGTGTTGCGATTTTATTGTTTTATTATTTCCCTCTTTGTATTATCTTCCTAATTTTATTGGAAATGATTGATCATTATATGAGGTCAGCCAAAATATGAAGTATAGAGAAAGTGCATAAAATTACATTATTATGAAAGAGCAGAAAAAAATTCAAAATTGTTTGGAATAGGTCAAGCGGTTCAAAAGTTATGATCATTTAGATTTCAAAATTTTTGCCGTTTTTCTTGCGGAGGCAAAAATTTCATATTTTGGGCAATTTTTTGGCCAAATATAACAAAAGGGTCAGGAACTGGAAGCAATATATCTGCATTTTTGCAATAAGACTCTTTTATGCTTTGATTCAAGCTACTAAAGTCCTTTGTAACATCAATATTAAGGAAACTACAATATCTCAAACTTTGTAAAAAAAAACTTTGGACTTTTTTTTGCTATGTGTCAAGGGCATCTTTGAATAAACTGCTATGTTTAGACATTCATATCTTCAAATGGAAAGCAGGCAGAGGTCTGGATTTTTACAGGTATGTAGAGACCTAAACAGTCAACAGAAATATATTAACAGAAATATTGCCAACATATCTGAATTTTTTTTTTAGTTGACTCAAAATCATGCCGGCAGGCCCCCTTTTTTTAGGTACTTTTTTTTTGGCAAAAAATCACATTTTTGGTCAGAAAATGCCCACCGAAAACCGACTCCCCTGAAAATAAAATAATTAGTCGGGGTGGTGGTCCTCAAACTTTGGTTTTCGGTGAGGTGTTTTGTTGACTGTTTTACTCCTTGGAGGTCAGGGTGTTGCGATTTTATTGTTTTATTATTTCCCTCTTTGTATTATCTTCCTAATTTTATTGGAAATGATTGATCATTATATGAGGTCAGCCAAAATATGAAGTATAGAGAAAGTGCATAAAATTACATTATTATGAAAGAGCAGAAAAAAATTCAAAATTTTTTGGAATAGGTCAAGCGGTTCAAAAGTTATGATCATTTAGATTTCAAAATTATTGCTGTTTTTCTTGCAAAGGTAAAAATGTCATATTTTGGGAAATTTTTTGGCCAAATATAACAAAAGGGTCAGGAACTGGAAGCAATCTATCTGCATTTTTGCAATAAGACTCTTTTATGCTTTGATTTAAGCTACTAAAGTCCTTTGTAACATCAATATTAGGAAAACTACAATATCTCAAACTTTGTAAAAAAAAACTTTGGACTTTTTTTTGCTATGTGTCAAGGGCATCTTTGAATAAACTGCTATGTTTAGACATTCATATCTTCAAATGGAAAGCAGGCAGAGGTCTGGATTTTTGCAGTTATGTAGAGACCTAAACAGTCAACAGAAATATATTAACAGACATATTGCCAACATATCTGAATTTTTTTTTTAGTTGACTCAAAATCATGCCGGCAGGCCCCCTTTTTTTAGGTACTTTTTTTTTGGCAAAAAATCACATTTTTGGTCAGAAAATTCCCACCGAAAACCGACTCCCCTGAAAATAAAATAATTAGTCGGGGTGGTGTTCCTCAAACTTTGGTTTTCGGTGAGATGTTTTGTTGACTGTTTTACTCATTGGAGGTCAGGGTGTTGCGATTTTATTGTTTTATTATTTCCCTCTTTGTATTATCTTCCTAATTTTATTGGAAATGATTGATCATTATATGAGGTCAGCCAAAATATGAAGTATAGAGAAAGTGCATAAAATTTCATTATTATGAAAGAGCAGAAAAAAATTCAAAATTTTTTGGAATAGGTCAAGCGGTTCAAAAGTTATGATCATTTAGATATCAAAATTATTGCCGTTTTTCTTGCAAAGGTAAAAATGTCATATTTTGGGAAATTTTTTGGCCAAATATAACAAAAGGGTCAGGAACTGGAAGCAATCTATCTGCATTTTTGCAATAAGACTCTTTTATGCTTTGATTTAAGCTACTAAAGTCCTTTGTAACATCAATATTAAGAAAACTACAATATCTCAAACTTTGTAAAAAAAAACTTTGGACTTTTTTTTGCTATGTGTCAAGGGCATCTTTGAATAAACTGCTATGTTTAGACATTCATATCTTCAAATGGAAAGCAGGCAGAGATCCGGATTTTTGCAGTTATGTAGAGACCTAAACAGTCAACAGAAATATATTAACAGACATATTGCCAACATATCTGAATTTTTTTTTTAGTTGACTCAAAATCATACCGGCAGGCCCCCTTTTTTTAGGTACTTTTTTTTTGGCAAAAAATCACATTTTTGGTCAGAAAATGCTGGAATAAAATCCCCAATTTTTTCAACTACTTGTTTTGTATTGGTATTTAGTTGTTTCACAAATAAAATAAGCTCTGTAAGCTAAAATAAAATTTTATGAATTAGAAAATCAGCATTTTGGCGTAAATTTTTGAGCTATTTTTCACCAAAAAAACACTAAAATTTACACAAAATCTTAAATTTCTAATTTGACAGTAATTTTTCACAGACGTAAGTAACTGTTACTGTGACTTTACATGTAAAAGTACCTTTTTGTCATATATAAATAGAGTTCAATGCAATAAAAATTTTAAAAAATGGTTATAAATAGGAATGTTTTGACAATTTTGAAAATCGCAGATTTTTCAAATATTTGCGCGGTTATGAAAAAATTGAAAGGAAAATTGGAGATTTCTTACATATGTTTGGTATCATATTAAAGCTCAAACTCTAAGCTTTCAAATGAACGTAATTTCATTGTATTTGGCTGATTGATATGTATCCTAGACGGAATTTGGTTAGGCCTATACCTGCATGAAAAAAAATCTATAATTTCAAAAAACCCAAATTTTGACCAAGAAAATAACAAAAATCCATTTTAACTCTAAGAGTTAAGTCATTGCTTAGTTAGATATTGCTATAGTGCTGTTTTCTCTTGGAAAATGTATCATTTACACTAAAATATTCTCATTATTCAAAAAAATTAGTAAACATTTCACGAAAAAAGCTGTTTTTCTAATAAAAATTGGCCATGTTGAGAACTTATTAAATATGAAGACCAAGACCAATGCAGTCTTTAAGTCTTATAATCAATTGGTTTTTGCAGCAGTGACTATCCAAACTGTTTTGGATGCATGCAATTGTATGCATTGTTTAAATGATAAATAACCTATTCATCATTTGACTAAATTTATTGAATGTTCTTAAGTTTTCATTTTCAGGTCGGAGCTGTTTCTTTACCATGATCTACAAAAGAGAATATATTTATATTAAACAGATTAAATATTTTGCATTTGTTCAATTATCTTGGAGTACCTGCAGTTTCTTACAAGTCATATGATATCTGCAATCTAAAAAAAAGGGACTACTTTATTTGAGATTGGCTGCTGATAAAGTGGTTTTCTGGATTAACCGTCATCAGGAACGCTTGATGACAAAATGTAAGCATGGCCAAATTTTAAAACAAAACTCAATATAGTTCAATTTAAATAATTTTTCTGCGTTCGAAACACTTTGCTGCAACCAATCAACAAATAAATGAAAATTAGTACCTGGAAAAAAAAATCCCTGGATAAAAGTCTACAAAAGAAGAAAAATGGGTTAAGAACCTAAAAGAAAACAAAGAGAATTAGTGCTGAAAGAAAAGAAAAGAAAACAACCATTAATCTTGCTGGAAAAAATAGTTTCCAACAATAAAATCCTCACATCTCCATTCTTGTAATCCTCTATAACAGGCTCCTCGAAAACATTGCTGTTGCTGTCATCGTCATCGTCATCACAACCATCACCATCCACAAAGTCGTATGCAATAGTTGACCACCTGTATCTGCATCATGCCCTGTGACAGTCCCTGTATACCAAAACTCCTCCCCATCAGCCTCTCGACAAAATCTGTGATCCACTCGTCTACCTACAATAAAAGCTGGATCAAGGGGCACAATCCTCAACTCGTCCTTCTCCATGTCGTCTAGCAAAGGGAAGCTGAAAGTCTCTGTCTCACCATCATAAACTAAGGTGTACATATACTTACCACGCCTTACCTTTACACCTGTAATTGTACCATAGTACCATTTGCTGGATCCATCAAATTCCTCTATCAAGTGCTGAACTCTCTTACCAATCAGATCTTCAGGTTTGTCAGGTGCTGGTGTGTTTGGAACTGCCCTACTACTACGTGTACCACCCTGTGTCTTCTGCATTTTCTTTGGAGCCTCTGTGTGTCTCTGCCTTTCTTCCTCTGCAAGTTTCTGAAACTTCTCCTTCTCCTTCTGCAGAGAAAGACTAGAAAGGGGGTTAGCCTGACCACTTACTTGTTGCACTGCTTGTCTTTACTCTCTCATCTTCTGCCTTGCGTAGCACACACTTCAGATTGGCTGTCAGTTTCTCTGCACTCAGATACTTACCGCCTGCCATCACATTAAGGATCTTACCTGTGTTAGGAGTACCCAATACATACCGCCTAAATGTCAACTGAGTCTGTAAGGCTTTAACTCGCTGTCCGCTCTGTAGGGAAAGTAACTGTCTGTCAATCTCACTTGGTGTCTTCCACAAACCTCCTACTTCCTGTAGCTTCTGTGTGAGTTCCTCTTTCTTTGCCCGAACAAGCTGTTCCTTTGCCTCTTTCTTCTCCCTCTTCATGGCGAGTGCTTCATGCCGTTGCTGGCGAATGTCTGCTAACCTCTCTACGTACCTCTGGCGTGATTCTCGAGAGTCTTCCCTGGCCTGGCGGAGAACCTTTAGATAATCGAAATAAAAATAGACCGTTAAAAGCAGGTTTTAAAACTAAAAAAAACATGAAGTATCTTATTTAAATACACTCATATACATGTGTGTGCCAGTACTAACTTTTTTAGGGAGATATCGTTGCTTATTTTTACATTGTATTTAATTCATGTTTTCTGTATTATACTGTATTTCTGATTATTTTTCTATGCTTTTTCAATGCAGTTTAGAAGATGCTTTAACTGTGATTAGCTATAGGGAACCCTTGATTTTACTTCAATTAACTGCTTTAATTGGTGGTATTCTTTTAACATTGTATTAATGAATTTGTTTTTAAAAACATTTTCTGGCAATACAGAGCAGAATAAATTCATTTAGTTGAGCTATAGATTTAAATGTATTATTTGATTTTAATCATACACATACCTGTTCACGATGTGCTTCATCCAAACTTCCTAACCAGTTCGCTGTATGGTTCTGTGTCTACATGGTGATCCCCTCCATGGCGTTGGTGGTGGCTCTCGGCATGACTCTTATGAGGCTGTCTAACTGGGAGAAGATCCTTTCAGGTCCAACATTCGTCCTGGGAACTGTCGCCGACTCCTCCAGAAGCTCTGGTGACCAACCTGTGGCATACTACCTCCCTCAATGTGGTCTTTCAACTGTCTGCTACAAACAACCTTGAAAGAAGAAAACAAAAGCTCTAAAATCTGTTGTGTAAGGTTGTCTAACTGTGGGGAAGGACTTACCAGTTTATTAAATACTTTATCCTTCTGGACTGTCTCCTCACCAAAGATGAGTTCCTCTCCTTTCATCAGGGTTGAAGCGTCGGTGGACAATCTCTTGAAGGCGTCGTACAGCTGCTGGTACATTGGGGTCAACTCACTCACATGTTCATTCTCCTCCATGAATCTCGACATTGGCCCTGTCACCATTTTGGATACTATACCTATTGCTCTGGCTCCAGCTTGAAAAGACAAAATACGAATGTAAAGAGTCTATTATCTGTTTTATGCTCCTCTGCAAAGGACAGAAGTTCATTAAGTAGATAATAAACTCCTGCAGCATTATGAAATAAGATATTAAATCTATTACCTTTAAAGGAAGCTAGCGGCACTTCCTTTAACTGCCCTTGAGTCTGTAAAAAGTCCCGGAACTGTACTGGTTTCCCTGCTTTTTCACATCCACGATCCTGCACTGCCTTACATACTGACCGTACCAGTCTCGTTGTACCCGATTTACCTGGTATACTGTATCCTCCTGGTAGGGTAGGGGTTCCAACCTTCTCACCAGAGTGAACAAGACTCTCCCACAAAGAAAGAGTCTTGTTCGCCTGCTCGGACAGACCTACTAAGAAATGAAGACCACAAAAGAAGTTATTAATGGTAACATACCGCTCTCTCTGTACTGCAGTAAGGGTGTCCCAGTTCTCAACGACATGTGGTCAGGCTTTCTCTCTCCATTCTGACAGTAAGGTAGCGAACTTCTTGTTGACACTGGCCTGGTCGCTAACTGTGTTCTTTATCTTGACTGCTACCTGTCTTACCTGGTCATTGTTATCGCCTGTCATCTCAATAATGATGACCTCCAGTAACTTCCGATACGCTTCTGCATCTCCACATGCCATAGCACGCATTCCAATGCACATGGTTTTACCTGATAGAGAAATTTAAATTGCACCATAATGATGCCTAAATTTAGTGGTGCCATCAGGCCCTACAGTTATATTACCTTCTGATGATTGTATCTCTTCCTTCAAGTGAACGAGAGCTACACTTCTAGCCTCCAACAGCATGTACTTGGCAAATGTCGATCCAGGTAGTCGTTGTGGCGTCATACCAGTCATCTTCTCCATGACAGTCTTAATGATCTTCGGGACATTCTTGGCTCCAACTCTCATTCACATCAGCTCCATGTAGACTTCTCTTTTGATGTCTGTATACCTACCATCATGAAAGGTAAAAATTTCACGCTGGTTCAAAAAGGCTTCCATCTGCTCCTGACACTCCAAATACTGACCTTGCCAAAATGCTACTTCCTCTTTCAACTCATCAATTCGTCTGGAAAAAACAATATTATCAGGTCTCTGATTATCAATACCTTTATAATATCTTACCGGTTCCTTAAGGTTCACCTTTTCCCGCTTCAGTTCTGTGATGGTGTTGGACATCTCCTGAACTCTCTCCTCTGCCCCTCTACCTACCTCCTGTTGCTGTTGGATTTCTTCTGCAATATAGGAAATTAAAGTATATTCTGCAAATTTTCTATTTGAGCATTAAAATTTGCATCAAGTATATTTTAATAAAATTAATATACATTCAAAGAAGGTATATAACTTTGTAAATGTAATCACAAATTTTATATTATACACAGTTTTAAAATTGCCAGATTATGTTGCCATCTTCAGGTCCACATTGTTTGTTTTTTTGTCTTTTATCATACATTTTTACTTCTTTTTTTTTGGTACCTGGTCAAACTTATTTAATCATGTGATATAAAATTTAATCATGAGTTGACTTATTGACCATAATAAAAGAACATTATTTAAAGTAAATTGTTATATTGTAATTTTGCATATTTTATAATGCATACCCGTCTTTGATCTCGCTTTTTCAGCCATTTTCTTGTAGTGGTCCTTCAATCGCCTAGTTGCCTTCAGTTGTCTGCTCTTTTCATTAAGACGGGACTTCAACTCCTCTGTTTCCTTCTGGTGCATGGTGGTGGTTGCGTCATCTCTCTGCTCGCTTTTTCTTTTCTCTTCCTCTAACTGCTGGTTCCTGGTAAATAACTTGTGATGTTCTTCCTGCATAGAGGAAAAAGCATTAGCCAAAGATTTACCAATCCTTTTAACTCTAAAGGAATACTTACTTCTCCTACCTTCATATTGAGGTACTTCATTCTGTCAACCAAGGCATTACTATTACCAGGCATGTCGAACAACTCTCGTTTCAGCATCTCTATCTGGCTAGTCTGCTTTGCTTTCTTCATCTTTGTCATCCTGTCAACTTCTCTCTTTACCCTAACATGCATGGTAATCTTTTCAGAGTCAGTCATCTTGGTTACTTCAAACAAAGAACATAATATATAATGAAATCTTTCTACTTTATTAATACTGCTATATACCTGTGGATTTCCATCAATAGTCCTAGAGACATCTGTCCAGAAGGAAGCTTCCTTGAGGCACGAGTGTTGAGTAGGTCAGCTTCTGTCAGTCCATTCCGTCTGCACTCTGGCAAGTACTCCAACTCATCTCTAGCCCTGGCGCCTGGATAGGGCGGCATACATACCTGTATTGTTGAAGTAGGATCTACTCTATCCAGCTGACTTCTCAGAAAATGAGAGATGGGAAAGCAGGCTTCCCCATCTTTCATACCTACCAACTTACTCACCCTGGGCTGTATCTTACCAACATTAGTCCAGACCATATCTGCCATACTTACTGTGGACTGAGTACCGCTCGCCATTCCATCCCCAGATGGTCCTACCTCAAACTCAGTCCCAAAACGTCTACTGGCAAAGTCAGCTATGCTTCTCATGTCATCTGAATTAAATAAACAATAAGCATTAATGTACAAGCCATTGTGATTCACAGAGACTAACAAAAATTTAGAAAACTGCTCCATGTTGTTGGCCGATTAATTATTACAAGAGTTGAAATTAATTCTTCTATTTAATTTATTTGAATAAATGTACTATTAATACAATATTTTCTTCTATATATCATGTATTTTAACTAAAATCGTACAAAACTTAAAAATTTAATTTCCATGTATTAAAAATATCTCCAGAACTCAATAAAATCAAACTAAAATGACGAAAAACAAAAGAAAATAAATAAAAAAATAAACTAAGTTATAAACAAAAGATCAAAATCCATGTACACTTTTAAATGAATATCTTAACAAAATTAAGGAAGCTCTAGTCAGTCTGCATAGTATAATTGACTTTATTCTGAAATAAATCATAGAATGATAGAAAACAATTCTGAAATTAAAATGCAAATAGTGTTTCATATGAATATAGAATCATGTGCAAAACAGTGTAGGCGAGACCATTGATTGGCGCGCTAAAATATCCAATTGACTGGGTCAGATTAGGTGAACGTTCGTCTGTAACGCCCACAACTCACGACGTATTTATTATAAACATTTAAACTGTGGGGTTGGCAAAGGGTCTCAGTATATATACGAACTACAGTGCACAGTATATTATATACATATTTTATTTGCGATCATAAAATGTACGAAGTCATCCATTACTATGTAAATTGGGTCGATTAAAAAAAAAGCTGAATATGTTTCTGTTGCCAAGGGTTTTTCACAAGTATAGTAGTTAGCAGAAAAGTTCACCAAACTATACATTTTACCTATTCAAAAACGTAAATGCAAATTCCACACGGCTTGATCCAAATAGCCTTTTTATTGTCTAATAACTTGCAAGTACGAAAAAGACAGGACAGAAGTATATTTTGTCTATATGTTTTGTGTACGCACACTTTTTAAAGTTGATCATGCATTCGTTCTGAAATAAAATTTTGACCAGATAAAAGTTAAAAGATGACATAATTGGACAACCGCAATTGTTAAATCGCTTTGACGTCCGAAAAAAAATATAATAATCAACACATGCATTGTAACTTTTAAAGCCAGTTAAATCCTTTTCTTTTTTGCTGAAAGAACGTGCGATATCATAAAAATTGATTATCAAAACATAACGAAAACACAAGTAAAGAACGTTTAAGTATTCAATATAAATCAAAACACAAAGGTTATTCCTGATTAGTTTTTCGAATTATTTTATTTAGGCGTTGAGACCCTTTGGTGACCCCACAGTTTAAATGTCTAAAATACGTCGTGAGTTGTGGGCGTTACAGACGAACGTTCACCTAATCTGACCCAGTCAATAGGATATTTTAGCGCGCCAATCAATGGTCTCGGCTACACTGTTTTGCACATGATTCTATACATACTACAGAAAGATAATTAAGGATATAACTGATTATAGTCTTTTTAAACAGAAAGACAATAAAACGTTTAGGCAAATTTAATTTTAAATATTATTCCAATGATCTGAATTTTTATTACTGAAATTGTTCAAAGAAAAAAATATGTTTAACCCTTATCATATATTTAAGTAGTAATAGTACATGATTTATGAGTAAACACAGCATCTGTAATCCTGTTTAAACATAAATGTATCAGTTAATAGGCATGAATATTAAATAACAAAATAAATTAAAAGTGACATATTAAACTCAAAACTCAAGGAATAAAATAAAAGCTGTAAATATCAACTAAAATTCTTAAATAATATAAAATGAATGAAATAAAGTAAAAAAAACACAATAAGATAAACTGAAGTGAAAATGTGATAACAATATATGCATACATTATAAGTCATAATTTTAACATAAATGAGTATATTTGACAAAAAATGTTTGACACACATTCAATATTTTAAGTCTAAAATGTGTTACAAATTTTAAACCGTGAACATAATTAAGGAAAAAACTATTGTGTATTATGACCAGTATACAAGATTTCAAAATAATCATATAGTTTTAATAACATACTGTAGTGTTATCAAAAACATAAATGTAATGTGTGCTAGTCCTCCCAAACTATCAAAGACAATTTTGACAGTAAGCATCTTTGAAAAAGAAAATATTGTTCATTATGGCTGATCCACAAATAAAGAATAAATATACACTTGGTTGAATATTAACCTATGGTTTAAACAACATATTTCTGGCTAAAAATGAAAAATAGAAATGTACTGTGCGCAAATTCTCCAAAACTATCATATACATTTTTGACAGTAAGCATCTTTAAAAATGATAAATTTTGTTTATTTTGACTCATCCAAAAGTTTAGATTGAATATATTTTTGGTAAAGTATTAATATATGGCTTAAACAACATAATTATGTTTCGAAAATAAAAAATAGAAATGTATTCTGTTCAAATTTTCCCAACTATCATAAAATACAGGGTAAAGCACAGAAAAATCCGAAAATAATCAATTAATAAAACCCGAGATGTTCCGAACGGATCACAATCCGACGTTAGAAGAATTTACCTCATTACATATTCATATTTTATAAAAAAGGCAATTGGGAGCGTTTAAAAAAAATTGCTGGTAGAAAGTCCCTTTTGTTTAATAAATTAACAATAATTCAAACAAAAAAAAAAACAATTTGGAAACAATTTAAAGTTTTATCTTAGGACTTTACTCGAACAAGGAATTCCCCTAACTGAATCGGACGAATTTGCTTTTTTAAGATATAATATATGTACTTACCATACGTGATTGGCCTCCGTGGCCTGTGTCCATCGTTGTCTACACCCTCAGTCATCAGTCCGTCCAAAAAAGAGTCGGTAAAAGGCATTTATATTCAGGGTAAAAATTTTCGTAACTAGCAATGTGGCGGATTTGTAATTTCCGGTAAGCAAGAACAGATAACTCTTCGCGCAAAAATTTTTGTCTCAACTACGCCCTGGTCATTCAAATATCCAATCAAATCCGCAAGCCGCTATTGTTTTCCATGTGAAACCATGGATACGTATGGAAGGAGAAAGTTCTTGAATATACGAATCCGAGTGTCAGTGGTGTTTACAAAGGCGGAAACGATTTTTTTTCACATCTTTTTCAAAGATTGTTTATATCTATACTGAAAATGGACACCTAAGTATGACTGACAACCGGATCATGAAACTTGAATATATTTTCAAAATTTTAAGCCATCAATGAAGAAAATCTGACGAGTAACTGCTTGCGGAATGAATTTCAAAATCAGTAGTACCTTTGACACATAGTTTTTCCGGCGGCCATTTTTTTCAAAACATCTCCACTTCAAACGATTTTTCTATCGTACCAAATCACTGCAATACCCATAAAACTTATATATTTAGAAAGATAAATGTCTGAACTTAATTACATATCAATTTTGTGGTCATACAATATATATATCACCTTTTTCAAAGCAATTGAAGTTGGGTAAAATCCGATATTTTTGCCGTCGCGAGGAAATCATTAACGTTACGATAACCGCATTGGTGACCTCCCTATATAATAATAATAATAATAATAATATGTACTGAATCCAAAATGAATGTCATTTACAGATTTTTCAAAATTGAAGAAACTGAAGACAGAAAAAGTCGATAAATTAAAGAGGAGAATAAAAAACATTCATTATTACATTACAAGCATAAATATTATTCATAAAAATCCGTAATTTCGATTAGCAGACATCGACGTGAGGCATACCAAATTACATCTATTTCTCAATAAAATGCATCATTCGTGACTGTGCGTGCCCTCCATGACAATATTACAACAATGCATAGAGAAAAAAAACGAAACGTTTGAATAAATTAGACAATTCTATAGTTAACATACACTTACAAAATGTAAAAGCTTCGATTTAAGATATTATAAGTTTATGAAAGAATTGATCTTTTGCTTGTTTGATTGATGAATTAGTGTACAAAATTTGTTAAATTAATTTTTTATCAATTAGTTTACAAAATTTGTTAAATTAATTTTTTATCAGCCACCATTCAGTCTACTCCTCGTTCGTGGCGTCACCTAATGCAATTCATCACGGTGACCGTGTTTTACTTGCAAAGAGGAAAAACCGGTGACACTAGTGGAACATAACGAACTTACTCATGGAGCTCCTGAAATCACCCTCGGTTTAAGTCGGGTGTTGTGGACAGTTTATGCTTTATTATTCATACCATAGGTACCGTTTATGTTATTACATTCACTGAGTAAATACCTCTGCTGCATGAGCGACTGTTAATTATCGAGGGTATCACCAGCCCAGTAGCTAGTACTTATGTCCTGCCAAAAAATACGGATATTGTTTAATTTAAATTTGTTGTTACAAAAATTAGGAAGTTATTACATATTTAGGAATATACCTCTCTCATGCAAACTATGATTTCTTGGATGGTTTTGGTTATACATTTTGTCCTTTTTTTGGTTTATAAGCTCTTCAATATTTGAATAAGTTTTGGGTTTTTAAATATGTTTTGCTTCTAGCATCATTGAAGAGTCATTTGTTTTCAAAATGAGCATTTGGTGCAGTACCATTAGTACCGTTAATGTTATTACTACCACTAGGTAGATACCTCTGCTGGTAAACTGTTAGTCCCCGAGAGTATCACAAGCCCAGTAGCCAGTATTTCGGTACTGGCATGAAAATACAGACATAGTGTTATGAAAACGCGCGGTTACAAAGTTTAGGAAATTATTTTAAATCAAGGAATATATCTTCCTCATGCAAAGTTCTGATTTCATGACCGGCTTTGGCTATACTTTGTGTCTTTGTTGGTTTATTAGATCTTGATTTTGGATCTTCAAATATTTTAGCCTTCAGCATCAATGAAGAGACATTTATTGCCGAAATGCGCATGTGGTGCAGTAAAATTGGTACCGTTAATGTTATTAGAAATATAAACTATATCTGAAAGGTTTTCTTAGGTTGAAAACACTATTCGTCAATGCCACCAACACTTGTTTAAACTATGAATTGATTGAATTTAGCCTTTACTTTACATAAAGATGACTGGTTTAGAGGGATTTAGAAAGAATCCCCAAGTATAAAAAAAGTCTTAAGATAACTGTACTAACTACCAGTCTAAAGATGGGAAAATGGTACAGTAGGTATCGCGCCAAACACGGTTGATCAAAAGTAAAGATATATAGAAATACGGGAAAACCCCTGGAGCTAGAACGTTCGCTGGATGGAAGAAGAAGGCGAATACAATGGAGACACGAATCTTGAACATACCAGACTATATATAAAAATGAACTTAACACAATAAAATGAATGAAGATATATATGCTTGCAATAGGCACAAAATTGACAGAACCCTTTTAAAATCAACCTAAGACTGTTTATCTACATTTTGTTCGTTATACATATGTTGACAGTATTTGTCTGCTTTCTTGTAATCTGTTTGACATCATTTTGTCAAAGATTAACATTGACTATTTGATTATTTAAAATTCTATAGAACAGCAAAGCGCCTAGGACGCATGAAGTTTATAATTTTTTGATTTTTTTACAAGTGATCGACATCGTCCAGTTTAAGACATTTTCTCAGCTTGTAACCTATGACGTAACCCAGGTAGCACAAAACATTTTCAAAACATTTTTATAAGGTTGTATAAATGTCGTCTCAAAACGTTGTCGAAAAAATATTTTCGTGATGTTATGAAGATATTTGTTCTTGTATTTTAAAAACATTTATTTAAAACATTTTTTGAAAATGTTTTTACAATGATGTAAGAATATTCATGAAAATGTTTTCAATGACATTTTTTAAGATATTTTGTTTGAATGTTTTATAAATGTTCAGAAGATATGTACGTTCTACCTCTGAAAAACATTTTAAAAGCATATGAGTAAAACATTCTTAACAATATTGCTGCGATGTTTTTAAAACATTTTCTAAAAATGTTTCATGAAATGTTTTAATAACATGCCTTTAAGATATTTTAACAACATTTCTTCATAATATTTGATGAAAACATTTTAAAAACGTTACGCATTTAATATTGAGAAAATGAATTTATAAAACATTTTGTTACTTATATTTTAACAACATTTTAAAATAATATTATGAATACATTTACCCAAAAACATTTAAAAAACGTTTCGCATTTAATATTGAGAAAATGAATTTATAAAACATTTTGTTGCTAATATTTTAACAACATTTTAAAAAAATATTATGAATACATTTACCTAAAAACATTTAATAGAAAATGTTTAAACAATATTTTGCAAACATTAATTTAGGTTATGGAAGAAAAACTTTATTTCATCAAATGACAGTGAATGAAGCGGTACTTCCCATATATAGCCTTTTACAGTGCACATATTGCTATTTTCCGGATTTTCTGTTCCAGTACCGACAACAAAAGTTTACACATTCAAAATCTAACTGTTCCCGATGACCAACGAACATGATCCGAAGTAATTTTGTAAACCAGTAACCGGAAGTTTTATTTACCATGCTAACAAAGACAAAGGAAACGTACAAAATAAAGAATAACCTTATCATGCGTTTAAACTGGTAAGATATGACACTAGTTCACATTTATAAAACATTGTTATGCTTCTGGAAATATCTTGATTAATTTGATTAATATATTCTAAGAATTAATACGAGTGTAAGCACAATGCAAAAAGGGGGGTGATGATTTAGTCTACCTAGATGTTATGATGTTTATGTCCAGTGAACATTACGAATTATACAAAAGGGGTTAAACTTAAGGGTTTTTATATGATTTTAAAATTCATAAATGTAATCACTTGTAACCAGTGAGCATGTCTGAAAAGTTCTGTGTTACAAGTCAGCCCTTTGACGCTTTGTTGGATTTAACAGACTGAGCTATTTAAGCAGTACTTCCTTAGCTCAATCGCTGGCTACGTATCTACTAGTCAAGGGAATCTCAAACACGCAATGGTTAGCTATAAACACACAATATATAACGCATACCAGTCGACTGGCACATATTTCCGCCCCAAAATATCTATGATACGCGCCCCTGTGCTATAATATATTGTTTATGTAACTTGTACATTTGTGTTTAGCCCTACAGCCCAGCCCAAGGCCAGATAGTTATTTATGTGCCGGTCCCAAGACAGAAGTTTGATCTAGTAGTTGTCGGTTCATTTCTGACATATTTGTTTTATAAATTATGCCATTAGTTTCATTGTTTGAATTGTCTTTAATTATACGCCGGTTTACAGGACGTATTATGGTATACCGTTGTCCGTATGTGTGTCGTCAACATGTCAGACAATAACTCATAAATGCTTTAACCAATTTGAATAAAACTTTTTAAATTTTAGATTTTACGTTTCCGAGTTCTGGAGTTTTATTCATTAAAAATAGCGTGGATTTTCTAATTTTCGGACAATAACTCAAAAACGCTTTCAGCAGTTCTCTTTAAACTTTTGTGAATAGTTTATATCTATTGACTTAAGCTCCCTTTCAATTTTCATGAATTTCTGATTTGACATTGAGAAATGATTGAACTTTTTTCTTCGAAAATTGCGACGCCACGGGCCTATCATGCGCTCATGGCGCAGCTGTTTATTTTTGAATGTTGTGGCCTTTGTAGCTGACTAATACAATGTGACTTTTTCTTACCTGTATTTTATTAATTTTGTTTATTTAAACTTTTGTAGGATCAATTACAAAAATGTAGCATGATTAGACGTACCAAAATTTAGGACAGATTTTCAGAAATGCAGATTAAAATTGAGAATGGAAATGGGGATTATATAGAAGAATATAAGCTTAGAAATGATTCAAACCATCCTGGTGGAGCAAACTTTATGAAGGTATTTATTCTTTAAAATCCTCAATCTATAGTACATGTATTTGCGCTAAAATATACAATAACCATTACGAAACTTGTTTTTTTTTGTAAGACCAAGAAAATGTTACAGGCCCTACACGGCTGGCTACTCTAAGTTGAGAAAATTGTAGTGTACAGTATACATGTCTTATTTTATAAACTGGTGAAATCTACCGTTACACTTTTGTAATAATAATACACCCCACACTCTACATTGTATAAAGTAGCTACAATTGTTGCTTCTGAATCAATTAACACTGATTAGATGACACTTTTCAATATATTTTTGTGAAAACACTGGATTAAATTGAAGAAAAATAGTTTATTGTGTAATTCAATGAAATCAGCTGAATTTCCACTCGTTTAATCACTAAACAGGAGGACTAATTTGTTTACAAGATAAAAAGAATGGAACAAAAGAAACTTTGAAAAAGAACAGTGATACGAAAATATTGAATAAATGTTTTGCATTTATAATTGTAATTCTATCTTGTATAGTGTTGACTAAGGCAGCAAAGAAAACAGTAAAAAAACTTCAGAAAAAAAATGTCCGATGCTTCATGTGATCAAACATGAGATCAAAAAATACTTCTCAAAAAAATGCACAAAGATTAAAATCAGAAAAAACCATGACAAATTATTACGTGTTCAAGGTATTACAAAAAATAGGGTTATGTCAATGATACATCAATCCAGGAACATATATACTGTTCCCAGATCAATCCGACAAAAGTAAACAAAATATATGTAGATTCAACTGTAATCAACAAACAATTGTAAAAGGAGATGTGGGGTAAAGAACAGTATGACAGCAGTTGTTTTTCAGATGCAGATCCAGGATTATGAAAAGAGGGGCCACATGCTCTAAACTAGACAATGTTTGAGTGAAATAGTAGGAATTAGATTAACCATAATTGTAGCTCCATGAGGGGACCCAGGAAATAAATTATTTCTAAAGAATTTTCTAACGCACAAAGGATGTATTTGTGAATTACAAACCATCTGAAACACGATATGAATATCCCAAGCTCATTATTACTTGTATTTGCTGATTACATCCTAATGATTGATTGCTGACAAGGTTTTATCTTTTATTTATTTATTTGAAAACTGATGATGAATGCTGAGTAGCAAGTGCCTGATTTTTAATAGTTCGGCCCTTCATGAAGGTGTCCAGGTAATCACACAATCACAATTGTTTTTGCCAATAAAATCACATAATCATTAATCATTTTTGTATACAAGATAATCAACTGATAAAAAATACAATCTTAGATTATCAAATAATCAAATAATCATGAAATATTTGGTCTGGTAATCAAATAATCACTATAAAACGGCCAAGTTATCACATAATCAACCGCATGATGAGCCTCAATAGTACAGAGATAAATATTGATTTTTAGTGTTTGTTAAATTAAGTTTTCTGTGAAATGTTATCATTATTACAATTTAAAAGTGTTCTCGATATTTCTTTTTTAGATATGTTATTTTCAGTCATTTTTCTAATAATGCGTATACACTATACATGCTATAATCTAATTTTTTAATACAAGCAGATGTTATCAAAGAAAATCAAGTTACAGAATAGACATAGCACCCGGTAGCTCCACAATGACTCCGACTTGGCAAATATTTGCTCTTACACCTTCTTATTGTTTAGAAATAATGAAGAATCAGAAAATACTGATTGAATGTCTTTCTGGTAGAAAAAAATGCGGTTTATAAAATACAGATTTATACACAACTCTAAGGAAACAATGAAGGTATTAACTAAATGTTTTAATCGACACAAAAGCTAACAAAAAGGATTATAAGAATACTAGATGTTGAAAAATAACAACAGACTGTACATTAAACTGTTGAAAACTGTGGTTAGATTTAAACTTAAAAAAAAGATATCGACTGAACACACACCCCTTACCACATAACCCCCCCTAACCCCAACCCACCCGGACACGACAACAAAATTTTTCGTCCAAACTCAGACATAAAAATGAAAAAATTAAAAGAAAAGGAAATAAATTATAATAAATTAATAGACCGTTAGTTTTCTTGTTTGAAGTGTTTTACATTTGTCATTTCGAGGCCTTTTATGGCTGACTATGTGGTATGGGCTTGAAGCTGTACGGTGACATATTGTTGTTAATTTCTGTGTCATTTGGTGTCTTAATTATGGAGAGTTAACTCATTGGCCATCATACCACGTCTTCATTTTTTGTTGGAATTCCCGCACTAAATCAAATGCCGTTTGGATCATTCAGCAACATGACGGAACCCTCGTGTCATCTAAATAATTGTTCATCCCCGAAATACAATTCATCACGGATGTCACATCTTCGATTGAACTTGAACTTGATTAGTAGTGATAGTATTGTCATTAAGACAACTATTGTTTCCAGTTGAATCCAAATGACGTTGATTTAAGCAACTTTGTCACAGTACTTCATCAATGAGAAAAATCTACACAAATTAAAAGGTTCCAACACGACATAATGCGAAACAATTCAAACGAGCAAACCAACAGCCTGATTAATGATAAAACAATAAACGAAATTTTTGTACACTTAAAATTATGTTCTTTATTTATTAATCCCGAAATCACTCCAGGTATTTAACTTTTACTCTGCTTTGATGATGGCAACATAAGAAAAAAGTCGTCGTGTTGATCACTTTGTTCTCTTAATAATCTGCGTCAATATCACATGTTCGTAAGGATATCCTGTCTTTCTTTCAAACGTTCGAAAGATGAAAGAAACTTGTTACGTTTACTCCTGGTCATTTAGCGCTTTTGAATTGCTGCCTGAAGACTCGAGTATCAGTCAGTAGATAAAATATGGATGACCGATGTTCACAATGCCGATTTACAAAGACATACATGTATGTAATAATATGATATTATTGCTGAAAAATCGATAGCCGACTAAATATATGCAGTAGGCGCAGATTTTGTCGATTGTCGGCTCTTATTGAAAACACTGATTTTTTATAATTGTTGAGAAAAATATAGTATTTATAATCACGTCATTGTAGACCTACCTTAGATCCTGTACGGCACGTGCATAAACGGTTACAAGTCCAGAATATTTCAATTGTAAGGATGAGACATTCTTTTAAATTTGTGATTGTGGTCTTAAGACGTTTGATGCAATAACATGTCAAGCTCACTTAAGCGTGTAAGTATGCTTTTATTATTCAGTCTTTTAAGATTGTGTTATAAAATCATCTCCTTCTAAAATAAGTATACACCTTTAGAGTACACCATTTACAATGAAAATGGATACATAGAAATGAATTACCAATCCTGTCTTACTTTGAGTGTATTATAATCATGATAATAGAGTTAATCAAAGTTTTAAGTATTTTGCATCCTAAAGTTTTGTTTGGTGTACCGAATGAAAGGTATTTCAGAACCATATGTATTTTATCTTTTTCCACTTTTGCTCTTTACGCCCGGTTTTTCATTATCTTATATATGTCTCTCATTCAAACTGTCTTTTATTCACTTACTATCACTCTCTCCATCTCATTTACTCGCTGACATTACTTCACTATATCCTGTTCGCTCATTCATTCTGTCTTCGATGCACTCGCTCTCCCAATTTCTCTCATTCACTCAGTCATTGTAACATTCCTTCAGCATTCTTTCTTCCATTCACTTTCTGACGTTTGCTCATTTATTCAGTCTCTCTCATTCACCCATTTCTTCTCTATCTGCATTTATTCATTTGCTCTTTCATTCCTCCACTTACTCGCTCGCTTATTTTTTCTCCCACTGTCTCTCTCGCGCACTAGCACACTCTCCTTATCTCCTAGAATTCTTTTTTTCCTACTCTGTTACTCTCTGGCACGCTCTAATCATTCCTTCACTCTCACTTTCACACTCTCGCACACGTTCTAACCATTCATTCACTCTCACTCTCACACTCTCGCACACGTTCTATCCATTCTTCTAATTTCACTCTGTCACACTTTCGCATACTCTCTACCCATTCCTCTACTCTCACTTTGTCACACACGTTCCTTCCATTCCTTCAATTTCATTCTGTCACACTCTTTACCCACTCCTTCTCTCTCCCTCTGGCACACTCTTGCAGACGTTCTTGGCATTCCTTCACTCTCAATCTGTCACACTCTCGCACACGCCCTCAACATCCCTTCAATCGCACTCTGTCATACTCACGCACACTCTTACCATTCCTTCACTCGCACTCTGTCACACTCTCGCACACACTTTAATCATTCCTTCACTCTAACGCTCACACACGCTCTAACCATTCCTTCACTCTCACTCTCACTCTCGTACACTCTCACTCTGTCACACATGCACTAACCATTCCTTCACTCTCACTCTCGTACACTCTCACTCTGTCACACACGCTCTAACCATTCCTTCACTCTCACTCTCGTACACTCTCACACACGCTCTAACCATTTCTTCACTCTCACTCTCACTCTCGTACACTCTCACTCTGTCACACAAGCTCTAACAATTCCTTCACTCTCATACACTCTCACTCTGTCACACACGCTCTAACCATTCCTTCACTCTCACACACACGCTCTAACCATTCCTTCACTCTCACGCTCACACGCTCTAACCATTCCTTCACTCTCACTCTCACTCTCGTATACTCTCACTCTGTCACACACGCTTTAACCATTCCTTCACTCTCACTCTCGTACACTCTCACTCTGTCACACTCGCTCTAACCATTCCTTCACTCTCACTCTCACTCTCGTACACTCTCACTCTGTCACACACGCTCTAACCATTCCTTCACTCTCACGCTCACACGCTCTAACCATTCCCTCACTCTCACTCTCACTCTCGTACACACTCACTCTGTCACACACGCTCTAACCATTCCTTCACTCTCACTCTCGTACACTCTCACTCTGTCACACACGCTCTAACCATTCTTTCACTCTCACTCTCACTCTCGTACACTCTCACTCTGTCACACACGCTCTAACCATTCCTTCCCTCTCACTCTGTCACACACGCTTTAACCATTCTTTCATTCTCACGCTCACACGCTCTAACCATTCCTTCACTCTCACTCTCACTCTCGTACACTCTCACTCTGTCACACACGCTCTAACCATTCCTTCACTCTCACTCTCGTATACTCTCACTCTGTCACACACGCTCTAACCATTCTTTCACTCTCACTCTCACTCTCGTACATTCTCACTCTGTCACACACACTCTTACCATCCCTTCACTCGCACTCTGTCACACTCTCGCACACACTTTAATCATTCCTTCACTGTCACTATCACACACGCTCTAACCATTCCTTCACTCTCGTACTCTCTCACTCTGTCACACACGCTCTTACCATTCCTTCACTCTCACTCTCGTACACTCTCACTCTGTCACACACGCTCTAACCATTCCTTCACTCTCATTCTGTCACACACGCTCTAACCATTCCTTCACTCTCACACACACGCTCTAACCATTCCTTCACTCTCACGCTCACACAATTCCTTCACTCTCACTCTCACTCTGTCACACACGTTTAACCATTCCTTCACTCTCACTCTCGTACACTCTCACTCTGTCACACACGCTCTAACCATTCTTTCACTCTCACTCTCACTCTCGTACACTCTCACTCTGTCACACACGCTCTAACCATTCCATCACTCTCACTCTCACTCTCGTACACTCTCACACACGCTCTAACCATTTCTTCACTCTCACTCTCACTCTCGTACACTCTCACTCTGTCACACAAGCTCTAACAATTCCTTCTCTCTCATACACTCTCACTCTGTTTCACACGCTTTAACCATTCCTTCACTCTCACACACACGCTCTAACTATTCCTTCACTCTCAATCTCACTCTCGTACGCTCTAACCATTCCTTCACTCTCACTCTCACTCTCACTCACTCTCACTCTGTCACACACGCTCTAACCATTCCTTCACTCTCACTCTCGTACACTCTCACTCTGTCACACTCTCGCAAACTCTGTAACTATTCCTTCACTCTCACACTCTCGAATAGATCTAAATAGATAGTAAGAGAGAGAGAGATAGTAAGAGACACAGATAGTAAGAGAGAGAGAGAGAGAGAGAGAGAGAGAGAGAGAGAGAGAGAGAGAGATAGTAAGAGACAGAGAGAGAGAGAGAGAGAGAGATTCCAAAATAAATTCTTCAGGACTATTTCTAACCAAGAAGAATATACACCTTGTAAAGGTGCATGGCTGAGGCCGTACTGGGTTCTCCTCCGTCAGTACTGTTATTTAAAACAGTCCGTTGGCGAGAACACCACCGCCTACCAGTACTTTGGATCGGTCGGCTCTCTCACCTTCAGTTTCCTTCATTAGGTAAGAGCGCACATCAGATATAGAAACGAAACCATTTATCTAATTTTAAAAAAATGTACGATTTGGTATTTTTTATTTTTTATTCTTGCAGCTTAATTTTAAAGAATGAGCTCGTTGATATGTTACTTTCAATTTTATTTAAAAAGTTAATCACTCTACTGAATTTATTACTTTAATTGAATAAAACATGTTTCATTTCTCTAAAATTTCGAAATTGTAGAAATGAACATATAAAGGGGTGGTAACTTCAGTTGTTTTATATACATGATATATGTACTACAAATAAAAACAAACCGTGATTTTCAGTCTATTCGCGTGTAGTAAGTGAAGTATTAAGGTTCATCATAACAAATGGGCAAAAATGGCTGTATTTACACCTCAAAAACTACTCTGAGTACAGACTAACCTGTGAAATTTGAAAAGTTTTAAGGCCTGGCATCCACTAGATATATAAAACGTAAATGCATTTTGTGTTTCGGAAAGATAAATTCTTTTTCGCATTTTGATGGGCATTTTTTTTTCGTTCCTGCTGTTGGTGTAAAAATAAACAAACACATAAACTACATTTGATACTGTCCACTCAGTTACACCGTTTAACTCACCTATAATTTTGTTGTGTAGATATCTATTGTCCTTCTATTGTTCATGCCAATCAATACAATGCAATACAGTTGTTACCTGAGAGGGAGCATTTCAAAGATTTACCCAACTTAGTTTTTTTTACACCTTCTGCAGGGACAGAAAAAAATGCCAATCAAAATCCCAAAAAGATTTTATCTTTCTGAAACACAAAATGCATTTAAGTTTTATATATCTAGTGGATGCCAGCAGGCCTTAAAACTTTCCAAACTGCACAGGTTAGTCTGTACACAGAGTAGTTTTTGAGGTGTAAATACAGCCATTTTTTGTCCATTTGTTATGATGAACCTTAACAAAAATAAACTAATATACACTCACTCTTACCTACCTATATAAAAATAAGGAGATGTGATAAGATTGTCATTGAGGCAACTTTCCAGCAAAATTCGAATGAAGTGGATGTAAATAGTTAACTGTATTTCATGTCAAGGGGTTTTTATTAGATTTATTTGCCCAATCTAATTGTATTTTGTAGACTGTCGTTTGCATGTCGTCAACTGGAGTTGTCAGTTTGTCTTCGACTTATGAGTTTTAATATCCTTTTGATCTTAAAAACAAACAAAGGTAAATATACCAAATAAAATGATACAGTAATGAAAACTTTAAAATAAGAAGGCCAATATATGCTTGATTTGGGTTGCAAATGTACAGGATGTAAACAAAAAAATCGTAAATAAAAAAAGAGTGTCAAAACAAATGATTTCAACGTATTTTGTATATAGATATAGGAAGATGTGGTATGAGTGCCAATGAGACAACTCTCCATCCAAGTAACAATTTATAAAAGTAAACCATTAGTTTGCTTAACTTTGAATGTCGCATACAACACATGCTAAAACACATAAAAAATTGTGAACATTAAAAGGCTCATTTTTTATCAATTACCTTGCTAAACCAACTACTGTTAAGTTTGAATTTAACGTTTGTACATTACAAAACACCAAGACCACTACGCATATTAGTACCAATGTGAAATTCAATTACAAAATTACAAAATATTGTCCCCACCATTAACACTGAAAACTTGGTCTTGTCAATGTTTGTCCCGTTTAAGAAAGGATGCTATCAATTATAAATTCATGAGAAAACGTTCTGGTAAAAAAAGTAAAAATAAAACAAATTTTCATTTCATGTTATCGTCGCCCTTTTTAAGGGGCATTAGCTACGATGTAGAGAAAAAATTAAAATACGATTCTTTTTGTTTCCAGTACAAGAAGGACACACTTTTCCAGTTATTTTACGTGTTAGTTTACATGTAACACTCATCAAGAAGACATGTCACTCTATACATATTGTAATAGGAGTGAAATATTTTTCCTGGGGATCAATATATGTAGATACACGGAGCTGGTGTGAACGAGTGGACTACATTTATATATAGGTCGATGCAATGTTATCCTACAATCAACAAATAATTGTAGAATTGAGGCATATATGCATAAAATTTATGTTAAAAGTTTTGCTGTAGACCTACCCTTTTTTACACGACTCATAAATCAGTGGTATGGCTACAATTGACATGAACATTTGCATGAACAAACAAAAAAAAACATAAAAAAAACCCACATTATTAAAAGAAAAAAATATCAGATATATGAAGAGCGAGATGGAGGGGTATTGGTGATTTTATCCTTATCTTTCCGTATTTTACTTTCAATAAAAAAAAGATTACTTACAGTAAAAAAAAGGAGTGCTGTCGATAAATGTCTTTCTAATTTCAAAAAAGACATTCCAACGAAATGATGGGTGCATCAGAAGTAATAGCTAAGCTGTTTAAGCCGCCCATTTTGGATTCAAAGTAATCCTTTTTCTTAAACCTTTCAAATTAATTTCTTTATATGTTATGCATAAAATAATCGGAGGAAGGGGTGTGAAATTGATTATTATTATCTTAAACCTTTGAAACTCAATTCTTTACATTTGATGAACAAAATAGTGAGGGGATGAAATTACACGTAAAAAAATACTGGATAACGAATTTTACAATAAAGTAATAATTTGGTCCAGTTGAAAAAAAAATCCATTATGCCTGAAGCTTTTAAACTTAATCAAAGATCCACTAAGCATAACATGAAATTGTACATACTTCAGGTGCAAGCTGGTTAACATTTCTATCATTTTGATATAAATTGCCCGAAAAGAGAACGGGCAAAAAATCTGTAAAAATCTTATTGAGATATAGCAAAATATTTCCTTAAATATCCAGAAGAAAATGATACAAAATGACCTGATGTTTGCGAAATAAATCTTCAAACCAAACTTAATCAAATTAGGGAGACGGATTAATATAAGCACTTGTCGCTTGTTTCTGAATCCTAATTGTGAATGTGTTTATAATTATACTTGTATTATTCATAATAAAATATTGTTTACAAAAAAAAAAAAAAAAAAAAAAAAAAAAAAAAAAAAATGAAGGAACTGAATTTCCGGATAATATAAATATAACGTTCTGGAAATAAAAAGCAAACACGTTTTCCCCAGGTGTCGAACACATTTCAAAGGTGTAAAGTGCAGAATTTTGAAACAACAGTATTAGTTTGGCGATAAACCCTAATTTATATGTATGATTATGTGTTTTGTGTCAACCTCAAATAACAAAAACAGTTTTCAAATAAACCACTTCCAAGCGCGATGATCGAGTTAATATATATATTGTTATTAGAGTATGTAACTAGGATACACATATATATTTTGCTAATTTTAAACAATATTTTGTCAGGTTTAATAAACTTCCTCCTTCTTTTATTAACCTTGAAGTTTGGACTTTATTGAATCAAATCTATACTTCTTAATTAAGAGAAAATAAATGAATGTCTCAATGTAATCAGCATGTTTATTGCTTCTTCTTTTCTAATTATTTTGACATGCGTTGAAGCATGTTCGACTATGTTATCTGTATCCATTACAGTCGTCTGAATTGAACCGTTGTGTCCTATTCCCGATTATAATGTTTGACTGAGTGTGGATTTGCTTGGATCGTGATGCATACATGTGTTCCCTTTTGACACACCCGGTCACGATCTTTTAGTTTTGGAGTTCATGCGACCCTCTCAATTGTTGTTTTTGGCTCTTCCAAATCGATTTATTCGAACATCGGTAAACTACTGTCACCTCAATTTGCCTTTGTTCCTTCTTCTGACTCTTTTTGTATCTTCTCGACAATAGGCAACTTTCAAGAGAGCATGCTACTGTAATTAACATAGAATACTACTTTTCGGAGGTGTAATGAGACAGAGCTTTTGGGGAAAGAGATCGGATTTGATCCAGCCGACTTCAATTTAAAAATAATCAGGATTTAACTTTTATTTGTCTCAGCTTGTTTTTGTTATGCTTTTGCACCACTGTCATATTTAAGAAGAAGGGTTCCCTACTGTCTACAATATTTGCTTATCAAGTAATGTGTTCAGAATTAGAAGAAACTTATAGGTTTCTTTTATTAATGGTTTTATCATTTTTTATGCTTGGGTCTGTCATAGCTAGCTATAACTTTACCAAACCGAAATTTTGTTTGCATTTATTTTACGGAAAAGCAAATGTTACGATTTTTTAAGATTCACTATCAGTTAAAATTTGATCATAAAATTATGATTTAACATTTATTTGCGTTTACTTTTAACTAGATATGGAGTATAAGTTAAGATATTGTTACTTATGGAGTCAAAGATATTTTTTATTACGCTTCAAAGGAAAAGTTAACTAGTCCTTTTTCATGAATAGATGTAAATATTATTTCTTGTTGGTATCTTCAAACATCTTTTCAAGTTTGCCTGTTATAATCTGAGAATATTCCCATCATCTTTGAAACTTCTGTACTAAGTTATTGTTGTGACTTTGACAAAGCGGATATATTCAAGGTTATCAGAGGATCCGTTTATAAACCATGTAAACGATGAATGCATTCATTAAAAATTTTGAGGACTTAACGTTAAACTCATCATTAATCACTAGTCACGAGATGACCTCACTGTCATCATCATTCTCCTCATCGATTCATGTGAACACTAATTAAAACTGAGTTTATTAAATTTAACCCGTATAAAACTGCAAACTTAATAATATTCATTGAGATCTTTTTGAGGTTAGAAGATTAACGATTTGGACCAGTATGAATATTGTATCATCTTAATGCTATCGTATGTTTTAATTTATACGGATATACTATCTACCGGAAAACCTAATGTGCTAACAAAGTTTACAAATAACAAAATATGCTGTTTCATAATATATATTAGAAACATGATAAATGTTTATCTTAATAGGACAATAAATTAAGGGAACATCATATCCATGTATTTCAATTTCTACGGCTCATCTGTGGCACTTGAATAAACACTTAAAAAGCCTAAGCATTATTGAACCGGAAGCAAAAATTGTCCCTCAATGCGACCATATCGTGTTCCAAACACCGACTCCCCTTAATATACAATATTACTTGAGGTGGTGTAGCTAAAACTTTGGTCTTCGTTGTGGTGTTTTGTTGACTGTTTTACTCCTTGGTAGACTTTGTGTTGCGATTTTATTGTTTTATTATTTCTCTCTTGCTATCCTCTTCCTATTTTTATTGAAAATATGTTATCATTTTATATACTGATTCCAGTGAATGTCACTTACAGATTTTTCAAAATTGAAGACACTGAAGACAGAAAAAGTCGACAAATTAAAGTAGAAAATAAAATTTTTATCACATTACCATCGTAAATAAGATTCATAAAAACCGGTTAGTTCGATTAACAGACATCGAGATCGAACATACCAAATTACATCAATAAAATACAACATTCGTGACTGTGCATGATCTGCATGACAATGTTACAACAATCCATAGAAAAACAAAAATGAAATGTTTGAATAAATTCGACAATTCTATAGTTTACATGTACTTACAAAAAGTAAAAGTTTCGATTTAAGATATATAATAAGTTTTAAAAAGAGTTGATTGTTCGCTTGTTTAATTGATGAATAAGTTTACAAAATTTGTTGAATTACTTTCTTATCAGCCACAAAAAGTACTCTCCTCATTTTTGACGACACCGAATAAGTCGGGTGTTATGGACTGTTTAAATTTAATAGTTCATACCATAGGTACCATTAATGTTATTACATTCACTGGGTAGATACCTCTGCTGCATGGGCGACTGTTAATTATCGAGGGTATCCCCAGTCCAGTAACTAGTACTTATGAACTGCCAAGAAAATACGGATATTGTTTAATTTAAAATTGTTGTTACAAAAATAAGGTAATTAAATTATTCGAAATTTATGAATATAATTTAATATCTCATGCAAAGCTCTTATTTCTTGGGCGGTTTTAGTTATACATTTTGTCCTTTTTTTTTGGTTAACCCTTCCGCCGACGAATCCCGGTTTACCGGGATTTACGCTTCAGACAGCTAACGATGAGTCCCGGTTTACCGGGATCGGAATACCTCTTTTTCATTTCCCGCTAAAAAAATTGGAAACACAAGTTATCTTTCTTTGTTGAATACCCGGATAAAAGTGTAAACATGGCGTTTTTGTTTGTTGAAAACCGTGTCAAAATCAGATGAAATTTACGGATTGTACTAGAATTTGAAATAAGGAAACATTTTGTTTGAAAGAATATGGAAGACTAGTATACTTTTTTGACATAAAATGCCGTTTTATGTACAAAAACACTTAGAATGGACATCGTTCAGTGTAAGGTATTTGTACAACCTTGTTGAATGTTTGCCGTTTTGGGTTAAAAAATTACGATTTTGGGTCAGAAAGACGAATTTCGAGATCTTCATCTCTCTAATGCCGAAAATGTGCAAATTTTGATTTTTTATGAAGAAAAATGATCAAAACATTAACAAAACTGTGTCCATGATGTAAGTGAATAATATAAAGACATAAATAACTACAGACAAGTTTATATTGATATTTAATATGAAGATCTCCCACTTGTGTCATAATAGCCAGGGAAGCCATCGTCTCAGAGTAGCTTCTGTCAGGCCAGCTATCGGTGAAAGGGTTAATAAGGTCTTCAATATTTGAATAAGTTGTGGGTTTTCAAATGTGCTTTGCTTCTAGCATCATTGAAGAGTCGTTTGTTGTCGAAATCTGCATTTGGTGTAGTGAAATTAACACTGTTTATATTATTACTACCACTAGGTAGATACCTCTGCTGGTAGACTGTTTGTTTCCGGGGGTATCACAAGCTAAGTAGTCAGTACTGCGGTACTGGCATGAAAATAGAGATTGTGTTATGAAAATTTGCGGTTAAAAAATTAAGGAAATCATTTCAAATCAAGGAATAAATCTTCCCATGCAAAGCTCTAACTTCTTCACCGGCTTTGGCTATACTCTGTGTCTTTTTTGGTTTATTAGTCCTTGGTTTTGGATCTTCATATTTGAATATGTTAGCCTTCAGCATCACTGAAGAGACATTTATTGCTGAAATGCGCATCTGATGCAGTAAAATTGGTACCTTTAATGTTAATAAAAATATCCAAAAATAAGGCTTATGTTAACCGTACTTACTATCCGTCTAAAGATGGGGGGAAATGGTATCGCGCCGGACACGGTGGATCAAAAGTAAAGATATATAGAAATACGTGGAAACACCTGGAACTTGATAAAGAGCAAGAAGAACGCAAGGGAAACAGGAATCTGGAAAATACCACACTATTTATAAAAATGAACTTAACACAATAAAATAAACGGAGAAATATATGCTTGTAATTGACGCAAAATTGATAGAACGCTTTTCGAATAAATCCACCAAAGAGTGCTTATCTACATTTTGTTTGTTATACATATGGTTACAGTATTTTTCTTGAATTATTTTAGAAGCTCCCTCACCTACCCGCCCAAACAATGTGTTATATCAAAGAACTTTCATACTAAGCAATCTTTTGTTTATACCCTTCTTTGGTTGTATACCTGTTGCTCATTCTTGGTTTTTCTCTGTAGTGTTTTGTAGAATGGTTTCATTATTGTTGGTGGATTTTGATTTTTGTTATCCCTTTGTTATCTTTTGTCTTTCTTCTGTAATGTATTTTCCAAAGTATATTAAACGTGATGTCACAAGGACATTTACACTGATCAACAATGCTACCAAAACACAATATTAGCTATCTCAATCTTTTCGTTGTTATATATGTATTCACTTTTCGTCATTTGTTATTAGTTATTAGGTCTTTGTGAATTGGTCTTTGCAATAAATAGGTTGTTGTTTTGTAATCATCATTGAGACAAATGTGAAGGAAAAGATGTTGATTATTTGAAAACTGATGATGGATGTTGAGTAACAAGTGCCTACTTTTGAATAGTATAGAGATAAATACTGATGTTTAGTGTGCTGCTATTGTTAAATTAATAGTTTTCTGTGAAATGTTATCTCTATTACAATTAAGCGTTCCCGATTTTTGTTCTTTTACTCATGTTATTTTCAGTCATTCTTCGAATAACGTTAATACACTATAGGTATATACTAATTTTTCAATATAAGCAGATGTTTTCAAAGAAAATCAAGTTACAGAAAAGACGTTACACACTGACTCCGACTCGACAAATATTTGCTCTTACACCTTCTTTTTGTTTAGAAAAAATGAAGAATCAGCAAACATAAGTTGAATGTCTTTCTGGTCTTTCTGGTCGAAAAAAATACTGTTTATATACATCTCTTAGGAAACAAAAGGAGTTACTTACTAAATGTTTTAATCAACACAAAAGCTAACAAAAATGATTATAAGAATACTAGATGGCGAATAATAACAACAGACAATACATTAAACTTTTGACAAGGGCCCACATTAAAGTACACACATAAAAAATCAGAACAATGCAATTCAACTTTATAATAACAGTATACAAAATAACACAAACTATAAGTACAGAAAAAATGTACTGTATAGCATTGAGACAACTATCGTATCCATTTGAGTCCAAAAGACGTAGATATTAAGCAACTTTATGTCACAGTTCATCATTCAATAATGAGTAAAATTCATACAAATTAAATGGCCCCGACATAAGGCGAAACAATTCAAACGAGCAAACCAACGGCCTGATTACTGACAAAAACAATAAAAGAATGTTTTGTACACTTATGTTTTTTATTTATTAATCTCCATATCACTGCTGACATCCAACTTTTACTCTGCTTTAATGATGGCAATATTCGAAATAAAAATCGCCGTGTCGATCACTTTTTTCTCTTAATAATAGACGTCAATATCACATGTTCTTAAGGATATCCTGTCTTTCTTTCAAACGCTCAAAAGATGTACGAAAGTGGTTACGTTTACTCCTGTTCATTTAGCGCTTTGGATTCCTGACAAATGATTCTAAACCAGTCAGTAGTTAAAAGACAGATTACCGATCTTCACTTTGCCGATGTACGCAGACAAATATAACAATATGATATTATTATTGAAAAATCGATAACCAGCTAAATATATCCAATAGGCGGCAGATTTTGCCTGTTGTCGACTCTTATTGAAACCCCTGCTGGATACTAGTAATCTAAACGGTTACTAGTTCAGAATATTTCAATTGTAAGGATGACGCATTCTTTTACATGTGTAATTGTGGTCTTAAGACGTTTGATACAATAACAAGTCAAGCTCACTTAAGCGTGTAAGTATGCTTTTATTATTCAGTCTTTTAAGATAGTGTTATAAAATCATCTCTTTCTAAAATAAGTGAACACCTTTAAAGTACACCATTTACAGTGAAAATGTAAACATAAAAATAAATTACCAATCCTTTCCCCCTCTGAATGTATTATAATGGGGTTAACCAAAGTGTTAAGTATTTTGCTTCCTTAAGTTTTGTTTGGTGTACCGAAAGAACGTTATTTCAGAACAAGATGTCCGCACTGATACATCTGATCACACATTTATATTGTTTATAGTTTCATTTTATTTTATAATACAGAAGACAGGTAATATTGAAAGCTATATTGGATAGAATTCCATCTATCCAATATAGCTTTCAATATTAACGCCAAACAAAAACAAGCAGAAATAAAAACGAAATCATTCAAGAGCAACTCCTATAAGTTTTAACTTATAGGGTCAATAGTAATTTTTATTTTTTTCCACTTTAGCTCTTTACGCCTGGTTTTCCATTATCTTATATATCTCTTCTTTTCACTAACTCTCACTCTCTCCTACTCATTCACTCATTGATATTATTGCACTCTATCCTGTTCTCTCATTCACTCTCTCAGTTTCTCTAATTACTCATTCGCTTCAACATTCTTTCACCATTCTTTCTTCCATTTACTCTGTCTCTCTCTCATTCACCCATTCCTACACTAACTCCAACATACCTTCTCTGTCCCCATTCATTCGTTCGCTCTTTTCATTCCTTCACTCTCTCGCTTCTTTTCTAATAACCACTATCTCTCTCGCGCAGTAGCACACCATTCTTCTTTCTCAATCTCTGTCATTCTCTCACACTCTCTAACCATTCCTTCATTATCACTCTGTCACACTCTCTCACACTCTATAACCATTCATTCACTCTCACTAACTCGCACTTGTTCTAATCATTCCTTCACTCTCACTCTCTGTCACACCCTCGCACACGTCTAACCATTCCTTCACTCTCACTCTGTCACACACTCTCACACTCCATAACCATTCCTTCACTCTCACTCTGTCACACTCTTGCACTCGTTCTAACCATTCCTTACTCTCACTCTCTGTCACACTCTCGCACACGTTCTAACCATTCATTCTCTCTCACTCTGTTGCGCTCTCGCATTCTTTTTACCCTTTCATTCACTTTTACTCTGAAAAATAAGACAAATTGAAGTAAAAACAAATTTTCATTTCAAGTTATCGTCGCCCTCCTTTAAGGGGCATTAGCTACGATGTAGACAAAAAATTAAAATACGATTTTTTTTGGTTTCAAATACAAGAAGGACACACTGATCTATTTCTTAATGTGTTAGCTCATATGGTAACAATCACCAGGAAGACATGACACTCTATATGTTTTGTAATTGGAGTGAAATATTTCCCTGAGGATGAATATATGTATAATCACGGAGCTGGTATGGACGAGTGGACTACATCTAGATATAGGTCTATGCAATTTTATCCTACAATCAACAAATAGTTGTACAATTGAGGCATACATGCATAAAATTTATGTTAAGGGTATTGTTGTAGACCTATCATTTTTTACATGACTCATAAATCAGTGGCTTAGCTACAATTGACAATAACTCTTTTGCATGAACAAAAAAAACATTATGGAAAGAAAAAAGAAATATGAGATATATGAAGAGCGCGAGGCAGGGATATTGGTAATCTTATCCTTACCTTTCTGCATTTTACTTTCAGTAAAAATATGTTGTGGTGTCGATAAAAGTATTTCTAATTTAAAAAAAGACATTCTACCGAAATGGGTGCATCAGAAGCAGTAGCTAATCTGTTTAAGCCATTTTTGTGTTCAAAGTTATCTTTTTTCTTACACCTTTCAAATTAATTTCCTTATATGTTATGCATAAAATAGTCAGGGGGGAGGGTTGAATTTGATTTTTTTTTTCTTAAACCTTCTAAACTCATTTCTTTACATTTGATGCATAAACTAGTGAGGGGGTAAAATTACATGTAAAAAAATACTGGGTTACGAATTTTAGAATAAAGTAATGATTTGATCCAATTGCAAAAATGTCCATAGTTATGCCTAAAGCTTATAAACTGAATTATAGATCCACTAAACATAAAATGAAATTGTACATACTTTGGGTGCAAGCTGGTTAACATTTCCATCATTTTGATATAAATTGTCCCAAAAGAGAACGTGTAGAAAATCTGTAAAAAATCGTATTGAGATATAGCAATATATTTCCTTAAATGTGAAAATAAATTGATATACGATGACCCATTTTTTGGCGAAATAAATCTTCCAACCAAACTCCACAGAATGAAGGTCATGAATTTCCGGATAATATAAATCGAACGTTCTGGAAATACATAGCAAACTCTTTTTCTTATCTCGGGTGTCTCACACACATAGCAAAGGTGTAAAGTTAAGAATTTTGAAACAGCAACACTAGTTTAGCGACAAAGTCCTTCTTTATATGTATTTACTATGTGTTTTGTGTCAACCTCTATAACAAAAGAAGCTTTCAAATAAACCACTTCCGCGTTCGATGATCGAGTAAATATATATATTGTTATTACAATATGTAACTAGGATACACATAAATATTTTGCTAAATAAAAAAAATAATATTTTGTCAGGTTTGTCTAGCCATGAAACCACGTTCGACCCACCATTTTTTTCTTAAAATGTCTTGTACCAAGTCAGGAATATGGCAGTTGTTATCAAATAGTCCGTTTATATGTATGTTTATATGTATGTTGGCGTTTGTTTTAGTTTGTAACCCGGATTTGTTTCGCTTAATCGATTTATTATTAATATGAGGCAGGCGTTACCTGTGAAAGGAGACGAAGTCTGTATAGATAAGTTTTTTTCAATTCAATCATATTTGAACTTCAGAATCTGTTAAAAAAGAAACGGAAATACGGAAACATTTCCGGCGTTGGTCCTGTTGTTAGGGAATTTTGTTGTGACTTCATTTTCAATGTAAACAAAGAAACGCTATCAAAGAACAATTAAACTGAAATTGTAATTGTGCTCCTTCCTATATTTTACTAGACTGATGAATATATATTTTACTCAAAATCTCGTGACAAACGAGACCGGAAGAAAGAAAGAGATGTCTGCGCAGATTCGAGAAACTAAATCAAATCTGAAAAAAGCTAACGATTTTGAGTTCATTAGTAGATTGATTTTTTTTTTAATTGATTTTTGTACCGTAATTGCGGACTTTGTCTCCATATTAAACAGAGGTATACTCATGTTGCCTTTATTTAATAATTAGTTACCAAAGGTACAAGGCTTATAACTTAATACGCCAGACGCTCGTTTCGTCTACACAAGACTCATCAGTGACGCTCAGATCAAAATAGGTATAAAGCCAAACAAGTACAAAGTTGAAGAGCATTGAGGACCCAAAATTCCAAAAAGTTGTGCCAAATTCGGCTAAGGCAATCTATGCCTGGGATAAGAAAACCCTTAGTATTTCAAAAAAATCATACTTTTGTAAACAGGAAATTAACTTCCCCGTCTTGTATTAACCTTGACGTCCGGAACTTTTATTGAATCAGATTTATATTTTTTTTAATTTAGAGAAGATGGATGAATGTCACATGTAACCTACATGTGTTGTAGCATGTTCGACTATGTTATCTGTATACAGTATAATCGTCTGAATTGAACCGTTGTGTCCTATTCCCAATTATGATGTTTGACTGAGTGTGGATTTGCGTGGCTGTTGATGCATGCATGCTTTCTCCTTTGAAGCACCCGGTCTTGCTCCTTTTGTTTCAGAGTTCATATGAACCTCTAAATGTGTGTGTGTTACCTTGAGTTCCTCTTTCTTAATAGGTTTACGAACATCAGTAAACAGCGGTCACCTTAAATTACCTTTGTCAATTCTTTTGACTCTTTTTGTATCTTTTCGACAAAAGACAACTTCCACGAGAGCAGGCTTCTATAATTAACTTAGCTTACTACTGTCCAATGGTGTAATGCCACAGGTATTTTGGGGAAGGAGATCGGAATAGATTCAGCCGACTTTAGTATAAAAAAAATCCAGATTATAATTTTGTTTCACAGCTTGTTTTTATGTTATGCTTTTGCACTACTTTCAAAAGTTAATCAGTCCAAATATCTTTATATTTCTATTACTAGATAGATTTATCTGCCTAAAATAATTTACTATATGCTTTTCCGTAAAATAAATGTAAACAGTATTTCATATTTATAGCGTACCAATTTAACACAAACCATACTTTTGTTGGAAGCTTATGATGTCTTTACATAACTCTACTGGATGCATGCTGGTATATGGTATGAATACACTCATTGTTGAAGACCGTGCAGTGACCTATAGTTATTTTCATCCTCGTCCCTTGACTTCTGCTGGATAGTTCTCATTGCAATTATTTCATTTATGATTCCATATTTTCATATCACTTGATAGATTTCTCAGAAATGTTACGATTTTTAAAGTTTACTATCAGTAAAAGTTGATTATAAAACTATTCCTTTTCAATAAATATTATTCTTTTTGTTATCTTCAATCATCTTTTCAGGTATTCCGTTTTATAATCTGATAATCTTCCCATCCTTTTTGTAAAGGAGAAGGTCCGGTAAGGGCCGATTTTGGCCTGAAATTTCAGGTTCATCTGATGAAAGATTTTGATCACTTTTTAAACACTTATGTGTCTACTTCATTCGATTCAATTAGTTAATGTGACAGATTTGAACTGATTTTATCATTAAAGACGCTCAGATTCAAGCTTAAATATGAAAAATCTATCAAATATGCCATAATATGTCACTTTTCAGATGGTTTTTGTCAAAAATGAAAGTGGCCGCAACCGTGTTCACTCTCAACCTTTATATATGTTATGTATTATCATCAAATACATCTCGCATTTAAATATTAAGAATGAACACAAATGCGGCCACTTCCATTTAAGACGGAAACCGTCTAAAATTTAACTCAAATGCTAAAATTGTGAAGATTTCAGTAATTTAGCATGACTTAATGATGCTAATATCCGATATATATGCATTGTATTGTCAAAAACTGCCCATATTTATGTAGCAGAAGTATTCTACTTTCCAATAAATAGCTAAAAGTTTACATTTTAACAATTTTGTAAAACTGCTATATTTTGGGGCCAAAAAGGGGTCTTACTGGACCTACTCCTTTAGTACTAATTTATTGCTGTAACTCCGACAAGGGGAATATATTCATGGTAATCAGTGTAACCGTCTATAAATCTTAAAAACGATGAAGGAATTCATTTAAAATTTTGATGACTTAACGTTAAACTCATCATCAGTCACTAGTCACGATATAACATCACTTAAATATCGTTCTCCTCGATTCATGTAATTTATGTTGCTTTATGAATTAAAATCCGTATAAAACTGCAAATAATTCATATTCATTGAGATCTTTTAGAGGTTCAAAGATCAACAATTTGAACCAGTACGAATATTGTATCATTTAAAGATCATAATGATATCGTTTGTACTAATTCATACGGATAGGATATCTTACGGAAAACCTAACGTACTTACCTAATGCACTATAAAACTTTTATCTTCAAATGGGTTTACAAATAACAAAAAAAAAAACGATGTTTAATGATATGTATTAGAAACAAGATAAATGTTTGCATAACATGACAATACACTATGAGAACATCAAATCTATTCATTTGACTTTCTTCGAAGTTAGAACTATCGTTATTCTGTCAACCAATAACATCTGGATCTGGAATAAAAAAAAAAGATGATTTCACGGAGATATAAAAATTTGTAATGACGTGGAGTTAGAGAAGAGATATTTATAAATCCATAAATGTAGGATGAGATCTCATATGATATGTAACTCATCAACGTATTTTAACAGAAGTAACACAATGATTGGAGAAGGAACTTTTCAACCGTCCTTACCATCTATGATGAGTTTTGGATTTTAGTTGGGTTCTACTTATATGTGTAGTGTTTTGTGGACTGTTGTTTGTCTTGTCGTAATTTTTCTCTTTTGCCATATGGTGGTTGTTTTTACCGGACCATTTTTTTTCATGTAACACTTGATATAATCACACTTTTTTTGTCCCAAGAACATTCAGCTGAAAGCTGATCTCTTTCATTCAATTGGTGAAATCTTATCAATTTAATTGTATTAAGAAGAGTAGCACAAAACTGAAGAATCAACACAAACATTAAGATTTTTAATGAAAAAATAAGTCTGTTATTCCAAATTTATGAGTAAAAAAAAACTTACACTATTTAAAGAAAAAATATATACAGCCAAATACATAAGAATTTGTATAGTCACTTTAATTATCCGTCATTTGCCTCAAACACGAGGTTGTATATCATTAAAACTGGAGTGAAAACGGACAGAATTGCGTGAAAAGTAAGCATGTATTTCGTGTAAACCTTATCATACAATAACATTAAAAGATAGTGTACAAATATTTGTTTCTGTAGACTTACTATACTTTTGCATGAATTACAAGCAAGGTGAGCTCACACGTCTCTATGGATATAAAGCATGTTTTCTGAAGAACATAAAAAAACAAAATCTTACTGTGTCTAACAATAACGTTTGCTGATATATTATCTGTGCCAAACTCGTTTGTCGCTGTACAAGCCAATACTCCTGATTCCTGTATATTAACTAGTTGTATAACTGTATCATTGTTAAACTTGACATGCCGTGGTAATACCGATGAGTGGTGAACAAACTGAAACAATTAATCTTAGTCGAATATTTCAAATAATTACTACACAATCAAAAGCACTGACCTCCTTTTGATTTTGGTTTGTCCTATACACAATAAAACGTTTGATCAACTTTCTTTTTCGACAATATGTAGTATACGGTAATGTTGTCATTATTTAAGTGTCTACCTCATGCACGACTTGTTGGTTATATTTCATTTTTACCTCCTTTTTTTAATTAAAGGATTACTTATTAGAACTTTTGTTTCACATATTGTTAGCGTCACAATGAAATCAGAGATTTAAGCAATAACATGAATAAGAAGTGAGAACTTACGAAAGGCCAATCAAATATCATATGTCAAATGAAAATTGACAATACCTTGGCCGAAAAGAAAACAAACCCCACAAAACAACGTATGTGCGTATCAAAGTGATGAATATTAGTAGCAAGCACTTGTATATTTTGCATATTTACATAATAAATTAAAGTATTCAAAGTGAAGTTTCGATGATGTTGCACGATACAATGTCATTATCATTTCGTGTTTACATCGTGAAAGCAAAAAATGTTGTTGAAAGGATAACCCAACCGTGCTTGCTCATATCAGGGTGACCCAACCCCCTCCCTTCTTTAATTCATAAAAAAGTCCTTACGGCAAATCTTTTGTCCACACTAGATACAAATGATAGGCAATTGCCTAAGGTTGCTTGGACCCAAAGACCCAGGTGGGTAAAGTTACGGAACTTTTTTAATTGAGGTCCAAAAGCCTAAATCAACTATAAAGTTGGAAACCATTGAATATCAAAATGGACTAAATATCAATAAAAGGTGTGCGAAATCCGACTTGGATATCAAAACATGGGAGAAGTCTTTCAAAAAAAATTAAATAACAAAAATACCGAAATCCGAGAAAAATTCAAAACGGAAAGTCCATAAACAAATGGCAAAATCAAAATCTCACACACATTTTATTCTGCAGAAAATGGTGGATTTAACTTGGTTTTATAGCTAGCTAAACCTCTCACTTGTATGACAGTCGCATCAAATTCCATTATATTGACAACAATGTGTGAACAAAACAAACAGACTTAATAGGTAAAAATGTCAAAAATGGGGGTACAGCAGTCAACATTGTGTTATAATTTTAATCACTTTAAAAACAAACAAAGAAAAACAAAAAGGCATATAGACAAAGCACATAAGCAAAAACGAAAGACAAGAATGCAAAAATTTACCCTAGCACAATAACACAATGACGGGATGTTTAAGTACCGAGCCACGTCAAATGGATATTAGAAAAAAATAGACTAAACAGTAAAAGTAATAATTTACAAAGACAAATAAAAGAACACTATAACACGTAATTAAGATGATAAACAACGTCAGTATCTAGAATATATACTTCAAGACAATCGTGTATTATCTGTGAAGTTGATACGGAATATTTATCTACAAGGTCTTGGTATCTTCCGATGAATTTAAAAAAAAAGGACGAGACGTTCTTTGACATAACCCTGGTTCATCAACTTTCTGTTCAGACACTGGTGACGTTTTAAAAAGTCTGAGTAGCAGCTGCAAACTGTTGAATACCGAATGAGTTGGGAAATGTATATCCCATATGCAGGTGAAGTTGGTTTATTGCTACTAAGGTGGGAAAAATTGATAATTTCAAAATTAAAATCGTCTTGTTTGTCATAGATTCTGGTACTGATTTATTCTGTTTCTTTTTTTTCTATATTTAGAGAAATCTGTGAAAATTTTAATTACATGAATGAAAACACGACATTCTCTTTTTAATGTTTTAAATTGGTCTTTTTCAAGATTACAATGTACCATTTCTTGAAGGTTAAATCAGAATTTTAACTACACAATGGAGCATATCGTGGTTACATGCCATAATTTAATTTGTTGGCATAGTTAGAGTGCACAGATTGATATTTGAAATTCTCACATATCTTGTCTTCCTACATTCTCCATTGAAAATGTTGTTTTTAATATCGGAGCAGATCTGAATCTATATTTTACCTATCGTTAAGCGTTTATTTCTTACCTTGCTTTTAAAAATTTATAAAAATACAACGTATTCCAGGCAAATAATTCTATCTCAGTTCATTCTTTTATTTTCATTTAAGTTTATTTAATATTTATTATCTATGTACAACATTGCCTATGAATCATGTACATGTAAGGTATGATGTTAAATGGTATTTGAAGTTAACAGATACAGATACAGCATCAGTATCGTCTATTTGTCTATCTCTAGCTATATCAATTATTAACTTACGGAAGTAAATGACCATGATATTTCGGGAGAGGGATGTCCAGTTGCTATGCACGTGAAATTATGGGATTCACCAGCCTGGCAAATCTTCGTAAATGGCGGAGATACTATCTTTGGTGTATCTAAGATACAAAAATACAATTATATAATATTTATATACTAGTATGATAATACGATAAAGAGTGATGCCATAATCTTCAAACTGATTTTAAAGTTATTTTTGTACTTAAACATTTGACTAATTCTACGTTCCGTTATGTATCCAAACAAACAATTTCTGCGGTTTTAAAGGAATGTTGAGATTGAAATATGTCGCCATTACAAACAAACCCAACATTATTTCAGCTGAATTATTGTTATATCAATTTAGTCACGATATGATTTCACAAAATACACATTTAGAAATGATCAGTAAAGCTCTACATCGCTCTAAGTCTAAAGAAGTGGTGAGAAAATTAAAATGACAAATTACCGAAATTGACTTTGAGCTTTATATTTGCTTGGCTTATTCCAACATCATTTGCTGCAATACATGTATATATTCCAGCCGTTTCATTTGTCGCTCTAAGTAAAAGCAGTGTTGAACTTGTTGACGGTAAGGTTTTCTACAAAATATGAATTTCATACCAAGAAAAAATTTCGTACAAAAATAAAGTTACAACAAATAACATATGATCAAGATAGTCTGAAATTTTACAGACACACACATGACACAAAGCAGTTGAGATATATACACTGTCTTTCTCTTTTTCGTAGTTTGTAGACACATAATTAACAGAAAGTTATACACAGTACAGCCTTGAACAGGATGACCACACACTTAAAAAGAGAAATAAAATACAGCATATGACTTGGAAAGCAGGGTAAAAATTTACTCGCAAATATATGTGTCTACAACTGTTATGTGTGAATACATATGTGTGCAATGTTCCTGTTATAACATTAAGTGATAGACAACATCACAAATACCAATATGTTCTGGAAAGGGAAACATCAGTGCAAGACAGTATACATTTATTTCAAACAAGATTCAAGATGTTTTTGAAAATAAAAATTGTTTCATTTTTCGCGATTTTCAAACTTGATTTTAGTTAAAAATACTGACATTGGATTTTTCAATTTTAAATTGTTTTGAAAAATTTGAGGTTTGAAAAGTGAATACAATCTTTGGGGGTTTTTTTTTAGCAACAATATTGGAAAAAGTTAAACATAAATACTTGCAGAATTTTTTTTTCAATTTGCAACAAAAATGAAATCAAAGGTATTTTTTTCTCTTTTAAATAATTTTATCATTTTTCATCCCTAGCTTAAATAGTATTCTATTCAGTACTGATGTTGATTATCGCTGAAGGCTTTACAATGACCTGTTTGCGTTAACATCCTTACGATTTGAAGATACATATCAACTAAATCGAGTTTCGGACATCGATAATTTAACCTTTATCTCCTATAAGATAAAAAAAAGAATAAAGAGAGGTATCATAATTATAAAATAGAGATAAGATAACTTGTAGCGATTGCAATGTTATTGTCCCCTTAAAAGTATAAATGTTATTTAATCTTTCTTACATTATTAACTTTCCATTTTATTCGAGGTGTTGGAATACCAATAACATTGCAAACTAATTTTGCGTCAGCATAATAATTAACCTATACCTCGGAGGGTGCTGTAATTCGAGGTGCAACCTGAATTTGGTGTTTTACTGCAAAACATATATTGTATTGTTTTATTTCAAAACTTGACAAATCAATGTTTATTCCTCTATGTGCATATTTGATGAATTAAACATTCCTACAATACATTTCATATTAACAACGTTTTAACATTATTTCAAACGATTATCTGCCGAAAATAATTTTCTAGTATGTGCTTTTCCGTAAAAAAAAATGCTAACGATATTTCGGTTTGATAAAGTTATGGTATATCAATTTAACACTAGTAGTACTTTTGTTGGAAGCTTATGACGACTTTGCATAAATTTTCAGCTTCCAAAGCCCTTACACTTGATACTGAAAGTGAAATCAGTTTCATAAGTTGGACTTAGTTACTGGTTAACACTAAATTATTGAAAGTTGACCGATAAATAGTGTTAAATGATAATTCATGAAAAGAAAAACTGTATTGTTAACTGTTGTAAAAAAAAAAACTGATCGTAGTTTAATGCTTTTTTTATCTATTTTAGAGTTTGAATTGTATAATTTCTAGAAAACCTAAATTGATAGAATGAAATTAAAAAAGGTTATCAATATAACATCAAATGTATAAAAACAATAAAAAAAAATTTGAATTTAATGTATTATTTATTTACTTCTGTCGGTTTTTTATGAATGCAATTATGTTTCTGTTTAAAATACAGCTAACATTTATTCTTGGTACATAAGACGACTACAGTCGACCAATGCTACAATGTTTAATATGATACAATGTATATTCCCGTGATTTTATTGGTAAAACAAATCCATAGCAATCAATACATTTAGAACAAAATTTCAGCTAGAATGTGTTAACATTATTCCTACAATATATTTATGCATATGCCCGAAAGGCAACACCAAATAATACAACAATTTACTTACCATTGACATTTACATGAACTATTTTTATATCGGTACCCGCTCTGTTTGTGGCTGTGCACATATAATACCCAGAGTCGGCAATTGTAACATTTTTTATAACTAAATAATGGTCAACCTGTTTAACATTTGACTGTAACTTTGCCTGAAATAAATTTCGCATTTTAAAAAACCATGAACAATTTATTTAACATATTTTCTTGACTTTTCAACTCGTCTATTGTAAATCTAAATAATGCACAAATATGTCAATGTTTAAAAATGTTTTTTTGCGTATATCAAGCACTTCTTACTGCAAGCATATTTCTGTTTTCATCATCAAATAATTTTTAGTATCACCAACTAATAAGTGTCGACATTTATCTATTGATACCTATTGACACATTCTATTGCTTCACTTGCTTTTCGGTTTTTAATAATGTCGAACAATAACGAATTCCAATTTTACTCGCTTTAAACACATATTAATAGCATATTGCAGGTGAAATACTATATGCTTACCCTTCCCCAACAGAAAGTTGAGAACGGTTTTAGTTTTGTGTTTTCCTCTCCCTATACCTCAAGCTATTTCTTTCGTCTACACGTCTATCTTGTTACTGTTGTATATCTTTGTTCGTGTATTAGCTTTTGATTTTGGATTTTGGAAACCTTCCCCTTCTATCACATCGTTTACAAACTTGATTTGGTACCTTCCCAATCAGATACTTAGACAGAAAGTATAAAAAAATATTAACTATGCATTCTATATACTGTAGAAGGTACAATTGTTCATAACCATTTAACTGTAGACCAAAAGGATTTAAACAGTTTTTGAGTATATGCATCAATCTAACCATTTCCATTTTGTTTAGACGACAATGTACTAACTTCAACGGATTCCCATTTAACTTTTGGAAGGGGAATTCCCTCTGCAAAACAAGGTAAGACAAAACGACCTGTTCCTTCTTGGATACTTTGTTCTCCTGATAAAATAATACTTGGAGGTATCACTATTTCATGTCCTAAAAATAAAATATATATCGTCTATAAAATACAAAAAGATCAAACATCATTTTAGGGTGTCCATTCGTCACTGTTTGTAACTTATTTTACTTGGGAAATAATCAACGCTGCTATTGACTGGTGTCCCTCAAAACTTTCATCCTTCACCTCAAAATTCATATCATATACATGGGAGATTTTTGTTTCTTCAGACAATTTATTTTGCTAATTAAACCTTGTCAATTTTATTTCAAGATGAATCCTCTTACGAGACAAACATCAATCTTAATAAAACGTTTTTGAAAACACAAATAATTGTCTCAACGTTGATTAAGGTAATAGTTACAAAATTAGCGTGTTTTAAAAATAACAATAAAATTTCACCACTGAAATATATGACATTATATTTCTGGTTACTGAAATTCAATTATTTTATATTAAACACATTATAAATCATTTAATGTCAACGAATTAAATGATAACAAGTGAACAACTGTCACTTTTAAATTATACACTTCTTGTTTCGAAAATATATTTTTAAATTTTTTGAGAATTTTGTTTAGTGTGAGCTTTCTGAAAGCTTTCTTGATAAATTTTGTTTAAAGACTTAAAGACAACACATATGACGCACATACATTTAGCATTACCGACGTCTCTTCGTTTGCAATGTGCATCTAAAGGTAAGATACTACAAAATGAACTATGAAGAAGTAACATCAATGTGTGTCAATAGATCAAATTTTGACCCATCCACATAATCAATTTTCCATGTTCAGTGCACCGTGAAATCTGGATCAAAATTCTAAATGTGCATGTTGATGTAACCACAAGCTATATAAAACCAAAGCTTAGTCCTTACTTAACGCAAACTTTTTACATGTTACAGACTGACGGTCACATAGTTTGGTTACATAGCAGCGAAGATGACTTTTTTTCAAGCCTTTAGATCTACGCTGCAGAAAATTATACCCGCGTCCTTTCGCAATCCAGGCGACCGCGTTTTAACTGCAGCACTGAGTCATGATATACATAGAGTTTTTATGTATTTCCTTTTAATAAAATGATTGGAATGATAATGTCCATGCATGTGTTGTATACCTAGTACGACGCAGCTAACACAGAAACCATCAAATAATAAATGATTGTACACATCGATCTAACCGCCTTTGGATACACCAAAGTGCAGAAACGATACAAAAGACTGGTCCTTTGTTTAAATACATGTACTTACTCATTTCACAGTGTACTCCTGTGTCGCCATTCAGACAGAGGCATCTGTATCCGTTCAACAAATTTATACAAGTTCCTCTATTCTGACATGGGCCACTTGTACATTCATCGACGTCTAAATAAAAATGGCTCGAGGATCAAAATATGTTACACCATTGTCCCAGGTTAGGGGAAGGTTGGGCGCCGCTAACATGTTTAACCCCGCAACATTCTGTATGTGCCTGTCCCAAGTCAGGAGCCTGTACTTCAGTGGTTGTCGTTTGTTGCTGTGTTACATATTTGTGTTTCGTTCATTATTTTGTACATAAATTAGGCCGTTAGTTTTCTCGTTTGAATTGTTTTACATTTATCATTTCTAGGCCTTTTATAGCTTACTATACGGTATGGGCTTTGCTCATTGTTGAAGGCCGTTCGGTGACCTATAGTTGTTAATTTCTGTGTAATTTGGTCTCTTGTGAAAAGTTGTCTCATTGGCAATCATGCCACATCTTCTTTTCTATATTTGATTTTATTTCATTAACTAAAAACAACTTATTAATCCGTTTATATTGTCTTCTGTCGCAAAAATACTAGCCATGTAATGAATGAATGAATATACCTTTGAAAACACTTTGAGATTTAAATATGAGAATAGCGCGTTATAATTATAGATTATTACATGTTCTTTTCCATATTGGCCATGGTATCATCCCGAGACTCTCATATTAGCCCAAGGCGCTAGCCGAGGACTCATATGGATCGAGGGATGATACCAGGGCAAATATTGAAAAGGACATGTTATAATTTATTTATCTCAAACTATACAAATGTTTAAAAAAAAAGTAGAAAAAAAAAGAAAAAAAGAAATCATACATGTGTTGTGCCCTATTGAAGTAACTTCATTACTGCGAAGCTCCCCAACCGTTCAAAACTATAGTCCTTGAATATTATAATGTCAGTGTTAGATATTCTTTTAGTGTCAGCGTTCTTTATTTCTAGAACAAATTCCACTATCGTTTCCATCCACGTTCCCCGTACGTCATTGTTGTTGGGAACGCCTATGACGTCACAACAAGGCACCATAACTGGTTATTTGCCCCGGGCAGGAATATGAGCAGGGCAAATCTGTGGTTATTGCATATAGCACAACCAACTGTTTTCGTAACAAATATGTGATAATTTATACGTATGTTGCATTGGACATTTTGGATGTTGGGATACTTGAAAAGGGAATTCAGAGTGTTCATTGAAAAAGGTATTGGTCACGAGTTTGAGTTGTTTAAGTCGGAAGTCTTTCATCTGATTTCGTTTTTAACAATTGCTATTTTCGACATGAATTATCCGTTTATATCAGACAAAGTGAACAAAGGGTAGCAAATCAATGTGGTACAACTGATAGTGTCTACTTTAATAGAAAAGAAAGGATATGGCCCACAAAATCAGTATGTGCACAGCAAAAATACAAAGGGTAAAGGAATAGCGCTTTTATTGCTGTTCTTCTTCTCAAAGTCACAATGAGGCCTTCATCACGGAGCTTACAAACTATACTATTATGGTGACAAATAAGTTCTAAGCATCCACTTTTCTCATAACTGTATACTTTTCAATACGATAAGGGTGTTCTTTCATTTGCTAGAATATTGAATAAGTAAATTAAGTGGATTTTTCTCCCTTATAAAGATCTGATTCCTTGTCCAGATTTACTGTTACAGTATTTCCTTTATTGTCTTATAAGTTCTTCAACGTGTGTAATAGGTTTTACATTTTCAAATATTTCGGATACCTGAAAAGACATTCAATGTTGAAATGCGCATCTGGTGCAGACAAATTGGTACCACAAAGGTTATAAAACCGTATACTCACCACCGATGCAATTTTCCCCGGTAAATCCAGGAGCACATGAACATGTATAATTATTGAACTTATTATGACAAGTACCACCATATTGACAAGGATTGTTTGCACACTCATTTACATCTATTAAAATTATATTGATTGTTAATGATTGAATAAAATTAAACGCTTGTCTACAAAAAGTACTGAAATAAATAAGCACACACTCCTCATTCCCCCAAAACACACTCGTAAACATATGAAGATATTTTGAATGAAAGTAATCGTGTTTCACTAGGTGTACTCGTTTGAGAGCTGATAAGAATATGGCAATATATTTTTCCGGATGCAAATATACATATATCAATAAATTGCACACATCTGATTTTTATTTTAAAAGGTCTCGTGATGTAATTGCACAATATTAACAAATTTGAAACCCGTGTACATCTCGTTTTTTATTGTCTAGATGTTTTACTTGATTGATGTATTTTGATATTTGTGTCTTTCTATTCAAATTCAAAGATTGCATAACTTAAATCAATTATTTGTTAGCAAAGGATTGGATAAAGGCTCAGTCCCATAAGATGGATAACATTATAATTGGTGTTCATCATCAACAAAACTGTACAAGCATTGCCAAGTGTCATCTGCAAATATTGTGATCGTGTTTGAAACAACCTCGAATATATCATTGGCAATTAAAAGAAATATGAAAGGACATAAAATAGATCGTAGAGCAAACCCAACATTAACTGTATTTCGGATAGAAAATAGCCATTTACGCCCACCTTTTGTTGCCCATGTAGTGATGTCTTTCTTTTTGAAACCTGACTGAGGACCGGTCAAACTTCTATTATAATGTATAAAATGTGTCGGTATTTAAAAATAATAATTTCCTAGATCTTACTAAAACAATCAAATGTATTTGATGACTGGATATGATTTATGACATTATCTTATTCAGCAATGCCCTTGATAATGTCAGAATTATAAGCTGTTTCCGGTCACTATACGTTTCCCTACTTTCTTCTTTTATTGAACAACAGATTTGGAAATCATCGATTGGGAAATTCCAGCAAGAAATACTAGTATTTGTCGATGTTAAAAAGGAAAAGTGCTAGTTTATTAGTATTAAGAATTTGGAAGTGACCGAACACTGCCTGCTCAGAAACCACTGTGTTAGACAGCTCACAGGGTTCCAATGACACAAAAAAAAACAGAAGAAAGTCTGGATCTGTATAAAATGTTGACACAGAACAACAAAAAAACATTAAAGATGTAGCTTTCTCGTAAGAATGTATTACAATTTCCACATCGATTTGTTGATTGATTGTCTATCTCACTGAATATACCCTGCTTCATCTTCCTTCCGTGTTTATTTGTTTCTGGTTTTACCTAGAACATGTAGAAGAAATAGATAATTTGAAAATAACTGTCTGATTTAGCATTGACGAAATTCTGTTTCGAATTTCTCCTCTCACATGAAACAATAAGTATCTTTGCTATATATATTATAATGAACAAGTTACGTACGGTGACCTATTGTTGTTAATTTCTGTGTCATCTGGTTTCATGTGGAGATTTGTCTTATTGGCAATCATACCACATCTTCTTATTTTTATAGATAGTCAGTTTCATTTAGTTCATCATATTAGACCGATTGTCCAGTATTTTTGAATATTATTTACATACCGTTTTCACAATGTATGCCAGTTAATCCTGGTCCGCAAGAACACGTGTAACCTTCAACTACATCAATACAAGTACTTTTATGTTGACAAGGGTTACTTGCACACTCATCTATATCTACAAATGCACATTGAGAAAAATGTGATTGGGTTTTTTTCGCCTTATTTTCGTATCAAATGACGTTATATTAATCTTTGTTGCCATTTGAATACCCACATAATGGAGATAAAAATGTGCGATGTGAATCCTGGTAAGCCTTTTACATATGTAGATAGATCTACCTCTTGTTAAGTCGTCTCTGTTTTTATCTTAGTGTGTGTTTCTACTAAAAATTAAATGAAAATCAAGGGGGCAATTAACAACTCTAAGTCGAGTAAAAATATGAAAACAAAAACATGACAGGAATTAAAAAGACAAAAAGAAAAATAATAACTACAACACAAACTTAGAATGAACTTGAAGTGTCAACAGTTCCTGTTTGTCAAAAAAATATAAGCTGATGGTTTGGTTTGGTTTTTTCTTTCTTTGTGGTCTTTGTTACATGTATTCACAAATTGTCATGACTGATTTGTGTTTTATGGAGAGACACTTCTAAGATCGCTGTCTCGTTATTATATATACTCATAAAAATTCCTCATATCTGCTTTGATGAAACATTGAGAAGCATGAGAAACATAAGAGGAAATTGTACTGTAAAACAAGTTGTATTGCTTGTCAGTAAAAACGTCCGAAATTAAACAAGCATTAAATAAAAGGTTGTTTACTTAATATTGCAAATAATAATAATAAAATGTATGCACGAAAAAGGTGCGTTTATTTTTATAGATGCATATACATTAGACACAAAAAATTCACAATATAAGTGTACACTACACATAGAGAATGTAATGCATTAGCAAATTATTAAGGCATCGTGATACGTATTTTCAAAAAATGCGGCATGAACAGTTTCATTGTGATGTTTATAGTATTGAACAACACATCAAGAATGTATGAACAAATGAAGGTTTATTATGGTGAATTATGATTTAATTTGAAAATTTATTTCGATGTAATAACTAAATATTGAAGTCAGTAAATGTTTGAACATAATTTGAGTTTACTATACGGTCATTATCTCATATTATTTTGTTCTAGAAATTTAAACGGTTGCTACAGAAAATTACAAAAAGGGATTTCCATTCCATCACCTCTGTTTTGAACATTTGAATATACTTACTACTGCTACACAGCGCTCCTGTGTATCCCGCTGCACATGTACATTTGAATCCATGCACCTGTTTCACACAGGTTGAGGCCTGATGTCATGGAGAACTTTCACAACTCCCTATTTAAAAAATATTATCTTTATTAAAAAACCTTATAATTTCATAAATTTACCCTGAAAATGTTAATAAAAATGTTCGTACAATCTATTAATCTGGAGCGTCCACTATAGAAACTGATGTAAATGTACTACCTGAAATAGTCTAACAATTTAATGATTTACTGTTAGATAGTACTCTTGGGAACATTAGTAGCTAATTCGCCTTGTTTTAGTTATCATTTATATAATATGTTAGGTCGAAAAACACAGAACTAAACAAAAAACTAAAATTAGCACCTAAGCAGTGATAATTTAATTGTTTACGGCTACAAATGTTATTAGTGTAAGTTCATAATAAGCGCTACCTTTCCAAAAGTATACAAAATTAAGAATACTATCAAGATACAATCTTTGTCAGGTATACGTGTATATAAAACAGCAACGAAATGACACAAGAAAATAAATCAACATAAAACGGTATTTATATGATCATCAATAATCTAAAAATGGTCATGCCTCGCAAATGTCAAGCTCTAAATTACCGAGAGTTAAGGAGTCTTTGATTATATTTAACAGCAACAGTTAACTATCTGTTAGCAACATCGAATTTCTTACAGAACATTTTTTTGAAGCCATTTGCCTTAGACAGATGAATAAAAACTGAGCAACTTAGTATTGATAATGCATCCACTTCTAAAGTACGAATGATGTGAAAGTTGCATTCGTGCATTTGTCTTTACACTACTTGTAAAAAAATCAATGATAAAGAAGGTAAATAAAGGCAACAGCAGTATACCGCTGTTCGAAATTCATAAATCGATTGAGAAAAAAAACAAATCCGGGAAAATGGACTAGAGATGGATGGTAACAATTGTATTGATTTTTCTTAAATGATATCATATATCTTACATAACAACTTGTTTAGGTAAAAGGTTGTGGTTCAACATATCATGGAGTATTGATTATAATTTAGAGAGGGTAAAGACAACATACCACACATCTGAACGTCACAATTTTCAAACCCATTATTCAGGGTTCCTATGTAGCACCAAGGTTCTCCAAAGCCGTTTGGATTTCTACAATAGGTATGGTTTTCATGATATGACACAAGCTGAGAATTCACTGTTTGCCAATTCAAACATGGATGATTTAAACTTGAAGTGTGTACTGTTCCAACATAAGACGACCCGTTGTTATTTGTATTGTAGCAATCAACATCTGAAATATAAATTTTGATATGTCAGTAGTTGTCGGTGTTTAATCCATTTAGGAATTAGTCGTTGATTCAAGATAGGTTATAATCACTGCAATGAATAAGGTTGTCATTAATGTTAGAGTTAGGCATAACTAAGGTTGCTATGGTTGGAGTAAGGATTATGTTAGGGTGAGTTTTAGGGTATATGTTAAGGTTACTTGTATGTTAGGGCTTGTGTAAGGTTGAGAGTATTGTTTAATTCCAAAAACATTTCAATAGAAGTACCAATGAAGACAATTTTCAAAGGTTTCACTAAGGTGTTAAATTGAAATAATTGTTATATTTCAGAATAGATATATTCGATGCATCAATAATAATTCATGGATCGTATATAAATTTACGGACTCTATGATCAACATCAACTCATGTCATTTATTTTTATACGTCTTTTGCAATTTTGAATTTTACAGACTTCACTCGTATAAAATATACAGTTTTCCTTGTGTTAATGTGTGGAGTTTAGTAATAGAAAATAATTATCCCAACAAACATGCTTTAAATAGCATTGAAACAAGTTTCTGGTAATTATAATGATACGAGATTATTAAATAAATGCATGCATATGTACTAAAATGTGTCCTTTTTGCATGTTGTTTTGCATTTATTACAAATCCGTAGCGTATAATCAACCAAACAAAATTCGTTCAGTGATTTTTGATCGAAGGCCATGACTGCTAATTAACAGTCGGTTTTCGGTGCCAAAATTAACGATCGCTATCATAACAAACAATCAACAGGAAATCATAGCTCAATGTGAAATTAAGAGAGATGATAGAGCGATATTTATTTATTTTTTTTCAAATTTTCCATGTGTTACCCTTTGTTAATTAAACTTTGCACCTCGCACTTGCGCTTTTCAGTTGTCGTATTTCTAACTGATATATCATGATTAATGTTAATGCATACGAGAAAGCCGTTGGCGAATTGCAGGAAGACAATAATTGCGGGAAGACAATAATCAAATGACAGAAATCTACTGTACTAATCCTTGTCTTCCCGTACGCTAAATTAATATAAATTTGGATGAAAATAAAAGGATTTGTTTTAAATATGTCAACTCGGTGAACATTAACTAATCGATTACTCGTTAGATTTACCGAGCGATACTCGAGTACTCGCTCGGGAAAAACATTTACAAAATTGAAACACAAAATTATACCCTGTTTACGTATTATGTGTCGTTGTCGTATGGACGTAAAAACCCTCAACATTATTACTTAGGACTAGAAAATAGTCCCAAAATTTTTATACCTTAATTAATAGCTCATTTACTACATGCACTAATTATGTAAACGGCAATAGTCTAATCAATTAAATAATAAACATCTATAGGATAATGTTTACTCAAACATTTAATGATCAACAAAGGGGTGATGATTAGAACTTACTGGTGCCTTTGACCATTCTCTGAGGTTCGACACAGGGTGCCAGGAATTTGTTCTATCTAGAAATATTATCTATTCAACTTTTTCTCGACTTTGTTACGTAACTAACAGTCCTGCTGATGCAAATATTTGCTCTGACGGTACAGAGGTGGTGGAATGACTCAGACACGATTAGCCAAAAGTGTAAGCCTTGGAGGAAAGTTGTTCTTGTTCATAGCTTACATCGGTTTGGGGAAATTTTAAATGACAACTAAAAGCAAACATTCGAAGCGTATTTTATTTTGATTAATTTCCCGGGAGACGCTCTTAATAAAAAAATGTTCCTTAAGAAAGCAACGACATTCTAACAGAAACCGATTAGTCGAGTTTCATTTTGGTATTCGATACTCGGTACTACCGAACGATACTCGAGTACTCGAGTACTCATTGGCATCCCTATTTTTTTTAATCGAAAGGATAAGTACAAGTGGTTGTAAATTTTTTCCGATAAATTTGAAGGATCAGAATGTCGAAATATTGCGGTGGATTAATTTTTTCGTATTTATTTTTGTGATTTTATTTTTAAAAGTAATTCAATTTTCCGAATTTCTGAATGGCTGGAATTTTTCTTCTTTTTTGTCTGAGCAAAATATTGTTATTTTTCCAATGTATAATAGCTTTAAATTTGAATATGAGGATATGTGGTATGATTGGTTTTTTGTCTTTTTGCGAGTTATATTAGATTTGTGTACTCGTTGAGGGTTTGAAACTTTCCTATATGCAATATTTGGTTTAGAACCTTATTGTCAAGAGTTACATAATTTTTTCGAAATGCGGATAGGAGGCAACAAATTGATTTCTTTATTTAGTATAATCATACGTCTACTGAAACTATCTGCGTTAGAAAGCATTAGTATATATTCCTCTCTAAGTTTGCTAATCTTAATATTCAACGTACCACAAACTGGAATGTTACAGAAATCAAATTGAAAGCCAGATCCTTTATAACACCACGGCTTCTTAAATCCATTAGGGTTCCTACAAAATGCATTGTTTTCATCGTAGGGTACGTATGGTGATGAAACGGTTCTCCAATTCATGCAAGTTTGATTATTAATTGCAGTGTTTACTGTTCCAATGTAGGTGGTGCCATTGTTGTCTTTGTTATAACAATCAACATCATTCTATAATATAATGGAAATGTAAAATTAAAATTATTTACTAAATTTACAACGTTTCTTTTACTTTTGTCTATTTCGTTGATGAACTGAAATGAGTAAATGATACATTTTGGTTGTAAATGTTCAGGCATTATGTACCTATATAAAAACTTAAATATTTACGAGTCAGGGTAGACCCTATTTGACTTATCTGGCTATTTCCAAAATGCACAACTTTAAAGAATATATAAAAAAGGAATAAATGGATGAAACACATTATATAGTACAGATGAATGAACAAATTATTATCCTGTAAAAATTTATCAGTAAACATTTGATTGCATGAGAACATTGACTTACTCCACCACTGTGAGGGTCTAACCATATGGGGTTCGTCTTGAAACCTCATTCAAAGAAATTCAATGTTCCAAATGAGTAAAGAGTAATACTCCACGACTTCGTACCTTATTTGGCCTTTAAACGCTTTTGATTCGATATCCACTTACGAGGGTTTTTTTGCAGACGAAATGCACATCAGGTGCACAAAATTAAACAGCTCGTACCTATCCTAATTTTTCTTAGACATAAGAAAATTAATGAAGATCTGCGCCATGATATGTCCTTAGTGGGTATTGAAATCCGTGCAAAAATTAATGGATATTTAGAAGGCCTTAAACAGAAGCAAATAAAATGGCTATGTGGAAAACATGCATGATGATCCAGATATTAAGCCTATAGATATTGTGTCAAATAAGCTAGGAAGAACAAAAATATAATTTTTGAAATCAAAAGCGACTATTCATTCACCAATCCAAACAACAGTCACATGACAGTGCCGGGTTTGTAAAAAATTGATTCAATAGTATTAGAGCTGGTGCATGAAATCAACAAAATCAAACAGTATGTTATATTTCCCAATTAGTACAGGTCGAGTAAAAATTCAGAATGGTTGGTATGGTTCAGATTACGTTCGAGTAGTATAAGTAAAATAAAGACAAATTCAGAATCGTCGAGTAAAAATCAGTAGTCGGATACAAAAAATGCCCGTGTAAGACTTTTGCTGGTTTATGGTGTTTCTTCCATCAAATTGAATCCTAAAAGGATTGGCCAAAAAATGAGTCTTCGTACAAAATATGGAAGGGCGGACGGACTGACATATGTGTACCATAAGTTCCGTCTTCGACGGTCGAATGAAATGTTTGTATATTGTGACATTGAAATTACCAATTAACACAGGCATATGTATCTGGTCTAGATTCTAAAAGCTGGGAATTATGAACCTATCCGAATAATGTCCTCATATCTGCATCCACTATTTAAACACCAAATGAAATAAAAATTCAGTAGACAACGAAAAACTCCATAATTTTAAATGTTTGAAATATCCTAAAGATATGGCATTAGCTACGATTTAGACAAATAACTAAATTACGATTCTTTTTGTTTTAAGCGGAATTTTGAAATAATGTTTCGTTATAAGCAGTCAATATTCAGCACAAATTTGTAAATTTATGCTAAACAATACATGTTGTATTATTGACTTGCAAGTCAATAATTTAAATTCAATTGAATTCGTATTCATGCGACTTTCAATTAATTTCCTTAATTGGAGATGGGTAACGCATGTACTATAGGCATAAGCATGAAGCTATTTAGCTATTTTAAACGGGCAAAAATGTCAACATTGAAAGTGATACAAGGGTGAACTATTTCATTGACTGATTTGATCCACAAAAATCAGTGTTATACAGGTAAAAACGATGATCCACATATGTTTCAATCTATAACATGAAAATAGACAGACCTATAAAATCATATTGCAACTGCGCGATATCTATTTATATCTATATTTATGTTTATATCAGGTTGAAGGGCATCTCCATGATTAATTAGATGACGTCTAGACTAAAACACGAAATATTTGGTCCATGCATTGTTAATTGTTTATTTTAGACTTTTTTGGGGGTTAGATATACGTTTGACTATGTTATAACTCAAGTATAAAAATTTAAGTCAAATTAGAAAACATGCATTTGACAACTAATGCCCCTTTAAACATAATGAAGGCAATAAATAACATTATATGTGAAACGTTACAATATCATTTACTTCCTTTTGACTGGAGACTGGTTCTCTTAATAATAAAAACTTATAAAAAACAGTGATAAATATTGAAAAATGCTACAAGCATAGTTGACATAGGTGTCAATTGTTTGTTTTTTTTCGATGTAGACAATATTCTGTGTTTTTTTTTTTTTTTTGCTTTTTTGCTTTCAAAAACTCTAGCATATTAAAAGCTAACACTTATAAAGCACATATGTACCTCACTAAAATAGTCTACAAAAAAAAAGAAATGAAAAACAGCCAAATCTGGTCAGTTCCGGTATCAAGAAAATCAGCCCTGGTGAGCTCTATATATCTTGCTATCACATATACATTTAGATAGTAAATTGCGCAGTAAAAATATAATCATGACATGCATATAGAGGCAATATATCAAAATATGAATTTTATTATCAGTATTTATCGAACTTCTAGGTTCGGTTCATCGATTCTTTTTATTTTTGTAATGATTTTTGTCTATCTCCTTGTTTATGTGTATCTTCTCTCTGGTCCTCCTTTCTTTCGGGTAATTGATTACGCACCTCTCATCACTGAGTATGTTTTTAAACACAAACAAGATTTTATGGTTAAGTAGTTGTCTACAATTTATCGATATTTCATACATTTACTTACCTATTTTACTCTCATGGTGTTCAATATATTCCCTTCAAACAGGAATAGACTCAGTAACTTTACAATAAACATTTCCTTGTTTATATGGTAATCTACCAATATCAATAATTGACAAGTTCAACAGTTATCTATGATATGTTGTTAGAAAAATAAAACACTCATTGACAAGGGATCTCTAATCTTATCTGAACAACGTATTCAATATTTTCATTTTGTAAAAAAACTAAAATAAATCATTTTGGCAATATGTATATTCATATTGTGTTTTGAACTCCAATTAGGGTAAAAGCTTCATCATGCATAGAAATTTGATTGGTCGTTTCTTGTTAAGCCTTCGTCGGCAATAGTGTTACAGACATATCCATGACAATCTTTGACCTTTGATCAAGTATAACTGTTCGTTTTCATGTTCATGGTGTTTCAGATTTCCAAACCTGTTGTTTCCCAGCTACATGATAAGGGAGCAACCATTTAACTTCAGGGGGGTTATAATTTTTTGTCTGAGTCAGAATTTAGTTTTTTTTTTGTTTTTCGACACTATCAATCATTTTTTTTTTCTTCAAAATTTAACACTTTAACATTGTTTAAGGTATGGGAAAATCTGGATTCAGAAATTATTTTTTTTTATCATCTGCTTGACCACAATATGTTTTTTCATCAAATTGAGGATCAGAATATTTTTTTTAGGAAAAAACCATAAAAGCTACCCCCTCCTTATCTCCTTGAAATTACATGGTCGTTCCTTAATGGGTTTTCCAGAAAAATGCTTATATCATTACCACTTGGTCAGCACTTATGCTGTAGACTTTTATTCCTTGGGGATATATAATGTCTCGAGTAAGCTCGATCGATGCATGTATTATGTGTGAGGTTTGAATTTATTTTTAATTGACACTTTGTAGTTTGTAAGTAAGTAAAGTTCGCCAGTGGTAAAGGTAGACACGTCATTTCAAAACCATCTCGTAAGAGTCGAACAAACATGTCTATCAAATCTTTGTTCATAATTATTTAAAAATGAAGCAAAAGGGAACAATCAAGAAGAAAAGTAAAACCAATATTTCACTGTTTTTATCTAATTTTTGTCGGTGAATCTCTAATAAGATGGTATCAGAAGTCCATTACTAGAGTCAAGTAATGCACTTCTGATGGTATCCAATATTTTCTGTATTGTTTAAGCATATGTTATAGGCCATATGTCTCTGGTTTATGTCTCTAGTTTGGCCAATCATGCAAATCATATGAATGCATGATAAAGATTTAAGGACGAATAACTTGTGTTTCGGGAATTAGCTCAGCAGATATGTTCGGGGCTATAAGTTTTGGAAGACTTTTCAGTGGAAAATGTTGGTTGGTTGATTGATTGTTATTATGTCAAGTTGTAATTATTGATAGCGAAATCAACATTTGATTAAATTCCCTCTTGGTATCATATTCCTATCGGAACATCGGGTACCAGTTCCGTCCCACCTCTTTAATCCTGTTCAAATGTTCTCAAATTATCTAAAGCTGGTATGATAAGGGTTTGAATATAGGGTATCAGTTTTGTCCAACAATTTTATCATTTTCAGATTCTTTTCTTCTCCCAAAACTATTCTTAGCCCCTTTTTGCTGATGGCTTTAATCCCCAAAAGAAAACCCTTTTCAAGGCGTTATTTTAAATTATGGAGTAGTTTATATTTTAAAACGTTAAGTTTTCATTTTCATTAAAGTTACAAACCTTACATACACACTTCAAATATACTCTACTGTGTCTTATATATAGTCCCGGTTCCGTCCCACCCCTAAAGAAAACATACTGATTTAACATAGAGGGTGGGACGAAACCGGGGTTATATATAAGACACCTAATATATAAATAATCCCGGTTTCGTCCCACCCTCTATGTTAAATGTAATAAATGTCCAAAGGGGTGGGACGAAACCGGGATTATAAATATGACACTTATCTTATCTATATATAAATGCAGCCATTTCACAAACGCCTTAATGGCCACAGGAGTGACCTCACAAAAAAACCGTATATTCCTGTCAGCCAACACTTCAGGTTACCAGATCACAATCTGAAAGATTTTGATCACATGAAGATCCTTGTGATCGAACAGGATTGTACATGGCAAAATAGGCAAAGAGAGAATCGGGAGAAGTTTTGGATAAAAACACTGGGTGTCCTCCATCCAGATGGAATCAAAAGAAAGAAAAAATTAAATTTACAGTCTAATGTTTATATTATGATATTCAGGATTTTGGATTAAAATCAATCGACCAAAACTTACCTGTATTATTACTGATCTATGTTTACACCTTATACATTATATATCAGTATTGTTAAAACTTTTAACACTGAGGAAGGCCATTTGTTGAGCCGAAATATTTGCAATTATTGTATAATTTATATCATCTGTTCAGTTTTTCCATCTTTGTGCGATGATATTCAACACTTTTTAGTGTTTTGTTTTCCATCTATTTATCGGTATTGTTACACAATCTTTTAGACTCATATAATTTTCCCTGTTTGTGTAGTATTGTCAATTTTGATGATCCAATACCTATTAAGTTTACTGGTTGGTAGATTCTTATAGACTCTATATATATATATATATATATATATAATCCCGGTTTCGTCTCACCCTCTATGTTAAATGTATTAAATTTCATTTGGGATGGGACGCAACCGGGATTATATATATGACACTTATCTTATCTATATATATATATATAATCCCGGTTTCGTCCCACTCTCTATGTTAAATGTATTAAATTTCATTTGGGATGGGACGCAACCGGGATTATATATATGACACTTATCTTATCTATATCTATATCTATAATCCCGGTTTCGTCCCACTCTCTCTGTTAACTGTATTAAATTTCATTTGGGGTGGGACGCAACCGGAATTATATACGACACTAATCTATGTATATATTTTCCCGGTTTCCTCCCACATCTGACAATCGTTGAATTTTTTTTTTATCCATCCTTTTATAATTTATACAACAGTTTTCCCCGGGGGGGGAGGGGGGGGGGGGTTACTGACTATCCTATCGGGTATAACTGTGCCGACAGCACTTGTCAAATCATACCCTGTTCTAACCAGAAATATTGAAAAACATACCCTCTTCTAGACACGCTCAGAAAATGTATACCCTGTTCTAGACCGTATAAAATAGATGCTATTCTAGACCCGGGTTCTAGACTGTATCTTAAACAGTTAAATAAGCGATCCTGTTCTAGACAAATACTTTGTTTAAAAAAAGAACCTGTTCTCACCAGCAGGGCATGAAAAAGCGACCCTGTTCTATCCAGCAGGACATGAAAAGGGACCCTGTTCTAACCAGCAGGGCATGGAAAAGCGAACCTGTTTTGCGGCACACTCGTACCACTAAAAATATAGGAAGTAACCCCCCGGGCAGTTTTCTAATTTCCATTTTTTATAATATGTATAATTTTGCTTTTTTTAAGGAATCCACAAGAAAAAAGAGCAAAAGGAGAAGCAACCCTAGGCCTTACACAAAGAACAATTTCATACCACTAGCATCATCTGAAAATATTATATTATATATAGCTGGGACTATTATACTATATTAGTATAATAGTCCCAGAGTATAGTAATATCAAAAAAAAAATTTAATATTTCACATTTACATAACATGTTGTATTTTAAAAAAGTTTCGTTCCACGTGGGACGAAACCATGATTATGCCGGACTGGCTAAATATTTATGTTAAAAAATGCATTTTTATATTTTGAATTTGGACCAAAGCGCATGCATCACTAAGAGAGTTAAAATTTCTGTGTATTGACCTTTTAATTTCATAATAACTGAGTTCAAATATATAAATATTCATGTTTTTTATTACTTTTTTGTCATACTAACCTGGGACTATTATACTAGTTCGTATAATAGTCCCTGTACTAACGTCATTTTTTTTAGGCAGTGGCTATTTGGCGGCTCCGGCAAAATAGCGATTTATATAGAGTTTTGCTATTTTGCCGGTCTTATTTCAGATTTTTAATCAGACTATATGAAATACAGTCTGATTACAAAAAATAAATACTGAAACCATTTATGCACAAATGATATATATGTGGCTAGATGTCAAAAACCTTATACTATAGTCTTCGCTTTGCCTCAAGTTCAGCCAGAGACATATATACATATGTCTCTGGTTCAGCATGTCCAGGATGGTTCATTCACTTAGAAAATCACACTGCCAATTTTTTAACCAATGACATGCAATGAATTACTTTAGTTTAGACAGAGACATATAGACAATATGTCTCTGGTTTCGATAATTTCTAAGTATCCTATAACATATTTTTGAATGAGATCTTCCGAGCATGTTATTATTGGTTTCCCTCCCCTTTACTAGTATTCCCCTGCATTTCGAGGCAATATGTCTAGATCATGTAACATGTTGACTTGGACCATTTATTCGCTTCTCAGATAAACATACAATGATGGCATTTCGCCCAACAGACGAAGAAGTGTTGGACGATGTTCCAAGCATATCAAAATCGTCAAGTACATGTAGCACTACCAGTGGCAGTGAAACAGATTTAATTTGTTCCGGAGATCATGGAGAATATTTGTCTTCGTTTCCAACTAAAACATCCTGTTGGAACATTCATTGTCTCGAATCCCTTGGAATCTTTTACAATACAACCTACCACCCATCCCCTTTAGATATCTTAAGCATTGTTAATGAAGAACTAGAAATTTTTGGACCCTTGACTGATGATCAAAAAATTTTGGTGGAAAAAATACAGAAATCTGTAATATTAAACACAAGCATGTTCGATGAGGACATACATTTTAAGACAAAACTTGTTCAGAAAAAGAAAAAAAATGCAGCCATGTTCTTACCTGATCTTGAACAGAATATGAAGAACTTGAGCAAGTAAATATTAAAATTCAAGCGACTGCATAGTCCAAATATGATGTCTTGAAAGGCTATTTTATTATATTGCTTTGACGCCTTACTGCGTCCAAGAAGGCAGCAAAGTAAAAAATGAAATAGCATATCAAGACGTCATAATTATTTGGACAAGCGACTGCATAGACAGAACTCCAAACCATTTACAATTGATGGGGTCGTACCATGATATTTAAAAAAAAAAGATTTCTGTTAGAAAGCACGCTGTATATTGTACACACTCAGCTGAACATGTAAGATTATATGTATCGTATAACATGTATAAAACAACCAAATTGAATTAAAGTTATAATTCCCTTTTTAATAGCAAAAATAACCTTGTTATTAAATTCTTTCATGCCATGCTCTATGCTGATTTTAACATTGGAAGGCATTATATTTGTCAATATCTTTATACCAAGCGTAAGCAAGGTGTAAAATGTTGACAGATATAATGCCTACCCATGTTAGAATTAGGTAAGAGCATAGTATGATAGACATGATAGAATTATTTTGATTCTAACATGAAAATTTTGAACTTTTTTTACTGCAAAGCGGACCTATAATACACGTTCAGAAGGCAGCGCATTTTGAATAAATGAACCAAAAAATGTTATAGAAAATCAACAATCTAACAATTAAAAAGTGAACAGATACATTAAAACTTACTTTTAAAATGATTTTATTTAATTTCCAAGCTAGCAACACCAAACCAAATATCCATTTTGATCTCCGGTGTTGTTCAAAATTCAACTGACGTTGCAATTTCAATTGTGACGTCAATCACATGCATCCCATGTTTTTATTGGAATTAGAAGATGGCTTTGTTTCCAAAGCGAAAGAAGAACGTCATTTATTAGAATTAAAATTTATTTTAAGAACTAGTTTACACAAAACTATGCAATTTGAACGATTTAAACAAAACTGTCAAATTCATTAGGTCTCAGTCACATCCTTTGGTTTTGTCCTTGAGAAAGTGCCCAGATTAATTTTCTTCAATGGAGATCCCAAATAAACAGTCAGGGATATAACTCTATATATATAGGGTTATTACAGAAAATAACTTGCATGTGTTATTACAGATACTTTCATGAGTTGTCTACTCTTTAATCCTTAAATTTTCTAAATCTGTAATAACATATGTTTGTTATTTGTAAAATAAATCATACATTATTTGATTTATAGTGGGCTCTAGGGAACTCTGGAAACTTTGCACAGAAACTAAATGCATAGCCTTGATAGATATAAACTAATTTTTGAATTAAATTAATACATTTTTCATTAACCATGGTAAATCAATGAGACGAGGCTTTTAAGGGATAAACTTAGCTGTAATAACAAGGCTTAGTAATTAAAGGCATGTAACTTGTTATATGAGACACTTGGGAATTACTGGGAAACTTGCGCAGAACCTCATTACATGCTCTGATTATTATTTCTTACAATAAATTAAAATTCATTGTAATTAAGCATGATGAATGTCTGAGCAAATACTTAGGAGTGATGTAGAAATGCTGTAATAACACCCTTCAGTTATTATAGGCATATTTTTTCTGTAATAACATAGGTGTACTATGCATGATTGGCAAACTATGAACTGTTATATCTTTCTATAGTTAAGTATACATAAAGACAATAGTAATATCAATAGAACTTGTATACATTTTAACAAAACTAATGATGTATGTTGTCCCTTTGAAACATGTAACATACATATTTTATCACAGTTCTTTGATTTTTTAGTCCACAATAACAAATGTATGTTATTTTTCTCTAACAACCCTATAGAGTTATATCCTTGACTGATAAACTGAAAAATACCATAACTAAAAAATGTAAAGCAGACTGCAAAACACTACTTAGAAAACCAAAGACTGCGTACACAATTTTAACACAGAAAACCAAAGACTGAGTACACAATTTAACACAGAAAACCAAAGACTGAGTACACAATTTTAACACAGAAAACCAAAGACTGAGAACACAATTTTAACACAGAAAACCAAAGACTGAGTACACAATTTTAACACAGAAAACCAAAGACTGAGTACACAATTTTAACACAGAAAACCAAAGACTGAGTACACAATTTTAACACGGAAAACCAAAGACTGAGTACACAATTTTAACACAGAAAACCAAAGACTGAGTACACAATTTTAACACAGAAAACCAAAGACTGAGTACACAATTTTAACCCCAGCATTTCAAAATTGATATCTACAGTAGTCTGCATTGCATACTGTTAAAGTATATTTGACAAATGGTATTTGGGACCAACAAAAAGAGGATGCAAGGGGTAAATATGTCAATATGTCCTGCTCTCTTAACTGTTCTTGTAAATACACCCCCAAACTTAGTATACGAACACATCATGGGATGGAGGTGTGTCATACACCGCCCAAGGTTGTTTAACTTTAAGTAAACCACGTCTGAATCATTTCCAAGCACATCCAGTTCATAACTACATGAACTATTGTAATATTGATCTTAGGTTGACCAAAGTTAGTTTGATATGTATATTACTGATTACAGTGATCCATGCCTTGGGACTGTGAAAAATTTCCTGCTCAAAGTGCAGCTTATGATTTCCTGCCAGGGTTCATATTTATATGGGATAAGACAGACTGGTGCTCCAGGAGACATGATTGTTGACATTTTGAAAGAGTTTTGTTTAATGTGTGATATTGTTCCTATGTAAGTGTTTGTACAATTAGAATATATATTATATAAAGATAAGATGTGTTATGACTGGCAATGAAACAATTCTCGTCCAGAGACCAAATCATGTAAAAGTTAACAAATACATCACTGTACAGCCTTCAACAATGATCAAAAGTAACCCATAATGCAAAGTAAGCTATTATGTCAACTTTAAAATTGTACCATAGAACTTTGAGGTTGGCTAAACTTGGTATTTCGATGCATTTTTGAATGAGACTTGTGTTACCATGGTTACATGCAAAAATCAAGTCACTTTAATGGTAAAGTTGACCTCTACATTTGGTTAATTTTGAATTGAATGGTCTAAACAATCAGAGTACAGACATGCATCATGTACATGTAAATAAAAGAGGGATGAAAGATACCAGAGGGACAGTCAAACTCATAGATCGAAAATAAACTGATAACGCCATGGCCAAAAATAAAAAGACAAAAAGACAAATAATAGTACAGATGACACAACATAGAAAACCAAAGACTAAGCAACACGAACCCCACCAAAAACTGGGGGTGCTCTCAGGTGCTCCGGAAGGGTAAGCAGATCCTGCTCCACATGTGGCACCCGTCATGTTGCTTAAATAAGTTTGATTTTGCATTTGACTCATTAAAAGTTTTCCTCTTTATTTTCAGACAAAAATATGACCTCAATTAGCCAATTAATGTTAGCAAAATATATTTGACATAAATTAAAAAATTGTAAAAGTTGACTTCTGCAGGTCAATAAGTTACCAAAATATACCAATTTTAAGGCCCATGTTCTAACACATAAAGGTCAAGCATCTAAATGAATAAAAAAAATGCAGACAATGTTTATTTATAATCAATTATATTCTTATGATAATCACCAAAAATGGAGATAAAAAAATTGTGTGAAAAAAAGCTTTATATCAGATCATAAAGATCACTCGAGTGCTTGTGAACTCTCAAAAAAGTTGTTTTTGTCGTAGGTAATGTGTTTTCATCCATTTTTACAAAACCATACTGATAAATACATGTACATATAGACCTAAACAAAATTTTCATTTTCTTCCTTAGACATTTCCAAAATTGATTTTTTAGCTCACCTGGCCCAAAAGAGCCAGGTGAGCTTTTCTCATCACTTAGCGTCCGTTGTCGTCGTCGGTTAACTTTTACAAAATTCTTCTCCTCTGAAACTACTGGGCCAAATAAAACCAAACTTGGCTTTAATCATCCTTAGAGTATTTAGTTAAAAAAATATATCCCATGACCCCGCCCATCAACCAAGATGGCTTCCATGGCTAAAAATAGAACATGGGGTAAAATGCAGTTTTTTGGCTTATATCTCTGAACCTAAAGCATTTAGAACAAATCTGAACAAGTAAAAATGTTCATTAGGTCAATATTTATCTGCCCTGAAATTTTCAGATGCATCAGACCACTCCTTGATGGGTTGCTGCCCCTGAATTGGTAATTTTAGGGAAATTTTGCAGTTTTTGGATATTATCGTGAATATTATAATAGATAGAGATAAAATGTAAATAGCAAAAGTGTTCAGCAAATTAAGATCTACAAATAAGTTATAATGCCAAAATTGTCAATTGACCCCCATAAGGAGTTATTGCCCTTTAAAGTCAATTTTTCACAATTTTTCGTAAATTTTTGTAATCTTTTTCAAAAATCTTCTCTGAATTACTGGGCTTAATCATCCTTAGGGTATCTAGTTTTGAAAATGTATCGGATGAACCTGCCCATCAACCAAGATGGCCACCATGGCTAAAAATAGAACATATGGGATAAAATGCAGTTTGGCTTATATCTCTGAAACTAAAGCTTTAAGAGCAATCTGACAGGAGTAAAAATGTTCATCAGGTCTAGATCTATCTACCCTGAAATTTTCAGATGCATCAGACAACCTGTTGTTGGGTTGCTGCCCCTGAATTGGTAATTTTACGGAAATTTTGCAGTTTTTGGTTATTAAAGTGAATATTATAATAGATAGAGATAAACTGTAAACAGCAAAATTGTTCAGCAGAGGAAGCTCTACAAATAAGTCAAACATGATCGAAATTGTCAAATGACCCCTTCAGGAGGTATTGCCCTTTAAGGTCAATTTTTCACAACTTTTTGTAAATTTTTATAATCTTTTCATTGCTTTTACAAAAATCTTCTCCACTTAATCTACTGGGCCAAATAGAATTAAATTAAGCCACAGTTTTTAATAGGGTGTCTTGATTGAAACATATATCCGATGACCCTGTCATTCAACCAACATGGCCACCATGGCTAAAAATTGAACATAAGGGTTTACTATACATGCTATAGAAGTCTATGGGAAAATTGTAAAAAAACAATTTCAAATGGTCACAACTTGAAAACTAATTTAAATAATGATGGGTCTTCAGTTGCTATTGTAAGACTACAATAGCATGAATAGGATGACCTGCTTTAAATTTAACTACTGGGCCCAATTAAACCAAACTTGGCCTCAATCATTATTAGGGTATCTAATACTATTTATTATGATTTTAACCTTATTTTACATGACATAGGCTCTTGAGAGCCTCTAGGTTTTGATCATGATGCTTTTTTAAATTTTATACTTCTGTAAGTTACAGAGACTAAAAAGACTGAGCTCTGACTGCTAAACATGCTAAATGCTAAATGTGTAGACAAATATTAGGATGAAATTTGAAAAAAAGGCAGGACAGGAGTTTTGGGTAAAAAAAAAGGCAGGATGAGCAACTTGGCAAAAAAAAAAGGCAGGATGACAATTTATGTAAAAAAAATCAGGATAAACTAATAAAAAAAAGGCAGGACCGAATAGAGAGAAAAATAAAAAGGCAGGACAGAGATTACAACTAAAAAAAAATGCAGGACAAAATTTTTCATCCTAGCCCCCCCATAAAAATCAAATGGTAGCTCCCTAAGCAAAGTCTGCTTCATATTCACCACCGGTTGTAAAACCTGCCGCTTTTTACCAAATTTAACTGTTCAGAAACTTCTATTTCCACCAGATGTATTCTTTTGATTTTTTGGTAGAATAAATGAACATGTATACTGTGGATACATTTATTTATGTGGATTGCGGAAAACTTGCCTTTTCATGGATATGTGATTTCATGGTTTTGCCAAAGTCTGCATACAACCTAATAGTAAATTTGTAATTCGTTGAACATTTAAATTCGTGGTTCACCTCTACCCACGAAAATTGGTATCCAACAAATAATAATGAATCCACAGTATATATATTTCAATATAAGATCGAAAAACCATCGAAACTTACTTGAAGAATATCACTGATGAGGGTGAAATTCTCAAATTTTTGCCACATGCAGTCCTGGCTTAGTTAAAAGTAAAATCACAAAAATACAGAACTCTGAGGAAAATTCAAAACGGAAAGTCCCTAATCAAATGGCAAAATCAAAAGCTCAAACACATCAAACGAATGGATAACAACTGTCATTTTCCTGACTTGGTACAGGCATTTTCTTATGTAAAAAATGGTGGATTAAACCTGGTTTTATAGCTAGCTAAACCTCTCACTTGTATGACAGTCGCATCAAATTCCATTATATTGACAATGATGTGTGAACAAAACAAACAGACATAATAGGTAAAAATGTCAAAAATAGGGGTACAGCAGTCTACATTGTGTTATAATCTTAATATTGACTTGAAGTATTCTTATATTTCAGTCCGGGTTCAGCCAAAAAATGTAGCATGAATATTCATAATGTGAATGTGAAATCTTCATCAGATGTTGTCCTTGTTCCCATGATGTATCGTCTAAATGCATTTGATAAAGAGACAGCATGTATAGTGACATTTGTTGAGGTATGTTTTATAACTGTGTATTTTATGTGTTTTAGGGAACGACCATTTAACTTCAAGGTGAGGGTTATGGTTTTTTCCTTAAAAAATATTCTGATCCCCAATTTGATAAAAAAAAATATTCTGTTCAAGCAGATGACAAAATAAAAATATTCTGAATGCAGATTCCCCCCATACCTTATAGCATGTATCATGTGTATAGTGTTAAATTTTGAAAAAAATAATTTGATTGATAGTGTCGAAAAACTCAATAAATTTGTTCGCACGTTGTGCGAAAAAACTATTCTGACTCAGAAAAAAAAACATAATCCCCCTTTGAAGTTAAATGGTTGCTCCCTCAGTGGGTCAAAAAGACATTTCTCTGGATATGAAAATTTGTGGATTACTGTTTCAAATAAATATACATTTTTATTTAGTAGATAAATAAGTAGTTTAATCATGTGTAAAGGTTGTTAATGAGTGTCTTGATGGGTTGTCTTAATTTCTGTATTCTTTAATTTTTTAGGACATCTTTAAAAATAACGCTTATTCTGGGCCATTATTCTTTATTGTGTAAACCCCATCCAGACCCTCACTAATTATGTGTATTAATGCACATTAATAATCACATGTACTATAAAACAATCATTGATGTTACTATTTGAAATAGGATAATGAATTATATTTACACACAAAAGCTACAGGTGACCGAGTCAGGTGCTCATGAGCCTCTTGTTTATAGTTTTGTCTATTGCTCAGATACATAAAGGAGCCTCTTCATGTGGTTTTTTATTATGTGATTACTTGGCCATTTTTATAGTGATTTTTTGATTACCAGACCAAATAGTTGATTATTATTCAATTATTTGATAATCTAGGACTGTATTTTTGATTATTTGATTATTTTGTTTAAAGAAATAATTAATGATTATGCGTGATTATATTGGCAAAACATTTGTGTTTATGTGATAACTTAGACACCCCCATGAGGGACCACATAAAGAGCAAAAGGTCAATCTATTTTGTGTATGGAATGATGTTATGTGTTTAAACATTGTATGCGTTTGAATTTTTTGGCAGTGTCATTTGACCTTGACCTAATTTTATGATTCATTTATTTGTTACATCTGTATCTCAGATACTTTAATTAGTGGGTCAACTATATGTGGTGTATAAATGTATGATTATTTTAAGGTCAAGTTATTACAATAAATAGGTCAGGTCTCAGATTTTCCTTTAATTTTGCATTCAGCTGTGTTTTATTAAACTTGAACTGACAATTGAAATAAATAATGCATTTATGTCTTATATTCTGAAATATTATTGAATATATTCTCTTAGGGAACGACCATTTAACTTCACAGGGGGATATGTTTTTTTTCTAAAAAAATATTCTGATCCCCAATTTGATGACAAAAAAATAATCTGGTCCAGCAGATGACCAAAAAAAATATTCTGAATCCAGATTTCCCCCATACCTTATAGTGTTAAATATTGAAAAAAAAAATTTGATTGATAGTGTTGAAATACTAATAAAATAAGTTTGCGTTTTGCACGATTTTGTTTTCAAACTCATACAAAAAACCATAATCCCCCCCTTGAAGTTAAATGGTTGCTCCCTTAAGTAAGTAAGTGTTTTTGCAATGGAAATTTGACCTTTGCCACATAGAAGTTGACTAATTGGAAAATGGAATTTTTGTCTTTCCCTTTAATAACTGATGAACTGTTTAATCAGAGCTTTCCAAATTTTGATATGTTGTTTGATAAAACGAAGGACAAGTTTGATATTGACAATTTTCACTATCAGTGTATAATTGTTCAGGAGTTATGGTCCTGGATAGATTTGATTGGCAAATCACATGACACTAATACATGTAATGAAAACCTGATTTACTGTCATTCTGACAACTCTTCGTCTTTTCTATTCTTGTATTATTGTAGTAATACACCATTATTTAAGACGTTTTGACCACTGGCCTTCTTCAGTTTCTTTATTTTCCTTAACTATACATGATATATATACATTTTACTTTCACAATCATCATGATGTTATAGATTTAATTCCTTGGTAATGTTATGACTTCACAATAATTTGACGTCACAATAACATGATGTCATAATATCTTTTTATGAATGAAAGTCATTTTTAGTATATGAAATTAGATGAATTAAAGTCATTCTTTTTTATGTTTATACCACATGGCCTAATTGTATTAAATTCTTGTATTCACAAGGTATTTAAAAAAACCTTGCCGGCAGAAATGGTACGATTGCAGTCAGTTCGAGCTCAACAGAAAACAAGAAAAACTAGGTCAACTCCAGATGGAAGTGAAAGTGAAAGTGATGTTAAACCTGAACCATCAATATATCAAGATGTTCCTCCTAGATTCCTTGGACAACATGGGGGTGACCTTTTGATACATAAAGATATTTATGGTGGTAATCTGAGCAAGGGTAGAATGTTCCGATACCTTCCAGGAGTGATTTGCATAGGAACAAGGGTAAGGATCACTAAGAATCCCCCCCACCCCCCGAGGGAAGGCATTTTTTTTTTAATATTATGTGGGTGGTTGTATTTGAAATACCAAAATGCAAAGGGAGTTTTGTTCTAATTTATTTTTATTTCTGTGGGTGGGGGGGGGGGGGGGGGTTAAAAAAAGTGACTTCCTGGGGGGGACTTGAGGATGTTCGCTCTTCTTGTTTTTGATTTTTTGCCAGATATTTGGAATCCTCTGGTTTTATCCATGTTTTTCCATTAAGAAATTTTGTCCACTAACCCCTACTTTTCTTTTCATAATTTCATTACATATAGTTTAAAAAGCCATATTTGAAAATCTTATAAAATCCTTGTTATTTTTTCAATGTTTTTGAAAGAAAAAAGGTGCCAATGTTAAATGTATGAAAAATCTTGAGAGAATCGTTTCCCGCCAAATTTTCAATGGCTTACATATCTCGAAAACAAGCACACGGACCCTTCATTTTTTTCTGCTTTTTTATTTCCTTCATTTATATACTATCAATTTATGACAGTCTTTCAAAAAGCTTGTTATTTTGAAACAGAGTAGCGAACATCCTTAAATTGTACAAAGATTATAATTTTTTTTTATTATTAGTCCTTACAGAGGGTGGTAAAGGGGGGTGCTTGCACGGAAAAAACGTGAAATAAGACATAATTTAAAGTTGAACAAGAAATAATTTCTGTCATGAATGTTGCACGAAAAATAAAGACTTTGATGTGAACCTGTTGTGACTGAATCACTGTCTTTTTGTATATATAAACTCTCTGTTTTACTTGTTATTCCCGATTTTGTATACACATTTATGATATAAATGGTTTACGGCTTTTAAAAAAGTATTTCTTGACGATCCCTGCCAATTGTTTGAATTTTATTTGAAAACTATGATACCGAGCACGCAAAATAAGCATTTGATAATCAGGATGAAGGTAAAATTAAATAAGTAGAACACGTTGAACGAGGCACCTGTCTTGCACGACTGAACGTCAAATAAAAAAGTAAAAACACGTTGAACGTGAAATAAAAAACGGCGATCACGTTGCACAAAAATAACCCTTTACCACCCTCCTTACATAGTTGTCATAACAGTATAATATTCACTAGGGGTAAAACATCAGCACTATAAACAACCGGTTGTAAAATCAATATAAATTCAAGCAACTATGAATTATTTCTATTTCAATAGGACAAACACAGCAGTTCTTTTGGATCGAAACGCTGTAGTTGAAAGCAAATATTTGCTTTGCTGTAAATATACACACTGTCTATTGATATTGAAGTAAAATACAACAAAACACTGAATTAGTGTTATGATTAAACGATTTACCACAACACACTTAAACAGGGTTGGACGAAGTTAAATGATTTATTTTTATTTAAGAAAATATGCTTTCAATGAATTCTTATCACCTTTTGTTTATGTTTTCATGTTTTCACGACTATCAGTTTCACATTCGTGTACTTTCCTGTAGAATGTTTACATTCTTTTGTCATTGTTCAATGACGTCATTTACACCGATTGCCTTTGCGTAACTGATACATAAAAAGCATACAATATAGGAGTATGATTGGAACAGTCCAAAAAGCTCATGAAGTTGTTGATCAGCTGACATACTGTATATTGGTATTTTATCACGGAACTTAGGCTTGTGTTACAATTATGCTGGAATTCCTCTAGCTTTTACAATAGTTTTAACTTTGGGCAGTGTTTACAATTATGCTGAATTTTAGCTATTGTTTACTGTAGCACTTAACTTTGGTTGGTGTTTACAATTGTGCTGAATTTTAGCTAGTGTTTACACTTAGTACTGTAATTTAGCCAGTCTTTACAAACTATACTGAATTTTATCTAGTGTTAACAATTATGCTCAATTTTACCAAGGGTTTATGTAATTTTCAAGAAAAGAGATAACAATAAAAGATAACAATAAAAGATAACAGTAAAAGAGATGCAAGTCATGAATTTTAATTTAGTGAAATGCAAAAAGAATCAGGTGAGCAGCACAGGCTCTTGTGTGCCTCTAGTTTAAAATATTTTTAAAATAGATAAATGAAATAGAGAATGGACATGGGAAATGTGTCAAAGAGACAACAACCTGACCAAAGTTTAGAAGACAACCCAAGGCAACCAATCGGTCTATGATGAAGCAGGAAATTCCACACCTGGAGCCAGGCTTCAGCTGGCCCCTAAACAATAATGTATACTAGTGATAACTAGTTCAGCGAAATGGATGCCACACCGACATGACTGAACTCGGAAACATACAACTGAATCAAAATTTTAAAAAACTCACACAAGTCTAATAAAGGCTAGATGTTCCTAGGCGCCAAAATGCGGCGGGGTTAAACATATTTTGTGAGATCACAACCCTCTCCTGTACCTCATGCCAATGTGAAATAAACAAGCACACAGCAAAATGCACAACCAATTTGTATTTTGAATGACTATTGCTATATCTTGTTGTTTTGTCTGTTTTAGGTTATATTTACACTCCTGAAAATAGCAGGTACACATTTGAGAGAAATAATGACAATGTCTAAATTTGACACAATCAAGACCAGTAGTAAAGCTACCATCTATTATTCAGAGCCAAGAGACTTGTTGAAGAAAGAAGATAGAGACATCTTAGTGGAGACATTTGTAAGACTTAATAATATTGATGTATAGGTGTCATCAAATTATTTTTGTCTCATGAAAAATGCAACATGAATATATATTACATGTTTGAAAAACATGATTTTCAAATGTTCCATGTCTAAAAAGCAAATCTCATGACCATCTTTTTCTACACATTTCTGGGTAATATAGCTGTTCAATCAATTGTTTAGCTATTCCATTATATTAGTTGATCAATTTAGTTCTCAACCAAGCTCTACCAGTAATATGGTAATACTATCCATCCATCTGTAGATATTGTACAGAAAATGAAATTTTTTAAATGAAATATTTATTTTGTATATATTATCATGATTATATAGATATTTTATTGAATGAGCTGAATTTAAATTTAAATGTGCAATATATAGTGCTGTCTTCAGTGTGGTACCCTAATAGACAATTGACCTTTATAGGAAAACAATATTTCATAACATCCCAGGCTCTTCAGTAAAATTTATGATGAAGCTGGGAATACATGTGACTCTAAACCAAATGGAATAACATCCTGTTTATTCAGATTTTTGGCAATATTTTTATTTTCATGAAAATTGCGACAGAATAGATTTTGCAGATTAAAACTCACATTTTAAACATTGAAAGCAATATACACATATATGTATATATGAATTTAAATGCAGCAGTTCCTAAAATACTTATTATTATTTAATTGTATCTTTTTCCATTTTATTTCATGTTGAAATAATTTTTTTTAAGAACATTGTGATTCTTTGAAAGTTAGTGATGTCATTACAGTGTTTGATGCATAAAACTGTAATTCTTTGTGTATGATATTTAGATATGACGTCAAATAAATAAAAAAAGATTTTTGTTTTGTTTAACATAAAAGTTCTAAATTGTAATGCTATATATATGTATACTGTTTAGAATACCAATGAGGTTGTAATAAATTTGTATTTTGAACTACCTTTCAGTTAAAATGATGTGGTATTATAGAGTCATTTTTTTAGTCCTGAAAAAAAGAAATGTCGGGTAAAAGTCCATGAGGCAGCTTCCTACAACATACCCATAAATATCTAATGGTAAACATTTAATCTTCAAAAAAAGATAAAAAGCTAAAAAAACATCAGCCCCAAAAAACACCTTTAAGTGCCAAAATTGACTGGCTTGTATGCTTGAATGGAGAGAAACAGTCTAAGTGGAAAAACAGACACTGACGATTTTTAATTCATTGTCTAAAACTGCTTAATGTTTACAGAAGGCATCTTCGAATTAATTGGTTTTTTTTTTTCATTTTCTCTGGGCTTTACAAATTGTATGGGCACTTGTTAATCATTGAAAACAGTCTGTTGACAACACCTGTGATATTGTTTAATTGCGAATGATTGGCGTGTTCTCTTCATATAATTCATTTACATCTTAAATAGATCTTTAATAGAAGCCTAAAAAATGTAGTCCACTTTTTATACGTCCGTTTACGGGACTTATTATGGTATACCGTATAGGTCCGTGTATATTTGCGTCCATTTGTTTTTCATTTTGAAATATCAAAAACAAAAAACAAAAAACGAGAGTGTTTTCATTTTTCTTTTTTGATTTCTCAAAAACCAAAACGAAAAACAAAAGTGTTTTCATTTTTCGTTTTTGATTTCTCTAAAACCAAAACGGAAAACGAAAGTGTTTTCATTTTTGTTTTTGATTTCTCTAAAACCAAAATGAAAATCTAAAGTGTTTCCGTTTTTGGTTTTTGATTTCACTAAACAAGAATTTTGTATCTAATTTTAATTATTTCTCGTTTTATAATGTACAATGTTTTCCTTTCTTGTTTCACAGTCATTGATAGTAAATAATGCCAATGTAAACACCCCGGTGTTCTTTCAACATAATGTAGACAAAATAGACCGCCTGACTTATGAATTGAACTACGGTGATAAATGAATCAAAGCCTTTCAAATTACCTTGTTTATATCTTTAATAAAAAATAAATTATTATATTTAAATATCAAACGAATCATAAATTTAAATTGTACAATATAATATTATATAAAGATGGTACAAATAAATAGATTGATTACAACATCACATTAACAAGGGAGGTTACTACTTTTTAAAACTTATAAGAAAACTACTCCGGTCGTTAAAGTATATACATGTATGCACAGTCACTGTGGTTATCAGATCTTTAATCGATTTAATTTAAATTTATTATGGAAGATAATGTCGACGGATGCAAAAGACTTTATCAATCTGAACAAATTTAGAAAGGTTGATCTCAGATGATTAGAATTCATAACCAAGGTCCATTATACGAACATTCAGGACGATAATGTGTTTTGCTTGATCAATTGATTGAAAAACAAATTTCCGCAATTTCACAATTCAAACCGGGATTAGCATTCAATCGTTTTGCCATTCGGAGCCTACTCGGTATTAGTTTTGCTTATTTTTGAAAGCTATATGGTGACCTTAACTAGAGCCTGGGTGTGGATGGGAGTTTACGGAATAGAGAATAGTGGGCAAAAAATATGAATAATAGAGACAATGGACCAAGAAATAAAAAAAAAATAGAATAATGAGGTGTTAAAATATAAAGAGAACAGAATAATTGGCAAAAAGTATATAGAAATAAAGAGTAGAGAAAAATGGCCTGAAACACTGATTAAAGAATAGAGAAAATCGGCATAGAATATCAAAGAATACAGAAATGAAGAACCCCGTATCCAGACCATTATCCTAGTTGCCTAAACCAACGTTATTTTGTCTCCGGTAGATTGTTATTGGTTATCATACGTTTTCTTTTATTTCTATGCCTATCAATTAAGACATGAGCTTTCATAATTTGCCAGCTTATTACATTATAAAAAAAGACTAAGCCTAACATCACTCTGGGTTTTTTCTCAAGTGGACCTCAGCTACCTACCCTACCACACCATTACCGAAAAGTTAATAAAAAAAAATCTACGGCAATACTAGGTGCAAAGGGAAGTTGGGTAGCTGAGGTCTACTGGAGAAAAAAATCCAGGGTGTTATTCGTCTTAGTTTTTTTTAAGTAGGTCCAAAGTTGGGGTCCGCGGACATCCAACCCCACCCTTACCGAAAATTTAATAAAAAAAATTCTAAGGCAATACTTTTGTCCGCACTAAGACAAAGGGAAGCTTAGTAGCTGAGGTCTACAGTAGAAAAAAACACAGGGTATTTTTCAGCTTATTTTTTTTCTAAAGTAGGTCCAAAGTTGAGGTCAGATACCCTACCCAACCCTTACCGAAAAGTTAACAAACAAAAATTCTATGGCAATACTTTTTTCAACACTAGGTGCAAACGTAAGCTAGTGACCTAGCACCTACTTGATAAAAATTCCCAGTTTGGGTAAATCACAGATTATTTTTTAAATCTAATAAATAATTTCCTTGCCCACCATACTTTGAGTACAAAAAATAAACCTTTCGTCCAAGCATAAGTAAGCGAAATCCACTGTTTCAGAAGTAGAATGTTTTGTCAAAACAGTTTTGTGTGGCAAAAAAAAAAGTTAAAGCACCAGTGCAACGTTTTTTTTCTTCTAATGCAGAACAATTGTTACTTTTCATGAACTATTTGACAGGATGCCGAGAATATGGAAAGCTATTTCACACAATAGTGCAATTTTGCCAACATTTAAATAATTTCATAATTATTTACGATTCTATATACACTCAAAAGTGTTGACTATTTGAAATGTAAAGCGTGCAGCAAGCTGTGTGATGAATTGAAAGCAATTTCTATTGTATTTATATAATTAATGAACAAGAAATGAAATTTTGAAATTCATTGAATAGTGTCTTTGACTGCTTAATTATATATTAAAAAAACTGATAATATAGTGGTTATATATTAATAAAAACATTTGAAGTACGTTTGAATCTTATGCAACATTTGGGTTTATATAAACATCTGAAAACTGGCTGCTAGCAAAGTGGCTGGTAGCGAGTGGCTGCTTGCTTGAACCTGGTCTCACAAACTCCGCATTTTCATTCACGTCTTCACATTACAGGTTTCAATAAACGTTTAGTAAATTATGTCAATGTGAAGAAAATAACCCGTATTATGCCAACAACTGGTTTTAGAATTAATTAGTTTATTTCCGATGCAAAGACCTTATAAGTGAATCAATATTAATACAAAAATATGTCATCTTTAATGATTCCTCATGAGGTTTTTGATTATGTGATTACTTGGCCGTTTTTTTTTAGTGATTATTTGATTACTAGACCAAATATTTCATGATTATTTGATTATCTAGGACTGTATTTTAGATTAATTGATTACCAAGTTTAAACAATAAATTTGTGTGTATAGCATACATATAAAATTTGGCTTGAAAGACGTTATTTTTTTTCGCCTCGCTCCGCTCGGTAAAATTGTTAAGAATTAAGTCTGAAGATTGTACGCGTTTGTCCAGTAATCTGATTAAATTCATACAAAACGAAATCAGAGATATATCTTTTATTTAGATTGGTTCGTCTAATTTAGTATTTTTATCTGAAGTAAATTTACTAACTTCTTTAATAAAGGATTTGAACAAGAATGTGTCCATAGTACATGAATGCCCCACTCGCACTATCATTTTCTATGTCCAGTGAACCGTAAATTGCGGTCAGAACTCTAATTTGGCATTAAAATTAGAAAGATCATATCATATGGAACATGTGTAGTGAGTTTCAAGTTGATTGGACTTCAACTTCATCAAAAACTACTTTGACCAAAAACATTAACCTGAAGCGGAACAAACGGATGAACGGAAGAACAAACAGACACACAGACCGGAAAACATAATGCCTATAAATGGGACATACATTCACAAAATGTGCTGAAATTGAATGAAGGTCTTGTAAATCTCAATTAGACCATAACAGGCATATCCGAATAAAGTTCCCTGAAGTCACAAACAACTTCCCTCACTTGTAGATATATTTCCACTACTTCTGCAATATTGTATTTATCAATAATAATATAAATAGAAATTGTATGCATGTAAATTAAAAACGATCAGGGTAAACTTATCAATCCTTTAAATAAACTTATTTTAAAAGATTACCAATTGAACACTGTAAATAGATCTTTGAATATTGTTTTTATTGGTATAAATATTAATTTTGTTATCAGTACCTTAAAATTATACTACATATTATTGTTATACACATCAATGTACTACAATCTGTTGATACCTATGATTTGGCATTGCACAAAGTCATGTCTTTCTCTGACTCTTAATGACGTCTTTACACTAAATCCAGGCTTTAAACTAGCTGTCAGTACTGCGATGACTCTCAGATCTGTACTTTGTGTCCTTTTTTGTTTGTTAAGGATGTATAAATACCCTGCCACGTCCGGTCTGTGCTTTTCTTTGATGTTTTTTTCTGTTTTGTATCGTTCTGACATGTTAAGCCCTTTTGAATTGATTTTTATAGTTTGTTCTTATGTTGTTCTGTAACAAAACTCGTCCCAGGTTAACGGGAGGGTTGAGCGCTCACTTGCATGTTTAACCCCGCCATATACTGTATGTGCCTATCCCAAGTTAGAAGCCTGTAGTTCAATGGTTGTCGTTTGTTGATGTCTGTCATATTTGTTTTTCGTTTTATTGTGTTATAAATTAGGCCGTTTTTTCTCAACTGAACTGTTTCATATTTTTCATGTCAGAGCCTTTCGTAGCCGACTATACCCTACTGGTTTTTTTTCTCATTGTTGAAGGTGGTACGGTTGCCTATATATAATTGCTTACATCCACTTTATTTGAACTTTGGGGATAGTTGTCACATTGGTAATCATACCACATCTCCTTATTAAAATGTTGAGGGGGGAGGGGGTTGAAATTTGTATTTCTTAGGAAAGTTCCAATGTTTTCCTCCCAGGTCACCCAGTTTTAATTGAATATTTTCTCATTTTGCTGTGCCCTTGGATTTGTGTTTAAGGCCAACCAGAGCTTACTGCCTGTTGGTGGGTAGTTGAAGACCATATGGTAAGCTCTAGGTGTTTTTTGTGTATTGTATATGGTGATTTGGTGATGTCTTCATGCCATTGTCCCATAACTTTATATAGACAGCTTATCCGTCAACCATATCTATCAAAGACGACAAATGATGGCCAAAGCTCTCCTGGCCTTTTGTAAAGTCAGGCGAGAAACAAGATATAAACGGACTTGGCTTGGTATAAACATGTATATTTAGTAAATTCGTATAAATTCAAGTCAAATTAATATTTCAAAACAACATAAAAATATAAAAGTGTAAAAAAAATTTGTTTTTAATAAATCTTGAAAATATTATTGTGTTTGTGTGTGGCCATGGATAAAGGCATGTTTTTCAGTCTGGGTTAAAGAAAAATATTAACTTCGGGTACAAATCCCTGCCCCACCCCAGAGAATCAAATAGTTGCTTCCTTGGGAACAATAGAGATTGAAGATGTTGAGAATGAAGATCAGGTAATAATGTTATGTTCTGCGGCGACGTTAAAGGAACACCAATCAGTCAATCGATCTTTATGACTATGGCTTCAGTTGTGTAATATTCCTTGTTGTAAAAGTTCCTTTTCTGCTTTGTGTAGACTTATTAAGACTTGGAATAGATCTACGATGACTAATGAACGGTCGTGTATGGTTTGGCAATTTTACATGCCTACCGATAATAAAATTGACAATGGAAATGGGGAATATGTCAAAGAGACAACAACCCGACCAAAGAGCTGACAACAGCCGATGTCCAGATATGATACGATGCTACCGGACATAGAAAAGACTGTCCTTTTTTCATGGAAAATTAAACTGTTACAGTATATTAAAGAATACAAAACTAGCTCTCTTTTCTGTAAATACAAATAAAAAGCTGACATGGGTGAGATTAAAGCTAGAAATCCCAATCTCCCAATTCACTTAAAAAGACCATATATAGATATAAGAAGATGTGGTATGAGTGCCAACGAGACATTTCTCCATCCAAGTCACAATTTGTAAAAGAAAAACCATTATAGGTCAAAGTACGATCTTCAACACGGAGCCTTGGCTCACACCGAACAGCAAGCTACAAAGAGCCCCAAAATGACCAGTGCAAAACCATTCAAACTGGAAAACTGTGCAACGGTATAATCTATATAATAAACAAGAAACGAGAACACTTATGAACCACATCAACAAACGGCAACTACTGAAAATCAGGTTCCTGACTTAGAACAGGTGCAAACAAATGCAGCGGGTTTAAACGTTTTAATAGGTACCAAATTCACTCTTATCCGAAACAATAATGTAACATATGACCTTTAATATTGAAGGGCTAAACTTGCATTGAGCCGTGTTCAGGCCTTAAAATAGAAAATAAAGAAATGTGCATGGGACAAAATCGCACACAATACATAGAAAAAATACAAATTATCAATGAACAGGGCTTTTATTCCTGTTCTTCATCTTGAAAGTAGCTGGAGGGTCTTCAACGAGGAAAAGAACCATTCATACCCTGAAAACAACAGCCACACACTTGGCTATGTGGATTACAATGTTTTGCTTTATCCTACACCCTGGATTTTTTCTCCGGAAGACCTCAGGTACCCAGATTCCCTTTGCACCTAGTGCGGACAAAAGTATTGCCGTAGATTTTTTTATTAACTTTTCGGTAATGGTGTGGTAGGGTGGGTAGCTGAGGTCTACTTGAGAAAAAATCCAGAGTGATGTTCGGCTTAGTCTTTTTTGATAATGTGTTAAGCTGGCAAATTATGAAAGCTTATGTCTTAATTGATAGGCATAGAAATAAAAAGAAAACGTATGAAAACCAATAACATTCTACCGGAGACAAAATAACGTTGGTTTAAGCAACTAGTATGATGGTCTGGATGCGTATTTCTTCATTTCTGTATTCTTTGATATTCTATTCCATTTTTCTCTATTCTTTAATCAGTGTTTCAGGCCATTTTTAGCTCACCGGGGCCCGAAGGGCCCCATGTGAGCTTATGCCATCACTTGGCGTCCGTCGTCGTCCGTCGTCTGTCGTCGTCGTCTGTCGTCGTAAACTTTTTCAAAAATCTTCTCCTCTGAAACTACTGAGCAAAATACTTTCAAACTTTAACTAAATGTTCCTTTGGGTATCTAGTTTATAATTGTATCCGAAGTTTTGATCCATCGCCAAACATGGCCGCCATGGCTAAAAATAGAACATAGGGTTCAAATGCAGTTTTTGGCTTATATCTCAAAAACTAAATCTTTTAGAGCAAATGTGACATGGGGTAAAATTGTTTAATTGGTCAAGATCTATCGGCCCTGACATTATCAGACGAATCGAACAACCCATTGTTGGGTTGCTGCCACCGAATTGGAAGTTTTAACAAAATTTTGCAGTTTTTTGTTATTATTTTGAATATTATTATAGATATATATAAACTGTAAGCAGCAATAATGTTCAGCAAAGTAAGATCTACAAAAAAGTTAATATGACCAAAATTGTCAATTGACCCCTTAAGGAGTTTAAAGACATTTTTATACAATTTGTTTATCAAGTTTGCTAACATTTAAAAATCCTCTCCTCTGAAATACAGGTGAGCGATTCAGGCTCTTGAGAGCTTCTTGTTCTCTATTTTTTTATCATGTTTATTTCTTTATACTTTTTGCCAATTATTCTATTCTTTTTATATTTTAACACCTCATTATTCTATTTTTTTTATTTCTTGGTCCATTGTCTCTATTATTTATATTTTTTGCCCACTATTCTCTATTCCGTAAACCCCATCCACACCCAGGCTCTAGTTAAGGTCACCATATAGCTTTCAAAAATAAGCAAAACTAATACCGAGTAGGCTCCGAATGGCAAAACGATTGAATGCTAATCCCGGTTTGAATTGTGAAATTGCGGAAATTTGTTTTTCAATCAATTGATCAAGCAAAACACAGTATCGTCCTGAATGTTCGTATAATGGACCTTGGTTATGAATTCTAATCATCTTAGATCAACCTTTCTAAATTTAAAAGTAAAGATCACGCACCCTTATTGTTTAGATTGATAAAGTCTTTTGCATCCGTCGACATTATCTTCGATTAACGATCTGATAACCACAGTGACTGTGCATGTAAATTTTAACGACCGGGGTAGTTTTCTTATAAGTTTTTAAAAGTAGTAACCTCCCTTGTTAATGTGATGTTGTAATCAATCTATTTATTTGTACCATCTTTATATAATGTTATATTGTACAATTTAAATTTATGATTCGTTTGATATTTAAATATAATAATTTATTTTTTATCAAAGATATAAACAAGGTAATTTGAAAGGCTTTGATTCATTTATCACCGAAGTTCAATTCATAAGTCAGGCGGTCTATTTTGTCTACATTATGTTGAAAGAACACCGGGGTGTTTACATTGGCATTATTTATCATCAATGACTGTGAAACAAGTAATAGCTTTTCTAAAAAGCTTGCCGTATTTTAGCTGCTTATACATGTATTGAGATCGGTGGTTTGTGGGTATAGGTTGTTTTATTGGAATCTTGCACTCCAAGCATTAGAATATAATAGTGTCTTTTTTCTCCTGGTTTTTTATTTTAGTTGTAGTATTGGTGAATCAGGGTTATCATTGAAGGAGGCTTGATAGTCACATTTGAAAATATATATATATGGTTTGTAATAGCTAGAGTAACGATATCAACACTTTTTTGTTTGTTTTGTGGAATATGATTGTTTACTCTTTATGACAATGCAAGTAGTTTTAACATGCATACTGTGTCTTGGCAGTTATGTAATAGTTAGCAAGGTTATAATCAAGTTGATAGGAAAAACGTATTATTTACTTTTGAGGATTACTGCTAGACAAAATGGACTACCAGTGGCAGATCTAGAAATTTTCATAAGAGGGGGCCCGCTCCAGTCATACTTCAGTGATTCACTACATGTATATGATCAACCAAAGTTTTCCCATGAAAGGGAGGGGGGTCCCCTGAAAAAATTTAAATCCGCCTCTGACTACTATAGTTGGCCTTTCGAATATGAGAATATTACATCTTATATGTATAGAAGACAGTGGTCTCTTTAGCCCAAATTAGAAGGGCGCCCTTTGCCACGCCCTGGGTGCCTTCAATTGCGCCCCTCCCTGACGCCTTTTTCCAAGGGGGGGGGGGGGAATAGTTAGTTTATTTCGCTTCTTTTGGTTAATAGTGATCTGATGTATGAATGTGTATTGCCATGTTTTATGAACATGTAGTATGAATGACTTTTCTAATGCAAATTTGTAGAATAAATAATCAAAACAACAACTTATGCATCTTTATTAACAATATATACAGTAAAAACAAAAGTGAACTTGTGATACACACAGAAACGTAGACAAAAGAAATGAGAAGTGCCTTTTCCTATCATAAAAAGTGCCCTGCCCTTCACTGGCACCCTGCCCCTTTCTATTTCTAGCTGGAGCACTTCAAGTGATGAATATCTCATCTGGCTTTAGTCTTAGAAGAAGCAATTAGTTTTGAAGGTACAGGTTAAGTGTTGTTATTACTAATTTCCAGGTGTAGTATAACTGTAAGAAGATGTTTTGTGGTAATGGATTTGGAATGAAATATTAATTGCAAATAATTTTCTAGAACATGTTGTCAGCTGGCTTAATATGTTTTTTATTATTTTGTTGCGGTTTGTAATCTTGACATTTTTTTTGTAAGTTCTATAGATGAGAGCTTCATATTGGTATTATCATTTAGTCCTTTATATTTGGTTGCATGTGTAAGCGTATGCTTTTGTTAGTTGGAATATTTATATTTTCATTTCTGATGGCAACAAGTTCATGTAATACATATAGTCAGGATTATTAGTAAGCGATAGTTGTCTTGTTTGTTTATGTTTATTGTCATGATTGATATGGACTATATAACTTGCTGTTTGGTGTGAACCAAGGCTTCATGTTGAAGACGGTACTTCAACCTATAATGGTTTACTTTTACAAATTGTGACTTGGATGGAGAGTTGTCTTTGGTACTGATATGACATTCTGTTATATCTATCGACAAGATTGAAAACACATGTTTTTGTAATAAAACATATTTAATTCTATGATATCATATTTAACAATTTATCGGTAATTTGTGCATTTCTCCTTTGATGTGTACTCTCTGATAATGTCAGTATCAGTTGACTGGTTGTGATATATAAATTATTGGGTCAGTTCGCAATTGACATGCTCAGGTGTGCTGTGTCAGGATCTTCTTTCCCCTTTCATTCACAAAATCATGCATGATTTTTTTTTTGGCAGAATCGCAAGAGTGTTTTGGTGAATGAACCACTTCTCATATTGTTTGAAAGTTTCAGTAAAGTTAGTTTTGCCTTTTTGACAGATTGTGTGAAAATTCGAACAGAATATGAATAAAAAACCCAATAAACTTTTAAAAAATGCACTATTATTAATAGCTTTCCTTGCTTATTCACAATGATGTACAAAATGTATAAATATATCATCCATGCTATTCCGATCTGAGTTTTTATTCATACATAGTCTGGTGCTGTTCCAAGTAGTCTTCTTTTTCTGTTTCTTGAGAAGTATTTGTTTTACCTGTTCAGTCACTTTAAAGTGTTACAATTAATATTTAGACGCAACACAGATAAGTGATCAAAAAGGTACTGCTATCATATGAGAGGAGCTAGAAAAAAAATGAAATGTACACATTTTCAACATTTTTGTGGGACCATCAAGATGTGGTTTCATTGTCAATATATAGACAGATATTTAAAGACCAAATAACAAAAAAGCAACAAGTTCAAAAGTAGATTTAGGATGAATTATAGAAAGAAGGGGTACCCAGGGGGCCCGAAACTTGACAAGGTTTGGTTTGGAACAAGTAATATGTCTGCATTAACATTAAATGTAGGTTTTAAAAGGGGGACCCAGATCGCCTTTCCCTAAATCCTTTTCTGAAATTAAAGGTAACCGCATATTTCTGGGCACGGTTGAAAAATAAATGAACCTGACTTTGAAAAAGCAAGAATATAAAGCTAAAAGAAATAGACCAAATTTGGATGACATCTATTAAAATGTTTGAAATAATTATGAAGTTGACAAGAAATGAACTTGTTCAGATAATATACAGTCAGCCTACAGACTTGTTGCTTCCTGAAATGTCTGCTTACACAGTGCTTTCCTAAAATGATTTGTAATGTGATCGTTTTCATGATGAATGCTGAGCAAACATAGATTATGCCGTTGGTTTTCTCATTTGAATTGTTTTACATTGTTATTTTGGGGCCTTTTATAGCTGACTATGCAGTATAGGCTTTACTCATTGTTGAAGGCCATAAGGTGACCTATAGTTGTTTATTTCTGTGTCATTTTGGTCTTTTTTGGAGAGTTGTCTCATTGGCAATCATACCAAATCTTCTTTTTTTATATTATAATGACAAGATAAATGTTATGTTATTCACTCAACTAAGTAAAATATATAACTTCTTGTTGAACTTCTAAAACAACGATAAATCTGCTGATTCATATCGTATCATTCAATGCTGTCAGATGCTATGTGAAAAATAAAGAAATTTACCTTAATGTATGCTTCCATTATATTCAGCATTGTTATTCAGTTATGTCCAAAGCAGAACTTATGAAAGGCATGCAATAATATATTTTCAATAGATGCATTTGAAAAATTTATTTTCGGCACTAGTAAAGCATCGTCTATGTTCATGATGTCATGTGATCATCTATATATATAAGAATATTTCATTAGAGTTGATTTATTAAAGATTGCTTTGAATCCTACTTATTGCTATTTGTCTGCAATTACTGGCCATTACAAAGGTTCACGTAAAATTTTGAAGTCATAATACAAAATATCTGACGCCACAATGGAAAAGTGATTGTTGTATGATGTCAACGGTTGAAGCAGGACAGATTCTCAGGTCAGCTGGGACAGAATTCCATAAAGCGATTAGGTGTATGGTTATTATATATGGGTACTATGTTCAGGAGGATGAATTCTAATATATATATACGTAAAATACCTGTTCGGTTTTGGATTAACATCCTGGATCTGGATTTCCTTATCAACCACCATCATTGTTTACGCATCCAAGTCATAAACTAGAGCCTTTACATAGTCAGTTTGATCTGCCAATATCACATATTACAAATACTTATACAAATACAGCCGATAGATTAAACTCAGCACCATTGTATATTGATGATTATACATATAGTATCAGCTCATTCTGATTTGAAAATGTTAGCAAAATAGCAGCACCATCTGAAAATGGGAAACCTTGATTATCTCGAGCATGTGAATCAAACTTAGTAATTATCATCACGACGAAATATACTTATTGTAAGACCTGATACATTGTAATGTGAACAAATTAGAATTGGATTTATATATATCAAATGCAGTTCTCAGTGCTGTTGATATATCAATTAACAATGACTGCTGAGCGCCACTGTGTACAGTGGCAGATCCAGAACTTTTCATATAGGGGGGGCCTATATAATCAACCAAGGGGAGGGGCGGCCCCTAGTCCAAATAATTATGACGTCTTGAAAGGCTATTATATTTTTTTTCTTTGATGCCTTACATCGTCGCAGGAGGGCATCAAAGCAAAAATTTAAAATAGCCTTCCAAGAAGTCATAATTATTTGGACTAGGCAGCCCCCACTCCCTTTTGGATCCGCCTGGGGTGAACGACTCCAAAGAATAAATCATCATGTACGAGTACATTAAACTGTCTACCCCACATGCGAACATGATATGGGACCTCGCTGTGTTTCAAGTATCTTGGGTTTTCAGGCATATTTATTCAATTAATTTGCTCATTGCTGCCTTTTTTAATTTCATCTATCTATAATATACTAAGACTATAATCGTAGACGTCCAGCTAGAGGGGTCATTAAACAAACTATAGTGCACTGAAACCCTTGCCCATAACTAAACCGTGATGCTTGGTGTTTGCTTCCTTGCACACACGCAACCATATTACTCACCTTGTTTGTTTTCTATTCTTCTAATCAGCTGTTTATCGGCAATTGTCTGTTTTGTTTACATCAGAAATCAATGAAGCGGTGAATGCGCGGGGAAACGAAAGGACATCTTCGTATCAATACGGTAAATTCCGTGATTTGAATATTTTCTAATCAATATGTTCAAGCAATGAAAAATATGAGGATAACATTTTAAATCATAGAGCACACGTTTTGTGTATTTACTATTTAAAATTATAGTTTATGAAGAAATATAGCAAAATATGTTTCAATACGCACTATAAAGTGAAGATTAGATGTATTATTGTTTTGTTTTTGAAAGAACATTAATAATCAATAAATACACACCTTTGTTCCAAAATTGCAACAAAATTTCAAGATAACATAAATGTCATCATCACAGAATGATATTATTTGCTCAAATTGACAGGGCTTCGTGAACTAAATTTGGCTTAAATTATGATAGCAATTGAACACTTCATCATAGTTTCTACCGATGACCTACTATCATGATTTTTATCCGACCCCACTTACGGACGCGTTGACATATAATGCATACAACTCAATAATAGCCAATCAGACGTTAAGATATCCTTCACTTCCCCCAGAAACAGCCCGGAAGCAGCTGAGATGCAGCCATTAAATGTTATTTATAACCAATGAGATACCGTTAACAGATTTACCACATTCCAGACGTCCAGCCTCTGACTAATCAGACCGTATCACCATGGTGATACGGTAACAAGAAAGGAAAACATTGTACATTATAAAACGAGAAATAATTAAAATTAAAATTAAATACAAAATTCTTGTTTAGTGAAATCAAAAACGAAAAACGGAAACACTTTAGATTTTCATTTTGGTTTTAGAGAAATCAAAAACAAAAAATGAAAACACTTTCGTTTTCCGTTTTGGTTTTAGAGAAATCAAAAACGAAAAATGAAAACACTTTTGTTTTTCGTTTTGGTTTTTGAGAAATCAAAAACGAAAAATGAAAACACTCTCGTTTTTTGTTTTTTGTTTTTGATATTTCAAAATGAAAAACGAATGGACGCAAATATACACGGACCCGTATACCTATTGACGTGAGCTCCCTTTCGTTTTTGTCGAGCCTGTGCAGAAAGCTCGACATAGGGATAGTGATCCGGCGGCGGCAGCGGCGGCGTAAGCTAACTTCTTAAAAGCTTTATATTTTAAAAGCTAGAAGACCTGGATGCTTCATACTTTGTATATAGATGCCTTATGTTACGAAGTTTCCGTCTGTCATATGTCCATTGTCCTTGACCTCATTTTCATGGTTCAGTGACAACTTGAAAAAAAAGTCAACATTTTTTGTAATGTTAATTTCTTTCTTATTATGAGTAATAGGATAACTATATTTAGTATGTGCGTACCTTGCAAGGTCCTCATGCCCGTCAGACAATTTTCATTTGACATCGACCTCATTTCATGGATCAGTGAAAAATGTTAAGTTTTCGTGGTCAAGTCCATATATCAGACACTATAAGCAGTAGGTCTACTTTAATTGGTATATGGAATGATTGTAAGGTGTACATGTCCAACTGGGAGGTGTCATCTGACCTTGACCTCATTTTCATGGTTCAGTGGTCAAAGTTAAGTTTTTGAGTTTTGGTCTTTTTTTCTAATACTGTATGCAATAGGTCAACTATAAATGGTGTATGGAAATATTTTATGATGTACATGTCAGTCTCACAGGTTTTATTATACGACCGCAAAAAAATTTTGCGGTCGTATATTGGTATGACGTTGGCGTCGTCGTCGTTTGAAGACACATTGGTTTTCGCACTCTAACTTTAGTTTAAGTGAATGGATCTCTATGAAATTTTATCATAAGGTTCAATACCACAAAAGAAAGGTTGGGATTGATTAAGGGGGTTATGGTACCAACAGTTAAGGAATTAGGGGCCAAAAAGAGCCAAAAATAAGCATTTTTGTAACTTCCAGACATAACTTGTGTGTAAGTGTAAGGATCTCTCTGACATTGTACCACAATGGTTCCATATCACAAAGGGAATGCTGGGATTGATTTTAGGGGTATTTGCCTCAAAATTTTAGGAATAAGGGGCAAAAAAACAAGCATTTTTCTAGTTTCATGACAATAACTTGTTTGTAAGTGTATGGATCTTTCTGAAATTGTACTACAAGGTTCCATATCACAAAGGGAAAGCTGGAATTGAGTTTGGGGGTAATTGCCCAAAACGTTTAGGAAAAAGGGGCCAAAAAAAAGCTTTTTTCTAGTTTCCAGACAATAACTTGTGTTCAAATGTATGGATATCTCTGAAATTGTACTGCAAGGTACCATACCACTTAAGGGAAGGCTGTTATTGATTTTGGGGTAATTGCCTCAAAATTTTAGGAATTAGGGGCAAAAAAGGGGCAAAAAACAAGCATTTTTCTAGTTTCAGGACAATAACTTGAATGTGTGTATGTGTATGGATCTTTATGAAATTGTACTACAAGGTTCCATATCACAAAGGGAAAGCTGGGTTTGAGTTTGGGGGTAATTGCCCTAAACGTTTAGGAATTTGGGGCCAAAAAGGGGCCAAAAAACAAGCATTTTTCTAGTTTCCAGACAATAACTTGTGTTCAAGTGTATGGATCTCTCTGAAATTGTACTGCAAGGTACCATACCACAAAGGGAAGGCTGTTATTGAGTTTTGGGGTGATGAATCATATGGGGGTTCAAACAATTTTGAGGGGGGGGGGGGATTTTTTTTTCTTTTTTTCATTTTTTTTTCTTTAAAATTTTCCATTTTAAATTGGTTATTTCTGATTTATATATAAAAGCAAATAATAATGATATGGTTTGAATAGGTAAGTTAAAACTTTCTTAGACCACATTCATTCTGTGTCAGAAACCTATGCTGTGTCAAATATTTAATCACAATCCAAATTCAGAGCTGTATCAAGCTTGAATGTTGTGTCCATACTTGCCACAACTGTTCAGGGTTCGACCTCTGCGGTCGTATCAAGCTGCGCCCCAGCAGAGCATTTTATTTGACCTTGACCTCATTTTCACGGTTCATTTCTCAGTGTTAAGTTTTTGTGTTTTGGTCTGTTTTTCTTCAACTTTAAGCAATAGATCAACTATATTTGATGTATGGAAGGATTGTAAGGTGTATCTGGCAGGTATCATCTGACCTTGACCTCATTTTCATGGTTCATTGGTCAATGTTAAGTTTTCATGGTTAAGTTTGTTTCTTGGATACTATAAGCAATAGGTCAACTATATTTAATGCCTAAATTGATTGTAAGGTGTACATGTCTGTCTGGCATGGTTCATCTGACCTTGACCTCATTTTCATGGTTCATTGGTCAATGTTTAAGACTGTTTCTTAGAAACAATAAGCAATAGGTCAACTATGTTTGGTTTATTGAATGATTGTAAGGTGTACATGTATTTCTCGTTTTGTTTATCTGACCTTGACCTCATTTTCTTGGATCATGTTAAGTTTATGTGTTACTTGTAGTAAAGCTTTGTATTTAGGACTATCAACATAAAATCAATGGTTAGTAAAGAAGGCGAGACATTTAAGCGTGTGCACTCTTGTTTATAAATTTAAGATTTTAAGTTTCCGAGTTTTGGAGTTTTTTTCATTAAAAAAGGGGGATTTTTCAGTTTTCGGACAATAACTCTAAAACACTTTCACCAATTTGCAAAAAAACTTTGGTGAATTGTTTATATCTATTGACATGAGCTCCCTTTCGATTGTTATAAAGTTTAGATTTTACGTTTCGGAGTTATGCGATTTTATTTATAAAAAAGGGGGATTTTCCAGTTTTCGTACAATGCTTTGAGCAGTTATTATGAAACTTTGGTGACTGGTTTATAACCTCTCTTTAGTTTTTCATGAATTTCTGATATGACATTGAGAAGTTATTGAGCTTTATTCTTTGAAAAAGCTACGGGCGTATCTTTTGTATACTGTTGGTTGACTTTTGGTTGTTTTTAATTTTTTCCCATGGCATTGTCAGTTTGTTTTCTACTAATTAGTCCCCTACTGACAAAGTCGAAGGGTACTTTAGGTTTGCACTCCGTCCGTCCGTCCGTCCGTCTGTCTGTCTGTCTGTCTGTCTGTCTGTCTGTCTGTCTGTTCTGTCTGTCTGTCTGTCTGTCTGTCTGTCTGTCTGTCTGTCTGTCTGTCTGTCTGTCCATCCGTCAGTCCAGCATAACAGTTTTCCACACATTTCTTCGTCTTGTTTGAAGATATTGATTTGATATTTGGTGTGCTGTTTTATCATGACAAGTTACAGATCAAGTTCGAATTTTGTTTCGGTCTGATGATTTTGTGCAGAATTATGGTTCTTTGACTTAGAAAATTCACTTAAATAATCAGTTTTGAACATTTTTTTTCGTCATGCTTGAAGATATTGACTTGATATTTGTTACATAGTTTACACCATGACAAGTTATAGATCAAGTTAGAATTTTGTTCCTATGCAATGAATTTTTAACCAGTAGGGGACTATGTATTGCCATGCAATACTCACAGAATGCTTGTTAATTTATTGAATGTCCCCTTGATATTTTTGGCTTCTCTTCTGCAACTTCATCATATTCATGCTTAAGTGCATGTCCAAATTCAACAGCTCTGTAGAGATTTACTGATGTTTAAATCTCAAAAAAAGAAGATACAAATAATTGCAAAAACATAACAATTGATGGAATCGCATGAACTACAAAAGTAGGGAGATCGACTGTGTGGGGTATGTGTCTCCTGCTATTTTTTATGGTGACTGTAATACTTATGTAGCGTTGATTTCATTCGTGACTGTAATACTTATTTAGCGTTGGTTACATTCATTATTCTCTCATATACCTCAGTTCGAGCAGTTTTTATGGAAGGAGCACACCCCTGGTATTGCATTATGCATAATGTGAACATGCACGAGCGTATCATATTAATTCAGATGTATATGAGGCTCCTGTAAGACATCCATCATCCGCCAAGACAATCCACACTCAGTCAAAATGCAACTATCGAATAATTTATTGATTAGATAACTATTCAGATATCATGAATATCAGAAAAAGTTCAAGATCGATATAAAGCTGACCTTCTAGTTATGGTACTATGCCTAAACTCAAGTTCACTGGGATATATAAGAATCAAGTACTCACTGAAATGTGGTTTATGACGTGAACGAAAGAACTTCATGAATAGATCTGAAAAATGAAAGTAAAGAACTTTGCAAGATGCATGCTTTATTCTGTGTCTTTTTTTAGGTGCTGTGTGAAATCTGCTTCATATTAGACAAACGCATGTTGGACAGTAGGGGTTTACAATAACTACGCACTGAGATACCAGTTGTCTGTCAATCCAGCAAGCTTAACATAAATGTCACGTTGAAAAAGTTAAGCATTTTGATGATAACACAAAGTTAGTTTTTCAATGATCGAAATCAAGAATTTTGTTCTACGGGTCCTTTTTTTGTAGAAAAACACGTTGAAAATCTAGTTTGATATCAATGCAAACATTGCAGATTTTAAAGTAGATCTATAAACTTCTTAAGATTCCATATATAATTGGCAACTCTAGCTGGATATACCTCATAACATTATTTGTGAAGACCATTTTGTACTGAAGAAAGAATAGTTGTAAGAACTTCAGAACAATGTTTAGTCGAACATTTCGACAACCTGGCTATGTATCATTTGTGTAAAGATTTTAGAAAAGTTCATGTACTCAGTATAAAGGCTTTTTTTTTATGTTAATGCCAACTTAGAGAAGGACGGATTCGTGATTTGTCCGTGAATGATGAAGGAGTTTATGAGGGATTCAAATTTTTGCTGTGAATTTCAATTCGTTAATTGAACAACCATTTAACTTCAAGGGGGGGGGGGGGGGTTACGGTTTTTTCCAAAAAAAAAAATTCTGATCCCCAATTTGATGAAAAAAATTATTCTGGTCAAGCAGAATGGGATAGCAGATGACAAAAAAAAATATTGTGAATGCAGATTTTCCCCATACCTTATAGTGTTATAATTTGATTCATAGCGTCAAAAAACTAAATAAATTTGTTCGCAGAAAAAAAAACATAACCCTCCCCCCTCCTTGAAGTGAAATGGTTACTCCCTAAGTTATATATACATTTCTAATAATGAAAACTAAAAAACTATATTGTTTGAGGCTTGATTTGCTAGAATACAACATTTATGTAGATACGAGAGGATAAAACATCCACGACCTGTTCATATTTTATGCGTTTCTCAATTAGTGAGCGAACATTTGAAATTGGCCAATCGCACATCCTTGAAAGTAAAGGTTTCTAAGACATTCTGGTAGATGAAAATCTTTGGTGCAGTAGGTTTTGTGTAGGCTTTATGAAATGACAGGTCTGCTTTTACGTTATGTGATCAAGTATTGTTTCTCTACATATGTTTGGGGGGAAACGGTTGGTATTGATGGCCGATGTTTTGTAGTCTTTGTTAAATTATATGTTTCTGTTTCAGCTCGGGATGATTTAATGTCTTAAATATTGTATTGACATAGTCCATCACTAAATGTCATATGCTGATCTCCAGGTTAATCGTTTTTCATTGTGTTGCTTGGTCAATTTCTTTCTCAATTTTTTGTTGTGCCTGCGACTTTTGTCACAGAAAGCTCAACATAGGGATAGTGATCCGGCGGCGGCGGCGTTAACTAACTTCTTAAAAGCTTTATATTTTAGAAGGTGGAAGACCTGGATGCTTCATACTTTGTATATAGATGCCTTATGTTACGAAGTTTCCGTCTGTCACATGTCCATTGTCCTTGACCTCATTTTCATGGTTCAGTGACTACTTGAAAAAAAGTTAAGATTTATTTGTAATGTTAATTTCTCTCTTATTATGAATAATAGGATAACTATATTTGGTATGTGCGTACCTTGCAAGGTCCTTATGCCCGTCAGACAGTTTTCACTTGACCTCGACCTCATTTCATGGATCAGTGAACAAGGTTAAGTTTTGGTGGTCAAGTCCATATCTAGGATACTATAAGTAATAGGTCTAGTATATTTGGTGTATGGAAGGATTGTGAGGTGTACATGTCCAACTGGCAGGTGTCATATGACCTTGACCTCATTTTCATGGTTCAGTGGTTATAGTTAAGTTTTTGTGTTTTGATCTCTTTTTCTTATACTGTATGCAATAGGTCTACTATATTTGGTGTATGGAATGATTGTAAGGTGTATATGTCCAACTGGCAGGTGTCATCTGACCTTGACCTCATTTTCATGGTTCAGTGGTCAAAGTTAAGTTTTTGAGTGTTGGTCTTTTTTTCTAATACTATATGCAATAGGTCAACTATATTTGGTGTATGGAAATATTTTATGATGTACATGTCAGTCTGGCAGGTTTAATTTGACCTTGACCTCATTTTCACGGTTCATTTCTCAGTGTTAAGTTTTTGTGTTTTGGTCTGTTTTTCTTAAACCATAAGTAATAGGTCAACTATATTTGTTGTATGGAAGGATTGTAAGCTGTACATGTCTGCCTGGCATGGTTCATCTGACCTTGAACTCATTTTCATGGTTCATTGGTCAATGTTTAGTTTTCTTGGTTAAGTCTGTTTCTTAGAAACTATAAGCAATAGGTCAACTATAGTTGGTGTATTGAATGATTGTAAGGTGTGCATGTATTTCTTGTTTGGTTTATCTTACCTTGGTCTCATTTTCTTGGATTATGTTAAGTCTATGTGATAGTTGTAGTAAAGCTTTATATTTAGGACTATCAACATAATATCAATGGTTAGTAAAGAAAGCGAGACATTTCAGCGTGTGCACTCTTGTTAAACCATGCTTTGAATGTTTCAATCTAATTAAAATTAAATCTCCGCACTTGCTCCTCGTTGTTTATATGTCACGCGCGACATATAAACAACGAGGAGCAAGTGCGGAGATTTAATTTTAATTAGATTGTGAATGTTTGTTTGTTATTTTCGCTGAATTAGTATACATTATTATTTAGGGTCCAGCTGAAGCCACCTCCGGATGCAGGTTTTTCTCACTGTATCGGTGGCCTTCAAGCTTTGACTGTTTTCTGCTCTTTGGTCGGGTTGTTGTCCTTTGACACATTCCCGTTTCCATTCTCAATTTTATCATATTATTCACATCAGTTTTAAATGTAAGGAAGCTATCATTTGATTTTTTTTTTGGGGGGGGGGGGGGGGGGGGGAGGGGGGGGCTAGGATGAAAAAATTTCGTCCTGCATTTTTTTTGTTGTAATCTCTGTCCTGCCTTTTTTATTAGTGTAACCTGACTTTTTTTACATAAATTGTCATCCTGCCCTTTTTTTTGTCAAGTTGCTCATCCTGCCCTTTTTTTACTCAAAACTCCTGTCCTGCCTTTTTTTCAAATTTCATCCTAGCCCCATAAAAATCAAATGGTAGCTCGCTTAGTAAGGTACCAAAGATTACAATAAAAAAAATTGAGTATACATGCAATCACGCGCTATAATCCGGAAATCCTTTTTTCAAAACAAAGATCCATTTTTAGTAACCTTGACACTGACCTTTGACATACTGACCCCAAAATCAACAGGCTTAAATTCGTTCTTTTCACTACATCTTTGATCTGTATAAGTTTAATTTCAATCAATCAAGGGAACTCAATGATACTATCTGGAGACATCTTATTTTTATTTTTCTAGTTTTGGTAACAGTTGCCTTGATTTTATGACGTAATGACTTAAAAATCAATAGGCATCTTTCTCTCCCCTATATATTTCAACTGTATAGGTTTCATTCCAAACGATCAAGTGAACTAGGGTACCATCCGAAAACCATTTTTCCATTTAGTGTCATTTACCTTGTGGCCTTCTGACCACAAAATCAAAACTGATTGCCAATGGTACAACTCTCTACCAGAGACCAAATTCCATAGAAGTTAACAACTATGGGTCACCACATGGCCTTCAACAATGAGCAAAACACATGCCAATGTAAGCTATAAAAGGTCTCAAATGAAAAATGTAAAACAAGAAAACTAACGGCCCGACTTCCGTACAAAACATTTAACCGAAAAACAAATAAGATTTACAGCAACAAAAGACAACCTCCTTACTTGAAACTGTTGGCACAGATAGTGGCGGGCTAAAACATGTTTGCCGGCACCAAACCCTTCCCCTGACCTAACACAGTGGTGAAACAGTACAACATGAGAACAACCAGTTAAAATCATTTGAAAAGGGCCTCATCAGATCGATACAAATCAACAAAAATACAAAAAATAACAAAAACACAAAAGACGTGCAGTAGTGTTAATAAATCTTTACTGAAATATTTACACATTGACACCTATAAAAATATGAAGATAAGCTATCCATTTCGCCTATAAAATTATCTACTTTACATTGTCTGCTTCCACACTTAAACCAATAAATAAGAAACTTTCTAAATTGTGATTTTTTTTTTCTCTCGAAAAGATATAAAATATGTTATTAAAAAATATAAGGTTTCTATTCCTCAAGCATAGTTGACCTGAGGTGGATTTGGTTATTATTTAGGTGCTTTTTTGGTCAAATAACTCTTCGGTTCATGGATGTCAAGTTGGTTTAATATTCAACATTCAACATTCAACATTCAATTTTTTTTTTTTTTTTTTTTTCAACATTGGTTTTCAACATTGAACATTCGTTTTTAACATTCAACATTCGTTTTCAACATTCAACATTCGTTTTCAACATTAGATTTTCAACATTCAACATTCGTTTTCAACATTCAACATTCGTTTTCAACTTTCAACATTCAAATTCTTTTTTTTGTTAACATTTTTATTTTCAATTTTTTTTTTTCAACATTCGTTTTCAACATTCAACATTAGTTTTAAACATTCAACATTCGTTTTCAACATTCGATTTTCAACATTCAACATTCGATTTTCAACATTCACCATTCGTTTTCAACATTCAACATTCGTTTTCAACATTCGATTTTCAATATTCAACATTCGTTTTCAACATTCAACATTCGTTTTCAACAATCGATTTTCAACATTCAACATTCGTTTTCAACATTCAACATTCATTTTCAACATTCCATTTTCAACATTCGTTTTCAACATTCAACATTCGTTTTCAACTTTCAACATTCGTTTTCAACATTCAACATTAGTGTTCAACATTCGATTTTCAAAATTCAACATTCGTTTTCAACATTCGATTTTCAACATTCAACATTCATTTTCAACTTTAAACATTTGTTTTGACTTTGAATGTTGAAAACGAATGTTGAATGTTGAAAACGAATGTTGAAAACGAATGTTGAATGTTGAAAATTGAATGTTGAAATCGAATGTTGAATGTTGAAAACGAATGTTAAAAAAAAAAAAATTGAAAAAAAATATCATAACAGAATAAAAAATTTGAATGTTGAATGTTGAAAACGAATGTTGAATATTGAAAATCGATGTTGAAAACGAATGTTGAATGTTGAATGTTGAAAATCGAATGTTGAAAACGAATGTTGAAAACGAATGTTTAATGTTGAAAACGAATGTTGAAAACGAATGTTTAATGTTGAAAACGAATGTTGAAAACGAATGTTTAATGTTGAAAACGAATGTTGAATGTTGAAAATCGAATGTTAAAAACGAATGTTCAATGTTGAAAACGAAAATGAATGCTAAAAAAAAAAAAAAAAAAAAATGTGAATGTTGAATGTTGAATGTTGAATATTGAACCAACTTGACATCCGTCTTCGGTTCTTATAAATCATTGTCTTTCAAATATTCGGCTTTGAGCGTTAAATCCAGAAAAGCGCTTCAGACGCATGACACTTATATAGTTTTTTTAATGTTTTCTTCATTTAAAGAGGATAGTTACTGCTATATATTGTGTCATCTTTTCCTAAACTGATGGATCTAATGAAGAAACAGTTCCGGAATATTCCATGCAGAATAACCTTCGCCTCTACACTCATGAATTGTTTGCAGTCTAAACAGATTAGACTTCTCAAGTCTGGACAGAATTTAGTTATATAAACCATTGATTCTGGGGTCAAATTGTTACATGAAGTAACATTAAGCGTCCTTAATTCACAGTGTCTTGTTGGTGAATAATTCAATAGGTCCTTTTTCGTCACCGTTGTTGTCACTTTGCCACGAGAAATTAAACCAGATTCTGTATCTAGTTGGGTAACTCTCGGTTCTAAATGAAGCAAGATATTCCTATGACTACTGTCATTTTTAGAAGAGGTCAACAGCTGTTTAGAATTTCGAAAAGGTTCAGATGCATTACTAGTGTGTGCATTTTTGAAATCTTTAATTTTCGGTAAAAGTTTATTTGATGATGTATTCCTCAATAGTCGATTTACATTTCTAGTTTCACGTAGATTATAACTTGACTTCAGAATCAATTCCGTTAGCATTCTACATTTGATTAACATATATGTCACACCGGATACTGTAATATCGCTACTTCCACTAAAGTGTGCATCCTTTAATTCTGTGCAATTATCAGCAATTATTTCAATTGCGAGATCATCTAGGCCAGTAACATTAAGCAGTCTAATAGAAAGAAGACAATGACATGATGCTGTAAGTTCCTGCAGGTGGACATGGCTAGATATACTAGTACTTCTTGCGTCAATATACATGAGAGCACTGCATTCGCGTGAAATGGCGTACAAAGACAATTTCTGATAACTACTTCCCATTCGAAAGTACTCAAGTTTTCTGCAAGAGGACGTAAATATCAAAATCCCTTTTTCTGTAGGAGATTTGCATCCAATTATCGATACACTGTTTAAATTTGGAGCGTTCTTAGAAATAATAAGCAAACTGTCATCATCTATATCAGTTGAATCGAGGTGAAGTAGAGATAATGTGTGAATAACAGGCATGTTCAGAAATATTTTATGGCAGAGACTGATGTTGTTTGCTCTAATGCTAGATATCGTTTTTGAGCTATGAATCCCATACTTCAATAAACCGGTCGACAAAGTATTGATACTTAGTTTCCGCAATTTTGGATTGCATTCGGATAACTTCGTGATAGCAGGAATGGCAGCATCTGTCCCGTTAAAAATAATATCAAGTTCGTGTAAGAGAAGATTTTTTGTTGAGTTAATTGCTTTGTTTAATGTTTGCGCAGAACAACATTTGAATTTCAACATCTTAATGTTAGAACATCTTTCAATTATCAAGTGAAATATGTGTACACTATCTACATCATACATCGCTAAATTGAGATGTGAAAGATTTTCAAATTTTACAGTATCATCATACTGTAACATCTTCAGTAACAAGATAGGAGTGATTTTTAAATATCTAATATGGTGCCTGTTTGATGATATATCACATAAATTCGTGTCTGAGTGTAGTGCAGTCGCGTTCACACTTCTCCATAGACTTTTTGAACGGCAAAGTTTGTACCAGAGGTTGCAAACAGTTTTTGCAAGAATCCGTTCTTCCCATGTTAGATATATAAAAATCATAAGTAAAATCTCTGGGGGTAAAATGTTTATTTCCATATCTAAAAAAAACAAAATAATAAATCTAGAAATTTATTTAAAAAGAAGAATAGTAAACACGGCAAGTCATATTGCTATTTCCTAGAGTCATGATAACAATTTCAATAAAAACAGACAAGCAACAGTCCATAAAACACTACTCAGAAATCTAACGACTGAGCAACATGAATACCCTCAATATAACTCGTGTGGTCCACAAGGGCAAGTAGTGTTTTTTCAACTTGTGACATTCTTTGCGGTGCTCTTGGCAAGTAACGTTCTGTTATAAGTTGCATTCTGTGGTCACAATGACATGTTTGAGATTACGACAATCGGTCCATATAGTCGCATGTGACACAAATATCCAATAACGGTCAACCAAGTCATTATGGAGTCCGTAAACTTTGTAATTACCATTAGGACCCCTTCGTTCAAACGCATCCTTGTACGCAGGTTTGTTTACTTAGTGTAATGAACTTTAGTATTGTCTTAACTTATTTGGACAATGGAGTAAACTTATTTACACTTTTACACTAGACGTTGACTATGAGAGTAGATTGAGAACAAATTTTACGACAAAAGAGATGATTTTAGTTTCCCAATTGTGAACTTGCGTCTGTATATGGAGTATGTATCTCCCACTTAAAACGATGTTCCAGAGCTTGTGTTTACTATCATGATTTTCTTGAAAGAGGGTTGCTGCTTTCAAGGATGCTATTGAACCAAGGATTCCTAGTGGCAAAGTTCAAGTCATCCTCCTGAACTTTTCAGTCCGGGCGCCATCATCAGCTGGTTGACCGTTATGGGATATCTGTATCACAGATGACCATGGATTTGGTCCAATTGTCGTAGCCATTCTCTCGTCCTCTTTTTCTCGATTGAGACATCTACGAATGAGACTTAATTAACACTAAATGATTTAGTCGGTCTTTCTTCATGTTCTTGGACTTATGAATTTTGAATTTCCCATTGGCAATTTACGCCCTTTTTTTGTTATAAACAATGTTCAGACATGTCTCATTCATTTAATATAATCTCACGATATAATATCTTTCTACCTAATCCAGGTAAACGTGTTAGAGGAAGGTATAAATATACACGCATGGTATAGCCAACCCCCCCCCCCCCCCCCCCCCAAATAAAAAATCCAAATATTAATAACTTTTAGACAATATATATACTATTGTCCACAAAATTAACAAATCGACAATTAGTATGCCCTAGAAATAATACAAACAGATAAAATGGTTCAAAATGATAACAAGGATAGATAACGGCCTACTCTTCCCCCTTTTTCCATCGACAACAACTTCTTCCCCAAAATAGTTCTCCAGTAAAAAGTCATTTGAAAATTGTTGTTTGTATTAGATACAATACAAAGGTAACAAAGAAACAGGCCGGTAACAACCGTTGCCGGATAGTTTTTCTGCACGAGTAGTCAGGTCAAGGTCCGAGGCGATAGCCGAGGACCTTGACCTGACTACAAGTGCAGCAAAACTATACGGCAGGTTGTTTCCGGCCTGTTTTTTTGTTACTTTTGTTTTGTATCTGACTTGTACGACGTTTCAAGAAAGTAATAATACGTTTTGCAAGACTAAACATTTGAGAAACTTAGATAGCCATAAAGCAGTAAATGTAAGTTATAGTATAAACACACTTTTTTTTTTCATTTCGCTTCAACCGAGAGTTTTTTTCAAGAAAAAAATCAGGAATCTAATAATTTGATAAAAAAAGAACCATATCAAGTAAAAGATGAATGTTGTACACATTTAAGACTTTATAAAATGCAACTTCGTAAAAAAGTAATATATTACAGAAATATTTTTGTGGTAAGTAAGCTAACGTTTGATTTTTATGGATGAAACGGAAAGCGGGGAGGGGGGCCTAATTTAATTTAAAATAAACAGGCTGTGATCTTTATTTTGATGAAAAAATGCAGAATGTGCCATTCCATCCCTCCATTCCCCCTTTAAAAAAATCGTAAAAATCGCACGTTTGTTGCCAAATACATGAATTCAATATTCAGTGGTGGGGGTCCCGGGGTTGTAACACCCCTTTTTTGAACGATCAATACATTTAAATGGGGACATATAGTTGGACCCCCTCCCATGTTTTGTCCTGGATTGAGAACCCCCTTTTTTAAAATGGCTGGATCCGCAACTGATATATATGTATATATAAATTCAATAACAATATAAATGTATCAAAAAAATGAATTTCCTACTTCATTAGTGAATGAAATGTTATGAAAAAATGGATTTTGTCTTAATATTATATATATTCAGGCATATACTTTGATTTTTTTTTTAAATTCATGCTCGTCTCTAGATCTGCAAGTGTTGATCGGGATTAAACACGTGTTACTATATGGTCCAATCGCAGCTTACCGTCCAAAATTGATGACATAAGTTGAATGATTTTCTTCTAGATTTGCTGCTTATTTGGACGTGTATTACACGAACACTTTTTTTTATAGGATCAATCGTGCATTGGTGAGTTGATAGGGATTTTATCTTTTGATAAGATTTGATTTTTATTTACTTATTTCCTGTCTTTTTTTATTGAAATATGAACGTCGGTATCATCATTTCTTTACTTTCAGCATTGTCCAAAATACTATTCATGTCCATATATCGAAGAAAACATTTATTGACCGATTATTTCGCTTCATAAATGGGGCGGTTCTTTTCTGAGTATATTAACTTTTTACTTTTCAACGCCATCACCCAAATATTTTTGTTTAAATTAGCACTATACGGTATCAGGAATCATGCAGAACATTAATTTGTCATCTGCTTGACCATGGTAAATTTTTTCTCATAAAATTTGGGATCAAAATATCTTTTTTTAGGAGAAAACCATACCCCCCCTTTTTGAAGTTAAATGTCTAATCCCTTAGTGTACTGATATGAATAGTATTTTACTGAAAATGTTTGAAAAAAGATATTGATGCTAACGTAAATATTTTGTTTAATAAAAAGACAGGAAATATGTCGGTGAACCAAAAAGTTCAAATCTAATTGAAAGTTAAAGTGCCCATGAACTCACTGATCATGCACGAGTGAATCTATTCATAAAAAGTGTCCGTGTAACAACTAAAAAGAGTCCGTGTATCATCTAAAAAGAGTCCGTGTAACACCCGTTAATGTACTGTTTTTCTATAGCTCTGCGGGGGGCAAAGTCGTACAATATCAGATTGAGCGATTATGGTTGCGGATCGATGACCATCAATGCATTGCAATCGTCGTGTCTGAAAGCAGTATATCTATATTTAGTTTTCTCTATATGTTTTAAAAATAAAATCGTACAACATACGAAGTATGCATTAAGTTCTGCTTTCTTACTTAAATACTTGATTGAACAAAATATGAAATTACATTTGTAGAGAAAAAAAGCTAACAAGTAACATTCTGTCATAAAAACATACAAATTTAACTTTATAGGAAAGAAATGTTTACCTTTTTTCTTTAACCCTTTTTATCGATTGTTTATTGACGCTTTTCTATTCGATGTAACTACGTTGATTGTTTATTGACGCGTTCGTACTAAAATACATTCTACTTGTAACATGTGTAACTAACTGTGTTAATAACATGAATATAAATGGCTGGCAAATTGAACTATTTGTAGCGCAGGGTTATCTTTAAAAAAGCCCTAACACAGGCGGACATGACATTTTTATAACAAAAACACTCATACAGAATAGTATCAAACAAATATCATAATCAGCATTTTTTTTTTTTTTTTTTTTGCTCTCTTTTTTTGTATTTAAAATCTAAAATGTATAATTAATTTTCTTTAATATTTTAACAAATTACATAAGAGAAAAGGGATAGCAAGTATAAACTTCAGTTTTTGTAAGATAGTATGGATAAGGCCAAGAGCACAGAAAATAAGTTGAAATAGTAAGAAAAAAAAGTAATTAGAATTTTAAATACAAAAAAGAGCAATCTTCATTTTTTATTTTTTTATTTAAAAAAAAAGGGATCAATTAGTGCCAGGCTAAGCGCCTGTGCTAGTATCCACTGGGGACGAACAAGGACCAAATGTTCCCGAGCTATACTTAACATGCTTAATATAACAATAAACTTGAAAATAATGATACTGTATAAAACTTCATAGATGTGCTTCATTACTTAAACTCCAAATACAAACACATATCTGGTGAAAGCAGTGAAATGAGGCAGAACGACGTAAATCGACACTATATATATAAGTTCTACGGTCACCATCACGAACTGGTTGACCGATACGATGTGTCTGGGTCTCAACTCTAAAGAAACATATTTTCGCGGTCTTGGATCTTAACACTCCAGAAGGTCGTCTGATCTGAAAACGTACCGATATAACTCTGTTCCATATCGTGAAATGTTTGCTGTAGTGGATTTGCATTGCGTGTAATTCTTGCATGGTACAATACAGTCTCACTCTTCTTGAAATCATGCAATTCCCTCTGGTTTATTTTTCTTTCATTTCAGTCGTACATTCAAACTAGTTTTTGAGATAAACAAATGATGAACTACGTTCGCCTTTTGCCTAAAATCAAGAATTTGACGGATACCTTTAATGCATAGCCAATGCCATGATTCCAGGTTACCAATAAATTATGATGTCTTGTTTGAGTGCAAACATACGTAAAGTCTCAGCCTATGCTGTTGTGCCATTGATGATTAATTACGTGTTCCAGATGATACGATCATAGATATTCTCTTTACGAAAGATTCACTATGAGAGTAGTCTGGAATTCTTCTTCTTCTTCTTTCAATACAGAGTCGGACTCTTCTTGAGTGTATGGGTCATTTTCAAAAAATGTCGAATTTTGAAATTGAAAAATTTATTAAAAGTTACTTATTCAAACAACCCTCTACATAAGCAAATCAAAACAAACAGTACTTAAAGAACAACATGTTAAAAGATGCAATCTTAATAATGTCATACAAGAATATCTTGAAACATTTTTTGATAGGTGGTACAATATTTTGTCTCTCCTGTTACCATTTTCAAAAGAAATTTTGGGTTATTAAGAAAAGGTTTAGATAAAATTTTAAGCTTGTTTTACGTAGCCAATTAGAAGGTTTTCAAGAGAATAAACTTCTATATATATTCATTCTGTAAAATAATAGATTATTTGCCAATTTTCCAGGTTGTACTGAGAAATGCCTCTAAAAATTGGTTTTCAAAGGTTGTAAAAATTACCACCAGTAATGCAAGTCTAAGATAGCAATTCATATTGTTCGGCATTTTTTTCTCTCTTTCAAATAAACCCGACATCAAGTAAATCCCTCATAAGTTAGTTTACTTTTCTCTTTATTTCATTGGTAACAGGAACGTACGTTTATGATATGTCACTATATAAAAGTCTATCCTGTTACCTTTTTGTCTATCCTGTTACCGATATCAGTATTGCACCTGCAAATGCTTAATTGGGAAGAATAAGACGTTATAACTTTAAGATGAGTTCAAACCACGAAATATTTCATTCGTTTTGCAACTATATGTTAAGATAATTTTTTTAACGACGTTTCTGTCTACAATTGTCTATCCTGTTACTGTAACCATAGCAACCATAGTAACAGGATAGACACAACAGGATAGACAAATTTCTTCATTTTTGAATGCTGTTGTGAAATGACTACTCCCTTTGGTGAAGTGATTATGGTTTTCTGTTGTGAATTTGATTTCCAACACGATATTGCACTTTTTACAAGTATACTGTTGGTGTAATTAATCGAAATTGTTGGTAACAGCATAGACATGAAAAAAAGTACCCTCTATTTTTTTTCACTAAATGTCTTAAAATTTCTTTTCTCTACACTGTCGTACAAGAAACGTGGTGTTTTAAATGTAAAGGTAACTTTGAACTTTTGAAATCAACATTGACTGATTCGATATTCATAGGGAGAACAATATCACGGCTGATTTAAGTAGCGGTAACAGGATGGACATGAACCTCCCGTACGCTGATTGAATTTAGTTTGTAGATAATATGTTACGTATAATGACTAAGAAGCTACGATTTTTCGTTAGAGTAATTATTAACGTTCTTAAAAAGTCCCTTTTGCAGATATCAATGCGATCAGAAAATCGGGTAAAAATCATTTGCAATGTGTTTTTCTGACACTGTACGCACACAAATACCCCTAAAATCGGACTTAAATACATTTTAATCTTATCAAAATAGATGTAAATCGTGTTTATTATCGATGTTCTGAATCATAAATCCGACAAGCTTTCATTTAAACCATTACAACTGAAATTTCCATTAGAAATACAAATTTTAGCATGGGTGTACTGAAAATTCGACATTTTTTGAAAATGACCCGTATAATGACTATTGCTCGTATAATCATGAGGCCTTTCCTCCTCCTTTATCAAAACCAGCAGTAACTATTAACAGTAATTATTATTTACAAATTAAAACTATATACATCTGGGATCTAAGGAGTTCTAGGTATGAGAAGCTCCTTTCAAGACCTCTGGCTGGAATGGTAAGGTTGGCCTTGAACTCTTCGAGTGTAGCTGATGTTGTGGTTTTTTCCGGTAGTGTGTTCCATTCCCTGGTTGATCTTGGGAAGAAGGAGTACCTGTACTGGTCTTTTAGAGTACGCTGTTGGTGTATGCGGTGACCTCCTCTGGTCCGTGAATCTCCAGGTTTGTAATAGTTTGATGGGTCAATATCTACCAATCTATTGTGTATCTTGTAGGCCATGGTGAGGCGGTCTTTGCAGTGGCGATCTTTGAGAGGCTCCCATCTTAGTCTCCCCATTAAAGAGCTGACACAACCTGGGGATACGTCTTGGTATTCATTAATTAAATTAAATTAAATTAAACTCCAAAAAGGTTATGAAGGATAACTGAAATCAATATTTCTGGTCTTTTTTTATCCCTTTCACGGATTGGTTAACCATTACAGTGTCTTGATGTCTCACCAAATTAACTTTGATGGGTGGGGGAGGGTGGTGGTAACGGGGGGGGGGGGGGGGGGGGAGTTTCTGCTCCAACCATTTGCTCAAAAGAAGGTTTGTTAAGGACCCTTTTTGTCTTCTTGAATTCGAAATGCTACAAACTGTAAAAAACATTTCAATGTGTGTAAAATATCACTTTTGGCAAATATTTTTATCTATTTTGTTCAAAAACTAGGCGTAAAATATGTTAATTTCAACATGTTTATGAAGTCGTAGAGACTCCACAAGTCTGTTCAATTAACAATAAAATTAACATAATTCTAGATTTGAAAGTCTTAGCTTGAATAATTTATTTATTTTTGCAATTTCAGGGGCCAATTAATGGCTCTTATCAATAGTCAGCACTTCTGTGTTGAATTGATTGATCATTTATATTGTCATATTTATCAATTATAACTTTACAAAACTAAATTGATCGAAATACTTAGGATATTCTACCCCATGAATAGATTACCTTAGCTGTATTTGGCGAAATCTGTCGGAATTTTTGCTCAACATTTTACTTTATTTGGCTTTTTTAATTTTTTTGAATCCAGTGTCACTGACGAGTCTTTTGTAGACAAAACACTTGTCTGGCGTACAAAAATTATAATCCTGGTATCTTTGATGAGTTTTTTTATAATCACTGGGTCGATGTCACTTTTGGTGGAGGTTTCCTCCCCGAGGGTATTAGCAGCCCAGTAGTCGGCACTTGTGATGATTTGAATTGTCTTTGATATTGTCATATTTATAAATTAACTGTTTACAAAACTTTGAAATCTTTGATATTGTCGTATTAACTGTTTACAAAACTTTGAATTGTTCGAAATACTAAGGTTTATTTCCCCTAAGAAATATATTACCTCAGCTTTATTTGGCAAAACCTTTTAAAATTTTAGGTCCTCAATGCTCTTTTTGGCCATTTAAATTTTTAGAATTAAGCATGACCGATGAATCTTGTAGACGACACCCTTGTCACTGGCGTACAAAATTATAAACCTGGTATCTCTTGTGTTTTTTTTTTATTATACCTCTTATCAATTTATGCCAACATCATCAAAACGTATGTAAATAAGAAGTTATCAACCAGTAAAACTGTGAGCTACTGCTCACTGATGATACCCCTCCGTAATATTTTGGTAAACAGGAAGTTGTTGAGTGACGATTCTGAAAACGCATCACACGGTATAGCTGACTTATATAAACCCTGAAACCAAATTTCCGAAATCCTTGTCAAGTAGTTCCTGAGAAAAATGTGACGAAAATTTTCAACTTGGCTATCATGTGTAAAATAAAACAAGTGTTCGGTAAACAGGAAGTTGTTGAGTGATGAATCTGAAAACGCATCACACGGTGTAACTTACTTATATAAACCCTGCAACCAAATTTCAGAAATCCTTGTCAAGAAGTTCCTGAGAAAAATGCGACGAAAATATTCATTGGACGGACAGACTGACGGATGGACTGACGGAAGGACAGACAGAGGTAAAACAGTGTACCCCCACTTTTTTAAAGCGGGGGTATAATTATACCAGGCTTATAATTTGGTATACCAGACATTCATTTCGTCTAACCAAGATACATAATGGCACTGGAATCATCACATGTTAAGCAACAAATCTAATACGAAATAGAACGCGTTAAAAAAAACAAAAAAATCAAAAACTTTATACCAAATCTGTATGTAACAAGAATGTGTCCATAGTACACGGATGCCCCACTCAAACTATCATTTTCTATGTTCAGTGGACCGTGAAATTGGGGTCAAAACTCTAATTTGGCATTAAAATAAGAAAGATATCATATTATAGGGAACATGTGTACCAAGTTTCAAGTTGATTGGACTTCAACTTCATCAAAAACTACCTTGACCAAAAACTTTAACCTGAAGCGGGACAGACGGACGGACGGACGGCCGAACGAACGAACGGACGCACAGACCGAAAAACATAATGCCCCTCTACTATCGTAGGTGGGGCATAACAAAACCGAAGTGTTTCCAATAGTTCTGTTTCTGATTAACAGTAAATTTACAGAAAATGACTGTATCAATAATAGTTAATGTCAACCCGTGCAGACTATGGACAGAGTATAACCATCGAGGACAATGTCAACATAAGTTGCATCGACGCAGAGGTTGTAAAAACATATCAAAGATACCAGTCTTATAGTTTGTTATTCAAGAATTTGAATTTCATTTAAGAAAGGGAAAAGATAGCAAAGGGGTATCCAAACTCATCAATCGAAATCTAACCAACAATGCCATGGCAAAAAAACGAAAAACAATCAAAAGACAAACAACAGTATACAAAAAAAAAAAAAAATGACAGGTGGTCCGGAAGGGTAAGCAGATCCTGCTCCACATGTAGCACCTGTCGTGTTGCTCATGTAAGTAAAAATCTGGTAATTTGTCTTATTTGGTAGGTCACATTTGAAGAAAAGATGAATCATCAGTGGCATTGTGTCTCACATTTGTCACAAACAAGACAAATCAGATGAAGAAAAAGATACTATGTTTTATTGTAGTTGTAGTAAAGTAACAAATGTGGATATATATATGAATATACAATGAAAGGAAATCATGTAGATCAGCTGTAAAAATATCAGACATGATAAAGAAAGAACAATCCTATAACAAGAAAAAAAAATATAAACGACATTCAGCAAAGTAATATATGAGTATACAGGCATAATATCTTACAAGAAAAAATCAAATTCAATTTTTTGAAGGTATACATAGTAAATTTCAGTTTATTCATGTAAAAATCTCATTTCTGATGAATGCAAAATCCATTTCTCAAAGGCTTCCCTTAAAGGAGATTTTAAACATTAGCTGAAGTACTCCTTGTGCAACCATGATTAAGAAGGTCACCATATATATATATATATTAAAAAAAAATGTTATGAAATTTCCGTTTAAATAATATGTGATGGAAAACTGTCTTCGCTACTTTATATCAATTTTGTTATTGCATGTATGAACTTTCTAATTGAAAATCTCCAAGGTCTCTATTTAATTAAATGTTCATAGAAACAAATGTGATGTCCATTGTATTATTTTAATTTATTCATTTTAAACAAGAATGCACATGCTGAAATGTTTCGCCTGCTTTACTGATTATGATTGAAATTTATGTTGAAAATATATAGATATCACATAATCCATGTAAACTGAAACTTATCAATGATCAGTGCAAATAAGGATACGGTCGTATAAACTTTATAACGGGGCTGTTCAGAATAATATGCACGATAGAGACTAGGAGGCACTTCTTTTAGACCACAACCACTCATTATATAAATTTTTTATCTTATTATAATTCAATTAAAACTCTAGGGAAAATGCAACCACCCACAATTAATCTGAGAGTCTCCCTCCTCACCATGTTCAATTTTGGAACAGCCTATACTCATAATTAATCAAAACAAATGGGGAATGTGTCCATGGGACACAGATGATGCCCCCACTTGCATATAACGTTATAAAGGGACATAACTCAAGAACTGTAAAAGTGACGCTACCCAAATTTGTACTTGATCTGAGTTTTGTGGTTATAAGCATTGTTTATAAGTTTCATAACATTTAGTTGAGGCAAACTTAAGTTAGAGAACGGAAACGAAAAAATTCAGCAATTTTTCCATTTGTAAAGGGGCATAACTCTAAAACGTTAAAAGTGACGCTACCAAAATTCAAACTTGATCTGTGTTTTGTGGTAATAAGCATTGTTGATAAGTTTCATAACATTTAGTTGAGGCAAACTTTAGTAAGAGAAGGGCAACGAAAAAAAATTCAGCAATTTTTCCATTTGTAAAGGGGCATAACTCAAGAACGGTAAAAGTGACGCCACCAAAATTCGAACTTAATCTGTGTTTTGTGGTAATTAGCATTGTACATAAGTTTAATAACATTTGGTTGAGGCAAACTAAAGTTAGAGAACGGAAACAAATATTTCAGCAATTTTTCCGTTTGTAAATGGGCATAACTCTAGAACTGTAAAAGTGACGCCACCAAAATTCAATCTTGATCTGTGTTTTGTGGTAATAAGCATTGTGTATAAGTTTCATAACATTTGGTTAAGGCAAACTAAAGTTAGAGAACGGAAACCAATTTTGGGACGTATGTACATACGTACGTACAGACGGACAAGGATAAAACTTAATGCCCCCTCTGCTACGGCGGGGGCATAAAAAGTACTGTAAATTCAGAAATTAATGTAAGGTTTACATTAATGCGAATAATGCGACTCCTTGAGTATTGCAATAATAACTCACATTCTGATATTTTATACATATATATGTATGAAGCTTTTCCTAAAATCTCAATTTTTAAACTCGCACTTTTGTTAATTCTTCAAAAATCATAATAATAAATGCACACAATAAGTTCTGAATTTAAAGTATACTGTTTTCAGCAGCAATTGAACCATAATTTATGCCAGACAGAAACTACAGACTGTAAGATGACAATCCTATTGGTTATCAATGTTTAAAGGGATAACAGAGGATCAAAAGGGTATCAAATAGGTATCACATGATCAAAGGGGTATCAAATAGGTATCACATGATCAAAATGGTATCACATGATCAAAATGGTAATATATGATCAAATTGATATCACATGATCAAATGGATAATGCAGGACTAAAAGGGCATCATATGATCAAAAGGGTAATACATGATTAAATGGGTATCACATGATCAAATGGATAACCACATGATCAAAAGAGTATCACATGATCAAAAGGGCAATACATGATCAAACAATTTTTATTGTCAAGGTACTTAATATAATAGTAATACAACCATTTACATTATGTTAACAATGAGCTTTGATATTATTTCCTCTAAGATCTCATTCAGTGTATTACCTACATAAAGAACAAAATGACTTCATTTTCATGTAATCAGATTTCACTGATATACCAAATGCGTACAACTCTGAATAATCAAGTCATATATCCTTTTCTGTTACCCCCTGAACTGATAATTCTTGAAGGACGTTATCAAAGTACTTGTCATCGGGGAAACCATGACCAGAAATATTTGATCCAAACTCTGTTTTGTGATGTATTTCATTCCATGTGACTGTATCAGTCTCTCCTGTTGTAGTAGAATGTCCAATTGTAAATGTTAACCTCCTCTTCCATGCTACTATCAATAACTTTAATATCTAAAATGAAGAAAATAATAGTGTGTCAATTTTTTTTAAAGAGATCTCAGTGACTGGCATAAGCTTGTATTTGTTGTTCAATTCATATTTTTTAACAAGAATCATACTCTGGATTCATTTTTAATTGTGGGGTATCAATTTTCGTGTATTTCGTGGTTATACATGTTATATTGAAATATTTAACGAAGTGAAAATTTTCTATAGGCATGTATGCAGACTTTGGCAAAACCATGAAATCCAATATCCACGAAAACTGCTATCCACGAAAATAAATGAATCCACAGGTATACTAATTATTTCAATTTTTTGTCACTTTGATACCTTTTTAAACAAGAAATGTCATTTTCTTATTAAGCACTGATTCAGTGAAGCTGAGTCCCCCCTCCCCCTTATATGGCTCATCTAGAAAGAGTCGATCCCAAATATATAAAAAGCCTATTTTTATACTGGAGACTGGAAAGTTTTTCATTATAGCTCAACCCCTATACCCAAGGCCTCCCTTCTTGGTGAAAATTTACAATAATGAGACAGGAACTACTGTATTTCACTTTTTTAGCCAAGCATAAACTACTACACATAAAAGATATCTATTATCTTATTATCAATTAATGTAAATTCAAAAATATTTGCAACATTTTTATTATTGTGAAAGTTGCAATGGGATATAGGTTTTGCAAAAATAAAAACTTGCCTTTTGAAATTTGATAGTATTATTTGTTTGCAACATTTTCTGAATTGCTGTAACTAATCTCACATTTTTGTCCATTTTTCAACAATCGCAATAATAAATACATGCAAATATTACTGAATTTACAGTAATTATATAATCTATACATAATTTCACTTCTTTGAACATGATATTTATTTATTTTGAATACATTTAGCATGTTTAACATATATATTGTTAGTTCATTTTTCTGAATATAATTCAGTCTACTCTACAACAGAAGTTTGTTCTCCTGCCTTTTTCATTCATGGATTTTAGTTAACACCTTACCAGTTCCACTGGTATATTTTCAACAGACCTAGTTTCACTCCTTTTGAAGTTCATGCCGTTCCCTTGGTCTTTGATTTTTACCTTGATTTGACTTCTAAATTAGTATACAAGATTTGAACATCATTTAACTACTGTCGCCTTAATTTTTCTTCTTATAGTTTACTCCCTATTGTCAATATTAAAGGATGGGGTGTGAATGGCAAATGTTTTATTGTTTCTGCTAAAGGAGTAGTGCCAAGAACTCTGATAAATGTCCCTGTAAAGGTGGGTTTTTTTAACATCAATTATTAAAGTAAATCTAATGTGTATGTATTGCTAAATGTTTGATATATTTGAAAGATTTTATTTTTGTCCATTTTCCTGGAAATTTTCAATTTTTTCCACCATTTTTCTGATTTTATATGTGGCGCCACCCCTCGTCCATTGAAATTTTTGCTGAAAAGTAAAGAATATTTCAGCAAAAATATTTGTGGGCGAAGGATGGTACCACTGTTAATTTTTCAGAAAACTGTCATATATTTTTCAGAATTCCGCACAAAAATCAGGACTTTACGAAATTCACCTACAATATGACAACTAATGATGCAACTGGTGAAAATGTTTTTTAACTGCAAAACTTTTGGACATTTTAGCATATGTTTTCAACAAATTTTCACCTCATTTTCGCAGTGAAAAATTAAAGATTTTTAAGGCAAAAATTACGAGTTAGTGAACCAACTCCTTTACTTAAAACTATTACAGACTCTGGAAGATTAAGAGCTCAAAATGTTGTTTAGACACCAGTCTGCTATTGAAGACTGTTGGTTACCCTCTAGCTGTTTTTTTATTATTTTTGTCATTGTGTTGTTGTCTCATTGACATAATTACCCCAAATCTCTTTATATTCATAATCACTGGCTGTCACAAATATCAAATCAATGTTTTTGTTATTGATACATTCAAATTATTCTAGATTTTCTTCAAAAATAATAGCCAAATACTTGTTTTAGTAAAAAATTTTGAGCATGACTTTGGGCATGCAAAAGGCTGAAAATTAAAACCAATATAATGACTAAAAATTCTTACATCCTATTATTAAAGGAGTTGACATGCAACTTTTGATTTTGAGAATTTTCAATATAAAAATAGGAATGTGTGGTATGATTGCCAATGAGACTGAATGATATGGATGTAAGCAACGAAAGGTCACTAAACAGCCTTCAACAATGAGTAAAACCCATACTGTAAAGTAAGCAATAAAAGACACTATCATGAAATAAAATGCTTCGCTGGGGCGCAGCTTGATACGACCGCAGAGGTCGAACCCTGAACAGTTGGGGCAAGTATGGACACAACATTCAAGCTTGATACAGCTCTGAATTTTGATTGTTATTAAATATTTGACACAGCATAGGTTTCTGACACAGAAAGAATGTGGTCTAAGAACTTGAATTTTTTTAATTTACCTATTATGGTCCAATGTCCAAAATCAAAATACATGGTTAGATTCAGCATATCAAAAGACCCCATATATTCAATTTTTGTTAAAATCAAACAAAGTTTAATTTTGGACCCCAACTTGGACAAACTTGAAAACTGGGCCCATAATCAAAAATCTAAACACATGTTTAGATTCAGCATATCAAAGAACCCCAAGAATTCAATTTTTGCTAAAATCAAACTAAGTTTAATTTTGGACCCTTTGGACCTTAATGTAGACCAATTTAAAAAACGGGACTTAAAATTAAAAATCTAAATACACGGTTAGATTTGGAATATCAAAGAACCCCAATAATTCAATTTTTGATGAAATCAAACAAAGTTTAATTTTGGACCCTTTTGACCTCAATATGAACCAATTTGATAGCGGGGCCCACAAATAAAAATTCTAAATTCATGGTTAGATTCAGCATATCAAAGAACCCCATATATTCAATTTTTGTTGAAATCAAAAAAAGTTTAATTTTGGACCCCAACTTGGACCAACTTGAAAACTGGGCCCATAATCAAAAATCTAAACACATGTTTAGATTCAGCATATCAAAGAACCCCAAGAATTCAATTTTTGTTAAAATCAAACTAAGTTTAATTTTGGACCCTTTGGACCTCAATGAAGACCAATTTAAAAAACGGGACCCAAATTAAAAATCTAAAAACACAGTTAGATTTGGCATATCAAAGAACCCCAATAATTCAATTTTCGATGAAATCAAACAAAGTTTAATTTTGGACCCTTTTGACCTCAATATGAACCAATTTGATAGCGGGGCCTACAAATAAAAAATCTAAATACATGGTTAGATTCAGCATATCAAAGAACCTCATATATTCAATTTTTGTTGAAATCAAACAAAGTTTAATTTTGGACCCCAACTTGGACCAACTTGAAAACTGGGCCCATAATCACAAATCTAAATACATGTTTAGATTCAGCATATCAAAGAACCCCATATATTCAATTTTTGTTGAAATCAAACAAAGTTTAAATACTGGACCCTATCTTGGACCAACTTGAAAACTGGGCCCATAATAAAAAATCTAAACACATGTTTAGATTCAGCAAATCAAAGAACCCCAAGAATTCAATTTTTGTTAAAATCAAACTAAGTTTAATTTTGGACCCTTTGGACCTCAATGTAGACCAATTTAAAAAACAGGACCCAAAATTAAAAACCTAAATACACGGTTAGATTTGGAATATCAAAGAACCCCAATAATTCAATTTTAGATGAAATCAAACAAAGTTTAATTTTGGACCCTTTTGACCTCAATATGAACCAATTAGATAACGGGGTCCACAAATAAAAAATCTAAATACATGGTTAGATTCAGCATATCAAAGAACCCCATATATTCAATTTTTGTTGAAATCAAACAAAGTTTAATTTTGGACCCCAATTTGGACCAAGTTGAAAACTGGGCCAAAAATCAAAAATCTAAATACATGTTTAGATTCAGCATATCAAAGAACCTCATATATTCATTTTTTGCTAAAATCAAACAAAGTTTAATTTTGGACCCTTTGGACATTAATGTAGACCAATTTGAAAACTGGACCCAAAATTAAAAATCTAAATACACTGTTAGATTCGGCATAACAAATAAATAAATGTGATCAAAGATTTTACAAATCTAATGCGCCATACTGTGCAATTAAAGATTACTTCTTGAAATTTTTCAATATTTGAAATTTGAAAAAAAATAATATTTGAAGAATAATTCTTTTTAATTTCTGAAATCTGAAATGAGAAAAAATTGGCCCCCCACAATTTCTTTTTATCCCCCCCCCCCTTTTCCCCCCAAAAAAAATCTTTCCCTCAAGATATGGTCATAATCTCAATTCAAATTTCCAATGGAGTTGGCAACCATAATTACCCATTTAAATTTACCACAGTGCTAACTTAATCTATTTTATAATAGAATTAATAAAAATATAGTGTCAAATCTTTCATATGGATTTTTTTGTAAAAAAAAAAGATGAAAACATTTGCAGATATTTTTACTGGTCTTCCTTTATAAATATGCATTTCTTTAAACATAATTTAAAAGCAGTGTAAGGGAAGTAACCAAAACGTTGTATTTGGATTACCTCCCTTACACTGTTTTAGATTATCTTTATTGTTCATTAACCATTACTTTATACATAATTTAAAAGCAGTGTAAGGGAGATAATTTCAATGATGTATTTGATTTATCTCCCTTACACTGCTTTAAATTATGTTTTGTACTAAAGTATTTGTCCATTAACCAGGACAACCTTGTTTTTCCCCCTTTTTTGCCCCTAATTCCTAAACGGTTTGAGCCATAACCCCCCAAAGCAAATCCTAACCATCCCTTTGTGGTATGGAAACTTGTAGTATAATTTCAGAGAGATCCATACACCGTTCCACAGTTATTGTCTGGAAACTAGAAAATGCTCATTTTTGGCCCCTTTTTGGCCCCTAATTCCTTAACTGTTGGTACCATAACCCCCAAAATCAATCCCAACCTTCCTTTTGTGGTATTTAACCTTATGGTCAAATTTCAAAAAGATCCATTCACTTAAACTAAAGTTAGAGTGCGAAAACCAATATGTATTCGGACGACGACGCCGGACGACGACGACGACGACGACGACGCCAACGTCATACCAATATACGACCACAAAATTTTTTTGCGGTCGTATAAAAATGGAAAACAATTAAAAAAAAAAACAAAAAAAAACGGATTTATGTACTAAACAATAAGTGAAAAACAAATTTGATAGACAGCAACCATTGAATTACAGGCTTCTGACTTTGCACATGCACATGCAGAATGTGGCAGGGTTAAACATGTTTGCTGAGGAAAAACCTTCCCCATAACTTGGGAAAGTGGTGTAACAGAACAATATAAGAATGTTAAGCTGATAATAAATATAAACGAACCCTGATTTACAATACTGGTTCCATCTGTTCATGAAAATGGCAGTAAATCGACGTACTTTTAAACTATTTATTTTGTTAAGGATTTTACAAGTGTATTTTGGCATGACAGTATTGTGTATTTCACAGTTAAATGGCTTAGCTTGTACGTGTTACAAGGAATCACTTGCAAGCATGCATGCATATTGTGAAATAAATACAAACATGTTCGACTTGTGCCAAAAGAATGGAAAACAACTGTTTTTATAGTTAGCTAAACCTCTCACTTATATGACAGTTGCATAAAATTCCATTATATTGACAACAATGTGTGAACGAAAAAAAACAGAAATAATAGGAGAAAATGTCAAAAATAGGAGTACAGCAGTGAACATTGTGTTACCATCTTAATCCCTATAAAAACAAACAAAAACAAAATGGCATAAAGACAAAGCACATAGGCATAAATGAAAGACAAGAATACAAAAAAGACCATAGCACAATAACACAATGGTGGGATGTATAAGTACCGAGCCATGCCAAAAGGTCATTACAAATAATGGACTAAAAAGTAAAGGTTAATAATTTACAAAGACATATAAGAGAACACTATAACATGTAATTAAGATGATAAACAACGTCAGTACCAAGAATCTTTATTTCAAAACCATCATGTATTATTGATAAGTTGATACGGAATATTTATCAACAAGGTCTTGGTATCTTCCGATTTTAAAGCAGTTTCCATTTTATGCCTAAGAGCAGGGATGGGCATGATTACTGACAAATGTAATCGATTAATAATCGATTACTTGAAGGATATTTGTGTATTCGATTAATAATCGATTACTCTGATTTTTGTATGTAATCGATTGCAATCGATTACTTTATCAAAAGTAATTACATTACTTTTCGATTACTGTCAATTACAAATGTACATGCTACAATATAACCAAAAAATAAAAAAGTAAGTTAAACATAAATATGTTGTTCAACGTATGTATAGTGGAAATTTAGACCTTTATAAAAACAGCATTTAAAGCATTGTTTTTAAATGTTAAGTTAACAGTTGTTTTCTAGATGGAAGCTCTTACTGAGGATCCGAAATATTCAAAAATTCTTGAAATTTTGGTTTTCAACATGGGTGAGTGGTGATAAATTTCTTGCAATGACATGGCATGGCTTCGGTCAATTCTTTACATTTTAGGTTATTTTCTCCATGTTTTGCAAATTTTTGCTGTCATACTGACTTAGGTAAGGTATTTTGTATTTACTCATTTTTAACAGGTATATTTGAATATAAGTTCATTACAATGTTAGAAGATTCCTCTGAAAAAAAATATCAAAAAGTAGAATAATTAACTAGTTCAGCTAATTTTAAAGATGTAAATTTATAATATTTATAATTAATACATGCATGAATTAATCCGGTTGTTTGGATAGCCTCCCTAATTACAGGTTATAAAACTGCCAATAGGGTATATTTTATAACCTGGGGCAATATAATGTAAATCTCCTCTTAATTAGACATAATTGAAATCAAAACAAAGTTGGCATGTCATTGATTAGAAGTCCTTGATCATCTGATTAGTAAAGACAAGAAGTCAGTTGAGAATTTTTTATGCTCTATTCAAAATTATAAACAATATATATTTTTAGTGTCAAAATGGGAGACATGTTCCTATTTCTGAACAAGAATTTCAATGCATAGTCATTGGTACATTGTCAAAAGGATTTTGTGAACTTTCTAATTTTTTATATCATAATATTATGACGAATCAACTGTTTATCTATTCTAGCTAAAATTCCAACTCTTATTGAAAACTGAGCTTCAATGTCAATGGAGTACAGAACTTAACACAAGACTCATTTCTTATTTTAATCTATTTTCTTATTTCAAAATAAAAGGTCTTTAAATTATTGACAAGCATTGAAGACAGTAAAGTCAATTGTTTCAAAGCTGATTATATACAGTAAAATTTGGTAGGAGATCTGGTTGATCATAATGCAGCTATAGACAATAGAAACAAATAAGGCATTTGATAAACTCTGAAGACTTTTTAATACATTCTATTTTATCTGTACTATAAAGTGATGAATGCTTACATATTTTCATTTAAAATAGGTTATATTTCATCAAACTATTTTACTAAAGTAATCGAAATGTAATCGAAAAGTAATCGATGATTACATCATAATTTTTGCTGTAATCGATTAAATTACGATTACTTGTAATCGAAAATGTTTTCGATTACAGATTACTGTCGATTACTGGAAAAAATGTAATCAATTACAATCGATTATGATTACAGATTACGATTACCCCATCCCTGCCTAAGAGCCATGCTGACTTTCTATCTGACAGCTTTTTATGTTCCTGATATTTGTGTTTCTATGCTTAAATCAAATTTAATTAACCATTTGTGAACTCGGAATCTAGAGAAAAGTAGATTATCACAGAAAAAATGTGCAGAATATTTGTATTTATGTCCCTGGTTAAACGGCCTGTTTGATGTATGTGAAATGTGAAGAGCTTTGTACATAAAATCTGTAGTCCATCACAAATATTTCACTAAATCTGTAAATAAAACACTTTACAATGATCAGTACACCCTATTCATTACATATGCTACCATAATTTTCTTCTTTAGGATAGTAAGTGGTTCAAATATATGCCAAATGAGACTAAAACTACATGCAAGTTTTCCATTGAAAAGTGAAAAACTGGTCATCAGACCATACTGTCTGCAAAAAAAAGTTGAATTGAAGAGTCCTTTTGCAATTAGACTTCTAGTATCATGACATCTTAGCATAGAAATGAGCAAAAAGTAACAAATTTCAATTTCTTATAGCCTCTGTGTGCATTTTTATATGTAAATATGGGCTACGGCCTAAATCGACTCTAAATAATTCTCAGTCTTACATGGCCTAAGACCATTTTATACTCATGTGGTATGCTTTTTGTAACTTTTCTTTACATTCAAAGTACATTTAATATATATGGAAGAATAATGTATGGTTAAAAAACTTCAAAAACTTCAAATTGGTTGAAAAAAATGCATGTTTATGTAAGGCTTCCCTTAATTCGAAAATCTCTATTTTCAGGCACAGGCTCATTTAAATTTGACTTTTGAATAACTGTAATAAATCTGATAAATCAAATGAGTGTTCCGTTGCTTTTAAAACTTATTATATTAAATTCAAGAGTATTTAAAAAGCAAATTTTTGCAATATTTAAATTTTTTAGGCCAAAATCTTGACAGTTGAAAATATTTGATTTAAACGTCAAAAATAAACATCCAAATTTCAATATTAAAATGGCCCTAGTTTCTATAATATATATCCTATGGCCATGAAACTTGGCCAACTATCTTATAATTGCCTAAGCTTAGGTCATGCAAAGTTTTATTAAAATTGGTCAAGTCTTTCTATCCTATTAGGTCCAAGGACACAGTTATCGTCCTTTGGTTTTCGTTGTCTACGAATATAGTCCCTAGTGTGAACAGTGTATAACTTGCATTTTTTTTTATACACTTTCCCAATTTATTTCTTGATATTTTATGCATGAAATATTAAGTAAGGGGATGAAATTACATGTTAAAAAAATTTGGGTGCTGAATCTTTATGTTAAGTAGTGATTTGGTCCAGTTAAAAAAGGTCAAAAATTAGAATGTCTGAAGCTGTCAAACTGAATTTTAGCCCCCCTTAACACAGAATTGTCAATATTTTGAGTTAGAGCTGGTAGAAGTTTCTATAATTTTGATATTATTTGTATCAATAGTAGTACACTACACTGTAAAAATCTTTTTGAGATAGAGCAGGTGCGATTTTTTAAATTTGAATTTATTGTCTAAAAGAAATGCACTACGAAATAACTGTGTTCTCGGGCCAGATGACCTCTTATGTCAAATTCCAGGTATAATTCAAAAAATGAGGCGGAGGAAGCTGTGTCTCTTGTTTCTTTAATTTCTAGTTCTGGAAGATATATTAATGGAACCCAATCAGGAAAGTTTGGATTTTTAATGGAAAGAACATCATCAATAAATCTGAATATGAAATTAAATGATCTGGCTCTTTGATCTTCTTGTTTTTGACAAGTGTCTGAAGGAACTCTGACTCATACGAAAATAAGAAGAGGTCAGCAAGGAGAGGCGCACAGTTTGTTCCCATAGTTATGCCGACAATTTGTTAAAAAAGTCTACCTCCAAATTCAACAAATATGTTGTCAATAAGAAATTCCAGCATACTGATCACTTGTTCCTCTGTGTAGCATGTTTTACCTTTTTGATCACTATTAACAAAATATGCCGTATGGTATCCCTAAGTAATAAATTGATAGCATATATGCTACCATTTTTATATTGAAAAGCATTGTGGATTATTTCTTTTAAATGATTTTTCAATTTCACATGGGGAATGGTGTTATACAGGGTTGAAAAATCAAAAGTTTTGACAGAATTAATTTCAGAGAAAGATCGAGATTTAAAATTATCCGGAAGTTCTTTAGAATTTTTTAGAATCCACATATGGTTAATACCACTATTCACAGTCAGTCAGGGGTACTACTTGTAGAAGTAATTTTTATTTACTTGAAGAAGTAATATTAATATACTTATATAAGTAAATTTGTAGGATACTTATACACAGTGATTTTGCTAGCGCTCGTCATTTTCGTCATTTACGAAAAGGTTTTCAACATGACGAAAGTATTCCAAATCAATTTCGTCACCTAAATTTGGAAAGAGTAAAAATATTTTCGCATGAAAATACTATAATTCTACCTGTCTTATTGTTTCTGACAAGTTTATGACCCTCAGTTAATTAACATTTACAACAGGTGTTAAAGTTGTGATTACAGATAATCCGCTTATCGTCATCGGATGGGTTACTAATCCGTTAATTATTTATCAACCTCATAATTGATCATCATAATAATTTTCCTCAGTAAAATCAGTCAGTCGGCATTTCAATTTCAATATTTATCAAACGAGCACAATTTGCAGATCGTTTGTCGTAGTTTCGTCATTCAAGTTTTCCATCCGACAGATCGCATTTTAATTTCAATATTTCTCAAACGATCACAATTTGCAGTTTGCTTGTCGTTGTTTCGTCAAATGAACGTATTTTCGTCATATAACTTTTAATCAAAAACTTCGACAATTTTGATTAAAAAGATAGAACTTTATTCATAACATTCAGAAATGTTTTCACGAGTCAAACAGGTGCTTCCTTTACGATGAACTGCGCATGCGCGAAAGTATTCTTATGAATTTAAAGACACTAAAACGTAAAATACGAAATTTATAAATATAGTTCTTATTTAGCAAATTTAATCTAAAAAATGATAATTTCCTGCCTTTTTTAAACACGAACTAATCCGTAAATGAATCCGGATTCATTCTGAATTTGTTATCCACTTGTCACTTCCCGTTTTCATTTCATTGGGAAATCGAAAGTAAACGTGATCTATTCGGGCGATCTATTCATGATAAATTTACAATTTAAAGTCATTAGAATTGTTCCAATAAGGATTTGTACAAATCCTTGGTTCCAACTTTATGGAATTAATTCTAAATATCGCTTTAAAACGTTTTTAAGGATAATGAGTATGAATAATGCAGTGAAATAGTCCTTACAAGTTCATTTATGCTGTGATTCCTGGTTTAAAAAAAAATTGATCCCAACTTTTACTGATTAGGAATGTACCCTGAAACTAACTGAAGTGAAATTGTGAACTAGATTTCTAGATCTTATATCCTAATCTTCCTATTAAAGTGCCATATCAGTCAAATCATGCAGTAACTGCCTAGTATGCCTAAGTCCTTCAAAGTCTGACAAAGATGTATAGATAGTAATATACATCCTAGGTCCCTTGCTGCTACCCAAAATAAGGTTGATTTTCATCCCTTGCAAAAGTGACTAAAGCCCTCAAAATCCTAGCTTAAACCCTGCTTATACAAGTGTATTTTATTTACTTGTATAGGTAAATAATTTTTTGGCTTAGTTATGTCCCTTAGACATTCAGATTTTTTTACTTATATAAGTAAAAAAGTCATTCTATCTTCTTTTCTTGAATTCTTAGGACTTCTTTGTTCTAATCGAATTTTAAATTGTCTGTCCTTTGCAGATGTCTTTATTAATCATGTAAGTGTAATTTCATGGACAATGAAAATCTCATTTGTCTGTTATCTTCAGAACACTGCTCATTTACAAGCCCCCAAGGGGCAATTTTTGAAGGCCTTGCACAAATACTTAAGATCTTTGCCCAATCAGTTTCTTTGTTGAATTAATGAGACGAAACATTGAACTCTAATCAAAAATTATGAGCTAACCTGGGAAAAATCATTAAAGGCATGTTTTTACATCTCAAAACTTGAGAATTTTTGTGGGATTGTAAAAAAAATTTACTTATACAAGTAAATTTTTGAGAAAATTAAGGGGAGATTATTCAAACATTATAATTAACTTATATAAGTATATTTTTTTTACTTCTTCAAGTAAATAAAGATTACTTGTACAAGTAGTACCCCTGACTGACAGTATTTCTAAAGACCCTCTTTCACTGCGGAGAGAATTTTTGTCAATCTAATGGACAATTCCTTTGTAGAACATGCAGATGAGCCTGCAATGTACCGTTGTTTGTACGGAATTTTGTGAAGCTTAGGTATCCAATACAAACAAGGTACTGTCGATTCATTATTATTCGTTGGATACTAATTTTCGTGGATTTCGTGGGTACAAGTGAACCACGAAATTAAATGTTCAACGAATGACATATTTTGTATAGGCTTGTATGCAGACTTTCGGTAAAACCACGAAATTAAATATCCACGAACATGCCAATTTTCCCTAATCCACTAAAATTGGTACCCACGAAAAATAAATGAATCCACAGTAAGTCCTCAGATTTGCTGTTCAATGTAATGTTCATTAGAGCCATAGGACTTATGATTCACCAAAATCTCATCCTTGTCAATGATATGTTTTTGTATGTGGGAATACCTGAGTGCTCACTTATTCCTAATTCTTTTACAAGACACTTGTAGTAGAACGATTTACATACAAAGACAGCCTTCACGCTTATATTTTGAGCCCACAAGCCAGACGCTCAGTATTTTGAAAATTTTTGTTGGATTCTGTTGGCTTGTAGAGGAGAATTTTACAAGCCCGAAAGCAATTTTACAGGCCATGGCCATAGGACTTGTGGTTAAGCGTGAAGAATGCAAAGACCATATTATTTGAAGCTTTGTCCGTAGGAAGAAAAGCATTACCATCAGGATTTTGTTATTGATAAAAAAAATGCAATTTCTGACAAAAGGGGGTTAAAAAAGCCTTATCATGGTAAATTTTCAATTCAATATGGCTGAAATTGGGAATTTCATTTCAGTCATTTGAATTTCAAATCAGTCATAGTCCATTTATCCTTTAGGCTTTGGGCAGATTTAACTGATCAGCATTCACCAAACACAATCTTTCAGTCCTTTTTAAAAAAAACAAGAGATGGGCTAGTGAATCTCACAGAAAAAATATATCATAATATGTCTTCCTAGGTGTAAGTTATAGAACATCAGATCAAACTAGGAATCACAGAGAAAACCTGTCAGAGCCATCGCATGATGGATAGCAAGCTATCCAGATGACAAGGGAGAGAACTTCACTATCAAATTCTAATTCTAACTCTACCTTTCTTCCTTCATCATTATCTGGTAAGAAACACACTCTGGGGAATCCCCTACATGTAAATCTCTTCCCTGGATGTGGGTGTTCCTGTGTCTGTACCCCGGGAGATATATGATACAATATTCTGATTGTCTGACTGTCTGGGAACCCAGGTAATGCCTGGGACATTATACAGTACTCCATCACACCCTTTGGACAATTTCCATGTTTCTCTCCATAAATTGTCTTACATGCTGGACACTGCATACTACCATTCTACAAAATAAAAAAAGGTATAGTCATCCCTTCTCAATCATTGTGTGTGATTTAAGTGATTACAGTACTGAAGTTGAAGAGTTGCCTCTGTCTATTGATGATTTGAGAGTTGCAAATACAGTTTTACTGGTGACGCGACAAGGAGATAGTAAAATAGATATTTGCCACTATGAAATCTTAACTGAAGGTGTCAACTCTTCCACTACAGTACTGTTGTTCCTATTCTAATACATCACAAAAGCAATAGTACCTTAAAGCTTGCATAAAATAGTATAAATTTAAGATAACAATAAAATAACAATGAAATGTCATGAAGGATTTGGCTGTATAAACGTTATGGCAAAACATGACATCATACAAATGAAAACACTCAAACCTAAGTTTATTTAGTTATTTGTATGATTGGGATTTTGCTAATATCTCATTAAAACAGTATTTTTAAGGTAGGTGCTGTTTTATATTATAGTAATCGAACATTTGTGGATTCCAACAAAACAGAAACTAATATTTAGATTAAAAATCATGATAACAGTCACATTAGTATGATTGTTTAATATAAAAGTGACCGGTTTTCAGCAGATAATGAAAATACATACAAAGCTTGAACTTTTTTATGAATTACAAACGATAGCTCTTAAGAAGAACTCACTTCTTCTGCGATTTGTCTGTTTTCCTCATTCATTTTTTTTCTTTTTTCCATTCCTTCATATTCAAGTTATTTGTTTTTTGGTTTTTATTTGTGGGCATATTTCACAACAAGAATGTGCCCATAGTACACGGATGCCCCTATCGCACTATCATTTTCTATGTTCAGTGGACCGTGAAATTGGGGTCAAAACTCTAATTTGGCATTAAAATTAGAAAGATCATATCATAGGGAACATGTTTACTAAGTTTCAAGTAGATTGGACTTCAACTTCATCAAAAACTACCTTGACCAAAAACTTTAACCTGAAGCAGAAAAAACGGAAGGACAGACTGACGAGCGGACAGACGAACGAACGCACAGACGGAAAAACATAATGCTCCTAGGTCGGGCATAAAAATTTACTACCTTACCTTGGAACCACTGTCATACATGGCTATTAAACACAACTTATGGAACATGTGACTACATTTATTGAGTTGATAAACAACATGATTTTCCATCTGACCCTCTCCATATCCTGAGGCATGACTCAATTTTTCACAACATATACAACAGTCCTGAAACAGAAAATGTACCATATATATTAAATGATAATATTTATCCTTAAAAAATGCTTTATTTAAGATCATATCAAAATGCTTATTTTTATGACAACCTATGCTAGTAGCTTTAAAATAAAGCCTTAAAAAAGCACAATAAATGATTTAAATATAAATTACAATGTATCTCACTTTTCCTTTGTTTCCACTTACTTCAACATTTATAGCCAAATTAACACAAACAAAATGTCCACAGGGGTTCAAATTAGTGTGGGTCCCAGGTCCAGGACCTGTCTTTTCTAGGAGAGGACTTTTCATTTTTAAATTACAAAAGTCAAGGACCTACCATTCTTTACACTGATGCTTTATACACTACCATTGATTTGTTATGGAGGACCTTTCACTTGAAATTTCAAATGGTCCTGGACCTTTCATTATTTAAAGCAAATTTGAACCCCTGGTTCATTGTTTTCCTTTGAATCTGTTTAATCAAGAATTCATATAGTCTTGCAATATAAATCCTTGGTTCAATTTATCATAAAACACTAAAAAGGCCCTTTATCCTATTATGAATGAAAGCCCCAGATTAAGCTGACTCTAGGAAACACACTTTCATCTATTATAGTTTTGAGACAAATTCTGTTTTGTGATGTACAATGTTTAAATAAAAAAATTTGTGAAAAACAAGATTAGGAAAAGAGGTTACCATATCTTTAATTTCAATACATGCATGGTTAAAAAAAACTTTTGTGAACTTGAAGTCAATCACAAACAAAAAAAAATCTTGCATTTTCTTGAATATTTGATTTCTTGGTTTTGCCAAAATCTGCATACAACCCAATAGAAATTTGTAATTCGTTGAACATTCAAATTTGTGGGTTACCTATATTCACGAAATCCATGAATATTAGCATCCCACAAATAACAAGCATTCTGAGAGTATTGCATGGTAATACATAGTCCCCTACCGGGTAAAAATTCATTTTACTGGAACAAAATGCTAACTTGTTCTATAACTTGTCATGGTGTAAACAAAAAGTAAATATCATGTCAATATCTTCAAGCATGACAAAAAACAGTGTGGAAAACTGATTATATGAGTGAAAAAAACATTAGATATGATTAATAGCTCTCTAAAATTATATACGATGTAATACAGTGTATATCTATTTTCAAATTATAATCAAACATAATTAATAGTTCCAAATATTTTTTCTTTCATTTGTCGCAAACTAATATAGATTTGTAACTTATCTATAAAATGTCAACAACTTTTATCTACACAATGTAATGTATTGAAATATATACATTAATAAAAAAATTAAAGGATTTCTCTTCATAATTTTTTTTTATATATATAGCATTCAGAAAATTAGTTTATACTAAATAACAAAAAAACCTGCCAAAAAATTCTTCAAATAATTTAACAAAGAATGTCTTTTAAAAAAATTAGTTATCTCCCTTTGTACAGAAATATGGTTTAACATAGTACTCTAACATTAGATATGGTCCAGAGTTATGGTCCATAACTCTGCACTAAATCATCAGACCGGAACAAAATTCGAACTTGGTCTATGACTTGTCATGATAAAACTATATACCAAATATCAAATCAATATCTTCAAGAACGAAGAAAAAAAGTGTGGAAAGGTGATTTGCCGGACTGACGGATGGACAGACGGACAGACGGACGGAGTGCAAACCTAAAGTCCCCTTCGACTTTGTCGGTAGGGGACTAATAATGAATCCACAGTATTTGAAAGTAACAAGTATTGTACGTGATGTTGCTGAATCAAAGACACGATTGTAATCATGCCATCTTTAGAAAAAGCTGCCATTTTGTTTGATTCTTTCTGCAAAGTGTACATTTGATTACAAACAAAAGTGTGATTTCAATGGGAGATAATCAACATTTTTATTGTTGTCTTTTTACCTGCATTTATCTCATGGAAATAAACTCTATTCATATGATAACAAAAAATGTTGGTGATAATTTTGGCCACTATCACCATATACAGTGACAAGACCTATAAATCCATTATGTTCATACCTCGTCAGCAGGAGGCTGTTGTATCACTTCTGTAAACTGTTCAAATATCTCTGTATCTGATGTTTTACCTAAAATTGTAAGATACATTGAAACCTCTGACACTGATCCTCTTTCTGAATGAAAGTTATTTGGATTATATAGTTAAACAGTGGAGATATGTAAATTAAAAAAAAAATGTCAGTTAACTCAATTTTACAGTTTTTTCAATGTCTGGTTGCAGAAAATTTTCTTTAATGTATAATAAAATTGAGAATGGAAATAAAACAAGAGTCCTCTCAGAGTGACAGCAAACCTGATTTTCCTGCATGAAAATGATATTTGCAAATCTGGACCCCCAAACATGATCAAGTAAAAAAAAAAGTTTAGATTCAGCATTTCAAAGAACCCCATATATTCAATTTTTGTTGAAATCAAACAGTTTAATTTTGGACCCCCGATTAGGACTGACCAACTTGAAAACTGGGCTCAAAATCAAAAATCTAAATACATGTTTATTAATAAACAATATTAGTTTTAGTTTTTAAAGGAGTTTCCTCCATAAAATATAAATATATATATATATATAGCATTCAGAAAATTAGTTATACAGAATAACAAACAAGCCTACCACAAAATTCTTCAAAACATTTACAAAAAAAAAATCAAAAAAAAAATCAAAAATATCATTTATCATTAATACTACAATAATAATTAATATTAATCTATAAAACTTATCTGTAATTAATTTCAAAATATATAATAATGAGCAGTAAATTTCAAACTATATTCATACTGTCCTACAGAGCTTATCATCAATAACACTTAAGAAACACAAAATTTTCAAATAAATCTGTCACTCCAATTATAATTTTGTTAGTTGATAATTACCACAGGTTTGTTATCTTGATAAAATTATTGCATGAATAAAACAGATACAATCATTGATAGACTATCTATCCATATACTTATTAATTACACCATTTCTGTCCAAAGGGTAATAATTCAAAATAAATAAATCATATAATAAGTATCATTTTTGCTACTGAAAGGTCTACAACTCAACGAAAATCTGGTTAAAAAGTTAATGTAGATATAGTGTCTGCTTTGGCAGAAATAGTGTTTGTTTTGTGTTTCAATATTTACTGTTTAAAAGGCATTTTGTGTAAGTTACCTTGTTTTTTACTTTGCCTAGAAACAATGTTAGGAATTTTAGCTTCTTCTGGTATGTCTAAATGTTGTGAACCAGATCTTACTGCATTACTGGAACCTGCAAGACAAAAGAGATATAATTACAGTCAAACTTTCTATAAAGGTCACCTTTATTAAGCCAAAAATCTGATATGTCATATCAAATACTTCTGTTCCCACTGTAGTAAGATCTATGCGTTTTAAATCCCAATTCAAAAGTAAAATATCAAAAATACAGAACTCCAAGGAAAATTCAAAGATGAAAGTCCAATACCAAATCGCAAAATCAAAAGCTCAAACACATCAAACAAAAGGAAAACTTGAACTGTCATATTCCTGACTTGGTACAGACATTTCCTTATGTAGAAAATGGTAGATTAAACCTGGCTTTATAGCTAGCTAAACTTCTCACTTGTATGACAGTCGCATAGAATTCCATTTCACCTGTTTTATAAGTTCAGTATTTTTGTTTCCCAAGATCTACCTTTATATAAGTTTCATAACATTTGGTTCAGATAAACTTAAGTTGGAGAACGGAAACTAAAAATTCAGCAATTTTTCCATTTATAAAGGGGCATGACTCTAGAACGGTTTAAGTGACACCATCAAAATTCAAGCTTGATCTGTGTTTTGTGGTAATAAGCATTGTGTATTAGTTTCAAAACATTTGGTAGAGGCAATTTAAAGTTAGAGAACGGAAACCAACTTTAGGACGTACGTACGTACGGATGTACAGACATACAAAGGTAAAACTTAATGCCCCCTCCGCTACGGCAGGGGCATAAAAAGTATCATCAAAAATACAATTTTTCCTTAACCCAAGAAAATTGTGACCAACGAAAATAACTGAATCCACAGTATCACAAAATGTTTTAAACACATGGACAGAAAATTCATTTCTACACTACAGCTCCAGTGGATTTCGTCCATTACACCTATCAATAATGCACTTCCACCTACCCACCATGTATCTTGGGAATTTAAAGGACATAAAAAGATCTTTTTCTCCTTTCAATTGTTTCACATTTTTCATGTCTGGTGTTTTTATAGCTTACCATACTGTATGGATTTTTTTTTATTATTGAAAGTTGTACGGTGACCTATAATTGCTTATATCCACATCATTAGAACTCTCACTAGTGGATAATTATCTCACTGGCATTCATACAACATGTCCTTATTTTTATGCTTAGTAAACATTATAGAACCCTGTGTAATGTCTTTTATGCCTTCATAAGTGTACTTTGTTAATTAGATATAAACAACTTCCTGGTTTGGAGCAAGTTAAAATTTCTTGGCCTTCTTTCATATATGGAGAAGTACATTTTGTAATTTCTCCCCTTACCTGATGGATATGTCATGCCACTGGATGCTGCAGGATGGCCACTATAAAGAGAAAAGATAAAAATTAACATAAAAATTGAATATGTTTAAATTCTAAACATTAGGATGAAGTTTCATCTTGATAAAAGTGTTTGTCTAGACTTACTGGTAATTATTTATTCATTTTTATGTACAGCGCATGCAGAGTTTTCAAAACAATAATAATTTCAAAAAAATATGTATAACAGTACATTTTTTAAAAATTTCCTGTTCAGAAGAAATAAAGAGCTGCGCCATGAGCGCATGATATGCCTGTCGCTTTTTTCAATGAATAGAGTTCCATAACTCCTCAATGTCATATCAGAAATTTAAAAAACTAAAGGGAGCTCATTTTAATAGATATTAACCAGTCATCAATGTTTCATGAAAACTGCTCAAAGCATTTTTCAGTTATTGTCTGAAAACTGAAAAATCCCCACTTATTTATGAATAAAATCACATAACTTAAAATTGAAAATAGAAAGGGAGCTTACATCAATATATATATAAACATTAGATAATTCATCAAAGTTTCATGAAAATTAGTTAAAGCGTTTTTGAGTTATTGTCAGACATATTGACAAAGGACAGACGGACGGATGGACAGACAGACAACAGTATACCATAATACTTCCCTTAAACATTGTGAATACCTTTGAGAGTCAAAATGTTTCTACACCTTTTATCTCACAAGCAGTTATTTTAACTCAATTCAATTTATTTCTCATTTAAGAAATGGCTCAGCATTACATTACCAATCATTTCTTTGTACTGTCAAATGCAGGGGCAGACCCTGTATTGTTGAAAAAGGGGCATAATTGCCAATAAACATATATAATGCCTAACTATTTGTCATGTTTGTTGACCTTTATTACTGGACCCTGAACAAAACACATCACAGGGTAAAAAAAATCCTCATTTAAGGGCATTCACTCCTATAAAGACTGACACAGTCTACTATCTATACCAGCAAAATTTGACTTGTTTGTGGATCTTACCTTGCTGATCATTTTTGTTATTTAAGTTTCTATTTATTTATTATAATCTGCATCATAGAGGGCAAAACACAAAAAAATGTTAAAAATCATCTTTAAAGGGCAATAACTCCAATAAGGAGGGGTCAGAAAATTTCCTCCATATTCACATGGTATTTGTCTTAAATGTAGATCTTGTCTTGCTAATCATTTTTGCTCATTCAAGTTTCTATCTATCTATTATAATTTTTAAGAGATAAGGCAAAAACACAAAAAATTGGTAAAAATTGTCATCAAAGCATTCAAAGGGAATATTTATTCATGTTATTCATAGATCTTATCTTGCTGATCATTTTGGTAACTTTAAGTTTCTCTCTATCTATTATAGTTTTCAAGATAAAAGCAAAATTGAAAAAAAATGGTAAAATATGTCATTTAAGGTCAATAACTCCTATAAGAAGTCAGACAGGGTCATCAGACACATTTTTAAACTAGATACCTCAATGATGATTGTGGTCAAGTTTGGTTAAAGTTGGTTTCAGAGGAGAAGTTTTTTGTAAAAGTTAACGGACACCAAGTGATGAGAAAAGCTCACTTGGAGCTTTGGGCCAGGTGAGCTAAAAAGGAAACAAAATATATACCTGAATTCATATACTAACCTTCGAGCCATATTTACAATGCTTCCACCAGGTAACCCATGATGCACTGGAAACATTCCATATGGAGCTGACATAGCTGGTCCACCATAAAATGCTGGCCCCACTGCATTTGATGGTCCCATTGAAAAATTTGATGGTTGCATGTTACCAATGTTATTGTTCATATTTCCAGCCATGCCCATTTGTGGCATACTTTGATACTGACTTGAGGGGTTTATTGTCATATTAGGTGTAAAGTTTGGAAATGTATTGTTATTTTGTCCTATGTTGCTATTTCCATGTCCCATATGACTAACATTTTGATTGGTCATGTTTTGAGGCATTTGATTGGCCATGTTTTGAGGCATTGAATTAGCATTGACGAAACTCCTCGTTAGCCGTCTTCCATATGCTATATTTGCTTGATTAGAATTCTGACTAGATGAAGTGTTTCCAAAATTAGGAGTCACATGATTAAAACTTTGACTAGCTGTGGTGTATACTGCACTAGGATTAAAATTAATTAAGTTGTTAGATGTTCCGGCACCAGTAGGATTTGGTGCTGTGGCAGCCTGAGAGTTTGTGTGTCCAGATTTAAATTTTTTGGCAGGACTTGGACTTGTCCCAGAACTTTTTGCAGGACTTTTAGAAGAGTAACTTGTAGCACCATTACTACTTGTACTCGCAGTGGAAACTGAGGAATGTTGAGGTGGTGAATTCGTTCCATTTCCAGACATGCCTGATGGGTAAGCTAGCTTTGTGGTTGCTCTGCGAACTTTTCTGACACGTCCGGTTTCAATTCTTATTTGAATCATTTTGCTAAAATCTATATGATATGGAAGTTTCAAAGCCGATTTTGACAGGTCAAATATATTAGTTCGGGGAGTCTGTGAATAGTAATCTTCTATCAAGCACCCAACCTCCATGTCGTATATGTGCCACTGACCCCTAACATCCCCCTCCCACTGCCAAACAATGCCTTTTCCTGGTAGACTCGATGGAGGGTATGTGCTTCTTCTAATAGGCCTAGCTGTTCCTGAAAAAAAATAAAAGAAGCATAAGATTATTTTCATACTATAATTCTTAAATAGAAAACAGGAATTATTCGATAGTACATCCACCCACTCCTCCAAGAAAATAGACACACTCAAAAAACATATTTAACCCCGCCGCATTTTTGCGCCTGTCCCAAGTCAGGAGCCTCTAACCTTTGTAGGTCTTGTACGATTTTTAATTTTTAGTTTCTTTTATATATTTCGGAGTTTAGTATGACGTCCATCATTACTAAACTAGTACATATTTTTGTTTAGGGGCCAGCTGAAGCATGCCTCCAGGTGCAGGATTTTCTCACTGTATTGAAGACCCAGTGGTGGCCTTCGGCTGTTTTCTGCTCTTTGGTCGGGTTGTTGTCTCTTTGACACATTCCCCATTTCCATTCTCAATTTTATACAAACATTGTCAAATAACAAACATCATGTGTAAAAATTAGGTTTATTGTTTTTGACATGCTTTTAATATACTGCTTATCATCTAGCTTTACTTTTCAAAATGCAAATGTGTTAAGGATGTACACCTCTGAGGAGCCAAAAATTTCTAGAACTAAACTGTTTTCCTTAACCTGATTTTTGGGTTTATATGACTGTAAAAAAAAATCATATGGTGATGCACTGCTTTTTTTGCTACGGCCCTTTGAAAGTACCCAATTTTGATGATTTTCCCGTTTTTCATCAATTTTTACCTATTTTTGGGCTATTATCGTGAAAAAAATCACAGTTCCACAATTAAACTTTTTTTCATACTTTCAATAATGATGAAGTGGGCCAATTTGAATAAATTTAACTAAAAAAAACTATAGGTAGGTGTTAATATTAGAAATTTATATCATATTTTGATGCTTTTTTGTGTCAAATTTACCATGCTGTCAATTTTGTAAATTTGTGATTTTTCTCAGTTTTAAGAACAAAATGCATATTATTTCAACTTTTTTGTTATAAATGATTGAAAAAATCTAAGAAATCTGAAAAGAAAAATATGATATGGGATGTACATGATTCTAGTAAAATCATTTTTGTACCCCTCACCGTTTTTCTCAAAATTTTGGCTAAAAAGACTGACTTGATTGGTCGTAAAATTTAAAAAATTGATTACTCAAAAACTACTCATTGTAAATACACAATTTTTTCATAGAGTTAAGTTTAATTATAACATTTTTAAAATTCATTGATATTTTCCACTTGTATTACATGTTTTGGAAATAATTCAAGAACGAGATTTCAACGAGACTGAAACGTCAGAAGACTACATCCTGATTAAAGACATTGATGAAATGCAGCAATTTGCAGTATAAATCACAACTAGACATAGTCTGAAAAAAAGCTAAGCATTTTTGACCCCAAAATATAAAATGTGACAATGAGACAACTATCCAACTGAGTCCAAATGACATATATTTAAGCAATGTGTTGAATTTGGTCTCATATTTCCATTACCAACTGTATTATCAATGTGTTTGCTGCTTTGACTGTGTCTAATATGTATGACCTTGATGATTGTGGAGCTTGCCTGATGTTTGTGTCAATTATTCTGTGATATATTACTAACTGTAACAAGGCATTTTTAGCATTCAAATTCATCGTGTTCATTTGTCACTTGTTTTCCTAGTATTACAATGATGTTAAATCTCTCTGTAAAAGGTCACTGTCTGCTTGATTGGTGATGGTTTGAAAGTAGAAAGGAGGAAATCCATCTGTTTGTATAAGGGTTGATTCAGGAGTATTTCAAATACAGTGCAACCTGTCTAATCAGACACACTTAGGAGCCAGAGAATTGTGTCAGATTGTACAGGGTGTCGGAATACTCAGGTTTCACTTTTGAACAACACAAATATTTCCAGAATTATCGGCATATTGCTGGTTATAAAATTCCTTCTTTTTTAAAATATACTACACTGTTGCATGTCTAATCCCATAATTCTCGCCAAGTTGTTTTGGGGTTAATTTTGGAATTTTATCGGAGTCTTCAAATTTAACTTTTCGTCTAAACTTAATTTAAATCCACTCTAGCCCATTTTGGTAAAGGCGAAGCAGTCATTTTCCAAAATTCTCTTTTTACATTTAGGTGTCGTAGCCATGTTGTATAATACTTAAATGATTTTCACAAAGAAACTGAAAATAACTCACATTTAAAAGCTTTATCTTTCATATAGCATGTATAAGTAAACTTACCTGTAACCCTTAACAAGCCACAACTCACCTTCCGATCTATCATGTCTATAAATTTAAATGTACACAATCATGTCAATTTGATGGACGGTTCAGTGATCATGATACACATTAACACGTGATAATTATTTATTTCAATTTATGGTTTAGCAGATCAAAAGGTTGGATTAGACAGGATTAATTATGTTATAACTAATAACATCAGGACTTGAAAACACTTAGTGTCGGATTACGGAAGTGACAGATTTCGGAAAAAAAAGTTTATTTAACAAAGATTGTTATAGACATTTTTCAGGACAGGAAAATTTTGTCGGATGTCATAAGTTGTCGGAATACTCATATGTAGGATTAGCAAGTTGCACTGTAATGTAATAGGCAAAATCAAAACGAGTGATATCTACTTGACAGTTCCTTTTTAATTTTGATGTGATGTCTTCAATGGTTATGATAAGTTAAAGTACTCAAGATTGTCTTTGTATAATCTGTGTTTTGTGTTTATAGTAAGAATTTTCATCATGTTCATTTCTGTCAAACATGTCAAAGGAGACATTATACTGGTATGTACAATGCATTCCAAGACCAGTTTTGAAAAGGGCAATAGGGCAAATTTTAAATTGAATGATTTGTAGATTTACAAAATGGAAGATCTTTTAATAATTAGACCTGTGGAAAAAGGAAAACCCATACAAATAAACAGATTTAAGGGACCAATTTGCCTCCTTGTGCAGAATTTTTCACTGTGTTGGACTCATTGGTGGCCTTGGGCTGTTTTCTGCTCTAAAGGTTGTTGCCTCTTCTACTTTTGTCACGTCTACTTCTGAGTGACCACCGTCATCAGGTTGTGACTATTCTGTGCTCATGAATAATTTTGAAAGAAAGAAAACAGAATAAAGGTGTTGAACATATATTTAACAGTGAGGGTTAAAAACAAGTGACTATAGATTTAATTTATAGTCAGGAGCTACTTGAAGGATTAAAGACTACTGACAGATGTCAGTGAGTAGGGTAAATGTAAGGCATTCCAATCCATAATGATTCTTAAGATAGAATGATTCTTCCCTTGTTGTGGTGTAACATGATGGGATCGGGAAAGAATTTTGAGCCATATTTTTGGAGATTTTTTCTGGTAGTATGAGTAAGTCTCTTTTGACACATTCCTTGTTTCCAATCCCTATTCTAGCTCTTATGGCAAGAATTGTCAACCTACATGTATATTTGTTCCACCTAAAAGAAGTTCCAGTGGAAACTGTTATAAACAATGTCATAATACCTGTTCCTGTTGGAACAAATATTCTATACTATTTATTCCGTTAGGAACATATACTGTAATACTTATTCCTGTGGAAATAATATTCCAGAATATTTTTTCCATTTGGAACTTATATTATGAAGGAACTTCTATTTCGTGACAGCATGATGTCAAAAGGTTTAGAATGCACCTATCTTGTCTATATATGTTTAACCTTGGACTAGTCCCAGGTTTAACTAATGCTGTTATGTATGTACAAAAAAATTAACGGTTCTACACCTGTTCCAAGTCGTATCTGGCAAGTGGTGACAAAATCGATGGCGTATGAAGATAAGGAGCTGTCGGCTGCACTCAGGTTTACTTGATTAGAATTATTTTGATAGGCAATTTCTATGTATTGTGTAACGTTGGGTTCATATGGTCTCCACCGTCCAAATTCATTCATCCACTCCCAAACAATCACGTTAGTTGAGCCCTGTGACATCTTCATGATTGTTCGATATACCTCTAGACTTTTCAAAAGCATAAATTATCCCGAAAGGCGTTTTGTTTACATCTCGTTACTATGAGAACTATTTTTGTCTTCTTTTTCTACTTCTTCATAGATTTGTATTGAAATTGAAATTAATGTGCTTGGATTCAGCTGCAGATTCTCTCAACCGTAATTTTTGTCAAATTAATTAATGACATCCGGTGTCCTTTTACCCACAATTCATCGGCATTCTTGTAGCGAAGGAAAACCATCTGGATCGAAAATGTTGCTGCGACAGTTAACAACCAATTAAAGCTTAAAAACAGCATTTAAGCATTGGTGAAAATGCCATCGACGTGAATGTAAAGTAATTCATCGAAAAACCTCCCTCCTTTAAAATAACACAGTGCATAACTGATTTTTTTATAACGAATGTGGAGACCTTATTCATTTTTATAGTTCTGAAATTTGCTCTTTGTCATAATATGTCGCCAGAAAAATAATGTTGTGATGAAAGGTAACAGATCTTAAATAAAATTGTTTTTGTGAAGATACAAAGCAGGTCCTGAACATATATTTTAATTATGCCCCTATTTCAGTATTTGTAACGAAAAATAATGGCCCCTATGAAATATTCTATGCACATTATTTTAATTTAAAATTTTATTTTGAAATACTGTCCTGGACATGTTTTAATTACTTTGGGAAAGTTTGTCCATTGGTCGGGACAATATTTCACTGTGAAATGCTCTCCGTCACCATGATAACATTATTCTACCCTAGAATAATGGTCATGACAATATAGTGCTGTACATAAAAGACATGACAATTTTTCCTAATCAGATGTATGCCTTTCCCCCCGCATAACCTATGTCGCAATGCTTATGTTATTACCAAATTGAGGCAATCACAATAAGATACAATTGTTCTATGACGGCATTTATGCTGATTGACCTTGCGTCAGTTGGTGTAACTCATTCATAAAACCATCTTGAGATTAACAGAAAAACAAAGGCAATGGGGTATCCACCCATTACACAAATCCGGACATGCACAGCAAAAAAAACCCACAAAAAGCAAAGGAAAAGCGCTTTTATTACTGTTCTTCCTCTTAAAGTCACAGTGAAGCCTTCAACACAGCAAAAAAAAAATCTCACCTCACTGAAAGTATAAGACGGCCCCTAGCACCGGCTTAATGGCAATTCTTTCCAAAATTAAGTAACACCACCAAATTGGGCTCGATCAAAAAAGAACATACTGGAAAATAGTAAATATTTAAAAGAAAATAGTTCTTACACATAGGTGTAAATATCAAACTATGTTGAATATATGTTGGTAATTTACAGTACGGGTAGAGACTTATTACTATAAATAACGGACTGGGACATGTCGGAAATGAATAATCCGACTTTTTTATGGTAGGTAGTATGGTCATTAATCAACAGATCCAGGTGTGAACCGTAATATAATTGTCCTTTCATCTCAATCCGTGCTACAAGATTATTACGCTTCACTGATTTCAGAATCAGGTTACCTGTGATTTAAACCTCTCAGTCACTTTATTGATTAGTTCTACATCGTATTTGACATAAAATATTTTTACAGGTGAAGTACTCGAAACAACTTTGTTTTAATAAAAATATCCTATTTTTTTAATTATGGCTTTTTGTCGAGCCTTCGACTTTTGTCGAAAAAGCGAGACATAGCGATCCTACATTCCGTCGGCGTCGTCGTCGTCGGCGGCGGCGGCGTCCACAAATATTCACTCTGTGGTTAAAGTTTTTGAAATTTTAATAACTTTCTTAAACTATCCTGGATTTCTACCAAACTTGGACAGAAGCTTGTTTATGATCATAAGATTATATTCAAAAGTAAATTTTGTAAAAAAAAAATTCCATTTTTTCCGTATTTTACTTATAAATGGACTTAGTTTTTCTGCCAGGAAACATTACATTCACTCTGTGGTTAAAGTTTTTGAAATTTTAATAACTTTCTTAAACTATCCTGGATTTCTACCAAACTTGGAAAGAAGCTTGTTTATGATCATAAGATAGTATCCAGAAGTAAATTTTGTAAAAAAAAAATTCAATTTTTTCCATATTTTACTTATAAATGGACTTAGTTTTTCTGCCAGTTAACATTACATTCACTCTGTGGTTAAAGTTTTTAAAATTTTAACAACTTTCTTAAACTATCCTGGATTTGTACTACACTTGGACAGAAGCTTATTTATGATCATAAGATAGTATCTAGAAGAAAATTTTGATAAAAATATGTTCCATTTTTTCCGTATTTTACTTATAAATGGACTTAGTTTTTCTTCCAGTTAACTTTACATACAGTCTGCAGTTAAAGTTTTAAAAACATTTATTAGATTCAAAAACCATCCTGGATTTTTACCAAACTTGGACAGAAGCTACTTACAATCAAAAGATAGTATAGAGAGGAATATTTTTATTAATTTTTTTCCTCATTTTTGTTGAGCCTGCAATTAACAGCAAAAGTAGGCGAGACACTGGGTTCCGCGGAACCCTTACGAATTTTACTTATTGTATTTCAAATGCTGTTTATATTCCTCAAAATATTATTTTCTATGTTCCCTGTTTTTTTTTTTGTTATGTATCTTTTTCGTATTTGTTGGCATACAGTTTTTAAAATATTTTCTCTAATATCTGGAAGGTAATTTTTGTCGAGCCTGCGACTTTTGTCGCAGAAAGCTCGACATAGGGATAGCGATCCGGCGGCGGCTACGGCGGCGGCGGCAGCGGCGTTAGCTAACTTCTTAAAAGCTTTATATTTTAGAAGATGGAAGACCTGGATGCTTCATACTTTGTATATGGATGCCTCATGTTACGAAGTTTCCGTCAGTCACATGTCCAATGTCCTTGACCTCATTTTCATGGTTCAGTGACTACTTGAAAAAAAAGTTCAGATTTTTTGTAATGTTAAATTCTCTCTTATTATAAGTAATAGGATAACTATATTTGGTATGTGCGTACCTTGCAAGGTCCTCATGCCCGTCAGACAGTTTTCACTTGACCTCGACCTCATTTCATGGATCAGTGAACAAGGTTAAGTTTTCGTGGTCAAGTCCATATCTCAGATACTATAAGCAATAGGTCTAGTATATTCGGTGTATGGAAGGACTGTAAGGTGTACATGTCCAACTGGCAGGTGTCATCTGACCTTGACCTCATTTTCATGGTTCAGTGGTTATAGTTAAGTTTTTGTGTTTTGGTCTGTTTTTCTTATACTGTATGCAATAGGTCTACATGTGTACTATATTTGGTGTATGGAATGATTGTAAGGTGTACATGTCTAGCTGGCAGGTGTCATCTGACCTTGACCTCATTTTCATGGTTCAGTGGTCAAAGTTAAGTTTTTGAGTTTTGGTCTTTCTTTCTAATACTGCATGCAATAGGTCAGCTATATTTGGTGTATGGAATGATTGTAAGGTGTACATGTCTAGCTGGCAGGTGTCATCTTACCTTGACCTCATTTTCATGGTTCAGTGGTCAAAGTTAAGTTTTTGAGTTTTGGTCTTTTTTTCTAATACTATATGCAATAGTTCAACTATATTTGGTGTATGGAAATATTTTATGATCTATATGTCAGTCACGCAGGTTTTATTTGACCTTGACCTCATTTTCAAGGTTCATTGCTCAGTGTTAAGTTTTTGTGTTTTTGTCTGTTTTTCTTAAACTATAAGCAATAGGTCAACTATATTTGTTGTATGGAAGAATTGTTAGCTGTACATGCCTGCCTAGCATGGTTCATCTGACCTTGACCTTATTTTCATGGTTCATTGGTCAATGTTTAGTTTACTTGGTTAATGTTAAGTTTATGTGACAGTTGTAATAAAGCTTTATATTTAGGACTATCAACATAATATCAATGATTAGTAAAGAAGGCGAGACATTTCAGCGTGTGCACTCTTGTTGTTTTACTGATTTATTTTCCACGTAAACCCATTGATTAGCAGAATGATGTGCAAAGTGCTGCTGCATACGTTTTAGTTTGACAACACTACATTTGTATTTAATTTTCAGTCTGCGTTGGGTCAGTTCTGAAATAAAAATAATTACAGGGAGCAATACTTGTATACTAGTAGTTAGGTGATTCTTTATACATGTAATTGTGAATTTACTTTTTACTGTAAACAAATATTGTCCGAAAGTTGGTGATATATAACTAAAGTAGTACGCAAATAATAACACTAGAAGAAGATAACGATATTTCTCGGGGATTAGGTTTATTTTGATATTTCTGTGTTTGTTAAATATGCATGAAATAATTGCCACTGACATGAATGGACATTAAAACTAGAAGCATTCAATCATTTGATAACCAGTTAATTAAATATTTACTATGATTTGTAGTCTTAAAGAAATGCAATTTCGCCTATTTAAATAATTTTATGGTGCTGCATTGACTCTTAATTGCATAATATTAATTTACGCACAATGCATGTTAACTTGTATGTTGTATTTTTGACACCAATCTAAAAAAAATATTTGCCGTGAAAAGACAATTCCATGATACACTTATCAGTGATCAACAGCATGTGGTTGAACTTTGAACTTGACTTCACTCACAATACAATGTTGAATGCTAAAAATAGCTGGGATTAATTTTGTCAAATGCACGTGATTTTCATATGGCGGGAAATATCGTAACAGTTAACACAGGTGACCTTACTGACCGACCGTGGGAAAATCCATTCATGATTTAATTTGATACGTAATGATTGGCAGTATTGTGCATTAGTTTTGAGGCTCATGATCGAGATCCATTAATAATTGATTTACCAGAATAGAAAATTTAATCCTTGTAATTATAAACAAAACAAGCTTTAGTCTTCTTTAACTATTTTATTTATTATATTTATTAGTCAACACCCAGATTCCTATTTAAATAATTTTCGGACACCTCCTTTAAAGTTCGGGAATTATACAATTTAAACTGCCGACATCGATTTACAAAATCTTACTGACAGTGCACGAGCTTTAGAGAATGGCTAGAAATACGACGCAAAAGTAAAGACAGCTGATCGTGAATAGTGTAAGACTTTGATCTTCATGTATTGATTGACACAATTCGTAAAATATGTTTATAAAAAACACGATTTTCATTAAAATTTCAAACATGGAAATAGAAAGGCAATATCTTTGTTATAATACAACGAGTGTCAACAAATCTCTTATTTCCATTATATGTAAATTTATTAACAAACAAAATTTAAAATAATGCTGGATCATAGAATATTGACGTGCATATGAAAAGTTTTTTTTATATAAAAACTAGGAATCGAAAGATGATCACTGCGTTATAAATATTGTAAAAAAACAATTGTTTCAAAGAGATTAACGGGAAATATATGTCAAAATAGAAAGCACGGATGATCTGGCTGACCAAATTGTTTTACTTGCGAGAAATGATTGACAGGTATGAATAGACGTAGAGGCTCCGACGGGGAACGTGGTATCGTAAGGAAAAGAACAGTTTATTCACAATGCCTATATTCAATTTGTTTATATACTTTATAAATATGATATGTTGGCCTTATACTTAAAATTGTGTTTCTATTAATAACTTTAAGGAACAGGACGTTAAAAGGGGGAAATATTGTAACCATCAACGAAAACTCGTATAATTTACGGGATTGATGTCTCAACATTTTGATTAAAACTTTGATTGAAAACAGTCCTGGTTGTTATAATTTTGAATAAAATGAAATATTTACGGTTTACAAATACAAATAGTTTATTGGCACAAACACAATTATTATAATTGGCAACACATTTTACAGTATGTACATTGTTAAAAATCGTCTTTCTTTCATTTTCAAGTTAAAAAAAAGTTGATCCCATATTCATGATATTACATTTTTATTTTTATTGTAATTTTTTCTTTGAATACAAAACAATATTTTACATTTATTATCTATCCTCCATAAATACTAAAATATCTATACAGGTAAAATTTAATTCTAATCAACCTGGTACAGATTGATTTACGACCTTCCACTCGGATATTGTACAGGTTAATATCACAGCAGGTGTCAATTACACTGAGACAACTGTCCAGCCAGTCTGACATCTAGACGGATTAAGACATCCATAATAATAAGTCTCTACCCATACTGTAGGTATCAAATAAAAGGTGAAGGACTGGTGATCCTTGTAGAACACATTTTGAATAATACAAAAAAGTATGAATGCATTTTAAAATTGAGGGCATATATTGCCTGTTTCTCAGATACCTGATTTGGTGTATTCAAAGTTCAGGTAACATGAGTACAGTCTTATGTGTAAAAACGGAATTTGATCCATTAGTTTATTAAGTTTAATCAATTATGCAACCAGATCAATAGTTTCAGCATCTCACCATGGTGATAAACAAACCCAAGTTAAATAAATACAGTTATATTCATCAACAATAATTATCTTTCAACCCAAGTGAACTCCTTGACAAATTAGTTCATAAAATGCTGTGAAATCTTCCGTCTAGAATTTTGAACCTGTATTATGACATTTGCATTGTGCAATTAATACATTTCGAAGAAAAATAAAATGCAGGGTTAATGAAAAAAATGTTCCCATTTACCCATTTTATGACATGTCTGGATAGCGTCTCCATCAGCCATTGTCAGAATGATCTGGAAGGAATTACAAAATCCCAGAGAGTTTACTGGTTCATGTATGTGGTTTTCTTTATTTGTAACGTTGTTGAGCATGTAAGGAAAACTTGATTAACATTCTTATATATATAAGTGTTCATAGTTCTGAAGCCGTTGACGTACGTCTTAAGAATGAAAAATGAAACTGAAATATTTGTGTATATCATGTATATGATTTGATCAATTTATGTCATTTTAGTTTAAACAGTTTACCTGCTAGCATAAACACCAATCACCATGACGTCTGAAGCTGCAATACACAAAAGAAATTTAGATAGTGCCATCTTGTTTATGCAGCAAGAACATGCAGAAACTTTAAAGGGCTTACACAAGGAAATAGAAAATCTTCAGAAAAAATGTTCAGGTAAATTTGAATTAAATTAAATAGAAGAGAGTACTCTTTCAGTCGGCCTAATTGGAAAGTTAATAAGGAAAGAATTATTTTTTTGTTTACAATCCAATGTGTTCCATGTTTGTTTTCTAAAACTACTTGGCCAATCATTTCAAAACTTTACCTGAATGTTCCTTAGGGAATCAAGTTCTGTGTATTTGATCCATCAAGAAACATGGCTAAAAGTTGAACATAATTGTATAAGTAGTAAGAGCAAATCTGAAGTTGGTGAAATTCAAATATCAGACAATGCATTTTTGAGTTATTGCCCCTGAAATGTAATTTTTTAGCAAATTTGACAGTTTTTGGTTATCATCATGAAAACTGTGTACAATTATAGATAGACAGAAACTTTTAATACTAAAACTGATCAGAACAATAAGATCTACAAATATGTTGACATGGCCGAAAGTGTCGTTTGACGCCTTTTACTGGAGGAGTCATTGCCTTTGAAAGACAATTTTTTTTTGTGTTCTTTGCAGAAACTATATAATTAATGGGTAAATTGTAAATAGCAAAGATAAGATCTACAAATATAAAGTCAACATAGCTGAAATTGTCAATTGACTCCTTAAAGGAGTTAAATGCCCTTTACCTATATGATTATCCATAAAACTATAATAAACATTTTGAAAAGAACTGTAAAAAACAAAAATTGATCTGCAATACAAGATCTACAAAAATGCAAAAATTACAGAAATCAATTGATGAAACCTACTCCTAGTAAAGTTTCAAGTTTTGAGCTTTTATTTAAAAAACAAAAAAAGATGGGTACAAACTATAAACATTAAACATGTTAAAATTTGTCAGGTGAGCGAATCATGCCTGTATGAGCCTCTTGTTATTCGATTGAAAAGATGAAAAAAAACTCTTCAAGCAGGCATCTGATTATTTATTGGGCCAAATAAAAGTATATGTGTGGTTCCAGTTACCCGACCGACCCTACTTTAAACCCCCCGACCCTAGAAATTTTTTTTTCCATTTCTGAAAAATAATTTTCGAACGATCCCATTTTGAGGAATGTGAATGTCAATAATTAAATTCACAGACTTATTTCATCAGAATTTCCATCAAAGTATCCACTACGGCTAAAAATGCAACAAATTCTTAAAAGAATGCAACAAAATTAACTAAAAACATAACATATCTGTTTATTTTTACAACCAAACGTATAGAAAATGGATAACTTCCTGTAGGGACGTGTATAATACTGGAATTCAACTCAGTGAACACACAATTTTTTTCCGGATTTTAACAATAAAAAAAAAAAAAAAAAATTAAAAAAAATTGCCAACCTACAGTACAACCTGTGACTTCCTCTTAGTTATGTCCACCCCCTTGTATGGTCACCATCGAATGGTGGCCATTTATTGGGGTATTCAATCTTGAGATGTTGGCCATTTATTGGGGTCATAAAACATAGGTTGATGTTTTATCTAATTATGTTACCTGTTGAAATCAAACAGGGTTGAAGTTTTCAGCTTGTATGTTTCATTAAAATTTACCTGTACAGGTAACTCAGGTTTCTTCTCAAATTTTCACACACCTTTTCTTGAAAATGTAGAATAGAATGTTGTTTAAGTCTTTGTTAATTCATATTATTTGTTGATTTTTCTGTCTTTAAATTTACATATTTTCCTTTTTTTCTAATGTTTTTATTTTTTTATGTTATTTTTTATATTTTATTTGTTTTTTTGCTTCTTAATCTTTAAATTTTTCTTGGAAAGAATCTTGAGTAGAAATGACAAAAATTCAAAGATAAGTTATTGACTAGCATTTGAAAACAAAACAGAGAATCCTTTAAATAAATATTTTTTCAGTAAAAAAAAGTTATTGTACATGATGTACATGGTATTCATCTGTTCGTTTGCATTATTAAATGAATTATTATTAATTATAACTTATAATTATGCAAATGATATGTTTAAAGGAACCATGAAGCAAGTAATTTAACAAGCCTGTTTCTTAACAAATGAAAATTATCAATATCATGAATATCAATCCTTTTACAATAAATTTTGTCAACAAAGTTGTACAATCTATTATCATGATTATTTTTTCAGGAAAACTACAAATATCATTATATGGTATAGGAATAAACTATTTTTGTTTTATCTTTTATATTTTTCAAATCTCAAAACTGGAGTTGTGCATGAAAAATCACTAAAGAGACTTAAATTTTCCAAATGGCTAACTAGTTATCATCAAATTTTGATAAATGCTAATCATAATGAAAAATGTTCTTATCTCTGAATAAAGTAAATCTTATGAAAAGAAATTATTTAAAGAAAAAATTGTCTTGCATTTTGAAACAATTGTAAATTCAAATATGTTATCTTCAGTTTGGCTAATATTGTCAGTTAACAGGCAAAATTTGTCTCCAGAAAAAATGAAGTACACTTCTATATGGATTGTGACATTTTTATGGTCTATTAATTAAGTCGCTTTTTGTTCTGTGTATTATATTGTCGAAACTGCAGGACTGGCATATGCATGATACATATTCTTGGTATACATTTGCAAAGAATATTTCACTCAACTCAGGCCTTTTAGATAAAGTTAATAATTGCAGGGACTTGAATGAATTAGATTCTTTAAAACCCTTGATTAAAAATGAACTTTAAGAAAAAAAATAAGAATATTTTTGAAAATAAAATAAAAACTTATGATGAAAACAGTAAACTCAAATGCTTCACTAAGTAAAGAATTAGTGGTCATAATTTAGAAATAGAAAATTGTGGATAAAAATTCCTATAAAGGATAGAATTGTTTGTAAAATTAACATAACAACTTAGAGATAATCTATTTGCAAATTGTTTACCTTCTCATAATAATGTCTCTGACCAGTTTATGAATAAAATCTTGAATCTTATGAATAAATTCTTAACCAAGAACAAAAAGTAAAAGAAATAATAAACCTCTACAACATGGAACATGTAAAAAAAGTCATTAGATCTGAGGGCAGAAACCAAAAAATTTCATCATGTGTTTTGATTTCTTATAGAAATGTTATTTCTTTGCATTATAATGTTTGTTTTTGGTTGTTTTTTTTTGTCCAAAACTTGATTTAATTGTAATATGTTTATATGACAATAAAAATATTATTAAATTGTTCTGTAATGATTATTTTGAATATACATGTATTTATTCAATAGCGAAATAATGAATTGCCTAAATTTTATATAAAATAAGTCCTAAAATAATCTTAAACATTTGTTAAACAATGTTAAATGCAGTAAGTATAAACAATTTTGATTTTAGAAAATTAATTTGAGAAACACCTTTTCGATGGAAAAAGGCAGGATGAAAGTTTGCATAAATTAGAAGATGGTATTCATTTATTATTCACTTGCCAAAAAATACATATAAAAAATAACTTAAATTGACCGAATTATTTAAAAGGTATAACATTAAAACAAACAGTCATGAGAAAATTTTTACAAAAAAAAGTTAGGAAGCTTTATTTTCAACTAGTTTTATTATTTCATTTTATTTTAGAATTTTCTTGTCATAATCACATTTATTAAATTTGACAAACACATATATTTTACCTGAGACACTTTAGCTGTAAGTTATATAATTTTAACACTTCAATGCAGTCATGATTTCCCTTTATCATTGACAAGTTTTTGATTAATACCTTGTGTATTAATTAAGCAACAGGAGGTATAATGATGGACATTTAGGGCCATCATGGTGACCATATTTTTTATGGCCACCATTAATAAGATAATGTCACAGGTAGTACTGTACCTACCCTATTTTTTTCAGGATGTAACTGGAACCACACATATACTTTTATTTGGATGCATCCAAGCATGAAAGGTGTACATCTAATTTCATTTCTCCAGACTTTATAATGCACTCATACGCATATTTTAATCATGTTACTGTAATACCATCATTACTTGATTTCTTTATTTCAGAGTTAACATTTCAGTTGAACATGCAAGGAATAGGAGCAGATTTTCTAGATCCAGGTAAATAATTAACATATATGATTATTAAACACTTATTTAACATTGTTGAAGAAGTGTCCATTGTGTACTGAGATTTTGTCAGTTTTCCAAATTAAAACATGCCTAAATATTCCAGATCAGTTTTTTTTATATGAATTATATATTGAAACACATAATATATTCAAAAATACTGGACACTACTAATTTGAAATTTCCTTTGCCCTGCACACAACTGCTAAAGTTGTTCACTGATTTGTTGCTTTAATGTTAGCCATTAATATATTAACTGCAAAATACATATTATTTAAAACCAGAAGTGTGTTGTACTGTCAAGTCTCAAATTCTGATAATCTTATTTGTCCGATCTAATATTATGTTAAACATGTTAAGTGAGCAAATTACTGGCCAGAATTCCATCTGCATTTGTGCATTTATCTTAGATATAACAAACTACGCATATTGAACACATAAAACCATTTTTGCAAAGTTCCATCATTTGATGTTAGTACTATTCCATTTTTTCACAAATCATCTCTCCTGAAATTACTGAATCAACTTGGTGTGAAAATTTTTAACCCTGTTTTCTTTAAACTAAATGGAGTTGTTTTTTTCTGGCAACACATTCAGTGCTCCAGGATTTTTCACTCATTCCAAGGAAAAGTGATGGTAGAAAAATCGCTTTCCTACATGAACATTTCAATTTCCCATATTTTGCAAAAAGTACTTAAAATTCCTAAATATTTTATTTTTATAATGCTTTTTGTCTCGCCTTGATGGAGTGGAAAAGCCAGACATAGGTATGCTGTTTCCGGCATCTGAGGCGTCAACAACAATGTATTAGTTTGTGATTAGGTCTAATTTATGGTGAACCACAAGTGGTAGGTCAATGATATTTGGTATGCAGTTGTTTTCTCATTGGCACATCTCATTTCCATGGAGATTATTTGGCCCTGCTCCCTCAGTCATGGTCTATTGACTTTGAAACTTTTGCTTAGTTTACATGTATTAGTTTGTGATTAGGTCAGTTTATTGGGAACCACTAGTGGTAGGTCAATGATATTTGGTATGCAGTTGTATAAGCATTGGCATATCTCATTTCCATGGAGATTATATGGCCCTGCCCCCTTAGTCATGGTCTGTTGACTTTGAAACTTTTGCTTAGTTTACATGTATTAGTTTGTGATTAGGTCAGTTCAAGGGGAACCATTAGTGGTAGGCCAATGTTAATTAGTATTCAGTTGTATAAGCATAAGCACATCTCATTTCCATGGAAAATATTTGTCCCTGCCCCTCAGTCATGGTCTATTGACTTTGAAACTTTTGCTTAGTTTACATGTATTAGTATGTGATTTGATCAGTTTGAGATTAACTGCTAATATTAAGTCAATGATATTTGGTATGCAAATTTATTGGCATTTGCAAGTAATGTTTCCATGGAGATTATATAGCCCCACCCCCTCATCATGGTTCATTGACTTTGAAACTTTTACATAGTTTACAAGTTAATGTTTGTGTTTAGGTTTGTTTAAAGGGAACGACTTATAATTAGTCAATAGTATTTGGTATGCAGTTTTATTAGCATCGGCACATCTCATTTCCATGGCCTTCAGTCATGGTTCATCTACTTTGAATATTTGCATAACTTGCATGTTAAAGTATTGCTGTTTTGATTTCAACATTTGCATTATCAAAATTACAAAAAGGCAAGACATATCTCTGTGATAACAGTTTATTGTTGATTTAGAAAAAACAATTCTGCTATAAAAATTCCCTTTTTGACACAATTGTGCACTAGATTGTGTCTATCCCGACATCGTTCCCCTATCTACAATGGTAGCAATACACAGTTAGAAGTTTAGTTTGGCATTTTGGCCATAGTGTATTTTTTAAATATGAAAGTTTTTGTACAATAAAATTGATTTTAAGATAGTTGAAGAATAGTATAGCCTTCCAAGTGGGTTTATATGAACCTCTAGATTGTTTTTAGCATGTTTTATAGGCAACTTTTCTGTTTGACAATCCGTATTTTCACATCCGTACCGCCCCTAGGTCCAGAAATTATTGTAGAATTTATCAACAAAGATTTGACCCTCGATCTTTTCAATTCAATTTTATGGAAAAAATGAGCAGAAATGCATATGATTTTTTTTTACCTCTTGATAGATAAATGTCTATAGTTTCAGGAAAGGTATCACTCTAATGGATTGAAATTCTCCTTTGGACCAAATTTTGGAGACTTTTGTGACATTTTCACCCCCCTTTTTGCAATATTTTGTATCAAATAAATGCAGATTGTTGCCATGGTTACACCAAAAAGAGATTATATTTCACCATTATAACTATTGGAAATCAAATCTATGGAAGATGCTCTTTCCATAAATATACACATGCATAACACAAATATAAACCCTTATTTGTTAGAAAGGAAGGAAAAGAGGGTGGTGAAAAATTTTGAGTGTCAATTTTAAGTATTTTTCCTAAGGGTGTATTGCTACCAATGGTTTTTCATTTTGGATCATTCAGGATTTCAAATGATTCTCTTTAAAACCTAAACTAACATGAGACATGGTGAAACTAAGGCAACAGTAGTTGACCTATGTTTAAATCTGGTAAATCAACTCGTAAGAGACATGGTTAAAACCATAAGAAATACTGAAAATTCTCAAAAAATTATTAGAGCCCTAGAACTTTTACAGAAACAAGAGGACGGGTGTTGATTATCAGTGGGTAAAGGTGGGTCACAGATTTAGATATTAAATGAATTGCACATTTTCTATGGGCTTGCCTGCGGACTTGGCCAAAGCCACAAAATCAAATATCAGCGAAAAATGTTTTCATCAATCCATGAAAATTGATACCCACCAAAATAAATGAATCCACAGTATATGTATAAATAATGTAGTGTATGCACCATTCAGACAAAAACCCAAGATATATTTTAAAGCCAACATACAGTCTTCAACAATAGACAGGTGTCATACACTACAGCTTTTCCAAGTCTGTCAAAGGTATGAATAAATTAAACAGAAAGAAATCATCAACATAAAATTCTCCAAATGCCTTCTTTAGACATGTTAAAAAATAATAGTCTAGAAATCTAAAATCCAACAAAAAAATTTCCGAAAAACCTTTACCCATTAATGTTTTGAAACAACACTACAAGGAGTTCTTTTTTATTTTAAGGTTTTGAGCAATATTGAAGAGAAATGATTTATTTAGAAAATTCATGTATGTGATGCTCACACAAGGGATGTTTTGTTAACCTGCAGGTGTGTAATATAGGCTGTTATGTAGTTCATTGTAGTTCGAGAAATGTTTTCATCATTACTCTTTTTTTAATAAATTTCAGGTTCAAATTCAAAATTGACACAAGTAGAAGACAATCTCAAGATACAAACCCAAAAGTCAAGACAACTCGAGTCAGAAATTGAGAAGAAAGATAAGCATATCAAAGACTTTGAGATCTCATATAAAAAACAAAAAATGAAGTTTTTAGACGAAAATCGTAAAACTTCTCAGGAAATGGACAGACTTAAAGCAGAAAATGAATCAAAAGCTAATCAAGTAGCCTATTTAACAAGTGAGCTCCACAAACTTAAAAAATTACAATTAGAACACAGTACTGAGAGAAAAGCATTTGTTGCTGAAGCTCACAAATCTGGGACCAAGGCTTATGTTTCAGAAGCTAGAATATTGCCAATTCCGCCAAAAGAACCAGTGACATTAAAGATTAGAAGGGGTAATATAAGAGCTGTTAAACCACAAACAAATAAGGAAGACCTTGAAAGGCATCCATTAAGAGTAAGCTCTGGAAGTTCAAGCACAAGGTCGGAATCACCAACCATAGAAAAGGCCAAACAGTTTTTACGACCAGAACGTGAGCCTTCAATAGAAGTTAAAGAACGACATCCTCTTCCACCTATCAGATCCGCTCCAGGAGAAGAAAGAAGCCATTCAAAACATGTTTATTTTCAAAAGATGACGCCAGAGGCACATCAATCACGAGCAAAGACACACAAAGTCAAAAGGAAGGAACAAGAAGTCAAACTTCTCGCGGTTGACAAGGTGTCAGATCAATGGGCATCACGAGCTCAGGAGTCACACAGTTCAGAGTACAACTGATCTATAGTCTGTCCAATTTAATGTTTAATATTATACAGCCTGTCTCATATTACTCTGAACACATTGGCTATATTCTGATTTTAATATGAATGTTGATAAGTTGTTAAGAATCACTTGTTTTATTTGTCTTATGTTTTATTTCCACAGAATGGTGCATTTTAATTGTGTTTATGTTTTAAACATGTTAAACTTTGTAGAGAAACAAAAGATATCTTCTCAATTGGCTATTTTAGAATCTCAAGTATTCACGGTTATATTTTCAGAATCGTACATCAAAACAGTGTTCACAACATTCGATAGTCAGCCAATGGCTTAATACTTTTTTCACTTTGGTGTTATTTCTCAAAGACCTTTTAATTCTGAAATGGTGAATTTATTTTTATATAGTGATTACACTTTCAATTTTTTTTACAAAGCTATATGTTACAAACCTCAATACTATGAAAATCCTTGGTTGAACTCTTTTAAGAGTGTTTTCCTCTGGTTGATAAAACAAATATAAACAAGGTGCCTCATGATGGTGATATTTCACAGTAACTGCTGTTGATTGTTGGGTGATCACACTGAAATATTTTTGTTTTCTTCCTACTTAGATATTTAAGACAGTGTTCGATATCATTTGTTAGATTGTCATTCCTGGTTACCAGATTGATTTGATAGAACTAATAAATGTCTTGAAAACTCTCAGAAAGAACAAACATATTGTGAATTTGAAATAAAAATTCTGAATAGCAATATTTATTTCTGGTTTTTATACAGCTATATTTATTTCTGGTTTTTATACGCAAAATTTTGACGGGACGTATTATGGTATACAAATGTTCGGCGTCAACATGTCGCACCATAACTTGAGAACGACTTATCCAAATTTCATGAAACTTAAGACGGTTGTTTCTTATGATGGTCAAACGATCTGTATACTTTTTGGTGAAAATAAGATTAAAACTTTTTGAGTTACAGGACTTTGTAACTAAAACAGGGGGGTGTTTTTTTCACATGTCGCGCCGTATCTCAAAAATGATTTATGATTATTGCTTGAAACTTTACACACTTCTTAGTTATATTAATCTTAAGATCTGTATACTTTTTGGTGATGATTCAAAATTTTATTTTAGAGTTATTGAGTTTTTTGTAAAAAAAATGGGGGAGATTTCACATGTCGTGCCGTATCTCAAAAACGATTTATGATTATTGCTTAAAACTTTACACAATTCTTATTTATATTAATCTAAAGATCTGTATACTTTTTGGTGATGATTCAAAATTTGATTTTAGAGTTATTGATTTTTTTATAAAAAAGGGGGGTTTTCACATGACGCGCTGTATCTCAGACACGATTTATGATTATTGCATAAAACCTCACACACAAGACAACGGGTGTATCATGAGTTCAAGGTGCAGCTTTTTATTAGTAAATATAGTGAACTATTAAAAATATCAAAATTATAAGTCATTGAGTTCTGCAAAAAAAAGTTTTTTTTTTGGAAAAACTTCCGTCTAGCCTATACATCATGTATTTAAGGAACTTTTGTAAAGAATTTTTATTTTTATAGGATATGTTCGACATACGACATATCATAATTATCATACAAATCCAGTAAGATCTAATCACAGGAAATAAAATCTAACGAAAAGCATTGTGCTAGTCGTAAAAATTATACATGATGTTGTGAAGAAAATTTTGTACTGAATTTTTATTTTTATTGGATATGCTCGACATATCCTTATTATCATACAAATTCAGTAAGATCTAAAGCAAGGAATTCTTTAGGAAAAGTTTTGTGTTAGTTGTCAAAATTATACATAATGTATTGAAGCAAATTTTGAACAGAATTTGTATTTATATTGGATGTGTTCAGCATATCATTATTACCACACAAATTCAGTAGGGTCTAAAGCAAGGAATTCGATATAAAAAGTGTTTTGGAATTATTTTTTTGGAAACCAGTTTTTTTTTATTGAGACTTGTACATGTTACAGAGTGTTTTATAAAAAACTTTCTGAAGACAAATTTTTGTTTTAGATAATTATTTTTGTTTGTGGGCAGTTTCTAGGTAAAAATTATGGAGGAAATTATTTTTCTTAGTCTATATGAAATATTTTAGTCTTAAAGGTTATTTTGAAGGTCTTTGTTGATGTGTAAATTTTGCACAGTCTCCCACACAATCTAAAGATGAATGAAGTCTGGAGGACTTTATAATTTGGACATTTTTCAGGCTGATTGAATCGGACAAGTTTACACATTGATCAATTAACTTAATTTTTTTCCAAAAATATTCCCATGGCAATTGATATCATACAAAAATTGAAAAACACATAACTTAAATTATGTATGACAGTAATTTCAAGTTGTTCCAAGTAAAAACTAACATTATTGAGTATTGATTTCCATGGTGTAATTTGAACTTACATGTGGCCTTGAAATCTACAATTTTTATGAAGATTAAAATTGCCAAATGTTTAATGTGTGTTCTAGTTGTCGTAAATAATGTGTTCATAATCATTACAGTGTAGAAAGCCATATTGTAGCTTAGCTGGTCCAAAAGGGCTAATCACTTTAGCTGGTCCATAAGGGCTAATCACTTAAGCTGTCCTTAAGGGCTAATCAGTTTTATCAAGTATTTTTGTAAGTTCAGTGCCAGTTTTTCGCAATAATGAATTATTGTTTTTTGTTAATAACACTAATTAATTAGAATTCAAAAGGTCTGATTTCTGTATGTCTGTATGAAAAGCTATGCATGAAAATGGAAAGCAGATTTGAAATCAGACATGGGTAATTTATAAATTTTTAAAATATAAAGACAATTACATGGAATATACATGAGAGATGGTCTTGGAGAGAATATTTTATAAAAATCCTTAAATTTTACCAAATACTTAAGTTACCTTTTGGTACACAAACATATTTTAAGTCCAGAATTTTTTTTCTAGATATTCAAGAATCCAGTGCCGTCCTTTATTCTGTTTTTTGTTTGTTTTTTGTCATTCTGTGATAAACCTTTTTTGTTAAAGATTTAAGTATACATGTATTTACTTTGTCATTTTTTTTTCACAATTTCTTCTCTGTGATGAAGGAAAATTAGCTTGTCTTAATACTTGTGTTTTGCTTCTTAGGGCTGTTCCAAAAATAATTGATTGGAGGGGTTCAGAAGGCTATTTTTAAATTAACCCTCCGCCATGCATCAAGTTGTAATTGATTTTTTTTTCCATATTTGTCCAGGCTATATTTCTAGGTCACTAAAATAATCACCATACATCAAGTTTTAAATGCAGTGCCTTCTGATCCCCTGCATACAATACATTTTGGAACTGCCCTTTTATTATACTGTAACTGAGCATGTCTAATATATGTCTAGTTCAAAGTTCACCTTTAACATATAATTTACTTTTAAAGAAATGCTTTTGCTCAATAAGTCCAAACACGACTTCTTTAAAATTATAACTACCTGAACAATTTCATTTATTCAGACATTGTGCTTGTATTTAGATTTGATGCTAGTTGAAGTCCGACTTCAGCAAGCATTTTAAAATAATTACCATTTGAAGCACAACTGTATATAAAGTGACACATTTGTTGCAAAGATAATACTGATGTGGTATACATTAGTTTAGGAAGAAACTTCAACAGCAAATAATTCTTGAAATACTTTGAGTTTTATATAAAAAAAGCAAAGAAAAAATAGAAAAAATTTATTTATTAAGTCTTGTTATATTTAAAGAGTTGTGTAATTTGTGATACTTTTGTAATTTATGTGTTTTTTTTATTAATACTATGGCACTTTACGAACAAAATCTAATAAAATGTTATTTAAAAAATTTGTTTGTCATTATCTGCATGTGTTATAAAAACTATATCCAACCTTCTCTAGCAAATATTGAGCTGATTTTATGGTAAGAAGGTAGTGCTATTTGGGATTTAGTGACTGACACTTGATCTTTTGATGTTAAACGACAATCAGTTTTGTTTTGTGACAGACATTCCATGGATTTCAGTATCTGAACAGTTTGACATCATTGGTCTGCTTTCAGTATACATATCAAAAATGAATGTCATCTGTTTTCAGGCTATTTGTATGCTCCAGAATGGAATTGAATGAGGTTAAATTAATATTTTGTTCTGCATATTGATAAAGAAATCACAAATATCTGTTGCCTAGAGGTAAAATTAGTCTGTTTTGACCTTTAAAAGGCATCATTGATCTTATGAATAGCCAATGAAAATGTCATGATATCATAACACATATAGTAGAATTAACCAAATTAATGCATTCTTAGTATCACTTATTCATACCACACACTTTATTCAGTCTGATTCAGGAAATGTCTGGTTAGCAGGATAAATTACAGGCCATAACTGTAAGAGAATGTTAAGTTACAACTTAGATATGAGATTTATTTTCTTAAGATATTTTTGTTACAAAGACACATCCAACAGAAAGAAATACAGGTTGTCCATCTATCAGTCTGTCCAGTCTTGAGGTACAATTCTTGTCAGAATTTATGAAATTTATACCAAAGGTTTATATCAGCAGCATCTGAAACAAGTATGAAAATCAGTGTCATCAATTTTTAAGAATTCCGCTCCTTGGAAATATTGCAGTTATAGCAAATTGCATTGAAAACGATCTCACTTGTACAATTATTTTGTACTCCAGTCATGCTACAGTGGTTCCCTATATAATCAACCAAATTTTTCCCATAAAAGGGGGGGGGGGGGGGTGTAAAATGTAAAAAATAGGGGTACAGAAGTCAACATTCTGTTATTATCTTAATCACTGTAAAACAAACAGTTATATAAACAAACATTTACCATGTCACAATAGCACTGACGGGATGTATAAGTACAGAGCCACGTCACATGCAAGAAAGAAACACGAAAAGGCACACAGACAAAGCACATTAATAGAAACGAAAGACAAGAATACAGAAATTATCAGAACAATAACACAATGACAGGATGTATAAGTACAGAGCCACGTCATATGTAACCTAGAAACACAAAAAGACATACAGAAAAAGCATAGATGCAAAAACGAAAGACAAGAATACAAAAATTATCATAGAACAATAACACAATGACGGGATGTATAAGTACAGAGCCACGTCAAATGGATACCACCAAAAGAACAGACTAAACAGTAAAAGTAATATTCTTAAAGACTAATAAAAGAATACTAAAACACATTATTAGAATGATAAACAACGTCAGTACCCAGAATCTATACTTCAAGACCACCGTGTATAATTTGTGAAGTTGATACGGAATATTTATCAACAAGGTCTTAGTACCTTCTGGTAAAAATTTTTAGAGAAAAGGACGAGACATTCTTCGACATAACCCTTTTTCAACAACTTTCTGCTCAGACAGTGGTGGCGTTTTACTAAGTCTGCATGTTCTTGCATACCGAATAATTTGGGAAATGTATATCCCATATGCAGGTAAAGTTGGTATATTGCTACTAAGGATGGGGAAATTGATAATTTCTAAATTAAAATCGTCCCGATTGTCATAGATTCTGGTACTGAGATGACCGTGTATGTCAAATTCGAGGTATAAGTCTAAAAATGAGGCGGAGGGAGCCGTGTCTGTTGTTTCTTTAATTTCCAATTATGGGGGATATATTAATGGAACCCAATCAGAAAAGTTTGGATTATTAATGGAAAGAACATCATCAATATATCTGAATGTGAAATTAAATGACCTGGCTTCTTTGATCTTCTTGTTTTTGACAAGTGTCCGAAGGAACTCCGATTCATATGAAAATAAGAAGAGGCCGACAAGGAGAGGAGCACAGAGGCGCACAGTTCGTTTCCATAGGAATGCCGACAATTTGTGGAAAAAGTCTACCTCTAAATTCAACAAATATGTTGTCAATAAGAAACTCCGGCATACTGATCACTTGTTCCTCTGTGTAACATGTTTTACCTTTTTGATCACTATTAACAAAATATACCGTATGGTATCCCAAAGTAATAAATTTATAGCGTATGCTATCATTTTTATGTTGAAAAGCATTGTGGATTATTTCTTTTAGACGATTTTTCAATTTCACATGGGAAATTATAGTATACAGGGTTGAAAAATCAAAAGTTTTGATGGAACAGTGAGCAAGGTTATAGTTATGTGGTCAAATCTGTATCTCAGAAACTATAAACAGTAGGTCAACTAAATTTGGTGTCTGGAATGATTGTAAGGTGTATATTTCCGATTGGCATGTTTCATTTAACCCTGACCTCATTTTCCTGGTACATTGAAAAATGTTTGGTCTATTTCTCAGATACCAGAAGCAATATGTCAAGTTTATTTATTGTATCGAATAATTGTAAGGTGTACATGTCTGTCTGCAGGTTTCATATGATCTTGACCTATTTGTTGTGGTTCATTGGTCAATGACAGATTTGTGTGGTTATGTCAGTTAATCAGTTACTATAAACAATAGGTTAGCTATATTTGGCGAATGGAATGATTGTAAGGTGGCAGAGTTTGTATGACCTTGACCTCATTCATGGTTCATTGGTCAATGTTAAGATTTTGTGGTTTGATTTGTTTTTCATGCACTATAAGCGATAGGACCACTATATTTTGTGTATGGAATGATTGATAGGTGTGCATGTCCGTCTTGCATGGTTCATTTGACCGTTACTTCATTTTCATGGTCCATTGTTAAGTTTTATTCAACTTGATTTCTACTAAAACCTTCCTACTACAGACTTTCAACATGAAAGCAATCATAACCAAAACAGGACGGACATTTCAGTGTGTGCACTCATGTATTCATTTTCAGACTTCTTAGCAGATATTGAGGTGATAAATGATTTTGACTTTATAATAAATTAGTTGAATTTTAACATTCCCAAAATAAGAAGATGAGGTATGGCTGCCAATGAGACGACTATCCACAAAAGACAGAATAATGTAGATGAAAATTACTTTAGGTTGCCATTCGCTTTCAACAATAAACAAAATTTAATATGTAAAAATATTTGAATGAGAAAAATCTACGACTTGGTTTTAATACAATAGTACAACGAAAAAGTCCTAAGATGATACCTACTAGTATAAATACTCAGCCTAGGTATTCAGAATTGATATAGTATTTGGTTTGGAACTTTAATACTGTGATGTACTATGTTAGCAATTTTTAGTTTAGCCTGACGGTCAACTATTTTTTAATTTATAACCATCTGAGATAAGAATTTTGTAAGGAGGGTTTCGAAGGACGCTTATGTATGCAACTTCTTGGTTATGACGTTTTTTTTTTTTTTTGCATTTATTATAATAACAAAATGATGCAGGTAAGTTTACAAATGCCAGTACTGTAACAAGGAGAATGGCTCCATTTATAATACCTGTTGACATGTGTAGTGGTCCAATGACACAGTTATCGTCCCTAGTGTAAACAGTGTATAACTTACGAATATAGTCCCTAGTGTAAACAGTGTATAACTTACGAATATAGTCCCTAGTGTAAACAGTGTATAACTTGCAATTTTTTCTCATACACTTTCCCAATTTATTTCTTGATATTTGATGCATGAAATATTAAGCAAGGGGGTGAAATTACATGTTAAAAAAAATCGTGTGCTAAATCTGTATGTTAAGTATTGATATGGTCTAGTTAAAAAAAAAGGTCAAAAATCAGCATGTCTGAAACTGTCAAACTAAATTTTAGACCCCCTTAACATAGAATTGCCCATATTTTGAGTTAGAGCTGGTAGAAGTTTCTATAAATTTGATATTATTTGTCCCAATAGTAGTACACTACACTGTAAAAATCAGTGAGAAATTGAGATAAAGCAGTAGCAATTTTTTTAGTTTGAATTTATTGTCTGAAAGAAATGCATTACGAAATAACTGTGTTCTCGGGCCTAGTCTGCGTTAGTTAAAATATTCATCAAAAATATATTACTGAAAATTAATATTTAAGATCTATATATGGTACCAGAATTTTAAAAACTTGAAGGACCAACTTACAATAAAACAACTTTATCATCATTCGGTTTATTTTTGATAAGAAGATGTTAAATAAATGAAGTTGAAAAAAAAAGAGAAAAAATATTCATAACTTATAAGTCAAGGAAAAACTGACAACACCTTGGTAAAAAAAAACACGAACAAAACCATAACATCCTTGATGTTTCAAAGTTGATACTATGCTGTTTCTTTCTTTATGTATTTTAGAAATAGAAACATGTCTTTGCGTTTGGTTTTTCGTCGGGTGCTACAATGTTTGATATATGCAGTTCCAGTAGCATTTACGTGTTTCGTATGGAACTGGGTATTTCAGGTTTTTATACATGTTATCTACCGTTCTCATTTTTCAGTTATCTACCGTTTTTTTTTTTTTTCTTATTTTTTTCAATCTTATTGTACAGTCAGTCCGCCCTGTCAGATTAACCATGGTTATTGAAACGCTTCCTAAAGGCTTTAATTATAAGGGTTGAAATATAACTTTTTTCAACATTTTATTAGTTTTTTTTAATATTTTTGTTTAGTTTCTACTTGTTGGTACTTGTTTTTATAGTCTGGGTTCAATAAAAAAACACAAAAATATTTTCGCATTTCTTTAACAAAATTAAGATGTTTGGTCATAGTAACAAAAGAGTAAATTTTCTTACGAAAATTTGCACTATTTAAAGTTATGTGTGTATATCCCAAATCATCATTATCAAAACAACACTTTATATATTCATGTCTGAGCTGTTTCCTAGATGGTAGGTACTAAACAAGAATTATCTTTTATAGTTTTTCGGATAAAAGACATTAGACTGTGAAACATCAAAATCTAGCTATAATTTCTATTGTCATGTCATATAACAGTAAATCTCAGAATCGTTGAAGACAGAGGGGTTATAAAATTTCTAGAAAAGATTCATTACATAGTCCCCGTCGAAAATGAATTGGAAAGAAGATAGTTAGGCCATGCACAATGATCGCTCATTCTATTTAAAAAAATGATGGAAACAGGAGCAATCTGACAAAAGTCCTTTGATTTTTTTTGGGAATAAATTTCAGAAATTGTGGATATTCCCATATCACATTTCGATAATATTTTAGAAATTAAGGAAGTTGTTAGTAAGACGCGAGGATTAATAAAACAAAACTGAGAATGGAAAAAGGGTAAGTGTCAAAGAGACAACAACCCGACCATAGAGCAGAAAACATACAAAGGCCAACACAGCAAGAAAATCCCGCACCCTTTCCGGTCTTTAGCTGGACCCTAAACAAAAAAGTGTCCTATTTCAGTGAAAATGGACGTCATACTAAACTCCGAACTACATAAATAAAATTTTTAAAAACATACAAGACTAACAATACACAATTGACAGAGCAATAAGTCCCATCTTTTTGAAATTTTAATAGTATACTGCAATTGTTCAAATCAGAATTGAGATGTACTTGAACATGTAAACTATGCAATACCAGTGGCGGATCCAATAATTTTCATAAGTGGGGCCCCGCTAACTGCCTAATGCTTCAGTTATTTCCTAAATAACTAACCAAATTTTTCCCACAAAAGGAGGGGGGACCAGGCCCCTTTTCCCCCTAATCCGCATCTGAATACATTCCTAATCAGTGATCCTTGACTAATGTGTAAGGCCGAATAACCTCCGTGGAAATAAGAAATGACAATGCTAAAACAACTTTATGCCAAAAAAAAACATGAATTATCAGGAATGGTTCCCTTTAACGTGACATAAACACAATTCAAAGTATGCAAAAGTTTCAAAGTCAAAGAACAATGTCGAGGGGGCAATGTCATATAATCTTCATGGTAATGACACTTGCAAATGCTTATAAAGCTCCTTTTTAAATATCATTGACTTACCATATAAAGTCGTTTATCTCAAACTGACCTAATCACAAACTTTGACAATTTTAATCATGCAAACGTTTAAAAGTCACTAGATCATGACTGATGGGTGGGGCAACCAAAACTCCTGCAAATTTGATGAGCCAACTTATATAGCTGTACAAAAGAGATCATTGAACTAATAATCAGTGGTTCCATTTAAACTGATCTAACCACAAACTTTAATAATGAAAACTTGAAAATGAAAAGTTTCATAATCAATAGCGTGTGGGGCAAAATAATCTGCATGGAAATAAGACAAACGAATGCTTATACAACTGCATACCTAATATCATTGAGCAACCACTAGTGGTTTCCCTTAGCATGACCTCATCACAAATATATATATAATTGCCGCACACAGCACGTATAAGTCTTGATTTTTCTTTTCGTTTTGTGTTCATATCGGACCACTTAATCTCAGCTTACGTCCTCCTCTGAATATGTCAATATTATTTATTTGCTACCTTAAGGTATACAAATATATATCAAGTAATGATTCACTTCCGTTTCGTGTACGTGTCTTAGCTACTGCTTATCTTTCTGATGAGGGTTTAACTAGTTTCCTTACCAAAATTAAATAACTTTCTATTGACTCTAGATCTTGTTATAAAGCATATAAAGATAACGGAATTGATTATATTTTTGGTATAAAACAATATTTGAAAGTTGCAGTTAAATTGCGTGCTTATGATTGGCTTTTCCATTGCGGTAGGTATTTTTAACTTTTCAACCCTTTATACTACACTGCAACTCATGCAATCTTATCAAACGGAAGTTTTCTCATTTAAATGATCCTTTCTCATTACAGATTTACATGTATTTGCTGAAGCTTATTTAAAGCCCTTCTTATCTATTGAAATCAAAGATAAATGTGATAGATATACTTACTGAAAATGTGATAAAAGCTGCAATTTTTCACCTTAACAACTACGTTCATTTCGGTGATACAGTTTATCGACAGGTTATGGGTTTTCCTAAAGGCACCAATCCCTCTATTAGCAGATGTGTTCCTGTACTGTTTTAAATCACAGCTTATCATCAAAGAAGTAAATATCTAAATTCCATTCAATTGATTGATTTAATAATTCTTAGAGTTACCTTCAGTTGATAATATTTTTTGCTAAAAGTTATCAAAATTTCTCTAGTTTTGCTGAGAATAACTTACCGACGTTACTTATTTTTAATAGACCTACATATCTAAACAGCAATAATTTTCCTTTTCTAGATTTGGATATTTCAGTTTAACTCAGGGAAAATAAACTAGAAGCTCCCAAGAGCCTGTGTCGCTCATCTGTATCTACTGTTGTTTTTGAAATAATGTAAAATTAGATATCCTAATAATGATTGAGGCAAATATTGGTACAATTTAGCCCAGTAGTTAAATTAAAGCAGGTCATCCCATTTAGTCTTACAATAGTTACTGAAGACCCCTTAATACTTTTCAAATGAGTTTTCAAGTTGTGACCATTTTAAAATTACAATTTTCCCTTAGACTTCTATAGTAAGCCATTTTGTTCTATTTTTAGCAATGGCGGCCATTTTGGTTGGATGACAGGATCATCGGATACATTTTTTAAATCAAGATACCCTATTGAAAATTGTGGCTAAGTTTTATTCTGTTTGGCCTAGTAGATTAAGTGGAGAAGAGTTTTGTAAAAGATTACAAAAATTTACAAAAAATTATTATAAAGGGCAATAACTCCTTAAGGGGTCTATTTACAATTTTGGTTCATTTGACTTATTTGTAGATAGTACTGTGCTGAAAATTATTGCTGTTTACAGTTTATCTCTATCTATAATAATATTTAAGATAATAACAAAAAACTGCAAAATTTCCACAAATTTACCAATTCAGGTGCAGCAACCCAAGAACATGTTTACCCATGTCAGATTTGCTCTAACTGTTTTAGTCTCAGTTAAAGAGATATAAACCAAAAACTGCATTTTACCCCGATGTTCTAGTTTTAGTCATGTCGGCCATGTTGGTTGGCTTGCGGGGTCATTGGACACATATTTTAAACTAGATAACTTAATGATGATTATGGACAAAATTGGTTAAATTGTCTCAATTGATTCAGAGGAGAACATTTTTGTAAAAGATTACAAAAATTAAAGAAAAATTGTTAAAAATTTACTATAAAGGGCAATATAGCTCATTAAGAGGTCAATTGACAATTTTGGTAATATGACGTATTCGTAGATCTTACTATGCTTAACCTTATTACTGTTTACAGTGTTTTTCTATCTATGATAATTTTCAAGATAATAACCAAAAACTGCAAAATTCACTTCAAATTAACAATTTTAGGACAGCAACCCAACAACCGGTTTGTTTGATTCGTCTAAATATTTCAGGGCCGATAGATCTCAACCTGATAAACAAAGATACAAACTGCATTTTACTCTTCATGACGGCCATTTTGGTTGGCAAACGGGGTCATCCGACACCTTTTTATAACTAGAAATCCTGCTGATGATTGTGGCAAAGTTTTGTTCAATTTTGCTTAGTGGTTTCAGAGGAGAATTTTTTGTAAACGGTAACAAAAATTTTTGAAAAATGGTTACAAATCTACTATAAAGGGCAATAAATAACTCTTTAAGGAGTCAATTGACAATTTGGGTCTTATTGAATTATTTGCAGATCTTACTTTGCTGAACATTATTGATGTTTACAGTTTATTTCTATCTAAAAAAATATTCAAGATAATAACAAAAACTGCAATTTCCTTCGAATTACCATTTCAGGGGCAGCAACGGGTTGTCTGATTCGTCTGAAAAATTTCAGGGCGGATAGATCTCAATCTGATAAACATTCAAACCTCATTTTAGATAGTCTCTAAATGCTTTAGTTTCAGAGATATAAGCCACAATCTGCATTTTACCCCGTTGTTCTATTATTAGTCATGTCGGTTGGCAGGCGAGGTCATCGGACACATTTTATAAACTAAATATCCTAATGATGATTGTGGCCAAGTTTGGTTAAATTTGGCTCAGTAGTTTCAGAGGAGAAGGTTTTGTAAAAGTTAGCGGACGACGGACGCCAAGTGATGAGAAAAGCTCACTTTGCCTAAGGGTCCAGCTGAGCAGAAAATAATTACGACTAAAGAGACGACTTTTTGTTCCTTATTACATTTTTTTTCCATTTCGTACGGTGATGTGCCTTTGGTCCTTTCTCAATGGATATAAACTAAGCATAATTTATTGATCATTAACTTAGGGATTTCATTAAAATAGATCACTCAAAACTTTGTATTCGTTCACTTTTGGTTTTGAAGTTTGGTTATATCTGTAGAATTTGTAATAAACAAGGGATATATTTATGCAGTAATGTTGTTTATAAAAATAAAAAAAATCGCTATTAGCAGCCAGTATGATTCAATTTTTTTCAAAATAAGCAAAGAAACATCGATGATGAATTATTCACTTGCAAGTGAATAGTGCGACCCCATTGAATCCGTATTCATGCGAACTTCAATGAACTCCTTAGCTAGAGATGAATTATGCATAATTGATGCGTGTTAGACTGTTAAAAGAAAAGAAAGTCAACATTGAAAGTGAAACAAAGGTAAATCACTTGATTGACTGATTCGATACACAAAAAATCATTCTTATACAGGTAAAATCGAAAATTAACTTATTCTTTTAAACTTAAAATTGAAATCAATCAGACATAGAAAAATCTTTTTGCACGAGGTTCATATATCTATTTATATTTATGTTTATATCGTGTTATGTGACCGTCGGTTGTTTTCGGGGTCATCTCGATAGTTAATTAGATGGTGTCTAGACTAAAATACACACGAAACGAAGCTACATTTTATCGAGCCCATGTCCTGTATTTTTTTTTATTTTAGACTTCTTATAATTTGGATAAATGTTTTACATTGTTATGAATCTATTATGAGAACTTGAGTCAAATCGGTGAACATGACAGCTAGTGCCTCTTTAATCGTTTGTGGTCCTTTGTTGAAGTTATGGTCCTATACCATGTAGATATCAAATACTTATATTTTGGCACTATGTCAGACATGTTTTTTTTTCTCAGACAATAGTGATTGATTTATAGATTATTGGTCTTTAACGCCATTTTCAGTCCTATTTAATCATTCGCTCCTGCCACACATGAAGTTAGAACCCGCAACCTAGGAGTTGACAGTTTATAACATCTTTGGAATTGTACTGAGGGATACTTTAGTCTGGGAGAACATGTCATATTTACTTTTGATTGTTTTGCCAATAAGGGACCATTCAGCGAATTTGATGGAGAAATTGGTTCAGTAGTTAAAGAGAATATTTTTTAATAAGGTTTTGACAACATATCTTAATTTATGACATTATCAGATGACCCTATATGCCAGTCGTATGGAATTGATCTGATATCTGATCGTCTTTTAAGACGTTTTGGGACCATGTCAAATCTCGAACTATAGGGAAGGTGCGGTAATCATAAAAAAAGTTGCGGTCTCTAATGAGACAGGCATATAAATCCAATAAACTAAGTTTTATAACAATTTGTACTGTTTCTAGATGATAAATGAATGATTTATTTTTTTTATAACATTGTTCACAAAAATAATAATCAAGTTATAAAGTATATACATTTAAGTTGAAAACAAAAGCAACACGATCAAGGTAACAGTACAATTATTTTTGCATCAGTTTTCAGCATTGTGAAATAAAAGTCACAATTAAAGTTATTTATTGATATGGTTTTCTCTTTTATCAATATCCAATGGTGTATATCCTAAATTTAATGAGAGCACTCTTAGGCAGAATAGTTTTATTGATTTATCATTTATGCCTATGTTCTACTGTATATAATTGTATATTGGTTCTGTGTCTGCATTAAATGTACATTATTGGTATGATATTCTAATTTAGCAATATCTAATAGTGTCAATCCGCTATAATTAATGTAACAATCTGCTTCGTTTTTTATTAACAATTCAACAAGCTGTGTATTACCATTTACACAAGCTATAAACAAGGGGGATTCTCCAGTATTCATTCGCTTATTTATATCAGCCTTATTGTTGAGTAACATCTGAACTACTTCAGTATGTTCTTCTTGACAAGCAATGTACAGAGGCGATACTCCATTTTTATTACACTTATTTATGTATGTTTCATTGTTTAATAAAATCCGAACTACTTCAGTATGCCCTTCTTGACAAGCACAAAACAGAGGCGATACCTCTTCGTCATCAAACGTATTAACGCCTGCTTTATTGTTTATCAACATTTGAACTACTTCACTATTTCCTTTCCCACACGCAATGTGCAGTGGTGTAACTCTTTTATTATCACCCCTATTAATGTTTGCATTTTTTGTAATTAACATCTGAACAACTTCAGTATTTCTTTCCCCACAAGCAATGTGTAGAGGTGAAACGTCTTTAGTATTACACTTATTAATGTCTGCATTATTGTTTAATAATATCTGAACTACTTCAGTATTTCCATTCTGACAAGCAATAAACAGAGGTGATAATCCAGTATCTGTACACTTATTTATGTTTGCTTTATATTTAATTAACATCTGAACAACTTCACTATGCCCTTTCCAACAAGCGATGTGAAGAGGTGATACGTCTTTAGCACTACACTTGTTTATATTTGCTTTATTGTTTAATAACAGCCGTACTACTTCAGTGTGTTCTGTCCCACAAGAAAAAAATAGAGGTGTTTCTCCAGTATCAACACATTTATTTAAGTCTACCTTATTGTCTATTAACATCTGAACTACTTCAGTATTGCCGTTCTGACAAGCAATGCACAAAGGTGATCTTTGTTCATAGTTACACTTATTAATGTCTGCCTTATTGTTTATTAACATCATCACTATTTCAGTATTTCCATTCTGACAAGCAATAAACAGAGGCGTTTCTCCAGTATCTACACATTTATTTATGTCTGCCTTATTTGTTATCAACATTTGAACAACTTCAGTATTTCCTTCCCCAGAAGCAATGTGCAGAGGTGATATTTGTTTAGCATTACATGTATTTATGTCTGCCTTATTGCTTATCAACATCTGTACTATTTCGGTATTTCCTGTTTGACAAGCAATGATTAGAGGCGATACGTCTTCGTTATCATACTTATTAATGTCAGCCTTAAAGTTTATAAGCATCTGCACTACTTCAGTATTCCTTTTCCAACAAGCAACATGTAGAGGTGAAGCTTCTTTAGCATTGCATTTATTAACGTCTGCCTTCTTGTTTATTAACATATGAACAACTTCACTATTTCCATTTTCACAAGCGATAAACAGAGGCGATGATCCAAAATCTGTACACTTATTAATGGCTGCCTTATTTTGTATTAATATCTGAACTACTTCAGTGTGTCCTTTCCAACATGCAACGTGCAAAGGGGATTCTTCTTTCGCATTACTCTTATGAATGTCTGTCTCAAAGTTTAATAACATCTTAACTATTTCAGTGTGTCCTTCCTGACAAGCAAGAAACAGTGGTGATACTTCTTCGTCATCACACTTATTGATATCAGCCTTGTTGTTAATCAACATCTGCACTACTTTTGTACTCCCTTTCCCACATGCAATGAGCAGAGGTGAAACTTCTTTAGCATTACCTTTATTAATATCTGCCTTGTTGTTTAATAATATCTGAATTATTTCAACCCGTTCTGTCCAACAAGCAATATACAGAGGTGTTGATCCAGTATCTTCAAACCTATTTACGTTTGCCTTATTGTTTATCAACATTTGAACTACTTCAGCATTTCCATTTTGACAAGCAATAAACAGAGGTGATGATCCATTATTTGTACACTTATTAATATCTGCCTTATTTTGAATCAACATCTGAACTACTTCAGTATTTCCTTTCCAACAAGCAGTATAAAGAGGGGACATTTCTTTAGCATTACACCTATTAATGTCTGCCTTATACTTTAGTAAAATCTGGACAATTTTAGAGTGTTCTGTCCAACAAGCAATAAATAGAGGTGTTGATCCAGTATCATCACATTTACTTATATCTGCCTTATTATTTATTAACATCTGAACTACTTCCGTATTTCCTTTTTGACAAGCAACGAATAGAGGTGATATTTCTTCAGCATTACACCTATTTATGTCTGCTGTTTTGTTGATTAATATACGAACTACTTCGGTATGCCCTTCATTACAAGCAATGCACAGAGGTGATATTTCTTTTGAATCATACTGATCAACGTCTGCATTATTGTTTATCAAAAACTGAACAACTTCAGTGTGTCCTTCCTGACAAGCAATGTAGAGAGGAGAGGATCCGGTATCCTTACACTTATTAATTTCTGCCTTATTGTTTATCAAAAACTGAACAACTTCAATATTCCCATTCTGACAAGCAATGTAAAGAGGTGATTCTTCTTTATCATTACACTTATTAAGGTCTGCCATATTGTTTATTAATATCTGAACTACTTCAGTATGTCCTTTTTGACAAGCAATGAATAAAGGTGATGCTCCAGTATTTCTACACTTATTAATGTCTATTTTATTATTTGTTAAGATCCTAACTACGTCAGTATGTCCCTCTTGACAAGCGATGTACAGAGGTGATACCTCTTCGTCATCACACTTATTCATGTCTGCATTATAATTTATTAACATCTGAACTACTTCAGTATGTCCTTCGTGACAAGCAATGAACAGCGGTGATGATCCAATATCTTTACACTTATTAATGTCTGCATTATAGTTTACTAACATCTGTACTACTTCAGTACGTCCTTCCTGGCAAGCAATAAACAAAGGCGATGATCCAGTATCTCTACACTTATTAATGTCTGCGTTGTTGTTTATTAATATCTGCACTACTTCAGTATGTCCTTCCCGACAAGCAATTAACAAAGGTGATGAACCAGTTTCATCAAACATATGAATGTCTGCCTTATTGTTTATTAAAATCAAAACTATTTTTGTATTTCCTTCATGACAAGCAATGTGCAGAGGTGTTGCTCCAGAATCTCTACACTTATTAATATCTGCTTTGTTGTTTATTAAAGTATAGACAACTTCAGTATGTCCTTTCTGACATGCCACAAACAGAGGCGATACTTCTTCATCATTACACTTATTAATGTCTGCCCTATTGTTAATTAACATCTGAACTACTTCCGTGTGTCCTGCTTGACAAGCAACGAACAGTTGGGATACTTCTTTATCAGTACGCCTATTAATGTCTGTTTGATTGTTTAGTAACGTCTGAACTTCTTTAGTATGTCCTTTCTGCCAATCAACAAACAGAGGTGATGATCCAATACCTGCACACTTATTAATGTCCGCCTTATGACTAATCAATATCTGAACTATTTCAGTGTGTCCTTCCTGACAAGCTATGAACAGAGGTGATACTTCTTCATCATTACACCTATTGACGTCAGCCTTGTTGTTTATTAACATCTGAACCACGTCAGTATGCCCTTTGCCACAAGCAAGGAACAGAGGTGATGCTCCGAAATATGTACACTTATTAATATCTGCCTGATTGTTTATTAAAATCTGAACAACTTCAGTATGCCCTTCCTGACAAGCAATGAATAAAGGTGATGATCCAGTATCTTTACATTTGAAAATGTCTGCCTTATTGTTTATTAGCATCTCAACTACTTCAGTATAGCCTCCCTGACAAGCAACGAAGAGAGGGGACGCTCCAGTATCTAAACACTTATTAATGTCTGCCTTATTATCTATTAGAATCTTAACAACTCCGATATGTCCTTCCTGACAAGCAACAAACAGAGGTGATATATCTTCATTACCACACAGATTAATGTCGGCTTTATTGTTTATTAACATCTTAACCTCTTCAGTATGTCCTTTGCAACAAGCAATTAGCAGAGGTGATCCCTCTTCAGCATTACGCTTAGTAATGTCTGCCTTATTGCTTAATAATGTCTGAACTATTTCGGTATATCCTTGCCCACAAGCTATGTACAGGGGTGATGATCCTGTATCGGCACACTTATTAATGTCTGCCTGATTGTTGATTAACATCTTAACTATTTTAGTATGTCCTCCCACACATGCAATGTAAAGAGGTGATATTTCCTTCGCATTACACTTATTAATGTCTGCCTTATTCTTTATAAGCATCTGCACTATTTCAGTATGTCCTTGCCCACAGGCAATGTACATAGGTGTTGATCCCGTATCTGCACACTTATCAATGTCCGCATTATTTTTTAATAATAACTGAACTACGTCAGTATGTCCTTCTTGACAAGCAATGTACAGTGGTGATATTTCCGTAGCATTACACTTATTAATGTTTGCCTTATTGTTTATCAACTTCTTAACTACTTCAATATGTCCTTCCTTACAAGTAACAAATAGAGGTGAGACCTCTGCATAATCACACTTATTAATGTCCGCCTTATTGTTAATTAACATATGAACTACTTCAGTAATTCCTTTCCAACAAGCAATGTGCAGAGCTGATACTTCTTTGTCATTACACTTATTAATATCTGCCTTATTTTTGATAAGCATCTTAACCACTTCAGTATGCCCTCCCTGACAAGAAACGAGCAGTGGTGTAGATCCATTATATACACACTTATTGATGTCTGCTTTATTATTTAGTAACAACTGAACTACTTTAGAATGACCTTGCTGACAAGCAAAGAACAGAGATGATACTCTATCACCAATACGACAATGGTTTACATTACTGATACAAAGATGTAAACACCATGTAACTAGATCAATATCACCTCTATGAGAACACTGTATCAATGGAGTGCTATTGTTACCTGTGTCATATGAACAAGCCAGTTGTGTCTGTTGTGGTATTTCTAAACTTTTGATATGTTCTAAAAATCTTTGTCTGAAGATTATACTGTTCATATTAATGTTACAGTAGACATGTATTACATTCCCTCTTGCCCAGTCATCTACAATTCTCTCAATATACATTTGCTGATACTTTTGTGGTACAATAATGATAAATTCATCACTATTGCTTTCTTTTCTAAACAGAAACCTTTCACAAATAAAACGACTTGAAGCGTTATTTATTAAGCATTCGATCATAACATTTCCAAAGTAAAAAGCAATAAAGTCGAACAGCTTGTCATGAATAGTTCTAAATACTTCACCATCCTTTCTGATAAATGAATGAGTTAGGGAATCCAGCTCATCCCGAATTACCAATCGTGAAGTTCCTCTCACCACTTTACACGCTTCATATGTGTTCTTTATAATAGTTTTGATACCTTTGTCCTTATCGTCTGTAAATAAATTCTCTTTTAAATGATTGTCAAACATGACACATAGAGCAAGGGCACAGTACTTGACATGTGCGCCTTCTTTTTGTAATTTATCTATCTCTTCTTTGTATACTGTATACGGATTCTTAAAGAAATCTACAATGCTCAGTTTTGTGTTTTTGCTGCATAGTTGACACAAAAGAGGAAAACAATCAAACATGTCATGGAATTCACTGATCTTAGAAGCATTTGTTTTCAGGTAAAGTTCAGCAATAGATTGCTTTTCTGTTTTTGATAAACATATATCTTCAGATAAAAGGTTACATTCACAGGATCGAAAGAATGACAAAGATTTCATTTTTTCATCGTTATAAACCTGTAGTCTACAAGCCATAACTAACTTAACTGGTTTTATTTCTATTATTGCTTTGATTTGTTCCATCAGATTTTTCCAGTTTTCGAACTGCATTGGATTTACAGCATACGTTCCACAAAAATCATCAACGACAAAAAGGAGATTCTTACTTGGATTGTGCCACGTAACAATGCATTCAGGGTTTGACACTGGTAATATATCATAGCCTTCATGTTGCATCTTTAAAGCAACATGACGCACCAATGAGGATTTACCTGTACCTGAACTTCCAGTGACAACAACGCATCCATTTTCATGAATACACTTAAATACACTCTTTGCTCCAATTATTTCTATATACATTTTGTCAGCTTCCTTCCAAGCTTCTAACTTCTCCGTAATCAGTACTAAAAGGAAAACAAAAACATATTCTTAGAATATATAGGGTTACAAATTTTCAATAATAGAGAGGTGCTTATGCAAAATATCATGTTCTAAACTTCACAAATTATTTAAAGTTGAAAATGAATTGGACAAAACAATCAAAGACATGCCATACAAACCAACTTTTCAATCACCAAAAAACTTCGATAAACGACCACAAGTTACTGTGCTCGATCTTACAAATGTTTCCTAATTTTTGGTCGTAAGTATAGCTGTTAAATTTTATTCAAGAGAAAAAAGTATTCGATGACAGCCATGTCTACCACAATTTTTTTAGAGATCGAATAAACGTCACCAGCGTTGTCATGGCTAAAAAGATAAAAAGCCTTCAACATACTCAATATATAACATTTGGGAGTCATAAACACCAACAGTCATAGATAGATAACATCATCTGGATCAGCTACACGGTGGGTAAGGTTGTCCAGCGAGAGGACGTTCTGTGCTGGTGATTCGGTCCTGGAAGGTGCTGGTGAGTTTGTTTACTAGTACATTGTATAAAAATAGCAATAAAAATTAAAGGTCAATTGTACACGAACAATTGAAAGGTCTTTCCTTCCATATTTTTTTCTTAAAATATACTGTCATACACTTGTCGAACCAACATACTGGTGTTGTCTCTTGATAGGAGAAATTTAGTGGTATATCTATGACTAACGCTAAAATCACTCCCCTACACCATGGGTCCCTAATTTGTTCACATTTCACCGGGAACTTTTTGAAGATTGTATTTCTACAAGTAGTAAGAATAAAAATCTGTGAGGTTCATGATTGGATGGTTTATGCTTTTAATTGATTAATTTTAAGAAAGATCAACCATTTATGTGCCAAAATAATTATAATTTAGAGTGATACATTTGAAAGTTTCTGTGACATTTTATTTCCTATTGGAATAGGCTGACTGACAATTATGAAGTGTCATTTAGTGCGGAATTTGAGAGCGTCCTTAACCACTGCTTGTCGAGGATATTTCCAGTGCATAAGAATGCTGATGTTTTTCATTGCAATAATCTATTATGTACTTTCAGCAGATGATGAGTTTAATTTTAGAATCTATTCAGAATTTTATACCTTTTCTTTAAAATGGTAGGTTCCAAACAGACAATGTACCCTATTGATAATGCATTGTGAATAATTGAGCAATTATATCCTATATGACCAATCATGACCTTGACCTTTGAACTTGGCATCAATTTTATAGTCATGTATCAAAAGCTAATCAAGGACCTCAAATCAAAAGGTCCTAGGCCTTAAGTAACGGCTTATTAGATTAAGCAACATACCACCTACGTCAAGTATTTACTAGATTACTCCTATTAATAGTCAACGGATAACTTCGACTTAAATGTATCAAAGTTGCGCCATGTTCCAAGGAACAGTTAAAAAACCATTATGTCGATATTTGTAATGATTTTTGAGAAAAAGAGATAATACATATTTCAGTGTTAGTGGAGACAACTGCTATAAAGGAAAGTTGCTGTATAGTGCCCTAACTGCAAGATGGATTTCGGTCAACTGATACTTGATACCTAATATAATTTCAACATGTCACAATTTTTTTTTTTTGGGGGGGGGGGGGGGGAATGTTGTTAAAGTTGGTAAATAAAATAATAATAAATATCTATACTATTGATAATCTTCTGAGTTCAAAAATATATGGTTGCTAAGGACGTTCATGTTCTTAACAAGTGGTTGCTAAGGACAAAAATCATTGCTAAGGACAAAAGTATTACTTCCAGTATTAAAATGTCATATCTACTATTCATAGCCTTTTAGTTAGAAAAAATAAGTGGTTGCTAAAATTCATATGTCGTTGCTAGGGACAAAATGTAATTTCCAGAATTAAAAATTTCATTTTTATATTCTTCAAAGCGGTCTAAGTTCAAAAATATGTGGTTGCTAAGGTTTTTTATGTCGTTGCTAGGGACACTGACCTCTGACCTTGACCTAATTTTGTAGATCATGTTATGCTGGACATTTTTGCTATTCAAAGTTGCTCTCTATCTTTAACTTCTTTTGAGTTATAAGCAAAAAATCTTCATATCGGACCCCGAAAAACAGTTTTGGTGCCCTAGTTCCATAATAGTTAGTCCAATAATTTTAAACTTACATAACAAATGTAGATTTCGACAAGACACACATTTTTTCTTTTACATTTTATCAGCCATCTTTTACGGTTATTGAGTAAATCTAATAAGAATCTAGGGTCGAAATCTAGGTCATGACCTTGACCTTTGACCTTTAGGCATTTTCATAGTCACATGAATTAATGATCATTGGTGAAGATCCTAGGTGGCTACGACTTACGGTTTCTGAGTTTTAGTGGCCAACCAACATCGGTTAATTCTCAAAGGGGCATAACCCTACCAATGAATCGTTAAATTTTTTCGATTGAAATGTAACGAAGAACCAGGGTCTGGTCCAGAACAAATTCCGCCTTTCGGTTTTTTTTTTCTATCTATTATGGTTACGGTTTTTAAATGATAACAAGGTTTTCGGTGTTAGGGGAGATAACCGCTATAAAGGAAATGTTACGAAGTGGTGCCCTATACACATGATAGCTTTTGGTCAACTGATACTTGATATAAAATATCATTTTAACATGTCACGTACTTTTTTTGAGAAATGTCGTTAAAGTTTGGCGGAAAAAATAATAATAATAAATATAAAAAAGCAATTGTAAACGGTATTTCCCTCTATGAAACATGATTGATTGCTATGTGTGTTTGTGTGTTTGTGTGTTTGTTTGTATGTTTGTTCGGTAGGTTGGTTGGTTAGTTGTTTCTTTCTTTCTTTAAAGGATCTATATTATTGTGTTGGTTAAGTTTCTATATTTAGTTTGGAAATTTTTTATTCTATTTCAGGTCCCGCCCGCGTCTCTCGCGCCAGATTGATCGTGACGAGGATTTATAATAGCGAAAACTTTATTCCTTTTTAGGTGGAGACGTTGGACAGACAACATGTATATCGACGGAATACACACAATGTATTTCTTTTGTTATTGTAGGTGATTGATGTTTTGATCACAGTTCACAAGCAGTGCATGCTTTGGATTAAATTGATACTGTGTACATTTAAAACAAGTTTATCGATTATTTTCATATAATGTACATTTTTCAGCACCAGTTTGTACACAGATTTGTATTTTAATCTAGGAGCAGACATTTTATTGTAGGATTTCACTGAAATTTACGATTTTTACGGCATTGCAATTTCTTTACTCTACGAAAAATCTTGGGAGGTAGCTGCAGAACGTTGTTATATAAAGATGTGATACATATATACCCTGCTGACTGCAAATTTTGAGGTCGATTGGACATGTAGTTTCAGAGAAAATCACATAACATGCATTGGGAATTTTTTTTCTAGAAGAATAGTTATAACAATATTAACAATTGAAGGTCTTCCCACCCGCAAGGATATCTTTTGATAGGAAAATATTAAAATCCAGTGATATGGCTTGCAACCAAATGCAAAAAGTCCCATGGCTATATCATGTATTAATATGAAGTTAAAGCAAAGGTCAAAATCTAGAACATTAAATTTAACTATGACCTAGACTTTAGAAATAACAAGAAAAACTGGGTTCGGGGAGATAACTCTTACATGGAAAAGTAATCGGTTACACAGTGTCAGTTTTAAAAGCGTATAAACTGTTCGATATCATATACCAAATATCTAAGCGACATCTTGCGAAACAACAAAACATCAAAGGAAACAAAATAGGAGGAAGAAAAAAAAATAAGAAAATCTTTTCACCCGATACGATATATTTTGATGTTAAAAATAATAAAACTTGATAAAAAATGTAATTTTCAGTGCCAAATGATAGTTTATTGTACGTTAAATTTAAAAATATATGGTATCTACACATTTTTGTTTGAAATAAGGGAGATAAGTTGTTACTTCCGTTTTGGTCTCATTTGATAGTTTACTTGACACTGATTCCAAAAATATGTGGTTCTATGTACTTTTACATTAAATAATTACAAAAAAAGCTACTTCCGGTTTACAAAAGGTCATTCCCAGTGGATTTTTTCAAGGTCATATGGCTTGCAACTTAATGCACAAAGTCCCATAGCTTTATCATGCACAAATTAAAAGTTAAAGCAAAGGTTAAAATCTAGAACGTCAAATCAAACTTTGACCTTGACGCAATTTTAATGTCATGAAGAAAGGGCCTCTTATCAAAAGACTCTAGGTCTCTACTATATATTGTTAATTAGTTATATAACCATACAGCTAACATTAGATATAAAAGGGGCAAAAACTCCCAATAAATGTGTACGTACCCTGACAACTAAATTTATGTGTTACGACTTGTCACACTAACAATTCTGAAAAATGTTTTGTCGATATCTTATAAGATTTCTGAAAATAAGTGATAACAAGCCAAAATCAAAATTTAGAACATGACCCTGACCTTTGACCTTGACCTTGTTTTCTTTTTTTTGGACCAAGGACCTCAAATTAAAAGACCCTGTGGTTTACCAGTTAGAAATGCATATCACTTATATCAAATGCATAAAGGGGGAATAACTCTCATATGGAGTCTCCAGATAGCTTCCGTCATAATTGATCAAAACATCCTGAGGATATAACGAGCAATTTGGTAAAATGAATTTGTCGTAATGTTAATGTTATCAAACTGTTCGATATCATATACCAAATATCTAAGCGACATCTTGCGAAACAACAAAACATCAAAGGAAAAAAGGACCAAGGACCTCAAATTAAAAGACCCTATGGTTTACCAGTTAGAAATGCATATCACTTATATCAAATGCATAAGGGGGAATCACTCTCATATGGAGTCTCCAGATAGCTTCCGTCATAATTAATCAAAACATCCTGAGGATATAACGAGCAATTTGGTAAAATGAATTTGTCGTAATGTTATATGGCTGCTAAGTTTTAGAAATAACAAGAAAAACAGTGTCCGGGGAGATTACTCTTACATGGAAACGTAATCGATTAAGCGGTGTCAGTTTCAAAAGCGTATGAACTGTTCGATATCATATACCAAATATCTGAGCAACATATTGTGAAACAACCAAACAGCGAAGTAAAAAAAAAATTAAAAGCCTATTGTTCAGAGAACAATTGAAGTTCTTTCCACCAGAAACGATACCTTTTGATACAAAAATATAAAAATCCAGTTAAAAATGTCATTTCCTGTGTCAAATGATAGCTTATTCTATGCTAATTTCAAAAATATATGGTTTCTATACACTTTGTTTGAAATAAGGAATACAATTTGTTACTTCCGGTCCAAAAAAATGTCACTTCCGATATTATTTAATAGTTTACTTGACACTGATTCTTAAAATATGTGGTTCTAGATACTTTTACATTAAATAAGTACAAAAAATAGCTACTTTCTATTTACACAAGGTCATTTCCGGTTTGAATTTTCAACGTCATATGGCTTGCAACCTTATGCCAAAATCCCATGGTTTTATCATGTATAATTATGAAGTTAAACCAAGGATCTCAAATCAAAAGACCCTAGATCTTTATCATATGTGGTAAATGAGTTGTATCATCATATATGTAATTTTAAATATAAAAAGGGAGAAAACTCCCGTTTAAAGTAAACGTACCCTTGAAACTAAAATTTACGTGTTACGACATGTCGCAACTAACAATTCTGTAAAAATATTTTGTCGATATCTTATAAGATTTCTGAAAATAAGTGATAACAAGCCAAACTCAAAATTTTGAACATGACCTCATTTTCATTTTTATGGACCAATGACCTCAAATCAAAAGACCCTAGGTCCCTATCACTTATGATTTGCCAGTTACAAATACATTTCACTTAAATCAAATACAGAAGGGGAAATAACTCTTATATGGAATCTCTAAACGGCTTCTGTCAAAATTAAACAAAACATCCTAGGAAATAACGAGCAATTTGGAAAAATAAATTTGTCGGTTTCTTATACGGTTGCGAAGTATTAGAAATAGCAAGAAAAACGTGCTCGGGGAGATAACTCTTACATGGAAAAGTATTCGGTTAAGCAGTGGCAGTTTCAAAAGCGTATAAACTGTTCGATATCATAATCCAAATATCGAAGCGATATCTTGCGAAACAACCAAACAGCGAAGGAAAACAAATTAGGCGGAAGAAGAAAAAAAATTAATAATTAGAACAAAAGCAATAGGTCTTTCCACGGAAAAGTGGAAAGACCATAGACCATATAATCAGAACAAAACTAATAGGTCTTTCCATGGAAAAGTGGAAAGACCTTATAATCAGAAGAAATACAGTAAGGTCTTTCCTTATAGTGAAAGGAAAGACCTTAACAACCGTTATGTTGCTTAATGTTTCATTTATACGTCATACGTACTTTCCAAGGTATCTTACGACGGTTTTTAATTGCAAAAGTCGTGCAAATTCGTCAAACGAAATTGTTTTGATAATGTGCTGGTGATTTGAAAAACGGTAATGGTTCTGTGCGCCTATGTCCTGGTTCTGTGCCTTTATATTTTAGTTAAAAGTGGCAAATAGTCAAGGTCAAAGACTGTTAATTTGTGTTATTGGTAGAACATACACCTAGTTTATATTTGGTGGATCAAATATTTCAGATAAGCAAAGTTAAGTCTACTTTGTTCATTATAATTTTTAAAGATAAGAAATATGCATGTAATTTGCGGATTTAATATGATCCTTTTATATGACCATTTAAAAATGGTGCAAAATATACGATACCAATATATTAACGAAAGAAAATGTGGTATAATTGCAAATAGGACAACTATTCATCAGAAGCCAAATGACATAGGTGTAAACATCATCAACTATAGGTCAACGACCTTTAACATTGACTCGAAAAGTCAAAATGTCATGATAAGGTTTTGCATAAAAATGGTGAGCTTTAATATAGAATAAAGGACTTTCTTAAACTGACTTTATCATGGCAAAATATCTGGTGAGGACGGACATTTCTTAGATGAGTTTAGATAATAAATTAGGTTCAGCCTTAGCATTCTGGATATCGGTTCTCTGGCAAATTTGTGCGGTACTTTAGATACTTTTCTTTTTATTCAACCAAATGAATTTCAATCTCATATCTGCGCGTAAGAATCACGTGTCCTCAGCAGCTTATATCAGAATTCTTTGTTATAATTGTTGTTTTTTATGGAGGAATAAAATGATCATAATCGGTTTTTGACGACGCCAGTTAATAATTTTATTCTGAAAACATTTTCCAAAATGGGGTCCAAGTAGGATATAAAAGTTGTACTTTAAAAGACAAATGTATCTATTAGCTAAGCATCATTTACTGTACTTTTTAGCCTTTTTATCAATATAAGATTACTGTCTGATCAGTCATCAGTGGAGATTTTTGAAGTTTAATATAAAAAAACAAAAATCTATTTACATATTCCATGGAAGGGCAGACTAGCATTATTCTGCGTTCGAAGACTAATAACAATAGACAACGCACACAAATGAGTTTTTTTCCAACTGTATATCAGCCTGTATCACTCTAAGCTCCCCTGGATCGAAGGGCTATTTGCGGTATTGACTTGGTGACCGTAATTCAAAATAAAAATGTTCTTAGAAACTATTGGATCAAATGTTACCAAATAATTTTCCTTAGGGAATCTACGAAAAACAATATTCGAGGAATTGATTCATCAACAAACATAACCAGTGTTTGTTAAAATAGATTTGAGTTGTAGAACTGCAGTTTTGATTTATATCGCGTAAGTTCAAGCAGTTAATTATAAACCAAACCTTGTTTAGTAAAAATATTCAAAAACTCATTGTCCATCTAGCTTGCACTTTTCAGAAAATTTATATCACCCATTTTGAACTTATTGCCCCTGAGATTTCCATTTTAAGCAAATTTAGCAGTTTTTTGTTATGATTTAAAAAACTTTTATAATTAGAGAGAAACTTTTAAAATTAAAACAGACCAGCAAAATAAGCTCATCAAATAAGTTAAAATGACCGAAATTGACAATAGATTCCTTATTGGAGTAGCTGCCCTTGACTGACGATTTTTTTACCCTTTTTATATGATTTCGTCGGACACTATGATAGCAGAAAGAGAGAATTGTAAAAAGCAGAATGGTCAGCAAATTTTGATCTACAAGTAAAATGTCGTCAGTTGACTTTTTATTGGAGTTATTACCCTTGAATATAAAAAGTATAAAAAAGGATACGAGGTATGATTGCCAATGAGACAACTATCTAACGAATATTTTTACTCTTTTTCTGTTTCGGCTGTAATCTTGAAAACTATGGTAGATAAAGAGATGACTTGCAGCAAAAACCATCGACCAGACGGGACAAATATAGTCCCTATAGTGTGGACAGTGTATAAGTTGCTAATTTTTTTATGCACTTTCCAAATTTATTTATTTACATTTTATGCATGAAATATAAGGTAAGGGAATGAAATTAGATGTTAAAAAATTGGGTGCTGAATCTTTATGTTAAGAAGTGATTTGGTCCAGATAAATGTGCTCCGATTGACAGTTTAACCTTAGAGAACATGTTTTATTTATTAGTTGAAAATGCCGCTTTGAACTTAAAAGTAAAATCACAAAAATACTGAACTCCGAGGAAAATTCAAAAAGGAAAGTCCCTAATCAAATGGCAAAATCAAAAGCTCACACACATCAAACGAGTTGATAACAACTGTCATATTATTGACTTGGTACAGGCATTTTCCTATGTAGAAAATGGTAGATTAAACCTTGTTTTATAGCTAGCCAAACCTCTCACTTGTATGGCAGTCGCATAAAGTTCCATTATATTGACAACGATGTATGAACAAAACAAACAAACATAATAGGTATAAATGACAAAAATAGGGGTACAGCAGTCAACATTGTAATGTTATCTTAATCACTATAAAAACAAACAAATATATAAACAGAAATTTACCATGGCACAATAACACAATGACGGGATGTATAAGTACAGAACTAACTTTCAGTAGTTGCGTGCCCGGGTACTCTTAGTTTTTTGTGATTTTGTTTTTTTGCTATGTACAGATATGTTGGGTAGACACTTTCTAACTGCATGATTTTTACAGTTTGTTCTAATGTTTTGTTGTTACACCACTGTACCAAATTAGAGGGGAAAGGGGGAATTGGGTGGAAGTGGGGTGTTGAGCGCAAACAAACGTGTTAAACTCTGTCACAAGTGTCCCAAACCAGTGGTTGTTGCTAGTTCTATCTGTAATGTTTATTTTTTAAATTAGATTAAAGGTCTGACTTATTAATCGTTTTCTATTTTATAGCTAGTAAACGTTATGGTTTTTGCTCATTGTTGAAGGTCATATGGTGACTTGCAATTGTTCACATCTTGCACCATTCTAATCAGTTGTTTTCAGTCATGTATGAAAAGCAAGCCTAATCGTGTTTTTTATCCAGTTGAAATGTATCGAAGACAATGTACAAAATGTATATATTATGAAAGAAATTAGAGGCAACAGTAGTTATCTAACCTCGTATATTTAACTTTTAATTAAATATATTTCTATCTGATATTTAACTGAAGATGTTGCCATTTTAATTCATATAATTTACGATTATTTGAAAACGCTTATTAAACAGCCTAATGGATAGCCAAAAGTAAAAAGAAGACTCACAAATCTGATTGAATTCAATTCTTTGCCCATTTTTATTGATTCTGTAGCGTTAGTTTCAAATCGGACCAATGTTTTTCCCAAAATCACCAGCATTGTATCAGGACCCACCAGCAAAATGCCAGGACCCAGCAGCACAAAATCAGGGCATATCTAAACGGAGAAAGTGCACAATTTTCATAAATTGCAACGGTTTTTCACCAAACAAATTTTTATACGGATTTGGATATAGAAATTGGACTCCAGAATAATTTCTGTTTTCTTTTTTCAGTTCTAGATGTTCTCAAAATGTTACGCTTACTTAAACAGTTAAGAGGGTTAACGTTTTAATTGGTTGCCTTTGAAACCATAAGGAAAGAAAATTGAAACGTCTCAACCTTTGCCTTCCATTTTGTTTTATTATTTTCGTCTTTGTTTACTTATTTTCAATGATCACTAGCACCGTTCAGGACCTAATCACCAGCACAGAACGTTTTCTCGCAGGACAACTATACCCACCATGAGTTATTATTGACAACAATCAAACGGGCAATTATTTCCTAATTGGTTTATGTCAATTTATTTGTGGACGGTACAACATGACAGTTCAATTGAAAAAACTTACACAAATCATACAAAACATGAAACTAAGATGTTGGTTAAATTATCATACCAACATGTACACCTGTTAATCCGTATAACACAATTTTTCATTGATTAATAATTTGTAGTGCCTTAACAAATAGCCTAATCAAGAAAAAAACATGTTGCTTTTGAACAATGAAAACAAGGAAAAGGTCAGACAAACTCTATATGTTAAACAAGTACACTGTACAATCATCTTTTATGCATCTCCGCTTACTTTACAAAAGTGCCATTTGCTCACAGCTCTCACAAAGTCCAGCAACTTAGGTAACAACTTTTCTCTAATTCTTCGTCAATTTATCCCTTTCTGCACCCATTGTATAAAAAAAAATTTAATCAACGTGTGGTTCGTTTGATCTCAGTTCTTCATTGGTTAAAATCCGATTATGACGTCGAATTTTCTTGTTTTCCTCTGAATTTCCTATTGTGACGGCATGAAAAAAGTTGACCATGCCTGATGACGTCACATAGAAAGAACACATCTTTCTGTAGATCATTCGAAAAGAAGGAATAAGTTTGCCTGCATATTGTTTGAAACTCATTATAGAGAAACAGATTCCACCACCAAATCTCGTGTAATACGATATTTATCCACTCTCGACAGTTAAATTCTAAATATTTAAAACGCTCGGCGAGCCTCGCGTTTTAAATTTGAAAATTTAACTGTCTCGAGTGGATAAATATCGTATTACACTCGATGCAGTGGTAAAATCTATATATATCAGTTGAATAACTGATGATAAACAGCACCACCAAGAGCTCATGATCAGCCGGTCTTGTGGATGTTAAATTTCATGCAGACATATTAGGAAGGTATCTTATCAGAAGTTAGTAAAATTGCTCTGTAAATAGACTGTTGAAAAACGTACTTGAAGATGTCCGTCAGTTGATAAATATTGCCTTTAATATGACTTTTAAAAGTATCAGAACCGTACATTAATAAAACCGAAAATATTCAAAACCGAAAGAAAAAAAAATTAACCAACCCGTAAAGTATAATGTTTGTAGTAAAAAGTAACAAAAATACCGAAATCCAAGGAAGATTCACTATAAAACAAACAAATATGTAAAAAATGAACACAAAAAGGCATATAGACAAAGCACATAAAATAAAATGAAAGACAGGAATACAAAAATGTACCATAACACATTAACCGAATGACGGGATAAAAATGTACCGAGCTACGTCAAATGGATATCACCAAAAATAGACTAAATAGTAAAAGTAATATTCAAAAAGACAAACAAAAGAATACTATAACATGTTATTAAGATACTAAACAAAGTCAGTACTCAGAATCTATACCTGAAGACCATCGTGTATTATTTGTGAAGTGTATACGAAATATTAATCAACAACGTCTTAGTACCTTCCGATGAACATTTTCAGAAAAAGGACGATACGTTCTTTGATATACCCCTAGTTCATCAACTTTCTGCTCAGACACTGATGGCGTTTTACAAAGTCTGGGTAGCAGTTGCAAACTCTTGAATACCGAATAAGTTGGGAAATATATAGCCCATATCCCGGTTATATATGCAGTTGATATATTGCTACTAAGGTGGGGGAAATTGATATTTTCAAAATTAAAATCGTCTCGTTTTTCATAGTTTCTGGTACTGGGATGACCGTGTATGTCAAATTTGATGTATAAGTCGAAAAATGAGGAGGAGGAAGATGTGTATGCTGTTTCTATAATTTCTAGCTCGGGGGGCTATATTAATGGAACCCAATCAGAAAAGTTATGATTGCTAATGTAAAGAACATCATCAATATATCTGAATGAGAAATTAAATGATCTGGCTTCTTTGATCTTCTTGTTTTGACAAGTGTCTGTAGGAACTGCGACTCATATGAAAATAAAAAGAGGTCGGCAAGGAGAGGCACACAGTTCGTTCCCATAGGAATGCCGACAACTTGTTGAAAAAGTCAACCTCAAAATTCAACAAATATGTTGTCAATAAGAAACTCCAGCATACTGATCACTTGTTACTCTGTGTAGCATCTTTGTCTCCTTGTTCAATATCAACAATTCAATCCAATAATAATGGAATTAAATTAAGAAAAATGACAAATCATTTGTTTCTTTTGAATCAATAATTGTGTAGCTTTTCCAGTAAATCTACAAAATGTTCAAGTAATGGAACAACACGATAAAATTTATCTTCAATGTGACAATTACCAGAAAAGGTTTTGAATTAAAAGTGACATTCTCAATTTATGTATCCTAGGTGGTCGAGTGTTCTAGGCCGCTGGGCACAGTGCATGTGGTGTTGCCACTATATCACATACGAAAGGGTTCGAATCACGCTAAGGGTAGAACACAATATTGCTAATGGAAATTTGAAGATCTAACATTGTTGGGCTAAATTGTATATCTATTGATCGAATTATAAATCTATAGTACAATAATAACGAGGTCCAATTTGTTAGCCGACAAGGCGGAAAAAAGACGACTAAAAAAATCTACTTTATATGTAACTAATATGGGACAATGATGTTATCTGTACCCGGGCTGTATTTGCTGTTTATGAATCCTGACCCTTTCGTACACACTATTTCCTGTTTGACCTATGCAGTTTTCTTTACAGTTGACACAAGTTATACAATAGAGTAAATTTTCTGATTTACAAGTCATGGAAACTTTTTTTGTATACATATACATTTACACATATATCCATACCATTTGTACATATCTGTATCGATATGAGGTTTTGTAATCGCAATGCGCAGACAGGGCTTAAGAGGCACTCCTGGAAATTCCAAAAAGTTCAAATTTAGAAAAAAATCCCAGCAGCATAGGGATTTCAGACAGTTCAGAAAAAAATAATTAAGCGCAATAACTCTTAAAAGCAGTTGAAAACATTTTAACTGCTGATCATTTTTGCTGTTTATAGCTACTGACTATCTTTAACAGTTTTCAAGAAAAGACACTGCATAGACAATGAACTAAACAAATCAATGAAAAGGTCAGATAAACTCTGCTAGACAGATGTGTACATCTTACCATTCATATATAGAACATTGTTTATCTGGTTATAATAGTATCTTAGCTGTTGACCAATAAACCATCAAAGGTAACGGACAATGGACGTATCATGCAAGCACAAAACAGATCATAAGTCATCTGTAAACAAGGTTTAAAGTATCCAGGTCTTCTTCCTTCCTGGATATCCAGCTAAATACAAATAGTTTTTGCCTTTGCATTCAAACTATTAATCAAATGTGTCTAGTTAAGCAACATTTTCCAAGGCGAGACAAACAAAATAATATGTTTTTTTAGACTTTCAAATCTTTGTTTTAAATATTGCATCTGTATCTACAAATTCAGTGGCAAATACTGCATGCATATGAGGTTAATTTTTTAAAGATTGTGACATGAATATTTACCATTTTGTGTTGTAAAGGCTGACCTTCTGAGCACGATTTTACATACTGGTCCACAATGTTAAAGTCTGCAGACAATTTCATCCTTCCAGCACGATTTTCAGGTGGGGTTATTTTACCAAATACGAATTGTTATGCATTTGGTTTAACTAAAACGGGAATCGTACCAACTACTTCAGTACTCAATGTGGGCAAGCTATTCATTAAAGTTGTTCCGAACTTTTTGGTTTCAAGAAAACCCGATGAAGTTTATAGCAATATCAATTGATCTCTTTCTAAGATCCTTCAGAAACTGGCGTGCCCATTAAACACTAAAACTAATGAGGATATGAATTACAAGATATATTAAGGACTTATATTGTCCCCCAACACGCTTCCATTAAGATTCATGTTATGGGAAAACTCTTCAGTCAGGAATCTAGTATTCATTATATTAACAGGAATACAGTTAAACTGATAATCTTGTTACTTCAGGATAAAAAAAAATAAAATTGAAAAAAAGAATGAAATCGAAACATTAAGGGGACCAATTGGACGGACTTCTTCTATGAAAACATATGATTGATAGTTCAGACTTAACCACCTGTTCTGCAATAAAATCTGTTCTTAAGGTAAAATCTTTCAAATCATGTACATGATGTACTTTTGAATACCAGATTTTTTTTTTTAAATTTTATAGGAATCCACGTTGTATTAAATAGTCAGCTGGGGTTCATCCAAAACACAATCAATTGTGTATGACCGGTTATGTAAATGTCAAATACCCTGACCCTTTTGTATAATTAAAAATAGTTAATGATAATTAACAAATACCCATTCCGCTACAATTTTCACCAGAATTGTCACCTTTTGCCTCGTCACATTTTAAACCAACAGAAAAATAACCCTTTTACATATCAATCTACCCCTCCTGTCGTAATGAGTATAATGTACCTCTGACATTCCATGGTATTGGGTCTTTTAAAAGTTCTATAACTTCTGAGTGTTCAGTCTGTAAAGTACTGTGGGAATGTTGCAACTTTTTCAGATTTCCTGTCACTTCTGAGTGTTCTATCTGTAAAGAACTATGAGAATCCTGTAACCTTCTCAGATTTTCTGTCACTTCTAAGTGTTCTGTCCCCAAATTCTCCATTGTTTGTCTCAGTTCTTTCATCTCTTCCTGTGATTGTTTGATTTCCAACATAATTTCCTGATTGGACTGATCTAAGATTTTAACCTTCAAGTTTTGGCACTCTTGGTTCATTGGTTGACCCCCCAATCGATTTATAGCCTAGAACCAAATATAAAAAAAAACTATGTTAAATGAATACGTGCAAACACATTCTTCATGTATAACAATCCTAACATGAAGATAACCTGTTGTTTCCCCTTTGTTTAGTCTATGATTTTGTTGTTGTTTTCCTGTCCTAAACATTTTTCATCTGTCTGTACTATTTCATTTAGTCTCTTTCTTGTTTGTCCAACGTTCAAAATCTGGAAATGTCTATGTTATTAAATCCCCCTAGGATGCTGTTAACCTATTTTATCATTTAAGTTCTATTAAATAATATACACAATTTGATATGTACATAATTCACAGCTTGTGTTCGGTTCCTTTTGATTATTCAGTTATTTCAATCAATTACGAAAACATATTGGATAGCACAACACACGATATCAACCAGTGTTGGTTTGTTGATAACGTTATGCTGTTGATTTTAGCGTATATATTCTGATTTTCGAATACTAAGTAGGCAAACATTTTTGTTAAAGTGTACTTTGGTAAATCCAAATGGAGATCACCCACAGTTTTTGCTTAGTCTATGTTGTGTTTTTGTGTACATTTGTTTGTCTATCGGTCTTATTAATTTTTAGCCTGACGTTGTCAGTTTGTTTTCGACATATGAGTTTGAATATGTCCCTTTGGTTTCTTTCGCCCCTCTTTTACACAGAATCCCAAACAGTTAATAACGTGACATAAATCAGCACGAGGTTGATCCTTTTATTAGCAATTTAGATTGTATTATTGTACGAAAATGTGTCAAGATCTGGAAATTGAATTTAATTTTAGGGCATATCTTATGTTTTCGATCTAGATATCCTTAAGCGTTTTAAACGTGGTATGAATTAATATAAAACATATATGTCTCCCCATAATGGAAGTTGAAGTTTGCGAAAGCGAAGGCCGCGAAAGTTACGATATAACATGTCCAAGTAGAGGATTGCTATACATTTGAAAACAAACAGTTATCGTTAATGTAAATGATGATGGTTCTCCTCAAATTACATATTCAACTATAGCTCTCATCAAATGTCTTATATGAACGTACAAACTAGATTCATTTAGAAAATTGCAAATTAAACTGTTTCAAATTGGTCTCACACAAATGTGGTACTTCCTGCACAATCCAAATACTTCAACGAATAATATTTGAAGATTTTGTTATATTTATACATGTTATAATTAGATCAGTTAAACTTTCGATCTTTTCATTTCCAAATTCATTTTTAAAATTCCTCTTAACTGAGTTAATAACAAATTTAATTTGTCAACATCATTTCCGTAATCCTTACAACAAGATAATTTATTTTATAGTTACCTGTGTACGATATTTTATTTGACGCCATTGTGTAAAAGGTTATAGTTGTCTTTTTGACATTGTTTTACATATTGTATTTTTATTGTGTCATAGATCAAATTTATTCATTCATCGTATGTTTACTTGTTTTGTTATTATTTCTTTTTGATCGATATAAGACATTTCAATTGATATTTTATAGTATGTCTTTCTATGTTATTATGTTGTGCTGCTGTTTCAGGTTGGGGTGAAGGTTGACACCTGTTAAAACGTTTAAACCCGCTGCATTTTTAACACCTGTCCTAAGTCCGGTGTCTGTTGTTCAGTGGTAGTTGGTAGTTCATACGTATTTCTCGTTTCTCATTTTTTATATAGATTAGAACATTGGTTTTCCTGTTAGAATGGTTTTACACTAGTTATTTAGGGACTCTTTATAGCTTGCTGTTCTGTGTGAGCCAAGGCATTGTGTCGAAGGCCGTACTTTGATTAGAACGGATTAAATTTTGTCAAATTGTAATTTCAATGGAAAGTTGTCTTACCTCATCTTCTTATATCTCTCTTTATATATATATATATATATATATATATGTAAAAGCTGTATGTTCAGTCTTTATATTTCACTTAAATTTGACAAGAAATGCAATTCTGATAATTACACCAATGATTGAATTAATTTGATAGTAATGACACCTTAAATGACCAAAAACATGGCATGGGTTCACAGTGAAAGTTTTGAAAAGAATTGTGCAGACTGGTTTGATATGATTTATGAATATTATTAAAAGTCAAAAGAAAATAATTCAGAATGGAAATTTATTGAAGTGGAATCTAGGAAATAATATATACGTGGTATATTAGGTTTCAGGGTGTCAAGTATATATGTATATGTCTCTTCACTGGTTGCAATTGTATTATACATTTAAACAGCATTTTTTTTATACAAATAATCGTAAAACAGTATCATGAAGAGTTATCAAACTCAATCATGACTGAACTAGCTGCATATGTAGAACTACATCAGATGTTGCAACCCAACCTGTATTTTTCTTCTAAAGGTTCCGAGAAAGGTAAAAAAAAATGTGTAACAGGTACAACTATATCCAAAGAGATAAAATGACAAGTTTAAGTTGTGATGTATCATGATTAACAAGCTAGCACAAACGAATTTAAGAATACCAGACAGCAGTTACCGCGAAAACCCCATTTACTCAGAAATCAATAACGTGCGCATTGAAAACAATTACAAAGACACACCCTCAATTTTGAATGTCCGTAGCCGATCACCAAATACCGTAGTAAATTTTAAAGATAGTTTTATCATTGTGTATCGGAAGACGAAGCTGAATGAAATTCTGAATCCTCAAACAGAGAAGTAGATTTTGAATCTATAGCCAGACAACAGAAATATGAACTAGCTCAATCGAAGTTGAAAAAGGAGAATTAAAAATGTTCTAACCAAACAGTTGTTATTTATTCGTTTGATGTGTTTGAACGTTTGATTTTGCTATTTGGTTATGGACTTTCCGTTTTGGATTTTCCTAGGAGTTCGGTACTTTTATTATTTTACTTTTTTCGTATAGGACACAACAGAAGTTCATTTGTGCTAAGAGGTAAAGGACATTTAGCAACACAATTTAAATTCGACAATTAGGACTACGCGTATATAAAAGTGCCTACTTCAATAAGGTAGTGAATAAGGTACTATGGAAAACCTCAAATGAAACTGACAAATTAGAAGTTACTTAGATCGTTATTTTCATAAGACGCAATGCTATTAAGTAAATTGGATGATTATACTGGTTATGTTGAATGACAAAAAATATTTTATTACAGTAGTCCAAACAAACTTGACTATTTAATCATGAATGTAAATGCAAACAGAGAAAAAGATAACTGAATCTTGCACCTGATAAAATATTAATCAATCAACCGTACGTGAATTAAAATGCTTTAAACATAAATGTGCAATAATTTTGGCAAGTTTTTTTTACCAGTTCTCAAAGCATTAGAAGTAATATAAGCCTTAGGAGCAATGTGTCTAGAGGTCATCACTTAGAATTTGAGTCTGAACCTTGTAATAAGTGATTATTTAGGGAATCAATATTAAGTGACATCAAACGTATTAATAAACTTTCAACCATCGTGATTTTTTAAGTTCAATCACACGTTATAAAACCAAAACCTGGTCAATTGACTTATCATCAATTTAAATAATTTGAATACACCTAGTATATAAAAATTTCAAAATAAATAGATGTAGAATTAATAAACTTCTTAACATTAAACACTTTTAAAACTCTAAAATGTAGTCTGGGGTCAGGAAATATTAAGATTTGAATAATTTTTATCAGTTGACTGCTATGCTAAATATGTTATCGTCAGTTCCTATGTTGTTTGGTGTTTTTTGTTTTGTTTACTGAACTATTTTTTGTCTGATATTTCATTCAAAATGTCTAGCTTATCAATCTTTGCTGAACGTACCCACTATTGTTTTCAACATTAATAAGGAATAACGAAATCCATGGGTAAATATTTTCAAGAGGGTCAAGATTAAAAAACTAGGTCGACTACTGATTGAATTATAAACATAAACACGATAAATTGTTGCCCATCTTTGCATGTTAAAGTTTCTATATTATTCTTTGATATTGCTAAAAAAAAACATTCAGACACCACAAAAAAGTTGAAAATCTTTAATTTGTAAAATTTAGGAAAAGTAAAACAAATGTCTATCATACATAAAAGATCATACCTATAAACAGCACACATTATCAGAAAAGTTAACACTTTGTTTTCTGAAGTCATTGAAGCATGAAACAGAGATGGATGTTCATGTTCCATTATGGTAAGTACTGGATCTATAGTTTGAAAAGGGTGGTGAGACATTTTTGCAATTTTATTTAAGACACTTTGGGCCACCTCACAATCTGCAAGTGATATAGATTATTACAATTACACTTACAGATGATATGTCATTCCATGCTGTCGTGAAATAAGCAGTATCAATTTTATTACTATCATGATGAGCTAGATTATTTCTGTACCATTTTATTCTAGCTAGATCAGGTCCTGCAGTTGTCTCTACCGGAAGTGGAAGGCTGCCAAATCCATTGATTGGTTGATTAACAGATGTCAGGTGTCTGATCAAACAGATCATCAATGTGACATCAAAAGTTGTCGAATCAGGTACACCTGTAACATCAAAAGTATACGAATCAGTTACGCCTGTTAGATTAAAAGTATAAGACTAAGTTAACATCTCTAACATTTAAAGTATAAGAATCAGCTACACCAGCAACATCAAAAGTATTGAAATCATGTACATATGTAACATCAGAAGTTGTTGAATCAAGTACTAGTACACCTATCAAAATCAAAAGCATTTGAATCAGGTACACCTGGTACATGAAAATTTTAGAATTTGAAATCAAAATATTTAAAAGAAGTTATACATGAAAATATCAGAATAAGTTACAAATGTTACATCAAAAGTATTGCAATTAGGTACATGCATAACCTTAAAAGCCATTCAACATTTTCAGTTATCATAGTTCTTAAATTGGGAAGCTGGCAAAGTCAATAATAATATAAAACACAGTCAGTTGTTTTAAATGGAGAAAGTAAAGATGTGAGGTGACTTACAATGGACAGACAAATGCGAAGTGAATTACCTCGTCTGACCAATAAAGAGTATAAAAAAAATCATGAAATATTATGCAACCATCTGAGCCTCCACTTGAATAAAACTCTTTTCAGAACATGATGTAAATATCCAAGCACTGTCAACGATAATATTCACAGCTCATTGGACGAATGGTTGTCAGTTTGAACCCCGCTTAAAGCAGTGCGTTTAACTCAAACTTAATTTTCTATATTTGCCAGTTTTCCGGCTGAACGTTGGTTCTACAGCTTATTCCATTAATAGCCAATAGTGTGAAAAGCAGCATTGTTTTTTATCATACGTTTTTCACAATCATTTATTTGTTGTTGTTTTGTTGGTTGGGTTTTTTGCTTCTTTTTTTAGGGGAGGGGGGTTTTTCTTCTTTTTTTTTCCAACATTTATCTTACTTCGTATGCTTGGTGACTCTTCCAAACATAATTTTTGATAGATATTACTAATGACTTAAAAAAAGAATGAGTCCATAGTACACGGATGCCCAATCCACAATATCGTTTTCCATGTTCAGTGGACCGTGAAATTGGGGTAAAAACTCTTATTTGGCATTGAAATTAGAATGATCATAGGGAACATGTGCGCTAAGTTTCAAGTTGATTGGACTTCAACTTCATCAAAAACTACCTTGACCAAAAACTTAAACCAAATACTTTAACCTGAAGCGGGCATAAACATAGTGTTGATATATACGTGCATCAATGCACTAAGATAGTTGTACATTTTTGTACAATTATGTAGATGATCTACATCATGCAATTAAAAACCCATTATAAGTCCAATATTTGCATATAAGGTAGTAAATAAGGATTGCGTGTGTTTTGAATGAACTAGGTTTAAAAATTCAAATATTGTTTATAAAAGGCTATATATATCTATATGTTTTAACAAATTTGTGTATGTCTGTCTAAACATTAAAATATCTGTGGGGTTAAATTTGTCTGTGATTATATGTTTATGTTTCTGCCATTTGATGTTAATGACAGATATATTTTTGATAGTCTTTGTTCAAATCTTTTCACACCTTGTCAAGTATGTCTACACTAATTAATTAAAAGATTTAGGTATGGTATAGACAATTGGTCAATTGCTGACGATGCTAATTGTTTTGGGGCTCTAGCATTTTTAGTTCATACCCTGTTTACATATCTCCCTTATCTGCAGCTGAACAAAAACATACCATTTCTTGGAAACAAAAGCTTCCACTGAGCTTGGTTCAAAACTCTGTTTAATTTTAAGCCATAAAGAGTGTTGTAGTTTTTATTCAGTGTTGAAGGTAGATGAGTAGGTGGAAATTCTCTGTCAAAATAAGTACGGACTGCTCTTGGTGACACTCCTTTCAATAACAAAGCTAATCGGATATAATTCTCTTCTTCTTCTGATAGTGGTGCCATCTTTTAAAATATTCTCTATTGTACAACAGAAACTATACCAATTTTACATTATGGCTTATTCCTAAAAATAAATAAAATTGTTTCTACACATGATATGTTATGTAAGAAAAAGAAACCTCCAATTTTATTCATCTAAATAATCAAATCATTTGCTTTGATCTTTTCATCTAAATTTACAACCGCTTATTAAACAACAAGCATCTTCTAACATGAAGATTTTCACCACTGCATTTGACCAAAAATCTAAAAAGCGGAAACAAATCAATAGAAACGAATCTTTATGCAAAGTGAGTATGTAATTTTGCCTTTTTTTTTTAGAATGGATAGAAATACAAAATTTAATTAATTTTCCAATAAAAAGCCGGATCACCCCAGTTTAAGTTTCTTTAGTTTTGCATGCTTTCCTTTGTTTTGTAACATTTTGGCGGGAATGTCTAATCCACAATAAAACTTAGAATTATTTATACGGAAAAGAGTAACTATCAAAATTTATGTAGAAAAAATCCAGTGTCTATGCTGGGATTCGAACTCAAGACCTTTAGCATATAGACCCACGATTCGAACCCCTACACCAGGACGACTGGATACAAACTCACTGTTAATTTAACATATCTAAACATTGTGTCCGGGGCTCATAAAAGGTACATACTATATAATGATATATAAAATATATTTTAAGGATTGTGTGGCGATCTAAACTAGATTTTTATGAAGCGTAAATGGGTCTTAATCTAATCTAGAACAGCTGGGATGTAAAATAGTTATCCCATTCGGACTTGGTGTGTCAGTGTAAGATCACCCTTTGCACTCCGGCCATCGGGATGATCTTACACTGACACACTGCGTCTTCAAGGGATAACTATTACAGACTTCATAACTATTTGGACTACTACCAGCTATAGTATTGTTTATATTTATATTCATTGCAAAGTTGTTTACTATTTCGATTTAATACCTGGATGGAAAAAGAAAAGGGAAAATGATGAATTCTAATTCTTACCTTTTAAAATGAATTGATAGAAAATGAAAATATATGGAGTAAATGTACATGGGACAAAATCGCATACAATACATAGAAAACATAGAAAATTATCAATGAACAGGGCTTTTATTCCTGTTCTTCATCATGACAGTTGATGTAGGGTCTTCAACAATGAACGAATCATTCATACCCTACAACAAGGTCAAGACGGCCCCTAGCGTCGACCACAGTTCACCTTCTTGCTCCCCAAGATATCTTCTCAGTGAGGGTTACAAATATCGGTTATATAAGCTGTGTAAAATACAAGTAGTTACATTAACTACCACCAACGCCGTGAAAGAAATCAAAAGTTCTCATTCCATGCTACAAAAAATACTATATTTTCTTTATTTGTGTTTTACCTTTATATATATATACACATATATATGTTCGTTATGATCACAGAATGTTAAGAATTCTATTTCTTGAATATGTGTATCTAAATCTGTAGATAATATGATATCAGCCATCTGCAATTGGAAACAAAGTGACATTACTCAAGCATTTCAAATTCTATTAAAGATTAAAAAAACGTAACAGATAATTATAATCTAGACATTTTAGTGCATAAAGGTAACTTGCGAAAGTCCTTATGGTGACATAAAACATGTTGAAAATGACACATTTCAGCTAAAATGACTCTTTTACTCATGGTATTTGGACAAAATGGATTTGAGTAATAACCTTAACTCTGAAAGATATTCTATACACATTAACATCTGTTTAAAATATATTTTAGAGAACATAAATGTTTTTTTTTCTAATTTCTAAAAAAATACCAGCAACTATGAGTACCCTTTTATTGGTGTAATGTGAGTTATTGCGATCCTCGTATCTATCATTTGAGTAACGCCAATTTAACTGATATGTACAGTTGGTTCTTATGTTGTGCTGTTACACGCCTGTTCCATGTAACAGGAGGATTGGGCGCTTACAAAAATGTTTACCCCGGCACATTCTTTGCGTGCATGTTCCAAATCAGTAATGTGTAGTTCAGTCGCTGATGTTGGTTTGTGTCTGACGTATTGTTTCTCATCTTGCATGTCAGCGGCTTTCATAGCCGTTGATACGGTATCGGTTTTCCTCATTGTTGAAGGACGTTTGATGGCCTATAATTGATTAACTCTACTTCATTTGCATCGGAAGAAAAATAAAGAACTATAAATCTGTTATCGCATACACCAAATAAAGGTGACTTTATTCTTATTAATAGTGTGTTGTTAGTTTCTAGCCTTTCATTCTGATATAAATGACACATTTTGACATTCAGATAATTGAGATAATTGAAAAAAGAAAAGCACAATTTACCTGTAAAGTTTTAATGCAGTGTGTCATTTACAGTCAAACCCATCGAATATCATTAGGCAACCTATATATAATTAGATAATTGCCCATCACCCAATACAAGGCTAAAATCCTATGTTTGATGACACCTAATTTTAACAATTTGATGTAAATATCAAATGTATCAGATGGTAGATATTGATCAGAGTATGTAATGGACTGTATTGTAATAACTGTACATAATAAATAAGCATTTTGAAATCGGAAATATGCACGAATGTGAGAATCGTTTGTTTGTCATGAATTTTAAGGTGCATTATATCTTTACGCTCTGTATGATACGTTGAGTACAAATAAATACATGACATACAGATTTTATACTTAATGTACAGATTCATTTAATCTTTTACATGTTGTAATTGCCATAGTAATAAATGTAATCAATCCAAAAAATGTCAACTTAGTCGGTGTCTTCTATAGATTGCACTTCTGTAAATATAGACAGTGCGACATATCTTCAACATTTATATGCCCTGAACTTATTAGAGTTTAACCTTATACTAAAATTCTATACTACCCCTACCTTCACTTTGGACCTACTTCAGAATTCAATTTTCACTGCAACATCATGTTTTTATACTAGTAATATTTTCAAGTTATGTCTCTATGAGATGAAACATAGAGATCATATCTGGTAACCAGGACGTAAACAAAACAAATCATCTATGAATATTATATATCTCCCCAAAAGAGGCGTGTTTTGAGAAACAGCTGTATTTACAAAGTGCAACCTATAATAAAGCGTTCCATTTGTTTGTTAAATTCAACTTGATATTCGATATTACACCTGACTGATGATATATATGAAAGTGTAGTATAATTTACTTTTAATGTATATAAAGCATGTTCCCTGTTTCATTTTTTGGCAAATATTAAACTATCTTTTAACCGATACTGTTGAAAATATTTTTTGGCACTGCATAAAGGTAGTATAAAACTCGAAATTTGACAACTTGTCTGCAATGACCTTTTAATTCAGAGGGTATATAACTATTTGGCTGATTGTGTGTTAAATAAAGGTAACCAATGGAAAATAATACTAACCATTGTTATAAAGATTGGATACCTATATATTCACGATGATCTAAGTTTATGACTGCTTTTGTATTTTCGGTTATTTAATTCATATTTTTCATTGTTAAAATTGACTTTATATATATATATGTACAATACGCTTTAATTGTAATAATTTTGATAAACATATTAATTGTCAAATGTATAAACGACCGAAATGACTTTTTTCAATTATAAGTTTAACTGTGTTGGAATGATTCCATATCAAAACGAACAATATAAAAAGCAGGCAATAGTATTAAGCTTTGAATAATGAATCCATTACATATATTATATGGACAAAATGCCAGAATTACTGATTTTTTTTTAACATGGCTTCCATTGTTTTGCCTTTAAGTAAAGCTTTATACCTAAAAATATCTATAGTAGAAAGGAAATTCGATGAACAAAAGAAGATTTGATGTATCCTTCGTCGCCTACGAGACATCAACAAAACGAAAAAATAACAATAAGAACTCAAAGAGACAATATAGCGTGTTTGCTGAACATCGAGTTTGATTTACAATTTTATAGAAGTCTACTGTTCCCTTAAAAGATAAAATGTAACGACTCAATGAAGAGCAGACGCACGTTATGATGTTTATGTTTATACCATGTGAATAACAATGTTTAACGTTGCCACTATGAATTAAATTCATAAGACATATAAACTAGAGGCTCTCAAGAGCCTGTGTCGCTCACCTGTATTTACTGATGCTTTGGAAATCATGTAAAATAAGGTTAAAATCATAATTAATAATATTAGATATTAGATATTATAATGATATCTAAGATTATAACAAAAAACTACAAAATTTCTGTAAAATTACTAACTCAGGGGCAGCAACTCAACAACAGGTTGTCGGATTTGTCTGAAAATTTCAGGGCAGATAGATCTTGACCTGATAATCAGTTTTACCCATGTCAGATTTACTCTAAATGCTTTGGTTTCAGAGATATAAGCCAAAATCTACATTTTACCCCTATGTTCTATTTTTTAGCCATGGCAGCCATCTTGGTTGGTTAGCGGGGTCATCGGACACATTTTTTAAACTAGATACCCTAATGATGATTGTGGCCAAGTTTGGTTAAATTTGGCCCAGTGGTTTCAGAGGAGAAGATTTTTGTAAACGATAACGGCGACGGGCGACGACGACGACGGACTACGGACGCCAAATGATCAGAAAAGCTCACTTGGACCTTCGGGCCAGGTGAGCTAAAAACTAACGTGAAGTTATATTCACAAAATATACATGCATTACAGTTCAAAAATATCGATGTGTAAATTTTTTTTATCCGTCCTAAAGCTGGACAGGGAATATTGTGTCGACTTGATGAACCAATAAATAAAGGCAACAGTAATATATCGGTGTTCAAAAGTCATAAATCGATTGAGAGAAAAGAAATCCGGCTTACAGACTAAAACCGAGGGACACACATCAACTATAAGAGGAAAACAAAGGACAAACAGGAACACTGAAGTGCAACAAAAAAAAAACCGCCAACGTACAAAGAAACGAACTTTTTGATAACAACTGCCATATTCCTATCTTGGTACAGGACATTTTAAGAAAAAATGGTGGGTTAAACCTGGTATAATGGCTAGCCAAACCTTCGAAACCGTAATTAACACTGATATTTTTTTGTGTAGATTTTATATACACTCTTCACAGAAGAATAAACAAATACATGTATACCTTAAAATAATCTCGAACCAATAAAAGTTGTAAATAAATTGAACAGAAATCGAGTGATCTGAAACCGACACCAAATATGTCTAGAAAACAAATAATCATCTATAACATGAGATAATCACTAACTAAAGCATCCTGGAGTCGAAAAGACACCTAAATGGATAATCATTTGATATACTGGAAGGGACTATGGAAGGAGTCGAATTGTTTTAATTACAAATTCACTATAGGGTCCTGACTTAGATAATTAAGACACCTTAACGGATTTTTTTCAATTTGAATTTTCAAAAGAATATTTTGGCTTGTTAGTATCTGAAATTAAATAATTTCGTCCAAGGAATTATGAAAATAAATATTCTGCAAAACAATCTGCAAGACAATACAGGATTGGTGTACAAGAGTGACACTAATAAGCCGTATTATAAACGCAATAAATGAAAATTTCTAGCTACAAAAAGTCTGCCAACCATCAGAAAATCAAATGGTCGTCCTCTTGATTAGTTATTTTCAGATTTTATAAATTTAAGACTTATATATTTAAAACCAAACGCATACTCACTTTTCCAGTGAATCAACCTTGCCTTCTGTTTCATGTTTGCAAAAAATTAAACTGCCCATTAACTGATACTGTTGAAAATATCTAAAGGCACTGCATTTAGTGTATATTAATCTAGATTCTTAACTTAATTAAGCTTTTGACAACTTGCCTTCAATTCAGATTGAAATAAGTATTTGAATGAAGGTGTGTTGAATATCTCCATATAGGTAACCAATGGAAATCAAGGCTAACCATTATTATATTGGATACCTATTTCTTTGTGTTGATCTAAATCAACGACTTCTTTTGTTGTCTTGAGATATTTAATTAATATTAAACATTAAAATTAAACTTATATACGTACATGTATATAATGTACCACTCAAATGACTTCTTTCAATTAAGTAAGAAGGGATAAATTCCTTATCAAGATCAAACATAATAAAACGGCTAAATTAAATAAGATTTTGATATGCTGAAGACATAATCTTTCATTAGTTTAGTTACGGTGTGGAGCTGGTATGTCAGTAACTGCTAGTAGCTTTGTTAATTTATGTATCATTGTCATTTTGCTTAGTTTCTTTTGTTACCTTTTCTGACCTCGGATTCGGACTTCTTTTAAACGGAGTTTTACTGTGCGTATTTCTGTGTGTTTGTTTATTCTACATTGGCTAGAGGTAAAGGGGGAGGTTTCAGATCTCACATAAGCATGATTGCGCCTGTCCCAAGTCAGGACCCATTAGTGGCCTTCGACTTTTTGGTAGGGTTGTAGTCTTTTTTGACACATTCACCATTTCCATTTTCAATTTTATTTGAATAACGAATACAATATATGTGTATCATTTGAACAAATTGCCTTAATGACAAATCACTATTGTGAAGTCATACAAGTATATTGCAGTTCCAAGGTATACAACTGCGAATGTTTTAATTAATTCTTCCCAAAGCTGAACAGGGATTATTTTGTCTCCTTTCGGGATCAATAAAATCCGTAATTGACTGATCACTTTTCTTGCAAATGCAAAATATGAAAATAGCCTATTACTGAATACATATCATGTCTTTGTAAAATCTAACGTATGAATTCAGCTTTTCTAGATTTTTGAAGAGAATCGACCAAAGCAAATAATTGTAAAACAACAAAACCCAAAATGAGTTCAAGCAGATTCTATACCATTCCGGTGTAGTTGTAAAACTTGGCTGTTCGAATAGCCTTTTAGATTGAAGAATACTAGAATACACCCGCGAAATCGCTGGCATTTAAAGCGTGGTTGAAGTATGTAAACTGTTGTAGGATGAATTTTTTTTTTTATTTTTTGACTGGAGAATTTTAGGAAAGCTTAATTTTTAAACATGAATTGATGTCAATATAACATTTTGATTTTTTACCAGTTCAAAATATATTCAGAGCGTAAGCAAGGGATAAAATTAACGAATATAACGACCCAGACCATGTGCAAATGAAAATAAATCTGCGGAATGCATGAATTATTTTGGTGTTTGTAAATTTATCAAAATTCTGTGTAATTTTAAACAGTCCTAAACGATGTCTTTTCTATGACTTGAAAGTCTGTCCGATGACGGAAACAATATCCGGACGCCTTTATTTTCGTTTTCCTCCCAAAATAACACAAACGGAATAATCATAAGTGAGGATGACAAATGCGACTATGCATGGTACCTATAGGACACAGAGGCATGATGATTAATTTATTGTGGAAGGAAGAGAAGCGACACACAAAATGAGGTCTTCTCATTTAATAGTATAGATTTTTTTAATTTGTTTTTCAAATTCAAAAAATATATAAACTTTGAGAATTTTGATTGAATCTAGGACTTAATAAAATCCGCCTTAAGTACAAGAGTGGTGTTAATAGGGAATCTAAAAAGAACTAGAGGCTCTTTAGAGCCTGTGTCGCTCACCTTAGTCTATGTGGATATTCAACAAAAGTTCTCTCCAACATTGTAGACTAGAATATTATTCATGGCAAACAATTTTTAATGGATCTTGTATTGCTGATCGTTATGTCCTTTTAATTTCAATCTTCTTTATTTATTTGCTTAAAACACAAAAGAGAGTAAAAAATATACTAATTTAAGGGCAATCCCTCCTATAAAGAGTGACAGTCTGTTAACAATAGGGGCAATAATTTGGCTTGTTTGTAGATCTTGCCTTCCCTAACATTTTTGTTATTTAATATTCTATTTATCATATAAGGCCAAATGCTACAAATTGGTAACAAGAGTGCACACGCTGAAATGTCTCGCCTTCTTTACTAATCATTGATATTATGTTGATAGTCCTAAATATAAAGCTTTACTTCAACAATCACATAAACTTAACATGATACAAACAAGAGGCTCTCAAGAGCCTGAATCGCTCACCTGTATTTCAGAGGAGAAGATTTTTAAATGTCAGCAAACTTGATGAACAAATTGTGTAAAATTGAAATTTACAGGGCAATAACTCCTTAAGGGGTCAATTGACAATTATGGTCATATTAACTTTTTTGTAGATCTTACTTTGCTGAACATTATTGCTGCTTACAGTTTATATATATATATAATAATATTCAAAATAATAACAAAAAACTGCAAAATTTTGTTAAAACTACCAATTCAGTGGCAGCAATCCAACAATGGGTTGTTCGATTCATCTGAAAATTTCAGGGCCGATAGATCTTGACCAATTAAACAATTTTACCCCTGTCACATTTGCTCTAAAAGATTTAGTTTTTGAGATATAAGCCAAAAACTGCATTTGACCCTTATGTTCTATTTTTAGCCATGGCGGCCATGTTTGTCTATGGATACAAACTTCGGATACAATTTATAAACAAGATACCCTAACGAACATTTAGTTAAAGTTTGAGGTTATTGGCCCAGTAGTTTCAGAGGAGAAGATTTTTAAATGTAAGCAAACTTGATGAACAAATTGTGTAAAATTGTCTTTAAAGGGCAATAACTCCTTAAGGGGTCAATTGACAATTATGGTCATATTATTTTTTTGTAGATCTTACTTTGCTGAACATTATTGCTGCTTACAGTTTATATATATCTATAATAATATTCAAAATAATAACAAACAAGAGGCTCTCAAGAGCCTGAATCGCTCACCTGTATTTCAGAGGAGAAGATTTTTAAATGTTAGCAAACTTGATGAACAAATTGTGTAAAATTGTCTTTAAAGGGCAATAACTCCTTAAGGGGTCAATTGACAATTTTGGTCATATTAACTTTTTTGTAGATCTTACTTTGCTGAACATAATTGCTGCTTATAGTTTATATATATCTATAATAATATTCAAAATAATAACAAAAAACTGCAAAATTTTGTTAAAACTACCAATTCGGTGGCAACAACCCAACAATGGATTGTTCAATTCGTCTGAAAATTTCAGGGCCGATAGATCTTGACCAATTAAACAATTTTACCCCTGTCACATTTGCTCTAAAAGATTTAGTTTTTGAGATATAAGCCAGAAACTGCATTTGACCCTTATGTTCTATTTTTAGCCATGGCGGCCATGTTTGTTGATGGATACAAACTTTGGATACAATTTATAAACAAGTTACCCTAAGAAACATTAAGTTAAAGTTTGAAGGTAATTGGCCCAGTAGTTTCAGAGGAGAAGATTTTTAAATGTAAGCAAACTTGATGAACAAATTGTGTAAAATTGTTTTTAAAGGGCAATAACTCCTTAAGGGGTCAATTGACAATTTTGGTCATATTAACTTTTTTGTAGATCTTACTTTGCTGAACATTATTGCTGCTTACAGTTTATATATATCTATAATAATATTCAAAATAATAACAAAAAAATGCAAAATTTTGTTAAAACTACCAATTCGGTGGCAGCAACCCAACAATGGGTTGTTCGACTCGTCTGAAAATTTCAGAGCTGATAGATCTTGACCAATTTAACAATTTTATACAATGTCTGATTTGCTCTAAAAGCTTTAGTTTTTGAGATATAGGCCAAAAACTGCATTTGACCCCTATGTTCTATTTTTAGCCATGGCGGCCATGTTTGTCGATGGATCAAAACTTCGGATACAATTTATAAACTAGATACCCTAAGGAACATTTAGTTAAAGTTTGAAGGTATTTGGCCCAGTAATTTCAGAGAAGATTTTTGAAATAGTTTACGACGACAGACGATGACGGACGCCAGTGAGCTAAAAAATGAGGTTAAGGTCAGATGAACCATGCCAAGCAGACATGTACAGCTTACAATCCTACAATACAACAAATATAGTTGACCTATTGCTTGTAGCTTAACAAAAACAGACCAAAACACAAAACTTAACACTGAGCAATGAACCGTGAAAATGAGGTCAAGGTCAAATAAAACTTGAGAGACTAACATGTACATCATAAAATATTTCCATACACCAAATATAGTTGACCTATTGCATATAGTATTATAAAATAAGACAAAAACTCAAAAACGTAACTTTTACCACTGAACCATGAAAATGGGATCAAGGTCAGATGACACCTGCCAGCTAGACATGGACACCTTACAATCATTTCATACACCAAATACAGTAGACCTATTGCAAACAGTACAAGAAAAACAGACCAAAACACAAAAACTTAACTATAACTAATGAACCATGAAAATGAGGTCAAGGTCAGATGACACCTGCCAGTTGGACATGTACACCTTACAGTTTCTCCATACACCGAATACACTAGACCTATTGCTTATATTATCTGAGATATGGACTTGACCACCAAAACTTAACCTTGTTCACTGATCCATGAAATGAGGTCGAGGTCAAGTGAAAACTGTCTGACAGGCATGAGGACCTTGCAAGGTAGGCACATACCAAATATAGTTATCATATTACTCATAATAAAACAGAAATTAACATTACAAAAAATTAAATTAAAATTTGTCCTGTAGGTCATGAGGAGAAGATTTCTGTAAAAGTTAAGGAACAATGATAGACAAAGGACGCCAAGCGATGACAAAAGCACAATTGGCCCTTTGGGCCAAGTGAGCTTAAAATCAAATGTAAAATCAAATAACAACACAGGCACTTGTTTTTCTAAATTTTATTGTCATTCAAGCATTAAAATAACTTTTAATATTAAAATTTCCATGTACAATGTATATAACCTCATGTTTTGCTTCATATATTGTGTATTGATGCAATGCATTAGAATAGGAGTTTCATTACTATTATTCTATAAAAGCTATCAACCATCTGCATGTAATGGCAATATATTGTATTGTACTTGATACTATTTTGCAGGTCAAGAACTGTAAACAGTTTTGTTTTATTTCCAAAAGATTTACAGTTCTTCTCTCATTATCATTAGATCAGTCAATGTGACTAGCCCATAGTGAGTTCTGCTTTATTTAGTACATCAGTGTAATTAAGAGAAGATGAATCAATATTTAAATAATTAGGAAATATCATATTGTTTTTAAATTCAGTTTTAAAATGGCTAATAAGCTAAAGAGGAAAAACAATAAATGAATATCTGAATCCTTTTTTTTCAATTGAGAAATAAGAATACAAATAAATTAAAGAAAACTGTACCTTATGCAGCTTGACATGTAGACCATACTTTCCGATAATTTCCAGATTTTGCTCTTTGTAATATTACGCTGACGAAAAAGTTTTAATGGGTTGCAATAACACCAATTACTGCTACTTTAAATATAAATATTATCACAAAGCAGACAACCAATGGTGCATTATGTGAAACATATAATAACATAATATAATTATATTTACATTACATTACAATTCATAGCTTGGCATATTGTATACACATATGTTTATTGTTGAAGATTATATATGTTGAATTTTGTTGTTCTTTTGATCAGCAACTTCTTATTAATCAATACAAGAAAAACCCTGGTCTTTTAATGATTTTTCAAATCAATTGCAGTTACTGTACTACTTTTAGTAACTCAGATAAATTCACATCGCAAAAAACTCATTGAACCATGAAAATGAGGTCAGGGATCCATATAGTCAACAATGCATAATATATCTATAAAAATATGAGTTGTTTATCTCTTCTGTGTCCTAAAATGTTAGGCTTTATACAACTAGTTCATACAACCATTGTCACCAACTATGCATAAGCACACCTTTTGTTTTGCATTTAACAACATATGGTCATATGTTTCAACAGTATATTATTCTGTACATGGACATACAAGCAAATTGGCTACTGCAAAAATTAGATGTGGTATGATTGCCAATTAGACAACTCTCCACCACAGAACAAATGACATAGACGTTAACAACTGTAGGTCATAGTACAGCATTCATCAATGAGCAAACCTCATACCACAAAGTAAGCTATTTAAAAAGGCTAAAAAATTACAAATATAAAACAATTCAAATGAGAAAACGAACTGCCTGAGTTATGTACAACATTTAATTTCTGAAATGTTGAGAAAAAATTTGTCCCCTCTCTTCCCCCAAATTTTTTTTTTCACCCCCCCCCCCCCCCCCCCCCCCTTTTTCCAAAAAAAAAACAAATTCTTTCCCTCAAGATATGGTCATAATCTCAATTCAAATTTCCAATGGAGTTTGCAACCATAATTACCCATTTGAATACATCATAAAAGTCTTAAAATAAAAAATGACATGCATAATCATGGCTAAAATTAATATACCTTAATCACCATTTTTAAAACAGTAAGTTCTAAAAATAAATTGACAGTTAATCACCTCAAGACAATACAACATTTCTTTATACATAATTTAAAAGCAGTGTAAGGGAGGTAATTCAAACACAACATTGTACTTTTAAAGTAATTGTCCATTAAACAGGAAACCCTTGTTTTTCCCCTTTTTTTGCCCCTAATTCCTAAACGGTTTGAGCCATAACTCCTAAAAGCCAATCCTAACCATCCCTTTGTGGTATGGAAACTTGTGGTATAATTTCAGAGAGATCCATACAGCGTTCCACAAGTTATTGTCTTGAAACTAGAAAAATGCTTATTTGGGCACCTTTTTGGCCCCTAATTCCTAAACTGTTGGGACCATAACCCCCAAAACCAATCCCAACCTTCCTTTCGTGGTTATAAACCTTGTGTTTGAATTTCATAGATTTCTTTTACTTATACTAAAGTTATTGTCCAGAAACCAAATGTCTTCGGACAACGCGGACAACGACGACGACGTGATACCAATATACGAAGTATAAAAAGCAAATATGATATACAGCAACAGATGACAACCACTGAATTACAGGCTCCTGAATTAGGTCAGGAATATACAGAATGTGGCAGGGTTAAATATATTTGCTGGTGCCAATTTCTCCACCTAACATGGAATTTCTTTATAACAATTTCAAAAATGTTTCATATTTTATTTACTTTAGTTTGCAATATCACATTAAAAACATTCAAATATCATTTGCAACATTTAGACATTGTTTGATAATAATAAATTCATTCATCTCATTCTGCAATTTTGATGTTTTTTCAAAGAGAATAACCGACTTGACTGTATACATAGTGAAATCTGTTATACCAAACCATTGTATCACAACATATTTTGAAAGTTCTTCTGTAATGTTTACCAGTGAAGATTGAACATGAATTTAATGCAAAAACCTACTCAATCCTGAATCAGCTTGGTTGAGAAAGATTTTCCAGCATCATAATTTATTCTTCTTGGTCAAATGATGCAATATTATTCCTGTAGCCACGGAAACATTTAAAGAGTCCACAAGAGGATGCACATTGTGAGCAGGATGTACACATACATGATCATCACACAAAGAAGATATTTTAAACTTCATTCCTTTTTCTTCACTCCCTACAAAGCAAGAACAAAATACCAGTAGTTCATGGAAAAAATAATAATCATTCACTTTATTACAAGAATGTAAAATGAACTAAAATATGTTATGTGTAATTAATTAAATAAATATGGTACATCATGCCCTGCTTATACTATTGAATTTTCGTATTCAGTGAACTGCATAATCTGGATTAAACCCTAATTGGACATATATTTTTAAAAGTCCACATCATACTGCATGCACTTAAAACCACTAATCAGGAATATAAGAACTAAGTTTAAAGTTAAGAATAAACTACCTTAAACATAGAACTTAAGCCCAATTCATCTCCATTTTCAGTGAACAGTGAAATCAGAACAAAAATCTGAATTTGCCATATACATGTATCTTTTTTAACCCCAACCACGGGAGCATTAAGTGTTCCCTTTCTCCATCCATCCGTACGATCATCTAAAATTAGTTTCCGTTCTGTAACTTCTGTTTGCCTCAACCAAATTTTATGAAACTTATACAATATGCCTTTTACCATAAAACACAGATCAAGTTTGAACGTGGGTGGTGTCACTTTATAGTTCTCTAGTTATGTCCCTCGGTGGCATCATCTTTGTCCTATGCACACTTTCTGCATTTTTTTAAGTTTAAGATCATAATGAACATATTTACTAATTCTAAAGTAGATGTGACCACAGTTTAATGATAAACTACCTTGAACAAAACTTTGATCTTGCTATATAATGAAAGAATGGACAGACACACAGGTATAGATTGGAAATCAAAATGCACCCTTCTATAGTATGTATGGCATAAAAATATCTAAAAAATTTAACATTGTTTTTTAATTTTATCACTGATACTATTGTATAGCAATACAAACCTATGATCAGTAATGTTGGTTGTCTGATTTGATACTGTTCTATAGGTATGCTTATGTTTTCCTCATCTAAACTTGCTCCAATAACTCTTCCCCCAAAATCTTTCCATTCCTACATAAAATATAAAAAGACATAATACTGAGTGACACATCAAGCTTTAAATACAAAATTGAAAATAGGATTTCACTTATGTTGACTAATTTGTAGATCTAGCTTTGCAGATCATTTGTACTGTTCACATTTTCTCTTTATCTGTTATATTTATCATTTTCAACAATGCAACAAATAGGTAAAAATTGTGATTTAAGGATCAAAACTCTGATCTAAGGACAATAACTCACATAGGGATTCATTGATAATTTTGGGGAAAATGGAAAGTTGGTAGATCTTGATATTCTTAATATTTTTGCTCAATCAATCTATTATGGTTTTCCAGATAATTTACAATAAGTTGTGTTTATCCTAATCTTCTTCTTATAGCCATGGTGGCCATGTTGGTTGATTTTCAGGAACAAAAATCATATAACTTTATGTGAGATACCCTAAGAATCAATCAGAATAAGTTTGATTGAAAGTTGTCCAGTGTTTCTTAACAAGGGATGACAACACTGGGCAATGACAAACTCCAAGTGATGAGAATATATCACTTGGCACAGAGAAAGGAGCTAAAAATAAATAACATGTGTGTCTGTAAAAAAAAGTTGGGAAAAAAGTGCTGTTCTTTTGTCTAAATCGGTTTCCTTAAGTTTTTGACTGAAAAATATACAAATTTCTTAATTTATCATTACTACAGGTATTAGGTATTCATATAAGTAAAATTAAAATTGAGAATAAGAACTGTTCCATAAAATGATACATTGGACCAAGGGAGGGCACTGTAAAATCTCAACAATGGGTTGGTGTCAAGTACAGGGAAATTGCAAGTGAATTTTAATATTTGAAAGTGCCTTTCCTGGGTCCAATGTATGTTGAATTGGAACAGTCCTAACAAAAACTTACCTTTATAAATTTTATTATGGATCCGTCATTTTGAACTTGTGATATGTTCATAACTTCCATTGCACCAGAACTAGCTTTACTGACCATTGGTGTTAGAGAACATCTATAAACACACAAAAATATAAAAATTTGCCTTGCAAATACATCTCATTCATAGTATGAAGAATTTCTTAAAATTACAAAATCAAGTATCCATGAAAATATAATTCATATTCATTGTAAATGATGGGCCCCCTTCCGTAGTCAGTGAAGGTTATTGTGGTTTGCAAGAACCCCCTGAAAACAAAATATAAGGGTAAAGACTAGGAAAATTGACATTCAGAAAGGAGTTTGACTATTTAGTTTCATTATCCCAAATAACCCCTCTCAGAGACATCCTGGCTACTGGCCTGAAAGCTATATTGATTTGTCAGAAAGAACATCATATAGCTACAATTTTTTAAATTAAACTATACATGCTAAGAATTATTGTCATCATGTTAAGTTTTGACAGACCAAGCAATTCTTTCAGAAACTTTAAACATTTAAATAAACAGTTACAATATCAGTGATGACAGTGGCTTAACCTGTTCTTTTAGACCAGATATATCAGTGATGACAGTGGCTTAACCTGTTCTTTTAGACCAGATATATCAGTGATGACAGTGGCTTAACCTGTTCTTTTAGACCAGATGATCTATTAAACACAAAAAATAAAATATATTAAAATACAAATAAATACAAGCTTACGTATGTACCGTTGGTAAGACAACATGTTCCACACCAAGGAAATAACAGGACCTCAGTACTGCTCCTAGATTATGCACATCCTAAAACAAAATTAATTTATATTTTGTAGTCTTTCAGTTTTTAAGTTAGACAGCGTGTCTGTATCCACTTAATTATATTTTCCCCCATTTTAATTTTTGCCAATGGTTTTCTTAAACTATGAATGAAAACTAAAAAATTGAAATTCTTTCTGAAAGAGATAAGAACACAGTCTATGTTGGAAAAAATGTTTGTTTATGGATCAGTCACTAACTAAGAAATATACTCAACAAAACTAGAGAAAGAACTTTTTTTAAATTTTGATGTCTTCAACATACCTTTACCCTATAGGGGAGTAACCAAACAGGAAAACTGCTATTCATATCTTCTTTCCTGAAAAAATCAAAGAAGGTTTAATGACGTTGGTTTATATTTTTATCAATCTTTGAAGTACTTATAGAATTAAAAAAGTAGTTTCATGAAAAGGCCTTTAGTGCTGAACATGCTGAAAGCCAAGAGTTCAATAGCTGCTCTGGTCAAACCAAAGGCTGTAAATATTTAGTACGCACAAAACATTTATGAGCAAGAGCAAAAACTGTTCAGATAACAGAAATGTTTTCTAGTTAACTTTTACATTGCCAAGGCCAAAAATAAAATTTAAATTGTTTGATGTTGCCTATCTACCCGACAATTTTATGACATAAATTGTTTCAAATGGTTGTTTTAAAGACTTTTTCTTGCTCTGACATTGTTTTCTTGTAACATATAATTCATGTTGTTGAACCAAAATTTTCTTCATCCTATAACTATTTAATGAGTGTGGTTAATAAACCTGTGATTTTATAATGCAAAGAAAATAAGATGAAAAATTCCACTTTATCTTTATGGCTTACAGGCCTATTAGAGATTGCTCTGATGTCTGACAGCACTAACAAGTCCTTAAAAAAGACTGTAAGACATCAGAGCAATCTCATACTAGGCTTCCAACAGTTTTTCAGTATGAGAATAGGTGAAATAAAATGGCAAACAAGTTACACACAAAAGCCTTTCACCATTTCCTTAATTCTAATAATTAGTGCCCGGTATCTGATTGAATAATCATTTTGGAGCTTTCATTGGTTGAAAATCAAAATAAAAATTATATTACATCATAATTTGTATATCAATGTTAAAGTACTTTATACCTAATTACATGAATTATTCGAAACTTTGACTACAATGTTTTTTATTCTTCATAAATTTGCCTCTAATGTATGTCTAATACCTCTCTCAGCCTTACAAAAAAGTGACAATGTGGATTCATTATTATTTGTGGGATATACATTTTTGTGGATTTCAGGGGACATGTCAATCACAAATTTAAATGTTCAATGAAATAAAAAATTTCTATAAGCTTGTTTGCAGACTTTTGTAAAACCATCAAATAGTCAAGAAAATACAATTTTTCCTTCATATATGAAAATATATAGGTAGCCACAAAATAAAATGGATCCACAGAACTTCATATCACAAAATTAATATTGTAATTCATACCTCTTGTTAACATACTTTTGGAAGTCAAGTTCTGGGACTATAAGGGGACTGGCATCTAAACATATGCCCTAAAACAAAAACGTATACACTTTAAATATGAAAAATAAAAGATATTTACACAATTATAATACTGTGAACAGTCATTTTTGTTTTTCCTTAATTGATTCATGTCTCTTTGGTCTCTAATTGTCTCAATAGCAATCAAACCAAATCTTCCTATTTCTATAAAAACAATAAACCAGAAATAAAAGCTAAATAAATCAGTAGAATTAGGTTTTTGTTCAATGGACATATTATGAACAAATAATATCTTAAGTGTTTAAACCAAATGGAGACAGATCTATCTCAAGTTCTGATGGGGTTATTTTTACGCCACACCACTTTTATGTTATTGTCGACTTGGTTCAGAAATAATGAAGTCACAATGAACAAAAATTTTAAATGTGCTATTCAAAACACCATTTCAGCACCAAGACATGTGAAATTGAAACTGGAAATTTTGTGGCATAAAAAAATAACCTTTTACCACCATTTTTATACATGTAAATATTTAATGTAACACATTTTTCATGTATCAACCATGAAGCAAGAATCTTGCAATCAGATTGGTTACATGGGTGTAAATAACACCCCATCCCAGTTCACCGGGGATACATTTTTTTCAAAAAATTCCAATAAAAAATAAATGCAAAGATTACAACAACAAAAATTTTGGCAAAATGATTAAAAACAAATTTAAAAAAAAAATAAATTCTGCAAGATTTTGTATCTGAAATTTCCCAAAGTATTAATTTTTCATAAATTCCAAAAAATAAAGAAAATTAAAATAAGTGAAATTTGACCATGCGCAGCAACATCGTTGTTGAAAAAAATGTGTAGTGGAAGTTATTGTGAGCTCTTCATATAAAATTTTCATGTTTACACCCCGGAATATAATGAGTTAAAGAACACATCATTAAAAATAAATTCATTATCTTGGTGTAATCAGGGGTGTACGGAATTTTTCAGAAGGGTGTATGAATTTTCAACACCCGTGTAAACTTCCTTACACCCCTGATTACACCACGATATTAAACTAAAAGTATCATAGTCAGGTATGTTATTTAGAGTTAGAAAATAACCATGAAAATGCCAGAACAATAGCACATGAAAAAAAACAAAAGGTCAAAATCAATACATATGTTTTTGTATATAATTCATGGCTGCAGCAAACTTATTGCATGTATTTTCTAAATCAAAATTAAACCATTACCTGATGAGGCTTGTCTTCTGACAACTTATCTAACATCTGTTTGTTTACAAATTCTTTCCTCTCCACCAGACCCTCAGCACTGAGTGATACATTGATAAATGACTGGTTCCCTGTCTCATGATCTGGTGTGTTCTTTACAAACAAAGTGTACAGCTTTCTTCTCCTTGCCGACAGTGCTAGTTCTATTGGATGTATCCCAAATATAATCTCTCCTTTAATAGGAAACGGTAACCTTTTCTTCTTCCTAATAAAAAAAAACTAAACATTTAAGAAGAATAAAAGAGGGACGAAAGATACCAGAGGGACAGTCAAACTCATAGATCGAAAACAAACTGACAATGCCATGGCCAAAAATAAAAAGACAAACAGACAAATAATAGTACAGATGATACAACATAGAAAACTAAAGACTAAGCAACACAAACCCCACCAAAAACTGGGGGTGATCTCAGGTGCTCCGGAAGGGTAAGCAGATCCTGCTCCACATGTGGCACCCGTCGTGTTGCTTATGTTATTACAAATCCGGTAAATAGTCTAATTCGGTAAGTCACATTCGTGAAAAGGGAAGGGTATTGTAGTTACGACATAAGGAACATATCCGATATCATCTGTGAAACGGTTATTCCATAACGGTCAACCAACTCGTGATGGCGTACGTAAAATTTACGAAGGGATGATTTCAACTTCACCATTTGGAACTCTTGGCTTAATAGCTTCCTTGTGAGCAGCAATCCTCTATCAAGGAAATAAATGTGCACGGTCTTTATGTTAAATTTTATAGAAAAATCAGGTTAAAATGAGTGAATGAGAACTGTTAACCTTAGTCTCACAAATAAGAAAAATGTTTCAACAGCTATCTACAATAATTCTCATTATCAAGTTGTAATAAGGCTGAGGAAGTTATCTATTCAACCTCTCTATTGTCACTTTGTGGTCATCTGGCACACCAATAAGGACAAACTCAATACTGGTCTCATCGTCATAATATACTTAATAAGAGTTCCATGCATGTATATAAACAATTGAAAATGGAAATCTAAGACTGGAATAATTTCCTCAAAAAAAAAGACGAACCTTTACATATAGTTATGATAGTAAATAATGAACAAAAATATCATTTACTTTGTGTAATTTGCTTATTGACTCATATTTGGGGTTTTGATTTTTCAGTATAACAGTTTCATTAGGAATGGTAGCTGTGAAACCGTAGCTCATAGGTCCTAATGATATTTTTTGACAGACTAGACCGCAAATTGTCAATAAATATCATAAGGACCTATGAGACAGTACGGTTCCGCAGCTATAGGAATGGTTGAGACCTTTTAAATGGCTGATCTAAAAACTTAGAGATATATATGCAAACTTTCTCAATCATTACATGAAAGTCTTGTCAATGAGATTTATATTTTTAACATGTGAAATTTTTTAACCTATTTTTTTGTTCTGTATTCTCATTATATCATTATAATCATGATAATCATACTTGTAATTATTTGTTTTCACACTACTGGTTGCCTGCCTTTGCTGGATCCTACTTGGAATGAATGTTCTTCTGCACACAATACAGCATGATACACTAAACAGATTTCTCATAGTGATGTACTTTGATCTAAATCTAAATAAAAAAAATAACTAATAGTCATTCATCAAAGCCTATATACATGTATAAGGTAAATTCAGAAATCATTTCAATTTTATATGAATCAAATAATGCGACTGGGTGAGGATAGCAATAATAAGAACTCATATTTTGATATCTAATTCATATATCTGTACACCATGTACACAGCTTTTCCCTAAATCGAAATAATCAATCTCACATTCTGTCCATTCTTTAAAAATTGCAATAATAAATGCACACAATAATTTTTGATTTTGCAGTATATATAGATATATAAAAATGTTTAAAAAGCAAAATACATCATGAGATTTTTTGAAATAAAGGTTTTCTGGTTATAATTCCAGTGAGTGTCATTGAGTGTTTTCAAAAGAGTATGATGCATGATAATTTAGAGTCATTGTTTGGCCCTGAACTTGCAAAGCAAATTAAATTTATCAAGCCTTGGTGGTCTCTTGTTCACGAGTGTGATAGGTTGTGAGTTAGAACCCAAGCCAGGTAAAATTGGTGTAATGCTGCTTCCTGCATTTAAAATGAGTAAGAGCCAAGACTGGTCAGCTCGGAATCAATATAATGTGTCTGGGTAGTGTGACGTATGTCTTCCAGCGGACTGTTACCTTGTGAACTAGCATGTTAAAAATCTGGCTCAGCATGTTGGTCTTAGACTAGTAAAAAGCAGGGTTAATATTCATTTTACATTAACATGTCCTCATCCTGAATATGCACTTAATTTGGCGCTGGATGTTTAACAGCCATACATCATGTAGATCAGCATCAAGCCTTTCAAAATTATGTCAGTTCTATATGTTCTATTAATGAATACTAGGATAATTTTTTGTATGACATTAATTACCAACATTTCCCATAATTTTGTATTATTAAAAGCTAGCTTAAAGAAATTATTTCCTTTTAACGCCATAGAAATGGAATAATAGTACACTATTTGATGAGTTGCTATCGACTTGGAATTTGACAGTTGCAGATTCATATCTTTTCAACTTTTTTTGCTCCATCAACCGGGCATTTTTTTTTTTATAAAATTTGTAAAACTTCAAGGCCACGAAAAAAAAAATAACAGTAAACTTTACAGAGAATAATATCAAAACTGACTGCATGAAGTCTATATATATATATAACTGCTACTTGGACATTTGATCATTGCTGTGACTTATTTGAAGGGACTTGACATTTGTAGTAGTATTTAACAATAACTTGCAGTTTTTCAGTGTCCCAAACATAGGCACTAGCTTGTCTCTAAAAAACATTACCTATATACTTAGTCCAAATAATTATACTTCTTGAATGGCTATTCTATTTTTTTCTGTCACAGGAAGACGTCACAGAAAAAAAATTAAAATAGCCTTCAAGACGTCACAATTATTTGGACTACTATATACTATGTAATTTGTTTTTAGAGACAAGTGCCTGTGGTCCCTCATTGCAACTTATCTACTTCTAGTTTTCAATTATCAGATTATTACAAGACTTGAAGTCAGAAGTGGATATGGAGCTACATTTATGGTCAATGCATAGACTTTTTACAGAATCTGGGTCCGTTCGCCCTGATTCACGTTCGCCCTAATACCTGTTCGCCCTGGGTCCGTTCGCCCTAATTCCTGTTCGCACTGAGTCCATTCGCCCTGATTTCTATTTTATTTTGTTGTCTTGTATAGTATAAATTATTTGAATTAGTTATGTTAAAGTTTGTTGAAAATTTCGCCGAATATTTATGTTGTCACGGTATTGCTGCTACCAGATAATTATTTTTCTTTTGATTTGCATTAAATATTCTTGCCAGAATATTCATCATGTTGAATGTGGGCAGTATTTTGAAGAAGAAGAAAAAGTGTTCAGAAACTGGAAACCAAGTTATCTGTACGGATTTATCTTTTTTGAAACCTTGTAACAATTTCAAAACAATCCAAACAGGTGTAACAAGATCCAACTCACTCAACACCTTGAGATCAAAGAAGCCAAGCGGCGAAAACAATTTCCCTTTAATGTCTTACAATTCTTACATCATTGTTTTAACCCATTCCAAGCCGACTTGTTTATTTAAAAAAAAAAACAATTTCATTATTAATCCATCAAAAACAATAACTACAACAATCAGTGAGATCAAAGACATCGTAATCATACCTAATCAGCATTCTAAATTACAAAACTTTGAATTTTTGGAATACTAAGCCTTTTCCACCTCAGGAATAGATTACCTTAGCTTACCTTTGGCAAAACTTTTAGGAATTTTAGGTCCTCAATGCTCTTCAACTTCGTACTTTATTTAACCATTTTGATTCGAGCGTCACTGATGAGTCTTTTGTAGACGAAACGTATGTCTGGTGTACAAAATTTCAATCCTGGTATCTATAATGAGTTTATCTATAATCAACAGTCATTAAAAGTAATTCTGAATAAAAACAATTGTAACAATGAAGCCAATTAGCCTGATTAATGCTCCAAAACAAAAACCATTTTTTTTTTATTAATTGCCATGTTTATTCATGAATTTGGAGAGATATATATTTTTTTAATATTTACCATTTAAATATCTGAATAAGCATGATAAGATTATAAACCTTAAATTATACCATAAATATTAATATTTTTTTTTTAAATTAGAGCGAATGGACCCAGGGCGAACGGACTCAGGGCGAACGGACCCAGGGCGAACATGTAATTAGGGCGAAAGGACCCGATACCCTTTTTACTAGTCCAAATAATTATGACGTCTTGCAAGGCTATTTTAATTTTTTTTTAAATTAAAATAGCCTTGCAAGAAAGGCGTCCCAGAAAAAAATTAAAATAGCCTTGCAAGACGTCATAATTATTTGGACTACCTTTTTACATGTGCCTGCCACTCTTAGACTAGTCCAAATAATTAGGACGTCTTGAAAGGCTATTATATTTTTTTCTTTGACGCCTTATTTAAAATAGCCTTCCAAGACGTCATAATTATTTGGACTAGTCCTACTCCAAACGTTATTTTTGCCCCGCACCCCCTTTTTCAAAATCCTTGATCCGCATCTGGAAGTCATCAGAGACAAGTGTCTGTGACAATTCCTGATTAATACAGAGTCATTTACCAGTTTAGCTGATTAACCTTACGAGTGTAGTAAATGCTTATTTAAATGTGACATCTGCATCGCCCTTGCCATGTGCTGTTCGTTTATTTTGTAAACAAGGGATAACATTGGTAAGGGGAATGAGACTATTAATTCATTATTATCTATTCAAAAGATTTTAGCATCGACTGGGACTTGAGGACTGGGATAATGATAAATATTCCAATAATTTTGATGAAGCAATTTCAATATTGAAAAAGCTTATTTCAAAACAGTTGGACTAAAAACTTTTTGATTTTGTGCATACGATATCGATCACCAGTGAAGAGGGTGGTAAAGGGTTATTTTCGTGCAACGTGTTTTGCCATTTTTATTTCACGTGCAGCCGTGAAAAAGGTTCGTTATTCACCGTGTTTCGTGAAATCGGTAAAAAGAAATTTTTAATTGTTCGTTCATCATGAAATGGCAAATTTTATTTCACGTTCTTCCGTGCAGATACCCCCCTTTACGCCCATCAGTGTGTCAACGTATATTTGTTCCGCCTAACAGAAGTTCCACTGGAAACTTTGTTATAAACAATGTCATAATATCTGTTCCTGTTGGAACAGGTATTCTATACCATTTATTCCGTTAGGAACATTTTTTGTAATATTTATTCCAGTGGAAATAATCATATTCCAGAATATTGTTTCTATTTGGAACTTATATTATGAAGGAACTTCTATTCCGTGACAAGTGAATGAAAGTTAATAAAAGATATAGTACAGATTATTTTGGTTAAAATTTTTGATCTTTAAAATATATGTGTGGACTCAGTGATGATACAATTGAAAAGTAATTCAATTATATTGCTAATCATGAAGTTTTAATTCATAACCATGATAAAAAAAATATTATAATTTTTTAATGATATAAACTTAAAGTTTCTTTTTAATATTATGATTTATATTTTATTTTTCAGTTATGTTATAAGTGAACATGTCCAAGTTGTTTTGTCTCATCCCATCTCAGATGACTGCCCATTCATGGCCCTAAAGACTAAAGTGACGCCTTCCCAAAGAGCAAGAGACCAAGGATAGGGGGGGGGGGGGGGGGGGGTCTCAACATGGGATTTTGGGTAGATTTAAAAAATACCCCCCATTCATATATTGAATAATTGTGAAATCCCTACCTATACATATATTTCACAGCGAAATCATAACCCATTCATATATTAATCAGCTCAAATAGTACCTAAATATATCACAATTGGTCAATTACTACCGATTGATATATTTCCTCGGTAAAATTGCACCCCATTGATATATTTGACGTATCAAAAAAGGGACCCATTCCAGAGGCAAATATGTATATACCTTCATTTAGGAAGAGACTTTTTATTTTGAAAAACTAGATTTTTTTCGTAACATTTTGATGATCGGGGAACGTAAACCGTATGCCGATCAACTTATGAATCTGATGGATCTATTAGTACCGAACGTGCGAGACCCTCATGGGTGGTCAACAGTGGCGGAACCAAGGGGGGTGGGGTTCCGGGGGTTGGAACGATCAATGCATTTGAATGGGGACATATAGTTGGAACCCCCCCCCCCCCTTTTATAAATGGCTGGATCCGCCCCTGGTCAAGGTCGTTAAACATCCCCTACAGTATCTATTAAAGCAAAAATGAGACTAGGCGCTAATAACCCCGAATTCGAAAGAAGGAGATATAATAATAAACTCTTGACACAGAGATATGTCTCGCTTGTCGGCAGAAAATTCACAAAAAGACAATCTGAATGACACTGCGACATTGCTAATTAATCGAATGTTACTGGACCATGACCTAGAGGGGCAGGGCATCGAGATGGTTGACAAACATAGATGTAGTGATAGTAATGCAGCTTTATAGAAAATATCTGATTCATTGTCTATCAGAAGTTATTTATAAGTTTCTTTCAAACTAACTTAATAAGCAGAAAACTTAACATTGAAAATTGCAAGTTAATTGGAAGACATTGGACCATGACCTACAGGGGCAAGGGATCGAAATAGTCATCAAACTGATATATACTGATAGTAATGCAACTTTATAGAAACGTATCAAACTAACTTAAGCAGAAAACTTAACTTTGAAAATTGTTGATTACTTCAAATTAGTCACTGGACTGACCTAGAAGCAGGGCCTCTAAATAAGAGTCAAACTGATATGTACATTGTACACATAATAATGAAACTTTGTAGAAAAAAATCATTGATCTATCAAAAGTAGTTCCTTTCAAACTAACTTAAGTAGAAAGCTTAACAATTATTGACGCCATCCCCGCCGGAAAAGCAATATACATATGTCTCGCCAGCCGCGAGAAAGGAAAGATTTTGTAAACTATGTATGCAAAACAAAACTGAAGACAAAAACCACTTCATGTGGCATTGTCGAAGGGAAAGAGAAACCCTTAAAACAAGAATATCTAAAATTTATTTATATCTTAAAATCATCAACAATGATAGTTTTACATCAAAACTATTATCTAACAGACTGAGTGGGTTTTTACCATGTTTACAGATACTAAAGATGTGTTCTTCTTATATTTCTTACTAGTCTAGTCTATAAATAGAAATGGTGTATTACAAACATATTGATTACATAACATGCAGTTAACATGGTTCATATAATAACTTGTATACAAACTATCGAAATCAAAAGTTACCAGCCATTATATTTTATGTATTTTTTATACAATGTACTTTGTATTGAGCCTTTACCGATTGTTATAATTGCGTTTGTGATAATAAATGTGTCTATAGATCTCTATAGATATAATCACAAGGAACAACAGGATTTTTGGAGTTGCAGAACTTCAGAACGAAAAACACCTGTAGTAGTATCTACCAGGTGTGAAGAATCTAGGTCATCATCCTTCTAAAATATAAAGCTTTGCACAAATAGTTTACGGAGTCGCCGGAATAGCATTCTTTTGTCTTGCATACGTGGAGACAAAAAGCTTTGAATCAGAGACGAACTGGACTATATTCTGGCCATTTTTAAAACAAAGGTATAAGGATAAAATGTAAATGACCAAAAGGCGATGTGGCTAAACGTCAATGATACAGCGAACCAACGACATAAAAAAACCTAAAACATCTAGAACATGTAGAATGCAATGCAAGTCTGCACCAATAGTAAGATTACTATACATTTTTTTAAGGTCTAGGTCGAGTCTAAAATATTATGAATACATTAAACAGAAATAGATGTGTCCCATTTTCGGTGTAAAATATAGTAAACTATAGCATTTTGTGTCCGGGGATACACGGACACGTATATTTATGGGGTAAACAAATGAGTTCAAATCTAGATACAACTTTACATTTATATATAAATAGTGAACACAAGTGGACACAATGCTATTTCCATGGATTATTAAGAATTAAAAAAACACGTTAAAGGGCCCAGCCACCTTAAAGTAGATATCAAAATTTCAATAGAGCCGGCAAAATAGCCACTGCCTACTAGATAAGTGTGTCTATATAAAATTTACATTTGTGGCATTTTACATTAAAAAGGCGATCAATTGTATAAGATTAAGCCTTTAAACTGAATTATTTGAGTATTAATATTTATAATTTATCATAATGATTGTGTCCGTGTGTCCAGCTACAAAATGCATGCCAACTAATTTTTGCACCGGAACCTTGCCATGCACCAATTAATGTATAGAAATGATATACAAAAATCTGCCATCAACATCAAATTCTTCAAAGAACATATGACATAATATAACACTTGTTCTGCAAATTACCAGGAACTAGGACTGCAGTAGATAGTATGATTTTTATATCAATATTTCACGATCTTAATGTCAACTGTTTTCTAATTTCTCAGTTCTTTTTCTCACTTATTTAAAGTATTTCATATCTATTTATTCCTAATACCAAAGACGTTTTACTACAACTACAATCTGATATAGAAATTGATTTTGTTAAAATAAAGATACTAAAAATTTTAGTTGCAATTACCTGCAATTCTTGATTGAAACCATTTGTATTTAGTCCATTTTAGTGTAAGCTCAATTCGATATTGGCCACGGTAACTCATTTTTAAGGTGCCTGAAACTGGAAGTTTGGAATAATGTGTATTCTCTTGGAAACGTTAAATAAAATGCTCCGCTGGGGCGCAGCTTGATACGACCGCAGAGGTCGAACCCTGAACAGTTGGGGCAAGTATGGACACAACATTCAAGCTTGATACAGCACTGAATTTGGATTGTAATTCAATATTTGACACATCATAGGTTTCTGACACAGAATGAATGTGGTCTAAGAACTTAAAAAATTTTAATTTATCTATTCAAACCATATCATTATTATTTGCTTTTATATATTAATCAGAAATAACCAATTTAAAATGGAAAATTTTAAAGAAAAAAAATGAAAAAAAAATCCCCCCCCCCCCAAATTTTTTGAACCCCCTTATGATTCATCACCCCCAAACTCAATCCCAGCCTTCCCTTTGTGGTATGGTACCTTCAACTTGCATACATGTGATGGACTGTGAAACTAAGATCAGGAGTTTGGGAAATTTTGGTCAGGAGATTAGGACTCAGATCAGGAGGTTTTTAATCGACATAAATTCTGTCGTAAATGTAACCGTGTGCTGTAGAAATTGTCTGTTAAAGTGTGTTTTCTTCAACTTTCCATCCGAATGTATTATGTTTATAGTACCCTTGTACGTATATATTTTCTCTATCTTTTTAAACTTTCAACTTGTTCAATCTAACATTCTTCTTTTTTAGTATGTTCTTTAAATTTTTTAGGTCATATCTGTTTTACCATTATTCATTGCAATCAAAACAATTGCTTATCTATCTGCAAGTAGATCTTTTGTTTTATCTTTATGCAAGTAGATTAATTTTTTTTTTATCTTTATTTTTTTTTTTTATCTTTATAATGCTTGATAAGTAATACATTCAAACTATATTCATGGGTCATAGTTATTATATAAATTTCAATTTAAGCCTTGAAAGGAAGTATAGAACCCTCAAATAATTTTCAAATTATTATTTTTTTATTTGTCCTAAGACATTTAAAATCATTTAATTACCATCCTTTTATGATTATTTGTATAATTTATATTTTATTTATATTCTTTTAAAAATTTACATTATTTAAAGGAAAGTAACTTAAAACAGGATAAATCAAGGGAAGTAACCCAACATTCATTTTAACTACACAAAGTTTTATTACACAACGGCAGTTAGCCTGAGGTAAAAATCGTTGATTACCAGTATGTTTGACACCCAAGGTGACAAGTGAAGCCATATAATTATGCATGTTCATTGATTTACAGGTAAAATATAACTTCAGGTTATGTCAGTTACACCAGATATGTTGGGCTGAAATTTTTCATTCATGAAATATTTCATACACGGGATTTTTTTGTCGGGAGGAGACCCCTGAAAACAGGATTATTGTACTCCCGTCGGGAGGTTCACATGTACAATTTCAGAGAGATCCAAACACTTGAACACAAAATATTGTCTGGAAACTAGAAAAATGCTTGTTTTTTGGTCCCTTGTTGGCCCCAAATTCCTAAACATATATGGCAATTACCCCAAACTCAAACCCAGCTTTCCCTTTGTGATATGGAACCTTGCAGTACAATTTCATAAAGATCCATACACTTACACACAAGTTATTGTCCTGAAACTAGAAAAATGCTTGTTTTTTTGCCCCTTTATGGCCCCTAATTCCTCAGATTTCTAGGGAATTACCCCCAAAATCAATCCCAGCCTTCCCTTTGTGGTATGGTACCTTGCAGTACAATTTCAGAGAGATCCATACACTTGAACACAAGTTATTGTCTGGAAACTAGAAAAATGCATATTTTTGGCCCCCGATTCCTAAACGTTGTGGGCAATTACCCCCAAAATAAATTCCAGCTTTCCCTTTGTGATATGGAACCTTGTAGTACAATTTCATAAAGATCCATACACTTACACACAAGTTATTGTCATGAAACTAGAAAAATGCTTGTTTTTTGCCCCTTTTTTGCCCCTAATTCCTAAAATTTGGAGGCAATTACCCCCAAAATCAATCCCAGCCTTCCCTTTGTGATATGGAACCTTGTGGTACAATGTAGGAGAGATCCATACACTAACACACAAGTTATGTCTGGAAGTTACAAAAATGCTTATTTTTGGCCCCTTTTTGGCCCCTAATTCCTAAACTGTTGGTCCCATAAACCCCAAAATCAATCCCCACCTTCCTTTTGTGGTATTGAACCTTATGGTTAAATTTCATAGAGATCCATTCACTTAAACTAAAGTTAGAGTGCAAAAACCAATGTGTCTTCGGACGACGACGCCAACGTCATACCAATATACGACCACAAAATTTTTTTGCGGTCGTATAAAAAGATCTAGTTAAAGGATCATATTATCATATACATGTTAACCATCCTCTACATCGTGGGAGAGAAGTTGGTCCTCAGAACAGCGGATTTCAATTTTTATCTACTATCTGACTATCGGAGTCAGAATGTGTCTTAACTTAACAAAAAACAGATGCGTGTCAGTCTACTACCAAAGCAGGTTTATTTTTCCATCTCATTGGTCCTGAATAGACGTAGTGTGTTCAAATCTGTTGAAGGACCTTATAAATATTATATATTACTTTGACCTATGATGGTTTACTTGTACAAATTGTGATTTGGATGGAGAGTTGTCTGATTGGCACTCATACCACATCTTCTTATATCTACTAACTAAATTCTTTAAAATTTGGTATTTGACGGTTTCCATAAATTATTTTAATAAGATTAAGAATGGGGACATGTCTGCTCATAGTTTAGAATGTATTGATGAGGTGGCACGTTTTCCTTTGGACGATCAATTTGTGAGCTGCAAGTTAACAATTCCACTCAGTGAAAGCAGGTCATATTTATATCAGATCAATTCATTGAAAGAAAGTTATATTATCCATCAATCAAACATATTGTTATTCTTTTAATGTTACAGAACCTGAGCAACATCTTATGAGTCACCTGTTATACTATAGGCCCTTGTTTTCCAGAAGCTGTCAAAGCTACATTACTTCTCTCTGTTTATTTCTAAATGACATATTTGTAACTTATTCTTAGCTTAAATATTAAATTAAAACACAAGTGAACCAACGCCTGGTAAATCTTCTGTCAGTAGATTCCATAAAGTGGATACCTCAGGTATGCAGGGTCGTTACGATAAAAACATAAAATGTAGAAGGTCCAGTAACAACAACACTTTAAGGAATGCTCCAGCAATTTATTGAGATCGACATGTTTCGGTGGCTAGGCCACCGTCATCAGGATAGAAAACAATACATAAAATCATGCTGAGGCTTAAATATGTATAAAACTATTTGTAAATGTTCATTAAGAAATAAATATTCCTCAATCTGAACTTGGAATTGTTTTACAATTGTCACTTTATAGTTTACTATGCTGTTTGTGTTTTGGTCATTGTTGAAGGCCATACAGAGACCTGTAGTTAACTTCTATATCATTTGGTAAAAAAAATTTGCGGTCGTATAAAAATTTACTTAAATCTGAGTTCCAGATTTTGTCCAATGGACAAACCAGATTTTTTTACAATCAAAAGGTTGCTTCTTTTTATCAATCTCAACAACAGTGCAAGGTTTTGAGGAAATCAATCAAAGCATACTGAATATTGTGATAAGTGAAAAATGTTGGATTCATGGACAAGTCCCATAACTCACGATTTACAAAAGTGATAATCATGAAAATTGGAAGGATCTTACTTTGATCAATTCTAATCCTATGATAAATTTTCAGTAAATGGCATTACACCAAAGTTGAGTTATTTTACAACATTTGAGACAATGTCATTTTTTCTATGAATAAAGTCCTACAACTCTGTAACGAACAAAATTGGAAAATGTCAAAATAGAAAGAATGCTTTCTTCAAACAATCTTAATGCAGTGTTAAAATTTCATGAGAATTGGTTACAGCAATTTTAGTTATGGTATGAAGTGTTGTCATACAGACAGAAGGACAGACTAAGGTATACCATAGTACAGCCGGTCTAAAACCTGCATTTAAAAGAGAAAATAACAGGTAAACTGTTTGATAGGTTCTTCACAGAAATATTGCTTTAATCTAATGGGATACATGTATTTACCTAAATCTACAATAGTATAAATTCTTGTGTCTGAAATATCAAATAAAGAAAACAAATCATAAGCTCAAACTTTTAATATTCAGGTAGGCCATGGAATAACAAAACAAATATTAAAGGCAATACCATGCCAATAAATAACCAAACAATGCTTACAAATATACAAAATAACATTGCTTCACAATTCAGATACACATTATTGCTACTCCAGATATTTAGTTCAATATCTTCTAATAATATTGATGAAAGAATGTTCAATGCCATTCTATAGTTGACTTCTAATTTTGTAAAGTGTATAAATTAATAATCAGTTTTGGAATTGATAGTTCAGTCCAAATTTACAGAAGAAACTTTTCATTCATTTCAAACTGTGATACTTATCTTACATTTTTGCAAGCAATCATTTTGTGTTTATCATCATGTCCATGTTAACATCGACATCTTTCCAATTTATAAGTAAAATAATTTGTTAATTCATCTGTCAATCTCTTTCTTGTTTTTATATATGTAATTATAAAAATAAATAATTTTATATTTGCCAAAAATACTTCTCCTAAATGCAAGTCATAACATGTATTTCCAAAAAATTTAATAAAGTTCTCTTAAAGGTAATAAAATACTAATTAAGATAGAAATAGTAAATGATTTCACTATGCTTTACTGCTGCACCCAACTTGGCAGCATATGCACAGTGAAACTAGACTTTTCCAAATATACAAACTACACCCAATTTGGCAGTTGTATAAAAAGTTGTAAATTTACAATTCAATCTTATTGAACATGCTAGAGTTTATCATGCTGTTTCAAATAAATCTTAATGCTTACCCTTTCCCCCCAACCAAATAAGACCAAAGAGATCCTGCAGCAGGTCTATGAACAAACCAACTTCAATATTCTTTGAAATATTCATTGAAGAGACATTTAAAAGGACTCTTAAATTCAACGTCTTTTTTAAAATTATAAGCAAAATCCAATTGAGCAGAAAAATTATTGGGTATCTCAAAGCTTTCTTCTCTCAATTTTTGCATCCCCTATATTTTTGAGATGACAACCAGTTCCATGACTGTTATCAAATTAGTCACAGATATCAGATTTTTTGTCCTTTTAATTATTTTACATGTATATACCGTTCCTACTCGCTTATTAGTCGGAAAATTGGGAGTAAAATTCACAATCCAGAGAGGGGGGGCGACTAATAGACGAGATCTAGCGACCAGAGGAAAAATCCAAGCTTGAGAAAAGTGGTCAGGAGTGAATTTCCTGGTCAAAACTACGTTTTTGATTGCCAAACCTACATAAATCAATAAATAAAAAGTTTTTGTTGAAAATAAATGACTTCAATACTGTCTTTGTGTTTTATTTGTTCTTTGGTAAACATTTTCTGCAAATTCGTGTTGAAATTCTACCGTTTCCGGTTTGTGTATTGATTTTCATGGTCACATGGTTTTCCTATAAACCCAAAAGAAGAGCCAAGAACCAAAAATGAAAAGGAGATAACAATGTACCAAATATGTGAAAGGATTTTTTCAGCGGAGTTATTGTGTCATTATTGTGATATCATGATATCAATTCAATGCTTATAAATCATATAATAATCAAAAAATAATTTTAAGATTCATTCCCAAAATCAAAATATTATTCATTATAGTGTCTCAGGTAAACAAAAATTACAAAATTGATTGACAAGCCAATATAATCCATTGATAACCCCAATTAAGAGACAAAGAGTTGTATTCACTAAAGGTGTGAAAACTATCAGTGATAGGTAAACAGATGACACTAATGAGTTGGAGTTAGTTATTTTAATATATTGATTAGCTTCACTTAATTTTTTTAATCCTTTAATCATCACAATATAATAAGAATTATGAAGTGTTCATGCTCATTTAACACCGAGTTATGTATGCTGTGAAAAATATTTTCATCAAGTGTTGATTGACTTTAAATTTTTCAGGTTCATATTGGTTTATATTCGCTTTTCTCAAACAATAGGTTGTTAGTCATACCCTACAAAATCATTGATGCATTACGTAAACAACACATGGCTAATCTGACATTTGAACAGTGAACAAAACAAGAGAAATGAATACATCTTTATTATTAACAGCAATATAAATTATCATGATGAGCATCAACTAAATTCAAACCAAACAAACATTAATGCAGAAATGAATATTATTCCTGGATTTGCATTGGTTTTACCGGCGTTCAGTTACTGTCAGCTGAAAAAAAAATGCCCAAATTTTGTCCGACTTATACGAGGGTCAAGACTAAATCCTTAGAATTTGGAGCTGAAAAGGGACCCCGACTTATAGTAGGATCGACTATTAAGCGAGTATCTACGGTAAGGTAATAAAAAAACACTATGCTTTATATTACCATATATCCATTTCATATTAAACACATATAAACAATTGACAATATATAATGCAATGATGGATTATTTTAATTTGATAACAATGTATAAAATTAATGTTTTGCTTAATTATGCACCAATCACAGACTGTACACAATGAAAACTACAAATGTAAGCAATAGAATATGATTATTAGTCACTTCAGTATAATGTTTAGATACACTGCAACACAAATACAGTAATTTCAAATACTGTGTATGGGAATAGAATTCCATAACGGGGACTCATTGCAAATTTCTTTGTTAAAGTTACTTCTGATTATTTCTATTTTTTCAATTGTTTCAATTATTTCTTTTTATCAAATAAAGCTATTGTAATTTATCAAGAAAATGAGTAAAGAATAAATGTTTGATATCCTCTCATCTTTTCGTAATATTGTTATGTGGGGTAAGAAAAGTATATGGAAGTAAAAATCCATTTATACTTACCAGTATCATTTGTTTCCTTAATTGAATACTGCCATGTAAAACATTAAGTACAGGTTTTGTGAGGGAACAATGTTTTCATATAGTGATGGAATTAATAGTAAGATGGTCAAACTTGACATAGTGACAATGATATTAACTGCATTAAATTAAACAGGGCTTCTAATAAATATTAGATGTTTTGACAAATGAAAAATCCTCAAAATGGAAAATAATTTCATACATCCCCAGTAATATGTTCAACCACAATTGTATTGAATAAAATCCCCCAATGTTCAATTTTTTGCCTTACTCCTCTTATTATTTTTCATATTTTTGCAATAAACTCTCATGACAATTATTTTAACCAATATGAATAGTCTATTACAATATGAACAGAATGGATTTACCATTTTCAAACAATAATAATAAAGCAAAAAAAGTATGACATTTCAAAACTAAAAAGTATTCTTCTTTAGAAAAATAGAATAATAAGGCCTTAAATGTCCAAGCTGGTCAGTCAGCATAAAAATATGACAATAAGCTGTAAAATTACTGATGTAAGCACAATATATTTTAATGACGATTCTAATGAATATTGAAAGTCTTTTCTTCTTTGTATGGTGAAACTATACATTATCCTGAAGTGACCAAAGGTGCCTATTTCCCTCCACGAGCCATGGATGTTGTAAACAAGAGAAGTTTCTGTTGTTTCTTTTTCTTCTTTCCACCCGATTTTTCTGTTGTTTCTACGGTTAAGCCTTCATCTGGAAATAAGAAAAAATGCTCGCATTGTTGTAAATCAATAATGATTAATGCTAGTGTACTGTGACTTGTCTATTGTTTAAACTTGAAAATGAAGCATAAACATAAAGAAAAAAACATTTTTACTTAGGGTTTTCCAGAATTAAAAGCATGAAACATGGTAAAGGGGAGGGAATGAATTCATGGGAGGCACTTTTTTAAGACCCAAACCACTCATAATATAAAATTTTCTTAAATTATAATTGTTACTAAATTCTGATAAAAGGCAACCACCCACACACTTTAAGTACCTCACCCCCATCAACTGCACAATCAATTGCAGAACAGTCCTTTTCTCATTCAGTCCTCATTCAAGTCACAGTAATTGCTATGTCATTTATGATATAGATTACTGATTAACCTTATGTGCATGTATAATGCATTGTAATAAATGTCCTTTTTAAAAACATAACCATGATAATGTAAGTTCCAACGTCCACAATTCATGATTGATTGATTATTGGTTGCTTAAAGTCAATGAATCTTACACAAACTAGACAAAGTGATGCCCCTGCACTTCATTTTGAAGTAACTGTATTATAACAAAGTAAATGTAGGACTTTCTTTGATATATTATTGTGTCTGGGAGACACAATTGATGCCCCCTCAGATGCAAAGTGTTATTTCAAAATAACTATTACATTTAACCGCTTATACAGCAAAAATGACAAAGTTCAACTATCTCCCAAAAGAGCAAATATTGATAAAAATCAAAACCCTGACCACATGCACACTTTCAGTATATGTACAAACAGCCAGCAAAGTGAAAACTTCCTAGCATTCAAACTCTAGGAGGAGTTATCTGGAAAGCTCCTCTTATGCAAGTAAATACTCCAAAATGACAAAGTTCAACTTTCTCCCAAAAGAGCAAATATTAATAAAAATCAAAACCCTGACCACATGCACACCTTCAATATATGTACAAACAGCCAGCAAAGTGAAAACTTCCTAGCATTCAAACTGTAGGAGGAGTTATGCGGAATAACTATATACCCATAATGGGACGGACTGAAAGACGGACAGACAGACAGACAGGGATAAAAACAATATGCCCCAACTTTCAGTTGCGGGGGCATAAAAACCCCAGAAGAGACAGTTTTCTTCAATAGACAAATGTTGTTTCAATACGTCAAGTTATTAAACTGCCAGGAATCAAGAAATATTTTGGTTGTTGATTTATCGCGTATTCACTCACTATTTTGACATATCAATATTGTGTAGGCTGTGTTGAATTTAATATTCCTCACACACATGTAAATAAATACCAACTTAAAATAAATTTACCTTTTGATTTTGCCATGTGTGTATCTAAAGCTGTTTGTATGGCATCACCAAATGATTCCCTGAACATAGGGATTGGGACCTTGTCTTCATTATCACTATCATCACTGTCCTTAGATCTAGACACACTGCTGGGTGCCTCTGATTTAGTTTTAGCCATAGGCCAAGTAGGTGTCTTAGACTGGCCAGCTTTAAGCATCTGCAAAACGTTTTGAGTTGAGTATAAATGAAATCTTGACAGAAAAAAAATATGTAAAAAAAAGTTATCAGTACTGCATCTTTTGTCAGTTGATTGTTTTGTTTTGTGCTAATCTAACAAGTTAATCCCTTTCCTATTGATTTCAACAGTTTCTTCTTAATACATAATGCTGTTACTACACTGTCCAAGGTTAGGGGGAGGGCAAACATGTTTTATCATTCATCTTTTGGTTTATTGTTTTATCATAGTTTTCAATTCAATTGTTTTACATTTAGTCATGTAAAATGTAGGAGCTTTTTTTTAATTTACTATACAGTATGAGTTTTACTCATTGTTGAAGGCCTTAAGTTGACCTTTAGTTGGTTACATCCACTTAACTATGTCTCTGTTTGAATGTTGTCTCATTTTCAATCATACCACATATTCTCATTCTATATTGATTAAGATTGTCATAATTTTTAACCATACAATAAGCTTAGTATAGAACCCTAATTTCAAGTCTCACTTCAAATTTTTTAATGTCTGATGCCTTTGTATTGCCCATCCTTTAAGCAACTACCAAGATGAAGCACTGCAATGAAAAAGCTTTTCCCTAAATCATTTTGTTATTTTGAAGTATAGATTTTTTTAAAATAAATGTGGATAGTGTCCACATGTGGACACAGATGATGCCCCCGCTTGCATATCATATAGTTATAAAGGGACATAACTGAAGAACGGTAAAAGTGACGCTACCCAAATTTGAACTTGATCTGAGTTTTGTGGGAATAAGCATTGTGTGTAAGTCTCATAACATTTGGTTGAGGCTAACTTAAGTAGAGAACAGAAACTTAAAATTCAGCAATTTTTCTATTTGTAAACACGCATTACTCTAGAACGGTTGTGTACAAGTTTTATAACATTTGGTTGAGACAAACTAAAGTTAGAGAACAGAAATGAAAAATTCAGCAATTTTTATGTTTATAAAGGGACACAACTCAAGAATGGTAAAAGTGTTGCCACCAAATTTCGTACTTAATCTGTATTATGTAGTAATAAGCATTGTGTATAAGTTTCATATCATTTGGTTGAGGCACTAAAGTTAGAAAACGGAAACAAAAAATTTGTACTTGATCTTAGTTTTGTGGTAATGAATATTGTGTATAGGTTTCATATTGTTTGGTTGGGGCAAACTTAAGTTACAGAATGGAAACTAAAAATTTTGCAATCTTTCGAGTTATAAAGGGGCATTACTCAATAATGGTTAAAGTGACACTACCCAAATTCAACTTGATCTGTGTTTTATCAGTGGAAGTCAAAATTAAACATTGCATTGTATAAAGCATTGAATGTAGTTGATTCAATTATAATCATGGACAAAGGAAGATAACTCAAATTTTAATAAAAATTACTTGATATTTGGAGAATATAAAAATTTTGCAATTTTTCCATTTATAAAGAGGCATAACTCTAGAACGGTTAAAGTGACGCCACCAAAATTCAAATGTGATCTGTGTTTTGTGGTAATAAGCATTGTGTATAAGTTTCATAACATTTGGTTGAGGCAAACTAAAATAAGAGAACGAAAACGAAAAATTCAGCAATTTTTCCATTTGTAAAGGGGCATAACTCTAGAACGGTATAAATGACGCCACCAAAATTCAAACTTGATCTGTGTTTTATGGCAATAAGCATTGTGTATAAGTTTCATAACATTTGGTTGAGGCAAACTAAAGTTAGAGAACTGACACCAATTTTGGGACGTACGTACAGACGGACAAGGGTAAAACTTAATGCCCCCTCCGCTACGGCGGGGGAATAAAAATAATTTGTAAATAAAACATTTACCTGAGCAAATGAAAAGTTTGATGTTTGAAGTCCATCAAGGTCCTCTTCAACAGCAGGATCAACTGAAATAAGGAACATTAACTTCTAAATATACATACATATATATATATGATTACTTTGTGTCACACAGTCTTACAAAATACTCAACATGACAGGAGACACAAGTAAAGGACTGAGTAAATTAGAGGCTAGAAAGAGCCTGGGTCTCTCACCTTAATCTATGTGCATCTTCATCGATGCCACTCTCGAAAAAATTGTGAACCAGAATTTAATTCATGACTAAAATCTCTTTTTAGTTGATCTTATATTGCTGATCATTTTCTGAATACAGTTGATCTCTAGCCATGGTTGGCCAGGTTGGTTAGCAGGTGGTATCATCTGACACAAATTTTTTTAACTAGATACCCCAATATGATTGTGGCCAAGTTTTATTTCTTTTGGTCCAGTGGTTTAAAAGGAAAAGGTTATTGTAAAAGTCAATGGACATCAGAATTCAGGGGAGCTAAAAATGTGCAGATCCTTATCCATTCAAATATCCTGTATAGATATACAATGAAAGCTAAGGTGAATGAACATGCAGGTCCTTACCCCTATCATACCTCCTTCTTAAGCCTAAGAAACAGTAACTTACCTAGTGGTGATCCTACTGGGGTGTTTATGGATGACATACTGTATGAACTATCATCACTCTTGGCAGCAGGTGAGCTTGGTCTATTTATTGACATCGCTGTTGGCATGAACTGGCTCTGTACAATTCTGGAATCAGTTCCTGTAATTAAAATTCCCATTTTGTTAATTTTACATAACAATGAAATGAAATAAGTGACTGAATATTAAACTGTTAAATGTCTACTAAATTGACTGTTTTTACCATGGTAATGCATTCACATCAGGAAACGATTTTCTTGACAATACTCTGGTTCATGCATTCATTTGATTCCTTCAGGTTTTTTCTCTGGGTTTGCATATTCAAAATGTATTATTTGTTTTGAACATAGGTAAACTTTTGTTGCTTCTTTTTTTACAAACTTGAAGTTTTTGCTAAATATCATTCATTTTTATTCAACAATTATTGAATATATCATATATATTGAAAGTGAGTCTGTGGCGGTTATTCTTACCTTTTCGAAATAGATAAAGAAAAATAATCATAATTCTACAATTTAATTACCATAGATATTGTATTTAGCCATCTTTTTGTTTTCCTCATCTTGTACTTTCCTAGTCCATCTTTTCTCTTCCCTGCTTTTCTTTTGACGCAGACGTCTTCTCTTCTCAATTTCATCTGAAAGTAACCAAATCAAAAGTTTAACCTCCATATCTTTTTTTCTTTCTTTTTCTTTACCATGAAGACATAGCTCTGCTTTTGTTAAAAATATTCATCTGCATGCCATATCAAAATATTTTTTTTGCCATTTTTATGGTCTGTATTTTTGCAATTTTAAAATTTTGAAATTTTTTTACCTTGTTAAAGGTAAGATTTTGGGAAAAAATACTATATTAAAAAAATAATTTCTGAAAACAATGACTGAGTGCTGACACTTACAATGACTACTCCTGTAAAATTAAGCTGTGAACAACATGTCAACTGCTTTTTGTTGACATTATATGCATACATTTGCACAGCATTTGCAAATATTTATGCTTTCAAAAGATAATCAATGATAATTGGAGAAAAAAGGTACGATTTTTAAAATGTAACATTCTACTGTTTTCAAAATATGTTTTTAGTATTTTGTTTTGTTAAAAATTAGGCTGTTAATGTACTATACTGTATAGGGTTTTCTCAGTGTTGAAGGCTGTATGGTGGCCTATAATTGCTCCATTTTAACTCTGGTGGATAGTTGTCTCATTGGCAATCATACAACATCTCTTCCTTTTTTTAATATTAGGACATGAGATTTGCAATCGATTAAGTCTTGTCCCTGGAAAAATCCATAAGATTTTGAATGTGTTTTTTGAGTTGCCCATTTTAAATACATTTGAGAACCTTGTAAATTGCTGCAATGGAAGACCACAGTACATACCAGTAAAATATTTAAGTGTCTCTTTTGACAACACAGGAGGTTTTAATGTTAATTCAGCTACTTCAAATTCACATGTCAAAGGTAAGTGTCCAAGATATCGTAACCTTTTCCTTAATTCCTGAAAAAAATGAATAAAATTTTAAATATTGATCAAATTATTATAATAATAAAGAGAAGAAAAAATATATGTAAGCGTTAAGGATTTTTATTAGGATGAATTGTAAACTCTGTATCAACCTTAAAATATGTTGCATATAAATTCATATAGCTGTATAGTATTAATTTAAAAAAAAAAAACATTTGTCTAATCATAAGTTTCTGTACAGTATTGTTCAGTGCAGTTGTCATTAAAAAGAGTCATTCTAGAAACAGATGGCATAGGGGAACAGGTAGGCATGTGTATCAAACATTAAGTCAATCATCAGAAACTGAAAGTTCCATAATCTTCTTCTGAATCTCAAACCAAAACCCTACTGTCCAGAATACTTATATTTGAATACTTATTATATTAAAGCTCCGATCTCAACGCATTCCCCAAGTGCTTACCTCAAGCTCCGATCTCAACGCATTCCCCAAGTACTTACCTCAGACATAAATATGTTCTCCATCTGTACTATATTTGCAGTGATAGTCTCTGGACAGTTAGACAGGGAACCATACTCCTTCACTAAACACCTGGCATTCAGGGCATGTAGGTAGATATGTTGTCCATCTGAAGCTGAGAGTAAATTAACATATATATAAGTTTCTAAACACGAACTCTTATTTCAATATTTTACAGTTTTACACCATCAAAACCAACCTGGTACAGGACAGTCGCAAGCACAAGAAAATATAATGTCCCTCCACTTCAGTATGCAGGTCATAAAAGAAATATTCTATGGTCACCTTTGTTGATTAAGTAGATAGTATAATACACAAGGTTGTCTAATTCATAATAATTTGTTTTTTATATTGTAAAATCTTTAATCTTTTAATAAACAGAAATCTTTTTTACAACTTGTTGCTGTGCAACTAGCATTACACAATTTTCAAATCATGCTTAATGTTTAAAATTATCAAACTAACCTTGATAAAAGTAGAAAGCATTGTCATTGAACTGTCTCTTTTTACTCTGTTGATCTTCAGTAACGACTGGCATCTCTAGATATTCAGCTGCTTCCTCTACTGGTAAGGAATCGGGTAGAACATCAACAGGAGGCGACTGTCTCAGGTCCTGGGGGGAACCACAGACAGCTGACAAATCTTCAGGTTCAGGTTTACTGGCAATAGCCACTGCTTCTGAAGGAGGACTAGGAGTCCTTGCTGTATCTGGTACAGTAACTTCAGCCTCAGAAGTGCTTAAACTTCTGTTTTGTGTTACGTCCATACTTTCTTCTTCATCATCAGAGAAGGCAGATGCATAGTTTTTTGCCTGAAAAAGTTATCATATAGATTATTTATCAAATTTACACAACCTAACCACATTTTCTTTTTTTATTTTCACCAAAAACAAAAACCGAGATAAGTTAAAGTGAAAGAAACAGGAAACCTGGGAAAGACAACTCAAAGAAAAAATTTCTACATATATATACAGATATGAATGTCTCCTCCTTGTTTTTTCTTAAGGTTACTTAAAAGATACAAAAATTCCTACTGCAATATTGATATTGATTACAGTCCCCATATAACAGATTAATACTTCATAAGTTTAAGTTTAATTTTGGACCCTTTGGACATCAATATGGACCAATTTGATAATGGGGCCCAAAATCCAAAATTATGGTTAGATTCAGCATCTCAAAGAACCCCATATACATGTATTCAATTCAACTAAGTTTAACTTTGGACACTTTGGACCTTAATGTGGACCAATTTGAAAACCAGGCCCAAAAATCAATAATCTAAATACACAGTTAGATTCAGCATATCAAAGAGCCCCAAGAATTCAATTTTTGTTGTAATCTTACAAAGTTTAATTTTGGACTCTGATTTGGACTAACTTGAAAACTGGGCCCAATATCAAAAGTCCAAATACATGTTTAGATTCAGCTTATATCAGAGAACCCTAAGAATTCAATTTTTTATGAAATCAAACTAAGTTCAATTTTTAACACTTTGGACCTCAATGTGGACCATTTTAATAATGGGGCCCAAAATCAAAAATCTAAATACACAGTTAGATTCAGAATATTAAAGAAACCAAAGAATTCTAAACTTTGAATTAAACCCAATTGAAATTGGTCAAGGAATAAGCAATTTATACAAATTATTTTTTTGGCCCCTTTCTCATAAACATTAAGGGCCACAACCCGAAAATCAATCCCAACCTTTTTTATTGGTATGGAACCTTGTGGTACAATTTCATAGAGATCCATAAACTTATACTAAAGTTATTGTCTGGAAACCAAATGTCTTCGGACGATGACGACATAACATTATACAAACACAAAAAATTTGTGGTCGTATAAAAGTGAATGCATTTTTGATTATGATTGGGATGCATAAAATTGCTTTTTTCTTTTTAAAATCTCTTGATCCATTTAAACTACTGTAACCATGGTAGATATTATAAAGTGTATATATACCTTAGTAGATGGTAGCATTTTAGGTACAGTTACAGCAGGTTCTGGTATATCTTCTGTTGATGATTCAGATTCTGATCTACTGCTGCTGTTGTTACCTGAACCATCTGTTGTCTGCTGTCTTGTCTGTAAAACATCAAATAAATTAGCTACATTAAGGTAGGGCTAATTGTATGGAGAGGGCTCTCTTATTAAAATTTAATGCCATATAGGAGGAGATTATTTAAGGAAATTATCCTTAACAGTTACAGGAAATCAGAAATTAAACTTATTCATTGCGGGGTTAAATATAAGTGACCCCTCCCCTCCAAATTTTATTTTTGGAACAGCCCTTAGCAGATGTGTTAACTTAAATTTGGTGAAACTTCCAAACATAAGGGGCAATATTTTTCCTTGCAACAGTTTCAATTTAGAAAAGCCCCTTTTTATTTGGTTTTCCTTTTTCTTCGAAATTATCATAGCAAAGCTGTTTCAATAGAACATGTCTTTGACTCCATCTTTTTTTGGTTTCAGTTAATGTTATCCAAAATGTATGTTATCTATAAGAAACAACAACAAACTTACCTTTAATAAATGTAGTGCTGAATCTATAAAAGCAACTTCTGATGTCTGAAAAACCAAACAAGATCACATGAATTATAACCATGCACCAATCTATCCCAATTATTTTGCAAAGAATTCCCCTCAAGCCGGTGCTAGTGGTAGTCTTAAACTTGCTGTGAGGTGAGAGTATTTTTGCTCTGTGTTGAAGGCCTCACTGTGACTTGGAGATGAAGAACAGCAATAAAAGCGCTGTACTTTGCTATGCATGTACTGATTTTGTGTGATGGATGGATACCCATATCCTTTGTTTTTCAATTATTTAGCATAATGCACATTGAGCAAGATGTATATCTCATAGTGGTTAAACTACACATGCCTATTTTGTCAGAAAATCTAATTTAGAGGAAATATTTTCCATTAGTTCTTTAATCAGGGATGATTTTGTTTGGAATTAAATTAATTGAATTTCATCTGGAAACACCGCCATCGTCTTTCCACGATGGCATTTTCTACCAGCTGTTATGAAGTTCAGCAACTATTGTCAGAACGATAATAACATAAATCCATTAAATAACTAATAAATATTGTCTCTGTTTATTGAATATTCTTGACCAGTATTTCACATTGAATTCGATGAATATTTGTTGAGATCCCCCCCCCCCCCCCCCCAACCCCCTGGTCAAATAACATAAACTCTACTTTAAAACCATAACCTCCAACACCATGCATTGGGATGTTTCCATTCCATTTATATTCAAACCTTAAAATTATTCAATCATCTGACAGAGTAAATTTTTTCAATTCTTAACAATCTTTTTCTTTACCTCAGCATCTTGTAGTTTACTCTGTAATGTCAATCTTTCTGGTTCCACTACAAACTTCTGAATATCTTCCTCTGATATGGATAACAACTTCAGGAAGTTTGTTTTGTTTACATCATCTAAAATAAGAATTAAACAAAATAAAAATCAAATAACTATAAATTTCTTACTGTAATGTTAAATCCTCTGACCTGTATCACTCAATTTATTTTGGAAATGTAATTCATGTTTGGTTATACTTTCACAGTAGCCATTTTATTCAGTAGATATAAGAAAACTGACATGGGCAGAAAGTAAAACCCAGTTTTATAATGATAAAATCCTGCAGTGATACTAAACAACTTATTAGTGATCATTAAATAATAACTTCACCATGTGAAAAGGCCCCATAAAAAAAGTGAAACCCTCAGACCAAAACCAATATCGAGACCAAGGTACTCTCACATGATTTAATCCCTGCAAGTAAAAGTTTTATCTACAGACTGAATAAAAAAATAAAAAAAGTCATATGAAGCTTAAATTATTACCTGTGTAACTATGTATTTTTCCTTCCTTCTTCTCCCACATGGCTTTGGGCAAGGCATATGTCATTCCTTTCTCTCTCCTCATCAGTGTCATTGTAATTGTCTCCCCTGTATTGTATTTATGAACTTCCTGTGTTACAACACTGCAAAAGAATACACTATATGTTCAAAACCGTTGCCAAACAATTTAAAATTTTACATCTTTTTGCCTCTGGAACAAGACAATTGATTTATCTATTTTTTTCCTTCTTTTCAACAAGCTGAACTGTGCAATATTGCTCACAAATGATATTATTAGTTACATAGTGTGCTAGTGACCATATATGATATATATGGGGTCATTAGCACACTATGTAACGAATTAATCTTACCGACTATCTTAACATGTGATATTTAGACTAGTGGCCAACAATAACAACTTGTTAGCTTTTAATGTGTTTTATGAACTTTCAATTTATTTCAATTGTTTCTCATCAATTTCTTCGTCTATTGAAACCTTTCAGATTTTTTTCTCAACACCATGTTGTTTTTTATAAAAGGACGCAACACCACTACTAACCGTGTATTGAAATAAGCCCCGCCTACTAACCTAATATGAAATATACACGGTTTCAATGTGGTTGCTTTTAACCAATCAAATTCCTAGAAATGTATAGGGGTAAGATATTACATTATACAGGAAATTGGTGATAAATCATGGATATGAAAACACATCACACAATAAAGCGTGCTCACATGAAGCTAGATACCAAATTTCAGGCAGCTCTGATTTATTTCTCCTGAGAAACATGTCATGAAAGTTATATATAACATGAATATATTTAAAAATTTGTTTGTTTGTATCGAGAATATATGAAGCTGAATCTCAAATAAATATTTTCACAAGTAACATCTTTTTCAAACAATAATGTTTAATACATCAAAATTATGGAGACGTGTGTCCTAGTTTTTGAGATACATTTGAAAATTTTGACAAAAAGAAGTCTCTTAAAAAAATTCTCAGATATGCTTTTTGATATAGGATTTCACAATGTATTTGGTGACGTTTGACCATTGATCAATACAGCTGTTATAAAGGTAGTTTTGAACAAGGCTGATCAACAGCTTTTACAAAAGGTAGTGGAGATTTCATGCTTGCTTCTCATCTAAAATAGTAAAGCCTACCTTTTCAAATCCTTATCATGTATAGCTTCATAACATATAGGACATTTCCTCCAAGTTTTCTCTCCTAATGCCAGATAATGGAGAATACATGGCCAACAGTAAATATGGCCACATCTGGTCATTTTTGCTGAAATAATTCAAATATTTTATAAAATATCCAAATGAATAGTAATAACATATTTCTCACAGCTGAAAAATCTGAATCATATCAAATACTATTAACATGTAAATAGTTTAACCTCTATTGTGGAAACTCAAGGTTCAATTATGATATTATATTTTTGCAATACATATGAAATACAATTTCAGCCAAGGCTTAGAATTTTTAAAATAATCTAAGTAAATTACATTGAGAGAGAAAAAAAGTTTTTCTTTCAATCAAATCAAGTTTATCTTTAGTTTCACAAATACTATCTAATTTAAATGAAGAATCTGTCCATGCCCCTGCTTGTAAATATAAGGCAAATTCAGAAATTTTTCAATTTACAAAAAGAGATAACTTGAGAACCGTGAAAGTGACACCACCCAAATAATAAGCATTATATAATTTTTTCATAACATTTGGTTCAGGCAAACTAAAAGTTAAAGCGCGGAAACAGCAAATTTAGCATTTTTTTTTTTATTTATAAAGGGACATTACTGGAAAACAGAGTTCGCGAAAACTTATTTTGACCCGTCGGACATGGGACCGACAAAGCATGATTATTTGTCAGTCCTACAAAATTTTAGCCAGTCCTACAAAATCTGTCAATTTTATCCTGAGAAAAAATTGATAACATATTTTATTGAAAAATAACTTTATTAATATTAGTTTTATTCTTCGCACCCACAGGCAAATTAACAATGAAGGACCAGTTCAGGTCTTCTGATTGTTCTTATTTAAAGTCATCTTCACTATCCATTTCATCATCTGAATCACTTTCTCGGCTGTTACAGTATTTGTTTGCTCCATTGTAGGGTTCAATCGCCGATAGTTTGCCAGGGATGGCTCTATGGACAAATTAAGTAGGCCACGTGTAGATCGCCGCTTTGGTTTGTTTATAATAAATCTGTAAACCAGTACCAGAAATTGGCAGCGGATACATCTGATAACCGATGTAAACACTTGTTGGAAACAGTTGCGGTACATCTAATAACCAATGTAAAAAAGTGCCGAAATATGCACTACAACGGCCGTTTTTACATCGGTCATCGAGCCTCATTTTGACCGACAGGACCGACAGGACCTACCATTTTCGTGAACTCTGGGAAAACGGTAGTGTGACACAACACAAATTTGAACTTTATCTATGTTTGGTGGTAATAAGCATTGTGTGCAACTTTCATAACATTTGGTTGAGGCAAAGTAAAGTTGGAGAACGAAAACTAATTTCTAATTTTGGGACGTACTGACGGACAAGGGTAAAACTCAATACTCCCTCTTAAACATCTGAAATAAGCCTACATATATTTCGCAGAGGTATCTCAATGTCTTACCTGCTAATGGTTTGTCTAAGCATATAGGACAAGATGATATTTCATGACTGTTCACTTTCTGAAAATAACAGAAATCTAGTTTAAAGCAGTTATGTGTGGAAGTGCAATGGTCCTACTTGTAACTTTAAAATTAAAAGAAATGCAACATCTTAAATAATGTATTTTACTCTAACCATATATCTTTGTTTCTCAAGATAAAATGTATGGAAAATAATAAAACAAAATATTTTCAGGAGCAATTAGTATCACATAGATCTAGTTTTGATATAAGTTATTCTGACCAAGCCTTAATTTGTTTTAGTTTTGATGTGTTTGCACATGTCAATTGTTTGATCTTCTTTTGTTGTACATTTGTCAGTCAGTGACCCGTCTTCGTGATTAACCACAAGCCAAACGGCCAGGGCCAATAAACTGAAAAGAGACCTCACAAGTCATATCAATCTAATGAAATGTAATAAAATGCTCCGCAGGGCGCAGCTTGATACGACCGCAGAGGTCGAACCCTGAACAGTTGGGGCAAGTATGGACACAACATTCAAGCTTGATACAGCTCTGAATTTGGATTGTGATTAAATATTTGACACAGCATAGGTTTCTGACACAGAATGAATGTGGTCTAAGAACTTAAAAATTTTAAATTGGACATTCACCTATTATGGTCCAATATCCAAAATCTAAATACATGGTTAGATTCAGCATATCAAAGAACCCCAAGAATTCAATTTTTGATGAAATCAAACAAAGTTTAATTTTGGACCCTTTTGATCTCAATGTGGACAAAAATGATAACAGGGCCCAAAAATCAAAAATCTAAATACATGGTTAGATTCAGCATATCAAAGAACCCCATATATTCAATTTTTGTTGAAATCAAACAAAGTTTAATTTTGGACCCCGATTTGGACCAACTTGAAAACTGGGCCCATAATCAAAAATCTAAATACATGTTTAGATTCAGCATATCAAAGAACCCTAAAAATTCAATTTTTGTTAAAATCAAACTAAGTTTAATTTTGGACCCTTTGGACCTTTATGTAGACCAATTTGAAAACGGAACCAAAAATTAAGAATCTTAATACACAGTTAGATTCGGCATATCAAAGAACCCCAATAATTCAATTTTTGATGAAATCAAACAAAGTTAAATTTTGGACCCTTTGGACTTCAATGTGGACCAATTTAAAAACGGGGCCCAAAATCCAAAAACTTAATACACGGTTAGATTCAGCATATTAGAGAACCCCATATATTCCATTTTTGTTGAAATCAAACAAAGTTTAATTTTGGACCCCGATTTGGACCAACTTGAAAACTGGGCCCATAATCAAAAATCTAAATACATGGTTAGATTCAGCATATCAAAGAACCCCATATATTCAATTTTTGTTGAAATCAAACAAAGTTTAATTTTGGACCCCGATTTGGACCAACTTGAAAACTGGGCCCATAATCAAAAATCTAAATACATGATTAGATTCAGCATATCAAAGAACCCCATATATTCAATTTTTGATGAAATCAAACAAAGTTTAATTTTGGACCCTTTTGATCTCAATGTGGACAAAGTTGATAACGGGGCCCAACAATCAAAAATCTAAATACATGGTTAGATTCAGCATATCAAAGAACCCCATATATTCAATTTTTGTTGAAATCAAACAAAGTTTAATTTTGGACCCCGATTTGGACCAACTTGAAAACTGGGCCCATAATCAAAAATCTAAATACATGGTTAGATTCAGCATATCAAAGAACCCCATATATTCAATTTTTGTTGAAATCAAACAATGTTTAATTTTGGACCCCGATTTGGACCAACTCGAAAACTGGGCCCATAATCAAAAATCTAAATACATGGTTAGATTCAGCATATCAAAGAACCCCATATATTCAATTTTTGATGAAATCAAACAAAGTTTAATTTTGGACCCTTTTGATCTCAATGTGGACAAAGTTGATAACGGGGCCCAACAATCAAAAATCTAAATACATGGTTAGATTCAGCATATCAAAGAACCCCATATATTCAATTTTTGTTGAAATCAAACAAAGTTTAATTTTGGACCCCGATTTGGACCAACTTGAAAACTGGGCCCATAATCAAAAATCTAAATACATGGTTAGATTCAGCATATCAAAGAACCCCATATATTCAATTTTTGTTGAAATCAAACAAAGTTTAATTTTGGACCCCGATTTGGACCAACTCGAAAACTGGGCCCATAATCAAAAATCTAAATACATGGTTAGATTCAGCATATCAAAAAACCCCATATATTCAATTTTTGTTGAAATCAAACTAAGTTTAATTTTGGACACTTTGGACCTTTATGTAGACCAATTTGAAAACAGAACCAAAAATTAAGAATCTAAATACACGGTTAGATTCGGCATATCAAAGAACCCCAATAATTCAATTTTTGATGAAATCAAACAAAGTAAAATTTTGGACCCTTTGGACCTCAATGTGGACCAATTTAAAAACGGGGCCCAAAATCTAAAAACTTAATACACGGTTAGATTCAGCATATTAAAGAACCCCAAGAATTCAAGAATAAAACCCCATTGAAATTGATCAAGAAATAAGCAATTTATACGAAGTATCTTCTTTTGCACAATACTGTGCAATTGATTATTTCTTGCTATTGCGCAATACTGTACAATTGACAATTTCTTGCTATTGCGCAATATTGTGCTATTGGATATTTCTTGCTATTGCGCAATACTGTGCAATTGAAGATTTCTTGCTATTGCGCAATACTGTGCAATTGAAGATTTCTTGCTATTGTGCAATACTGTGCAATTGAAAATTTCTTGCTATTGCACAATACTTATTATATAATAATTTACACATCCTGTTTGGTGTGTATCTCCTACCATATCATTATTATTTGCTTTTAAATATAAATCAGAAATAACCAACTTAAAATGGAAAATTTTAAAAGAAAAAAAAAAAGGAAAAAAAGAAAAAAAAAAGAAAAAAAAAAAAATCCCCCCCCCCCCAAATTTTTTGAACCCCCTTATGATTCATCACCCCCAAACTCAATCTCAGCCTTCCCTTTGTGGTATGGTACCTTGCAGTACAATTTCAGAGAGATCCATACACTTGAACACAAGTTATTGTCTGGAAACTAGAAAAATGCTTATTTTTGGCCCCTTTTTGGCCCCCAATTCCTAAACGTTTCGGGCAATTACCCCCAAACTCAATTCCAGCTTTCCCTTTGTGATATGGAACCTTGTAGTACAATTTCAGAAATATCCAAACACTTACACACAAGTTATTGTCATGAAACTAGAAAAATGCTTGTTTTTTGCCCCTTTTTTGGCCCCTAATTCCTAACATTTTGAGGCAATTACCCCCAAAATCAATTACAGCCTTCCCTTTGTGATATGGAACCTTGTGGTACAATGTCAGAGAGATCCATACACTTACACACAAGTTATTGTCTGGAAGTTACAAAAATGCTTATTGTTGGCCCCTTTTTGGCCCCTAATTCCTTAACTGTTGGTACCATAACCCCCAAAATCAATCCCAACCTTCCTTTCATGGTATTGAACCTTATGGTAAAATTTCATGGAGATCCATTCACTTAAACTAAAGTTAGAGTGCGAAAACCAATGTGTCTTCGGACGACGCCAGACGACGCCGGACGACGACGACGACGACGACGACAACGACGACGACGATGACGCCAACGTCATACCAATATACGACCAAAAAATTTTCAATTTTTGCGGTCGTATAATAACAAACTTATATTTGCAGTTTTAAGATTAAGAGTGTCAGTCTATGTCGAATGTTGTATTTTACCAAGGGGTTCTCAATTTTTGAAGTATAACAATGTTTCCTCATCTTCAAGATACATATCTACAAGTAACAGTGTTTTTAGTCAACTCAAAGTTAGAAGCAAATTGAAAAGGGTATTAGTGTGGTCCTATCAGAATTACTTACAATGAGTTCCACACTATCCCAATCCACTAATTTGTCAGGATCAATGTTATGTATGGCATAATCCCCATCTTCTTTGACAATAAACTGATAGCTGTAAAATAAAAAAATATTCATGAAAATTCAAAATTACATTTCAGTACCTTCACAAATAACGAAATAACAAATCAAAACTTTTTTGTTTTTTTATATTGACACCAGCATGTTGATTATTGTGACCTGTTTTGGTCTTAACTTTTGTTTACTGATTCAAAGACTTCTAGTGTATTATAACTGTATCACCTTACAAATACTGTACAGCTATTTTGGTCAAATGCTAAATATAAACTATCAATGACAGTCTGCACACTTAACCACAGGCCCAGCAGCCCAGGCTTGTAAAATGTCTTTCGGGCCTATAAAAATCATCTCTACAGGCCAACAGAATCTAACTAAAATTTTCCAAAAATTAGGCTCCGGGCCTGTAGATTTAAAAGTTTATCGTGAAGACTGCAATGAAGTATAACTTTTAAAGGAAATTAGATGTGTACCACATGCAACTATAACTTCTCATCTACATAAGATTTTCTTAGCACTATTTAAACAATTCCCACTGATACATACAAATATCTAAATTGGAAAACTATATTTACTTTGCTTGTAGGAACTGTTCCTTGTTATAGCTAATTCTTCCACTAGTCCTTCTCCTGCCACTGCCCCTCCCCCCTCCACTCCAGTGAGGGGGTTCTTCATAAGAATCATTCCGAGCATAGGAGAAATTCAGTAAATGGTTTAAATTAACCTTTTTTCCTTTTAATAGAGGTGAACCATAATCAACAGGGTACTCCTCTGTCACCTGTTTATCAAGATACAAAATAATTATATCAAGTGTTATCAGTTTCAATTTTTTTATTGATTGTTATGTATCTCTGGAAGTGTTAAAGCTTCATTGGTCCTTTCAATATTCAGGTGCAGAATATGTTCTATTCAAAACAAGCCTATATGGAAATGTTCAAAATTTTTAAGAATTAACATACTGTCGAATTGTGTATACTTAGCCTTATACGTTAATAGTTCATTTCATATCAATTGTACTTCATACTTATTTAAATTAAATAAAATCTAAAGTCATATTATTTTTATTGTGTAGACTGCGAATAATTCTAATTATCTTTACAAACAGTGAAGTCTATTGACAATAAAAATTATAAATTTACCCAATAAAAGTTTATGTTTTATAAGTATTTCAAAAATTATAAATCTTACCCAATAATAGTTCATGTACTAAGAAGCCACTACTAGAAATACTACTGTTATATTTATAGTTTGCAGAATTTAGAATTTTCAACCAAAATGTCATCCCTGTTTCTTCTTATCCTCCTGCTTTCAAATTAAACTTTGAAAATGTTGAAAGGAAGTTGCAATATGTTGTGCAATATATAACTGTTTACATTAAAAACATAGAGTTACTTCCCTTTTCCTATCAAATTTTAAAGGTCATAATATGTGTTCAGATTATTCTGAAGTATTTTGAACTATTGATTAAATGTCTTAACAACTGAAAAATAATTTTTAAACTTTAATTTTTTTAAATACTATACACAATTCATTTTGAAAATCTCTTTACTGTTTAAAAAATTTTTTTTGTTTCTTTCACAAACAATGTGCAAATAATAAGAAATTTAAAACAAACTATAATCAAGCAAAAGTGTAAATATAATGGAGTAATTACGTCTTCTCTTGGAAATCCTCCTCCCCTGGGTCTAGGTCTCTTATCCATAGCATATTTATTTTTCTGTGGTGTTGGACGTCGTGGACTTGATTCTTGATAATACGATTTACTGTTGTTAGTTTCTCTCCTTTTTGCATATTTATTTGACAGTTGCTTTTGATTTCCATGATCTGTAAATATATTTAATATCTATTAGTAACTTTATAGTTGAAATTTACTTTTCTTCATTCTATTTTATTAACTATTCAGCAACTATATCAAGTGTATGTTATGAATCTTGAAGCAGTTTTTCCAACATGAATGTTTAAATGACACCCAATAGCCATATTTACACTTGTATGCTAATTTGTCCACCCTTACACATGTACTTAAAATCACACAAGTTCCTGTAAAACTTGACATCACAATTTAAAAAATCTGGCGTCAAAATTAAAAAGTGATAGTTGCCTGACGTCAGAAGGTCATTCCGAGACATATCTAAGGTTATTCGGAGACAAAATATAGCTCAATACCAAAAGTGTTAATACGTGCATGTGTTCATCCATATTCTCAATCTGGAATCTTTATAGTCTTTGCATGTTTAAGTCAATTTAAGTTGGTGTTCTTTTCCAAGAAATTTACATAATTAAATTTGCACTCAGTCTCATGACCAGAATCCATACTTATAACTAATACCCTATTCACACACATGCTACATATACATACAAATCAGATACATGTATTATGAAATCCTAAGTATATATTGATTGATTAACATGATTAAGGTACCGCCTTTATAAAATTTGTATCAGGCCCAGGATTTTAATTACTAAAAAGTGAGTCAGGCCTGTGGTTTGAAAAAAATATATATGTTACAGGAATTCTTTTTTTAATATTCTCATAAGGGGGCTAGTTCTCATTCATAGGAAACATGTTCTGTTGAACCTTACTGTCCTTAGTTTATAAATGTAGTCCAAATAATAATCACGTCTTGAAAGACTATTTCAATTTTTTTCTGTCATAGGAAGGCATCACAGAAAAAAATTAAAACAGAATTTCCAGATGTCATAATTATTTAGACTAGCTCTTATGGTACTTTATATGATTGATATTTTTTTTTAAATTAGCAGACCATATGCCATAAAAGACACATAATAGTATGTGTCTGGCCACAAGAGCTACAGCTACGCAACTAAGGCAACATCTACATAATTTCATAAACAGAAGCAACATCATACGACTGTGGTCAACCCCCACAGCTACCTGTTTGACTTCTAAATTATACAGATTCTCACCAGTTTTTTTAGATTCTGAACCATTTTGTTTTTGTGGAGCAGAAGAAGGACGATTGTTTGATTTCTTTTCCATTGTAATAGCACTCTCCTCTAACATCAATCTCTGTTTTACCGAGGTTCGACCCACAGGCCTTTCCTTTAGGAATTTGACAGAAATAGATTTTCACAGACACCATTTTTACAGCTCCATGATTGCACAATACAAGAGAAAAAAACAAAATTCTTATAGAATTTTGACCTTTTAAATGTTAAGATTTTGAGAGTTAGTGAACTTAAAATAAACAACTTGGGGAACACGAGCCCCAAAAAGCTTGGATGCGCTTGGAATTACGCAATTCAGCGATCTTTGATCGCTTAGAAAATCTCACAAATGGCGACCATATATCGCCAAACAGTAACCCGGATGTGACAGTTACCTCGCGTGTTTTCTACCAGGTGCGAGAACCGGAAATGGCGGAAATTTTGAACACAGATTTGCTTACATTTTCATTGTTTTGTTGATTTTATTATGTTTATTTAGTTGGAAACAAAAATGTAAGCTTTTACACCAACTGCTTTTCGAAAACAAAATAACAAAATAATTCTCCATGATAGACAGAACAAAAGACAAGTTTTTGAATTTAAAGTTTAAACCCATTTTTCTGAACTAAGGGGTCTGGAACAGTATATCTAATATATGTTCCTGATAGAAGACAGGTGCTACCTGTAGTCCAATAATTATGACATTTTGAAAGGCTATTAAAAAGAAAGACGTCACATCAAAACAACAAAAATAAAAAAAAGGTGTAGGAAGGTGTCACAGCAAAATACACCTCATCGCTTGACCCGAGAATCTGTCCCGCTTGAACTTTTGACGTCAAACAACAATAACTTTTCCATTAATAATAATGTGGCGTCAGATATTTTCTATAGTGACGTCAAAATTTTACGGGAACTTTTGTGATGTCCTATAATGGCGGACAAATAGCGATAAGGTGTATAGTTAAATACTTAATTTCTTAAATAGTAAAAAAAAAGACCAAGAATACTTTGAACCATAACAGCAAAATAATTGAAATAAATTGTAATACCTAGAAAGTTGTCACAGCAAAACATTAAGATAGCTTTTCAACACTGAGTTTCAACATGCCATAATTATTTAAACTAGTCCTATTGTCACGAAATAGAAGTTCCTTCATAATATAAGTTCCAAATAGACGTATTTACATTTGCAAATTTGTCTGCCATTACGTAAAATCACACGGGTTCCTGTAAACTTTGACATCATAATTCAAAACATTTGACATGTTTGACGTCACAATTAAAAAGTGATTGTTGCCTGACGTCAAAAGGTGATTCGGAGTAGATCTAAGGTCATTCGGAGGCAAAATATAGCTAAATACCAAAAGTGTAAATACGTTTATGGAAACAGTATTCTGGAATATTGTTTCCATTGGAATGAATATTACAGTAAATGTTCCTTACGAAATAAATGGTATAGAATATTTGTTCCAACAGGAACAGATATTATGACATTGTTGATAACAAAGTTTCCAGTGGAACTTCTGTTAGGTGGAACAAATATATACATTGACACTATAAGACAGTTGCCACCAGCAGTTGTCTATACAATAGACCTTATCGCTATTTGCAAATCTGCGCTGCTTGACCTGAGAATCTACGCCGCTTGAACTATAAAAATTGACGTCATACAACAATCACTTTTCCATTGTGGCGTCAGTTATTTTCTATTGCGACGTCAAAATTTAACGGGAACCTTTGTGATGTCCAGTAATGGTGGACAAATAGCGATAAGGTGTATTATGATGTCTTTATTGTTACTTTAATGTTTTGCTGTGATGCCTTCCTAATGTAAGAAAATGGAGTTATGTTCTATCGGCCTAGCCACAATCAGATGTACAATTTGTGTTTCACATGAAGTCAAAAATAAAGATCACATCAGTCAAAAACCCTTTTGATATTTTGGTACAGAAATGGTTTAAATTATGAAAAATGGCCGTCATAAGGCTAACACTTGAAGCATTTATATAATTACATGCAGTTTTGGGAAGAAATATTTTATATTTTTATTAAATAAGTGGTGTTTTAAAACTGTCTAATCTTCTTTAATGGTTGCCTTTAAGACAAGGTCACCAGTTTCAAATTTTTGTCCAATGACAAAGACAACAAAGTATGTTTAGAATTATTGAATATCAAACATTTTAATAAAAAAAAAATGACAAGAACATGTTTAACTCACAATTATTTCAAACAACAGTAGCTTTCTTTGATCATTACTCTGATCTGATCAAACTATTTCTAAAATAATCTATTAATAACAAAACTTTTAAAAAAACCCTTTCTTTTGGTGTATAGAACATTAAAATAACTTGATGCATATTCTTACAATAAACAATCAAAGTTAGCAATACAATTTATTTGTTTTGTCTACGGACAAGACATTGCTATTGATATTTAATTAAATGCATTATTAAAACTTAATTTTGACATAGTGGAATATGTTCTCTTGACAAAATAACATACATTTTATCATGTTTATCTATCAATTGATGCTGAACCTCGAGGAAATTGGAAACAAATACATTGTGATAATGTCTACGGACAAGACATTTTATTGATATTTAATTAAATGCATTAAAAAGATAATTGTTAAACTTAAGATTAAGTTACCCATTTAATTATAAGCTGTGTTTTTTAATTTTTGGAATTTATAAAAATTTACCAATGATTCTTTACATATCTCAAAATTTTATTGATTAAGCAAAAATGAAGACAAAGTCAAACTTTTATTAAAACTCAATTTTGACATAGTTGAATGTGTTCTCTTGAAAAAATAACATACATTTTATCTATCAAATGAGGCTGAACTCGAGGAAATTGGAAACAAATAGATTGTGGTAATGTCTACGGACAAGACAATTTCAGTTGAATAAACAATCTGTTAGAAATAATTGCGTGATTACATTTATGTTGAAAATACTGAGTTTTAATGTGTTCAAAGAACTTTCATCACCTATAAATTAGATTTAAGTTCCAAAGTAGACAAATAATTGAATTTAATACTTGTTATGTACAAGTGTCTTGTCTGTAGACAATGGTAGACACTTCGTCATTTGCTGGTAATCCTAAAATGCAAAAGATAAAGTCAGAGAGAGAGAAATACTATTTCTTCATTTGATTAAGTTTATCTTTTAAGTTATGAAGCAACTGGAATAAAAATATTGAAGTAAAATAAGGTATGCTTTTTATGACTGACAATTTGCCACTTTTTAGAATCCACTCCTGTAAAGTAATTTTACAAAAAATGAGAACAGTTAAATAACCATTAATTAATCAAAAAAAATATATTTCTAAGTTTAAACAACACATATGAACAATTTAGATCCATAAAGCCAATCAATATTGATATAAAGTCATTTGTACGTACAAGATGTGTCTATGGACAAGACATTCTGACATTTTTTTCAAATTCTTCCTCTTAAAAGATGGTAGAAATTAATGTTTGTAGTGTTTTCATATCTACAAAAGAGCAGGAACTTAGCAATGCAACATTTATGTTATTACACTTCCAGTTTATTAGGAAATGCATGTCTACGGACAAGACATTTTTTCACTTTATTTGTATATCCATTTTAGATGGCATATATCGCCAGCTAGGGTACTGCAATATAGATATATTAGGTAGTTTTTGATAATTCATATACAAGAAGAGAAAACAAAACACATAAAAGCATAAATTTCATTTATTTTTCTCTTTTATTACTACACTATACAAGGTAAAAACAAAAATACAAAATTGCATAACGAACGCATAGTATTCCACTTTTTATCATAACTTTGTAACCACTGAAGATTTTTTGTTGCAACAACCAGCAAAAGAAAGATGAATAAATTGTCTATAACAGTGAATCAATAATGTAGTTCAAATTAGGTTCACTTATTAACTATCAATTGATAAAAACAGTGTATTTTTAAATGAAACAACATAACGTGAAATTTTGCCCATTTTTATCGTGTATTTTAGTGTTTTTTTTCAAAATGGTCACACATATACATGATATTTGATATGCATTGTGAAGCCCTTTATTCTTTCCTTTAGTTGAAAGATGTAATACTTAAATTAAGTTCATCTTCTTGTCTATAGAAGCCTATAACATAGACCTAATAGGTACATTTCATATTACATCTGATTGTGGCTAGGCCGTATGACAAATGTTTAATTACCTTTTCACTAATTACTTTATCATATGTTCAGTTTTATCTTTGGCATTTAATTTATAATAAGATCGTCTATAATTCATGTAATTGAAATCTTTTAGTTATTCAGGAGTAAATTGTTATAATTGATTAATTTGCACTTCTAAGTTTCATATCATACCCTATTTTATAAACTTTCACATATAGATATATTGCAATTACCGGGTTTTGTTCAAATTTGTCTAAAGACAGGTTTCCTGTCTGATATGGTGAAGCTTTCCACTCTGCTGGTAAGTTAACCTGGTCTGTTCAAAACGCTCAAATAATAGATTGATCCATTTGTCATGTTTGTATAAATTTAGAGTAAATTTATTTAATTTGTTCCTTGATACCTCTCTATTTTTGATAATAGTTTACATTGCTAAATTATACTCCCCATTTACTTTTGATTCAATTTTGTCTACATATTTGATACTACTTTACACTTGTTGAATAGAGTACACCTTTAACATGTTTAAAAATACAAAGTAAATACAGTGTTCCAGCTAGGATTTGAAAATAGAGGGGCGCGTTTTTAAAAAAGGGCACTTTAGCGCGTTCTCCTGAAAAAAATCAAATACTTAATATTACCACATAATGACATATTTTTAGCAAGCATGTAGCTAAGTTAAATACTCTATACTATTACATACATTGAAAATTGTGTAGGTTTGGTTGTGAATTTAAATAAGAGTGCCAATGAGACAATTGTCTTTATTTCGATCTTGAGAAATATATTGATTCAACAAATAAGTTTGTTAATTCAACTTTGAAAGTTTATTATCAATTCAACATGCATATCCGTAAATTTCATGTTGAGCGTATCTAATAATATCAATAAGTTTGTCAAAACGGATTTCAATAAGAAAATTGATACAAAAATCGGACTTTCGAGAGCTCCGTAATCGGCACAATAATAAATTAATTCGACTTTGAAAGTTTATTATCAATTCAACATGCATATCCGTATATTTCATGTTGAGCGTATCTAATAATATCAATATTAAAGTAAGTCAAAACGGATTTCAATTTAAGAAAAATGATATAAAAATCGGACTTTCGAGTGCTCCGTAATCGGCGGAATTTACAATAGAAGAACAATTGCGATATCTGATAGAAACCTTTCTTCTTCTCGATTTTTCATAAAGGTAAAGAATTAAATTATTTTTTTACCTTTGATGGTCATTATTCTTGAAAAAAAGATGTAATAGACTGGCATGTCTTTGATATTTTCTTCTTGTCATTTTCGAGTTGGTCAATTTTTCTTTTTTTCGTCGGCATTTTGCGTGTTGACGATTTACAATATATACTATTGGAATGATTCTTTTTTAATGAACGTTATTTTATAAATAACAATTACAATAGAAATGAACACCGTTCACTTTTATTTTATAAATTCTATTTTGCATCGTCAGGTGTTAAAAAATCAATTCATTTAACTTGGATGTTTGGTGCTTCAGGGCAAAGGGATTAGACAGGGTGGTAAATTTCACCTGATTAAGTAATTGACTCTAATCAAATAGGTGATTATATACAGGTAACAAGTGTTAACAATTTTAATCTGTTGTCTTAATGAAGTGTGTGTATAAAGAACTCAACAAAATGGCGACGATATGAGGAAAAAAGATCGTTGTCTAAACTTTTTTCAAAAGGGCACAGAGGGGCACAGGGGCGCTTAAAAAAGGCAGAGGGGCGCAAAATTTCGGGGGCGGGGCGCGGCGCCCCTCCATTTCATGCTAGCTGGAACACTGTAAATATATAGAATACGAGTTATCAACAGCATACCGGTTTGAGTTGAGCTATCACTGGGTATTCGTCAAGCTTAAAGTGCATCATACATTGAGGCCGTATCATAAGAACCTTGCAAACCTTATCCAACCAAACCCTCCTATTACACTACATAAGACGAAGGCATCACAGCAAAACATGAAAATAGCCTTTCTGATTCAAGATGTCATAATTATTTGGACTTGTGCTACCTGATGATGATCTCCAGAAGGCTAATCAAGTTGACAAGAAGATTTGCATGTTTGTTTTTACTTTTCAACTGCAATGTCACAAGTCTCCAAAGATGTGATCCTTTCACTTCAATCCAATTTCTATGGTATCTTAAATTATTTTCATAAATAGCTATGGAATAGATGCATAAAATTTAAATTTACACTTTTGGGTATTTTGCTGATTTGTCTCCTAATGACCCTAGTCCAAATAATTATGACGTCTTGAAAGGCTATTTTATTTTTTTTGCTTTGACGCCTTCCTGGGAAACAGAAATGGTTTTATCGACCCCCATATTATTGTCACCATGTTGTTGAAGGGTTAGGAGTGTTGTTAGTGGTATGACTCAATAAAATTGAGAATGGGAATGTGTCAAAGAGAACAACCCGACCAGACGACAGGTGTCAAGTTGACCATCCTACTATTAATTCTTCCTTCAGAAGCATATATATGATTGTACATTATTGATGATTATATTATTTTCATTTTCTATGACCTAAATAAGTTTATTATTAATATAATTTTTTTCTTTCACAGAAAAAACATAGTACTGAATTGTTGGTCAATCTCTCATCATGGAAGACAACAGATTAGAAAATTGTGATGAGTTTGATGAAGCCTTCCCGATGAAGACTGGTTTTTGTCAACTGATAACTAAAGAGCAGTTTGAAGATCAAGCACAGACAGAAACAGAAAAGGCTCTACAGGTTTTTTGTCAACAACAGTTTGATGAATTATATAATGTCACTACAACTTAATTATTATTGGGATTTAATTATGTTGCTCAATGTTAAATGCTCCATTACTAGGCATTTATAGCATGATTGATAAATGAAAAAATATCAGTTTTGATGATTTTTTTCCAAATATTTTCTTGACTCTTAGTATATGGATATAAGTTGTCTTTATTGACAATGAGTCATCACTTACCATCACAGTGAAAAGTGGACAATAGTTCTTGCTATGGCAGTTGACAGAAGGTCAACTTTTAAAAATGTCCTAAATTGCCATTTTCTTTCACCCTCACAAATTTTATTGTCTTAATTTTGTCAAATTTGTCTGATTGTAAGACTGAGTTTTGATTTTATTTGACCCTTTTCTGACATTATTTTAAGACAATTTTAATCTTAGTTTTATCTGAATTAACAAGAGTAAGATAGCATTAACATGATTATGGCATAATAAGCATGAATAAGATTGAAGTTTCAGAATATTTGTTTTTTTTGCCAGCAATTTAAGGCAGGCATAGTCCTACATTTATTATTAAGATACATAAACTGAAAACGTGAAGGAGTTTTGTAATTGCTCAAGAATAGATTTTAAGATTTATTAGATCATTAGAATTAAACCTGTTCTTCTATTGTAATGCACACTAATTTTCTTTGTAGCAATTGATGGAACATTTAGACACAAATCCTGAACTGATCAAAGAATTGTTGAAGAAAAGAAAGAGAGAAGATGAAGAAGAGGGTGGATTCATGTCTTATATGAAAGTAAGAATAATACTAATTATATTTGTACAGCAAGTGCTTTTCCAGAATTGATTGTATGGGGTCAGTTCTAAATCTGCAAGGAATGAGTCATAGCTATAATAATTTGTGTATGAACCAGATACCAAGCAGAATGAAAGCACTAGTACTCAGACCTTGAAATTATTACAGGGGCTGGAAACACCAAAACCGGAATTTTGATTGGTTGATTTCTGAGTTTTGAGTACTAAAACATTTACCACTGTAACCCCAGGTTATTTGAATGGATAGAATATTTCTCCACTTGAGACAGTTAAATTTTCAAATTAAAAAAGAACATTTAAAATTTCACCATTGAGAATTGGCAATTGTTGTATTGCGCAAGATTTGGTGGTGTTATAAGTTTTCTAATGATTTTTATTCGTTATGTAAGCAAACTTAATTATTTTTTTTCAATGATCTACAAAAAGATGTGTTTTATTGATGTGACATCTTCTGGCATGCTTACGTTTTTCATGATGTCACATTGACACAATAGCACATTCAGAGAAAAGGAAGAAAATTTGACTTCATAATTGGATTTTGACCAATGGAGAACCACATGTTGATTAAAAAAAACCAATCAACTGGTCAAAGAAAGTATGAATTGGCTAAGAATAAGAGAAATAGAAATTTACAAACACCACGATTAATCTTAACATTATAGTTTGACAATTTTACACAGAAGCAAAAAGAATCATTGAGATTCTTACATCAGCAAGAGTAAACTGATTTGCTGTTTGTGCTTTTATTTTTAGCTAAAGATGTTAAGCATGATGGGTAGAGATATAGATGCTAGATATACAGTATCAGAGAATGAATGTGAAGAGAAAATTAGTCAACTGAAGGATGGAATGTCCAAAGCATTCATGTATTCATTAGGTATATATTTATTTTGGTAATATTTATTTACATGCAATTATCACATAATGGTGATCATGATAAAAGTTTTTAACCAGGTTGACTGACAGAAAATCATTTGATTAAGTTTGAATAGTACAACGGACAGGCAATTGCATAGCTCCAGCTGTTTCAGTGCCATAACTAAAGAACCATTCAACCATTGATTTTCAAATTTTAGTTATTGTAACTGATAACAAAATGGAGGTCAAATACAATTTTGACAATTTCAATTTTGCTGTCTTTGTTTGAATACAAAATGGCACTTTATGTTTCTGTGAGATAGCTTGAGTATACATGTACTTGATCAAATCCTATTAAAATTTTGATATACTGTAAATTCAGAAATTATTGTGAGGTTTTTATTATTGCGAATAATGTGACTGGGTGGGTATCACAATAATAAGAACTTGCATTCTGATATCTGATAGATATATATGTATGCAATTATTCCAGATATCGCAATAATTAATCTCGCATTTTTGTCTATTATTCAAAAATTGCAATAATAAATGCAAGCAATAATTTCTGAATTTACAGTATTGGTTCTCATGACAAAATGGAGGTCATTATTGGTTTTAATTATTGTAACTGAAAACAAAATGGAGGTCAAATACAATTTTGACAATTTCAATTTTGCTGTCTTTGTTTGAATACAAAATGGCACTTTATGTTTCTGTGAGATAGCTTGAGTATACATGTACTTGATCAAATCCTATTAAAATTTTGATATACTGTAAAGTTCATCATTGGTTTTGACTATTTTCACTTTTGAGATATGGTTTTTGATTGCTTTATTTAACAATGAGACTAATAAATGTACATGATGTAAGAAAAAATCTAGTTTTCTGTAGGAAAATACAGACACCGTTTAGCTACAGTTGATTATTTTAAACCACTTGACCGAAACAATAGTTTATGGAATAGCCCTAATGTGAACACATAAAAATGACACCTTTATTAGTAATTATTAATAAGTTATGATATTGACTTTGAAAAATGAAATTTATAAAACATTTAAAAGCTTTATAAGCAAAAAAAACACCCTTTAATAACAAAACAGCATTTTTTTTTAAGGAAACCCTAAACATTTATGATTTTGTTTGCCTAAATATATTTAAGAGGCCCCTCATGGGGGTGTCCAAGTAATCACATAATCACAATTTTTTTGCCAATATAATCACATAATCATTAATTTTTTTTTTAAACAAGATAATCAAAAATACAGTCCTAGATTATCAAATAATCAAATAATCATGAAATACTTGGTCTGGTAATCAAATAATCACTATAAAAACGGCCAAGTAATCACATAATCAAAAACCCCATGAGAAGGCTAATTTAACATTTAAGCTTTGTAACCAAAATGTGATCGACAAATACAAAAGCTTGCAAATAGATTTTACTTTATAAGATTTGAAAGTATTGCCTTTTAATAATAATACTTGTGAAAAGGTCAAACCACCACTTACAGTTTAATGATTTATCTGTCAGAGTGATTTTTGAGGTTACCCATACCAAAACACTAATTCCTCATCTCTGCATATACATTATTTGAAGACAGCAAGCAAAGCACATCTTCCTTGAACATGTTTAAAGACTCGCTCATTTATATTTTTCTTGAGCCAATTGCAATGAACAGAGGATTTATATTTTATTTCATCAAAGGAGTAGGGGCATTAAGGCCTGGTTTTGGCCCAAGAAAATAAAATGTTTGACAACTATTTCAAATTGGCACATAATGTTTGGAAATGCATAGAGTGAAGAAATATAAATGAAAAACATAAGATTGTTATATGATGACGTCACAGTTATGTCATAATATGTACCGTTTTCATGAAAAAGATGAAAAATGCAGAATTTGTGCAATTTTGCATCGTTATTTCCATTACGAAAACATCGTGCGCAGCCAAGAAACAACAAAATAATTTAAGAGAAGCTTTTTTATAACTATTGAAATAATCTCACCAAATATAAAGTTGTTTCTTGGGTGCGCACATACTTTGCCAATCTTAAATATACTTAGAATTTGATGAAAAATAAGGAAATTCAAGAAATTTTATAAAATATACAAATTTCGTCATGGTTTGTTGCCATTGTAGCTCATTTAATGTGAAATTTGTTTTTATTTTTTGAAAACCTTGTACCTTAGTCTAGTTAGGACAAATTTAAGGATATGTATGATAACTTTTAAATTTGCAGTAATATTTGGGCCAAATTAGGGGCTTATTGCCCCTGCTCCTTTCTTACAGAGTCTAAAGGAAGAAGATATTCAAAGAGGTTGGCTGCCAAAAAACACCAAAAATCTTCATCAAGCGATGAAAATATTGCTCCATCAATTCCTGTTGCTCCACCTCTACCTCCTCCACCAGGGTCAAAGGTTGAAAAGGTCACCAGAAAGACAAGTCAGTCAGAACATGAAAAGTTCACTCCGACAAAACTGAGAACTCCATTGAAAGATAGAAATCAGGTATGTAGTGGTGGATAAGAGCAATGCAAAGCTAGCAAGTCAAAATTTAAAAAAAATAGTAAAATTGTAAAATCAAGCAGGGGCAGAGAAGTTAAACAATACATTTAGACTCTTGTTTAGACTTATACAAATAAACACATTGTCAAGAATAAAACACACAAAACTTATTAAAAAGTCCTAAAATGGGTTGAAATGCAATATACTGGTAATGCCTCTTCATTTTTCTCAGAATAAACTCTTTTAAACATGTTACATTTGTAGTGCTCAGTCAATCCACAACTGTGAATCCAAGTTACAAAATGTTTTAACCTTAGATGAGGGATTTGTTAATGTTTGAAAAAACATTCATTGTTTTATGCATGTTGTATTTATTTCCTAAACATGCTAAAGAATCTATTCATTTTGATCGACACAACTGAAATATATTTTGTATCTTTTTTTCATGCATTGACTTTTTATCAAATAGACTGTGACATTATGACAGTAGAATATGGAATTGTTAATCAAGAAAAACATTATTACAAACTTTAAATCTTAAGATATATCTTGCACACTTGCAAATTGGTATTGTTTTTAGATATACACATGTATATGTATTTCAATAATTATATTGTAGATAGACACACCTCAAAGCTTAAGGGTGAGGAAAGAAGACAACAAAAGAGGGTAAAATTGAAAATAAGATATATTAGTGAAGAAGAAAAAGTGTTTCTGATTTTGGTTTCCACATGCATATAAGTTTAATATTTAAAACTTTCTTGTCAATTGCAATGTAATATTTTCATTTTCCATTCAATATTATTTTAGGCAGGGTTGCCTCTTTCTTTCAACCACAATAGCAATGCTGGAGAACATAAAAGAATTTGTCATCACTGTGACAATTGAATCTGTATCTTTGACTGATTTATAGCATTAAAAAAGCTAACTAAATGATGGAAAAAACCCATATGGGATCTTTTTAATATGCATTCAATATTTAGCACTGGTTGATCATACATCAGTCAATCATGTCAACCAGATCTCTGTATACAGACATCTAAAAGTATTTTATAATTGCTCATTTCTGTGGAGATTAAATGGCCCTGCCCACTCATCATGGTTCATTGACTTTTAAACGGCATAGTTTACATGTTTAATAAATTTGTGTTGAGGTTAGTTAAAAGGGAACCACTTATGATAAGTCAATGGTATTTTGTATGCAGTTTTATAGTAATTGGCATTTCTCAGTTCCATGAAGGTTAGTACATGTATTAGGACCTGTGCCTTCAGTCATGGTGCATTGACTTTGAATGTTTTATTAAAGTATTGTCATTTTAATTTCAACATTTGCATTATGCTATCAAAATAACCAAAAGGCAAGACATATCTCTGTGTCAACAGTTTATTTATCCTTGATTGCATCATATAAGTTAATGCTCAGCCTTTAGAAAAACGGAACACGAACATTTTTAAGAATTGGAAGCCGTATTTTTCACTACAGGTCCATAGCATCCATGGGTACATGGCAGTCAATTGGATCACTAAGTAGTCTTCATGAGGAACTCCTGTCCATTAATCCAAACAAATTGTTGAGACCTAGTATACATCCAAGGTAAGATTAATGTGTTTGTTTGATGTTGTTTTTTGTTGTTGTTATTCTTAAGATGTGTGTGCCTAAAATTCAAGTAAACAGCATTTAATCAAATTTATGAATAATACATAAAAAGGATAATACTATTAAAAGTGATTAGCGATCATTAGATAATATCTCCTGGAGGCATTAATGTGGTAATAAAGAGGGCCCTCAGGTTGATTATACTATACTGGAGTGGCAGTTTTATTACTTGAAAAGCATTTGAAAACAAACAAAAATTAATGCAAAATGGCAGTTAACATGGTTAAGAAACCAGATCATAATGAAATGACTGAAATTATTTCTGTAAAATAAAAGTTTTGGACCTAAATCCAGATCTATCATTTCCTTAAAAGGGGTATGCCCTTGGAAATATATACAAATGGAAAATAATGGCAACAGTTTACTTTTCTACAATTCTGACAAATTTGATTTAACAAATTATGACCATTGATAGTAAAAGATATTGTCGCTTTAATATATCTGTAAGCTAAAAAAAAAGTCTTGCCTATTAAATGGAAAACAATATAACTACAAGTCTCTTAAAATAAATAAGCATTTCTACGTCATGTGGTCTCTGGTGGAGAATTATCTCATTGGCAATCTAACCACATCTTAATTTTATACTAGTGTAATTAGTTCAAGAAACAGATTTAATTAATTGTATGGGCTATTTTTAGGTCACCAGGTGGCACTCCTAAAAAGAAGCCAAGATCAAGAGGAAGTCCCTCTAGTACATGTAATGGTTACAGTACAGCAACCCCTCTATACAAAGCATTAATCAATGGTATGCATCAGAAATTTAGAAATGTCCGGTCACCAAGTCCAGCAGTGTATGATAGTGACATGTCTGAAGGTTTTACTCCATGATGTGTTGTAAATGTTGAAGTATTTGGTGGAATTGAATCTCAGGGCTATTCCATTAAAATGTATGTGGGAGGGTAGGAAGGGAAGTTTAACTATTGAATGTGGGTCATGGGTCTTTTTTTTTTAAAACTAAAGTTACTAGATTTTACAAACAATTGTAATTAAGAGCTGTTCCATAAAAACATACATGGGACCCAGAGAAGGCACTTCCAAATCTCAACTATGGGTGGGTGTCATCTTTGTTTATGCATAGTGGAAATATAAATGAAATTCTAATTTGCCTCTATAGGTGGTTACCCTATTTTTGAAGTGCCTTCCCTGGCTACCATGTATGTTTTAATGGAACAGCCCTAACCTAATTTATATAGTTTTTAATTACTTTAAGAAAAGGTACATTTTAGGGTATTGTGACATGTCAAGTCACAGAAATTAGAAGAACATATCATAATTGGTCACATTGTTATACCTATCTGCATTAATGTTAGATGTGGCTTGAAAATGCTATCTAACGTCAATTAAAGCAATGTCCTAAGGGATATTCTATATCAAACATAGAAACATTTTCACTTCAATTTGTAAAATGAAAATAAAACACAATAGAATGTCTGAATGGCATATTTTTACCAGCTAATAGATTTTTCTAAGCACAAGATATGCTTCCTATGTAAATATCTTGTTTGAACAGGGTACTGCTCATGTTATTTTTCTTTTCTTGTAAGTCAAACTGTCATGAAAGTTGATTTAAGAGTTATGTCCCTTATTTTAGTTCTACCTCTTTAAGCCCATTTTAGTTGTACATTTTCTGAGGTAACAAACAATGACAAATATTTTTATGTAAATGTTTGATAATTTAGAATGTTGATTCTATGCTCTGAATATCATTGCAGATAGGGCAAATTCTCTATGTTGTGTATATATATTATCTTTTGACTAATTTAAGCTGTAAAATTTTTTAAGTATTTGTCACTGTAAGTAATACACCAGGAATTTTAGGTTGTTAATCAGAAGACTCTTTTAAGTAATATGTTCTTAGTAATATTTAGTTCTTATTACAATATTCAAGAGTTTAGACCTCAATACCATAACACAAAACTTCATTGAAAATGACAGTGCATTTAAAGTGTAAAGCAATTGTGACATAGAAATTTAAGTACTGGTACTGGTTTAGAGATTTTTACAAACATGAAATGGAGACATGGATATCAATTTTTGTTATTGTCATATAAATAGTAATTTTTAGTTTTATTTTATGCTAGAAGAATTGTATATTTGTAATAAGTCATGTAAGTAATATTTTTATTTGTATATTATAATTCATATAAATTCTCTTTCATTGTATAGATAATTCATCTGAATGATTTTTATATAAAGTTATAAATGTATTCATTTCATCCATATATAAATGCATTTATTTCATCAGGGAATGTGTGTACTGGCATTCTGTTTTTATCTTTTGTGTTCTTAAATAATTGAATACAGACTCGCATTACTTACAATACATAGCTTTATAATATTTTGTGTAGACTGTAGGTTAAAGTACAAATTCTTATCAGGAAACATTAAAAGATTGAAAAATTACTCACTTGACTAGTTTGTGCCCATTCAAAATAAAACAAAGAAAAAAGAAAGTTTTTCTGCAAGTTGAATTGTCTTTGATCTGCATAAAATCCCATGGGATACTGCATAACAAACTACACCATTCTATTTCCATAGGATTAGAATATTTTAAGAGCTGTTGAGAAAGAAAAGTCAAACTTTGTTAATTTTAGCCAGGGTAACATTAGGGTTAACTCACATTTTTTTTTACACATGGGCAACATATTTTCAACAGCTATCAAATAGTTTTATACCCCAGTCTTAGACAGTAACTCATATTTGCTTTAACCAATTCTCATGAAATTTTAACACAACAACAGGATTGACAGAAGAAAGCTCCCTTATGAATAAACATTTTTTGGTTGTGTCTGTCAAGAGTTACAGGACTTTAATAGTCAGATATAAGGCAATTTTTCACATATCATGTACCAGTACATGTATTATTGAATTGTCTTTCTCAAAACTTTACTCTTTTGATGAAATTGATAAAATGATGCTCCCTTACGATTTGGAAAAATAATCTGGTTTGTTCTAGAGTTACTGGATTGTCAGATTTAACTAAATTTTTCACGTTTTATACCATAACTTGTTTGCTTAGATTTATTTACTGCAAACTTTATAGAATTGTTGGAATTGGTGGAAGTAAGCTACAGTTAACTCTTGTCTCGAATTCAGTTGACTTGAAATTTTCATGTGGACTCTAACTTTGTTCCATATGAATATATATATTTCGAATCCTGATGAGTTGAAATTTTGGTTGACTCGAACTAAATTAATGGTCCCAAGGTTAACAAAAGCATTTAAATAGCATGTTCTATCTATTTCCAATACACATGTCAAAACATGACCTTGGGGTTTTAAAAGGATTAACGAGTTAATCGAGTTAAGAGTTAATCGGACAATAACCTTTAATTAAATTTCCCAATATAGACTACTTTATTGATTTATGACATTCTAAGATTTTCTTAGATCACCATAATAAAAAATAAGTGATAAATTGTTAAAGATTATGAAAAATTACTTAAAATGTTTTATAATCAATTAACCGTAATCATACATTAATGAGCTTGGTTGTGCATAAAGTGAGGATAAAGTTATCAAAACTACTCAATCAGCATTTTTATTTTCTCATGCCAAAAAAAGATTTAAATAAAAGAAAATGAAAGAATTTTAAATTTTCTCAAATCTCTTGTATATCAGAATGAATTTGTCAATTGGTTTTCGCTCCACTAAAAACCATAGGAAAACTTGTTACTGTACAAAGAAATAACTAACTTTACTTCTATTATAATAATAAAACACCTTTACAAACAGATACATCAATCTTGTATCCATCCCCTACACATTTTCATTTTTGTTTTTTTTAGTCTAACCAAGCTAAGCAAGAGTTGAAATGCTTGGTTTGTCAAACTTTCGGTATTCGTTTGAGTCAAACTATGGGTGTCTTGAAATATTTCTCTGGTCCAGCTGACTTCAAGATAAGGAGAGTTGACTGTACTTTAAATCTGAACAATTTTCCAATTTGTCATTCTAGAGTTATGGGACTTTGACCATCATATAAATAAAAGGCATTTTTCACATGTCATGTACTAGCTCTAGTCTGCTTGGATCAAATTACTACAAATTATACTGTTGTTGGAATTGGTAAAAATTCTTCTTGTGCACACATTGTATTACTAATTTTAGATGATGATAATAGAAGCCATAATCGAGAATGCACAATAATATTGTGGTGGATTAGTAGAAGTCTCTAGTCTAAACCTAAGTCATTGCCCAATTCATAAACCAAATGGTAATTTTAACAATGTTAATTACCAAATATAAAAAATAAGTGAAAATATAAAACTCAGGACAGACAATACCATCACTGATAGAGACACTGATGTTTATTTGTTTATCAAACACATTACAGAAAACTAAAGTAGAAACAATACGAACCTAAAAACTATTAGCGAATTCATTGCGGTAGTAAACATTTTAAGTATTTTAACCGTCATTAAGGGAGCTACCATTTGATTTTTATGGGGGGGGGGGCTAGGATGAAATTTGGAAAAAAAGGCAGGACAGGAGTTTTGAGTAAAAAAAAAGGCAGGATGACAATTTATGTAAAAAAAAGTCAGGATCAACTAATAAAAAAAAAGGCAGGACCGGTTAGAGTGAAAATTAAAAGGCAGGCCCGAGATTACAACTAAAAAAATATTCAGGACAAAATTTTTCATCCTAGCCCCCACATAAAAATCAAATGGTAATTCCCTAAAGTTAGAAGTGTGCATCAGATGCAACAGTACATTGAAAGCACAGAAAAAGAATGCCTAAACAATTAACCTTCCAGGGCTTTATGACTTGTTAAAAATAAGTCTTTAATTTTATGGCATCATTTCATTCCACTTCAATCAAATATAAAATGGGACACACATAAATGATATAACATCTAAATGGCTAAGACAAGCTGGATATGCCTGTAGGGATGGCATCTGCATGACGTTTGCATGGGTTGTATGTAGAAGTGTTCATCTTTACCATATACATATTAAATGTTGTTTGCTTTACTTCTCTTAGTATCATCCAAAGTTGCTTGGACATGTTGGAAAACCCGATACAGTTTAGCATGTTTATAGGGTCTTCTAAGTTTTAAAATGGTCTTGATTAGTATATTATGAAATGAATTACCTAAACAAATCTATATGACAGTATGTTTGATTGATAAAATAACCATTGATTGAGTTCCCGACGATTTCTTATTTAATATAATTAACCAATATTCTTTTAGACTCTCATAAAAAAAAGTTTTACAGATTTACCAAGCTTTGCAAAATTTAATATAAAAGAAAGAAAACAAACAAATAAAAACTCCAAAGTCGGTTAAGAACCCTTATCGCATCATTAAAACCAAAATGTACCAACATTAATTTACTGTTCAAGTACTTAACAACATTAAACAAACTTCTTTTAATTAAGTAACCTCAATTACTTTACATTAAACAACCTTCTCCTTTACATTAAACAACATTTTCCTTTACATCAAACAACCTTCTCCTGTACATCAAACAACCTTCTCCTGTACATTAAACAACATTTTTCTTTACATTAAACAACCTTCATTATATTAAACAACCTTCATTATATTTAAACAACCTTATTATTAAACAACCTTCTCCTTTATATAAAACAACCTTCTTTACATCAAACAACCTTCTCCTTTCATCAAACAACCTTCTCATTTACATCAAACAACCATACCCTTTACATTAAACAACCTTCTACTTTACATTGAACAACCTTCTCCTTTACATTAAACAACCTTCTCATTTACATGCATTTAAACAACTGTCTTCTTTACATTAAACAACTGTTTCCTTTACATTTAAAAAAAAAAATTAAACAACTGTCTTCTGTACATTACACTACTTTCTTTACATTAAACAAGCGTCTCATCTAAATTAAACAACCTTCCTTAGATCAAACAACTATCTCCTTTACATTAAACAGCATTCTTTACATTAAACAACCGTCTCCTTTACATTAAACAACCATCTCCTTTACATTAAACAACTGTCTCCTTTACATTAAACAACCTTCTCATTTACATTAAACAACCTTCTCCTTTACTTCAAACAAACTTCTCCTTTACATTAAACAAGTATCTCATTTACATTAAACAACCTTATCCTTTACATCAATCAACCGTCTCCTTTACATTATAAAAAAAACCCTTTCTTTATATTAAACAACCGTCTACTTTACATCAAACAACCATCTCCTTTACATTAAAAAAACCGTCTCATTTACATAAACATCTGTCTCCTTTACATTAGAAAAACAACTTTCTTTAAATTAAACATATTTCTTCTATATAAATTAAACATCAAAATCCTTAACATTAAACACCTCCTTTAGTTTACATTAAAAATCCCCTCTTAAATTAAACAATATTTTCCTTTAAATTAAATAACACATCAGTCCTCTTTACATTACACAATCTACTTTACATTAAACACTATTCTCCCTGAGCATTCTCCTTTATACCCAACAGACTTCTTTCCATAAAACAATATCCTTAACGAGGGTGTAGGAATGCCCTTTACCGTCAGGCGTCAAACGGTCATTTTCGGCTACCGTTAGCGTCAAATCGGTTAAAATTTTACCGTGATTCGTCAAAATATCCTTATCGTGATTCGTCAGAGGTCTCAAATAATTATTGTTACCGTTATTTTTGGAAAAAAAATTATCGTGATTCGTCAAAATAAGTCGATTTTTTTATCGTCTAAAAGAAGGTATTCATTTTATCGTCATGCACCAAAAATTACCGTTGACGTCATTTGGCAAGAATTTTTACCGTTATTCGTCATGATGGTACCCCCATTACGACCCTCCTTAACATACATCAACATTATCCCACGTGCATTATCCCTTACGTTTAGCATGTTAAACAACCTTCTCCTTTACATTAAACAGCCTATCTACTTTCACACAATTCACCCTCATACAGTCCTACACACAGCCCTCAAAATGAATATTTATCAAAGTTGTCCAAAAATCGAACATGTAAAAATGTTGTTTGTTTATAGTTGACTACATGTAGTGTTTGGTTAATTATAGTAAGGTCGGTTCGATTGGGATATTGAGTTCATGCACGAGTGAACTCAGGTGGTTTAAAGTCATTCGAGCCATTGCAGTCAAAGTGTACAGTAGCATTTTATTAGTTTATCTTCAACTTGTACTTTTCGTAATATGGCAAGTTCTGAACGTGAAGAAAATCACCTTTATGATATTATGATACTGACATAACAATGAAGATATGCTTACCAAAATTGCAGACATAACCTTGAACATTTTTAAACAGTATTGAATAGTAAAATTGATAGCCTAAAGATGGAACTTCTGGAAGACGCGACGAATAAATATAAACAGCTTAAATCAAGACTTTCTTATAAGTTTAAAGTCACAGTAAGCATGTTCAGCACGAATTTAATTCTGAAATTGATTATATAGTATCCAGGATCAAACGTGCAGCCGAGCGTGATGAATATTCTAAAGTAGTGGATATTAGCTATGACCTTATGGAGAAAATTCTTAAGCGGAACAAGTGTATTAAGATCGCGTACAAGTCACCAGCAGAATGGGATACAAAGAATACCTTTCAGACGAGCTTGCTTAGGATTCCGAGGATGAGAAGAAAATTAGGTCTGCTGTAACACGGACCTTGACGGACCAAGTAGCACAAGGAACAAGAGCGTTTTAAAGATCAAGGTGATAAGTATTGTTTACATCATGTATTGTTTTTCATCATATTGAATTTAAAATTTATTATAAAAATGAACATTTAGATTGTAATTCAGTACATGTCATTTGATTATGAAAAAGAATCCCTCTTCATGATCTGTTTAGGAAAATGAGAAGAACATATATAAGTATTGAAAGATAATGATACACATTCATTTGTTTTAGACATGATTGATTATGGTTCTTATATCCAGTTTATCACAGTTCCGCCAGTTATATTTAACAAGAAATATTTAATAATGCTGAATTTGTTTCAGAAGCTAATTCAGAGAAAGGAATTGGACTATAAAAATGTTTGTTTTTGGTTTTGTTTATCCTTGTTCAGAGTTCTGACATGCGCAGGTTATATAATGTATAGTTATCATGAGCTGTAGCTAAACTATAATACAGTTACCAAGAGTTTCATTTTGAATATTGTTGCTTAATTTACCACTGGGAATGATACTAGTAGATTTCTTTAGGGTTTATTACTTTTTGAGTATCTATTTGTCTTAATCACTGGGCTGATTGATTGTTAAATTTACTGCATGTGTTGGTAAAAATTTTGAAACCACGTGCTCCTGACTGGTTGTCTTGATACTAAGTGACTGGTTGTCATTGAAGCCACTGTGCTGATTTTATTGAAATTATTGAAGCATATGTACTGATTGTTATTGAAACCACGTACTTGACTATTGTTATTGAAGTCACTGGACTGGTTGTTATTGAAGCCATTGGACTGGTTGTCATTGAAGGCACTGGACATAGTTATTTAAGCCTCTGGGCTGTTATCATTAAATACACTAGACAGGTTGCTATTGAAGCCACTGGACTGGTTGTTATTGAAGGCACTGGACATGCTGTATTGACGGCACTATACTGATATTATATTATAAGCCTATGGGCATTAAATCCACTGGACAGGTTGTTATTGAAGTCACTGGAAATGTTGTTATTTAAATCACTGGAATGGTTGTTATTGAAGTCACTGGAAAGGTTGTTATTGAAGCCACTGGACTGGTTGTTATTGAAGGCACTGGACTGATAGTTATATTAAGCCTCTGGGCTGTTTATCATTAAATCCACTGGACAGGTTGTTTTTGAAGTCGCTGGATGGTTGTTATTGAAGCCGCTAGACTAGTTGTTAATGAAGCCACTGGGCGTGTCGTAATTAAAGCCACTTGGCTGATAGTTATTTGAACCGCTGGGCATGTTGTTATTGAAGCTAATGGGCACGTTGTTGTTGTAGCCACTGGACTGGTTGTTGTTGACGCAACTGAGCAGGTTGTTGACGCCACTGGGTGTGTTGTTATTGAAGACACTGGGCAAGTTGTAATTTAAGCCACTGGACTGATAGTTAATTAAGCCACTGGGCATGTTGTTATTGGCGCCACTGGGCATGTTGGTATTGACACCACTGGGCAGATTATTACTAATGCCAATTGGCAGGATGCTGTTGAAGCCAATGGGAATTTCGTAATTTAAGCCATGGACTGGTAGTTATTTAAGCCACTGGGCATGTTGTTACAGACGCCACTGGGTGTGTTGTTGTTTTTGACGCCACTGGGCGTGTTTGTTTGTAAAGCCACTGGGCAGGTTTGTATTGACGCCACTGGGCAGGTTGTTATAGACGCCACTGGGCAGGTTGTTATTGATGCCACTGGGCAGGTTGTTATAGACGCCATTGGGCGTGTTATTGAAACCACTGGGCGTGTTATTAAAGCCACTGGGCAGGTTGTTTGTAGGGCACTGGGCATGTTGTTATTGACGCCACTGGGCAGGTTGGTACAGACGCCACTGGGCGTGTTGTTATTGACGCCATTGGGCGTGTTTATTTGTAAAGCCACTGGGCAGGTTGTTATTGACGCCACTGGGCAGATTGTTATAGACGTCACTGGGCAGGTTGTTATAGACGCCACTGTGCGTGTTGTTATTGAAGCCACTGGGGGTGTTGTTTATTGAAGCCACTGGGCAGGTTGTTGTAGACGCCACTGGGTTTCTTGTTATTGAAGCCACTGGGCAGGTTGTTTGTTAAGCCCCTGGGCATGTTGTTATTGACGTCACGAGGGAGGTTGTTATAGACGCAACTGGGCATGTTGTTATTGAAGTCATTGGGCAGGTTGCTTGTAAAGCATTGGGCAGTTTAATGTTGAAGACACTTGGCTGGCTGTTATTGACGCCAATGGACAGGCAGGTTGTTGAAGCCAATTGGTGTGTTATTGAAGACACTGGGCCAGTTGTAATTATAGCAACTGAGCTGATAGTTAATTAAGCCACTGAGCATGTTATTATTGACGCAATTGGGCAGAATTTTTTTATTAATGCCAATGGGCAGGATGTTATTGAAGCCACTGGACATGCGTAATTAATGTTATAGGCTTATAGTTATTTAAGCCACTGGGCATGTTATTGATGCCACTGGGCAGGTTGGTATTGAAGCCACATGGCAGGTTGTTTGTAAACCCACTGGGCAGGTTGTTAGTGAAGACACTGAGCAGGTTGTTATTGACACCAGTGAAAAGTATGTTGTGAAAAACACTTGACTGGTTGTTATTGAAGCCATTGGACTGGTTGTCATTGATGCCAATGGGCATGTTGTAATTGAAGGCACTGGACTGATAGTTATTTAAGCCTCTGGGCTGTTATCATTAAATACACTAGACAGGTTGCTATTGAAGCCACTGGACTGGTTGTTATTGAAGGCACTGGACATGCTGTATTGACGGCACTGTACTGATATTATATTATAAGCCTATGGGCTTTAAATCCACTGGACAGGTTGTAATTGAAGTCACTGGAAATGTTGTTATTTAAATCACTGGAATGGTTGTTATTGAAGTCACTGGAAAGGTTGTTATTGAAGCCACTGGACTGGTTGTTATTGAAGGCACTGGACTGATAGTTATATTAAGCCTCTGGGCTGTTTATCATTGAATCCACTGGACAGGTTGTTTTTGAAGTCGCTGGATGGTTGTTATTGAAGCCGCTAGACTAGTTGTTAATGAAGCCACTGGGCGTGTCGTAATTAAAGCCACTTGGCTGATAGTTATTTAAACCGCTGGGCATGGTGTTATTGAAGCTAATGGGCACGTTGTTGTTGTAGCCACTGGACTGGTTGTTGTTGACGCAACTGAGCAGGTTGTTGACGCCACTGGGTGTGTTGTTATTGAAGACACTGGGCAAGTTGTAATTTAAGCCACTGGACTGATAGTTAATTAAGCCACTGGGCATGTTGTTATTGGCGCCACTGGGCATGTTGGTATTGACACCACTGGGCAGATTATTACTAATGCCAATTGGCAGGATGCTGTTGAAGCCAATGGGCATTTCGTAATTTAAGCCATGGACTGGTAGTTATTTAAGCCACTGGGCATGTTGTTACAGACGCCACTGGGTGTGTTGTTGTTTTTGACGCCACTGGGCGTGTTTGTTTGTAAAGCCACTGGGCAGGTTTGTATTGACGCTACTGGGCAGGTTGTTATAGACGCCACTGGGCAGGTTGTTATTGATGCCACTGGGCAGGTTGTTATAGACGCCATTGGGCGTGTTGTTATTGAAACCACTGGGCGTGTTATCAAAGCCACTGGGCAGGTTGTTTGTAGGGCACTGGGCATGTTGTTATTGACGCCATTGGGCGTGTTTATTTGTAAAGCCACTGGGCAGATTGTGATAGACGTCACTGGGCAGGTTGTTATAGACGCCACTGTGCGTGTTGTTATTGAAGCCACTGGGGGTGTTGTTTATTGAAGCCACTGGGCAGGTTGTTGTAGACGCCACTGGGTGTGTTGTTATTGAAGCCACTGGGCAGGTTGTTTGTTAAGCCCCTGGGCATGTTATTATTGACGTCACGAGGCAGGTTGTTATAGACGCAACTGGGCATGTTGTTATTGAAGTCATTGGGCAGGTTGCTTGTAAAGCATTGGGCAGTTTAATGTTGAAGACACTTGGCTGGTTGTTATTGACGCCAATGGATAGGCAGGTTGTTGAAGCCAATTGGTGTGTTATTGAAGACACTGGGCCAGTTGTAATTAAAGCAACTGAGCTGATAGTTAATTAAGCCAATGAGCATGTTATTATTGACGCAATTGGGCAGAGTTTTTTATTAATGCCAATGGGCAGGATGTTATTGAAGCCACTTGACATGCGTAATTAATGTTATAGGCTTATAGTTATTTAAGCCACTGGGCATGTTATTGATGCCACTGGGCAGGTTGGTATTGAAGCCACATGGCAGGTTGTTTGTAAACCCACTGGGCAGGTTGTTAGTGAAGACACTGAGCAGGTTGTTATTGACACCAGTGAAAAGTATGTTGTGAAAAACACTTGACTGGTTGTTATTGAAGCCACTTGGCATGTCGTAATTAATTAAGCCACTGGGCTGATAGTTAGTTATTGACGCCACTGGGCATGTTGTTATTGGCGCAACTGGGCATGTTGTTTTTTGAAGATACTGGGCTTGTAGTTATTGAAGACTCTGGGCTGGTTGTTGTTGAAGACACTGAGCTTGGTGTTGAGGACACTGGGCTAGTAGATGTTGAAGACACTTGCAGTGACTTGGCTGTTTGTTAATAAAGCCACTGAGCAGGTTGTTATTGCAGACACTTAGCTGGTAGTTATTGAAGACACTGGGCAGGTTGTTGTTAAAGACACTGGGCATGTTATTGTTGGAAACTATGGGCAAGTTGTTGTTGAAGACACTCGGTAGGTTGCTGTTGAAGCCTCTAGGCATGTTGTTATTGAAGACACTGTGCTGGTTGTTGTTGAAGACATTGGGCAGGTTTTTATTGAAGACACTGGACTTGTTGTTATTGAAGACACTGAGCTGGTTGTTGTTGAAAATTCTGGGCTGGTTGTTGTTGAAGACACTGGGCCTGTTTTTGTATAAGCCACTGGGTAGGTTTGTTATTAAAGACACTGGGCTGGTTGTCGTTGAAAACACTTGGCATGTTGTTATTAATGGCACTTGGCTGGTTGTTGTTGAAGACACTGGGTAAGTTGTTATTGAAGACACTGTGCTGGTTGCTGTTGAAAACACTGGACAGGTTTGTTATTACAGAAAACGGGCAGGTGGCTGTTGATGAAGCCACTGGGCTGTTTATTATTAAAGTAACTTAGCATATTATTATTAAAGTCACTGATGGCGAATATTTAGACAATACTGATTGTTATTGAAGCTATTAGGCTGAACTTCAGACATGCATATTGGTATGTTATTTAACAAAATAAACTTCTTTAAATAGCTATATTAAAGATGCTGACATACACCTTGATTAAAATTTTTAGTTAAAATAAAATTCACTGAGAAGTCCAATGTTCATAGGTTTCGAAATGATTCCAGACGTCTCTCATATACAAGAGCCAGTGCTAACGCCTGTATTTCTGATAGAATTTTTCTGAATCATAACAGGTTAAAATGGGACAGAGGAAAGGATGGTTACGTTAGAGAAGACTTTAAAACACAGTTATCTGTTTATCAAAATTTAGGAACTCAAATAAATATTCAATGCTATTTGCCCGTTCTTTGTGTTTCGAGCGCACTTGTCTCTGCAAGTGGCGTCTCCCATGTAAGAGTTTGTGGTCATTTGATAAATAATTTATGTTCGTTTGAGTTTACGAATTAGAATTTAAATGTATTTATCAAAGTTGTCCAAAAATCGAACATGTAAAAATGTTGTTTGTTTATAGTTGACTACATGTAGTGTTTGGTTAATTATAGTAAGGTCGGTTCGATTGGGATATTGATGGTTTAAAGTCATTCGAGCCATTGCAGTCAAAGTGTACAGTAGCATTTTGCCAAATGAATACTATTATTAATTATATTATTTATTTTCACTAGTATGGGGAAACCAGTACATGTACTACATGTACAAGCTGCTTAATACCTGTGTATTTATATGAACTTTCCACAATATTATACTCATATTTATAATAAAATGTGCACTTGTCTCTGCAAGTGGCGTCTCCCATGTAAGAGTTTGTGGTCATTTGATAAATATTTTATGGTCGTTTGAGTTTACGAATTAGAATTTAAAAAGTTTTACACAACAACTGTTGAGATAAAAACAACATAAAATTTAAGTGGCTGTCATCATTCATTTACTGAAATTAGACAAATTTGTAATTTATCAGTAAAATTAACACTACACAGGTTGGTTCAGATATCTTACTAGCTACAGTGATAATTTCTGCATCCTTTGTGATAAAACTAGTGTACATAGATGGCATAGTTTTTGTGCAAAATATGAAATATAATTTCAGTTGTATATATAATACACATTATATACTGTTATATACATATTTAAGAACAAACAATTTCATTACTTTTTGTTAGGGATGAAAAAATTAAAAAAAACAACAGAAAGTAACTGTTTGGTATAAACATTTCAACTAGTTATATATAATAAGTAAGAGACTTTTTATACGCCCGTTTACGGACGTATTATGGTATAACGTTAACCGTCCGTCGTCAACATGTCGGACAATAACTCAAAAGCGCTTTAACCAATTTGCATGAAACTTTGGTGAATTGTTTATATCTATTGACGTGAGCTCCTTTCGATTTCTATAAATTTTAGAAAATACGTTTCCGAGTTATGGGGTTTTATTCATTGAAAATAGAGGATTTTCTAGTTTTCGGACAATGACTCAAAAATGCTTTAACGAATTTGCATGAAACTTTGATGAATTGTTTATATCTATTGAGGTGAGCTCCCTTTCGATTTTATATTTTACGTTTTTGAGTTATTGGGTTTTATTCATTAAAAAAGGGAGATTTTCCAGTTTTCGGATAATAAATCAAAAATGCTTTGAGCAGTTTTCGTGAAACTTTGGTGAATTGTTTATATCTATTGACATATGCTCCCTTTAGTTTTTATACGACCACAAGAGTTGCGTTCGTATATTGCTATCATGTTTTGTCGTCGTCGTCGTCGTTGGCGTCCGAAGACATTTGGTTTACGGACTATAACTTTAGTATAAGTGAATGGATCTCTATGAAATTTAAGCACAAGGTTCAATAGCACAAAAGGAAGGTTGGGATTGATTTTGGGGGTTATGGTCCCAACTGTTTTGGAGTTAGGGGTAAAAAAGGGACCAAAAAAGGCATTTTTCTAGTTTCCGGACAATAACGTGTGTATAAGTGTATGGATCTCTATGAAATTGTACCACCAGGTTCCATACCACAAAGGGAAGGTTGGGATTGACTTTGGGGGCTATGGCTCAAACCGTTCAGAAATTAGGGGCAAAAAAGGGGGGAAAAGGTTTTTCTGGTTAATGGCAAATTACTTAAGTATTAGTCTATGGATCTCTATGAAATTAAAACACAACGTTCCATACCACAAAAGGGAATGTTGGGTTTGACTTTGGGGGTTATGGCTCAAACCGTTCAGGAATAAGTAGCAAAAGAGGGGGGGCAAGGTTTTTCCGGTTTCCGGACAAATACTTAAGTATTACCCTGCAGGCACACTTTGTTGAATCAACGTTGAATCTTTGTTGATTTTAGGTTATACATTGATCAACAAATATTCAACATTGATTCAACGTTGACAATTCAACGTTGAAATTAGAACATTGTTTCAACGTTGAATTAACATTGTGTTGAAACACCAATATTGAATCAACGTTGGCTAAACAATATATGATCATATATAAAACCTAGTAGTTGTGGATACCAGAATTGTCAAAAAAGAAATATTGGGCACATTACAATTCTTTTTAAATTGTCAACGATATTCACATAAAATAAGAATATTCAGTAGATATATCACTAATTGTCGTGGTGATTATAGAATTATATATAAAATAATCGCAGTGTATATCAGCATAAATTAATCATGAACTTTGCACCCCATATAATAGAAATTCCCAAATTTCACCCCACCCCAAAACATAATAAATTAATAGAACCAGCTTGCATACAGAATCATACAGTAAATATGATTATTTGTGAATAACCCCTTCCCCTAAAAATATGCCCCCTTTTTTCCGTGGCTGCCAATGTCAAATATTTTGTTTTCATTCCTTTTTTTTCTTTTCTTTTTAACAATCTAAAGAGAAAGACGTATATATCAGTTCATAAACAATGGTTGATAACTTGTAATATAAACAACCGATAGATCTATTGGAATAGTGATTTTTAAATTTTCGCGGCATTTTTAACATTTCTATTTTAAGATAAATTCAGATATGCGCATGCGCAGTTGTTTTTGTTGCCAAAGTTTGAATATCCGCTTTCGAGACCACAAGGTGATTCTGCAGAGTTTTTATCAATATCTTTCCTGTATACAGCTTTTATATTTTATCGTAAGTATATATAAATTGTTGTGATTACAGTAAATACAGTATCGTATTTTAGAAATGTGAGCATATCAAGTTGTTATGAAAACTGTACTGAAAAGTTGAAATTTTACACGAGGAAAAGGGGGATGTTTAGCATGTTACCATTCCCGATTTACCTTGCAACGTCTCATGATTTTTTTATCGTTGACTATTTGAATTCATCATATGATTGAATCAAAAAGTAAAAAGAAATTTTATCTTTATTTACCTGTTCAATTTAGTTACACGAAATCTCACAAAAAGGGGGGCTTGAGTTGTTTACAAAATTGGGATGGAAAGGTCAGAAGCTATATGGCTCACCAAGTTGGACCTTTAATATTTTACTGTCAAAATTGAAGTAGTGTTTTGACAAGGTAATCAAAGATGAAGGGTATATCATATGAGGGTGGTAAAGAAATATTTGCATGCAACGTATTTGGCCTTTTTATTTCTCGTTTTCTTGTCTTTGGTTCGACATGCGTTATTTTTGTTTCCCCTTATTTATTTTCCGTGTTTCGTGTTGGTACTCTTTATTTCTCGTGCTTGTCCCACATTGGATAAAAAAAGTAAACCGGGACTAAATTCCAAGTCAGTCTGGATTATAAATTATGTGTTCCCAGGATATCATGGATATTAATTGCTATCAAGTTATGAATAATTTTGTTTTCAAATCGGATGCAACTAGCAGACGCGAAAAGGTGACCACAGGGTCTTCTTGTCCATTATCATGACTGTGTGATCTCCAAGAACGACTGAGTAATAACTGATAGTACTTTTTCCTTAACATTTACGATTTTATTTCTCGTGCTTCGTTTATCCCAATTTTTATTTTCCGTGTGACGTTTTGGGGATTTTTATTTCACGTGTTTTCGTGTTAAGAACCTTCCTTTACAACCCTTGTATATGTCAATCAGACCGATATCCATGCAGCAGCACAAGTAATAGTAGTATAAGTAATACAGAAAAAGACATATGTGGATAAACCTTCAATTTGTTCAAGTTAAAATGTAGTATTTCGGATTTTCTTGCAGATTATACTTTCTGGTCTATATAAAAGGAAATGTAGTTGAGATTTTGATGGAAGTTTAACTTTCATTTAGTTTTCATGAGTTCTTATGCTTTTGGTTTATACTTTAAATATCATCATTATGAAGTTATTAATAGTTAAATGTGTTGAACCGTATTAAACTTGACAATGTTATAACTTTTGATTTTGTAGATGTCATCATGAAGACCTATGGAATCACGGAACAACAAATGTCTGACCAAACAACAACCTTTCTGAAATGGGCTCCAAAAAGACAGGGTGGGAGAAGAAAGAAGCTGAAATTTTCACTATTAATAAATAAATTTATTTTAATTTTATCGTATTGAATATTTCTCTATAATCAGTGGTTGGACATTAGAGATGGAGTAGGAACAGCAAAATTTGTTTTATATTTTGATCACTCAGATATTTAGAATATACATTGGGCAAAAACTATGTGTATTAAGGGTTGTGTGCTTTCAAAAATTAGGATAGATCAATATTTGTCTATCATAATTTGTGTTTTTATATGCATATCGTTAAATGTTAAAAAGTTCTCGGGGGTTAAAGTATGGTTCGTAGGAAAGCCCTAAACACACATATTTGTTATTCAGTTGATTGGTTGTTGACATCATCATGGTCAAGCCATGCTCTTATCACAAGAATGTGGTCTCTCAGTTTTATTGTTGAAAATTGTTCTATGAGTAATTGACAGTCAATGGTATATATTCAAAGTTTTTATTGTTGTCTATTGTTAAAAAGACAATCATCAACCAAAAAACATTATTTATATATCTTTGGGTCACCATACAGTCTTCAACAATGAGCAAAAGATCACATCATGTCAAACATGACCAGGCAATGATATTATTTAAAGTTCATCAATTTTTATCTGAGATTAATTTTTATATTTTGGTCTGATGGAGCAGTTATTGGATAAAGTTTCCTGCGGCAGAATGTTGCTATGACATTTAGCATGTAGAGGGCCTTGAGAAGACACTAGCTTGAATATTGCTACAGTATAAAATTATGGAATGCAACACACAGAAAATACAGGATGAATGAAACTTAGTTTTAGGTGGAAACACAGTTAAACACAACCACTAACCAATTTTGATTCCATGTTGAATATGGTATTCACCCTGAATTCAATCTGAATTCAAGGTGAGTTATTGGTTTAAACAATGCTGAAGCAACCATTATTCAATATTGATTCAAAGTTGAATATCAACGTTGATTCAACGTAGGATTTCAACGTTGATACAAATTTGCAAAATCTAATAATAATTCAACATTGATTCAACATAGAAAATGAACATTGATTCAATGTTAAATCAACGTTGTGTGCCTGCTGGGTAGTCAATGGATCTCTATGAAATTGTACCACAAGGTTCCATACCACACACAGAAGATTGGGGTCAATCTTGTGGGTTGTGGCTTTAATCGTTAAGAAACTAGAGGCCAAACAGGGGCCAAAAACAAGACTTTTCTAATACTGGCTAAGCTGGTTTTAACATAAATTATTTCTGATCTATATAAAGAAACAACAAATACTGATATGACAGGAGATACACACCAAACAGGGTGTGTAAATTATTATATTTAGTTTGTAAACAGATTTACTAAGTTTGCGCAACAGCAAAGTCTTGCATAACAGCAAGAAATCTTCAATTGAAAATAAATACAAATCTTTAAACCAATTTCAATGAGGATTAATTTAAAGTCTTGAATTATTTGAGGTTTTTACCATGTATTACTATATTGGATATTTGGACATTTTTAAATAGGTCTAAATTGAGGTCCAAAGGGTCGTAAATTAGACTTTGTTTGATTTCATCAAAAACTGAATTCTTGTGGTTCTATGATATGCTGAATCTAACTGTACATTCATATTTTTAATTTTGGGCCCTGTTTTCAAATTAGTCCATATTAAGGTCCAAAGGGTCCAAAATTAAACTTTGTTTGAATTCATGTTTTTTTTTTATATGCTGAATCTAACCATGGAATTAGATTTTGTATATTGGACCATTAGGTAGATTAAATGTCCCATTTCAAATTTTTAAGTTATCTGACCATATTTATTCTGTGTCAGAAATCTATAATGTGTCAAATATTTAATCACTATCCAAATTCAGAGCTGTATCAAGCTTGAATATTGTGTCCATACTTGCTCCAACTGTTCAGAGTTCGACCTCTGCGGTCGTATCCAGCTGCTGCAGGCGGAGCGCATTTCTTTTTTTAATTTCTGATATGACATTGAGGAGCTATGGAACTTTATTCTTTGAAAAAGCGACGGGCGTATCATGCGCTCATGGCACAGCTCTTTCTTAAAAGCAAGATAGAATTTTACAAACGAACATGCATATGTTTCACATCTGTATGACAATTGGCATATTCAAAGTTGATCTTTTCAGTTATTTTCCACTTAAATGTATCACACAATGCAAGTTAACTTGAATAAATAACTAAAAATGGGGGTTGAAAAATTAAAACGAAATGTTCGTTTAATTTTATAAATGAATAAAAAATCCATAAATATCAGGATTCATATTTTATCTCTAATAAAATTTAACTAAGGCTCTAGCAGAATCCCCTCCCCACCCCCAATCCCTTTATTAATATTTCAGGACTACTGTAATTGTTATTTTATTATTTAGTCAAATTAGAAACAATATTCTTATTCTGAGCTGACCTGTCTTTGTAGTTACTGGTTAATGCTTTGTGCTTAGCGGAGAAGCAGCAAATACTAATCTTATTTTGCCTTGACTTAGGAACCATGCAGCCACCTCCCAACCTATTTGAATCACAACGTATGGACTCTAAATTCTATGATTGAGATTTCAGTGTTATATACAACCTGTTTGCAAAAAAATACAATTCATAAGCATGAAAATAATTACTTTTCTACTTTCTTTCATAATCATGTGAAATCTCCATCTATGACAAAACCTGTAGTCAGGTAGTGTTTACATTGTTTGGAGTCATATTACACCACCTTGTACATAGTATAACTTTTTACAGATAAAAATTGAAACAATAATATATTTAATTGAAAGTGACAAGTACTTAGATAATACTAGCTTATCTGACATTTAATACCAGATGAAAGAGCGCTCCAGAATAGCGAAAAATAGAGGCTGTGTGGTGGACTGTATACACATCCTCCACTCAAAAAGTGACGTACTATTGATATAAATATGTATGAAAAGATAACAATTTTATTATAACAGGTAATACAACATTTCGGCGCTCATCGCTTTCTCTCTAGTCAATGTAGACTGAACCAAATTTCCGAACGGTTTGAATGATCGTTGATGATTGATGAATCCTTGTACTGAGACTTGGTCATGTTGGTGCAGTGTTTCTGCTGAAGGTGAAGTATATATATATTTATCTTGTATGTTTATACTTGTATTGTATATTAAATATACGTGTACAAATATGAAAAAGAGCTCGAACGGAATGTCGTACCTGATCAGTATGTAAAGTAAACATGGTAAATGATTATAATATATTCAACGAATGCAGTGCTCAAAGTGGATATTTTCCTATTTAAAATGCTTCGTTGTAAAGTACAATATTTATTGGGAGGAAAAACCTTGAGTTAGTACAAAAACGCAAGTAAATAGGTCGAGAATTTTTAAATGCATAACATTTTGTGTAAATGGAAATTACGGCACGTCATGTGTGCCACAAAAGTGAATACAATGCCATTTTTTTTTTTGGATAAAGATGGGCACTCTAGCTTGTATCTTTTGAAAATTGTATCGCAGTTGTAAGTCAAGCCATTTGGAAGGGTTAACAATGGTTAATGCATCGAAAATACAAGGAGAAAATTTTATTCTTTCTTGTACACTTTAAATAACTCCTTCTGTTGATAAATTAATTATTTATTATTAGGTTTTCTTATGGGTTTTTTAATAGTCACCTGACAGAGGATTGACATGATTTTCCTTTTTAATCTATTCGCTTATAAAGACAATTTGCATAATTTTAATTAAGCACACCTGTAACTTTTTATGACTGAGCAAGGTAAGAAAACATTTGTTATATGTCTAGCAATTTTTAATTTCTTTAACTTTGGCTGTTTTTTTTACTTCCTTTCATATCCTTTGTTTTTCTATTATATTACTAATTTACTGATTCAAACAGATTCACTGGGTATTTCTTATTCACCATGGAAATTGCACGTTTTTTTGCAAGCATACTTATATCTTCTTATATCTTTATACCAAGATTTATTCACAAGCACACATTTGAATACATAAATTTTTCAATAATATGCATATACATAACTTTATTAGTATCTTTAAATCCTCAATTAGGATAATAGTAATACAAACGTAAATCAAAATGGGAATGAAGATGATTATAGATGTTGACACTGGTGTAGACGACGCTTCAGCCATAATGTTAGCACTGTCTAGATCGGAAGTAGAGGTTGTAGCAATAACTTGTGTAAATGGCAATGTCGCCATTGATGATGTATGCCGGAATACGCTCAGGGTTTTGAAAGTGTGCAACAGACTAGATGTAAGTACATGTATATCATAAAAAGAAAGGTTAAACCCAATAGTTCTTCCTTCCTACCTCCGTATATCATATCTGTCCACCCTTTAAAGTAAATAATTGTTTTTTTTAAATCGATATTGGATAGTTTTTTTACACTGCAATTAACGCTCGGGGAGTTGGGTGGAGAGGGGTACTTACTATGCACTGAGTGGTAGGATGAGCCGCTGGAAAAGACACTATCAATATAGTTGCTCCAGATGGTAAGCCGCAGTTCTTGCTTAATAAGAGCACCCGTCGTGTTGCTCATGGAAATTAAACGACATGTTATGATTAAGGTCTCTTGAACGTTTATTCAAAACGGTCTCACATGTAGTTTTATACATAAATGTTAAATGTTTGTTTGTTTGAGCTCTATGTAAAAGTTATGTATTGTATTATTCAGTCATGGACATAGGTGCTTGAGGACAGGATCCTGTTTTGAGCCCCTATAGTCCCTCCCTCTTATTATCATAAATCTTAGATTTTTCAATATATATCACTTATTTGTACCATATATATACTAATATACCATATTTTTACGAAGCGCTCGATCTATAGTCGAGATTCACGTTGATAGTAAACATGAATATTAAGAGTAAAAATATGGTATATTAGTGTATATATATATATTATGTTTATCTTACCTCCTATAGATTTATAGAGATATGATTGGTTAAAGGACTACACGTGGTGACTATGTATATTTGATATAGGGTGTCCTAAAAAATATAGGGTTAGCAACCATACATGGTTAGTTACCATACGGGGTTAGTAAGGAGTTACTTCCCTTTCAAAACAAAAATGATGCCACAACCCTTCATAAAAACAACACGTTGTTGAGGAAAAATCTGAAAGGATTCAACAGACGAAGAAATTGATGATGAAAGGTTGAAATAAGTTCATAAAACATAATTAAAGCTAACAAGTTGTTATTGTTGGCATAACGGGGTTACTTCCCTTTCAAAACAAAAAAAGAAATCTGAAAGGATTCAACAGACGAAGTAATTATAACACATGTAATGAATGATTGAAACTAATTCATAAAATAAATTTAAAGCTTAAAAGTTGCTATTGTTGGCATTTGTTTTCTGTATAGACAAATGGAAGTAGGATCTTAATACTAAGTATTGAAGACTTGATCACTTTGATAGGCCGCTAGTCAAAATACCACATGTGAAGATAGTCGGTAAGATAAATTCGTTACACGGTGTGCTAGTGACCTATTACGATATATATGCATGGGGTCAGTAAAGCTTCGCTCTCAACCCATATGGAATTTACTGACCCAATATATATCGTATTAGGTCACTAACACACCATGTAACTAATATGGTACAAATAAGTGATATATATTGAAAAATCTAAGATTTATGATAATAAGGGGGATCGAGGGACTATAGGGGGCTCAAAACAGGATCATGTCCTCAAGCACCTATGGTCGTGGATCTATAAAAATGTTTTTTTGGAAGTATAGAAGTTATCTGTTTAGTAGAATTTTAAGGAGACAGCTATTGAACAAATCTGATTGAAACCAGTCCGAAGCACACACAGACCAAACCTGAAACGAATTGACCTGTTTAATGTATTCAAACTTGATTAACTTGACGATCTTCCAAGTCTTAACCGCACTGTAAGATATACAGGACGGATTTAGGTTTTATTTTGTGCAAGTTGAAGGATTGAATTGTTGTAGAACCCTTTGTTGTTTGTCTTGATTAGTAACCCGCGCCTCGTCAGCAGCAGGGTTTCCGCTGGCGAAAAATAAGATTGTGGCGATTAAAGTTCATTATTTGCGAACGAATTTGGCGGAAGAAATATATACAACGATTTTCTTTCATCCATCTTGTTTATTTTATTTTTTTCGGGTTTCTCGGAAGTTACCTGATCAGACAATACTGGGAATTCACCTGAAACTCGTTACGATTTTGACAGAAAATCAATAATCAGCTGATTGCATTTTATATCACTACAAACCAGTAAAAGTCTGAAATGGCCTATATCTGTACTCGACTGTACTGATTTTTACTCGACCAGTCTGAATTGGTCTGAATTTTACTCGACATTACTCGACCCCAGTCTTAACCATACTCGACTGTACTGATTTGTAGTTGACCCTTGTCTTTGCCATTGAAAATAGTCTGAACTATTACTACTCCAGTCTGAAACAGTCTTAACCCATTCTCGACCTGTACTCGACCTATTTTTTCCAGTCTTAACTATACTCGACTAAAGGTCTGAACAATACTCGACCAGTCTGAACCATACTTGACCAAATAACCTCTACTTTTTCTAAATTTTAACTGTTAAAATAAATTTCTTTTTAACTGACATGACAACAGCCACAATAAAATAAAGATATATTATGAAAACAGATTTTTACATTCTTACATGATTCTCAGATTTATTAATTTTAAAGTTTTAGAGTTTTGTTAAAAAAAGATTTTCTTTTACCTAAAAACCACACCTATACTGAGGGTAATTAAACCTTATTAAGGTGCTTCTTGTTTGGCATGTTTTTTTTTTAAATTAATTTTCCTAAATTCCTTAATAAAAACTACATAGGTTTCATGGTTACATACAAAAAATGTACAATAGTTATATAATTATCTTTTTAATGACGTAACAACAGCCAACAAAATCACTGAAATTGTTTAACCTTATTTTAGAAATATATCTATTATTATAATTTGGGATATATTATATACAATATATATCAAAAAGAGATAAAAATTAAAGAAATTAATAAAATTGTTCTTCTGATTAGTGGTGAAGTATAAAGTAATACCTCCTGTTTGGGGCAAACTCATGAAAAAGATCACACCTGGTCAGAGAATATTAAATTCTAAATAACATTTATTCAAAATTGCAACATCCTGTGAAACTTAAATCGCAAGGCCTTTTGAATTCACTAGATAAGTAATACACGAGTTTAAGAAAAATAGGGCTTTCTTTTTACCTGTAAAACACACATGTACTGAGGTAATTAAACCTTATTAAAGTGCTTCTTGTATGCCATGTCTTTAATTTTGACAAAAATTATTTATATTTAATTGAAATAAATTTTTACTGTAACTTTGGAACACATTTCCTTTTTTAAAAGTTTATCACGGGATTACTATGGAAGTTCTATTATCATGATTATATTAAATTCTTTGTTTAACAAAACAAAGGTGTCATTTTTTAAATTTATATAAGTTGCTTTATATGCTATTTTATATATATTTTAATATAAAAAAAATTCACTGCCTTATTAACTAAACTCAACTGACACCATAAATCTATACGAGGATTAAGTTAATGGTGAAAATTGTCCAGTAACCATAAAATATATCTGAAACATTCAAAAAATTTTGAATAACATTGAAAATATTAGTCACAATTCAGTTTTGAGATTATTTGATCAGCTTGTTTTATTTTTATTTTAAAGATGATATATATCTATGTATATAAGTGTTGATGAATATCATGAATATGGTGATGAAGTTATATTATGTTTATTGTTAAATTTTGGTTCCATTGCTATATTGAATACATTTTTAATTTCAAATTGTTGTTCAAATTTCTAGCCAGGGTAAATAACTGTTGTTAAAAACAGTTCCTAAGTTGATGAAATACAATAGATAGATACAAAAAATAGTTCTAGGTTGGTTAAGACTTGGTCGAGTATGGTTCAGACTAGGTCGAGTATGGTTCAGACTAGGTCGAGTATGGTTCAGACTAGGTCAAGCATGGTTCAGACTAGGTCGAGCATGGTTCAGACGCGTATAAAATGGTTAAGTACTGGTCAAGTAAGGGTCGAGTACAAGTTCAGACTGTTAAGTATGGTTCAGACTACAGTCGAGTATTATCAAGTAAATTTCAGACCAATTCAGACTGGTCGATTAAAAATCAGTACAGTCGAGTACAGATAAAGGCCATTTCAGACTTTTATTGGTTTGTAGTGTATATAGCTGTAGGCAACAATGGACTAATTAATAAAGGCGTTGATTGTGTTGTTTGACGAAATGATGTGGTTAAATGGCGTCCGTTACATGTCACATAAAGGATTTATTAACAATTTTACGAAGCAGTCGTGTTTGAAGCATAGTTTTACGTCTCCTCTTCTTCTTATAACGATGGTCCGGAAAGGAAAACGGTTCATAGCCAGAAATTAGTAGTACTTTTGCTAATTAATATTCATAATATGTAAATGAGAATTGTACCACGTGATAATAGTTTGAACTGGACTGGCTTGATATCATTAAAATCTTTAAAAAATTTCCATAAAGTTGTTAGGCGGTCAAAATCAAAACAATGGCGAATTTAGTGAATTTTTCGTGTTTTCGTGAGTTTATTCTTCTTGAAATAGGGGAATGTTAACTTTACGTGGGAACCTAGAGTTCAACGACTACACATACAAGGATTGGACTTGCTTATTCTTTGGACATTCAAGTTTCAAGTTTCATCCCCGCAACCTGTTTTTGTAATGACCTTGTTAACCAATTTTCAACACGAAGTTTGCAAATTTGACGTTTCAGCCATTTTAGCCTGTATTTTATACTGCAATGTTAAAAGCCTCTCGCTTCGATTTTTAAAATAGCTCAGGAACCTTGATTTTTGCAACGACAGTCATTATGTTTCGTTTAAATGGTGTATATTGTTGTGTATATTTATTTTCTGTCCCCGCAACCTGTCTATCACTTACATTAAAGTTAAAACAGACATTTTTTTTTCAAAATTCCCTATCATTTCAAAATAGTTTCCGTGACCCGTATCCGATTTCTTTAGTATAATATTCAAATAAGCAAAGCGGCGTTGATTTCTGGATATGTATTATGACGAAAAATGTCCAAAAGCAAGAAAAATCTTCGACTTGAAACTTTATCCTTTAAATGTGACATAGATAACAGGGTCGTTTCTAGGATATTTGAAAGAGGGGGGTCGAATAAAATCTTTAGCCGAGCGGAGCGAGGCGAAATTTTTTTTGGACCTTTTCTTTGCTAAAAAACATTAAATAATTGTGAAATGCACTAATGTAACGTTCCTGACTTGGAGCATATGTATTTTATAGTTAGAGTGTCAGGGTTTGACATTTTTATGCCGAATTCTCTCCATTAATTGTCTATGGTATATTAAAATGATTGGATGGATCTTAACAGCAGTAGACCAATAACGAGAAATTCCAAATTCTAGGGTATAAGGCGTTACTTAACATTTCAATAGTCCTAGGCCAGGATTTTATGAACGGGAGGCGTAATTACGGTTGCCCTGGTAGAGGGTCCTTGGGGAAGCTCTGAAGCTTCTGTATTTCAACAATTTAGCATCAAATTATGAAGTAGCCAGACTGATGAATATCTCTCTATTTTAGATTAAGTTCTGGTTTCGTTGAACGATGAAATTCGTGATACAAGACAAACAAACACTGAAGTATAAAGTTCTTTCATTCTAAATATTGTAGGCTTTTATGTGGAATACATGGTTGAATATGAAAAATGGACGTCATTGTACTACAATACTAAGTTAAAGCAATCATGTCACTGTCTAGTCCCGATAGGTGGTATATGGTACATAAATAAATATGGTGCTTGAACTTCATGGCAAAATGTAGGTCAATGTCACTTAGTTACTCACTAATGGATATTGAAACAATATGATACTACCAAAGGCTATCCAGATGGGAAGTAAAAATGCTATACCAAATATACATGTTACTAGTATAAATGTACCTTAAAGCAAAACTAAAATGAACACAGACATACTGACGGACTCTCATTTTCAATGAATGGTTAGACTAGAGTGGATTCATTAGAACCATTTTACGCGGATTTCTCGTGGCGTAATCGTCAATTATTTTACCATAATTGAGTTTAATGTCTCTGTGAACATAAAGAAGAAGCAGAGCATTTAGACGATCCTCCTTCATGGTGCTTCTCAAATCATTCTTGATCAACTTAAGTGATGAGTTAGCTCTTTCGGTAGAGCTTGACGTGACGCTCGTCAAAGCAAGTAAGAAGAGAACTTTCATGATGTTTGGAAATAAAGTCGAGCATGCCCTTACATCAATTAAGGTTGATGTAATTGACTTTGGTTTGTCCGGTTGGTTTTCACAAAACAACTTCCAGATTCTCATCTCTTGCCTGAATGTTTCGGGCGATATTCAATACAATATAAGCAGATTACGATAAATTTTTTTTAAAGGGGGGGGGGGGGGGGGGGGGGCGTACGCCCATTACGCCCTCACCTGGACCCGCCCCTGGATAATTAATTTGGAGAGGGTACTTTAAAATCGTTTTGGCGACGCACGTGTATCAAGCATAGTTTTACGTCTCGACTTTTTCATTTACGATGGTCCGGAAAAGAAAACTGTCGTTATGAAGAAATATAATTCAAAAGTAAGAAAAATATTTGCCTTTAGTCTTTAACCTTCATCTAGAAGGGAAAAATATATCCAATAAACATACTAAAGGTCTCGTGTTCCTAGAAGTAAAAATGATGATTTGATGACACAAGCACATGTCTAAAAAAATATTTCCTATATATACCTTAATATAACACTAAGGTATATATAGATATTTTTTTTATGAGACAAGTATCTGTGTTTCATGAAAAATAAATGTATGTTACTTGGCGAAAATAAATTTAAAGAGGCGAAAAATATATTGTTTTGGTGAAAGAGGTGGCGAAAAAAATACTTGACACAGGGGAAACCCTGGTCAGCAGTCTTGTAGTAGCATGAAGTGGAGTGTTTGTTGTCGTGGGTTCTATCCCCGGCCGGGTGAAATCAAGGTTCCACATTCATGACACATGAACGTCTCCTCATCCTGATGTGTTATATTTGCGACAGGACGATGAAATCAAATTTATCATCATCCAAAATTATCATAATCTCTGGTTTGTTATTAACCTCTGAGCAACCATAATAAACATAATGATTGACCTAATAGGCTAAATCAAGATTAATGAAGAAAAAAGAAGAAAAAAGCATTGAATAACTAAAATAGTACATTTTAACCATTACAACATTTAAATCCATCTCAATATTCCAAAATGATTAATTTATAAATATATTTTTGCTCTTCAACTTAATTCGTACTTTATTTGGCCAATTTAACTCTTTGATTCGAGTGTCACTGATGAGTCTTTTGTAGAAGAAGCGCGCCTCTGGCTTAAAACATATTAATCCTGGTATCTATGATGAGTTTGTTCTTCAATTCTTTTTGCTCGTAGATACCAGTTTATAAAGGAGCAGAGAAATCTATTTTGGGCGAAGGAGAACAAGCTTCACATTACCATGGCAACGATGGACTAGGCGATGCGCCGAACCACGAGCCTGTAGATGTTACCATGATTAAGAAAGAACATGCCGTAAATGCTCTATTGCGATTGGTTAACGAGAATCCAGGTAACTACGTATACAAGCAAACAAGAGAATATAGGATATACTAAGTAACAGGATTGAGATTGACAGATTGACTCGTATGCTTTTCGTGATTAATTAGTATATCGTGATTTTGAATATTTTATTTAATGAAAAAAATATAAAGTAAACCACAAAAATGAAGGAATGAAAAAGCAGGTGCAAACGTCCATCCTGGGTGTCAGATTCTGTGAAAGTGTCATATTTATTTTGTATGTTTTATTTGACCTATGGTTTTGATTGCTCTTCGCTATCTTCGGATCTCCTTCTTTTTTTTCGAAACAAAATAAATTGCTGTCATCATTGTCTAATAAAAAAAATGCACCTAACGTTGACAGATGATGTTTGGAAAAGCCTACAAAATAATTATAACTTATAACTATAAACTACTTAAAACAAACTTTATTGTCATTTTGTTTAGTTTCCTTTGTTACCAATTCTGACATCGGACTCGGACTTCTTTTTAACTGAGTTTTACTGTGCGTATTGCTGTGTGTTTGTTTTTTCTACATTGGCTAGAGGTATAGGGGGAGGGTTGAGATCTAAAAAAACACGTTTAACCCCGCCGCATTTTTGCGCCTGTCCCAAGTCGGGAGCCTCTGGCCTTTGTTAATCTTGAATGATTTTTAATTTTAGTGACTTTTATATATTTCGGAGTTTAGTAAGACGTCCATTATTACTGAACTAGTACATATTTTTGTTTAGGGGCCATCCGAAGCACGCCTCCGGGTGCGGGATTTTCTCGCTGTATTGAAGACCCATTGGTGGCCTTCGGCTGTTTTCTGCTCTTTGGTCGGGTTGTTTCCCATTTCCATTCTCAATTTTATTGATATGGAATATTCTTGCCTTCGCTACCGGATGGCATTAGTGTAAGGCACATTTTAGCAGAAGAGTTCAAGTGAAAGATTCATTTTTAATTGAAACATGCAATATTTAATTTTCAGGAGAAATAACATTAGTGGCTTTAGCACCGTTAACAAACATTGCACTAGCCCTTAGACTGGACCCTGATTTCGGCAACAAGTTAAAAGAAGTCTTCATTATGGGAGGAAATATAGAAGGTATATTTTTTTGGTGTTTAAAAATGCTAATTGTCGAAGACGTATGATACATTGTTTTAAATTCATTATTTCAGAACAGATAAAGAGAGAAGATAATAAAAGTCAATGAGACATAAACCCGAAACAGTGAGCGAAAAATGTGCCATCATGCACGTGCTGAACTAATCTGCTCTTAATCGACCACCATCTTTATAGTGTGTAAATAATATTGAGCGACAGACAACATACGTCTGAAATCATGGCAAACTTGTGAACCCCCTTCCCTTTATCCCCTCTAACGAAAAAAAATAATAATAAAGAAATACTCGTAATCGCCAGAACCGGAAAGATAATTAGAACCTCCTCGACACGTGGTTTTTAGAATCACTTTCATTATGTTGGATGACTCATTAAATCTTAAATATATTTTAAGGAAAAGGAGGAGATAGACTTGGAGCTGAATTCAATTTCTTTGCCGACCCAGAAGCGGCTTATGTCACATTACAAGAGCTTCATTGTCAAACTACGATTGTTTCCTGGGAACTTTGTAAATCTGTAGGTGCAGGTGTTACTTGGGTATGTTATATATATTTCATTATTTTGTTTTTGAGGGGCATTTATTACTTATTTTGGTATTACATTTACACATCATCCTGCGGTGAACAAATAAAAAAAAAGACAAACATCGTATGTGTAAGATATTGAAAAATGGAATACGGTAACGAGACAAATCTTGCCAAACAGGACAGAGACATGAACAAACAATTAATATGTATTCGAACGGGGAACATTTTGATTTAAAGTTTGGACAAAACAAACTCGCAGCAAAACATGATCTATTGGCATAATATTATGAACGGTACTAATTGTACTGCAAACACAAAATTAAAAATCAATTTTTAGTGTTCGAAGAACATTACTTGGTTTAAAATAAGGTAGATAATAGGTATATATTTCCTCAGATAGAATTTTTTTATACTTTGCCAAAATAAAGATTTTTCTATGTTTTTTCCAAAAATATAATAAAAAGTATGGGTCACCGTGCTATTTTTCAAGCTACGGGTTGTACGAAATTGCACAAACTTGCTTAGATTGTTCATGAAAAAACTAATTTTTGTGCTCAAAAAGAAATCTATGAGATAGAATTTTGAAATATAATATGAGAAGATAGGTTTTATAATATGCTTTAAGAAAATAATTAGAAAAAATGGTGTCACCGAACTTGTTTTTCTTGCTACAAGTAAAAAAATAAAATTTCCCTATCAGTCCAGTATAATATTTTGACTAAAAGAATTGTCTCCCCTTAAATGACCAAGCTGAAAAAATGGTTCTTAAAATACAATTATTTGGTATTTATTTAAACATTTTGAATAATGCAATAAATCACCAAGTTTTCTTTCATTAAATAAACAGTCTAACCTATAAATTGCCTATCTATCTCCAAATTTGCAGATTTGGGCAAAGATCTAGACCAATTGTGTACTGCGATTGTACAATCCAAGATGGCGGTATACCATGAATCTCAAAAGGTCTTTACAACCTGGCATAAAAAAAATCGTACATTTTTGTTTATTATTCTTAAGTAATTCCTTTGTGAAAACATGGAAGACATAACAAAAACACATATTACCTCTAAAACTTGATAAGAGTAACTATAGAATTGGTTTTGTATTATGTAAGAATTTTTATACTTAAAACTTCTAAAGACGGTTGATTTGTTTCTTTTGCTTTGAGTTAATATAATCACAGATTTTTATTTGAATTTAAAGGAAATAAAATCATTGTGATGTCCTAAGAAATTTGATGAGATAGAAAATATTTTAGTATTTGGTATTATTTCACAGTATTGGTATGATCAATGGGTTGAAGTGGACACCAAGAAAGGACGTTTCTTTAAAAATATCTGCCGAATGACTGCTGAACGGAACAGAAATATCCTCAAAACACAGGACTTTTCTTTGTGTGACCTCTTAGCCATGGCTTTAGCTATAGATAATCAAATTATAACGGAATATTTACATGTGTGGTCAACTGTGGAAATGGGTGGAGTTCATACCAGGGGTCAGCTAATTTCTGACTGGCGAAATAAAACTAAAAATCCTCCAAACGTTAGAATAGTTAAGAAATTTAGTATCGAGAAGGCTAAAGAATACTATATGTCTATGGTTCTCTAACTAAGAAAAGTATGAAGTTTATACGAGTTGAATAAAGTGTAGACTGTCAAACAACGATACTTTTTTTAAATTTCTACATTAAATGAAAGACAACCATAGTAATTGATTAACAGCAATTTTTTTTTTATGTCAAAAATAATAGGATGGGTACTTTAAGCAGGAACTTCTCTTATTTTGTTACCTTTTGGTTTAGTTCATTTCGTAAACGTATGGTTTCTAATTGCTTCATTGATATCTTATATTTTTCGAAGTTTTATTTTTGGTTTCATTGCTTCCAACATTTCTATATAGATTCTACCACTGCATCGAGTGTGATACGATATTTATCCACTCGAGACAGTTAAATTTTCAAATTTAAAACGCGAGGCTCGCCGAGCGTTTTAAATATTTAAAATTTAACTGTCGAGAGTGGATAAATATCGTATTACACGAGATTTGGTTGTGGAATCTGTTTCTCTAATGATTTTCAAACAATATGCAGGCAAACTTATTCCTTCATTTTGAATGATCTGCAAAAAGATGTGTTCTTCTATGTGACGTCATCAGGCATGGTCGCCTTTTTTCATGCCGTCACAATAGGAAATTCAGAGGAAAGCGAGAAAATTCGACGTCATAATCGGATTTTAACCAATGAAGTACTGAGATCAAACGAACCACACGTTGATTAAATTTTTTTTATACAATGGGTGCAGAAAGGGATAAATTGACGAAGAATTAGAGAAATATATTTATACAACCCTGACTTTCTTAGATTTTTTGCTTTGATCGTTCATCCTGAGGGTAAATCTAGAAAAAGTTCTTGGCGATATTTATACAGTGCTTCTTTTCCTTTTTCCTTTTATTTCAACCTGTTTGGCTGTGATTGTCTTTGAAATTTATTTTTTAATCTAGAAAAATCGTCTTTGAATACTAGTATATCAAATCAGTGTATATATAGATATTGGAGACAATATGAGTTTACCGATGAGTTTACCAAAGCTCGTAAGTCAATTAAGAACATACAAATCAGGATTAAAACATATTAGGCGTAGCGCACTCAGATATTTTACCTACTAAACAAAGAACTTACGAAAAGCTAAAGTGGCGGTTCGCTCAAATGTATATGAACATCTCTATATAACTTGGCATTTTCATGTGCCACTGCTATTCAACGAATGGCGAATGTTTCATATCGCAATTGTAGATATTACACAAAGTATGCTATTACCAAAAACCACAAAATATGTTCATTGAATAGATATAAGCATGGTTCAATAGTCACAATACTTAAAACTTAATAATGCCAAGTAAACCGACATTCATCTTTTAAAATTTTGACCTCTGTTTTGACCACGGCCACAATGACACTGAGCAATGAATTTCAGCTCTATTTTATTTTCATCAACTCTTAAACATGAAAATGTCTTTCATTTTTTATACTCACAATTAAGGAAAATTTTCTCCATAAAACACAACATAGAAATCGTTCCAAAACAAAGGATTCAAATTAAGGTTTACAACGTATGTACTGTAAATTCAGTAATAATTGCGTGCATTTATTATTGCGATTTTAATTTGAAGAATAAACAAACATGCTAGATTAATTATTGCGATTTCATGAAACTCTGTATAGAGTTATATGTATCTGATATCAGAATGCGAGTTCTTATTTTTGCGATACTCACCCAGTCGCATTATTCGCATTAATAAAAACCTCGCAATAATTTCTAAATTTACAGTAACAGGTACCGCTTCAGTATATAACATGTATAAAACACTACTAATAAGCTATCATACAAATAAAGGTAATTAAAAGAGGCAACAAAAGCTTGAAAGCTTCAACTTTCAATGTCGAACAATGAAACTTAATCTTACAGGAATTTACAATCTTACCATTTACAAAAATATTGTAATGACTACACCAAAACATTTAATATTCTAACAAACGGACATAGAGGAGAGGGAAAGGATACATTGACAACGCCAAGGCAAAACCAACAGTCTATAGAACAAAACATAGTAAACGAAAGACTGAGCAACAGAAAAGAAAGCTTTTACAGTTGAAGCATGCATGATACTTTTTAGGCTTGATAAATTAAACAAATGTGACAAACATTAACAGTTTTCTATACACTAACACCAACAAAAGTCTATCCTCCCATAATAACGCTTAATTGAGTTTTAAATATAGTGCGAGACATGTATTTGATGAAAATTCGTCATCATGTACGTTTCAAAAATTTTAACAGCCAAACACAATGATTCCTTTATCAAAGACAAAAAAAAACACTTCAACAGGACAACCATATGATACTAATCGTAACATTAACTGATGGAATTGCTCCCATATTTCTAGTTCGCTCCCTTATTTCTAGTTTGGACACATTATTTACATGATGTTTATTGAATGCGTTTAACACACATGAATTGTCTAAAATTAACCAATTATTCTAGAATCATTATCCAACAAAATGTGGATAAAATTCAACCCCACTATCATTTTGTCTTTTGAAACACCGATATTTTTGTGAGGTTCGTGTTGCTCAGTCTTTACTTCTCTGTTTAGTGTTTTTCTAGACTGTTGTTTGTCTTTTTCAAATGTTTTTGTCGTTTCGCTTTTTTTCCATGATTTTGTCGGTGTTTCTTCGACTTAGGAATTTTGATTGTCCCGACTCTTAATGACGTGAAATATAAGAAAAGTCAAACCGAAGGTCACTTCTTAGCATCTTTTACCTCACAGGTAAACATTTCTGTATTTATAAGACAAAAAGAAGGAACTAAATAAAATAAAAATTCGTAAGGGTTCCGCGGAACCCAGTGTCTCGCCTACTTTTGCTGTTAATCGCAGGCTTAACAAAAATGAGGAAAAAAATCAATAAAAATATTCCTTTAGATACTATCTTTTGATTGTAAGAAGCTTCTGTCAAAATTTGGTATAAATCCAGGATAGTTTATGAATCTAATAAATGTTTTAAAAACTTTAACTGCAGACTGTATTTAATGTTAACTGGAAGAAAAACTAAGTCCATTTATAAGTAAAATACGGATAAACAGGTACAAAATTTTAACAAAATTTCCTTCTAGATACTAGCTTTTGATCATAAACAAGCTTCTCTCCAAGTTTGGTACAAATCCAGGATAGTTTAAGAAAGTTATTAAAATTTTAAAAACTTTAACCACAGAGTGAATGTATTGTTTCCTGGCAGAAAAACTAAGTCCATTTATAAGTAAAATACGGAAAAAATGAAATTTTGTTTTAACAAATCTACTTCTGGATACTATCTTATGATCATAAACAAGCTTCTGTCCAAGTTTGGTACAAATCCAGGATAGTTTAAGAAAGTTATTAAAATTTTAAAAACTTTAACCACAGAGTGAATGTTATGTTTCCTAGCAGAAAAACTAAGTCCATTTACAAGTAAAATACGGAAAAACAGGAATTTTATTTTTACAAATTTACTTCTGGATACTATCTTATGATCATAAACAAGCTTCTGTCCAAGTTTGGTACAAATCCAGGATAGTTTAAGAAAGTTATTAAAATTTCAAAAACTTTAACCACAGAGTGAATATTTGTGGACGCCGCCGACGACAACGACGACGACGACGACGACGACGACGGAATGTAGGATCGCTATGTCTCGCTTTTTCGACTAAAGTCGAAGGCTCGACAAAAAGAACACAACAGAGAAAAAAATGTCTAATAGATTAATGCAATACGTTTTGATATATTGCTTTTAACATTTGATTGTTTCAGATAATGAATTGAGATTTTTAAAACATCAAAATAAGAATAGAAAGAGCCATTGAATAAGCGTCATGTTAGATGATATATCTTACGACTAATAGCATTTCGATGCCTTGTTAGTGACTGATAGTCACACATAGAAAGGTATTGTAAGACCTGTATTAAAGAAAATAAAGTTATTCCTATGTTGCCAGACGGTCTAAATATCATTGGACACAAGTCCAAAGCAGTACCAATCCTACTTCAATGACGCAAACTGTTCTTTCTAAATCTCCTCACAAAGCAAACACATAAATATGATAGCAAATTTATTAAGACACAGTCCTAGTATCATCTGATCTGTCTCAAACTCTCCAATCTCAAAATATTTTGCTGTTTAAAAAACCGACTTTTCTAATTTGTCTTGCTGTGATTCTCATTTGGAAATATTTGATTTGTTAGTTTTTTAATTGTAATCAGATCTATAATTCCTCTTCTATGCATTGATAGCGTCTTTGATTTTCTCCCAGAAAATTACATTTCCGTGCACATCATTTGGATATTCAATATATGTTTTTTTCTGAATAATTTCATATAAAACTAAAGGTAACTCCTCAGGTTGCAGTTGCTCATAAAACACAAGAAAAATTAAACTTTTGTCTTTCTTTCTGTGAATGCTTTCCATTCTCGCCATATTCAATTCAAACATGCAATAGTCGGATTCGATAAAAGACCTCGTTATGATGCAGATTGTTTTTCGACTGCTTTGGATGGCTTGGGTGATATTGTTAGTAATGGCTGCTCCCGGTAGAAAGTCTCGATGATGTATACATAGTTTAAGATGTCCATCCCGTTCAAGATTATCAATACAGTCTTTTGTAACAAACGTTTGAATTTCGTCGGAGTAAGATATAAAAGCATCGTAGACGTATTGTCCACGATCATTCATGTTTTTTTGTGAGGCATATCTCAATTTTGCTGTATAGAATAAGTAGCGGAGTTTCCACCTGTGTCTATAAATGAGAGCTGCTATTAAAAATGATATGAAGCCAAATAAAGCAAAAGACACGCCAACTACCAAATGAGAATGATTTACGCAGTTTGTTTGAAAATGAAGTATAATGTCTTCAAACGAATTTGATATTGACAGGCTCCCGTTTTCTAGAACGCATTTGTATTGATTAAAATTTACAAAATGTTCACGAACATTAATCATCCAATTCAAATAGGGAAGTAACGAGCAGGCACAGTGTAGGGGATTTCCACTGAGGTTAATTTTCATATCGATATTTTTTTTAAGAATGCGATCTATATTCTTCATTGAACTATCACTAAAAAACTGTATTGAGTTATTTGCAAGATTTAATATCTCTAAACTAGTCTGGTTTAATAAACCTACGTCGGCATGTTCAAGGAAATTATTACTTAAGTCAATGACTTTTAAGTGCGGTTGGTCATTGAATATTTGAGAATGAAGATTATAAATTGAATTTTTTGAGAGAGAGATGAACTCAAGTCTACTTGTATTCGTCATCATATATGTATTGTTCGCTAGATAATTTCCGAGTTGGTTTCGATCGATTTTAAGTGTTGTCACGTATGTAAGATTCAGCGATATCAGACGAAAACCACAATTACTGAAAGCTAGACTTCGAAGACTAGGTGGTGCCCATATACTACGCTTTTTCGGGAAAACTACTGCGTCTTGGTTCTTTGTAAAATACAATTCACGAACTGGTGTATTGTAGAGTGCATTATTTATTTGTTCCCATGGAAATGCTTGCCGACTATCCAGAACATAGCCAACTTTAAAAATCTGAGTTGATGTGTCGGTCATCCGCCGATTCCCTGAATCTATCTTCCTTCCTTCAGTGATATCTACATCTAATTCTAAAACTGTCAGTCTTCTGAGCTTGGAAAATGTTCCTAACCCATCGATTCGTAGGCGTGAGCACTTGCTGATATAGACACTAGTCAAATGTTGTGTATGCTTGAATGTATCATTATTGAGAGACACGGTACCACAAATACTAAAATTGAGTGTTCGGAGATTTTGAAGTGAGGAAAATCCCTTTCCAAATAACTGCCTGTCACGATCCACAGAACTGACATCTAACACCAATACTTCTAACAGAGTCAGATCTGCAATTGTTTCATCCGGGAAAATGTTAGGCCTTGATTGAAAATTATTGTTTCGAATAGAAAGCTGTTTCAATGACTTTAAAGGCTTAAAGCTTCCTTTTGGAAGTTGTTTTCTATTGTACCCCAAAACATTTTTGTCGAGATCTAGATGTACAAGGTGTTCAAGCCCGGAAAATGTCTGTTGATTTATTGATGACAAATAGCAAAATGATATATCAAGCTTTGTTAAGCTTAACATATTTTCAAAGGTATTATTTGGTATGTTATAGATAATATTGTTCCCTAGATTAAGAATTTGCAGGTGTCGAAGACCAGTGAATGACTGCTTTGTATATAAAATCAATCTGTTGAAAGACAAATCTAACGTTATAAGATTTGTCAAGTTTTTGAAGGTATTATCTGGTATTTGCTCCAGGAAGTTGTGTTGTAAATAAAGGTGAACAGTATTGTCTGGCAAACGTGGAATACTTGTTAAGTTTCGATGGGAACAGTCTATGTACAGTTCTGCTTGATCGGTAAAACTTGTACATGGGAATGTCAGATAATATTTGACTGACTCTGTTTTGACATTGTCTATTATGAAACATAACAATAAATAAAACTGTAAAATTATGATGAATTTCATTTCGATCTCTCTTCACTTGCCTGTAAACAAATCATTAAAAATAATTCATAATTTACCATATAGATCTGAATTAAACGACACATATTCTTTCTGTTCAGAAATTAAACAATGACCATTTGAACAATGACTTCGTAAACAACGATGACATTCCTATCGTACAATACCATTTCTGATGTTTTTGAATTTGGCTTTCAACTGTTATGATTTGAGACCCTCTGATGAGAATTAATCAAACGAAAAGCGCATCTGGCATACAAGTTATAAGCTTAGTGTCTTAAATGAGTTTATTTCCTGAATTTGTCAATTGAAGGTTTTTAATTGTCCTTCAAATCGAAGAATTTGTGTTGACTGCACTTATAAACAAATTGATACATGAATACATTAGTAGTTTTCAAAGTTAAACGATGCAAAAGTAAACATTTAAGCGAGACATCTTGTAAAGTCGTGGTGTTCAGTTACATTTTACTTTTATATTACTTTGGAAATTTGTTGATGATGACAGTTTTGTAAAAGTCACTGTTTTTATTCACAATTACATAGTGCTGTGGAGTCTGAAACTTTTCTACTTTTGAACATTGTATGTCGACATATGGATGTTTATCGGTCGTTATGTTGTTGCCTCATTGGCGTACATTTAACAGTTTCCTTTTTAAAAGAACATACTATAGACATGTAGGAACAATATACCAAAGATGGACAGATAACAGCACGGGAAAAAGAGTTAAATCCATAAATGGATAAATAGATTGATCAATTGATGATTATGATTAACACATAGTATATCATTGGTTTTTCATTAATGATTTTGTACTTTTGGAACAATTTTGTATAAATTAAGGGCGACATGTTTAAGCTGTTCACAAACAGACGTGTGATTTCAAAGGAAGACTCGAGTGCTAATATCAGTCTGATGTTTTCTTAACCAATATTTTACCACTTTCTGTCTACTTAACTGAAGAAGGCGGGTGGTATTTTTGCTCATATTGATATATGTTGGATTATTGTAATGTATCTTGTGAGTAGCAAAAATACTTCCATTATCTAATATAATTGTTTAAAAATCAACAACAGAAGTAAAATACAAGAAATTAAAAGTTATATAAACGCTAGGCGCAGCTAAGTGCGAAGTCTTTTTTGAAACAGAAGGAGATGCACGTGTGTATATATACAGTCTGTTGTATACTGGGTAACTTGACAAAACCAAACCTTCGAATAATATGTCTGGGGTCTTAATAACGCGTCTGCTTTTCTGGCATTACTATATGAAGGAAAACCTACTGAAAACAAAATGCCCAGATTATCTGAATTTTGTCGTTGGTTTAATCACTAGGTATTGACTTTACGAATCACGCGGCATTTAGAAGTACATGGAGTACGAGCAATACTGTCAGGATATGGTGACATGTCTTACTGCAATAATCATCATTGTCATATTTCAATTTTAAGATTTTGAACTTATATTCAATAATCTCAATTTCAATCCAAAATCCTGAGATAGATATCTTAGATTCAAATTTGAAATATTAAAGTTTAAGGTTATTGAATACAGTCAATTTACTAAAATGAATTCTCTTTTTCATAGATTCCTGTTCACATGGTTAATTTAGTTATATAACTCCCAGATCACAAGATATTCAATTAAGTGATAAAACAATCTACCCATTGTGAGTTTTAAAGAAGTATGCAGTTATCTTAAAACAATTACAATTGATTACCTGGCAAATTTAACCATAAAACTTAAACACTGACCTATAGTTGGATCATTTATATTGAAAGCTACATCATCACTTCTGCTTGGTGTTTTTCCACCGGATATAATTGTAAAAGTAGAAATTTCATATTACATGTATTAAGAGGTTCTAAATTCACTTCATTGAAGTTTTTACACATGCATTAAGATTTTTTACACATGTATCAAGATGTATTAAATTCACTTCATTGAAGTTTTTACTTCCGTTGTAAATCAAAACACTTTAAATTGTTATTGTGATTTCCTCATCCTTTATTTCGATTTACTAGATTGATCAAATTATCATTGCATTAAAAAATGTAAATAGTGTGACAATTATAATTCTATATCACATTTTGACTTCTTGTTACTAGATATCAATATTCAACCAATTTTACTGCAGGGTATGTGCATTTCGACTATTTATGGTCCTTTGGTGAAGCTCGATGCCAAAATATTTCAAATCCAAGTCCTGTTAATGCTTAAAAGCTGATAAAACAGAAAGCAACCATAAAATATTAACAGACCAGTATTATTATTATACGGAATCATAGATATGTAAGATAAACTATTTTTTAAATCTTAATGAATGCAAGTTAATGCATTAACCATGTTAATCTGCATTTAAAACCTAATGAAAAAAGGCAAATTCCGTTAGAAGCAGAGTTATGAATAAGTCATAAAAAATAAAATCTTATCTGTATTAACTGAACTAAACAGCGAAACATTAAGATAGAATTGATAAAATGTATTATTATAAGCATCTACAATTTTTCAAATGTTGATTACGATTTAATGGGATATTTCAGAATTACATTGTCAATTCAAATTATCTATTAACAATAGCAACGTACATTGATGACTCTGTTCTCCTTTCTATATAAGAAAAATTGATATCATTTCAACCCTCATTTTCAAAAGAAGAAGAAAAAAATTAGTAAATCTTATCTGAACCCGCATGGCCAAAAAGTAAAGGTAAATTATCAACAAATAAACCAGGCGTATAATTTAGTACACACGACGTGAGTTCAGTCCACACTAGACTCGTCATGTGCGCTCGGATGAAACAGTTTGGAATCAAATCAATAACAAAACCGAAGAATATTGATAACAAAAACAGATTAGTTTAATGTGTTGAACTCTTTCAGGTTTACAAAAAAAATACATATGAGTAAAGATGTGATGAAATATGGAAGATGATATTTTGACATACATGTATATCTAATGTAAAGGTTACACCAGTTCAACAAGGAATGGCTAAAACATAACCAACAAAGGAGGAAGAAATGAACAATGTTTTAACGAATTCAACTATACATCAAATTCTACACTATGTGGAGAGGAACACTACTGTTAAAACAACTGATGCATCCTTTACAATGCATTAGTATCATTAATTAAAGTTTAAACTAGCTTAAATATGCCTAGGTTTTGTCGGTCTTTCTTTAATTGAACAATTTTGATCACATAAGCGTCTTCCGCCTCATTGTTTGGGCAGAGCATTAAGGTATAGATAAAGACAAGAACTGATGTCATTTCTGAATTGGGACATGATCATAAACATGTGACAAGCTCAAACAGCTCGTTGTATGCCTTATCCCTCCATATAGTTATGTTAATTGAAATATAACTTCAAATTAAAACAAAAAGACATACACAGATAAACTGTCCCAATTCTTAAACAATACGAATGTCTATTTTGCACTTTTTCATTGGATCACTGAGAGTGAAGGCATATAAAAGCAAATGAAGCTATTTCCAAATATGCATTTTAGTTTTACGTAGCGTTTTTACTTTGATTAACAGAAAATAAGTTTAAATTGAAAAACAAATACTAATGTATAGAGACAATGGTAGCTAATAAAATTGAGAATGTAAATGGGAAATGTGTCAAAGATAAAACAACCCGACCAAAGAGCAGAAAACAGCCAAAGACCACCAAACTCTAAACTCCGAAACATATAAATGAACTAAAATTAAAACAAACACACACGACTAACAAAAGCCAGAGTCGGCGGGGTTAAGCATGTTTTGTGAGATCTCAACCCTCCCCTATATCTCTAGCCAATGTAGAATTAAGAAATACACAGCAATGCACACAGTAAAACCCAGTTAAAAAGAAGTCCGAGTCCGATGTCAGAATATGTAACAGAAGAAACTAAACAAAATGACAATGACACATAAATTAATAAAGGACTACTAGCAGTTATTGACATGCCAGCTCCAAACCTCAATTAAAATGATTGAAAGATTATGTCTTCATCATATGAAAATCAAGTACAATCCCTCCAGTTTGGGGTTTAGTATCATAAAATCATAAAATATATGCGAAGAACATAACCTGTATCATGCCAACAACTGAATTTAGAATAATGTGTTTATTTCCGATGCAAAGAACCTATGAGTGACCCTATGACACAAGACCGTATGTTGAACTGTAGATATCTTTTCTTTGATTGTACCATCTTGTTGTTGCCTTAATAAGGTATACGCCACCTCTTCAGAAATTCACATTAAAGTAAGAATCCAAATGAAGTGGATAATATGAGATAAATGTTAAAAAGACACCAGTTTGTGTCAAGTTGACTTTTTACCAAATGCAACTTAGCCGTTTTCTTTTAATTCCAAACACAACGCATGTCACCTATAAAGCGTGTGCTAGTCAATTTCATGGATTACCCAGCAGTCTTTTCTCACTGAAAATTAGTGTTTTTGATTGGTTTAGTCCTTTGAACTGTCAATATATTTACTAATACCGTTTATCCTTTAATGTATTATTCTACGAATATTAAAGAAAAATATCACCGTTAACTACTAACAATGACTTATGTTTGAAAATACGAATTTGCGAATCGTTGGTGAGTCCTCCCCTTGTTACCAAAATCGCCGATTTTAATATGTTACTTCAAGGAATAAAACAGAGCAAATTAAAATCACAATGTAGTTGAATGTGTGCTTTAAAATCTTAAATGTTTTTCTGTAGAAGTAGAATCTATGACAAACGAGATGATTTTAATTTTCGAAATTATCAATTTCCTCCACCTTAGTAGCAACACACCAACTTCACCTGCATATGGGATATAAATTTCCCAACTCATTCGGTATTCAAGATTTTGCAGCTTCTACTCAGTGTCTGAGCAGAAAGTTGATGAACGAGGGGTATGCCAAAGAACGTCTGGTCCTTTTTCTAAAAAAGTTCATCGGTAGATACCAAGACCTTGTTGATAAATATTCCTTATCTACTTCACAAATAAAACATGATGTTCTTGATGTATAGATTCTAGGTACTGACGTTGTTTATCATCTGAATTACGTGTTATAGTGTTCTTTTACTTGTCTTTGTAAATTATTAACGTTAACTGTTTGGTCCATTTTTGGTAATATCCTTTAGGCGTGGCTCGGTACTTGTATATCCCGCTTTTGTGTTGTTGTGTTGTGGTCATTTTTTGTATTCTTGTGTTTCATTTTTGCGTATGTGCTTTGTCTTTATGCCATTTTGTTTTTCTTTGTTGACATATTTGTTTGTTTTTATAGTGATTGAGATTATAACACAATGTTGACTGCTGTACCCAAATTTTTGACATTTTTAACTATTATGTCTGTTTGTTTTGTTCACATATTGTTGTCAATATAATTCAATTTTATGCGACTGTCATACAAGTGAGAGGTGTAGCTAGCTTTGAAACCAGGTTTAATCCACCATTTTCTACATAAGGAAATGTTTGTACCAAATCAGGAATATGACAGTTGTTTTCCATTCGTTTGATGTGTTTGAGCTTTTGATTTTGCCAATTGTTAAGGGACTTTCCGTTTTGAATTTTCCTTGGAGTTCAGTATGTTTGTTGTTTTATTCTTTTCAGAGGAGAACGTATGATAAAGGCCTCATTTTTGACACTCTGAAGTCGTTGGAAATCAAAAGTTTCAAGAAGATTCAAAATTAATAGAAAGTTGCCAAATAACATGTGCAGGTGGTGTAAAGTCAATCATCAGAATTTTTATGTTTGAATTTATCATACATATTTGTATTATTGGCTACAAACTTATTGTATTTAGTGCAAAACTTTCATAGTGCCTACATAGCCTCATCTTTCGATCGTGCCATCAGATATCAGTCAAGGTTTATATCCAAAAAGACATTTTGGTAAAAGATAGATTTTACAAAGATGCAGATATGTGTAAAATATCTTTTTGATTAGACATTGGTTCATATATGTAATTTTTAATCAACACCATTGTCATATATTAGTTATATGTTAAGTTGAATTCTTAGATTCGCCGTTTTTACGTCATGCCGGCTAACAAATTTTGAAACTGAACCTACGCTTTATTTTAAGTCTGGACTTTAAGTATTCGTATTGTCATCTTATAAAGTCATGCTGACTAGAATACTGCAACTGTAAACAATGTGACAATGATTGAATTTAGTAGTGTCAACCCTGTATAATGACGAAGTTTAGGCGTGATTAGACGCGTGTATGTAGTGCGCCTGACAGGTGCTGAACGTACAGATAGGGTAATAGGTAAGAGGTGACAAATACTACACTGGCAAAAATGCCACACGTGTACATGCGTGACACATGCGTTTCACATGTGTGTCACACGCATGTGAAAGAGACGTTTCATGCCACGCATGTGATACATGTGTGGAAAACACATGTGATACGCATGATACACACATGTGATCATGCGTTTCACATGTGAATAACATGCGTAAGGAAATACACCTGTGATACATGCGTGATTACTGCATTTAAAAGGCATGGTGCCTGTATTGAATATTTTTCAAAATGTCCTCCTATTTGTCCAATTACCATGATTGTTGACATGTATCTTAGTTCTCAAGTGAATTACATGCGTTTTGTAACACATGCTTTATACATGTGTTTTCTATATATATACACAGGCAAATTTTGTTCACGTAAATTTCTTGTGAGATTCACCTCAAACAAGCTTATACATGAAACTCATGTGCAATTAATGTGAATTGAGCTTTAACGTGAAATTCATGTTAAATGTTTCATGTGAAGCTAACGTGAATCAAGCTTTCATGTTAATTTTTCTAAAATGAAATTAAGGTGAATTGAGCATCAATCACACAAATTCACAGTATTTGAGCATATTTTAGATAAGTTAATGCTAATCTAGTACACATTCTATTTTGATATATATAAATATTCTTCTTGGTCTTGACTATGTGTTCATACTTCCATTATATTTTACTTTCTTGATCCTAAACAATACAAAAAATATTTATCTATCAACTCCCAACTCACAATATCTCCAATGCAAGAGATAGGATGCAATAAAACAAAGAAGGCAAGCAAATATCCAGGTCACCTTAATTCACTCCTAGAATTTTTTCGGTTATGGTCAAGTCTCGATACTTTTTTTTAAAAGTGATGTAACGATTGGTGATTCATTTATAGAATATGTATGCACTGATGTGTATTTCATTTTTAATATGTATGTTCAAGTCATTTTGTGGTTATCAGTCATGAGACAATGCAATCACATTGTGGAAATTGTCTCACTTGCAAAAGATGCCAATTTTTCTTTTGAAAGTTTTGAGGAAAAAAAGTAGTTCACCCTGCCACATATTCATGTGCCTGTTTCAAGCCAGGAACCTTTTCAGTGGTTGTCTAAAGTCTCATCCTAATAAAAAAAAATATTTAAAGAATTTGGTGTTGATGGAAGCTCTTTGATTGGTATAGACTCTGGTTAATTAAGTAGATCATGACATATACCATATTGAAAGTCTTGCTGTTATTTACAACCATTTCCTTCTTATTTCATCTCATATGCATTTCAGTTTTTTTCATTTCAACACCAATCTTAATAAGGTTAAGGCAAAAAGAAAACAAATGTTGACAAACAACAGGCATATACCATTAGAAGATCTCAAAGTTTGGCTGCACAATAGACTAAAAATTCTTGTTATTTCAAATATTTATATAAAATTCAGTTTAAAACATGCATTTTCCATTTTTAGACTATAATTGTCATGTTGACACAATAATTTGAATTTGAATTGTATTATATTCTGAGAGTACTTGTGGTTGAAATAATATACACAATATTTAATTTCATGTGTTTTAGATTTCTTAAATACACCACTCCCATATAATGACTACATGTCTGTTAGTAATGTTTAAGAGTTCTCTCCTGCATATAATTGCTGTAATTGCTATTTGTACCCAAGGCTTCCTTCATACATTTGCACTTATCCTTCTAAGATGTTGCTTGAATGATAAAATCTTGTAATACATTATCAGCCATCAGACTCTTGGAATACAGTTGCTGTAATAAAAAAAAATAAACTGTAATCACAGAGATATGTCTCGCTTTTTAGTAATTTCGATAATGCAAATGTTGAAATTAAAATAGCAACACTTTAACATTATTAAGATTGTAAGATTTGCAAATATTCAAAGTCAATGAACCATGACTAAAGGTACATGGCTAAACAATCTCCATGGAAATTAGATGTGCCAATGCTAATACAACCCATACCAAATACCATTGACTTATCATTAGTTCCCTTTAAAAAACCTAAACACAAACTAATACATGTAAACTAAGAAAATTTTAAAGTCAATAAACGATAACTGAAGGGGGGGGGGGGGGGGGGGGGGGGGCAAATAATCTCCATGGTAATGAGATGTGCCAATGCTAATACAACTGCATACCAAATATCATTGACTTACCACTAGTGGTTTCCCATAAGCCGACCTAATCACAAACTAATACATGAAAACTAAGCAAAAGTTTCAAAGTCAATAGACCATGACTGAGGGGGCAAGGCCAAATAATCTTCATGGAAATAAGATATGCCAATGCGTATTCAACTGCATACCAATTATCATGAACTTACCACTAGTGGTTCCCCATAAACTGACCTAGTCACAAACTGATACATGAAAACTAAGCAAAAATTTAAAAGTCAATAGACCATGACTGAGAGGGCGGGGCCAAATAATCTCCATGGAAATGAGATATGCCAATGCTTATACAACTGCATACCAATCATAATTAACTTACCACTAGTGGTTCTCCATAAACTGACCTAATCACAAACTAATACATGAAGACTAAGCAAGAATTTCAAATTAAGTCAATAAACCTAAACTGAGGGGGCGGGGCCAAATAATCTCCATGGTAATGAGATGTGCCAATACTAATACAACTGCATACCAAATATCTTCGACTTACTACTTGTGGTTCACTATAAACTAGACCTAATCACAAACTAATACATTGTTGACGCCGCTGTCGTCACCAACGCCAGAAACAGCATACCTATGCCTCGCTTTTTGACTCCGTCAAGCGAGACAAAAACAGCATATATTTTTTGTATGGCTTACCAATAAGGCAAAAAATGATAACATGAATTTAATCTCCAATGATTTACCAAACTTACATATATATATATATATATCGTGTGAACAACTGGAGTGGAATATAATAGTTGTTGTTTATCATATTTATTTTTCGTTTAATGTCTTTTACGTAAATTGGAATTGTATTACATCTGTCATTTCAGGACCTTTTATAGCTTGCTAGATGCAGTATCAGTTTTGCTCATTGTTGAAAGCTGTTCATACAGTGATCTATAGTTGCTAACATTCAGTCATTTGGACTCTGGTGGATAGTTGTCTCATTGGCAATAATACTATATATTCTCATTTTTATCAACATAAATTACCGTAATAATGAAAACTAACTCTATTCATGCATGTGTACTACACATTACCTGTATATATAATATATACTAGAATACTCCCGGGACATCATGGTGTCGTGACTGAAGCAAAGTACTGTAGCCTTATTTTTAGCCTGGATTTTAAGATTTTTCGTTTTGTCATCTAATGTCATGCTGGTCATTAGGTGAACAGTTTTCTCTGCTTTCAAAATCTTTCTTTTTGAACCCTTCAACCCAGAACTTGTTAATTATCTGTAGTAATAATTATGTGGAAAACAAATGGGCCTGGAATGGTGTAATTTTTAATCAACACCATTGTCCTATATATATAAGTTATAAATAAAGTTGAATTCTTTGAATCGTCATTTTTATGTCATGCCGGCTCACAAATTGGACCTTGTTATTTTAGTATTATAGATCTAGATTACTAAGTGCTTGTAGAAACACAATTCCTCATTTTTCAAGCCCCTTTCTTACATGTCTTAACCTCATTTAAATTAAAATACCAACTAAAAGCTCCAAGGAGCCTGTGTCGCTCACCTGATATTTTTTTTATTTTACAATTGATGCATGAAATAATGCAACCGATATACTTTTGCTTTAGTTTCAAAGATATAAGTCAAAAACTGCATTTTTTCCCCTATGTTCTATTTTTAAACTAGATACCCTAATGCTTATTATGGCCAAGTTTGGTTAAATTTGTCTCAGTTGTTTCAGGAAAAGACTTTTGTAAAAGATTACAAAAATTTACGAAAAAATTGTTAAATTTGACTTTAAAGTGCAATAACTCCTTATGGGGTCAATTGACCATTTTGATCCTGTTGACTTATTTGTGAATCTTATTTTGCTGAACATTATTGCTGTTTACAGTTTATCTCTATTATAATGTTCAAGATAATAACCAATAAATTGCTTTGTCGAGCGCAGCTGGATACGACCACAGAGGTCCAACCCTGAACAGTTGGGGCAAAAATGGACACAATATTCACGCTTGATACAGGTCTGAATTTGGATTGTAATTCAATATTTGACACATAATAGGTTTCTGACACAGAATAACTGTAGTCAAAGAACTAAGAATTGGTTATATGATTTGAATTTATATTCAAAATTTTGCTTTTGTGTAATACACTTTGCTGTTGCGAATTGACCTCCACCCCCTTTTTTTCAAAAAAAAAAAATCTGAAGGATTTTCTTTTTGATTTTGATTTCTGAAATCTTGAGGAGAAAAAATTGTCCCCCCCCCCCCCCCCCCCCCTTTTTCCAAAAAAAAATTCTTTCCCGCAGTTAAGGGTGCTATAAACAGTTTCGTATTAAAAACTAGGGGTTATTCCCCGACTAAAAATAACCTTGGAGGGAAATCCCTTTTTATTTACTTAATTGGTGAAAAAGTATCATGTTTTTTGTATTTGATTGTAAAAATTAGTTAATTAGCTTTCAATTAAAACAGGTTGAATGATTAAAATACTTTTAAAAATTAGATTAAATATACATGTTTTGAGGGGAGACAACATTGTAAACATCCTGTTTTTTTGGCAGTGGAAATTGAAAACTTATTGGCAGCCACTGCAGCTCTTTTCGAAGCAGGAAACCGTACCCTGAAGGGAGATTTTTTTGAAAGGCCAGGTAAAAACCTATGAATTTCATACAGTTTTGATTATGTGAAATGTGCCTGTATCATGTCTACATGGGTATGCACATGACCTGATTTCAGGTTTTTTATGTTCAGATTAGGCAATTTTTCCCCCATGTTCTCTGAAAAGAACTTTTTTATCATATTAAAAGTACACTTTATTTTTATTTCATTATAAACTAGAGAAAATTCTGATTCCAGTGATATCTAGTTTTATACAAGTATCTTTATTAACCATTCCACCACTAAGGGTCACTTATGCATGGTCCCTCAAAATATGACTTCATAGAAAAAAACTGTTGATTGCACCCTTAAAGGGACAAACATATAATATAGTGAGGGTTTAGCATAGAAATGTGTTAGTGAATAGAGTAAAACAATTCTGAAAAATATTGTATGGCATGTATACATTTATTTAAAAGCATCAAATTGGTATATTTAATGCAAATATTACAGATTTGTACATAGCAACCAGATATAAGAAAACCAGACACTGTGCAAATTTTGAAGTTTTTTCATCTTTTTTGCGACGTCATGATATTTTTATTCATTTGCTCATATATTTGGAACCATAAGTTGCACATGAAAAGTGAAGATTTTTTCTACTTTGACCTTTACTACTGATCAGTGTAACATACATTTTTATTCATTATATTATATATTTGGTACTTTTTATAGTAAAAAAGCCACAAGTGCCATTCCTAAGAAATACTCTATTTCAATATTTTTCTCAACTCAGCTACAACTTAGTTCATATAATACTAGGGACAAAATATGTTTAAAGTAATTTTATTTATGCCTATTTCATAGTTTTTATTCTATTTATTCAAAAGAGACCCAATTTTATGATTTTTTTCCCTTGTAAAACTGATGAAAATGTGATACAGGAAATGTTTGGAATATGCCAGTTAAACTATTTGCCACTGGCCAATATGCCACTACTATGCGACATAAAAAAAGAGCTGTAGTTTCACTATTTTTCGTCGCAATCGTTATAGTAAGACATCAGTTTAATCGATATAATGTACAGATTCAGAAAAGCTGAGAATTTTTTATATATCGCATACAAAGTTTTGCTTAAAGGTGCTATAAACAGTTTCGTATAAAAAACTAGGGGTTATTCCCCGACTAAAAATAACCTTGGAGGGAAATCCCTTTTTATTTACTTAATTGGTGAAAAAGTATCATGTTTTTTGTATTTGATTGTAAAAATTAGTTAATTAGCTTTCAATTAAAACAGGTTGAATGATTAAAATACTTTTAAAAATTAGATTAAATATACATGTTTTGAGGGGAGACAACATTGTAAACATCCTGTTTTTTTGGCAGTGGAAATTGAAAACTTATTGGCAGCCACTGTAGCTCTTTTCGAAGCAGGAAACCGTACCCTGAAGGGAGATTTTTTCGAAAGGCCAGGTAAAAACCTATGAATTTCATACAGTTTTGATTATGTGAAATGTGCCTGTATCATGTCTACATGGGTATGCACATGACCTGATTTCAGGTTTTTTATGTTCAGATTAGGCAATTTTTCCCCCATGTTCTCTGAAAAGAACTTTTTTATCATATTAAAAGTACACTTTATTTTTATTTCATTATAAACTAGAGAAAATTCTGATTCCAGTGATATCTAGTTTTATACAAGTATCTTTATTAACCATTCCACCACTAAGGGTCACTTATGCATGGTCCCTCAAAATATGACTTCATAGAAAAAAACTGTTGATTGCACCCTTAAAGGGACAAACATATAATATAGTGAGGGTTTAGCATAGAAATGTGTTAGTGAATAGAGTAAAACAATTCTGAAAAATATTGTATGGCATGTATACATTTATTTAAAAGCATCAAATTGGTATATTTAATGCAAATATTACAGATTTGTACATAGCAACCAGATATAAGAAAACCAGACACTGTGCAAATTTTGAAGTTTTTCATCTTTTTTGCGACGTCATGATATTTTTATTCATTTGCTCATATATTTGGAACCATAAGTTGCACATGAAAAGTGAAGATTTTTTCTACTTTGACCTTTACTACTGATCAGTGTAACATACATTTTTATTCATTATATTATATATTTGGTACTTTTTATAGTAAAAAAGCCACAAGTGCCATTCCTAAGAAATACTCTATTTCAATATTTTTCTCAACTCAGCTACAACTTAGTTCATATAATACTAGGGACAAAATATGTTTAAAGTAATTTTATTTATGCCTATTTCATAGTTTTTATTCTATTTATTCAAAAGAGACCCAATTTTATGATTTTTTTCCCTTGTAAAACTGATGAAAATGTGATACAGGAAATGTTTGGAATATGCCAGTTAAACTATTTGCCACTGGCCAATATGCCACTACTATGCGACATAAAAAAAGAGCTGTAGTTTCACTATTTTTCGTCGCAATCGTTATAGTAAGACATCAGTTTAATCGATATAATGTACAGATTCAGAAAAGCTGAGAATTTTTTATATATCGCATACAAAGTTTTGCTTAAAGGTGCTATAAACAGTTTCGTATAAAAAACTAGGGGTTATTCCCCGACTAAAAATAACCTTGGAGGGAAATCCCTTTTTATTTACTTAATTGGTGAAAAAGTATCATGTTTTTTGTATTTGATTGTAAAAATTAGTTAATTAGCTTTCAATTAAAACAGGTTGAATGATTAAAATACTTTTAAAAATTAGATTAAATATACATGTTTTGAGGGGAGACAACATTGTAAACATCCTGTTTTTTTGGCAGTGGAAATTGAAAACTTATTGGCAGCCACTGTAGCTCTTTTCGAAGCAGGAAACCGTACCCTGAAGGGAGATTTTTTTGAAAGGCCAGGTAAAAACCTATGAATTTCATACAGTTTTGATTATGTGAAATGTGCCTGTATCATGTCTACATGGGTATGCACATGACCTGATTTCAGGTTTTTTATGTTCAGATTAGGCAATTTTTCCCCCATGTTCTCTGAAAAGAACTTTTTTATCATATTAAAAGTACACTTTATTTTTATTTCATTATAAACTAGAGAAAATTCTGATTCCAGTGATATCTAGTTTTATACAAGTATCTTTATTAACCATTCCACCACTAAGGGTCACTTATGCATGGTCCTCAAAATATGACGTCATAGAAAAAAACTGTTGATTGCACCCTATGGTCATAATTTCAATTCAAATTTCCAATTTGTATTTGAATTACCTCCCTTACACTGTAATTTGTACTTTAGTAATTGTCCATTAACCAGGACACCCTTGTTTTTTCTCACTTTTTTGCCCCCAATTCCTAAATGGTTTGAGCCATAACCCCCCAAAGCCAATCCTAACCATCCCTTTGTGGTATGGAAACTTGTAGTATAATTTCAGAGAGATCCATACACTGTTCCACAAGTTATTGTCATGAAACTAGAAAAATGCTTATTTGGGCCCCTAATTCCTAAACTGTTGGGACCATAACCCCCAAAATCAATCCCAACCTTCCTTTTGTGGTTATAAACCTTATGTTTAAATTTCATAGATTTCTATTTACTAATACTAAAGTTATTGTCCGGAAACCAAGTGTCTTCGGGCGACGACGACGACAACGTGATACCGATAATTTTTTGCGGTCGTATAAAAATTGAAAAAAATTTTCTTAAAATTACCAATTCAGGGGCAGCAACCAAACAACGGGTTGTCTGATGCGTCTGAAAATTCAACAGAGATAGATATTCACCTGATGAACATTTTTACCCCATGTCAGATTTACTCTAAATGCTATGGTTTCAAAGATAGAAGCCAAAAACTTCATTTTACCCCCATGTTCAATTTTTAGCAATATTGGCCATCTTGGTTGATGTCCAGGGTCAACGGATACATTTTTTAAACTAGATACCCTAAGGATGATTTAGGCCAAGTTTGGTTTTATTTGGCCCAATAGTTTCAGAGAAGATTTTTGTAAAAGTTAACGGACGACATAGGACGCCAAGTGATGAGAAAATGATGCAATTAACAGCAAAAGTAGGCGAGACACTGGGTTCTGCGGAACCCTTACGATTTTTTTGAAATTGCCTTGGAATGCAGTATTTTTGTTATACCATTTGGAAATTAAATACTGTAACAAATACATACCAGTTACATTTATATATACTGTAGCTATAGGATCTCCTCAATATCTAATCCTGTTGTTAATTTCATTTAAACATATAATGTATATAGCTTCATTTCCACTTACATCTGAGGAGCTAATTCTGAAAATTAAAATTCCTGTGATTATCATATAAAATTTTAACCTGATGCAGTCTGCTTTCCAATAAGAATAAATTAGGAATACAGTTGTCCCTTGGTAAAGAGAGAGAAAACAAGTGATATTTTTATATTATAACCAATACTGCACATGGTAATTGGAACATCACTAGTTTTCTGGATTGGATTGTTGCTCACTTTGTCAGGATCTTTTAGAGCTGACTATATAGTATGGTTTTGTTCATTGTTGAAGGTCATACAGTGACCTAAATTTGTTTACATCCTCTTTGACTAATGGAATGTTTTCTCATTGACAATCCTACCATACATTGTAAGACCTTATTTATAAAATACTAAAAAATTCAATCTGTGACAATAACATTTTATTAATTAAATAAGGTAATCTGATCAACATTATGAAGCAATGTTCAAAACACTCTGTCATTGTCTGACAGCGATCAAAGTAATTTTAACTTCTATGACAATGTACAATGATGTATATATGTGCAAGACTCAAACTAAGTATTACAACTAAATTCATACATATATCCATATACATTTACAAGGTACTTAAAAAATCAGTGCGACTGACACATAAAATGTAGGTACAAAAAATATACTTTTGTTGGATCCTGCATCATAATTATTACAAGTTAATGAAGGCAAGTCATAATCATTGAGTACATGTACATATATTTGAACTTAAAGTAAAGGATAATCTGATTAGTCTCTAATCAGTAATGAAGCCACACAACACTCTGTGACAACAGTGACATATAAGTCTCCCATTGATGCACATACTATTATTTTAGGTCTTTTGTATATATATGTTTAAGGTTACTTAGAATTGGCTGTTGACATACATGTACACATGGACTGTCAGGCATGGAGTCATTGGACCCTAGGTTACTCCAGTCCATTATCAGTCACTATCAATAGTCAACTCCTCTGTCCATTTGTTGTAATACAATGTACTGCTGAAAGGGAGAAAACAGTACTTTATTAATAGCATGTGGATGCAAGACTATAATAAGTATTCAAAGAGTTTTACAAACAATTAGCTTATACATTTAGGAGAACTCTGTATTTACCTAGTGATGTGACAGTAAATAGTGGCGGATCCAGAACGTTTTATAACTAAGGTGGGGGGGGGGGGGGGGGGGCACTCCAGTCATGCTTCAGTGATTCCCTATATAATCAACCAAATTTTTACCACAAAAGGGGGGCCCTTGCATGTAGACCAATTTGAAAACCTGGCCCAAAATAAATAGACAGCTGCACCATGATCACATGATACACCAATCGCTTATTCAAAGAATAAAGTTCAATAACTTTTCAATGTCATAATCAGACATTCATGAAAAACTAAAGGGAGGTTATCTTAATAGATATAAACCAGTCACCAAAGTTTCATGATAACTGCTCAAAGCATTGTCTGAAATATGAATATCCCCCCTTTTTTATGAATAAAATCACATAACTCTGAAACATAAAATCTAAAATTAATAAAAATCAAAAGGGAGCTTAGGACAATAAATATAAACAATTCACCAAAGTTTTATGAAAACTGCTGTAAGCATTTTTGAGTTATTGTCTGAAAACTGGAAAATCTCCCTTTTTTAAATGAAGATAACCCCACAACTTGGAAACATAAAATCTTAAATTTATAAAAATCGAAAGGGAGCTCATGTCAATAGATACAAACAAGTCACAAAAGTTTCTTGCCATTTGGTGAACACATTTTGAGTTATTGTCCCAAAACTGGAAAATCCCCCTTTAAAGTTTTTTAATGTTTTTTGGATATCAACAACTTTGTCAAACACACATGGAATTTTGACATGGAATTAGTTATATCTGCACACAAGAACACACATTTGTATGTGTTTTTTCTGCATAAACATGTAATTCATAATTTATTAAAACTTCCGACAGTCCCATTGTGCATCTCTTTTTTATGCCCTTGTCGTAACGGAGGGGGCATTAAGTTTTACACTTGTCTGTCTGTACATCCTTGCATACTTGCATTGCGAAATAGGTTTTATACCCTTTTGATATATTGAATATTTTGACATTACACAGTCATACTCTTCTTAAGACTGCATGAAATGACAAACTGTGAAACATTGTTACACTAAATCTGTTGAATGTAAACTGATAGATATTTTAGTTTGGGAAAACATGTTTTTTGCACCTTTTTTATTATAAGACCTATTGATGAATCCAGTCCTTTTTGGCTAATTTTGAAAATTGGTTCTTATGTTGTTTGCTGTCTGCCATTACTGTATGTAGTTTATATTTTTCATCCTTGTAGGTTACTTTATGGTATTGATTTTGTTCATTGTTTAAGGCTGTACATTGACCAGTAAATGTTTACATCTTTGTCCTTTGGTCTATTAATTGATAGTTGTCACATTGAGGATCATACCTCATCTTTTTATATTTATATGCTAGGTCATTGAAAAAGCTCCAAGGATACAACATAATTTAATTGTTATATATTTGCAAATTCATTCTGATAATGCAAAAACATAAATTGATTGACTTTTTTTCTTATTTTAATGTCCAGAGGCAAATATTTTATGTATTCTAAACGAGAACAACTTATCATGATCAATTCATAATATAGGCCAGTCTGACAATGCTTGTTTTAGACCCTTTTTGGTCTCTAATTCCTGAATGGTTTGGGCAAATACCCCCAAAATGAAACTTAACCTTCTACTTGTGGTACAATTTCATAGCAATTAAAATACTTATAAACAAGTTATTGTCCTGAATTTAGAAAAATGCTTGATTTGGGCCTTTTTTGGCCCCTTATTCCTACACTGGTTGAACCATGACCCCCAAAAATAATCCCAACCTTCCTTTTGTGGTATTGAACCTTTAAATCTAATTTCATAGACATTCATACACTTAAACTGAAGTTATTGTCCGGAAACCAAATGTCTTCGAACGAGTTGATAGCAATATATGACCTCAAAATTTGTTTGCTGTAGTATACAATATGGTTGTTCTTTTAAACATTTTCATAAATAATCTACAAGAAATGTAGACCTATTTGGGATTGCTTGCAATGCAATTTTCATTACATTAAACAATGTATATTTCCAAGGAATAACTTCTGTAAACCTAAATTTTTATAGCACTTACTTTCTAACTCATACATTTCAAAGTGACATTATTCCTGTATAAATTGCCAAATAAGTGGATCACCGATGTAATAATAAATCTTAATTATAAATTTAATACTAAACAGAAAACAATGAACTTGCGGAAAAGATGGTATACCGCCAACAAAAGGTGCAAAGGTTTTATTTCTTGGTTTCCTTAAACTGACCTCATCATGAATATCAACAATTTTTTAAGACTATGCCTCTATTGAAAACAGCATGCCTAAGTCACAGCTTCATAACTGTTGTGGCTAGACAAAAAAGAACAAGCGATTAAGAGAGCTTTGAATGCAATTTTCTATAAAAATGACCTGTAAAAAAATTAAATTTGTCACTTCTAACATGGATAATTTTCGAACTTGCCCACAACATTACAAGAATCAAACTTTAAACTCTTTGACCTCAAACTTTTAAAAAAATCTTCGAAACTGCATGTACAGAGTCTGACAAGAAAAAATTATTCAAACATAGTTATCATTTTCATTACATACCTCTCATCACAAAATTATTCATTGACTACTGCTCCTCATATGCACATAAATCAATAGGACGATCTATGACTCCACTATATAATCTAGAAAGCAATGCCTCAAATGAATTCTGTCCTGTTGCTTAGCTTCTCTTACTTGTCAAAGTAATTGTACTTTCGTTGAAAAAGCTAAAATAAATAATGTTTAATAAAATGAAGTTATAATACAATGTATCTGCCAAAATTGCCTTTAATATTTTGATCTGGCAAAATTGGCTTGGTTTGATCTTTTAAAACTAGACCAACAAACTTTCCCTGAAAAAAAAAATGACTACAAAAAAGTATTTAATCATTTTATTAATGTTCTAATCCATCATATAAATTCCATATGACCTTGAATGAAGGGATGAACAAAAGTGATTACATGTATATATTACAGGATCTCTGAATCTGTCATGATTTATAATGCCAATCTTTGGGGATTAAGTTATTAATAATCATGATACTTTGAAATTTTAAGTCATTCAAAGTTGTTTAAATTACACCAAAAGTTGGACTATTTTATATAAGGTAGTATCTGAGAAATGGACTAAACCAGGCAAGGTTTGGTGGTAAATACATTGTACATGTACAATGTACTTTGTTTTTGGCTTTGATCTAGGTGTTAGTAACTGGGAGTACTCTCAGATCTGAACTTGGTCTTTTTTGTTGTGGGGATGTATAAGTACCCACCACGTCTTGTGTGTGGTTTTGTTAGATGTCTTTCTACTTTGTATAGATCTGACGAGTTAAGCCCTTTTCACATCAATATACCAGGTTAGGAGGTGGGTTCGGCACCACAAACTACTAGTCTAGCCCCACCCCATCCTGTACATAATTGTATGTATGTGCCTGTCCCATGTCAGGAGCCTGTAATTCAGTGGTTCAGTTTGTCGTTTGTTGCTGTGTATCATATTTTGTTTTTTTTGTTCTTTGTTTTGTATATAAATTAGTCTGTTAGTTTTCTTGTTTGAATTATTTTACAAATTTGTCATTTTCATTTGGGGTCTTTTATAGCTGACTATATGGTATGGGGTTTGCTCATTGTTGAAGGATGTACAGTGACCTATAGTTGTTAACTTTGATGTCATTTGATCTCTGATGGAGAGTTGTCTTTTCTCATTAGTGTAAACAAGATTTTATTTTGAAAATAATTAGGTTATTTAAACATTACAATATGACAGTTTTATTAGGATTGGAAAACAAGTGAATTTTCACTGACTTTAAGTTTTACCAATTCCTCTCTTTTCTCATTGGCAATCATACCACATTTTCTTATTTTTATATTTACATTACGTACATGTAAAGTAGATCTTTCATCTTCTGGAGGTGTCCGATTCCTAAGTACATGTACAACAGGGGGACCTAATTAACAGCATGATTTTGAGTCGGCTAAAAAACAATCAGATAGATTATGATACAATTAACAGGTTTCTTTGCAATTATTTTGCAAATAACTAAGCTAATGCAAGAATAAAGTTATTTTCCAATAAATACATAAATAAAATAATAGTAAATAATGAATCTACAATTATATTTTAAGAAGTGAAACATTATTTAAATTCAATAAATATCATATATTAAATTTCAATTTTTTTTTTAAATTCTGGGTAGATAAGTTTTCATTTTTTTAAAGTACATGTAGGGCGAGTTGGTAGACCTTTATCTGTTTATAATATATTTATTATATATTACCATGATTATATTCATTTGGATTTTACCCAAGTTAGGCAAGCTGCCACTGTTGGCAGGAGTACATTGTATATTTAACAGGATTTAATCCTTTTCATAAGTGCCTAAAAGTGGGGCAAGCAAGTTGGTATGAAGGGAGCTACTGCTTGATTTGGGGGGGGGGGGGGCTAGGATGAAAATGTTATCCTGCATTTTTTTTAGTTGTAATATCTGTCCTGACAGTTTATTATTCACTCTTTTCGGTCCTGGCTTTTATTTTTTTACTCAAAACTCCTGTCCCGCATTTTTTCAAATTCCGTCAAAGCCCCCTCTCCCATAAAAATCAAATGGTGGCTCCCTAAACAAGAGTGGAGCGATTTTAAAATAATGGGGCGTTTTGCCAATGGCAATGGGGCGAGTTGACTTGCTTCCGTTTTTGCCAATCTTTGACTGATTTTCGGGTTTACATGCATGACATGGATAAAGTCAAATGGTTTTTCGTGAAAAGTATAGCACTAGCATCTTCCTAAAAATGCGCATGATTATATTTACATTTCAATGCGCTTTCCAAGTACAATAAGTTGGTACGTAATCCATCAAAACGAAACACTTTCGTTGCGTTGACTTTCTAATGTATTGCTTCGTTCCCCGGATTCAGTTAATCGACAATGTAAGTTACTAACCCATTTCAATATATCTGTTTATAATAACTTTTTGATCCATCAGTTTGAAAAATCAAAGGTCTTTGTATCAACTATCTGACTATCTTTGTCCATTCTTTTTAAACAGTAAAACATAAATTCAGCAGCAGACGAGCGTCCATGGATTTTGCGTCATAGTATAAAAACGGCAACGGTGAAAAGATTTCCGGGTTTCCGTATTCGACGTGCCAAGCTTTCGTACATTTACGTATATATATGTCATATATGAGAGTTAGAAAAAAAAAAAGGGAGAACCTACCAGACAGGTAACAGGTAACAGGTTAGTCTGGAATCAAGAATGGGGATTTAAATAAGGACACAAAAAAATATAGAAAGAAGTATCATAGAGAATAATTGAGTATACTTAATTATGAAGCATCATGCAAAGACATTATTCTCAGAGCATGTCTCTGGAAGAATTGAGAATAAAGAAAAACTAAATAAAGAATATTCAATCATTTATATATTATTTTTAACTCATTCACATTTTGTTCCATTCAGAATTAAATAACTCTGCTGAGGGGGGCATGGGAAGTTTGGAAAATTGACAAACGATAATTACTCTAATCAGAGGAGAATTAAATGTTAGACAGTTAGAGTGTAATAAATAAAATATAAACATATATTTTTTCAAAATGATGTCACAGAAAACACAGATTTTTTTTTATTACTAATAAGATTCTGCAATTTGAGTATCTATGTCCAGCAGATGTCAGTGAATTAGAAATTTTACTAATCTGATAGACGTTAAGTTAAGAATCTGTGACAAGTTCTTTTGTAATATTATTAGGAAATTGCCTACCGCCTCCTTGATTTAGAATTGCATACTCTTCAAGATTAAGCTAGCCTACACAAATAACAGCCAGTTTTGGACTTGATCTTTTTGTCCAAGGTTAAACAATATATTTTGTTTTATAATTTTCAACTCATGAACTATGCAAATATTTTTAACACTATCTCCTCATGATATTCGACGAAAAGCTCACCAGATCTTATCTTCACATGTTTGCCAATATGGCGAATCAAATCAAAGTTTTACTTACTTAATTTGGCAATTACATGTATACTCAAACCTAGGTTGCCACATGTTGAGCAGGAAGTTCCTAACTTTATCATTCACAATACTTGAGTTCACCCATGTATTTTGGAGGTTCGTGTTGCACATAAAGGCGGATTTAGAGCACCCTGCCCCTCCCCTTTTTGTGGGAAAAATTTGATCTATTATATCGGGAATCACTGATGCATGACTAGGGAGGCCCCCTCTTTAGCAGTCAGTGGGCCCCCTAATGAAAATTTCTGGATCCGTCAATGGCACAATCTTTAGTTTTTGTTTAATGTTAAGCCCAACGGTTACTGGGAATTTCTGTCCAGTATTTCATACCAAGGTTATTTGGGTATCACAGTTTTAAAATTTTATCACCGTTGATCCAATAAACAAATCCTTGGTTGATGTATTCTTAAACAACTTCTTTCCAGTAGTACCCTCACAATGGTATTAATGACATTAATGCCTCCAACCTGGGACTATTATGGAGACTATTATACAATAGTCCCAGCTCCAACACTGATTGATATTTATGTTCCCTTATAAATAGAATAGAGAAATTGAGGACATTTGTTCCACATTTTATGAACTTTGAAAAAACACAAGCACATGTAACTTTTGGCACCACCTGCGGGCAAGTGCCTGCAGGACACTGATGTGGTGGCACGTGGGTGGTGGTAAGTCAGTGGCCGGCGGATCCAGAACTTTTCATAAGGGGGGGCCCGCTCCAGTCATGCTTCAGTGACTCCCTATATAATCAACCAAATTTTTCCCACAAAAGGGGGGGGGGGCCGCCCCCCCCCTGGATCTGCCTATGTAAGTTTATAACCGCCGTTACAGTAAACCCCTCTCAACCCACCAAATGCTTGCTTGAAACACAAGTAAAATGTAAGCAGGTATTTATGTCCTTTGCTTTTATTCCACACCAAAGATGAAGAAATTTATGATAAAGTTATAATGGTATATTAGTCTGTACATTGTATAAGCCTAAAAATTAAAGGGACGAAAGTATGTAGTAACTATTGTTTGTCGTGATTTAAACACGATAATAACGTTGCTTTCCCCTTTATCTTATGAGCCGTATTGAACAGGACAGACTACCCCAAACACTCTGAAACTTTTCAAGTACTTTCTATATGCTCATGTGTATTATCTTGTTAGCATAGTTTTGTACTTGGACAGATAATCAGAATGGTCAACAATCAAGTATTGACAATGTTAATTGGTCACGTTTGTTTGAACTACCAAAAGGTAATTTTTAAATTTACACTTGTACAATCCAATGTCAATGTTACATACAATCAGTCATTTTTGTAACACAAGGGTTACAAATAAGAAAATACTAAATAAAATATGCAAATGTATAATTTAGTTCCATAACTGTATGAAGCACATAAGACTTAAATATATCTACTGGGTGTATCTGTCTGTCTTTTGTCCAAGATAGTTGGCAGATATATAGGAATAAAAAGAGATGTAAGGTTATTGTAACACACCTTTGAGAAAGTTATTCAAACAATAATAACAAAAACACAACACAACACAACACATCTAGATATTCCAAGTTCTAAATCATTTTTTTTCAAAGTGGTGAAGATCAAAAGATCTGCCATTAACCATGTTAACACCAGATTCTCCCAATATAAACGCATATGCTTCTTTTACCTGTGTATATATGTATTAAAAGAAATACCAATGAAAATCTTAATTAAAATAAATGTTTAAAGATTAAACTTTTAATTGTTCAAATAAGAAGAAGATTTTATGGGGGAAGGGGGATGATTCACAGAATCCCCTGGCCTACTCCCTTTAGGAATTATATATAGAGAGAGACTTTTTACAAGTCTAGTCTCACTTTTTTTTCAGGATCCTGGACCCATATCTGACAATTATTGCAACTTTATTTACTTTGCCTTTTTTTTCCTGCAATTATTTTCCTAAGCTGATTGGATAAAATACCATTTATTATGGTGACAATTAAGGATAATCAGGGGCTGATCCAGCCATTTTCAAAAGGGGGAGGGTCCCAACACAGGATAAAAGGGGGGTTCCAATTATGTTTCCCCATTTAAATGCATTGATCATTCAAAAAAAGGGGGGTTTCATGTGAAAATAAATTTTTTAAAAGTAAAATAAGATTTTCAATGGAATATATGTCTTACAAGGTATTAGATGTTAATAAACAAGTTTTAATTTTGATGTTAATTTTTTTCAACTTGGACACAATTAACTTTTTTTCATGTGAATTTCACATGAAAAATTTAACGTAAAATTCACGTGAAAAATTTAACTTGAATTCACATCAACAAAATTTTCCTGTGTAACACATGCGTTACACATGCGTTTGACTATACATGTGTTACACATGCAAATATCGCATGTGTCACATGCGTTTTCCAACACATGCGTGACACAGGTGTTTTTCTGACACATGCGATTCACATGCGTGTATTACGCATGTGAACGCATGTGTACCACGCATGATTCACATGCGTGGCAAGAAACATGTGTATTATGCATGTGACACACCTGTGACACATGCGTTTTAAGGTACATGCGTGACACATGTGTGGCATTTTTGCCCTAGTATTGGTGTCGGTATCGGTATCGACCCGGAACTTGCTAATTATTGGTAATATTAATTATGTTGAAAACAAAATGGTCTGGAATGGTGTAATTTTTAACCAACACCATTGTCCTATATTAGTTATAAATAAAGTTGAATTCTTTGATTCGTCGTTTTACCCCATGCCGGCTAACACATTGGACCTCGTTATTTTAGTATTATAGATATAACAATTTGAATAATTTAAATAATTTGACAATTTTAGGGGCCACATTATAGCTTTAATCATGCTATTATTCAATTGCATACCTCGGATATTTGGGAACAAGTGCGTAAACAAGATGAATTTTATATTTCTGCTTTCCCTAATCACCAAAATGTGTTGTTCATGTTGTTGTCTGAAATAATATTGGATCATGGAATGTGCTTACGGTGCCAGATAATTGATGTTGATACGGCTAGTTATACTATTCTATGTGATCAAAATAGAAATTATATTGTCAAGTAAAATTATGACGATAGCGACCAAACTATAGTTTATCTTAAAATAAACCCTTTCATAACATATTGAACGCCGACTGGTACTGGGTGGAAATCCTAGATATGTGTCTGCATTTGATCAATACTCTGTCCTCTAAACATATATAGTACGAGACATCTATTCATCTGAATATACATACCTATATCAATAGTTGCCGACTCTTACATTTTGGCGTCGAGGGCTCCAAAAATTACTAAGGATTTTTTTGAGCGGTCTTAGATTTTTACCGTATCAGTCGTTCGATCTTTAAATTTTTCTGATTTTTGTCCAATGCCATATTGTAACATTTTGCCACCGTTTGTCAGCCTTTGTGATGTGGTACAGGAACATATAAAATGTCAATGGGTTAAACATGAGTGTTGGCATCCAACCCCCTATCACCCCTAATACATATGTTCTGAATTGGTTGAAGGATTTGAATATTGATAAAATACTGTTACCATCTAATTTAAAACTCAAAATTTTAAATTCCATTGTATTGTTTGTATGACATATAAAACGTCAAGTATTCTCAATATGCTTTTCAGCATTATTCAGCGATAAGTGATGCATCTTAAAACCAAAAATGCACATAGAAGACAGCATTGATACAGTACATTTTTACAAACACGTGACAATTATAAGATTGATCGGGTTGTGAATATATGCCAAAATGGATCTACCATATTTAGTTTAATGACGTCATAAACACGACCTTTTGCAATGCCAAAATATTGACCGGATGTAGGCCCATAAGTGTTCATAACTGTATAGTAATACATATTTTGTATTGTTTAATTTATTAATAACAAAATTAATGTTAGCACAGATGAACACAATTTGCAAAGATTTCATTACCAGGTTAAATAAATAACCGTTTAGAAAAAGTTTATTCAAAAGATCATTTAGTTTACATTGATCATATCAATATTGACGTGCTCTATACACAACATCACTACCGTCGTGAAAAAAATATGATGTGATATTCCGTTTCTCTTAAGGTTTCCACAGGTACAGCGCCAGAATTCCAAAACCAAATCTTTGTACCTTCGAATGAATTTGAAGGTTTTATTTAAATTGCAGTATATACATCTCTGGCTTTATACATAATCAGCAATACATATATTACTTTCATTGAAACCTTAAACGTCGATACAGACGGCTTTTACCGTCCGGCATCACCCAGTAACGTGTTTTCTGTTTATAAAACGTTGAATTATTCGAAACATTAAGTTAGTTTAACGCTTCTTCATAGATTGCGTTAGCCGCATTTGGTACAATTTTTCATAGTTTTCTGTAATTGAATCTCTTCAACTTCGTATTTAATTTGGCCTCCAAATAGTTTTGATTGTAGTGTCACCAATGAGTCTCATGTAGATAAAACGCGCGTTGAGATGTGTAAATTATGAACCTGGTATCTTCCGACTTTTGTTTATATTCGTCTGTATGAATAGAGCTATGTTGAAGCTGCATTTGTCTGTCCGTCCGATTGTTTACTCAACTAGTCATTCCGTCAACCATTCCTGAGTAATAAATTAATTTCGATAAGCAGTCTGCCTGTAATGACTTGTTACATTTCAATTCGTTTTAAATGTGTTAGTCATGTACGTCCTGTTTGACGATGCTTTTAGATTTTTAATATTTTGAAAAAAATACATATTTCGTCCTTCTTTTGGATGACCAATAGGCAGAGAATGACTCCACATTTAATCAGCAGCCTAACATTTACAGTTGGGTTGTGTGAACATGTTTTTGAATCTATTAGATACACTACTTCATCTTTGCATTGTTCAAAATGCTGAATGAAAATTAACATTTTCGTTACGTTTTACCAAGTCAGGAATATGACAGTCGTTTTCCATTGGTTTGATATGTTTGAGCTTTTGATTTTGCCATTTGATCATGGACTTTCCGTTTTGAATTTTCCATGGAGTTCGTTACTTTTTTCATTTTACACTTCACTACGAAAGTACAAGACAGAAAGATTTATATTTTTATCTATCAGCTTGAAAGTAATCAGTTGTGGCCTGGGATCACTTTTCAGACTGGATTATTCAGACACAAATGTCCTTTTTCCGGATACTTTTAAATGTTGAATATGTCGAATGAAAACAAATATATTTGATACACTTTTCTGATAAATTATCGAACAGAATAACCTCATATATAATCAGCAGCTTAACAGTGACGAAATGTGACTTGTGAGCTCGTTTTTGATCAGTCATCTACTAACTGTTTCCATACTTTTGAATACATGTCACGGTGTGCTAACACCTTACTTACTAAGTTTATATTAATTATTATAAGTCATAAAAGATGATATTGTGTAATTACTTTCAGCATTTTCTTTTTATAGAAATTAATAGTTATTTTACTGTATAAATAAACAATATAACTAACAAAATTGAATGTCAATAACGGAGAAGATTCACATAACTCAAATTGACTTCAAATAATCACATGGGCATTACTATTCATGTTTTAAATTTACCTGACAGTCCATAGTAAAATTAGCATATACATTTATAGCTTGTATATATGTCTTAACATACAGATATAACTTAAAAGATGGCGACGAAACTGATTATAGACGTTGACACTGGCGTTGATGATTCAGAAGCAATCATGCTTGCTCTTTCAAGATCTAACGTAGAGATTTTGGCCATCACGTGTGTAAATGGTAATGTTGCTATTGACAACGTATGTAAAAATACTCTGAGAGTTCTGAAAGTTTGTGGTCGACTAGATGTAAGTTTAATTTCACTTCAACTAGTACTCTAAAATTTGTTGTTTCCGATATTTGTAAAACAGTCACATGTCAATAGTTTCCTAATTGCCACCGGTCGTTTTAGAAAGAGTGATTCCAGATCATGCATAATGAACAGTTATTACGCGTCTTGCGTATTAAATTTTAAACCTGGTACCTTTTGTTAGCTATTATTCGTATCTTTCTCTGTCCTATATGTTCTCCCATTTATTTGTATTGTAGTCCTGTCATGTAATGTTGTCATTTTAATGTTATATTTAACATTGCCATAAAAGCGGGAGGTTTGGCTAGCCACAAAACCAGGTCCAACCCTCCATTTTTTTCTTAAAATGTCCTGTACCAAGTCAGGAAAATGGCCATTGTTACATTATAGTTCGTTTCTGTGTGTGTTACATTTTAATGTTGTGTTTCTGTTGTGTCGTAGTTCTCCTCTTATATTTGATGTGTTTCCCTCAGTTTTAGTTTGTAACCCGGATTTGTTTTTTCTCAATCGATTTATGAATTTCGAACAGCGGTATACTACTGTTGCCTTTATATATTTTCCATTTTCACGAGAATTTTTAAAGGAAATGAAAATAACACTTTATAGCTTTCGTGCGTCCGGAACTTTTCTAGTTTTTACCTTCATCAAGAACGCTCAAACCCAAACAGCAGAAAGCCAAGGATGTATACACAAACAGCAGAAAGCCAAGGATGTATACATGAACAACAGAAAGCCAAGGATGTATACATGAACAGCAGAAAGTCAAGGATGTATACATGAACAGCAGAAAACCAAGGATGTATACATGAACAGCAGAAAGCCAAGGATGTATACATGAACAGCAGAAAGTCAAGGATGTATACATGAACAGCAGAAAGCCAAGGATGTATACATGAATACTTGTCGATATATATATATGAACAAACGAAACTATAGATTAAGTCCTCTTTCTTGTATAGAAATGAATAAATATGATATTTTCTCTGCCCTTGAATTTTATAAAAAAAGTAAAATATACATAAGAATACTACTATATATCAAATAAATACATGTATCAAATTTATCATTCTTTGACAACATTGTTAACATTATGATTTATGAAAAATGTTAGTTAAGGGTATCGTAGGAAATATATTTTTTTTCTTCAAAGGTTCCGGTTTATAAGGGAGCGTGTAGGTCAATGGTAGGCACCAAAAAGCACGCAGAGGCACATGGCGATGACGGACAAGGTGACGTGATGAACCCGGAACCTGTTGACATGTCTCTAATGCAACCAGAACATGCAGTGAATGCTATCTTGAGAATTACTGATGAGAACCCTGGTATATATTACCTCTTACAGTACGAAAATATGGGAATATCAACCACATTCAGGAACGTACTATCGTTCTTGACTGTTGATGTAAACCATAAACATATATGAATTTTTACACATGTTGGCCCTCGTACCTTTGATGTTTTTATCGTTCTAATAAAGATGACAACGGTTAAATATATCATACTCAGCAAAATAATTATGTTCAACTTTTATTAATTAAAAATAAATTGTTACCATTCGATGTTTTGAGTAATAGTATCATATACGATTGTTTGTTTGTTATTATTTAACATCATTTTTAGTAACCATGGCTTTATCACAACTGTCAGTTTGTGGAGGTAACCGAGGTACATGACTTCCGACATAAAAACCGAAAATCCTTGTCAATTAAGATCGGATTCAATCACAGCTCTCTGCGAGCGGGGTTCGGACACACAATCACACGCATCGTATTACGTAGCAGTAAATCTGCCATAACGATTTCTTTTTTAAAATTGTTTAGTGGAATCGGGAACTAATTCGTTCAGGTAAATTTCTACTTGAAAGTTTTGCCAATTCTTCTTAGACGTATCTATATTACAAAAGTCTATATGCATTGATCCAATGTTACCTTAGAACTTAATCTGGGAAAATGTCACATGTACGTTTGAAAGCTTACTCAAATCTACCCAAAATTCAATGTTGTTATCTGATTTAAATTTTAAGGTGAAATAACCCTGATAGCTCTGGCGCCGTTAACAAATGTTGCTTTGGCTTTACGTCTTGATCCAGATTTTGGCAGAAAATTAAAAGAAGTATTTATAATGGGAGGAAACATTGAAGGTAAGTGCATACTGCTAAATGAAAATAACATGTTATACATTTCTTACATCCAAATCGCTTTTCTAAGATATATCGTTGTACATACCTTACTCAATATAAAACATTATAATAACTTGATAGAATCCGATCAGATATATTTTTCTAGTATTGTCAGGTCTCAATAAAATCTATACCTATCAGATATTTAGGTAACATTCATGTACGTTTCGTTACGTTCCAGCAACAATCTTGCAAGTATAAATCCGAACATTCGAAAATCAAAAATGTTATAGTTTGTGTTTAATTTAGGAAGTCTTTAGAATTAAGAATCAGATAAAAACTGTATAACAATTGTAATAAGTGACAACAAGTGATACTGAGCACCATGTCATTAAAAGAAAGGCGAAGATACCAAAGGGACATTCCAATTAATAAGTCGAAAACAAACTGACAACGCCATGGCTAAAAAAGAAAAAGACCAAAGGACAAACAACAGTACACAAAACACAACATAGAAAACTAAAGACTGAGCAACACTAATCTTACCAAAAACTAGGGGTCTAAACAGACGAGTTCCTTGTTTTTCTGTAAACATTAGCCTGTAAAAAAAATTAAAGATAAAATGTAGAAAGAGAACGACTGTTGTGCCACATGTGGAAGAGGATCTGCTTATCCTTCGGGAGCACATGAGATCACCCACGTTTTTTTTGTGGGGTTCGTGTTGCTCAGTTTTTTGTTTGCTATTATGTGTTTTTTGTACTGTTGTTTGCCATGAAAGTTTGTTTTTGACTTATGAGATTGAATATTCCTTTGGTATCTTTCGCCCCTCTCTTGTCAAGAGTTTGTAGTAATAAGCTTTACTTTTTTTCGTGGCTATAGGTTTTTAAATTTTATAGTAATAGGACGATCATTTTGTGATAGATCATCGGACATTAGCAATAGTCGTGCTATTTTTGATTACTATAACGGTGAAAAGTAAAATAACAATAATACGAACTCCAAGGAAAATTCAAAAGTCCCTTATCAAAAATTCAAAAATCAAAAATCAAAATTTCAAACGAATGGTAAACAACTTTCATATTCCTGACTTGGTACGGACATTTCCTTATTAGAAAATGGTAGATTAAACCTGGTTTTATAGCTAGTTAAACCTCTCACTTGTATGACAGTCGCATATTACACCCTAATCTAGAATTTTTTGGCTAAATTGCATTTGCCTAATCCGTCTGTCCTTTCGTCAAAACTAAGGTCTTTCTGTTTGTCAGTCCGTTCTTATGTTCTTTCAACAAATAATTCCTTCACACTTTTCTAAATTACTTCTAAGCAGAAGGACTTCATATTTTGTTTGAAGCTCTGTATTGTATGAACGCTTTTCGGATCTGCCAAATATCTACTTCCTGATTTTTGGTTTTTGGGATTTTTTGATATGTCTTGTATGTTTAATGAACTTAAGATTGTTCGTCACACATATCGCCAGTACAACGGAAGAGCAACTTGGTTGATACGAGCACCAACATGTCAACGCTTTCGTGGTCTATTTTTTAATAATACCAATACAAAGTAAAGAAATACTACAATCGTTATACATTTGTACCAAGTCAGGAATATGACAGTTGTTGTCCATTCGTTTGATGTGTTTTGTCATTTGATTTTGCCATGTGATTAGGGACTTTCCGATTGAATTTTCCTCGGAGTTCAGTATTTTTGTGATTTTACTTTTTACTAAAACCAAGTCGATGTCAAGTTTCTTCCTAGAAGAAACTTTACTGCTGGTGGATTATTCCCCGAGGGCATCATTAACTTGGTAGCTTTATGCATGATGAATACAAATAATACAAAGAACAAACCGGCTGGGACGTCGCCCGGGTTACCAAGGTCCCCTTTTGCTGCACGGAACACTGTAGCATTTGATTTGTGTGTTCCACGGAATATCCTCCGGGATACCCCTGATTTGACTTATGTTCAGCCAGAAGGTAATTACTATTTTAAAAATTCAGATACTTTTCATAAATTAAAGCCATGTTGCGTCAATATTTTCGACTGTTTAAAGACACCTGCTACAAGTGAATCAACACCTATCATTTCTTCTTGTAAACATAAAAAAGGAAAAAGGAGCACGTGTAAGACATGTGATATGTTAATCACGACTCCTGATTTTACTAGTAATTTAACATCTAAAACATATTATACTAAATCTTTCGAGCCTCTGGACTGTTCCACGGACAATGTCGTGTACGGAATAGAATGTACTTTGTGTGGACTACTTTATGTTGGTGAAACTCGTCAAACTTTGCGTAAAAGAATGAATCAACACCGGTCTGATAATAAAGATCCGCAATTTAGGGTTCTTTATAACCATTTTAATCAACCGGACCATGATCCTTCTTTATCTATGAAAGTACGCATCATCGAGAAAATTTATCACCACACAAATAGCCCTGTACTAAGTACTCCTTTCCGCAAAGATAGAGAAAATTTCTGGATAAGGGAATTAGGGACTGCAATGCCATATGGTTGCAATGATAATGTCAAAGGAGTAGGAAATTTGTCCAGTCCTGCCTGCAGTGATGTTAATGTAATGAGTTTATTTAATACTACCTTACGACAGCAACGTAGTCATGGGCAAAAACATTACCATCGGCCTAATGTAAAAAAGTCATCAAAATCTAGATCGCCCTCTGGGAGCTTTGATGACCTTCTTTCACATCTTCATCATCCACTAGGGTTACATTACATTAGAACTATTCTTTTTTCACTGCCTGTTAATTTTCTTAAATGTTTGAGAGATTATGCACTTGACAAAGGATGCATCGATACATTTTCTCCAATATACAGACTAGTCAGTATTATTTGTGATGTAGCTCTTTTCCGTCTTTTCAAACCAGTAAGATCGGAACCTTTACACGAGGAAAAGAGGAAATTCCTTCCTGTTCACTTTACCAATAGAGGGATTGATGCAATCAACATCTGCAACGTTCTACATCACAAGGAGGTAATATCTAAAATTCCTATTTACTTTCAAAATCAGTCTGTTCCTATTGTATCCTACAGTTACACCAAAACCATTGCACCTAAAGTATTTAACTATAAACAAGCATTGCAGGACCTTGACTTAGAACAATACCTCAAAAACCCACCGACATGTGACTGTTCCCACTCGCCTTATAATTACAGCCCCTCTGGTCATGTTATAACTGGGGATCTAAACATAATTCAACATGAAAATCTCCGAAAGGTGATTTCTCATGGTCCTAAGTTTAGAGAACCCCAACACATCAATTGGAACCATAACTTCAAAATAATTATGGATTCCATTGAGGACTACGCCAGAGCATGGGCTAAACGAGAAGAAGTTGAACTGGACACTTTGTCAGAATGGGTCAAAACTATCAGGTCTCTGATAAAACGTCGCATTCATAAGTTGAAAAACTGTGTGAATGATCGACCTAAGTCCGTTTTCAGAGACAAAGAGGCCATGAAATGTCTATCATCTCTTCATGATAAGTATGTTGTTGTTCCTGCGGACAAAGCTTCAAATAATATTGTCTTTATATGTAAATCGTATTACTACGAATGTCTTGTAAAAGAATTAGGAATAAATGAGCACTCAGGTAATCCCACATACAAAGACATATCATTTGACAAGGATGAGATTTTAGCAAATCATAAGTCCTTCATGGCTTCAATGAACATTACATTGAACACCAAATCGGAGGACTTACCTTTTTTGTATTGGATACCTAAGCTCCACAAAATTCCTTACAAACAACGGTACATTGCCGGCTCATCTGCATGTTCCACTAAAGAATTGTCCATTAGATTGACTAAAATTCTGTCCGCAGTGAAAGAGGGTCTTCAGAAATACTGTGAAACTGTTTACTCGCGTAGTGGTATTAACCATATGTGGATTCTTAAAAATTCTAAAGAACTTCTAGATAATTTTAAATCTCGGTCTTTTTCTGAGATTAGTTCTATCAAAACTTTTGATTTTTCAACCCTGTATACCACCATTCCCCATGTGAAATTGAAAAATCGCTTGAAAGAAATAATCCACAATGCCTTTCATCATAAAAATGGTAGCATACGCTATAAATTTATTACTTTGGGATATCATAAGGCATATTTTGTTAATAGTGAACAAAAGGGTAAAACATGCTACACAGAAGAACAAGTGATCAGTATGCTGGAGTTTCTTATCGACAACATATTTGTTGAATTTGGAGGTAGACTTTTTCAACAAATTGTCGGCATTCCTATGGGAACGAACTGTGCGCCTCTCCTTGCCGACCTCTTCTTATTTTCATATGAATCGGAGTTCCTTCAGACACTTGTCAAAAACAAGAAGATCAAAGAAGCCAGATTATTTAATTTCACCTTTAGATATATTGATGATGTTCTTTCCATTAACAATCCGAACTTTTCTGATTGGGTTCCATTAATATATCCCCCAGAACTAGAAATTAAAGAAACAACAGACACGGCTTCCTCCGCCTCATTTTTAGACTTATATCTCGAATTTGACATACACAGTCATCTCAGTACCAGAATCTATGACAAACGAGACGATTTTAATTTTAAAATTATAAATTTCCCCCACCTTAGTAGCAATATACCAACTTCACCTGCATATGGGATATACATTTCCCAACTTATTCGATATTCAAGAGCTTGCAGCTCTTACTCAGACTTTGTAAAACGTCACCAGTGTCTGAGCAGAAAGTTGATGAACCAGGGGTATGTCAAAGAACGTCTCGTCCTTTTTCTAAAAAAGTTCATCGGAAGGTACCAAGACCTTGTTGATAAATATTCCGTATCAACTTCACAAACAATACATGATGGTCTTGAAGTATAGATTCTGCATACTGACGTTGTTTATCATCTTAACAACGTGTAATATTGTTCTTTCATTTGTCTTTGTTCTATTATTAATATTACTTTTACTGTTTGGTTTGTTTTCTGTGATATCCATTTGACGTGGCTAGGTACTTATACATCCCGTCAATGTGTTTGTATTATCTTTAATTTTTACTGGTGTGTTTTGTATATGCGACTTTTTGTGTTTCTGTGGTTCTTATAACGTGACTCTGTACTTTAAAAGATCCCGTCATTATGTTATTGTTCTATTATATGTCATTATGTTATTGTTCTATTATAAATTTGAAAATACTTTGAACGACAAACGACAAATTTATTTTACTCGCGTAGTGGTATTTACCATATGTGGATTCTTAAGGGTTCTGAAGAACTTCTGGACAATTATAAATCTCGGTCTATTTCTGAAATTAATTCTAACATAACTTTTGATTTTTTAACCCTGTATACCAACATTCCCCATGTGAAATTATAAAATTGTTTTGAATAGACATTGAATGACAAACTTTTTTCTTATGTGACGTTTACATTTTCTGACGTCAGACACGCGAAGCAATGAATGTGGGTCTTAATTTGATAGATGCTTTTGTGCTTTTTTTGTAAATAATTGTTTGTTTTGATATTGTAACACAGTGATGACTGCTGTACCCATATTTTGACTATTTTATTTATAATGTCTGTTTTGTTCACGCATCGTTGTAAATATAACGAAATTTGATAAGACTGTCGTACAAGTGAGAGGTTTAGCGCTATAAAACCAGGTTCAATCCACCATTTTCTACATTTGAAAATGCCTGTACCAAGTCAGGAATATGACAGTTGTTGTCCATTCGTTTGATGTGTTTTGTCATTTGATTTTGCCATGTGATTAGGGACTTTCCGATTGAATTTTCCTCGGAGTTCAGTATTTTTGTGATTTTACTTTTTACTAAAACCAAGTCGATGTCAAGTTTCTTCCTAGAAGAAACTTTACTGCTGGTGGATTATTCCCCGAGGGCATCATTAACTTGGTAGCTTTATGCATGATGAATACAAATAATACAAAGAACAAACCGGCTGGGACGTCGCCCGGGTTACCAAGGTCCCCTTTTGCTGCACGGAACACTGTAGCATTTGATTTGTGTGTTCCACGGAATATCCTCCGGGATACCCCTGATTTGACTTATGTTCAGCCAGAAGGTAATTACTATTTTAAAAATTCAGATACTTTTCATAAATTAAAGCCATGTTGCGTCAATATTTTCGACTGTTTAAAGACACCTGCTACAAGTGAATCAACACCTATCATTTCTTCTTGTAAACATAAAAAAGGAAAAAGGAGCACGTGTAAGACATGTGATATGTTAATCACGACTCCTGATTTTACTAGTAATTTAACATCTAAAACATATTATACTAAATCTTTCGAGCCTCTGGACTGTTCCACGGACAATGTCGTGTACGGAATAGAATGTACTTTGTGTGGACTACTTTATGTTGGTGAAACTCGTCAAACTTTGCGTAAAAGAATGAATCAACACCGGTCTGATAATAAAGATCCGCAATTTAGGGTTCTTTATAACCATTTTAATCAACCGGACCATGATCCTTCTTTATCTATGAAAGTACGCATCATCGAGAAAATTTATCACCACACAAATAGCCCTGTACTAAGTACTCCTTTCCGCAAAGATAGAGAAAATTTCTGGATAAGGGAATTAGGGACTGCAATGCCATATGGTTGCAATGATAATGTCAAAGGAGTAGGAAATTTGTCCAGTCCTGCCTGCAGTGATGTTAATGTAATGAGTTTATTTAATACTACCTTACGACAGCAACGTAGTCATGGGCAAAAACATTACCATCGGCCTAATGTAAAAAAGTCATCAAAATCTAGATCGCCCTCTGGGAGCTTTGATGACCTTCTTTCACATCTTCATCATCCACTAGGGTTACATTACATTAGAACTATTCTTTTTTCACTGCCTGTTAATTTTCTTAAATGTTTGAGAGATTATGCACTTGACAAAGGATGCATCGATACATTTTCTCCAATATACAGACTAGTCAGTATTATTTGTGATGTAGCTCTTTTCCGTCTTTTCAAACCAGTAAGATCGGAACCTTTACACGAGGAAAAGAGGAAATTCCTTCCTGTTCACTTTACCAATAGAGGGATTGATGCAATCAACATCTGCAACGTTCTACATCACAAGGAGGTAATATCTAAAATTCCTATTTACTTTCAAAATCAGTCTGTTCCTATTGTATCCTACAGTTACACCAAAACCATTGCACCTAAAGTATTTAACTATAAACAAGCATTGCAGGACCTTGACTTAGAACAATACCTCAAAAACCCACCGACATGTGACTGTTCCCACTCGCCTTATAATTACAGCCCCTCTGGTCATGTTATAACTGGGGATCTAAACATAATTCAACATGAAAATCTCCGAAAGGTGATTTCTCATGGTCCTAAGTTTAGAGAACCCCAACACATCAATTGGAACCATAACTTCAAAATAATTATGGATTCCATTGAGGACTACGCCAGAGCATGGGCTAAACGAGAAGAAGTTGAACTGGACACTTTGTCAGAATGGGTCAAAACTATCAGGTCTCTGATAAAACGTCGCATTCATAAGTTGAAAAACTGTGTGAATGATCGACCTAAGTCCGTTTTCAGAGACAAAGAGGCCGTGAAATGTCTATCATCTCTTCATGATAAGTATGTTGTTGTTCCTGCGGACAAAGCTTCAAATAATATTGTCTTTATATGTAAATCGTATTACTACGAATGTCTTGTAAAAGAATTAGGAATAAATGAGCACTCAGGTAATCCCACATACAAAGACATATCATTTGACAAGGATGAGATTTTAGCAAATCATAAGTCCTTCATGGCTTCAATGAACATTACATTGAACACCAAATCGGAGGACTTACCTTTTTTGTATTGGATACCTAAGCTCCACAAAATTCCTTACAAACAACGGTACATTGCCGGCTCATCTGCATGTTCCACTAAAGAATTGTCCATTAGATTGACTAAAATTCTGTCCGCAGTGAAAGAGGGTCTTCAGAAATACTGTGAAACTGTTTACTCGCGTAGTGGTATTAACCATATGTGGATTCTTAAAAATTCTAAAGAACTTCTAGATAATTTTAAATCTCGGTCTTTTTCTGAGATTAGTTCTATCAAAACTTTTGATTTTTCAACCCTGTATACCACCATTCCCCATGTGAAATTGAAAAATCGCTTGAAAGAAATAATCCACAATGCCTTTCATCATAAAAATGGTAGCATACGCTATAAATTTATTACTTTGGGATATCATAAGGCATATTTTGTTAATAGTGAACAAAAGGGTAAAACATGCTACACAGAAGAACAAGTGATCAGTATGCTGGAGTTTCTTATCGACAACATATTTGTTGAATTTGGAGGTAGACTTTTTCAACAAATTGTCGGCATTCCTATGGGAACGAACTGTGCGCCTCTCCTTGCCGACCTCTTCTTATTTTCATATGAATCGGAGTTCCTTCAGACACTTGTCAAAAACAAGAAGATCAAAGAAGCCAGATTATTTAATTTCACCTTTAGATATATTGATGATGTTCTTTCCATTAACAATCCGAACTTTTCTGATTGGGTTCCATTAATATATCCCCCAGAACTAGAAATTAAAGAAACAACAGACACGGCTTCCTCCGCCTCATTTTTAGACTTATATCTCGAATTTGACATACACAGTCATCTCAGTACCAGAATCTATGACAAACGAGACGATTTTAATTTTAAAATTATAAATTTCCCCCACCTTAGTAGCAATATACCAACTTCACCTGCATATGGGATATACATTTCCCAACTTATTCGATATTCAAGAGCTTGCAGCTCTTACTCAGACTTTGTAAAACGTCACCAGTGTCTGAGCAGAAAGTTGATGAACCAGGGGTATGTCAAAGAACGTCTCGTCCTTTTTCTAAAAAAGTTCATCGGAAGGTACCAAGACCTTGTTGATAAATATTCCGTATCAACTTCACAAACAATACATGATGGTCTTGAAGTATAGATTCTGCATACTGACGTTGTTTATCATCTTAACAACGTGTAATATTGTTCTTTCATTTGTCTTTGTTCTATTATTAATATTACTTTTACTGTTTGGTTTGTTTTCTGTGATATCCATTTGACGTGGCTAGGTACTTATACATCCCGTCAATGTGTTTGTATTATCTTTAATTTTTACTGGTGTGTTTTGTATATGCGACTTTTTGTGTTTCTGTGGTTCTTATAACGTGACTCTGTACTTTAAAAGATCCCGTCATTATGTTATTGTTCTATTATATGTCATTATGTTATTGTTCTATTATAAATTTGAAAATACTTTGAACGACAAACGACAAATTTATTTTACTCGCGTAGTGGTATTTACCATATGTGGATTCTTAAGGGTTCTGAAGAACTTCTGGACAATTATAAATCTCGGTCTATTTCTGAAATTAATTCTAACATAACTTTTGATTTTTTAACCCTGTATACCAACATTCCCCATGTGAAATTATAAAATTGTTTTGAATAGACATTGAATGACAAACTTTTTTCTTATGTGACGTTTACATTTTCTGACGTCAGACACGCGAAGCAATGAATGTGGGTCTTAATTTGATAGATGCTTTTGTGCTTTTTTTGTAAATAATTGTTTGTTTTGATATTGTAACACAGTGATGACTGCTGTACCCATATTTTGACTATTTTATTTATAATGTCTGTTTTGTTCACGCATCGTTGTAAATATAACGAAATTTGATAAGACTGTCGTACAAGTGAGAGGTTTAGCGCTATAAAACCAGGTTCAATCCACCATTTTCTACATTTGAAAATGCCTGTACCAAGTCAGGAATATGACAGTTGTTGTCCATTCGTTTGATGTGTTTTGTCATTTGATTTTGCCATGTGATTAGGGACTTTCCGATTGAATTTTCCTCGGAGTTCAGTATTTTTGTGATTTTACTTTTTAATAATACCAATACAAAGTAAAGAAATACTACAATCGTTATACATTTGTTGTTGTGTTACTATGCGGTATATACATACAAAATACATAAAAAAAAAGTTTCGAATATATTAATCTAAAAAATGGTATACTATAAACTGGTTCTCTGTCATTTACCTGTTTGGCTCTGAGAACAAGGGTGACTCAGATACCGTTTGTTACAAGGGAGAGAACTAGCCTAGGGTATACTATTATCCGTGAACACACCATGCTTCTTTAATAAAATATGCACATGAGAACAAATGTTTTGAAGTTCAAAATATTAAAAGTTAATAATAAACAAAAGTAGAAAAAAAACCTACGATTAAACATTGTTATGATTTAATCAAAATAGCAGGTAAACATTAAATGACAGGTAAGGTTAAAATTGGAAATACTATTGATATTGGTTTCCGAATCTTGCCGAATTAGAGACATTGGGATTACAATCATGTGGCGGCAGCGTAAACTATTTGTATACAGCTTTATATTTAATTGAAAAAGACTTGGAGGCTTATAACTTGTCTACATATTCCTTACGAAATTTTTGTCTGTCATATGTCCATTGTAATTAACCTCATTTTCAATGGCAATATATCAACCATATTTGGTGTATGGCATGATTGTAAAATGTATAATCTGACTTTGACCTTATTTTCATGGTTTTATAGTTTCATTGTTTGGACTGTTTATATTTGGTGTATGGGATGTTTGTGAGGTGTTCATGTTTGTCTAGCTTGGTTTATCTGATATTGACCTCATTGTTATGGATCAATGATAATGTTAAGTTATGAATTACTTTTAGTGAAACTTACTGTCAACATAAAATCAATCATGGTCAATAAAGCATGTGAGACATTTCAACTTGTGCACTCCAGTTTTTTTTCATCTTATAGGGAGAGGAAACAAGAATTTAGGTGCAGAATTTAATTTCTACGCGGACCCGGAAGCAGCATATATCACATTACATGAGCTGAAGTGTCCAACAAACCTGTTGTCTTTGGAAGCAGCGGAGGCAAATGGAATAGAATGGGTAAGTAAAATTGACAATGTATGGATTAAAAAGGTAACATTTAGGATAAAAAAAATACATTATTCACGTTGTCCCTTTTCCTCAGTGTTTAAGTTGAATGTTTTTTTCAGCCAGTGCATACTTGTATTAATTTCCTTTTTTAAAAATTGTAAATGTTACTATAATTTAAAAAATCAATATATAAATTCAGAAAAAAATATGCTTAAAGATAAGCAATGGTTTGTTACATTTTGCTGTTAACGACCTTAAACCATTTTATGGTAAGTATACAATCAATAACAAAAGCTATGGGGTGCACACCAATGACATGAACTGCCAATAACAGCCAATTAAAAAGGGTATATAAAGAGCAGCATGCAGTCTCTTGCACTATACTATTATTTAAACAATTATTAAAGGTCTAATTCAACCTGTAGCTCACAAAGTATAAATAAGTTATTCAAAAGCTACCAAAATAATTAATGACTACAATCTGTAACCCGTAACCACAGTTCCGTCTTCCTTTTCCCCGAATGTGACCTCACCGAGTTTGTATGTACATGAGCAATACGACGGAGCAGGATCTGCTTACCCTTCCGTGGCACCGGAGATCACCCTCGGATTTTAGTGGGGTTCATGTTGCTCAGTCTTTAGTTTTCTATATTGTGTTTTGTGTGTTGTTGTTTTACTTGTAGTCTTTTTTCTTTTTTTGCCATGACGTTGTTAGCTTATTTTCGACTTATGCGTTTGAATGTCTCTTTGAAATGAATCTTAAGCCTGTCGTTTTCGATCAATCAAATTATGGTATTATATCAATTACTGGTACTTAATTACACGCACAGGTCAGGAACCCTCTTTGATATTGTAAAATTATGTTGGCAAACTAAAGACTTTATAAACATTGTCATATACTAATATTGCAGGAATGGTATGATAGATGGGTGAATATGGATACTAGAAAGAGCCGATTTATCAAAGCCTTCTCCCGTAAGACAGCAGAATTTAACAGAACACTGCTAAAGCACCCAAAATATTCACCATACGATCTACTAACAATGGCAACTGCTATTGACCAAACAGTTATAACAGAGTCTGTGGACGAATGGTGTACCGTTGAGATTGGAGGCAATCATACAAGAGGTCAACTTGTTGTTGATTGGGAAAATAAAATGGGAAATAAGCTGAATGTAAGAATTATCAAAAAAGTCAACACAGATAAGACAAAAGCATATTTTATGTCCATGGCTATGTAAGGAATATCATAGATATATACATATCGTATATATTTCTTGAGAGAAATGCCTCACAGATGAACATGAGATCAGTTTTTGTACGTTTGACTCTGACTAACCTATAGTAACAAACAAATGCCGTTTTTTGTATATATTAGGAAAACACTTACTTTAAGTAGAGCATGAATAGTGAATACTTGTCGAAATGAAACTGCGCAATAGTTTCGAAAATTGAAATTCCTAATCTATAATGACAAAACTTTTTTTTTTCATGTGACACCGAAAACGGACTTAATATGACCTTAAACCTTAAATCTAATTATATGACATTGTGCTTAAGTTTTTGTCTGAAGATGTACCTTTTTTCCTTTTTCAAATAGCATAATGGACCTGATCTTTTCATAAATATGATGTATCGTTTATGGTGTTGTTAAACTCGTAATATAAATGCCAAGGATTGTTTTTGAAATATGTTGTATATTGGAATATAGTTTCCAGACATGAAATTTAAAATGTAAGTGATATTTATTTTGTGATGTCATCTTATGATTGTTAGTAGATAGACAGGGTTCATATTGATGTAATAGATTCTAAACTCAATAAAATCTCTCTCTCTCTCTCTCTCTCTTTCTCTCTCTCCACACACAAACGTGCATAGATACAGTTTTTGTTGAGGATGTGAACATGACAGACCTTGTAAGATTGTATAATAAACTCTTCTTACGGGTTTTAAATCTGACATTTTACAGTTCTCCATACTGTCATATAAGTGTTTAATGTATACTGTGAAGTGGGCACATGACAGTATGGAATATGTGGGTGTAACAAACTGCTCCCACATGTTTTAATCTGGTTCGTTTCGTAAAATATTAAAGGATAGATATTGTAAATGTATTGTATTACAAATGTATTGGAAACATTCTGTACTGATTGTTTATAGAAGATCAGTATTTGTGTTTTCAGAAACGGAAATGCTTGCGAACGTTCCCATTTTCCAACAACAACAAAACATAAAGAATTTATATTTTATACTAGGGACTAATATATTAAAAGAAACTATGTCTTAAATGAATGCGTTTAAACTCATAACCGGTTAATATTAAAGTGAAATATGTGTACAAATATGTGCGCTACAATTTTTCTCGCGTACATACGATCAACATGATCAACGAATCCCATTTCAATAATAAATAACAAAATGTTCGTTGAAGCTTTCTTGAATAATCTTTAGAATGTAGACTAGAAACCACAAGTTTGGAAAGCTAAACACACTAAACGTTCGAAGGTATTTAAAATTAAAACAGGCCTAAACAGAATGCCTTAAACCATCTACCCAAATCAATTCATGACATTACCTGGATTCGGCACATCTTTAGGGATTAATTTGTTTTCAATGAATTTCACCTCCTATGTTGATTTGGTATTTTAACTGTTTTAATTCGAGAATCTCTGATGATTATTATGTAGAGGATGTCCGCGACTGGGGTACAAAATTATAAACATTTATATTTTTTATGATTTTTCAAGACCAACTTTGCCTGGTTGTGTTTCTGCTTGAATTTATGAAAATCGCATAATGTTATGTACCGTAAAAGCGAAGTAAAAAGCAATTGTTTTTTGGTTAAAGTAAATACCACACCGCTGACAGTCAACAATTGGTGGCACCGTTTTGAACGGAAATTACAACATGTGAATTGATCTCAACGCAAATGACACGAGATTCTTGAATAAAAATTAGCACGTTTGCTCAAGACCAAAAGTTTAGAAGTTAAAACATTTTTATTTTCTTATTAATTAAACTTATGTTTCAAGTTTAATGTTTAGTCGACTTTTGTAGCATTTAATGATTTGTAATGCTTTAAGTCGTAATATTTTTTTGGTTCTTCGTTTGAGTTATAGAGAAAAAGCGTCTGGATGGAGAATTCTTCAAGTAAACTCTTATAACAAATCGTTAGTTCTGCCAGGGGAAATAGGTCCTATATTCGTGAATGTCTTATCGTTAATAGAGAAGTATTGGAATGTAAAACAAAGGATATGATGTACCAATGCATGACGCAAATATCACTATTCGTACTACATTTAAAAAACCAATAAAGGTATGATAATTTTACAAAATGACATAAACGATAATCTACTCAAATACGGTAATCACTATTTGATGGTTTAAACACAGATTTGAAACTATCTTGTATTGAAAACATTTAAAATCGAATTCAGTACGTGCAATTTATGTAATTGAAATAAACTTCCAAAGCTATGCCAAGCAAACTTTAGGATCAAATAAACGTTAAGATATTCCACTTGGTCGAGTTTCCTACAATCATTCCTTGACAGAAGGTTGGTGCTTACAAGAAAACTTTTGAACCAAGGATTCGTAGTAATAAAGTTGAAGTCATCCCTTTGAATATTTGACGTGCTCCATCATGAACTGTTTGACCGTTATAGAATATTTGTGTCACATGTGACGACGGATGTGTTCTGATGGTCTTCGAAATTATTTCGTCCTCTTTTCCTTGATTGTGACATCACCGAATGAGACCTAATTATTAATTTGTACTTACATTGAACAACATGTGGAGAAGGATATGCTTACCTTACGGATCACATACTATTACCCCCGGTATTTGGTAGGTTCATGTTGCTTTTTCGTTAGTTTTTTATGTGATGTTTTGTAGACTGTGGTATGTCTTTTTGTCGTTTTTTCATTTTTTTTGGGTCATGATTTTGTTGGTCTTTTGTCGATTCGTTAGCTTTGATTCTCCCTGCGTTACATTACATCTCTTGTTTTGTGTGATTTTCGAAACAACAATGGTGGAAGCTACAATTGGTGCAATCAAAAACCATGAGTAAAAGAAAGACACGATTCTACAGCCAAAACCAGGACAAACAGGCAAAGAGATGGACAACTTTACTTTAAAAAATCGATGATCCAAGTCGATTCAATTCTCGTTCATTTCATGTCTCCATATACATATTGTGTATGATGTTATTCACATGTATTTTAATTTGTTCGGTTATTTATTTTAAGTTTGCAATGGAGAAGACGTTCTAATTTGAAAAGCTGATGTCTGATCTTTTTGTCAGTGTTTTTGGACAATGAAATATTTAGAAACTACATGGGTGCCCAAGACATATTTGTTTAGCAGGGAAACATGTTTACGATTACTTGCATTTCTGCAGTTTCAAGGCCCAAATAATGGGTTTTATCATACCTCATCCGTTGAATGCATCAAATGTTAGCAGTATATATTGAATACATGGAGATGGGAATGATACGTCGATGAGACAAAGTTCATAGTTGATTTTGTGACTTTTTAATCGAATGTAAACGTATAACACGATGAAATTTTAATGAGGCAAAAACAACTATAATGTTACTGCAATTTATTGTTTAACGTGCAAAAAAGTTGACATATAGGTACTACAAATTTAAAACATCCCTTTTTTGTTTTTACATTTACAGAGATTTAACATACCAATATTTACCTCCATATTTTGTTAATGTGTTATTTGGAGGAACACCTAATTGTGTTCACCGCAACATTAACTGATAATTGTTTTTTTTTTTTTTTTTAATTTAAATTCAGAGCAGAAAACCAGCATGACTGTCAATAAATCACTTCACTAACACTTGTGTGTATTTTATCATTCTCATTCACTCAACAATGTTTTTCTACCCAACTATTACAAAATTGATTGTTTGTGATGACATGGTTTAATAGAATTACCGAATATTTTCTTTATCTGTCCTGTTATTCGTACCACAACTAGAATGCAAAAGCATTTTGTTTTTCCGGGTGTTTTCGTTTTCAATCTGGATGCAGTCTCACACTGGTGAAGTCTACCACGTCTGTAGTGGTTTTAAAATTCCTGTACTTTGATACATCAAAAAAGCCATGATAAACCCTCGACAAAGTCATCATAAACAATTTTACGAAGTAATGTTTCCACCTTTGTAAGTCCATTTTCTTGTGCATAATCCAAAGCTGTCTTTCCGAATACATCTTGCAGTTGGATGTAAGCCCCTTCTGCAAGTAAAAAGGTAACAAATTTTATTATTTCATCCTCATCTGCCTTTGCTTGACAAACATGCATAAGAACAGTTGCCTTTGTAGTGACCTTATAATTAAAACAGCGTTCAGCCTTGATTATTATCATTGCATCATCAAAATGACCATCCGATATGCAATTCCAGATATATAGTTTTCTTTCAGACAGTCTTTTTCTTGAATGCACCTTTTGTCTTTTCAGCTTCTTTAATATTCTTTGAACTGCGGTAAAGAAATTCATATTGTAAAATATTAGAATACAAGTTGACAAAAGGAAGATTTAAATAAATTGTAAGAATAACTCAAATTAAAATCGTTTATAAAGCATTGCCATTTCCTTATTTGGATTTGTTTCACACGTTTATAAGTTTGCCCATATCCAGTGGCTGACCATTGGTTATAAAATTGAGTCTAACATTTCTACAGCTATGACTAACATTGGAATTAACTAATGTTCATCAAGGATATCTGTTTTAGCAATATCTTGTTCTAACAGGTTATTATATGTCAAAGTGGTGCTAATGAATGAAACCTTCGCAATGATAATGTTTACTCTATGTGTGATAATAACAGATGACTAATGATAAAATCTAGGTGCATCTAACATCACTATAATTTCCTTTGGAGGGAACAATTAATATAAATACCATTGAACACTGGCAACAAAAAAACCAGACTGACTTTAACATTTCTTTGCAATATATAGAGTTCTTGGATTTTCTGACCTTTTCTACTGCTTACATGGTTAATATCAAACAATTTGTATTCTATAAAAAGACATACATGATAACAAATTTTCAATGCTAAAAAAAGAGTTTTATAATGATTGTTCCATGAGCAGATTAAAACCAGGGAGTAAATACTAAGGGGGCAATCGAAGATCATAAGTCCAATAAATAGACAAAACCATGATTAAAAGAAAAAAGACAAATAATAATAACAACACATACACATATGTCACCTCAGTTTTTTTATAGTACAACTATCGACTAGACGTGATTTGTTATTTTTATTAAGATTCGATTAATCTGTCACAACTGCCTGCACATCATTAATTTGCAAACATATTCCCTCTAAACCTGACATAGTGCGACACCTAACCACATAGGGAACACTTTAATATTTTATAGGAATTATGATTTCCGCAATGGTAAGAAAGTAAAAATGCTGGTGAAGTACGGGAATAAACTGTTATTCATTTTTATCTCAAAGTCACATTGAGACTTTTAACATGGAGCAAAATACTCTGCAAGTGAAAAACGACCCATAACTCCAATTTGAGCGAAAGCTTTTGCTAAACTTAATGTCCATATCACTACAACTGTGCATTAAGGAATACAGCTGCTGAGAAAATATCAACACATCAACAATAATTCCTCGACAAAAGTTTTAACAAATACTGTCAAAAATTGCCCGATATTCTAACTGTTGAATTCAACACATAAACAAACTCTTACACAATCACGGGGCATATCAAATATATATATACGTTACAAACATAGTCTGCTGATCATGTTACAGAAAAACTTAACATAATCAAAATTAATAATTGAGAGACTTGTTAACCAAATGTTGAGATATAGAATTGCACAGACAATCGACTGGATGAAGGACTGCAGGTTACTGAAGGATGAAGTTGAGGACTATCACAGAAAATGTGTTACGCGCGACTAATATGAACCAAAACTGGACACTATCTGAATAGATCAAAATTGTTCGGTCATGCCTTCAGAATCGCATTAAAAACTCGATGCACATTAAGCACACGGGTTTCTTACATTTTGCAGAAGCCCGAGGATTTGGCTGTTTTATCCTCTCAATGACAAATATGTTGTTGTTCAAGCAGAAAAAAAACTTTAAAAGCAATTTTGTTTTCGTATGCAAAATCGTTATTTAGAATGCAATACTAGAGAAGTTGAAGTTCATAGCAAATATATGAATACCATATATACCCTTACATCATTAACAAAAGAGGAGATATTAGAAAATCACGAATCCCGCATTCTTTCATTCGGTATTAAATTAAAAAGGACGATGAAAATCTTCCGTTTTCCTTGACAATTGAAGGGCTACCACAGGATACCCCCCTCAGGTCGCAAGGTCGCTTTTAAATTTGTCGCAAGGTCGCGAGGTCGTTTTTAAGGGAAATGTACAGGTCGTAGGTCGTTTTTTCCAACATAAAGGTCGGAAGTCGTTTTTATATTTAAAGGATCCATTTAAGTCATTGTTGTGTCGATTCTTGTGTTATTAAACCAGGGACATATATGTTCCTGATTAAACCTTTTAGTTTTAAATTAGATATTTGGACATTTTGCTGTGCCCTTGGGTTCGGTTGGTTTTTGTTTGTTTGAGGCCATCCAGAGATGTCTGTCTGTAAGTGGGAAGTTCCTGCTCTATTGAAGTTCGTGTCGTCAGCTCTAGATTTATTTTTGTGTGGCATTTAATGATCAATATGTGATGTCTTCGTGCCATTAACCCATATCCGTTCTTTTCCATATTGAGACCAAAACAGGACTTGAGCTTTTCGATTTTTCAGAACAGTAGTTTCAACCAAACATTCAGTATTTCACTAATCCAACACAATATTCATATTGGGTCATATTGAGCAAGTCCCCAGAACTCTTATAACATCACCGGGGATGTAGAGCTGGATTTACCTACTGAGATACTTTGAACACGATCTATAGACTGATGCAACAAGGAACTGTCTTGAAGACAGGGGTGTCCCGCTCGGCGCTTATTTCCATTTTCGATGGAACTCCCCCATTTTTACACAGTTGTTAGTCCATATCATGATAAATAAAGAGTACGGTCATAAAGATTCGACTTGAAACATTTTAGGAAATCATCTTAAATGCAAAGGTAAACCAAAGTGTAACTGACGAACGAATGGATGGACGAACAGACCGAAAAACTATATTTACCGCAACAATGTAGTCGGGACATAAAACATGAAACTGATCATCAACCTTACTTGGATACATTTTTCTCTTTGGAACCACACACAGAGACGCTTGTAGCTAGTGCCCTATGCGCTAGTGATGACCATCGCCCATAGTGTCCATAGTGTAATTGAAGCAATAACCCAGACTAACTTAATTTTTTTTTAAGAAACAAAAATGGTCCTAAAATGATCATAACTTGACAATTTGATAGCTTATCAGGCTCTAGAAAAAAAAAAAGAAACGAAAACTTCTAACCGACTATAGATACAAAAAGGGTCACAAATAGTTCAAAATTGATTATTTGAAAACTGCATGTTGATTTAAGATGAAAATCGAACTTAACTTGTACTTTATAGTGCTAAACAATTGGAAACAAATGAAATAAATCTTTGATCCGTTCTCAAGTTTTCATCTGGATACCACCATGGGACGGTCAGACAGATGGAAGTACGGACGGATACCCAACCATGTAATACTACTCTACTGCGTGTAGTGGAGTATAATAAAGTAGACAAAAGTGTTACAGATGGCCGTAAAAACAGTATGGCTGACCATGGTTGACAAAGGACCACAAAGGAAAGCATCTCGCCCAAAATGGCAAGGTCGTTTTTAGCGTGGGTGAAGTCGGAGGTCGTTTTTTCCAAATTTTACAGGTCGCAGGTCGTTTTTAGAAGGCCCTCAGTTCGGAAGTCGCCTCTAAAGCCCGGAGGTCGCAGGTCGTTTTTGACCCTGCGGGAGCCTCATTGAACTTCGGTAAACAGCTATTGACTAAATTTATACTGAATACCTATTCTTCACAAAAACCTTTGATCGAAATATATATGGCCTGGTTTTCTAGATGTTCGTTTAATCCTCCCTCTAAAGTTCTTATTTATATTCTTACTACAATAAAAGATGACTGTTAGAAATATTACGATTATGTATATTCAACCAGTGGTGTCAGTAAGAATGTGGATTCATAAACATTCTAAAGATCTACTACCAAAATTTTTAATATCGGAAATTACAATTTTGCAGTAATATCAAAACTTTTGATGTTTCTTCTCTTTACACTACACTTTTCATGATGCTCAATTGCAAGATGGACTACATCTTCTCATTCACTTCCAGATATATTAATGATGGCATGTCACTCAGCAACCCACATGTATGATAGTGCTTCTATCGCTTATATCCTAGTGAACTCAAGACTAAGAATGGAACCAAAACCAGAAGGCGTGCTTAATATCTTCATCTTTTCCATGATATTGACACAAAAGAACGATTTCATTCAAGAATCTCTGACAAACATGATGATGTCAGATATTCAATTGCGAACTTCTTATTTCACAGCAGTAACATATCCTCTGTTTGATCGTAGAGATAAATAATGTGCATGGATAGAGAGTTGTCTCATTGGCACTCATACCACATCTTCTTATATTTATATAAATATATCATCTAAATCTAAAACACTCATCAAAGATACCGTGTGGTTACAATAAACCAGGAAGAGTACACGTTATATTTCTAGATGTATAATATTTTCTAAATAGTTAAAAAGTTAAAAAACCAAGATAATCAAACACACAAATTTGCTGCCTGATGATCTACTGGTCCATATTCCAATGTAAACCAAACACTTAAGGAAAAGTCAAATCAGGTTACCAGGTTTTGTAACAACATTATTTTCATGAGGGGAAACTTGTCTTGATAAATATAACATCTCTGGTTTTTAATAAGGTAAGGCTTTCTTTGGTTCGAATGTTTAATTTTAAGCTATTTTAATTTCTTTTTGTTGATAATTTTTTATTGTGTTTGTTTTGTTTTATTATTGTAACACAAACAGGGTCTCCCAGATTTCCTAATTTTACGAATTACATTCCCCAAATAAATATCTAAAATGGAATGGAAGGGAATCCTATTTGTAGAAGAATATGTTTATACCACGAAGCCATTTTAGATTACCATTTTACCTTTTTACACACGAAAAATGCAGTGAATCATACCAGACAGTCCTAATATATACATAACAATACAATTTCCCTCCCATGCCCGCACTCTTCTATAACTGAAGTTGTAAATTAAGGCTAAAGCTGGTTATACATAGACACTTATGGCGTTGAAGACCGAACGGTGACCTATAGTTTTTAATTTCTACGTCATTTGGTATATGGTGGGGAGTTTTTTGATTGGCAACCATACCACATATTCTTATTTTTGTATTTACACTTAACACATTCAAAGCTAAATACGTTTCATATATATTCTATATAGCCTGTTATTTTAACACTTTATACAACATCTGCCAACCAATGTTTCTAAAAAAATAACTGAACTTTACAGCCCTCACTTTGACCTTATGATAAAAAAAAACAGTACAATTGTTGTCTGTTTGTTTTTGTTATTTTTAGGTACGCGTTAATGTTCTTAACTCGAATGACTTGAACAGAAAGAAATAATAGCATTTTTTGTATATACATTCATCAGTTAAGATTTTGCATTACACATCTATTACAGCATGTACTTATACAGTTTAAAATACGATAGAGGAGTGTTTACAAATTTGTAGTCTTCCCTGACTTTTACAGTGAAATTTATTGTTCTGGTTTTTGATGCTACATTTGTCATACTTATTATAAATGCTTCAATTGGTAATGTTGTCATACACAGTTTTTTTATAGTTTAAAAAAATCAAAATGATAATGTATGTTTGATTCAAAATTATCAAGATCTAATCAGTTTGGAGTAATTACTAAATATAAGTTATCGAACCGATTGCTATGAGATGCCTAGAAATAAAGCAGCGTTGTCAAATTGAACATTTTTACTAAACCGTTCACTGGAATGAACTTTCGACCGATTAACCGGTTAACTTATATTAAAGTGACATCATTTTCTAGATCGTTCAGTATTGTTCATGCCTGCACATTACTGGTACGACCAGTTTACACTAAATTTGCATTCCAAAATATTTCAACCAGCATTTCAAATATGCCCACATTTGTAATTTGAAGATTGACATTGCAAATGTACGTTCACACAAAATCAAAGTAAAGTGAAATAATTAACTAATTGTACACTTTGATCAGCCTATTACTGTTCAACGTTTATTTATTTTACACGCTTATACCGTGTAAATTATGTTTACTTTAAGGTTTTCCCAGCTGATAGACAAGATGTCTTTGTGCTTATTAATTACGTAAATTAGTTTTTTTCGATTTATATTAAAAAAACAACTATACCTGACAATTGCATTAAATGTACGATGTTCGTCTTAAAACTTAACATTGTTATTTGTGAATTCAAAACACATTCATATCAAATGTATTAAAATTGAAAAACAATGTTAACCATTTTACATTTAGTGGTTTGATATTCTGGTCATCCAACGGTTAATCGGTCAACCGATTAACCATTGACAACACTAATGTAAATTAAATGAGAACCGAAAAAAAGTGATAAATACGAATAGAAACGTAAAGAAATGTAAAGACAAAAAAAACCCTGAACCTTTTGACAATACGAGCTCCAATCAAAATGCGGAGTAATGTGTAGTCTACAAGCTGGTAAGCTGTTTTACATTAGACACCAACTGTATCGTGTAGCAGTCATAGCATGGAATTGGAAAAGATCCACCGATTGCTAACTGTTCAGTGGTGTGCTCATATATGTCATACATTAATTCATTTGAAAATAACTTTGCTTTCAATTTTGATATTTTTTGCAAAGTGAAATAACACCCCAGTTGGACAAACTGTTTGCCATCCATACAAAGCAATCGGGAAGAACATGCTGTATTAAGCGGGATTTGTCAACAATTTTGACTTCGTAAGTACATTATACATTTATGGGAAGATGGGAATAGGTGATCGTCCGATGAGATTTATAGACCTAAAGTACACAAAAACTATCAAAACATGTCATAAGGTCTTGTTTTATGTGACTTATCGGTTGTTATATCATTCATTGCAAGATGTTCCGTTAATGTGTAAGTGTGTGGCCGTATTGATGTACCTTCAGATGTAGGCGACAAGTAATTGGCTTATCTTTATATTCAAAGGGATTTTTATATTTAAATTGATTGTTGATGGCTTATTACATCATACGTTTAGGCTTCATTCACGAGTTCTAGTTGGCAGTTTTGTCTTGTCAGGTGGGGAAAGTATGTCTTCAATAGAAGAAAATGACCAAACCATTAAAACCTAAAAATTACGGACGTTAAAATTTGGAAGGAGATGGCGCTATAAAAATATATAAATCTGTTCCGATTGAATGTAAAATCGTATGATACAATGTGAAGTACACAAATGAACAATGACACACTGATAATGTAAGGCGTAATACAGTACAATGTACTTATATTTGATTGTAACTGAACATTTACCATGTTCACCAATGCTATCATTTAACCTAGGATAGTCTAAGAAACCGATTTAATAGAATTATTTCCAATAGGATAATAAGTGGTATAAAAATACTTGTAAACAACATAAAAATTAAAATTAAATCAAAACAGACAATCCAAGAATTAGACAGGTTCAAATGAATTCAAGGTATTTTATGTTATACAGAAAAAGAATAAATCAAGTTTGATTAAATTGAAAGTCATAAACAACAGATTTAAAGGGCTTTCAAATATGTTAAATTGTTCCAGTCCTTAATAGCATTATAATAAAACGTTTTAGTTTCTTAACCTATTATTAAAAGACAGAAAATGCAATTGTTCTAAAACATTTATATAACGAAAAGTAGATGTGGTTTGTTTGCCAATGAAACAACTATCCACCAGATTTAAATGAATTTGATATAAGCACATATAGGTGATCGTATGGCCACGAACGGTGAGTTTCAACTAGACCGGTTAGATATTTATAAAAGACCCCGACATGACATCTAGCATATGTGTACCACATTAACCATAAAGAACATCCGCAATTCGATCATTGACTTTTTCCTCTTTTTGATTGTTTCCGGTAATAAAAGCACCTCATTTTTCTTTCATATTTTAGAATTTCTATGGATAAGCATATCTTATCGAAGTCTGCACGAGGTGTTTAAACATCAGTAACATAAGTTAATTATACTGGTATTTTATGGAACTTTTCATTTATATCTTTTACTTTTCTTTTTTTTTTTAAGAACTTTATACTACATTTTGTCTAATTCAAAAAAAAAATGATTTCAATTAAGGCCCTCCTCCCCTCCATGTACTTAAATTTAATTATTTTTTTCTATAGTTAAGCTTTTTTTTGTTCTTTTGGATTTCTTTTGTTCTGTTTTGTTTTATTGTTTTATGTTCTGTTCTGTTTTATTGTTTTTTGTTCTGTTCTGTTTTGTAATTGTAACACAACATCGTCTCCCAGATTTCCTAAATTTACGATTTCATTCCCCAAATAAATATTGAATGGAATTCGAGAAAATCCTATTTGAAGAAGAATCAATATGTTTGTAGCACGAAGCCATTTTATGTTATCTTTTTTTTTTTACTTTTTATACACGACAAAAGCAGTGAATCATACCATTGTTGCCTGTTAGAGAAACGTTTAAATCCGCTGCATTTGTATGCACCTGTCCTAAGTCAGGAGCCTGTTGATCAGTGGTTGTCGTTTGTTGATGTGGTTCATAAGTGTTTCTCGTTTCTCGTTGGTTTTCCTGTTTGAATTGTTTTTCACTAGTCATTTTGGGGCCCTTTATAGCTTGCTGTTCGGTGTGAGCCAAGGCTCCGTGTTAAAGGCCGTACTTTGACCTATAATTGTTTTCTTTTTACAGATTGTGACTTGGATGGAGAGTTGTCTCATTGGCACTCATACCCCATCTTCTTATTTATACAGACTTTCCAAAAAGGTAAACACAATATAAATAGATATACAATTTCCCTAACTTGCTCGCACTCTTCAATAAACGAAGGTGTAAATTAATGCTAAAGACGGTTATACATAGACACATATGGAGTTGAAGATCGTACGATGACCTACACTTGTTAACTTCTACGTCATTTTGTCTCTGGTGGGGAGTAACTAAATTGGCAAACATACCACATCTTCTTACTTTTATATTCACACTTAACACATTTAAAGCTAAATACGTTTACTATATATTTTAAATAGCCTGTTATTCAGTTGAGGCAAATAGGAAATACCATAATATTATGAAATGTCATAATTTAATTGAAATATAGGATCAAAGTGGAGTTGTCTCGCTTAGACGCTTCTTGTCAAAACGGACATGGGAGATAACAACTTTTGCCTTGAAAGGAAGACAACTCATTATTATAATAAGTTTAAATTTAAAATAGAAATTTGTATAACAAGCTCCCATTTTCCTATGCTGTTTACGTTTCTTCATTTTCTAATTAACTCATGTATTTTGAAATACAAATAAATTGTATTTAATATTTTAATCTTCAACTAAATTATGGGGAATTCATGTTTTTAAATGTTTAATTTCGTTGTCCCATACGCATAAAATGTGTCATTGCATGTTTTTTTTATGTGTAATCCTTTCACCCTAGTCCTATTGGTGAAATTCACCATTAATGTAACAGAACAGTCTGTGTTTAATAAATTCATTATTATTTAAGGAATGACTGTAATATTATTTCTGTTTATGACGAAATAACTTCAAAGATGTGGTACACCCTGAATAACTCACGTAGCGGGTTATTGGAAAGTGTGCACCACATTTTTGATGTTATTTCGAAAAAACAGAAAAATATATTACATTCTTTCTTTATAATTTAATTCAAAATACTACTTTTTAGGGAGTAAATCATGAAAAAAAACCGTTTCATGACGTCACGGTCACATAACAAAATAATGTCTATTAGCTGAAAGACAAAAACTTTCAGCTAATCAAAAGACGTGGTACATCAAAAAAAAATTATTTCCAAATAAGAATTAAATATTTTCATTGTTATAGCCTTTTTTTTTCCGAAAAATATATATTGATTTCTCTCTTTTTTTTTTCTTACTTGAGAAAATATTACTATGTCATTTGTAAAATAATGCTTATGGTTATTCTATCTTTATTTTAACTGCAGCATTTGATTGTTGATGAAATGATGTTATTTACGATCACCACTTCATTGACAAATATACAGATAAGTATCTTTACAGTATATTTAAAAAAAAACTTTCTCGTCGTCCTGTCAGTGTTATATAATATAATATTTTGATACCAAGATATATCATGTTTCTATTTAGTTTATATCTAGTATTGAACAATCAAATCCTCACCCTAAATATTTGCCACTGGATATTAAAAAATAAATATTCACCAATCACTGAAACTTAGTGACTTAGGAAGAATAAATAGAAGCCGAATGCCTAAGTTGAACTTAAAAATTAAAAAATTAAACAGAAAATAGTTTGTTTTACAACCGATGTTCAATAATTAAAAGTTATTTAACACAATTAATAGCATGTCGGAAAAATCGAGAAATTTACATTTAGGAATTTATTAATTTGGGTTCGAACTACAGGTATTATTATACCCAAGGAGTAGATAAATCAAACTTGACTAAATATTATTTAAAGTCGGATGTAATGCACAAGAAAGTAGCATTTTATTTTTTTTACGTTTTTATCAGTCTACGACATAGCAAATCATGCATGTGGAGGTCAGTTGCGAATTTATGTACAGTTTATATATTCTGTAAACAAATTATAGACCGCAAATTATGCCAAACCACAGAAACATGTTTCTAAAAAAACACTGTAAAATCTGTTAGAAATCTAAATCGGGAGATAAACAATCGAGTTCCTTACAAAAAACTGATAACTATGACAATAATTATTACGTTCTGTCAATAGCCTGTGTACAAATCAACATGAACATTTCTATGCCATTGATGCGGATCTGACATTACAACACTGACAATCTACACAGTTGAAAAGTTATTCTTTGCATCATAGCAAAATACTGATCCCAACATGGTGGACATTGGCTATCCGACAAAGAAAAAAATCCACTAAACACTTATAAAAACAAAATAAATTTTAAGAAAAAAAAAAGAATTGAGACTTGCTTCTTGTTTTTTCATTCACAAATGATTCTGTGACGGTAACAGCAATGCCCATAATAGTTCATGCATACGTTAGTATACAGAAAATCTTAGAAGTTTACAGATGAAATTTGTAGAATTATGGGTGGAAGTCAATTAATTGAAACAAAGAATATTTATACATTCCATTCTTTTTAATAGCACACGCTCATGAAGATAGAAACACATTTTGTAAATAACCTATTGTTATTGGGGAAAATCTGTACTCAGCATAAATTGATCGGAGACAATTTTTTCACTACGTTCCAGTTAAATTGCAAACTATTTGTACATTTAAATGCGTATTATGTGCATATTTCTACATGCATGTGTCAGATATTTTCATAAGAAAAAAAATCATAAAATGATTTTTAACTTTTGCTTAAGTTAACGTAGGTTTAAACTTAAAAGTATTGACTAAATTCAGTTACATCAGTTAAAAACAGAGAATAAGGAAGGTCATGATGTCTCATCAAGGCAATCCCACCTCAGGATATCACGTATTGATGACTTCTGACCAGACAGAATACATTATCTTTATCAAATTGCTATTTCAAGCTACTTACAATAACAGAACTACTCATGATTAATCAGAAAAAATCAGAAAAAGATCTGAAAAATTCAGTACTGCCATAAGGGGAAAAAAAGGGGGTGATGGGGCGTCATTTTCTGTCGATTACGGGTAGAGCATGGCATCATTTGTATCAGATACTTTGGTAACGGGTTTGTTAAATTTTCATATTTTGATTTCATTCATTTTAATTTAAGTTAGAGAATTAAATAATTCGCTGTCATTTCAGAAAAAAAAAAAAAACAATTTGAAAAAGGTTTCCAACAAGAAGGACAAAAAAAGACAAATACGTATGAACAAGGGACCCATATCTTATTCTTTCTTCATATGCATAATTGCGGTTCGGCAACACAATGGAGTAAAATGCATAAATCTTTGCGGAAATAGTCACAAGATATTTAATAATCAAATTACAATTTAAAATGTAAAATATAGTAATTTGGAATACGATTTTCTTTGGTTCACATCTGTTTGTTGGTAATTTTATCGGCAAGCACCTGCTGGGAGAGATGTATTTCCTGATAATTTAACAAAATGTATACATAACCAGTGACACAGTTCCAATGCTTACTGCTAACTGCGGTTCTATAGAGTAGTATAATATACTATATTGGAATAGGAAAAAACTTAAAAGAAATAAGATTTGAAGATATACATGAACTGCTTAAAATAATTCATATGGTTTTTATTTGAAATGTTAATACTACGCATTTTTCTAAATGACAATTTGTCTACACACAATGTTTATAAGTGTTTATATGTTTGCAGATTCAGATTAAACATTTTATTCAAGTCTCACCACTTGTATAACATGAAATATTCAAATACACGTATGAAGCATAGCGAGTGAATAGATATTAAAAACAATTAATCAACGAAAACATATATTTGGAGATAAAATAGTAATGCGACAGCAGACCAACAAATCGAACAAGAACACAATACAAAATAAAGTAAAAAAAGAGTTTTAACACCATCCCATAAGATGTTTCAATAGGTTTTGAAGACTAGAAAAATGCTGAAGATTAAACATACAATATAGTTATCACTCATTATCCCGAACTGAACTTGACTGCAAAAAAAACCTGTACGTGTCAAGGAAGACGTATCAAAACACTGTACCTTAATACCAACTACATGTATCCACTTAATCTCATTTATAGTCTTATTTATAAGTTTTCGACTATAGTTACTAATTTGTCAATGAAGGAAAACGTGTTCCTCATCATCTAACTATTTTACAAACTTTACCATCCCTATCATGCCTATGTTCTTCTGGGATTTTTGTTAGACCTACTGACAGTAAACAGACAAAGGCATTATTTCCTTTAAACGTTTCTTAAGCTACATTACAAATTTAACTGTTTTTCCATCCATGTACTACATATGTGTTCATATACTTTAACCGTATATGTATACAATTTATTCAGTCATCTATGCTTAGTTTGATTATAACAGTTAAGTTGGACCGTATCCGATTTACGATATGAAAATAAGATGTGGTATGATAGCCAACTCTCCACCAGAGACCAAATAACGTAGAAGTTACAACTATATGTCACCATACAGCCTTCAACAATGAGCAAAACCCATAGCGCATGGTAAGCCACACAAAACACCGAAATGATAAATATAACACAGTTCAAACGAGAAAACGAGAAAACTAACGGCCTTAAGCAATTTGAAATTGAACTCGTCGTATCGGTCTCGGAGAAACAAGAATTAATTTTCTTTTCATCATGTTCTTGGCATGTTATTCTGGCAATGTTTGCAACATTACACTATTCCATCATTTACTTAAACGGATATGATATAATACATCTGTGTTTAAGTATATAATTTAAAAGCAAGTGATATGTCTTGTCTTTCAGATTAAGGCTAAATAAACTATCACTGTTTATTATAACATTACCTCCCCTGGTGTGACTGACAGAAAAAAATGACTGTATAATATGTGGCATGCAGTTGTCAAAACATATTATTTTGTCAAATAATAAGAAAAAAAAAATCAAAATGAAAATATATATAGTAAAACTGACATGTCCGGTCAAATGACTCTGTATCATGAGGATTATAAGACCGTATGTATTACGTGTTAACCGCATATAAAGATGAATTATTTTCACATTTTCACGATAAATTTATTAGTTCAGTCTAAAGTTTATTTTTTATTTAGTTTCAAATGCATTTAGGTATACAAATATATATATATATATATATACAAGTCTTAATTGAAAACAACGTTCAAACCTATGATTGCGTTGGATAAAAACCGCAATTTTTATACGGGTGCATGCAAAACAAATTTCTTGGTAGAGGGGTCTAAATACAGCAGAAACAACATTTTCCAAAAGACCAAATGAGTGAAAAAGTATATTTTAACAAAACGCATTTGCCTGGCAGGTCGAACAACAAATGTCCTTAAACCCTGCTGTAAGATGTAACAAAATAGATCTTTTTAATTTATTACCAAACAGAAAAGATGGTATACCGCAAACATGAGATGCAAAAGTTTGTACACCATATCCGAATTTCGACAATTAATGTCTCTTCAGTGATGTTGGGAATCGAAACGGTATTTGGAAGGCCATATAATTTACCTCAATTTAGGATAGACTCTTGAATTTTGAAAGAGTCAAAATAGGATGAACGGATCATATAAACCCGAAGGCAAATATAATACAAGCCCAAACGAAAAATATAAACAAGGCTAAATTGAATACAACGTTCAAACATATGATTGCGTTGGATAAAAACGGCAATTTTATACGTGTGCATGCAAAACAAATTTCTTTGTAGAGGGGTCTAAATACAGCACAAACAACATTTTCTAAAATATATATATGTATCAGTCTAAAGTTTATTTTTTATTCAATTTCAAATGCATTCAGGTATACAAATATATATATATATATAACAAACTCAAATATGATTGGAAGTCTTTATGAATGATGATACAGGGGACATACACCAAGAGTTCATATACGTATCTTTTTATCACACCCTAAAACATATCCTGTTGTTCAGTAGTTGTCGTTTGTTGGTGTGATTCATAGGTGTTTCTAGTTTCTCGTTTTTTATATAGAATAGATCGTTGGTTTTCCTGTCTGAACTGTTTTACACTAGTCATGTTGGCGATCTTTATATCTTGCTGTTCCGTGTGAGCTAAGGCTCCGTGTTGAAGGCCTTTGACCTATAATTGTTATTTTTTATACTTTGTGACTTGAATGGAGAGTTGCCTCATTGGCACTCATACCACATCTTCTTATTTATATCTTTTAAAGTTTTGGAGCCTATTCGTGTAACCAGCAATATACTGCAATCTTCTTTATTTAACTTAGAAAAATTGTCCTAGAAGTGATTGATTTGAGATTCCAAATGTATTCTTTATATCAATAAAATGTTTTCTCTGTGTTGTCGTCCCAAAACGTGTGGAATATTTGCCAATGGACGTTAAACAATCAGCAAACAATAAGCTTATGTCTGTCAACATACATATTTTACAAGAAAGTACTTTTCCATACAACATTAAACTTTATTGAAAAGGATTTTTTAATAACAATTCAAAAAAGAGTTCAACACATATCATATAAGTTAGATTATGGTAAACATTTACCAGAAGATGGAAAGTTATATCTCGATCATTGGGGTTTGGTCAATTCTTGCTTACTGGATATATAGTTGAGATGAAATTGCATCCCATTGCTATATCCTATTTATATAAAAAAAACTACCCATTCTAGCGTTCGTGTGTCCATCCATTTATATTTTGTAAGAAGAGTTTCCCAACCCATGTATGAATGTCGGGTTTAGAGATGTTCACTAAACTAAATGCCAATGCGTTTGCCAGTTTCCTTTATTAGACCAGGGGATCTTACCGTCATTGGACTTTGCCGTATACTCTTGCTATGGGCTCACGAAGTCTTATAGGGTGTCGCTATTTTCTTGTAGCAGGTTCCTATAGCTAGTTTATGTTGGAACTTTGAAAGGCAATTTGACAATGTGTTTGTTCCATACGCGTATGGTCGGACCAGATGAATATTACACTTGTTTGATTATTAACGGGCTGGACCATATGAGTATTTAGACCATATAGGTATTTTTCGGGAATACATATCTCATTCTATGAACTAATACAGCACAGATTATTATCTGAATTCTTTTATCTTTAACATATTGTGTGACTATTGGTGTATCTGTTATCTTTATTTGCTTAGAGTCAATTCAAATCGCCTTAATACTGCCGATATTCGCCCGTAAGTGACATTACATGCAGTAGGGCCATTGGTCTTTTTTCTGTTTTCCTGGTTTTTAATTGTTATTTCTGCTTATTTTCTTGAGACTGATGTATTCTTGCTCTTATTAATATTATCTTACTGTCATTGTAAGATCGTATATATAGGATCAAGAACAAATGAACAAAAATCATTTAGAAATATGAATGAATTAATAATTTATTAAAAACAAATTTAAACACCAAAAGAGATTAAAAAAAAGAAGACATCTACATGTATAGTGTTCAAAGACTAAAGTGCATGTGAGTTAAGCAATTTTCTTATTGTTTTAATGTTCATTTAGATATTTCTTGAATGAACTGTAATTTTTCTAAATGAATTGTAAATTTTCCAAAGTCGACAGATTGCGATTCTTATGGAAAAATTGATAATGGCCACTTAAAAATTATTTCACTATAATTTTTACTCCAAGTAATATTAACTTTATTAAATTAATCATGCAACAGTGGCTACAGTATGATTGAATATGTCGAAATTTAATTTTTGACTTATGTTGTTCACCTTTTTAACATTGATCGTGTTAATTACCCGGACCATACACGTATCGTCGGACCATATGAGTATATACGCAGATGGTCCAAATACTCATATGGTCCGGAACATATATAACAAGCTTGTTTAAGGTAAAGGTGAAGGTTAGTACCTATTAAAACGTTTAAACACCCTGCATTTGTTTGCACCTGTCCTAGGTCAGGAACATAATGTTCAGTGGTTGTCGTTTGCTGGTGTGGTTCATAAGTGTTTCTCGTTTCTGATTTTTATATAGATTAGACCGTTGGTTTTCCCGTTTGAATGGTTTTACACTAGTAATTTTTGGGGCCCTTTATAGCTTGCTGTGCGGTGTGAGCTAAGGCTCCGTGTTGAAGACCGTACTTTGACCTATAATGGTTTACGTTTACAAATTGTGACTTGGATGGAGAGTTGTCTCATTGGCACTCATAACACATCTTCTTATATCTATTGATTTTACTTCTGTCATTATTATAACAGATCAACGTCTAAAATATGAAAAAAAAATATGTTTAATCTTATCAGATGGTGAAGGTATATCCTATTTTGAAACACTTTTCCAACTGTCCCCCCTCCCCCTCAATTCAATTTGTTAATGTGATCAATTACGAGATGTTCTGAAGTCTTTCCGAACGAATATCTGTGGTTTAGCATTGATAGTAGAAACCTAAAATCCGATACAAAAATATCTAAACGCTGTGTTCTTTTTATATTTCCCCAATGGACTTCTGTTCTCTGGCAATAAAAAATGTTCAAATGTCAAAAGGACAAATTTGCTTATAAACACTTCATCTTTAGAAAATTTATTCAATTTTAAAATAGTCGTCTATATCTGTCATAATTCAGAACCTGTCATAATCCAATAGAAACCCTTCAAAAGAATACACGAATCCAAATGCTTTTTACCAGAGATACCGCTATGAATATAGAAAGATGCGAGAACAGAGGGCTATGTGATTAATAAACAATTTTGATGTTCTAATGATATCGTTAGGTACCAACCTTCATTTATTTTTTTACTTGGTGTGTACGCTGAAGCAATACTAGGATTGATAGTAGATGGATTTACGTCCAGTGTCAAAAATGTCATGCATGTACAGGATACGATATCCTGCATATGTTGTTTTACAAAGAAATGGCTGATCTGTGTGAAGGTTAAGAATTGGAGTGCCACTGAAGCACTAGAGTACTGATAATGATCGATAGACATTTTTTTCTAGCAACAGGTCACCAGCAGGTAAACCAACCCCTGAAGGGCTCTTACGCATGCAAAGAGCGTGGCACCATAGACATGAAGCATCCGTTTTAAGGTCCAAGTTCCAATCGAACGTAGCTGCGTATTTATACACCCAGCACATTTAAACTGACGTCCATCTCAAGCAAAGGTTTTGATACGAGAACGTAAGACGTCCAGAAGATTTAGTTCAGAAAATAGTGTAAACAAAATCGATTGCTTATCAGGAAATATTAACACTAATCGGAAATTTAAGACACTAGGCAATTTCAAACACGGACTTAAGTCCGATTGAAACATTGAAGAGGGGCCTGATGGGGGGGGGGGGGGGGGGGGGGGGGGGGGGGGGGGGGGGGTCTCATGACGATTCACGAGTTGATTTTTTTGTCAATCACAATTCACAGAAAATAAATTTCCATGATCACGGATCACGAAAATATAAAAAAAAAAAAATCTGTAGAAAAACGGATCACGATAGCGAAAATGCGCCGATCACGAAGAACGAAAATAACCCATCAGGCCCCTCATTAAATGCCTCGAAAATGTATATGTACATATACTTGCACACATTGACACGTTCTCAATATAAAAACACTAATACCCTTTCATTGAACATTTTATAAATGTACATGTAGCATACTGTTTGAAAGCGCCAAACATACATTTGTATATATTTAGCGTACGGTCTCGAACTATGAGCAATACCAGTACAGTATAGTTTACTGTAAAATTAAGACACCGGTACGACATAATGTGAAATATACTTTTCAAAAGAGCAAACTTACGATCAAATATATGTTAAAAACTATAAAAAAAAAAAGCAATTAACGACCACTGCTAGTTTGGGACAGGCATAATAAAGAATATAGCAGGGTTAATCATATTTGGAACGCTTAATCCTCCCCCAACCAGTGACAGTCGTGTTGTGACAGTACTCTTTTCATGCTTTTGGTTTAAAATATATCATATTCTATAAGCCACTATACAGTATGAGTTTTCCTCAATGTTGATGGCCGTGGTGTTGACTATAATTGCATACATGCACTTCAGTTGTCTCATTAGCAATAATACCACATCTCCTTATTTTTATATATCTAATATAAACTAGCTTTGTTTCAAGCTCGTCAGAAGTTTTCTTGAATACATGTAATGTTTAATAAATGAGGTTAACCAATCAAGTCACTGACATTTTCATTCCGATGACGTTTTCATTTGGTCATTAAATACCCATGTATTTTAGAACGTTTCTTTAAACAGGTTGGATGGTAAAGGGTCTAGAATAGTTACCAGTTTATTGTTACTTGTGTTTATTGTTACTTGTGTTTATTGTTCCTTGTGTTTATTGTTCCTTGTGTTTATTGTTCCTTGTGTTTATTGTTCCTTGTGTTTATTGTTACTTGTGTTTATTGTTCCTTGTGTTTATTGTTACTTGTGTTTTTTGTTACTTGTGTTTATTGTTTTTATTAGCCTTAACTAAATGGCTCGTATAGTCTTGCGAAGCATTTGAAGGACTGAAAAAAACACAAGTATATATTATATATATATATATGTGTATTGGTCCTCAGAAGGCATAATATGTAGATCATCACGGTCGAAACTGGTTTAATTACAAAGACTTTTAATTAATAGATAATCAAACACATATTTTGTGCTTCAGTAAAAAGCATGACAATTATGAAAGGCTAATTTTTTTTTCATTTGAAAGAAAAGTACTAAGTGTATGGTAATTATGCAAGTACAAAAATGTTCTTTGTTACCTTCAATATTTTTTCTCTACATTAACTTCCATGCATATGTATGCAGCATATTTTTCATATACCAAGTTTTTATGATTTCTGGAATCAGTTTGTTTCTGATATGGCGGAATATGCGCTATGATTTCTTAAAGTTGCAGTCATTCTTTGAATGAATATAGCTTGTAAGGTAATTTAAGGCCACATCAATTTGATTTCTTGATCTTCGGGCTTTTGGCCAAACTATTAAAGAACACAAATCCATGTTTGCCATTGAACTCGACGTCACCATGTGCTTAACTCCATAACACACAAAGCATTCTAACTTTTCTTTACTCTTATATTATCATTAAACATTTTAAGGATTTTATATTATTAGAATGCCAAACTAAATTGGTGTTGTTAAATTTTATAGTTATTTTCTGAGATAACGAAATGTCAGTGACGGTCATGAAGTAGCTAAGCATTTTTATAGTATTTATGGGCTATACAACTTTTTACACATTCAAAAAGATGTGTCATTTGTTTTCAAGTCCGTATTTAAATAGAATACCAAACAATATTTCTTTTTAACTCTAAACATGAAGAGATCATGATGACATTTTTTTAAAACTTTCTCCCATATTTTGTGACGGTCCTAGTTCCTGGAGTTTTCAGTATTTTAACATAGTTCGTGTTTCCGCATTTACAAATTTATTGAAGCTGGTCCCCCTTCCAATTTTATGATATATACTAGTATGTAGCTGTTTACATTAGAACTGTTAATCATATATGCACAAAAAGAAATGTCATAAGATGTGGGAACGTTTTCGTGATTAATTCATCACCATATTTTCATCATATGCTATTAGATAGACGTTTTTCGTGTCAATACCAATCAAACACTATCCAGTTACGATTATCTTCTTATTTATTGATACCGAAATTACGATTATCATTTTTGCGAGTTACGATTATAATCCCGAATTTTTCGACGGCAATTTTCTAAGCGCTTAGACAATTATAGTGCACCGTTACGATTCAAATATGATGTAATGGTATAGAAAAACCTTGCAGCTGAGTAACTCTTGACAACAACGGGCTACATTTGAGAAAGATGACTGAAAAGATTTTACCTATTTCTGCCGTCACCATATTGGGATCGTCGTAATTCCAGTTACGATTATCAGTTTAACACCAGTGATCTATTAACTGAGTGTATAGTTAATCTGCAATCTGCCCCTTTGTCATTTTTTTTGTCATTGAGTTACTGTCTTGTTAATGCATACGCAATTTTTCTTTTTATTCGTTTTAAAGTCTGTCATTGATGACATTTTATTTTCATAATATTTGCTTAATATAAAGGGACGACCATTTGATTTTCTGTTGGGGTATAGGAGGATTAAGAAAATGATAAACCTGGCTTGGTATGAGCTGAAAATAAAGAACTTTGCACAAGACGGACTGAAAATATTTTTTCTGCAGCACAGAATGCTTGAAACTAATGTAAAAAAAATTGTCGTCCCCTCTCTGTAAGTGTCCAAATAGAAAAGTATTATTTAACAATTCTCTCTCTCTTGAAAAGGATATACGGTTGCCTATAGCCATCAACAAGTATGTCCACTGTTGATAAACATAGAATATAAGGGTTAAAGGCAGTTCTTGGTTATTATATCAAAAACTTAAGCAGTTAGAGCAAATCAAAAACTAAAGCAGTTAGAGCAAATCTGACACAGATAGAATTGATCAGCAGGTCTGTCTCTGAAGGAATTTTCAGAAAAAGCATACAACTCATTGCCTCTGAAAAGTCGATTTCATGATATTTTTTGCAGAAACTAAGAAAAAGAGCAACAATGTATAGCAAAAATGTTCAGCAAAATAAGATATTCAAATAAGTCACAGGATTTATATCGTCGACCCCGGAGAGAATTTATTGCCCTTGAAAAAAATCATCTTTCAAAGCAACATCCTCCCTATAGAAGTTATTTCCCCTGAATGATGATTTCATCCAGTTTTTACATGTTTATCAAAAACTACAGGAGTAAGAAAAATTTGAAAATCAAAAATGTTCAGCAAAATAAGATATTCAAATAAGTCACAGGATTTATATCGTCGACCCCGGAGAGAATTTATTGCCCTTGAAAAAAAATCATCTTTCAAAGCAACATCCTCCCTATAGAAGTTATTTCCCCTGAATGATGATTTCATCCAGTTTTTACATGTTTATCAAAAACTACAGGAGTAAGAAAAATTTGAAAATCAAAAAGATCAGTAAAATAAGATCTACCACTTAGTCAACATGGCCGAATTGAAACACTAACTATAGGATGTATTGTCATTACAAGATGAGTTATGTCTCTGCCAAAACTGGTAAGCAGAAAAAAATATCATCATTAAAAGAGTTACAAAAATGCCACTACGTAAATAAGATATACGAAAAATGCAAACATAACTGATGGCAATGAAGAAAAAATAAATATCAAAATGGCATATTTTTTACCAGGTTAGCGATTCAGGCTCTTTGGAGCCTCTTGTTTAAGATTAATTTTCGAGATATTTCTTTTTTTCTTTTCAAAAACAATTACAAAAGGCAATAAGCTAATAAGGAGCAATCACAATATTATAAGTTCATAAAGGCAAACAACCCAAGGACTAAAAGTACAAAAAGGCCAACAGCAAACAAAACACTACACAAAAAAAACCCTCTTGATCAATCAACAAGAAACCTACTATAAAAATTGGAACGAATTTAGGTGCCCCGGAAGTGTCAAAATTTTTTTTATTCTTGTCCGTGAACACATCGTATTACTAATTTTAGATGTCGATAACGGAAGCCATAATCGAGAATGCACAATAATATTGTAGCGGATTATTAGACGTATCAGGTCTTAACGTAAGTCATTGCCGAATTCATAAACCAAATGGTAACTTTAAATGTTAAATACATGACCAAATATTAAAACATAACTGAAAACATAAAACTCAAGACAGACAAGACCATTACTGGAAGAGACACTGACATTTATTTTTTTATCAAACATTCAAAAAAGAAAACTTAAGCAGAAACAATACAAACCTATAAAAAAAATTGTAAATGTGCATCAGATGCAACAGTATATTGGAAGCGCAGCAATTAACCCTCCAGGGCTTTATGAATTGTTCAAAAATAACTTGAATTTTATGGTATCATTTCATTAGAATCTGCCATAGTATAAATACCTTGGTATTACACTTCAATCAAGTCTAAAATGGGACAAATTTTTAAAAAAAAAAGGTTGTCTGTTTCTTTCATTTACTTGCCATTCGAAATGCATACAACTTTAACACGCTTGTTTAACTTGTACTAAAAGTAGTCTTTTTCCGAAATTATATTGAATGTAAAATAAGGACACAGTTGTAAAGAATGCACGTGTAGTATGCTGGGGTTAATTCCACCGTTCCATCTTTTGATTTCAATTACATATACTATATTCTTTAAGTATTTATTGATCCTATGCGAATGATATTTTCAATTAAGAGCTCATTTATTTATTTGACATTTGCTAGCATGTTGCACTGCCCCAGGTTAGGAAGTGGGCTGTTCACTCACATGCAGGTTTAACCCCGCCATATTCTTTATGTGCCTTTCCCAAGTTAGGAGCCTGTAATTCAGTGGTTGTCGTTGGTTCATGTCTGTCATATTCGTTTTTCGTAAATTGCATTGTTATAAATTAGGCCGTCATTTTTCTCGTTTGAATTTCGTTTGTTTCACATTTTTCATGTCGGAACCTTTTGTAGCTGTCATTGTTGAAGGCCGTACGATGACCTATAACTGCTTTTGTATTCGTCATTCGAACTCTACATGGTTGATACTTGTCTGTAGGGATACCATATGCATGACAGTAATGTTATTGTGTGCATGGCTTGTATGTAGTAGTGTTCGTCTTTTTCATATATTATATAAAAAACTCTAAAGTCGGTAAGAACCCTTATTGCATCATTAACACCAAAATGTACCTGCCAACAAGCATTGATTTACTGTTCAAATACTTAACATTAAACAAAATTCTTTAAATTAAATAACCTCATTTACATTAAACAACCTTCCTTACATAAACAACTTCTCCTTTACACCAAACAACATTCTCCTTTACATCAAACAACCTTATCCTTTACACCAAACAATCTTCTCCTTTACATCAAACAACCTTCTCCTTAACATCAAACAACCTTCTCCTTTACATCAAACAACCTTCTCCTTTATATGAAACAACCTTCTCCTTTGAATTAAACCACCTTCTCATTTTCATTATACAACCTTCTTCACATTAAACAACCTCCTCCTTTACATTAAACAACCGTCTCCTTTACATTAAACAACTGTCTCTTTTACATTAAACAACTGTCACCTTTACATTTTAAAAACAACTTACTTACATTAAACGATTTATTTTATTTATAAATTAAACAACATACTCCTTTACACTAAAAAAACCTTTTATATTAAACAACCTTCTTCTTTACATAGAACAACATTCTTTCTCCTTTACAAAGAACAATATTCATTCTCCTTTACATAGAACAACATTCATTCTCCTTTACATAGAATAACATTCATTCTCCTTTACATAGAACAACATTCATTCTCCTTTACATAGAACAACATTCATTCTCCTTTACATAGAACAACATTCGTTCTCCTTTACATAGAACAACATTCATTCTCCTTTACATAGAACAACATTCATTCTCCTTGACATAGAACAACATTTATTCTCCTTGACATAGAACAACATTCATTCTCCTTTACATAGAACAATATTCATTCTCCTTTACATAGAACAACATGCATTCTCCTTTACATAGAACAATATTTATTCTCCTTTACATAGAACAACATTCATTCTCCTTGACATAGAACAACATTCATTCTCCTTTACATAGAACAACATTCATTCTCCTTGACATAGAACAACATTCATTCTCCTTTACATAGAAAAACATTCATTCTCCTTTACATAGAACAACATTCATTCTCCTTTACATAGAAAAACATTCATTCTCCTTTGCATAGAACAATATTCATTCTTCTTTTCATAGAACAACATTCATTCTCCTTTACATAGAACAACATTCATTCTCCTTTACATAGAACAACATTCATTCTCCTTTACATAGAACAACATTCATTCTCCTTTACAGAGAAAAACATTCATTCTCCTTTGCATAGAACAACATTCATTCTTCTTTTCATAGAACAACATTCATTCTCCTTTACATAGAACAACATTCATTCTCCTTTACATAGAAAAACATTCATTCTCCTTTACATAGAACAACATTCATTCTCCTTTACATAGAAAAACATTCATTCTCCTTTGCATAGAACAATATTCATTTTCCTTTTCATAGAACAACATTCATTCTCCTTTACATAGAACAATATTCATTCTCCTTTGCATAGAACAATATTCATTCTTCTTTTCATAGAACAACATTCATTCTCCTTTACATAGAACAACATTCATTCTTCTTTTCATAGATCAACATTCATTCTCCTTTACATAGAACAACATTCATTCTCCTTTACATAGAACAACATTCATTCTCCTTTACATAGAACAATATTCATTCTCCTTTACATCAAACAGCATTCATTTTCCTTGACATAGAACAACATTCATTCTCCTTTACATAGAATAACATTCATTCTCCTTTACATAGAACAACATTCATTCTCCTTTACATAGAACAGCATTCTTTCTCCTTTACATAGAACAACATTCATTCTCCTTTACATAGAACAACATTCATTCTCCTTTACGTAGAACAACATTCATTCTCCTTTACATAGAACAACATTCATTCTCCTTTACATAGAACAACATTCCTTCTCCTTTACATAGAACAACATTCATTCTCCTTTACATCAAACAACCTATTCCTTTACACCAAACAACCTTCTCCTTTACATTAAACAACCTTCTTCTTTACATCAAACAACCTTCTCCTTTACATCAAACAACCTTCTCCTTTACATCAAACAACCTTCTCCTTTACATCAAACAACATTCTCCTTTACATTAAACAACCTTTTCATTTTCATTATACAACCTTCTTCACATTAAACAACCGTCTCTACATTGAACAACCGTCTCTACATTAAACAACCGTCTCTACATTAAACAACCGTCTCCTTTACATTTCAAAAACAACTTTCTTTTAAATTAGATAAAAAAAATATTTTTTTTATTTATTAACTAAACAAAACAAACTCTTTTACAATAGAAGAACCCTTTTACATTAAACAACCTTATTAACATTAAACAACCGTCTCCTTTGCATAGAACAATATTCCTTCTTCTTTACATTTAACAACACTCTTTACATAAACCATCCGCCTCCTTTACAAAAACAACCTTCCTTCGCCTTTACATTAAACAACCTTCTTTACATAAACCAACCGTCTCCTTTACATAGAACAACCTTCCTTCGCCTTTACATTAAACAACCTTCTTTACATAAACCAACCGTCTCCTTTACATAGAACAACCTTCATTCTCCTTTAAATTAAACAACCTTCTTTAGATAAACCATTCGTCTCCTTTACATAGAACAACCTTCCTTCTCCTTTACATTAAAAAAACTTCTTCACATAAACCAACCGTCTCCTTTACATAGAACAACATTCATTCTCTTTTAAATTAAACAGCCTTTTTTTTACATTAACCATCCTTCTCCTTTACATAGAACAACATGCATTCTCATTTACATTAACCAACCGTCTCCTTTACATAGAACAACATTCATTCTCTTTTAAATTAAACAGCCTTTTTTTTTACATTAACCATCCTTCTCCTTTACATAGAACAACATTCATTTTCCTTTACATAGAACAACCTTCTTTACATTAAACAACCGTCTCCTTTACATAGAACACCATTCATTCTCCTTTACAATATATACGAATTGTGGAGGTCTTGAATAATATAAATATGGAGCTCAATAATCATTAAGGATATCACGAAACAACATTCTACTTTACAATAACAATAAAAATAAGGAGATGTGGTATGATTACCAATGAGACAACTACTAACCAGAGTTCTAATAATTGGATATAAGCAATTATAGGTCACCGTATGGCCTTCAGTAATGAGAAAAATCTAAAGTGATACCGTATAGTCGGATATAAAAGACCCCGACATATCATTGTGAAACAGTTCAAACGAGAAAACCAATGGTCTAATTTATAACAAAACAATTTATAAAAAACAAATATAACAGACATAAACCAGCGACAACCACCATTTCTCCTCTACGTTAAACAACACAATCTTTTAAATCAAGCAATTTAATTATTCCTTTAAATTAAATAAAACAACATTCTTCTTTACATTAAACACCATTCTTACATTAAACAACATGCTACTTTACATTACACAACCTTCTCCTTTATTAAACAACATGCTTCTTTACATTACACAACCTTCTTCTTTATTAAACAACATTCTCTTTTACATTAAACAACCTTCTCCTTTACATTAAACAACCTCTCTACCAGTTGATTTTGATTTCACACAAGTACAAAAAGAACATTCACCCTCATACACATCCTCCACTCAAAACTTGACGTACTGTTGATATAAATATGTATCAAAGGATAATATTATAACAGGTAATAAAACATTTCGGCGCTGATCGCTTTCTCTCCAGTCAATGTAGACTGATCCAAGTTCTGAATGGTTTGATTGCGTGAACCCCTGAGGGTTCACGCAGTATATATTGGACGACCTCCGTAGTCTTTCGGAACACCAGAAGTCTTTTCGGAATACATCTGTTCTTTCTATGGCCACCTTTGATATTCAGAATACAGCTTCTATTCGGACTACATGCGCAATAGCTTATTAATCGACCTATTGAATATGCATTAGCATTTTAAAGTTGCTATAGAGATATGTGTTTAGTTTTAATTAGAGTCGCATATGTAAATAAATTTATTCTGATGCAAGCTGTGTTAATAATATAGATTTTAAAACTGCCTAATTTTCAAACAACCTTCATCCATAGTTATTTAAATGTGAGTTGCACGCAAATATAAGCTGCTTATATTTACATTACCTATATGCGTAGTTATTTTAATTAGAGTCACACGTTGATACCGGCTGTGTTCGGATATAAAATAAGATTTCATGTAAACAATTGCAATATTTTGAAACTATTTTGCGTATTTAAGATTCGTTAAAACTGAAATTAAAAAAGAAGTCCATCTAGCATTTCATTTAAGATTCTACATCTAGGGAAGATGTACAAAACAAGGAATTTCATTTTTTTTAATACTGAAATTAAAAGGAAGTCTTTCTTGCATTTTAATAAAATTTTACGTCTAGGAAAGGTGTAAAAATTGAGGATTAAAAAAAAAAAATCGTTTATTTAAAATAACGATAAAATCAATTATGAAAGTACATTTCAGTTTTTATTTTAATTAAAATTGCAAAATGAAATAGTTACAGTAATTTATTTTTGTTTAAATATTGCAACATTAATTCCATTTTGTTGAAATTACAAATCAGATTGTTATAGGTACCTCTGGATCCTTTTTCGTTATTAAAATGTGAATAGGTAGAAATTAAATTTCATAAAAAATAAATGAAATCTAAAATATATTTAAAAAAAATACATTTGATCATGCAGATGCATGTAAGATATGAAAATGAAATGACTATTTAGGAAGATTAATTAAATTGCCGCGTAAATTACGATCGATAACATCAAAGTTAATCATGCATGCAATATTAGCAGACTACACAGGGTCAACGATAAGATATCAAATGTCTATTTATATACACCGAGTGATGATAGATGCAGGCAGAGATAAGAAAACGAATTTCTTTTTATAGTAATTAAGGCTCATGTTCGTCAAAATATAAAAAACAAATAATATATATTTCTTTAAGACGACAGGATGATGAATATTCGGTTTTAATCTGATAAATATACTAAATTGTAAAATAGTTTTTAGGAGACTTTGAAATTTGTTTATTTATGAATTTGCAGTGTATATAATGTGCGAATCCTGAAATACCATTTTCACTGTATCCGTTATGAATTTCTAATGTAGAATTATAAATAAACACACTACAAATTAATTGTTTTCGAAAAAAATAAGAAATAAGATATAATATGTTCTGTTTTTATAAATTCATGATATAGGTATGAGATGCGGACGGGTTTTCATCGCGCCTACAGCCATCCAGTTGTAAAATTGATACACAAATAGATAAATATTAAGAATAATAGTTGACGAACAGAGCGCGCAAGAGATTTAAAAGCAGCAGTTAAGTTTCATTGGCAGAACAATGTTCCTTTTAACATGATTATTAATGTTGTATAACTTAAAACCGGTTTTGTTATTCAGCTTGATGATATAGAATTAAATTCCACTATGCTGTCTTCGTTATGCGATTCATGTTTACTGTCGAATAATGATACTTTATTTCATTTTCACTGTAGGGGCGATTCATTTCTATTGTACATGCGATGCATTTTCACGGAAGGAAATTAATTAATTTTCATCATATAACGTTTTAATTCAGCCGACTCTCTAACAAAATTTATGAAGTCAGAAGGATTGATTATATGTGACCCGCCACGACATTTCCAGGCTTATGGAGTAAGACCATATCATTGTGAGAAAAACGCTGTTAACTTAATATGATGAGCCACTTCCAGGCTTATGAGGGTACATTGTCTAAAATTTGCTTTTTGTATATTTATCTAGAACATTCTGAAGCAAAAAATTCTGTCATGTTATTATGATCTATTTTTTTGTAATAACAATGAAACGAGTCATTTCGAATACCGACATGATAATGAGACTGTTCGATGACGATTTTTTCATTATCGAAGACATTATTTATAAAATACAAAATTATTGTATTTTATTGGCGCTTAGTAATCTCCAACAGCGTATTTGAATTAAAATTTAAAACAAATTAAATTTATAACATTACAAACAGTTCTTAGCTCTATTTTAGAAAATGTAATTCAAACTTGTTAAAATGAAGTAAGTATAAAATTTGTCAAAGAAAGCTTTTAGAATTCCTTTTTTTTTTAATTTGTCTTTTAATTAGATTTATGATGCATGTCTCTATACAAAGTATGCGACGCGTAGAAGTTTGTAAGTAGTTGTTCTCATATATGCATTAAATACGGTGCATTTATTATGGACATATTTTAAACTCCATTTATAAAAATCTATAGAGCAGAGAATTTTGATTTTTTGTATCAATTTAAAATGATGATTCAAATATTTTTCACTTCAAACGATAACGTAAAACTTCTTCAGAACTTATATATGATGTATTATATTCTAGTCAACAAAAGAACCGATACACAAGTTTGAACTTCAATTTATCATAAAATATAATAAATAGGAAAAACTGTTAAATTATCCAATGAAAAACATTCATTTGCAAAGCAAATGCACATGATTAAAAGAATCTGACCAAATTGGAAAGTGAAAAAATACCGTGTTATTGAACACAGGGGTCAAATTCATTTTGCGGAAAAAAATGACAAAAGTCGGCACTTAATTTCGAAGATGAGAATTAAATATTTAAATATCTGCAAAGGCATTAAAAATTTTAAGCAGACCATGTTTAAGTTTAAAGTTTTAAGTTCTAATATCGAATTCTGAATTTTGGGGTGAAAATACGATTTTTAAAATAACAAAAATTGCAAAAAAATAAATTCGCGTATTTGCCTTAAATCAATGGTTTTGATAAGAAAATAACACTCTGTAAATATTAGACCAATTGGAAAATTATTTAACTTGTTACAGTGTATCCAATTTCATTATATATGGAAAATACATTGCCTTGTATCGTTTTTTTTGTTGACTAGATTAATTCTGTTTCAGCGAAAGAGAAGCCAAGGTAAAGTGTTTATCTCTTCTTCACAAATACGTATACAATTGAATCTCGATATTTATCATGTTTATAATAGTTAACGGCGTTTTTCTAACAATGACGTTCTACCTCAATAAGCCTGGAAATGTCAATAAATTCCGTAAAAATAGCATGTATTGCTAATATAGTCAACTCTATTTTCTCTAATAATTTGTCCAGATCCAGATCTTTATGTAGGATAGAATTTGTCCTTTCATACATGTATGACACGCCATCATTGAATACATATATCTTGGACAGTAAAGCCAATCCACGTCACCGAAAAAGCAAAGTTTTCGGTTTCGGTCTAAATCTACATCACATACTAATAAAACGTCATTAGAGCTGTTTTCCTAATGCTTGTAGTGTAAAGGTGTGGTTGGCTTGCTTGCTTTGTTTGTATGAATGTTTGCTTTAGCATTGTAATTAAGATTGTGCAAACATTTATACAAATAAAGCAAGCAAGCCAACCAAACCTTTAAATTACAAGCATTAGGAAAAAACTCTAATGGATGCATCTTAGATAACAAAGAGCGTTCACAAAACGATCTTCATTTCACGATTGAGTGAGTGGTACGTTTTCATCTCGCACAAACAATTGCCTTACATTTGACGCTTAGATGATTGGACAATTGATATTTCTAATGCCATTGTGAATACATAAAAAGTAAAATCACAAAAATACCGAACTCCGAGGAAAATTCAAAACGGAAAGTCCCTAATCAAATGGAAAAATCAAAAGCTCAAACACATCAAACGAATGGATAACAACTGTCATATTCCTGACTTGGTACAGGCATCTTCTTATGTAGAAATGGTGGAGTAAACCTGGTTTTATAGCTAGCTAAACATCTCACTTGTATGACAGTCGCATAAAATTCCATTATATTGACAACGATTTGTGAACAAAACAAACAGACATAATAGGTAAAAATTAATGTCAAAATAGGGGTACAACAGTCAACATTGTGTTATAAGAATACATAAATTTGCCATAGCACAATAACACAATGACGGGATGTATAAGTACCGAGCAACGTCAAATGAATATCACCAAAAATAGACTAACAGTAAAAGTAATATTCAAAAAGACAATTAAAAAAATACTATAACACGTTATTCAGATGATAAACAACGTCTGTACCCAGAATCTATACTTCAAGACCATCGTGTGTTATTTGTGAAGTTGATACAAAATATTTATCAACAAGGTCTTGGTACCTTCCGATGAACATTTTTAGAAAAAGGACGAGATGTTCTATGACATACCCCTGGTTCATCAACTTTCTGCTCAGATACTGGTGACGTTTTACAAAGTCTGAGTACATTTTATACAGTAAAGAAAGTTCGAGCAACCTTAATTTATGTATAAATTTCTTATAAATCGTTGTTACAAATAAGCAAATACGTAATTGTAAGAATACACGGATATATTGAATACAATTGATTGTTACATGTTTAAATAGTTATATATAACGGGGTATACCCGCCGTATAGTTGATTCCGGACGTTAATCGCGGCATCGCGAAGCGATGTTGGTAGATAGACCGTCCTAATATTTTCACCAAAGACTAATTGACGTACTGTTTAGTTAAGTATTCAATGTTTATGAAAACAAAGTTTACTGCTCCTGACAGCATTGTATATTACATGAACACCCTGTGACTATTTTAAAAAGACAGGTCTATGAATTACTTGTAAACATCGCGAAACAAACACTCTGTGTAACTCAAGCTTGATTAAACTACAAATAGAACATAGTTGGTTGGCTCTTACACTAAATACGACAGTGTATTTTGTGATATGTTGTTGTTTGAGATACATAATGCGAATGAGAAACCCGTTGTTTTATTTTATTTGCAGACATTTACTTGAAAAACTGACCTCAGAATTTTGGCATTGTACGATTCATTCACCGTTCGTTGTACATTCTTGTACTGTTCGTTGTGCAAAAGCCTATCAATATGATAGAAATATGTATGGTACGGCGTGACAAATTTTGAAAGCTTTTTTTAAGCGAGAACTAAAACTTTTCAAGGAAAATTCGCCATAAAAATACGTTATATTCATAGATGTTCTACTCCAGAATATTTTCGGATCCATGACACACTAATAGCAAACTCACCAAAAATATTTGAATATGCATGATATGGACATGTATCACCTTAAGGCGATGTGACGCATATCACCCTGACCTTCGTGTGAGCTTGACCTTTGACCTCAAGATCAAAATACTGAATTTCTAAGAAACTGAATTGCAATCAGGCGCTCCCAAAAAGTGAGCTTCTCTAGCTCTAGTAAGATCACGTCAAACCAATACAAAATTCAGGTTGTTTTAATCTTCAATATGAAATGTAAGAAATGTCAAATAGTTTTAGTAGTTGCAAATGCTTGCTAACGAAAAATAAAAGATAGGTATTTCAATAGAAACAGCTTATTATGTTATCGATGTTTTACTAACGAACGGCACAGAACTATGACAAAAACAACGAACGTACAGAAAAAAATCGACGAACGGTACACAACGCACAACGTCCGGAATCAACCATACGTTGGTTATACCCGTGTATATTCAAGTAAGCATCTACGACTAGCTTGCATTTCAAATTATAAATATATTCACTATTAAAGTCATTAAAAGACTGTTTTGTAGTTGTTGCATGTCGAATTATCATATAAAACAACAATGAAAATTCATCGCACCTCCAAAAATTCCACATCAGAAATGATCGCACTCCGCATTTATAGTTAAAATGAATCGCATTCAGTAATCAATATTATGGATTCAGCTGCTTTAATTACACTTTTTTTGGACTTTAATCCTGTTATTATACATTAAAAAGTTATATTCTAATGAAATTGTGTTAAAACATACATTCAAATCAATTATTTTTTATTTTCAAAAAGTAAACAAACGCAGTTTTTCCCATCATCCTTTATTCTACAATAGACATATCGCATACTTCAGTGAAAATGAACTAACTTGATTTTGAATACAATGCAGCAGAGCTCTGACAATGTACCGTTGTAAACGCGTTATCTAATTAATTAAAAACTCCTGGTCAACTGTTTTCATAATTGTGTAAACGAAAATTTCTATGATGTCTTACGGTGTTTGGGTTATAAGTGTTACTTTTGTGATGTAGATGTTGCGTTGCAAAAACAAATCGGTTATTGTACAAATTAGACATGTTAAAGAAAAACTATACTTTTGTACTCAACAATTTATAACTTTATAAAGTTGTTTTTTCCTTGTATGATGATTTTAATAAATTAACATTGGTTTTTCTTATATATAAATCTGGGTTTACATGTTAATAAAAATAATTTAAGTCTAAATAGTAAATATGTGGTTTTAAGATGTATGCTTGGAAAGAACTTATATTGGTTTAAATTCTAAATAATAAATATGTGGTTTTACAATGTTTGTAAGGAAGAAAGCATGTTTGTTTAAATTCTAAATAATAAATATGTGATTTTAAGATGTATGCTTCGGATGAATGTATTTTGGTTGTACTTGATCATAGTAACGATTTTTTAGACTTGTGTATATAAGTATAGATATATTTTTTAAAAAATTGCTTTGTTTTTTCATTTATTAATGCATGTTTTCTATGTAAACTTTGATTGGAACTTCTTGAACACAATCCCGCTCTATCTTATAAAATAATTTTAGAGCAGTAATTTTTCTAACTGGACAGAACATTATTAATCTCCATCTTACCAACATATTAATCTCTATGCAATGAATGTCAGATATCTAAATGTTTTTCAACTCAAAATGATTATTGAAAAAATACTATATGGTTTTGTACATATTTATATCTAAAGCCTCGATTAGATGCACTTTTTAAGGAGCCTAAAAACTTCAATTCTTTTTGGCAATCTATTTTAAGATCATTATTGTTTAAAACATACTTTTTATCACAAGTGTAAATAGTTTATACTTTATAGGCACATTATAGTAATACCATGAATACCAGAAATTTAGATTATTAAAACAAGAATTCATTGCTTAAAATATAATTTATCTGTCAGAGAAAATGAATTTCTTAACGAGTTTAAATTCAATCTTTAAGCCAATTTCTTATTTAGACACTTTTCCCCAATTAAGTTCAAGTTTCAAAATCTAAATTGTTTAAGTAATTTCTTTGCATAATTGACATGTGTCTGAATGATTCATATGAGATTTCGAAATAGGAAAATGTTATATGAAACTTTAATATTTTATAGTGCACCAGCTTTTGTATTTTCTCTTAAATAATCTTGCCATGTTTGTTTAAAATAAATATTATTGGTATTAAATTGCTTTGTTTTTTGCATTTACCATTACTCTGACTTAAACAAAGAAGCAGCAAGAAACTTATATGACATATAATTGAAGAATTAGTTTCTTTAGTATCAACTAAATTTGAAAAAAAAACAACTAAATTGAATAAAAAACCCCAACTTAATTGAAAAAAAAAAAAAAAAAAAAATGCAATATTGAAAGTCATTTTCTTTTTTCATTCAAAACTGCTTCAATATAAAAATCAGAAGATGTAGTATGAGTGCCAATGACACAACCCCCCATCAAGACACAATGTAGATACAATACGCAATTATAGGTTACAGTATTACTTTCAATGCAAGCCTTGGCTCTCACCGATCAGTAGGCTACAAAGGGTCCCCAAATGACCAGTATAAAACGATTCAAGCAAGAGATCAAAAGGATAGAATGTTCAATAAAAGAGATTCCTCCAAGGCAAAAACAGTTTAATTTCAGTATTTAGAGTATATTCTAATGGATTTGTCAAATGTCAGAGGGAATATCTTTATAAATAAGAAAATGTGATAGGAATACCAATGAGACAACTCTCCATCAAGACACAGTGTATTCAAAGTAAGCAATTATAGGTTACAATATAGCCTTCAACACAAAGCCTTGGCTCACATCGAACAGCAAGCTATTAAGGGCGCTAAAATGACCATTGTAAAACAATTTAGACAGGAAAAACCAACAGTCTAATTTAAATACAGAACGAGAAACGAAAAGCACCTATGAACTACACCAAAAAAACTACAACCACTGAACAACATGCTTCTGACTTTCGACAGGTGTTGGTGGGAATATCTTTATGAATAAGAAAATGTGATAGGAATACCAATGAGACAACTCTCCATCAAGACACAGTGTTGTCAAAATAAGCAATTATAGGTTACAGTACAGCCTTCAACATAAAGCCTTGGCTCCCATCGAACAGCAAGCTATTAAGGGCCCCAAAAAGACCATTATAAAACAATTCAAACAGGAAAAAAACAACAGTCTAATTTAACTACAAACGAGAAACGTTAAGCACATATGAACTGCACCAAAAAAACAACATGCATCTGATTAGGACAGGTGCATATAAATACAGCTGGTTTAAATGTTTTTACATGCTAACCTTAAGACAGTAGTGTAACATAAGCACTTAAAAGACATCCTTTACAAAATTAATGAAATAGTCGTGTTCAGATAAACACAAACAAAAATGACCATTTTATGATATGTTGTTTTTCCTGTTTGATATAACCTTACAACACTTCATAAATGTGGCCCTTAATTAAACTAATATTTAGGAGATGGGTATTCAGTGGTATTTTCATGCTTGACCATGTTAGGTTTTTTTTATCATTTTTGTTTGTTTATTTTCAAGTACTAGGTGTAAACTATTTTGCCTGGGCTATTAATAGCTTTCTTTATGAATTGGTTCTGGTCATGAAGGTGAAACGGATACAGTGCAATTCAAATTAGATATATTTACAATTATATTTGCAGGCCATTTTTCATGACACACAAATTAAAATATATGACATCAAAATAAAAAGTTACTAGCGTTTAAAGATTATTCTGAAACAAATATTTTGGATCATTCAGAAAAATTCAGCGATATCCTCATAGTGTGTAAAAGGTTTTAAAAAGTATTTGTTTTTAACAAAAGTGGTTTGTCATCTTAAACTTTAAGAGCACGAAGCACACAACTTAAAAATGCCAATACTTACTACCCTAAGCATCACAAAAACCTTACAGAGCAGGCATAAAGCTTTTAACAATGATCAAAATCAAGCCATTGTTCAGATAACAATGAACATATCTCAAATTTCAATAAAAACAGCTTTTAGGATTCACGTGTTGCATTTCTTTTTTTAAAGAAAGCAACTTGTTATATATATATTTACGTTAATCGTTGATGACTGATGGATCATTGATGTACTGAGACTTGGTGCCGTCTTTCATCTGGAGGTGAAGTATATATATATATATCTATCGTGTATGTTTATACTTGTATTATATATATATATAGTATAATATTCAAATAAGCAAAGTGGCGTTGATTTCTGGATATGATTTCTTTAACATTGGCTGTTTTTTGCTTCCTTTCATATCCTTGCATATCCTTTGTTTTTCTATTACTAGTATATTACTTATTTACTGACTCAAACAGATTCACTCGGTATTTCTTATTCGCCATGGAAATTGCACATTTTGTGTAAGCATACTTAATAATACCAAGATGTATTCACAAATGTACATTACCTGTTGAAACCCGCGATCGATGGTGAACGAATTCGTTTGAGAATGGACAAAAATATCAACAATAAGCATAAAACATAATGATTTATATGTTTCAAACAAAAAATACTAACAAGTGAAATATGTTTTTCCAAAAATTGTAAAACAGCTTAGTTTGAGTCGTTCCACGCATCATTGTATACATTGAAAACAAGAACAAGTTGAAGAGGTCGTATGAATAATTAGATATAGTTTCGGCAACTTCTATTTAAATATTCATGAGGAAAAGTGATATCGGGTCAGTGACTATATAGAAATATACAGTTAACGCATTTTGACTGCTCAAATAGAACGAGTGAAGTATAAATTACTTTATTATCATCTTTAAATCCTCAATTAGGATAATAGTAAAACAAACGTAAATCAAAATGGCAATGAAAATGATTATAGATGTTGACACTGGTGTAGACGACGCTTCAGCCACAATGTTAGCGCTGTCTAGATCGGAAGTAGAGGTTGTAGCAATAACTTGTGTAAATGGCAATGTCGCCATTGATGATGTATGTCGGAATACACTCAGGGTTTTGAAAGTGTGCAACAGACTAGATGTAAGTACATGTATATCATAAAAAAGAAAGGTTAAATTTCTCTATCCACTAACCCCATCTAATTATTTAACCCAATAATTCTTCCTTCCTTCCTCCGTATATCATTTCTGTTCACCCTTTAAAGTAAAAAATTGTATTTTAAATCGATATTGGATAGATTTTTTACAGTGCAATTAACGCTCGGGGAGTGGGGTGGAGAGGGGCCTATCTATGCACTGAGTGGTAGGAATGACCTGCTGGAAAAGACACTATCAACATACTTGCTCCAAATGGTAAGCAGTTCTTGCTTTAATAAGAGCACCCGTCGTGTTGCTCATAGAAAGTAAACGACATGTTATGATTAGGCCTAGCTGGCTAAAAGACTCTTGAACGTTTATTCAAAACGGTCGCACATTTAGTTTTATATATAAATGTTAAATGTTTGTTTGTTTGAGTCTATGTAAATGTTACGTATCGTATTATTCAGTCGTGGGTCTATAAAAATGTTTTTTGAAGTATAAAAGTTATCTGTTTAGTAGAATTTTAAGGAGAAAGCTATTGAACAAATCTGATTGAAGCCAGTCCGAAGCACACACAGACCAAACCTAAAACGAATAACGAATAGACCTTTTCAATGTATTCAAACTTGATTAACTTGACGATCTTCCAAGGCTTAACCGCACTGTAAGATATACAGGACGGATTTAGGTTTTTTTTTCGTGTGCAAGTTGAAGGACTGAATTGTTGTAGAATTCTTTGTTTGTCTTGATGAGTACCCGCGCCTCGTCAGCAGTCTTGTAGTAGCATGTAGTGGAGTGTTTGTTGTCGTGGGTTCTATCCCCGGCCGGGTGAAATCAAGGTTTCACATTCATGACATTTACGTCTTCTCATCCTGATGTGTGTTATATTTGCCACTGGACAATAAAATCCAATTTATCATCATCCAAAATTATCATAATCTCTGGTTTGTTATACATCTCTGAGCAACCATAATAAACATAATGATTTACCGAATAGTCTAAATCAAGATTAATGACGAAAAACCATGAATAACTAAAATTGTACATTTTAACCATTGCAGCATTTAAATCCTTTCTCAGTATTCCAAAATGATTAATTTATGAATATATTTTTGCTCTTCAACTAAATTCGTATTTAAGTGGCCAATTTAACCTTTTTATTCGAGTGTCACTGATGATTCTTATGTAGACGAAACACGCGTCTTACTTGTAAAATTTTAATCCTGGTATCTGTGATGAGTTTATTCTTATATTATATTTGCTCGTAGATACCAGTTTATAAAGGTGCAGAGAAATCTATTTTGGGCGAAGGAGAACGAGCTTCACATTACCATGGCAACGATGGACTAGGCGATGCGCCGAACCACGAGCCTGTAGATGTTACCATGATTAAAAAAGAACATGCCGTAAATGCTCTATTGCGATTGGTTAACGAGAATCCAGGTAACTACGTATACAAGCAAACAAGAGAACATAGGATTTACTAAGTAACAGGATTGAGATTGACAGATTGACTCATATGCTTTTCGTGATTAATTAGTTTATCGTCATTTTCAATATTTTATTTAATGAAAAATATATACAAAGTAAACCACAAAAATGAAGGAATGACAAAGGAGGAGCAAACGTCCATCCTGGCTTTAAGATTCTGTGAAAGTGTCATATTTATTTTGTATGTTTAATTTGACCTATGGTTTTGATTGCTCCTTTCTATCTTCGGATCTCCTTCTTTTTTTTTCGAAACAAATTTTATTGCTGTCATCATTGTCTGTTTAAAAGAAATGCACCTAACGGTGACAGATGATGTTTGTAAAAGCCTACAAAATAATTATAACTTTTAACTATAAACTACTTAAAACAAACTTGATATGGAATATTCCTGCCTTCGCTACCGGATGGCATTAGTGTAAAGCACATTTTAGCAGAAGAGTTCAAGTGAAAGATTCATTTTAAATTGAAACATGCAATATTTAATTTTCAGGAGAAATAACATTAGTGGCTTTAGCACCGTTAACAAACATTGCACTAGCACTTAGACTGGACCCTGATTTCGGCAGCAAGTTAAAAGAAGTCTTCATTATGGGAGGAAATATAGAAGGTATATTTTTTTTGGTGTTTAAAAATGCTAATTGTCGAAAACGTATGATACATTATTTTAAATTCATTATTTCAGAACAGATAAAGAAAGAAGATAATAAAAGTCAATGAGACATAAACCCGAAGCAGTGAGCGAAAAATATGCCATCATGCACGTGCTCAACTAACCTGCTCTGAATCGACCACCATCTTTATAGTGTGTAAATAATATTGAGCGACAGACAACTGACGTCTGAAATCATGGCAAACTTATGAACCACCTCCCCTATCCCCTCCAACTAAAAAAAAATATTAAGAAAGAAATACTCGTTATCGCCAGAACGAGAAGGGTAATTAGAACATCCTCGACACGTGGTTTTTAGAATCACTTTCATTATGTTGGATGACTCATTAAATCTAAAATATATTTTTAGGAAAAGGAGGAGATAGACTTGGAGCTGAATTCAATTTCTTTGCCGACCCAGAAGCGGCTTATGTCACATTACAAGAGCTTCATTGTCAAACTACGATCGTTTCCTGGGAACTTTGTAGATCTGTAGGTGCAGGTGTTACTTGGGTATGTTATATATATTTAGTTATTTTGTTTTTGATGGGCAATTTGTACTTGGTATTACATTTACACATCATACTGCGGTGAAAAAATACAAAAAAGACGAACATCGTATGTGTAAGATATTGAAAAATGGAATACGGTAACGAGACAAATCTTGCCAAACAGGACAGAGACATGAACAAACAATTAAAATGTATTCGAAAGGGGAACATTTTGATTTAAAGTTTGGACAAAACAAACTCGCAGCAAAACAGGGTTTATTGGCATAATAACATGAACGGTACTAATTGTACTGCACACACAAAATTAAAAATCAATTTTTAGTGTTCGAAGAACATTACTTGGTCTAACTTAATCATGAAAAAACACCGCTTAAACACTCATAAGAAAAGCCAGGGATGTATAAAAATTTGAATACTCGAAGAGCTATATAACCAAAATGGACACAAAAGACCCAGCATAAGCTTTTTTTCTCAAAAGGTCTTTACAACCTGGCATAAACAAATCGGTCACTTTTGTTTATTATTCTCAAATAATTCCTTTGTGCAAACATGGAACACATAACAAAAACACATATTACCTCTAAAACTTGATAAGAGTAACTAGAGAATTGGTTTTGTTGTCTCGCCTGCGACTAAAGTCGCAGTATGCGAGACATAGGTATTACTATCCTGCGCCGGCGGCGGCGTAAACTATTTGTATAAGGCTTTATATTTCAGAAGGTAGAAAACCTTGTTGCTTCATACCTTGTATGCAGATACCTTATGTTACGAAATTTCCGTCTGTCATATACCCATTGTCCTTGACCTCATTTTCATGGTCTAGTGACTGCTTGAAAAAAAGTTACAGTTTTTTTGTCATGTAAATTTCTCACTTATTATGAGTAATAGGATAACTATATTTGGTATATGGGTTACCGGTAACGTCTACATGTCCATCAGGCAGGGTTAACCTGACCTCGACCTCAATTCATGGATCAGTGATCAATGTTAATGTTACGTAATTAGATCCGTTTCTCAGATACTACAAGCAGCAGGTCAACTATATGTGGTGTATGGAATGATTGTAAGGGGTACATGTCAGACTGGCAGGTTTCATCTGACATTGATATCATTTTCATGGTTCATTGGTCATTGTTAATGTTTTGTGTTTTGGTCTGTTATTTAAGTAGTGTAAGCAATAGGTTAACTAAATTTGGTCTATGGAATGATTGTAAGGTGTACATGTCTGTCTAGCTGGTGTCCTCTGACCTTGACCTCATTTTAATGGTTCATTGGTCAATGTTAAGTTTTTGTGTTTTGGTCTGTTTTTCAAATACTAATAGCAATAGGTCAACTATAGTTGATGTATGGAATGATTGTAAGGTGTACATGTCTGTCTAGCCAGTATCATCTGACCTTGACCTCATTTCCATGGTTCATTGGTTAACATTAAGTTTATGTGTTTTGGTCTGTTTTTCAATTACCATAAGGAATGGGTCAACTTTATTTGGTGTATGGAATAATTGTTAGGTGTACATGTTTGTGTGACAGTTTTTATCTGACCTTGACCTCATTGTCATGGATCTTTAAAAATGTCAAGTTTATGTGATACTTGTAGTAAAACCTTTATCTTTAAGACTTTCAACATCAAATCAATGGTCAGTAAAACGTTAACAGGCGAGACATTTCAGCGTGTGCACTCTTGTATTATGTAAGAATTTTTATACTTTTAAAACTTCTAAAGACGGTTGATTTGGTTTTTTTTTGTTGCTTTGAGTCAATATAATCACAATCTTTTATTTGAATTTAAAGGGGAAAAAAATCATTGTGATGGCCTAAGAAATTTGATGAGATAAAAAATATTTTAGTATTTGGTATTATTTCACAGGATTGGTATGATCAATGGGTTGAAGTGGACACCAAGAAAGGACGTTTCTTCAAAACTATCTGCCGCATGACCGCTGAACGGAACAAAAATATCCTCAAAACACAGGACTTTTCTTTGTGTGACCTTTTAGCCATGGCTTTAGCTATAGATAATCAAATTATAACGGAATACTTGCATGTCTGGTCGACTGTGGAAATTGGTGGAGTTCATACCAGAGGTCAGCTTATTTCTGACTGGAGAAATAATACCAAAAATCCTCCAAACGTCAGAATAGTTAAGAAATTTAGTATCGAGAAAGCTAAAGAATACTATATGTCCATGGTACTCTAACTTATGAAGTATGAAGTTTATACTATTTGAATAAAGTGTAGACTGTTAAACAACGGTGCTTTTTAAATTTCTACATTAAATGAAAAGCAACCATAGTAATTGATCAATAGCATTATTTTTTATGCCACAAGTAAAAGGATGGGTACCTAAATCAGGAACTTCTCTAATTTTGTTACCTTTTGGTTTAATACATTTCGTTAACGCATGGTTTCTAATTGCTTCCTTGGTATCTTATTTTTTTTTCGAAGAACACGGTGTGTGTTTTTAGTAGTTTTGGTTTCTGACTTTCTTAGATTAGTGGCTTTGATCGTTCATCCTGAAGGTAAATAGACAATAATAGGGTATTGACTTGACATATCAACGATATAAGGATGAGGCTTAGAAACGGGGTAATGCGAGACTCTGCCGAGCTCTTTCCCCATTTCGGGCCGAATCCTTATATCGTTGATATGTCAAGGCAATACACTATTATTGTCTTTATACTGCAATCTAGAAAAACAACATTTTCATTTGTTGTTTATTGTGTTATTGTTATTTATTTGATTTAAATTTTGGAAAAAATCCCCCTTTAAAAAGGCCTCATATCTGGCGGAGAAATATACATCACAATGAACATGATGAAATGTACATTTCCTGTTGAAACCAATCGATGGTGAACGAATGCGTTTGATTATGGACTAAAATATCAACAATAAGCATAAAACATAATGATTTATAGGTTTTAAACAAAAAATATTAAGAAGTGAAATATGTTTTTCCAACAATTGTAAAAGAAATAAGTTTGAGTCGTTCCACGATTCGTTGTATACATTGGAAACAAGGACTGGTTGAAGAGGTCGTAATGAATATTTAAATATAGTTCTGGCTCTACTATTTAAATATTTATGAGGAAAAGTGATATCAGGTCAGTGACTGTATATGACATAAAAATATACAGTCAACGCATTTTGACTGCTCAAATAGAACGAGTGCAGTATAAATTTAGAAAATGGGTCTTAGGACACGCGAAATTTATTCAAGTGCTTCTTATATTTTTTTTCAATTTTATTTCAAGGCCTTGCTTTCCAAACAATTGGCTGTAATTGTATTGAAATTTATTTTTTAATCTAGAAAAATCGTCTTTGAATACTTTTAGTTTATTGATCAGTTTTCCAAATCTCGTAATTTAAATAAGAACATCAAGTTTAAAACATATTAGGTGTAGCGCACTTGGTATCAGATATGGTAACTAATAAACAAAGAATTCACGAAAAGCCAAAGCGGCGGTTCGCTCAAATGTATATGGACATCTCTCTATGACTTGGTATTTTTATGTCCCACTGCTATTCAACGAATGTTTCTAGCGATTCGTTTCATATCGCTATTTCAGATATTAAGCAAAGTATGCTGGAAACAAAAACACATAATATGTTAATTGAATAGATATAAGTGGTTTTATAGTCACAATACTTTTAAAAAAAAAACTTAATAAAACCAAGTAAACCGATATTATTTTTTTAATTTTTAACTTCTCTTTTTACCACAGCCACAATGACAATGATCAATGAATTTCAACTCTTTTTATTTTTCATCAACTCTTAAACATAAACAGGTCTATCATATTTTATACTCAAATTTGATGAAAATTTTCTCCATAAAACACAACATAGAAAACGTTCCAAAACAAAGGATTTCAATTCAGGTTTAAAACGTATGTACTGTAAATTCAGAAATTATTGCGTGCATTTATTATTTCGATTTTAATTTGAAGAATAGACAAAAATGCGAAATTAATTATTGCGATTTAGGAAAATCTGCATACAATTATGTGTATCAGAATGCGCGTTCTTATTATTGCGATACTCACCAAGTCGTATTATTCACATTTATAAAAACTTCGCAATAATTTCTGAATTTACAGTAACAGGTACCGCTTCAGTACATAACATGTATAAAACACTTTATTAATTACCTATCATACAAATAAAGTAAATTACAAGAAGCAACGAAAAAGGGGCATATAATCATGCTTCTTTCCTTTTTTTAACAAATCTGACAAACATTTACCATTTTCCATACACTAACACCAACAAAAGTCTATCCTGCCAAAATAACGCTTAATTGAGTTTTAAATATAATGCAAGATTCATGCACTTCAATCCTATCTATACTACTAAAGGAAGAGACCGCAACTCCTCAGAAACCATAAAAAGTCGGAAATATTTGTGATATGACATATAAATGTAGTGTTTTGTACTTCCTAAATTTGTCTTTGAAACAATTTTTTTCCCTCAGAAAACGCCAATTTTTGTCGAGCCTACGACTTTTGTCGCAAAAACGAGAAATAGCGATCCTACATTCCGTCGTCGGCGTCGTCGTCGTCGTCGTCGTCGGCGGCGGCGGCTTCGTCCACAAATATTCACTCTGTGGTTAAAGTTTTTGAAATTTAAATAACTTTCTTAAACTATCCTGGATTTGTACCAAACTTGAACAGAAGCTTGTTAATGACCAAAAGCTAGTATCTAGAAGGAAATTTTGTAAAAAATTATTTCCTGTTTTTCCGTATATTACTTATAATTGGACTTAGTTTTTTTCCAGTTAAAATTACATACAATCTGCAGTTAAAGTTTTTAAAACATTTATTAGATTCATAACATCCTGGGTTTTGACCAAACTTGGACAGAGGCTTCTTACAATCAATAGATAACATAGACAACAGCAAAAGTAGGCAAGATACTGGGTAGCGCGGAACACTTATTTTTAATTTTTGAGAAAATATCCAAATTTGGAGATCCGTGTCTTATACGCTTTCGCGCATGCTTAGTCGACGTACTGCCCGCGAAATCTGTAATACTAAAATAACGAGGTCATGAACATTATACAGGGATTAATACTACTAAATTCAATCTTTGTCACATGAATTTTCCGGTTGTAGTAAGAAAACCAGGACGGGTTCAAACAGAAAGATTTTGATAGCAGAGAAAACTATGCACCTTATAATCAGCACGACTTTATCAGATAACAATACGAATACTAAAAATCCAGGCTCAAAATCCCGGGGGGTTACTTCGACAGGGGTAGGGGTGTGTCATTTTTGCCTCAAAAAACGTACCCATTTTAATATAACATCCACCGAAATTCAGTACCTATAGTCATATAAATATTTAAGAAAGAATGACTTATACTTATATACAAATCAGGAGACAAATTTCCGGGGTTCATTTGGGAACTTATTTAAAAGGTGAACTTTCAAATGTATTGATTTAATTTAACATTACATTTGACCATTAATAATGTAAGATTCCCAATAGCATATTTATATATGATATGTAGATCATACATACCCCAGATGAATATACAGTTATCAAACGTAAATGCATTTTCATATAGGATGTTATTAAAATGAGGCTCATTTTTATATAAAACAAAATTATGACCCATATTTTTGGCACATCCCCGTACACCCCATAATAGGAAGTGAACCCCCCATGCTTAAAATAAGGCGTAGGTACTTTAATTTAGTCACGGATCCGCGAAATCGCTTGTGTTTTCTAGTAATACTAATGGTAACATAATCTGATGAAATTACTCCCTTATTTCCAGTACGCCCCATTATTTCTAGTTTTGACACATTATTTCCATATTAACTGAATGTGTTTAACACACATCCTTAAAATTAAACAATTATTCTAGATGCATTATCCAACAATTGTGGATAAAGATGAACCCCACTATCATTTTGTCTTTTGGAAAACACCCTTTTTTTGTGAGGTTCGTGTTGCTCAGTCTTTATTTTTCTGTGTAGTGTTTTCTAGACTGCTATTTGTCTTTTTTTGGTCTTTTTTTTTTCTTTTTTCCATGATTTTGACGGTCTTTCTTTGACGTAGGAATTTTGATTGCCCCTATATTTCATTGCAGTAAACATTTCTGAGTTATAAACATATATCTTGGGTGTTTCAAAGCACCATTATTTTTTTATTTGGTGTTTCTAGGGAATATTGTGAAAACTTGAGGTTACATGTTTACTAAAGCTTGTACACAGGAAAAAAGGGGTGGAAATTTGATTGGTTAACTTCCAGTGATGATTATTATCTTATATGCAATGAAATAATATGTGAAATTTTGTCTGTAGTACTAGACAGGAAAAAACTTTACTCGTGCCAAGTATTTCTTTATTTGAAACAAAGACAAATTCTGCACAATTTTTTTAAAAGTGCAAATGTAAAAAAGACTAATACCAAACAATGGTGGTATTACACCTGTTACATGATATATTTTACGACTAATAACATGTTGATGACTTGCTAGTGACTGATAGTCAAACCTAGGAGGGTGTCGTAAGACCTGTTTTTTTTTGTTTTTTTTGTTTTTGTTTTTTTTTTTTGTAATCTAAAGTTGTTTCAATATTGCCTAAATAGCATTGGGTATAATTCCAAAGCTGTACCAATCCTACGAAAAACGTTTTGTCTTCATCTCCTCACAAAGCACTTAAATAAATAAAATGACGATTTTATTAAGACACAGTCCTAGTATATCTGCTCTATCGCAAACTCTCAAACCTCAAAATATTTTTCGGTTTAAAAAAGCGACTTATTTAATTTGTCTTGCGTTGATACTCATTTGGAAATATTTGATTTTGGTAGTTTTTAATTGTAGTCAGATTGATAATTTCTCTTCTATGCATTGATAGCGTCTTTGATTTTCTCCCAGAAAATTAAATTTCCATGCACATCATTTGGGTATTCAATATATGATTTTTTCTAAATAATTTCATATAATACTAATGGTAACTCCTCAGGTTGCAGTTGTTCATAAAACACAAGAAAAATTAGACTCTTGTCTTTCTTTCTGTGAATACTTTCCATTCTCGCCATATTCAGTTCAAACATGCAGTAATACGATTCGATGAAAGATCTAGTTATGATGCAGATTGTTTTTCGGCTGCGTTGGATGGCTTGGGTGATATTGTCATTTATGCTTGCTCCTGGTAGAAAGTCTCGATGATGTATACATAGTTTAAAATGTCCATCTCGTTCAAGATTATCGATACAGTCTTTTGTAACAAACGTTCGAATTTCGTCGGAGTAAGATATAAAAGCATCGTAGACGTATTGTCCACGATCGTCCATGTTATTGTGGGAGGAATATCTCAATTTTGCTGTATAAAATAAGAAGCGGAGTTTCCACCTGTGTCTATAAATGAGAGCTGATATTAAAATTGTGATAAATCCAATTAAAGAAAAAGACACGCCAACTACCAAATGAAAGTGATTAACGCAGTCTGTTTGAAGATGAAGTATAATATCCTCAAACGAATTTGATATTGACAGGCTCCCGTTTTCTAGAATGCACTTGTATTGGTTAAAATGTACAAAATGTTCACGAATATTAATCATCCATTTCAAATAAGGAAGTAACGAACAGACACAGCGTAGAATATTTCCACTGAGGTTAATTTTTATTTTGGTATTATATTTAATAATGCTATCTATTATCTTCATTGAATTATCACTAAAAAAACTTTATTGAGTTATTTGTAAGATTTAACATCTCTAAATTAACCATCTTTAATAAGATAAGCCAAAGTCGACATGTTTGAGGAAGTTATGACTTAAGTCAATGACTTTCAAGTGCAGTTAGTCATTGAATATTTGAGAATAGAGATTATAAATTGAATTGTTTGAGAGAGAGATGAACTCTAGTCTACTTGTTTTCGTCATCATATAAGTGTTGTTCGCTAGATAATTTCCGAGTTGGTTCCAATCGATTTTTAGTGTTGTCACGTATGTAAGATTCAGCAATATCTGACGGAAACCACAATTACTGAAAGCTAGACTTCGAAGACTATGTGGTGCCCGTATTCTACGTTTTTTCGGGAAAACCACCACGTCTCGGTTCTTTGTAAAAGACAATTCATAAATTGGTGTACTGAAGAGTGCATCATTTATTTGTTCCCATGGAAATGTAGAACGTGCTTGTGGCATAGCGACAATATAACTATCTTTAAATTTCTGATTTGATGTCCGAGTCACCTCCACAATCAATGATTCCTTCATTCTTCCTTCAGTGATATCAACATCTAATTCTAAAACTATCAATCTTTTGAGCTTGGAAAACGCCTTTAACCCATCGATCCGTAGAATGCCGCACTTGCTGATGTAGACATTAGTCAAATGAGGTGTATGCTTGAATGTATTATTATTGAGATACACGTAACCACAAATACTAAAATTTAGTGTTCGGAGATTGTAAAGTGACGAAAATCCCTTTCCAAATAACTGCCGGTGTTGATCCTCACAGCTGACATCTAACTCCAATACTTCTAATTGGATTAAATCTGCAATTGTTTCATCTGGGAAAATTTTAGTCGTCGATGCCAAATTGTTGTTTTGAATAGAAAGCTGTTTCAACGATTTCAAAGCCTTAAAGCTTCCTCTCGGAAGTTGTTTTGTGTTGTAATCCAAAACGTTGTTGTTTAGTGTAAGATGTGAGAGGTTCTCAAGCCCAGAAAATGTTTCTTCATTTAATGTTGAAAAATAACAAAACGACATTTCAAGCTTTCTAAGGCTTAACATATTTTCAAAGGTTTTATTTGGTATTTGATAGATTATATTGTTTCCGAGTTTAAGAATTTGCAGGTTTCGAAGACCAATGAATAAAATTGAGAATGGAAATGGGGAATGTGTCAAAGAGACAACAACCCGACCATAGAGCAGACAACAGCCGAAGGCCACCAATGGGTCTTCAATGCAGCGAGAAACTCCCGCACCCGGAGGCGTCCTTCAGCTGGCCCCTAAACAAATACCTGCTTGTTATCTAAAACCAATCTGTTAAATGATAAATCTAACGTAATAAGATTTGTCATGTTTTTGAAGGTATTAACTGGTAGTTGCATCAGGAAGTTGTGTTGTAAATAAAGGTGAACAGTATTGTCTGGCAAAAGTGGAATATTTGTTAAGTTTCTATGAGAACAGTCTACATACAGTTCTTCTTGATCGGTAAAGTTTGAACACGGGAAGACAAGTTCAGATTTAACTGACTCTGTTTTTACTATGTCTTTTAAGAAATATAACAGTAAACAAAACTTTAAAATTACTATGTATTTCATTTCGATCTCTCTTCACTTGCCTGTAAAAGATGTATTCAAGATTTACCATACTATTTAACACAATCTACCTGACTAAAACAACAATAAAAATCGACCAATTCTGAAATTCAACTTCAATTCATGCGGATGACGATGCTATGGTTGAGCAATACTAATTTCATCGAAAGTGACCGTTTGACAAATAACTTTGTCAAAGACATTGACATAACCAGTATTTCTTGATTGGTCAATTAAAGCTTTTAAATTCTCTTTCAAAGTTGATAAAGTTTGTTGACAGCCCTTATAAACAAATTGATATCTGAATACTTTTTTTATAGATTTGTTGAAAAAAAAAATTTACCGGCATATTTCAATTTCATGATTTTGCACTTTCAGTAACCCAATTTTAATATGATTATTTATATTCAAAGCTATTTATTTATCAACTTCTTCTTTTTTTCCAGATATAATGTAAAAAAGTAGAAATTAGATAAGAAGTTATAAATTTTGATTTATTGGAGTTTTTACTTCCTGTATAAATCAAAACACTTTAATTTGTTATTGTAACTTCCTCATCCATAATTCCGACTAATAGATTCATCAAAGTATCATTGTATTCATAAATATGAACAGTGTGACAATTATATTACGTTTTGACTTCTTGTTGATAAATAAAATCATTTACAATACCAATTTTACTGTACGATATATAAATTTCGACTATTTATGTTCCTCCAGGGAAGTTCGATGCCAAACTATTAAATATCCAAATCCTAATTTGCTTAAAAGATGAATTATACTATGCGTTTTGCTGTGTGTTTGTTTATTCTACATTTGCTAGAGGTGTAGGGGAATGGTTGAGATTTTACAAAATATGTTTAAACCCGCATATTTTTGCGGCTGTTCCAAGTCAAGAACCCCAAGCCTTTGTTAGTCTTGTGTGTTTGTTTTTTAGATATTGGTTCATTTATATGTTTTGGAGTTCGATGTGACGTCATATCGCTGAACTAGTATACATTATTATTTAGGGGCCTATTGAGGCCCGCCTCCGGATGCAGGATTTTCTATCTGCGTGAACACCCATTGGTGGCCTTGGTCACGTTGTTGTCTCTTTGACACCTTTCCAGTTTCTATTCTCTATTATATTTCGATAAATGACTTCCCCAAGGTACCCATAGCATTTCTGGATTGGTCAATTGAAGGTTTTAAATTCTCTTTCAAAATTGATTAAGTTTGGTGACAAATTGATATCTTAATACTTTGTTTTTTATAGATTTTTGGAAAATTGTCATCTTAATATTTCAAAATGCAATCTTGCACTTATTTCAATAATCCTAATTTCAATAAAAAATCACAGGAATAGTATCTTAATTTTAGGTTCAAATTTAGAATATTAAAGATAGCTGTTAAACATTTCAGTCAATATATTTATATCAAATATGCAATCACTTTTAACATTGTTAATTGAGTTATCTAACTACCAGACCTCAAGACATTGAATTTACTGATAGAATCTTTCTATTTTAAAATAATGTAAACTTGTTCTGATTGTCTATTTTTTACAAGATTACTTACTTATTTAAACTAATTACAATTTGAACTATACAACTAAACACTGACCTTAAATATTATCATTCATATTCAAAGTTATATTATAAACTTCACGGTGTTTTTTTCCAGATTTAATGTCACAAAGTAGAAATTGCATTTTACGGGGTTTTACATTTCCTTTATTTAAGTTTAAACTCCTTGGTAATGAAAACACTTTTAGATTTTTCTTATGACTTCCTCATCCATCATCGACTAATAGATCATTGATCAGTTATCATTTAATTTATAAATATTAATAATATGCCAATCATAATTCTATTTTACCTTTTGACTGCTTGTTATTTGATTATAGCATTTACCATACAAATTCTACTGTAGAACTTGTGCATATCGACTTTTAAATAAATGTTTCTTCAGTGAAGCTCGATACAACAGTATTATAAATAAAAATCCTAAAACATGTAAAAGTAAAACAAAACAAACCAACAAAGTATGGCAAAAACCGTAAACTGAATTATAGATATGTAGGATACACCGTGTTTTTAATTTTAATAAAGACCATTTTTTGCTTTAATGCGTAAGAACTATATAAAACTGATTAGAATGTATTTTTATAAGTATTTACAAATATTCAATGACCGATATCGATTTTGTGTGATATTTTAGAATTTGATTATCAATTCAGTAAATCTTATCTGAACCCTACTGACCAAGTAAGGTAAAATATCCACAAATATACCAGGCGTATAATCTAATACGCAAGACAAGCGGTTCGTGTACACTAGACTCGTCAGTGGCGCTCGGATTAAGCAGTTTGGTAGGTCAAAATAATTACCAAAGCAAGGAACATTGATAACCTAAAATAGGTTAAAATGCGTAAACTCTCAACGGTTTGAACTCTTATAAGTTTACAGAAAATAGATTAGAGTATGTAGAAAGAAACAGGAAATTCACTTTGTTTGATTGCTGAAACAGGAAATTATTTATTACCTTATCAAACGTTAAGTATGCAATGAAATATGAAAAAAAGTATATTTCGAAACTAACATCCTATTCTTATTCATATACTAATATCTATCTGTTGTAACAGTAAAATCAGTCCAGAGATATTTCATCAAGAAAAGGCTAAAAATATTCAAAAAAGGAGGTAGAAATGAACAATTTTCCACGAATTCAACTATGCGTGAAATAGCTTGAAAAATTCTTCCCTATGGGAAGAGCAACACTACTTTTTAAACAACTGACGACGCCTAAATAATGCATAGTAATCATCAATTAAATTCAAACTAATAAAAATATGTCACAGTTTTGTCGGTCTCTCTTTGATTTGCGAATTTTGTTTGTAGAAGTTTCTTCCGCTTCTTTGTTTGGACAGAACTAGACACAAGAACTGATGCGCTTCATGATTTGACACATGCTCATAAACATATATGTCAAACCATTTGTTGTAGGTCTTATCCGTCCATACAGTTATGTCAATAGAAACATAACTTCAAATTAAAGCAAAAAGACAAAAACAGATAAACTGTATTAATTCTTAAAAAAATTGCAAATGTCTATTTTGTATATTCACGTTGTATCACTGAGAGTTGAGGCATATGCAAGCAATTAAAGCCGCTTCAAAATATACATTTCAGTTTTACGTACTGTATTTAGGTAAAGAAAATCAGTTTAGATTTAAAAAAAAATGCTATTGTATACAGATAATTAAAGCTAAGACCGCATAGTTATTTTTTCTTGATTGTATTATCTTGTTGGTGCCTTAATAAGGTATACGCCACATCTCCAGAAATTCTCATTAAGGTAAGAATCCAAATGGATTGAACAATCTGAGATATATGTTAAATTGGCACCAGTTTGTCCCACGTTCTGCAAGGTTTAATACACCTGTTTGTTTGTTAATGAAATTAACATGATTTGAATGGCTTGGATAATTTTGATGATTTGACAATTTAAGGGTAAACTTATAGCTCTTATCATGCCTTTGTTCTTTCCCTCATCAACAAAATATGTTGTTTAAAACTGGAAAATATAATAAACACTTTTTACAATATATAACACTTAAGAGCAGGAAAAATATATTAGAATGTTTTACAAAATATCAGCTGCAACTCATATAGAAAACTTTTTATGCAGATAATTGAATGAACAAGAGAGGCGAAAGGTGCCAAAGGAATATTCATAAATCGAAAACAAACTAACAATGCCTTGGGAAAAACGAAAAAACGACGAAAAGACAAATAACAGTACACAACACTCAATAGTACACAACACACAACGTATAAAACTAAAGACTGATCAACACGAACCCATTCAAAAACTGGAGGTGATCTAAAGTGCGCCGGAAGGGTAAGCAAATCCTTCTCACGTGGCACTAAAATGCTTTTAGATCAATGGAATGAAGTTACGGTGCCTGATAATTGATGTTGACATGCCTAGTTATTATTCCTTGCTATCGAATTAGAAGTTATAATGTCAAGTAAAATTATGACGACAGCGATCAAATTCCTTAAAAAAACATAGCCTCAAGGAATTTGGGTCAATTATCAGGATTCAAGCACTATGAAAATGTCTGTAGTATACATACACATCGTTTTCACATAATCTATGTCGGTGGCCTTTTATAGCCGACTATATGATGTAGGTTTTACTAATTTTTGAAGGCCGAGCGGTTGCCTATAATTTCTTACATTCACTTAATTTGAACTCTGGTAGATAGGTGTCTCATTGGCAATCATACCACATCTCCTTGTTTTTGTTTTGACTATTTTTTCTGGGAAATAAAAAAAATCTTTTATAATATGTTGAACGCCAACTGCTATTGGGCTGTGTCTACCTTTGATCAGTATTCTGTTTTCTAAACATGAAAATAACAAGACATTTACTCATCTGAATGTACATACCTATATCAGCAATGCCAACTTTTATCTTGGTCTTTAAATTTTACTGATTTTTGTCCAATGCCCTATTTTAACATTTCACCATCGTTTCCCTTCACAATGAAGGTAATCATAGAAATTTCTCTTTGCTCACCACATTTATATAGTTAATTTAATATGACAGAATTTAAATTCGCATGGCGGAGGAAGAATGCATAACCTGTCGACACCGTTGCTTCTTTTGGATGTTTGTTTTAAACTCGATTGATAAAAAAAAATGTTGTATAATGTCCAATGAAACACCTAACAACAGATAACCAAAGTCGTAGATGCTAGAAATTATAGACACCTGTACGGTCATCTACAATAAGTAAACCCCATACTGCATAGCAAGCTATAAAAGGCCACGACATGACAAAATGTATAGCAATTCAAATGCAAAACGAACGACCTGATTTATAAACAAAACAATGTGCGAAAAACAAATATGATATACAGTACCATACGACATACACTGAATAACAGAACAGCCATATGATTTGGTACGGGAACATACATCATGTGACGGGATTAAATATGAATGTGGTCACCCAGCCCCAATCCCACTAACATATATGATTTGAATTGATTGACGAGGTTTGAACATAATTTATTAATAATAAGATCAATGTTAGTACTGATTAAAACAATTTTCAAATATCTAGTTACCAGGTTAAATTACTAATCGTTTGAAAAAAATTTATTCAAAAGATCATTTAGTGTGCATTGATCGTATCAAAGTTTACGAGCTTTATAAACAACATCATTGTTGTTAATGAAAGGATGTGATAATCCGTTTGTCATAAGGTTTTCACAGGTGCAGCCAAAACTCGCAACCAAATAATTGTATCTCCAAATGTATTTAATAAGGTTTTATTTAAATTGCAGTATATAAATCTCTGGCTTAATGAATAATCAGCTATACATATATTTCTTTCATTGAAACCTTAAACGTCGACACAGACGGCTTTTACTGTCAGTGCAATCAACCAGTAACGTGTTTTATTGTTTATTAAACGTTGAATTATTCGAAACATTAAGTTTTTTCAGTTAGACGACAAACGATTTAATGGCTTCTAAGGTCAAGACATTGGTCACGTGACAAAAGGTCAGAGTTTACGGTTTTTTGGTAAACGTGCATGCCTGGTGGTTTTTTGACTCGTATCGTCTTATTTGTACTCGTACATCAATAAAAATCAAAGTGTTTAATTCTAGATTAAATAAGCTTCATTATACTTTATAAATATTATTAAAACGTGTTGTTAAAGTATTATAAATTCACGAGTGAAGTGAAACTTTTTTTCTGAAAATTTGCGTAGGTCCACGGAAAATCCTTAATTATTCCTTAAATAGGTATGGTAACGTGTTGAGGGGTATAAAATATGAAGCAAAACCATTTTTTACGTTAAATTTTGATGATAATCGATCCTAAATTCACTGGACACGAAATTGTGTCAGCTTAATCGTGGCGAAGTGGAGATCAAAGGTAGATAACTCCGTACACGCGTCGTAGGAAATTGCAAGTTCACAACAGTAAATTCGAGTAAAATTAATGATTGTAGTTATATTTCGACACTTTCTTGAATAACCATTCAATATTTCATGTTCCTCTTCTCTTGTAACATTAAAATAGTCATGGAATGGTTGAATGTGGCATTTTTTCAAGTACCCTAAAACAGGTTTTTGAAAACTTCCAAAGAAGAAAATTATAGATAACTGACTTTTCTCTGAAACTTGAACTTATTTGTATATTCTCAAACACCCTTTTGGTAGATGGAATGATACAAGTCTTTGTTTTACTTTCTTTGTATCAATATTCTTAGAAAGGATATGAAAATAAACTCAGTGTTTGTACATGTTGGTTGTTTATAGAACGGTTTGTTTAAATATATTAAAATTTCACTCTAAAATTAGACTTGAATTTTTATATTTACATAAGTATCTAACATAGAAAGCTGTTAATCTGGTGCACTGAAAATGTTCCATCAGAAATGAGATTTAATAAGGTTATTTAGACTGAAGAACTTATAGGTTGTCACTTTTTATGCTGATCATATAGGGAAAAAGAGAGTAATATTATAAATTCTAGCACAGCATCAAGTGTGAAACAATAGTTCTCTCCTACAGACATTTTATTTTTCAAGATGCGAGGCTTGCCGATCAATTGACATATTTAAGATTTCAATGTTAAGAGTGGAAAAATAACTTATTGACAGAGATTCTGTATGGGAATGTTTATCTTGATATTTTTAAACAATACATTTATGTTACCAACTACATTGTATCTTTGTTTTTCTACTATGATCTGCAAAGAGATGGGTTCTTTATGTGTGACCTCAATGTTCGTCAGGTATGATTATTGGTAGCCTTCATTCCTGATGTAACAATGGAAAATTCTGAGAAAAGCAAGAGCTTTTAAGCAGATCCAGGTCTTTTATAAAGAGAGGATGGATTATTCCTAATTTCCATATACAGAAAAAAACATATTTCATTTCATGCCAAATAATTACATAAAAGAGGGGTTTATCAGCCATTTGTCAGCAGAACTTGTGCTACAATAGAATTTAACTTTGCATAACATTAAAACAGAATATGGAAAAAAAGAAAATGTAGACAATACATGCTCCAAAATTGTGAACATTGACATTGAATGAAAAAAAAGTCAATTTCCAGTGGACAGAAGTCCATTTTTTATTTTTATATCATACCTGCTATAAGATACAGTGGCGGATCTTCCGGCGGTCCGGCGATTGGAATCCCCTCTTTTTATCGACAACCAATGCATTTGAATGGGGACATATAGTTGGAACCCCCACTCCTCTTTGAAAATTGGCTTGATCCGCCCCCGAGATAAGAAACTATATCAGATGTACAAGTTCCGTTGCTCGCTCTTAATCAAGAGAAAAAATCTGAACATCCAAAAAGCCAGAAAAGGATTTAAAACATTATAATCAACACAAAGAAAACTAAACAAAAAGCTGTATTGCAATCTGATATCATGCAGTTCTCATAATTTCTATTACATGTATGACTTCAAGTTTTGATATTTTTTTCTTATATTTGAATTCAAAAGTCATACAAACAACTGTTGAGTCCTTTTATTAAATTATTGATTAAATAATGAATGATTAGCTAAGCTGATCTGTAAATAAAGTATGAAAATGCTTTGTTTAAATAAAAGAGTGTTATTATGTCATAAAATATGCTGAATCAACTTCAAATTTAATCCAAATTCATATTTAACTGCTCTAAAATGCATAGTCAATTGAACTACAAAACAGAAACCTGAGACTTCCATAACATAGAGATTGGTCACTTCCCATGTTATAGTAGTCTCAGACAAAAATAAAGCTGACTTAAATACATGTACAGTATGTTCAGAAATTTTTTAAAGAATGGACAACAATGAGATATTTATTTTTCTGATATCAGAAAAAATGTCATAGTATCAAATCAGAATACGAGTTCTTTTTATTGAGATAATCAATTTAATCACATTATTTACTTTAATAAAAACCTCATGATAATATCTGAATTTACAGTCATGACTTAGCTTGTCAACCTCTACACTTAAAAATCTAAGGTTCCTAGGCCTAAAAATGGTTGAAATACAGACAATTTTGGTAACTTTTACAAAAAATCTCTTTTTTATGACATACATTGTAATTTCAGAATAAGCTGCATTGAGTTATATATGTATCACATATAAGAATGCTAGTTTGTATTAATATCATGATATCATTGTTAAATATGTTGAATGAAAATCAAAATTTTGTTACATTTTACCGTTTTGAATTTTCCTTGGAGTTCGGTATTTTTGTAATTTTACTCTTAACTACGAAAGTACCAGATAGAAACATTTATATATATGCTCTACAACTTTGTACTTGTTTGGCTTTATAACTATTTTGATCTGAGCGTCACTGATGAGACTTATGTGGACGAAACGCGCGTCTGGCGCATTAAATTAAAATCCTGGTACTTTTGATAACTAATTATATCTATATCTATCGGCTTGACAGTGGTCAGTTGTGGCCTGGGATCACTATTCAGACTGGATTATTCAGACACAAATGTCATTTTACGGATACTTTTAAAATGTTGAATATGTGGTATCAAAACAAATATATTTGATACACTTTTCTGAAAAAATTATCGGACAGAATAACCTCATATAATCAGCAGCTTGACAGTGACGAAATATGACTTGTAGCGCGTTTTTGATCAATCATCTACTAACTGTTTCCATACTTTTGAATACATGTCACAGTGTGCTAATTAGAACACGTGTAACACCTTACTAAATACTAAGTTTATATTAATTATTATAAATTCTAAAAGAGGATATTGTGTAATTACTTTCAGTATTTTCTTTTTATAGAAATTAATAGTTATTTTACTGTATAAATAAACAATATAACTAACAAAATTGAATGTCAATAAAGGAGAAGATTCACATAACTCAAAATGGCTTTAGATAATCATATGGGTATTACCATACATGTTTTAAATTTACCTGACAGTCCATAGTAAAATTAGCATATACATTTATAGTGTATATATGTCTTAACATACAGATATAGCTTAAAAGATGGCGACGAAACTGATTATAGACGTTGACATTGGCGTTGATGATTCAGAAGCAGTCATGCTTGCTCTTTCAAGATCTGACGTAGAGACTTTGGCCATCACGTGTGTAAATGGTAATGTTGCTATTGACAACGTATGTAAAAATACTCTGAGAGTTCAGAAAGTTTGTGGTCGACTAGATCTAAGTTTAATTTCACTTCAACTAGTACTCTAAAAATTGTTGTTTCCGATATTTGTAAAACAGTTACATGTCAATAGTTTCTTAATTGCTACCGGTCGTTTTAGAAAGAGTGATTCCAGATAATTCATGATGAACAGTTATATTTTCCATTTTCACGAGAATTTTAAAAGGAGAGAACTAGCCTAGGGTATAATACTATCCGTGAACACACCATGCTTCTTTAATAAAATACGCACATGAGAACAAATGTTTTGAAGTTCAAAATATTAAAAGTTAATAATAAACAAAAATAGAAAAAACCTACGATTAAACATGGATATTATTTAATCAAAATAGCAGGTAAACATTCAATGACAGGTAAGGTTAAAATTGGAAATACTATTGATATTGGTTTCCGAATCTTGCCGAATTAGAGATATGGGATTACAATCATGTGGCGGCGGGGTAAACTATTTGTATAGAGCTTTATATTTAATTGAAAAAGACTTGGAGGCTTATTACTTGTCTACATATTCCTAATGAAATTGTTGTCTGTCATATGTCCATTGTAAATAACTTCATTTTCAACGGCAATATATCAACCATATTTGGTGGATGGTATGATTGTAAGTTGTACAATCTGACCTTGACCTTATTATCATGGTTTTTTTGTTTCATTGTTTGGACTGTTTATATTTGGTGTATGGGATGTTTGTGTGGTGTTCATGTTTGTCTAGCTTGGTTTATCTGATATTGACCTCATTGTTATGGATCAATGATAATGTTAAGTTATGAAATACTTTTAGCGAAAGTATTTCATAACTTAACATTATCATTAAAGTATACAATCAATAAAAACGATATGGGGTGCACACCAATGACATAAACTGCCAATAACAGCCATATAAAAAGGATATATAAAGAGTTGCATGCAGTCTTTTGCACCATACTATTATTTAAACAATAAATAAAGGTCTTATTCACCCTGTAGCTCACAAAGTATAAATAAGTTATTCAAAAGCTACCAAAATAATTCATGACTACAATCCGTAACTCGTAACCACAATTCCGTCTTCCTTGTCCCCGAATGTGACCTCACCGAGATTGTATTTACATGAGCAACACGATGGAGCAGGATCTGCTTACCCTTCCGTGGCACCGGTTCGTGTTGCTCAGTCTTTAGTTTTCTATATTGTGTTTTGTGTACTGTTGTTTTACTTGTAGTCTTTTTTCTTTTTTTGCCATGGCGTTGTTAGCTTATTTTCGACTTATGCGTTTGAATGTCCCTTTGGAATGAATCTAAAGCCTGTCGTTTTCGATCAATCAAATAATGATATTATATAAATTACTGGTACTTGATTACACGCACAGGTCAGGAACCCTCTTTGATATTGTAAAATTATGTTGGCAAACTAAAGACTATATTAACATTGTCATATACTAATATTGCAGGAATGGTATGATAGATGGGTGAATATGGATACTAGAAAGAGTCTATTTATCAAAGCTTTCTCCCGTAAGACAGCAGAATTTAACAGAACACTGCTAAAGCACCCAAAATATTCACCATACGATCTACTAACAATGGCAACTGCTATTGACCAAACAGTTATAACAGAGTCTGTGGACAAATGGTGTACCGTTAAGATTGGAGGCAATCATACAAGAGGTCAACTAGTTGTTGATTGGGCTTCGAAAATTGAAATTCATAATCTATAATGACAAAATTGTTATTTATGTGACAACGAAAACGGACTTTATATGACTTTAAACCTAATATGACATTGTGCATAAGTGTTTGTCTGAAGATGTACCTTTTCCTTTTTCAAATAGCATAATGGACCTGATCTTTTCATAAATGTGATGTATCGATTATGGTGTTGTTAAACTCATAATATAAATGCCAAGGATTGTTTTTGAAATGTGTTCTATATTGGAATATAGTGTCCAGACATGAAATTTAAATTGATGTATACTAAGTGATATTTATTTTGTGATGTCATCTTATGATTGTTAGTGGATAGACAGAATTCATATTGATGTAATCGATTCTCTCTCTCTCTCTCTCTCTCTCTCTCTCTCTCCACACACAAACGTGCATAGATATATTTTTGTTGAGGACGTGAACGTGACAGACCTTATAAGGTTGTATAATAAACTCTTCTTACGGGTTTTAAATCTGACATTTTACAGTTCTCCATACTGTCATATCAGTGTTTAATGTATACTGTGAAGTGGGCACATGACAGTATGGAAACTGCGGGTGTAACAAACTGCTCCCACATGTTTTAATCTGGTTCGTTTCATAAAATATTAAAGGATAGATATTGTTACTTTATTGTATTACAAATGTATTGGAAACATTCTGCACTGATTGTTTATAGAAGATCAGTATTTGTGTTTTCAGAAACGGAAATGCTTGCGAACCTTCCTATTTCAAACAACAACAAAACATAAAGAATTTATATTTTATACTAGGGACTAATATATTAAAAGAAACTATGTCTTAAATGAATGCGTTTAAACTCATACACCGGTTAATATTAAAGTGAAATGTGTGTACAAATATGTGCGCTACAATTTTGCTCGCGTACAAACGATCAACATGATCAACGAATCCCATTTCAATAATAAATCACAAAATGTTCGTTGAGGCTTTCTTGAATAATCTTTAAAATGTAAAGTAGAAACCAAAAGTTTGGAAAGCTAAACACACTAAACGTTTGAAGGTATTTAAAACTAAAACAGGCCTAAACAGAATGCCTTAAACCATCTACACAAATCAATTTATGACCTTACCTGGATTCGGCACATCTTTAAGGATTTATTTGTTTTCAATGAATTTCACCTCCTTTGTTGATTTGGTATTTTAACTGTTTTAATTCGAGAACCTCTGATGATTATGATGTAGAGGATGTTCGCGATTGGGGTACAAAATTATAAACATTTGTATTTTTGATGAGTTTTCAAGACCAACTTTGCCTTGTTGTGTTTCTGCTTGAATTTATAAAAATCACATAATGTTATTTACCGTAAAATCGAAGTAAAAAGCAATTGTTATTTTGGTTAAAGTAAATACCACACCGCTGACAGTCAACAATTGGTGGCACTGTTTTGAATGGAAATTACAACATGTGAATTGATCTCAATGCAAATGACACGAGATTCTTGAATAAACATTAGCACGTTTGCTCAAGACCAAAAGTTTAGAAGTTAAAAAAATATTAAACGTTTTTTTCTTATTGATTTAACTTATGTTTCAAGTTTAATGTTTAGTCGACTTTTATAGCATTTAATGATTTGTATTGCTTTAAGTCGTAACATTTGTTTGGTTTTTCGTTTGAGTTATAGAGAAAAAGCGCCTGGAGGAAGAATTCTTCCAGTAAGCTCTTATAACAAATCGTTAGTTCTGCAAGGGGAAATAGGTCCAATATTCGTGAATGACTTATCGATGATAAAGAAGTATTGGAATGTAAAACAAAGGATATGATGTACCAATGCATGACGCAAATATCACTATTTGTACTACATGTAAAAAACCAATAAAGGTATGATAATTTTACAAAATGACATAAACGATAATCTACTCAAATACGATAATCACTATTTGATGGTTTAAACATTGATTTGAAACTATCTTGTATTAAAAACATTTAAAATCGAATTCAGTACATACAATTTATGCAATTGAAATAAACATTCAAAGCTATGCCAAGCAAATTTAAGGGTCAAATAAACGTTAAGATACCCCAATTGGTCGAGTTTCCTACCATGATTCCTTGACAGAAGGTTGGTGCTTAAAAGAAAAGTAATAAAGTTGAAGTCATCCCTTTGAATATTGGACGTGCTCCATCATGAACTGTTTGATTGTTATAGAATATGTGTGTCACATGTGACGACGGATGTGTTCTTATGGTCTTCGCAATTATTTCGTCCTCTTTTCCTTGATTGTGACATCACCGAATGAGACCTAATCATTAATTTGTACTTTCATTGAACAACATGTGGAGAAGGATATGCTTACCTTACGGATCACATACCAATATCCCCGGTATTTGGTAGGTTCATGTTGCTTTTTCGTTAGTTTTTTATGTGATGTTTTGTAGACTGTGGTTTGTCTATTGGTCGTTTTTCATTTTTTTTTGGGTCATGATTTTGTTGGTCCTTTGTCGATTCGTTAGCTTTGATTCTCAATGCGTTTCCCTACATCTCTTGTTTTGTGTGATTTCCGAAACGACAATGGTGGAAGCTACAATTGGTGCAATAAAAAACCACAAGTAAAAGAAAGACAGACGATTCTACAGCCAAAACCAGGACAAACAGGCAAAGAGATGGACAGCTTTACTTTGAAAAATCGATGATCCAAGTCGATTCAATTCTCGTTCATTTCATGTCTCCATATACATATTGTGTATGATGTTATTCACATGTATTTTAATTTGTTCGGTTATTTATGTTTAGTATGCAATGGAGAAGACGTTCTAATTTGAAAAGCTTATGTCTGATCTTTTTGTCAGTGTTTTTTGGACGATGAAATATTTAGAAACTACATGGGTGCCCACGACATATTTGTTCAGCAGGGAAACATGTTTACGATTACTTGCGACATGTTCACTCATATAATAGCAAATAATCATTTTTGCAGTTTCATGGCCCAAATAATGGCTCTTATCATACCTCATCTGTTGAATGCATCAAATGTTAGCAGTATATATTGAATACATGGAGATGGGAATGATACGTCGATGAGACAAAGACAATAGTTGATTTGGTGACTCTTTAATCGAATGTAAACGATAACAGGATGAAAAATTAATGAGGCAATGACAACTATAATGTTACTGCAATTTATTATTAAACGTGCAAAAAAGTTGACATATAGGTACTACAAATTGAAAACATCCCTTTTTGTTTTTACATTTACAGAGATTTAACATACCAATATTTACCTCCATATTTTATAAATGTGTTATTTGGATGAATACCTAATTGTGTTCACCGCAACATTAACTGATAATTGTTTAATTTTATTGACATTAAATTCAGAGTAGAGAACCAGCATAACTGTCAATAAATCACTTCACTTACACTTGTGTGTATTTTATTATACTCACCCACTCAACAATATTTATCTACCCAACTATTACAAAATTGATTGTTTGTGATGACATGGTTTAATAAAATTACCGAATATTTTCTATATCTGTCCTGTTATTCGTACCACAACTAGAATGCAAAATCATTTTGTTTTTCTGGGTGTTTTCGTTTTCAATCTGGATGCAGTCTCACACTGGTGAAGTCTACCACGTCTGTAGTGGTTTTAGAATTCCTGTACTTTGATACATCAAAAAAGCCATGATAAACCCTCGACAAAGTCATCATAAACAGTTTTCCGAAGTAATGTTTCCACCTTTGTAAGTCCATTTTCTTGAGCATAATCCAAAGCTGTCTTTCCAAATACATCTTGCAGTTGGATGTAAGCCCCTTCTGCAAGTAAAAAGGTAACACATTTTATTATTTCATCCTCATCTGCCTTTGCTTGACAAACATGCATAAGAACAGTTGCCTTTGTAGTGTCCTTATAATTAAAACATCGTTCATCCTTGATTATTATCATTGCATCATCAAAATGACCATCCGATATGCAATTCCAGATATATAGTTTTCTTTCAGACAGTCTTTTTCTTGAATGCACCTTTTGTCTTTTCAGCTTCTTTAATATTCTTTGAATTGCGGTAAAGAAATTCATATTGTAAAATATTAGAATACAAGTTGACAAAAGGAAGATTTAAATAAATTGTAAGAATAACTCAAATGAAAATCGTTTATAAAGCATTGCCATTTCCTTATTTGGATTTGCTTCACACGTTTATAAGTTTGCCCATATCCAGTGGCTGACCATTGGTCATAAAATTGAGTCTAACATTTTTACAGCTATGACTAACATTGGAATTTACTAATGTTCATCAAGGATATCTGTTTTAGCAATATCTTGTTCTAACAGGTTATTATATGTCAAAGTGGTGCTAATGAATGAAACCTTCGCAATGATAATGTTTCCTCTATGTGTGGTAATAACAGATGACTAATGATAAAATCTAGGTGCATCTAACATCACTATAATTTCCTTTGGAGGGAACAATTAATATAAATACCATTGAACACTGTCAACAAAAAAAAACAGACTGACTTTAACATTTCTTTGCAATATATAGAGTTCTTGGATTTTCTGACCTTTTCTACTGCTTACATGGTTAATATCAAACAATTTGTATTCTATAAAAAGACATACATGATAACAAATTTTCACTGTTAAAAAAAGAGTTTTATAATGATTGTTCCATGAGCAGATTAAAACCAGGGAGTAAATACTAAGGGGGCAATCGAAGATCATAAGTCCAATAAATACAGACAAAACCATGACTAAAAGAAAAAAGACAAATAATAATAACAAAACATACACATATGTCACCTCAGTTTTTTTTTATAGTTCAACTATCGACTAGACGTGATTTGTTATTTTTATCAAGATTCGATTAATCTGTCACAAATGTCTGCACATCATTAATTTGCAAACATCTTCCCACTGAACCTGACATAGTGCTACAACTTACCACGTAGGGAACACTTTAATATTTTATAGGAATTATGATGTCCACAATGGTAAGAGAGTAAAAATGCTGGTGAAGTACGGGAATAAAATATTTGGTGGTTACTCAATCTGTATACAGCCACAAATGAAATAGAAGAAGAACAGCCGGATCGGTGTATTTTTTTTTATAGCAGGCGTTATATATATAAACGCTGGTATTTAAAAGTTCTCAGTTGATTTGTAATTTTTTTTTTATTCATTTTTATCTCAATGTCACATTGAGACTTTTAACATGGAGCAAAATACCCTGCAAGTAAAAAACGAACCATAACTCCGATTTGAGTGAAAGATTTTGCTAAACTTTATGTCGATATCACTACAACTGTGCATTAAGGAATACAGCTGCTGAGAAAATATCAACACATCAACAATTATTCCTCGACAAAAGTTTTAACAAATACTGTCAAAAATTTCCCGATATTCTCACGAATTCAACACATGTAGAGCTGGATTTACAAACTGAGATACTTTGAACACTATATATAGACTGGTGCAACAAGGAAATGTCTTGAAGACAGGGGTGTCCCGCTCGGCGCTTATTTCCATTTTCGATGGAACTCCCCCAATTTTACACAGTTGTTAGTCTATATCATGATAAATAAAGAGTACGGTCATTAAGATTCGACTTGAAACATTTTAGGAAATCATCTTAAATGCAAAGGTAAACCGAAGTGAAACTGACGAACGAACGGATGGACGAACAGACCGAAAAACTATATTTACCGCAACAATGTAGTCGGGACATAAAACATGAAACTGAGCATCAACCTTACTTGGATACATTTGTCTCTTTGGAACCACACACAGAGACGCTTGTAGCTAGTGCCCTATGCGCTAGTGATGACCATCGCCCATAGTGTCCATAGTGTATTTGAAGCAATAACCCAGACCGACTTAATTTTTTTTTAAGAAACAATAATGGTCCAAAAATGATCATAACTTGACAATTTGATAGCTTATCAGGCTCTAGAAAAAAAAAGAAACGAAGACTTCTAACCGACTATAGATACAAAAAGGGTCACAAATAGTTCAAAATTGATTATTTGAAAACTGCATGTTGATTTAAGATGAAAATCGAACTTAACTTGTACTTTATAGTGCTAAACAATTGGAAACAAATGAAATAAATCTTTGATCCGTTCTCAAGTTTTCATCTGGATATCACCATGGGACGGTCAGACAGATGGAAGTACGGACGGATACCCAACCATGTAATACTTCTCTACTGCGTGTAGTGGAGTATAATAAAGTAGACAAAAGTGTGACAGATGGCCGGAAAAACAGTATGGCTGACCATGGTTGACAAAGGACCACAAAGGAAAACATCGCGCCCAAAATGGCAAGGTCGTTTTTAGCGTGGGTGAAGTCGGAGGTCGTTTTTTCCAAATTTTACAGGTCGCAGGTCGATTTTAGAAGGCCCTCAGTTCGGAAGTCGCCTCTAAAGCCCGTAGGTCGCAGGTAGTTTTTGACCCTGTGGGAGCCTCATTGAACTTCGGTAAACAACTATTGACTAAATTTATACTGAATACCTAATCTTCACAAAAACCTTTGATCGAAATATATATGGCCTGGTTTTCTAGATGTTCGTTTAATCCTCCCTCTAAAGTTCTTATTTATATTCTTACTACAATAAAAGATGACTGTTAGAAATATTACGATTATGTATATTCAACCAGTGGTGTCAGTAAGAATGTGGATTCATAAACATTCTAAAGATTTACTACCAAAATTTGTAATATCGGAAATTACAATTTTGCAGTAATATCAAAACTTTTGATGTTTCTTCTCTTTACACTACACTTTTCATGATGCTCAATTGCAAGATGGACTACATCTTCTCATTCACTTCCAGATATATTAATGATGGCATGTCACTCAATAACCCACATGTATGATAGTGCTTCTAACGCTTATATCCTAGTGAACTCGAGACTAAGAATGGAACCAAAACCAGAAGGCGTGCTTAATATCTTCACCTTTTCCATGATATTGACACAAAAGAACGATTTCATTCAAGAATCTTTGACAAACATAATGATGTCAGATATTCAATTGCGAACTTCTTATTTCACAGCAGTAACATATCCTCTGTTTGATCGTAGTGATAACTAATGTGCATGGATGGAGAGTTGTCTCATTGTAACTCATACCACATCTTCTTATATTTTTATTAATATATCATCTAAATCCAAAACACTTATCAAAGATACCGTATTGTTACAATAAACCAGGAAGAGTACACGTTATATTTCTAGATGTATAATACTTTTTAAATAGTTAAAAAGTAAAAAAAACCAAGATAATCAAACACACGAATTTGCTGCCTGATGATCTACTGGTCCATATTCTAATGTAAACCAATCACTTAAGGAAAAGTCAAATCAGATTACCAGGTTTTGTAACAACATTATTTTCATGAGGGGAAACTTGTCTTGATAAATATAACATCTCTGGTTTTTAATAAGTTAAGGCTTTCTTTGGTTCGCATGTTTAATTTTAAGCTATTTTAATTTCTTTTTGTTGATAATTTTTTATTGTGTTTGTTCTGTTTTATTATTGTAACACAAACATGGTCTCCCAGATTTCCTACTTTTACGATTTACATCCCCCAAATAAATATCTAAAATGGAATGCAAGGGAATCCTATTTGTAGTAGAATATGTTTATACCACGAAGCCATTTTAGATTACCTTTTTACCTTTTTACACACGAAAAATGCAGTGAATCATACCAGACAGTCCTAATATATACATAACAATACAATTTCCCTCCCATGCCCGCACTCTTCTATAATGAAGTTGTAAATTAAGGCTTAAGCTGGTTATACATAGACACTTATGGAATTGAAGACCGAACGGTGACCTATAGTTTTTAATTTCTTCGTCATTTGGTATTTGGTGGGGAGTTGTTTGATTGGCAATCATACCACATCTTCTTATTTTTGTATTCACACTTAACACATTCAAAGCTAAATACGTTTCATATATATTCTATATAGCCTGTTATTTTAAAACTTTATACAACATCTGCCAACCAATGTTTCTAAAAAAATAACTGAACTTTACAGCCCTCACTTTGACCTTAAGATAAAAAAAAGCAGTACAATTGTTGTCTTTTTGTTTTTGTTATTTTAAAGTACGCGTTAATATTCTTAACTCGAATGACTTTAACAGAAAGAAATAATAGCATTTTTTGTATATACATTCATCAGTTAAGATTTTGCATTGCACATCTATTACAGCATGTACTTATACAGTTTAAAATACGATAGACGTGTGTTTATAAATTTGTAGTCTTCTGTGACTTTTACAGCGAAATTTATTGTTCTGGTTTTTGATGCTACATTTGTCATACTTATTATAAATGCTTCAATTGGTAATGTTGTGATACACAGTTATTTTATAGTTTAAAAAAAAATAAAATGATAATGTATGTTTGATTCAAAATTATCAAGATCTAATGAGTTTGGAGTAATTACTAAATATAAGATATCGAACCGATTGCTATGAGATGCCTAGAAATAAAGCAGCGTTGTCAAATTGAACATTTTTACTAAACCGTTCACTGGAATGAACTTTCGACCGATTCACCGGTAAACTTATATTAAAGTGACATCATTTCCTAGATCGTTCAGTATTGTTCATGCCTGCACATTACTGGTACGACCAGTTTACACTAAATTTTCATTCCAAAAGATTTTAACCAGCATTTCAAATATGCCCACATTTGTAATTGGAAGATTGACATTGCAAATGTACGTTCACACAAAATCAATATAAAGTGAAATAATTAACTAATTGCACACTTTGATCAGCCTATAACTGTTCAACGTTTATCAATTTTACACGCTTATACCGTGTAAATTATGTTCACTTTAAGGTTTTCCCAGCTGATAGACAAGATGTCTTTGTGCTTATTAATTACGTAAATTGGAATTTTCTATTTATATTAAAAAAAACAACTATACCTGACAATTGCATTAAATGTACGATGTTCGTCTTAAAACTTAACATTGTTATTTGTGAATTCAAAACACATTCATATCAAATGTATTAAAATTGAAAAACAATGTTAACCATTTTACATTTAGTGGTTCGATATTCAGGTCATCCAACGGTTAATCTGTCAACCGGTTAACCGTTGACAACACTAATATAAATTAAATAAGAACCGAAAAAGTAATAAATACGATTAGAAACGTAAAGAAATGTATAGATAAAAAAAACCTGAACCTTTTGACAATACGAGCTCCAATCAAAATACGGTGTAATGTGTACTCTACAAGCTGGTAAGCTGTTTGGAATTGGAAAAGATCCGCCAATTGCTAACTGTTCAGTGGTGTGTTCATATATGTCATACATTAATTCATTTGAAAATAACTTTGCTTTCAATTTTGATATTTTTTGCAAAGTGAAATAGCACCTCAGATGGACAAACTGTATGCCTTCCATACAAAGCAATTGGGAAGAGCATGCTGTATTAAGCGGGATCTGTCAACAATTTTGACTTCGTAAGTACATTATACCATTATGGGAATATGGGAATAGGTGATCGTCCGATGAGATTTATAAAGCTAAAGTACACAAAAACTATCAAAACATGTCATTAGGTCTTGTTTTATGTGGCTAATCGGTTGTTATATCATTCATTGCAAGATGTTCCGTTAATGTGTAAGTGTGTGGCCGTATTGATGTACCTTCAGATGTAGGCGACAAATAATTGGCTTATCTTTATATTCAAAGGGATTTTTATATTTAAATTGATTGTTGATGGCTTATTACATCATACGTTTAGAGCTTCACTCACGAGTTCTAGTCGGCAGTTTTGTCTTGTCAGGTGGGGAAAGTATGTCTTCAATAGAAGAAAATGACCAAACTATTAAAACCTAAAAATTACGGACGTTAAAAGTTGGAAGTAGATGGCGCTATAAAAATATATAAATCTGTTTCGATTGAATGTAAAATCGTATGATACAATGTGAAGTACACAAATGAACAATGACACACTGATAATGTAAGGTGTAATACAGTACAATGTACTTAAATTTGATTGTAACTGAACATTTTACCATGTTCACAAATGCTATCATTTAACCTAGGATAGTCTAAGAAGCAAATTTAATAGAATTATTTCCAATATGATCCTAAGTGGTATTAAAATACTTGTAAACAACATAAAAATTAAATTAAAACAGACAATCCAAGAATAAGGCAGGTTCAAATTAATTCAAGGTATTTTATGTTATACAGAAAAAGAATAAATCAAGTTTGATTAAATTGAAAGTCATAAACAACAGATTAAAAGGCTTTCAAATATGTTAAATTGTTCCAGTCCTTAATAGCATTATAATAAAACGTTTTAGTTTTTGAACCTATTATTAAGAGACTGAAAATGCAATTGTTCTAAATCATTTATATAACGAAAAGTAGATGTGGTTTGTTTGCCAATGAAACAACTATCCACCAGATTTAAATGAATTGGATGTAAGCATATATAGGTGATCGTATGGCCATGAACGGTCAGTTTCAACCAGATCGATTAGATATTTATAAAAGACCCCGACATGACATCTAGCATATTTGTACCACATTAACCATAAAGAACAGCCACATTTCGATCATTGACTTTTTCCTCTTTTTTGATTGTTTCCGGTAATAAAAGCACCTCATTTTTCTTTCATATTTAGAATTTCTATGGATAAGCATATCTTATCGAAGTCTGCACGAGGTGTTTAAACATCAGTAGACATAAGTTAATTATACTGGTATTTGAGGGAACTTTTCATTTATATCTTTTACTTTTCTTTTTTTTAAAGAATTTTATACTACATTTTGTCTAATTTAAAAAAAAAATGATTTCAATTAAGGCCCTCCTCCCCTCCATCTACTTTAATTTTAATATTTTTTTTTATAGTTAAGCTTTTTTTTGTTCTTTTGGATTTCTTTTGTGAGCATGTTTAATCTGATGTTTTTTTGTTGATAATTTTTTATTCTGTATTATTGTGTTTGTTCTGTTCTGTTTTATTGTTTTATGTTCTTTCTGTTTTATTGTTTTTTGTTCTGTTCTGTTTTGCAATTGTAACACAAACATCGTCTCCCAGATTTCCTAATTTTACAATTTCATTCCCCAAATAAATATTGAATGGAATTCGAGAGAATCCTATTTGAAGGAGAATGAATATGTTTGTAGTACGAAGCCATTTTATGTTATCTTTTTTTTTAACTTTTTATACACGACAAAAGCAGTGAATCATACCATTGTTGCCTGTTAGAGAAACGTTTAAACCCGCTGCATTTGTATGCACCTGTCCTAAGTCGGGGGCCTGTTGACCAGTGGTTGTCGTTTGTTGATATGGTTCATAAGTGTTTCTCGTTTCTCGTTGGTTTTCCTGTTTGAATTGTTTTACACTAGTCATTTTGGGGCCCTTTGTAGCTTGCTGTTTGGTGCGAGCCAAGGCTCCGTGTTGAAGGCTGTACTTTATCCTATAATTTTCACTTTTTACACATTGTGAGTTGTCTCATTGGCACTCATATCCCATCTTCTTATTTATACAGACTTTCCTAAAAGGTAAACACTATATAAATAGATATACAATTTCCCTCACTTGCTCGCACTCTTCAATAAAGGAAGGTGTAAATTAATGCTAAAGACGGTTATAAATAGACACATATGGAGTTGAAGATCGTACGATGACCTACACTTGTTAACTTCTACGTCATTTTGTCTCTGGTGGGGAGTAACTAAATTGGCAAACATACCACATCTTCTTACTTTTATATTCACACTTAACACATTTAAATCTAAATACGTTTACTATATATTTTAAATAGCCTGTTATTCAGTTGAGGCAAATAGGAAATACTATAATATTATGAAATGTCATAATTTAATTGAAATATAGGATCAAAATGGAGTTGTCTCTCTTAGACGCTTCTTGTCAAAACGGACATGGGAGATAACAACTTTTGTCTTAAACGAAGTTGAAAGGAAGACAACTCATTATTATAATAAGTTTAAATTTAAAATAGAAATTTTTATAACAAGCTCCCATTTTCCTATGCTGTTTACTTTTTTCATTTTCTAATTAACTCATGTATTTTGAAATACAAATAAATTGTATTTAATATTCTAATCTTCAACTAAATTATGGGGAAATTCATGTTTTTAAATGTTTAATTTCGTTGTCCCATACGCATAAAATGTGTCATTGCATGTTTTTTTTTATGTGTAATCCTTTCCCCCTAGTCCTATTGGTGAAATTCACCATTAATGTAACAGTCTGTCTTTAATAAATTTATTATTATTTAAGGAATGACTGTAATATTATTTCTGTTTATGACGAAATAACACCAAAGATGTGGTACACCCTGAATAACTCACGTAGCGGGTTATTGGAAAGTGTGCACCACATTTTTGATGTTATTTCGAAAAAACAGATAAATATATTACATTCTTTCTTTATAATTTAAATAAAAATTCTATTTTTTAAGGAGTAAATTATGAAAAAAAAACGTTTCATGACGTCACGGTCACATAACAAAATTATGTCTATTAGCTGAAAGACAAAAACTTTCAGCATATCAAAAGACGTGGTACATAAAAAAAAAAATTTCCAAATAAGAATTAAATATTTTCATTGTTATAGCATTTTTTTTTCGAAAAATATATATTGATTTTTCTCTTTTTTTTCTTACTTGAGAAAATATTACTATGTCATTTGTGAAATAATGCTTTGAGTTATTCTATCTTTATTTTAATATCTTAACTGCAGCATTTGATTGTTGATGAAATGATGTTATTTACGATCACCACTTCATCGACAAATATACAGATAAATATCTTTACAGTATATTTAAAAAAGGCTTTCTCCTCGTCCTGCTAGTGTTATATAATATAATATTTTGATACCAAGATATATCATGTTTCTATTTAGTTTATATCTAGTCTTTAACAATCAAATCCTCACCCTAAATACTTGCCACTGGACATTAAGAAATAAATATCCATCAATCACTGAAACTTAGTGACTTTAGGAAGAATAAATAGAAGCCGAATGCCTAAGTTGAACTTTAAAATTAAAAAATTAAACAGAAAATAGTTAGTTTTACAACCGATGTTCAATGATTAAAAGTTATTTAACACAATTAATAGCATGTCGGAAAAATCGAGAAATTTACATTTATATTTTTTAGGAATTTATTAATTTGGGTTCGAACTACAAGTATTATTATACACAAGGAGTAGATAAATCAAACTTGACTAAATATTATTTAAAGTCGGGTGTAATGCACAAGAAAGTAGCATTTTATTATTTTTACGTTTTGATCAGTCTACGACATAACAAATCATGCATGTGGAGGTCAGTTGCGAATTTATGTACAGTTTATATATTCTGTAAACAAATTATAGACCGCAAATTATGCAAAACCACAGAAACATGTTTCTAAAAAACACTGTAAAATCTGTTAGAAATCTAATTCGGGAGATTAACAATCGAGTTCCTTACAAAAAACTGATAACTATGACAATAATTATTACGTTCTGTCAATAGCCTGTGTACAAATCAACATGAACTTTTCTATGCCATTGATGCGGATCTGACATTACAACACTGACAATCTACACAGTTGAAAGTTATTCTTTGCATCATAGCAAAATACTGATCCCAACTTGGTGGACATTGGCTATCCGACAAAGAAAAAAAATCCACTAAACACTTATAAAAACAAAATAAATTTTAAGAAAAAAAAAGAATTGAGACTTGCTTCTTGTTTTTTCATTCACAAATGATTCTGTGACGGTAACAGCAATGCCCATAATAGTTCATGCATTCGTCAGTATACAGAAAATCTTAGAAGTTTACAGATGAAATTTGTAGAATTATGGATTGAAGTCAATTAATTGCAACAAAGAATATTTATACATTCCTTTCTTTTTAATAGCACACGCTCATGAAGATAGAAACACATTTTGCAAATAACCTTTTGTTATTGGGGAAAATCTGTACTCAGCAAAAATTGATCGGAGACAATTTGTTCACTACGTTCCAGTTAAATTGCAAACTATTTGTACATTTAAATGCGTATTATGTGCATATTTCTACATGCATTTGTCAGATATTTCCATAAGAAAAAAAATCATAAAATGATTTTAAACTTTTGCTTAAGTTAACGCAGGTTTAAACTTAAAAGTATTGACTAAATTCAGTTACATCAGTTAAAAACAGAGAATAAGGAAGATCATGATGTCTCTTTAAGGCAATCCCACCTCAGGATATCACGTATTGATAACTTCTGACCAGACAGAATACATTATCTTTATCAAATTGCTATTTCAAGCTACTTACAATAACAGAACTACTCATGATTAATAAAAAAAAAAATCAGAAAAAGATCTGAAAAATTCAGTACTGCCATAAGGGAAAATAAGGGGGTGATGGGGCGTCATTTTCTGTCGATTACGGGTAGAGCATGGCATTATTTGTATCAGATACTTTGGTAACGGGTTTGTTAAATTTTCATATTTTGATTTCATTCATTTTAATTTAAGTTTGAGAATTAAATAATTCGCTGTCATTTAAAAAAAAAAACAAAAACAATTTGAAAAAGGTTTCCAACAAGGACAAAAAAGACAAATATGAACAAGGGACCCATATCTTATTCTTTCTTCATATGCATAATTGTGGTTCGGCAACACAATGGAGTAAAATGCATAAATCTTTGCAGAAATAGACACATGATATTTAATAATCAAATTACAATTTAAAATGTAAAATATAGATAATTTGGAATACGATTTTCTTTGGTTCACATCTGTTTGTTGGTAATTTTATCGGCAAGCACCTGCTGGGAGAGATGTATTTCCTGATAATTTAACAAAATGTATACACAACCAGTGACACAGTTCCAATGCTTACTGCTAACTGCGGTTCTATAGAGTAGTATAATATACTATATTGGAATAGGAAAAAACTTAAAAGAAATAAGATTTGAAGATATACATGAACTGCTTAAAATAATTCATATGGTTTTTATTTGAAATATAAATATCGCGCATTTTTCTTATACACACAATGTTTATAAGTGTTTATATGTTTGCAGATTCAGATTAAACATGTTATCAAAGTCTCACCACTTGTATAACATAAAATATTCAAATACACGTATGAAGCATAGCGAGTGAATAGATATTAAAAACAATTAATCAACGAAAACATATATTTGAAGATAAAATAATAATGCGACAGCAGACCAACAAATCGAACAAGAACACAATACAAAATAAAGTAAAAAAAAAGAGTTTTAACACCATCCCATAAGATGTTTCAATAGGTTTTGAAGACTAGAAAAATTCTCATCTAAATATTTTCAGCTAAAGATTAAACATACAATATAGTTATCACTCATTATCCCGAACTGAACTTGACTGCACAAAAAAACCCGTACGTGTCAAGGAAGACGTATCAAAACATACCTTAATACCAACTACGTACATGTATGCACTTAATCTCATTTATAGTCTTATTTATAAGTTTTCGACTATAGTTACTAATTTGTCAATGAAGGAAAACGTGTTCCTCATCATCTAACTATTTTACAAACTTTACCATCCCTATCATGCCTATGTTCTTCTTGAATTTTTGTTAGACCTACTGACAGTAAACAGACAAAGGCATTATTTCCTTTAAACGTTTCTTAAGCTACATTACAAATGTAACTGTTTTTCCATCCATGTACTACATATGTGTTCATATACTTTAACCGTAAAAGGTATACAACTTATTCAGTCACCTATGCTTAGTTTGATTAATACAGTTAAGTTGGACCGTATCCGATTTACGATATGAAAATAAGATGTGGTATGATAGCCAACTCTCCACCAGAGACCAAATAACGTAGAAGTTATAACTATATATCACCATAGAGCCTTCAACAATGAGCAAAACCCATAGCGCATGGTAAGCCACACAAAACACCGAAATGATAAATATAAAACAGTTTAAACGAGAAAACGAGAAAACTAACGGCCTTGAGCAATTTGAAATTGGACTCGTCGTATCGGTCTTGGAGAAACAAGAATTCATTTTCTTTTCATATTAACATGTTCTTGGCTTGCTATTCTGGCAATGTTTGCAACATTACACTATTCCATCATTTACTTAAACGGATATGATATAATACATCTGCGTTTAAGTATATAATTTAAAAGCATGTGATATGTCTTGTCTTTCAGACTAAGGCTAAATAAACTGTCACTGTTTATTATAACATTACCTCCCCTGGTGTTACTGACAGAAAAAAATGACTGTATAATATGTGGCATGCAGTTGTCAAAACATATAATTTTGTCAAATAATAAGAGAAAAAAATCAAAATGAAAATATATATAGTTAAACTGACATGTCCGCTCAAATAACTCTGTATCATGAGGATTATAAGACCGTATGTATTACGCGTTAACCGCATATAAAGATGAATTATTTTCACATTTTCACGATAAATTTATTAGTTCAGTCTAAAGTTTATTTTTTATTTAGTTTCAAATGCATGCAGGTATACAAATATCTATATATATATAACAAACTCAAATATGATTGGAAGTCTTTATGAATGGTGATACAGGGGACATACACCAAGAGTTTATATACGTATCTTTTTATCACACCCTAAAACATATCCTGTTGTTCAGTGGTTGTCGTTTGTTGGTGTGATTCATAGGTGTTTCTAGTTTTTCGTTTTTTTATATAGAATAGATCGTTGGTTTTCCTGTCTGAACTGTTTTACACTTGTCATGTGGGCGATCTTTATAGCTTCCTGTTCCGTGTGAGCTAAGGCTCCGTGTTGAAGGCCTTTGACCTATAATTGTTATTTTTTATACTTTGTGACTTGAATGGAGAGTTGCCTCATTGGCACTCATACCACATCTTCTTATTTATATCTTATTTTTATATATATAGCAACACGACGGGTGCCACATGTGGAGCAGGATCTGCTTACCCTTCCGGAGCACCTGAGATCACCCCCAGTTTTGGTGGGGTTCGTGTTGCTTAGTCTTTGGTTTTCTATGTTGTGTCATCTGTACTATTATTTGTCTGTTTGTCTTTTTATTTTTGGCCATGGCGTTGTCAGTTTGTTTTCGATCTATGAGTTTGACTGTCCCTCTGGTATGATCTTTCGTCCCTCTTTTTTAAAGTTTTGGAGCCTATTCGTGTAACCAGCAATATACTGCAATCTTCTTTATTTAACTTAGAAAAAATGTCCTAGAAGTGATTGATTTGAGATTCCAAATGTCTTCTTTATATCCATAAAATGTTTTCTCTGTATTGTCGTCCCAAAATGTGTGGAATATTTGCCAATGGACGTTAAACAATCAGCGGACAATAAGCTTATGTCTGTCAACATACATATTTTACAAGAAAGTACTTTTCCATACAACATTAAACATTAGTGAAAAGGATTATTTAATAACAATTCAAAAAAGAGTTCAACACATATCATATTAGTTAGATTATGGTAAACATTTACCAGAAGATGGAAAGTTATATCTCGATCATTGGGGTTTGGTCAATTCTTGCTTACTGGATATATAGTTGGGATGAAATTGCATCCCATTGCTATATCCTATTTATATATATATAAAAAAAAAAAAAAAAAACATTCTAGCGTGCGTGTGTCCATCCATTTATATTTTGTAAGAAGAGTTTCCCAACCCATGTATGAATGTCGGGTTTAGAGATGTTCACTAAACTAAATGCCAATGCGTTTGCCAGTTTCCTTTATTATACCCCACGCAACGAGTTCCGGAGGGTATAATGTTTTTGACCCGTCCGTCTGTCCGTCCGTCTGTCCGTCCGTCCGTCAGTCCGTCAGTCCGTCAGTCCTGTTTCTTGTCATCGCAACTCCTCTCAAACCACACAACAGAATTTCACGAAACCTGTTTAGATAATAAGGACATACTATGTAGTTGTGCATATCGACAGGAAATTACGATTCAATTACTTTTCTAGGAGTTACGCCCCTTTGAACTTATTTACTTTAATGTACTACTGCAATAGTTTGTCATCGCAACTCCTCTCAAACCACACAACAGAGTTTCATGAAACCTTTTCAGATAATAAGGAAATACTACGTAGATGTGCATATCGACAGGAAATTACGATTCAATTTTTTTCCCAGGAGTAACGTCCCTTTGAACTTATTTGCCCAATATACTACTGCAACCTTTTGTCATCGCAATTCCTCTCAAACCACACAACAGAATTTCATGAAACCTTTTCAGATAATAAGGACATACTACGTAGATGTGCATATCGACAGGAAATACGATTCAATTTGTTTTTTCCAGGAGTTACGCCCCTTTGAACTTATTTGCCCAATATACTACTGCAACCTTTTGTCATCGCAACTCCTCTCAAACCACATAACAGAATTTCATGAAACTGTTTAGATAATAAGGACATACTATGTAGATGTGCATATTGACAGGAAATTATGATTCAATTTTTTTTTCTGATACAATTTTTTTTCTTACACTTATTTTATTTCTCCAATGACAATGTGGGGACGTGGGGTATGTGAGCGCGCTCACTAAGGTTCTTTCATTAGGCCAGGGGATCTTACCGTCATTGGACTTTGCGGTATACTCTTGCTATGGGCTCACGAAGTCTTATAGGGTGTCGCTATTTTCTTGTAGCAGGTTCCTATAGCTAGTTTATGTTGGAACTTTGAAAGGCAATTTGACAATGTATTTGTTCCGGACCATATGAGTATTTGACCCATACGCGTATGGTCATGACTATATGCGTATACTCATATGGTCGGACCATACGCGTATTGTCGGACTAGATGAATATTACACTTGTTTGATTATTAACGGGCTGGACCATATGAGTATTTAGACCATATAGGTATTTTTCGAATAATTCTATCTTCCTTTCAGGAATACATATCTCATTCTATGAACTGATACAGCACAGATTATTATCTGTATTCTTTTATCTTTAACAAATTGTCTGACTATTGGTGTATCTGTTATCTTTATTTGCTTAGAGTCAATTCAAATCGCCTTAATACTGCAGATATTCGCTCGTAAGTGACATTACATGCAGTAGGGGCATGGGTCTTTTTTAAATTGTTATTTCTGCTTATTTTCTTGAGACTGATGTTTTCTTGCTCCTATTAATATTATCTTACTGTCATTGTAAGATCGTATATATAGGATCAAGAACAAATGAACAAAAATCATTTAGAAATATTAATGAAATTATAATTTATTAAAAACAAATTTAAACACCAAAAGAGATTAAAAGAAAAAGACATCTATAGTGTTCAAAGACCAAAGTGCATGTGAGTTAGGCAATTTTCTTATTGTTTTACAGTTCATTTAGATATTTCTTGAATAAACTGTAATTTTTCTAAATGAATTGTAATTTTCCAAAGTCGACAGATTGCGATTCTTATGGAAAAATTGACAATGGCCACTTAAAAATTATTTCACTATAAGTTTTACTTCAAGTAATATTCACTTTATTATATTAATCATGCAACAATGGCTACAATATGATTGAATATGTCGAAATTTAATTTTTGAGAAACTTATGTTGTACACCTTTTTAACATTGATCGTGTTAATTGCCCGGACCATACACGTATCGTCGGACCATATGAGTATATACGCAGATGGTCCAAATACTTATATGGTCCGGAACATATTAAACAGGCTTGTTTCATGTAAGGGTGAAGGTTGGAACCTATTAAAACGTTTAAACCCGCTGCATTTGTTTGCACCTGTCCTAAGTCAGGAACATGATGTTCAGTGGTTGTCGTTTGCTGATGTGGTTCATAAGTGTTTCTCGTTTCTGATTTTTATATAGATTAGACCGTTGGTTTTCCCGTTTGAATGGTTTTACACTAGTCGTTTTTAGGGGCCTTTATAGCTTGTTGTTTGGTGTGGACTAAGGCTCCGTGTTAAAGACCGTTCTTTGACCTATAATGGTTTACTTTTACAAATTGTGACTTGGAAGGAGAGTTGTCTCATTGGCACTCATACCATATTTTCTTATATCTCTTGATTTTACTTCTGTCATTATTATTACAGATAACGTCTAAAATATATAAAAAAAAAAAAAAAATATTTAATCTTATCAGATGGTGAAGGTATATCCTATTTTGAAACACTTTGATAACTATCCCCCTTTCCCCTCAATTCAATTTGTTAAGGTGATCAATTACGAGATGTTACGAAGTCTTTCCGAACGAATATTTGTGGTTAAGCATTGATAGTAGAAACCAAATATCCGATACAAAAATATATGTACGCTGTGTTCTTTTTGTATTTCCCCAATCGACTTCTGTTCTCTGGCAATAAAAAATGTTCAAATGTCCAAAGGACAAATTTGCTTTTAAACTCTACATCTTTAGAAAATTTATTCAATTTTAAAATAGTCGTATATATCTGTCATAATTCAGCACCTGTCATAATTCAATAGAAACCCTTCAAAAGCATACAAGAATTCAAATGCTTTTTACCAGAGATACCGCTATGAGTATAGAAAGATGCGAGAACAGAGGGTTATGTGATTAATAAACAATTTTTATGTTCTAATGATATCGTTAGGTACCAACCTTCATTTATTTTTTTACTTGATGTGTACGCTGAAGTAATACTAGGATTGATAGTAGATGGTTATACGTCCAGTGTCAAATATGTCATGCATGTACAGGATACGATATCATGAATATGTTGTTTAACAAAGAAATGGCTGATCTGTGTGAAGGTTAAGAATTGACCGCGCTGAAGTACGTCCATTATTCATTTTTCATTATTCAAAATTGGCTATTTCTTAATTTTCACGCGTATTTTGGCATTTAGGTCCTGCGTAACCCCTCTAATGGGCATTGCGGCACAATATATTTACAATAAGCTATATCTATAATCAGGGGATGAAGAATAGCAACGATCCAGTGAAAATAAAAAAATTAAGTGTATAGTATTTTGATTTTTATATATGTTTTGGTATTCAGGTCGTCCATACATTAAACAAGGAATTTTTGTTAAAAATAGTTAGGGAAACCCACTAGTTTATCCTCCGAAACTAAATAAATAAATAAAGAAAAAAAAAATCAAAGAGTGTTTTGATTTATTTTTTCTTAGATTAATTTGAAAATTTATCAAATAACACCAAAATGACGAATTCAGAAATACGTGATATAGTGTCACAGTCAAAAAATAAATTTTCGATTTCATTATTCACTTTTTACGTGGCTGTGTATTTATACATCCATCACATTTAAACTGACGTCTATCTCAAGCAAAGGTTTTGATACCAGAACGTAAGACGTCCAGAAGACTTAGTTCAGAAAATAGTGTAAACAAAATCGATTGCTTTTCAGGAAATATTAACACTAATCGGAAATTTAAGACACTAGGCAATTTCAAACACGGACTTAAGTCCGATTTAAACATCAAATGCCTCGAAAATGTATATGTACATATACTTGCACACATTGATACGTTCTCAATATAAAAACACTAATACCCTTTCATTGAACATTTTATAAATGTACATGTAGCATACTGTTTGAAAGCGCCAAACATACATTTGTATATATTTATCTTACGGTCTCGAGCTATAAGCAATACCAGTACAGTATAGTTTACTGTAAAATTAAGACACCGGTACGACATAATATGAAATATACTTTTCAAAAGAGCAAACCAACGATCAAATATATGTTAAAAACTATAAAAAAAAAAGTAATTAACGACCACTGCTAGTTTGGGACAGGCATAATAAAGAATATAGCAGGGTTAATCATATTTCGGACGCTTAATACTCCCTCAACCAGTGACAGTCGTGTTGTGACAGTACTCTTTTCATGCTTTTGGTTTAAAATATATCATATTCTATAAGCCACTATACAGTATGGGTTTTCCTCAATGTTGATTGCCGTGGTGTTGACTATAATTGCATACATGCACTTCAGTTGTCTCATTAGCAATAATACCACATCTCCTTATTTTTATATATCTAATATAAACTAGCTTTGTTTCAAGCTCGTCAGAAGTTTTCTTGAATACATGTAATGTTTAATAAATGAGGTTAACCAATCAAGTCACTGACATTTTCATTCCGATGACGTTTTCATTTGGTCAACAGGCTATACATTGCCAAATCGTTCTACTTTTTGTTCACTTACGGAAAAAAACAAAGTTTTTAAGAGCATTGACAGTTATTTTGCGTCCAACATATATCGGAAATAGATACATTAAATTTATTAAAAGTACGACACTTTATTTCGACGTTACGATTTGAAAATGGTGCGTATTTTTAAAGAGATGCATAAGCATTCAATATTTATAGATGTCACTTTGCCTGTTTCAGATGACTTCATCTTGTGATAGTTACAATTGTGTAGCTAGACAAATGTTTCTGAAATTGTTTACCAACATACCTTAGCAAAATACGTATATGGGTAAAAAAGTGCTTTAGATGTCATCTGTTTCATTTAGGTTTCTTATATTCATTCAGTCAATTGGAATTTATAAATATTTGTGCCCATCTTTGTATTAATTTGACGGAAAATGAAGTTGCAGGAGAAATATAATGACCAGTTTTGCAGAAATAACAGACCCACACCCCCACCCTCATCCCTTCCAAAAAAAAAGGAGAGGAGACAACGTCCAGTTCACAAGGGAGACACACATGTATGTTCCTCAATGTATAAATGATTGTTGGTTGCTTAACGTCCAGTGACAAATGTTTCATTCAAATTCAGGACGACTTTTTCCCCTTTTTTAGTAAGAACATAATCTATAGTACTATTGCTATTGTAATCAAGTAAAAATGAAAACAAATCATTGTAGTTTCCTACATCTATTAACTGAGTGTATAGTTAATCTGCAATCTGCTCCTTTGTCATTTTTTTTTTGTCATTGAGTTACTGTCTTGTTAATGCATACGCATTTTTTCTTTTTATTCGTTTTTAAAGTCTGTCATTGATGACATTTTGTTTTCATAATATTTGCTTAATTTAAAGGGACGACCATTTGATTTTCTGTGGGGGTATAGGAGGATTAAGAAAATGATAAACCTGGCTTGGTATGAGCTGAAAATAAAGAACTTTGCACAAGACGGACTGAAAATATTTTTCTGCAGCACAGAATGCTTGAAACTAATGTAAAAAAATCACCTCTCTGTAAGTGTCCAAATTGAAAAGTATGATTTAACAATTAGAGGAAAACACAAGAACAATTTTAAAGATAGTATGTGCACAGCAGCTATGATAATAATAAATTACATGTGGAATGAATTTATACGAAAACATTACAAAAGTATCTACTTTTAACTAATTAGTTAATATAAACAAATCATTAGTTTGTTCTTCTAGTTGTTCTACTGAATAATAGTTAAGATCCCGCCAGAATTTTTACATCAAGGATAGATTTGGCATTTGATATCTTTTTGGTTAGAAAACCCCATTCATGCAGGTACAACATTTTTTGACATGATTGATTTGATGTAATCAAGATAAACTGCTGACTTCTATATTCCCAGACTATAAGTACATATGTTACAGTTACATGTAATCGGTATAGTATTGAAAAACACAAATGATATATTTTGCAGCCGCATTTGATTTATACAACGAATCCTATCTTATAAAAGTGTTGGCTTGATAATTGCTGCAAACATAGTTTGAATGATACATCCCGCCCTCTCTCTCTCTCTCTCTCTCACTTGATTTTAAAAAAGTTATTGTATTTAAAAAGATGAATTTATGACAGACAAAAGTTTCGAAAAGGATACTTGTATAATTAACTTTAAAAAAAAAATGGTTGAAACTATCATTTTAGAATTATTCATTTATTCAATTACTTTTAAAATTAGTGGGAATAGGGGTTCGCGTGAAAAAGCAATGACTAGGGAAGCAATTTTTTAAAATTTTATTTATCTTTTGGGGGAGGGGGGGGGGGGGGGGGTAAGGATATACGGTTGCCTATAGCCATCAACAAATATGGCCACTGTTTCTAAAAATAGAATATAAGGGTAAAAGGCAGTTCTTGGTTATTATATCAAAAACTAAAGCAGTTAGAGCAAATCTGACACAGATAGAATTGATCAGCAGGTCTGTCTCTGAAGGAATTTTCAGAAAAAAGCATACAACTCATTGCCTCTGAAAAGTCGATTTTATGAATTTTTTGCAGAAACTAAGAAAAATATCAACAATGTATAGCAAAAATGTTCAGCAAAATAAGATATTCAAATAAGTCACAGGATTTAAATCGTCGACCCCGGAGAGGATTTATTGCCCTTGAAAAAAAATCATCTTTCAAGGCAACATCCAGTTTTTACATGTTTATCAAAAACTACAGGAGTAAGAAAAATTTGAAAAGCAAAAAAAGATCAGCAAAATAAGATCTACCACTTAGTCAACATGGCCAAATTGAAACACTAACTATAGGATGTATTGCCATTAGAAGATGGGTTATGTTTTCTGTCAAAACTTGTAAGCAGAAAAAAATATCATCATTAGAAGACTTACAAAAATGCCACTACGTAAATAAGATCTACGAAAAATGCAAACATAACTGATGGCAATGAAGAAAAAATAAATATCAAAATGGCATATTGTTTACTAGGTTAGCGATTCAAGCTCTTGGGAGCCTCTTGTTTAAGATTAATTTCCGAGATATTTCTTTTTTCTTTTAAAAAACAATTTCAAAAGGCAATAAGCTAATAAGGAGCAATCACAATATTATAAGTTCATAAAGGCAAACAACCAAAGTACTAAAAGTACAAAAAGGCCAACAGCAAACAAAACACTACAAAAAAAAAAATACCCGCTCGATCAATCAACAAGAATCCTACCATAAAAATTGGAACGAATTTAGGTGCCCCGGAAGTGTCAAAAGCTCTTGTTCTTGTTCGTGAACACATCGTATTTCTAATTTTAGATGTCGATAACGGAAGCCATAATCGAGAATGCACAATAATATTGTAGTGGATTATTAGACGTATCAGGTTTAAACGTAAGTCATTGCCGAATTTATAAACCAAATGGTAACTTTAAATGTTAAATACATGACCAAATGTTAAAACATAAGTGAAAACATAAAACTCAGGACAGACAAGACCATTACTGAAGAGACGCTGACATCTACTTCTTTTATCAAACATTCAAAACAGAAAACTTAAGCAGAAACAATACAAACCTATAAAAAAATTGTAAATGTGCATCAGATGCAACAGTATATTGAAAGCGCAGCAATTAACCCTCCGGGGCTTTATGAATTGTTCAAATATAATCTTGAATTTTATGGTATCATTTCATTAGAATCTATCATCATCTAAATACAGGTATTACACTTCAATCAAGTCTAAAATGGGACAAATATAAAAAAAGGTCTGTCTGTCTGTTTCTTTCATTTACTTGCCATTCGAAATGCATACAACTTTAACACGCTTGTTTAACTTGTACTAAAAGTAGTCTTTTTCCGAAATTATATTGAATGTAAAATAGGGACACAGTTGTAAAGAATGCATGTGTATTATGCAGGGGTTAATTCCACCGTTCCATCTTTTGATTTCAATAACATAAACTATATTCTTTAAGTATTTATTGATCCTATGCGAATGATATTTTCAATTAAGAGCTCATTTATTTATTTCACATTTGCTAGCATGTTGCATTGTCCCAGGTTAAGAAGAGGGCTGATCACTCACATGCAGGTTTAACCCCTCCATATTCTTTATGTGCCTTTCCCAAGTTAGGAGCCTGAAATTCAGTGGTTGTCGTTGGTTCATGTCTGTCATATTCGTTTTTTGTAAATTGCATTGCTATAAATTAGGCCGTTATTTTTCTCGTTTGAATTTCGTTTGGTTCACATTTTTCATGTCGGAACCTTTTGTAGCTGTCATTGTTCAAGGCCGTACGATGACCTATAACTTCTTTTATATTCGTCATTCGAACTCTGCATGGTTGATACTTGTCTGTAGGGATAACATCTGCATGACAGAAATGTTATTGTGTGCATGGCTTGTATGTAGGAGTGTTATATATTACGTTATTTTTCATATATTATATAGAAATGTTGTTTGTTTTACTCCCTTTAGTATCATCCAGAGTGCCTTGGAATACCCGATACAGTTTAGCATGTATACACAAATCTAACAGACAGCATGTTTGATTGATAGAATAGCCATTGATCGAGTCACCGACGATTCCTTTTTCAATATGATTAACCAATATTGTTTTAGACTCATATAAAAAAAAATGTTTTACGGATTTACCGAGCTTTGCGACATTGACATATATATCAGAAAACAAACAAATAAAAAACTCCAAAGTCGGTAAGAACCCTTATGGCATCATTAAAACCAAGATGTACTTGCCAACCAACATTAATTTACTGTTCAAATACTTAACATTAAACAAAATTCTTTAATTAGATAACCTCATTTACATTAAACAACCTTCCTTACATAAACAACTATTCCTTTACTTCAAACAACATTCTCCTTTACATTAAACCACCTTCTTCACATTAAACAACCTTCTTCTTTACATCAAACAACCTTCTCCTTTACTCCAAACAACATTATCCTTTACATTAAATCACATTCTCATTTTCATTATACAACCTTCTTCACATTAAACAACCTCCTCATTTACATTAAACAACCGTCTCCTTTACATTTTAAAAACAACTTTCTTACATTAAACAATTTTGTTATTTATAAATTCTACAACAAACTCCTTTACACTAAAAAAAACATTTCATATTAAACAACCTTCTATACATTAAACAACCGTCTTCTTGACATTTAGCAACCTTCTTTAGATTAACCAACCGTCTCCTTTACATAGAACAACATTCATTCTTCTTTACCTTAAACAATATTCTTCACATTAAACAACTGTCTCCTTTACATTGAACAACATCCATTCTCCTTTACACCAAACAATCTTGTTCACATTAAACAACTGTCTCCTTTACATAGAACAACATCCATTCTCCTTTACACCAAACAATCTTGTTCACATTAAACAACTGTCTCCTTTAAATAGAACAACATCCATTCTCCTTTACACCAAACAATCTTGTTCACATTAAACAACTGTCTCCTTTACATAGAACTACATCCATTCTCCTTTACACCAAACAATCTTGTTCACATTAAACAACTGTCTCCTTTACATAAAACAACATTCATTCTCATTTACACCAAACAATCTTCTTTACATTAAACAACCGTCTCCTTTTCATAGAACAACCTTCATTCTTCTTAACACCAAACAATCTTCTTTACACTAAACAACCAACTTTTTTACATAGAACAACATTCATTCTCCTTAACATTGAACAACCTTATCCTTTACATTAAACAACCTTCTCCTTTCCATCAAACAACCTTCTCCCTTACATTAAACAACCTTCTCCTTTACATTTAGCAACCTTCTCCTTTGAATTAAACAACCTTCTCATTTTCCTTATACAACCTTCTTCACATTAAACAACCGTCTCTACATTAAACAACCGTCTCCTTTACATTTCAAAAACAACTTTCTTTACATTAAATAATTTTGTTATTTAATTACTAAACAACAAACTCTTTTACAATAAAAAAAACCCTTTTACATCAAACAACCTTCTTTACATTTAACAACCGTTTCCTTTACATAGAACAACCTTCCTTTTCCTTTACATTTAACAACCTACTTAGATAAACCATCCGTCTTCTTTACATAGAACAACCTTCCTTCTCCTTTATACTAAACAACCTTTTTTACATTAACCATCCATCTCCTTTACATAGAACAACATTCATCTCCTTTACACTAAACAACCTTATATACATTAACCATCCATCTCCTTTACATAGAACAACATTGATTGTCCATTACACAAAACAACCTTTTTGACATTAACCATCCACCTCCTTTACATTAAACAACCTTTTATACATTAACCATCCATCTCCTTTACAATAAACAACCTTTTTTACATTAACCATCCATCTCCTTTACATAGAACAACCTTTTTTACATTAACCATCCATCTCCTTTACATAAAACAACATTCATTCTCTATTACATTAAACAACCTTTTAACATTAACCAACCGTCTCCTTTACATAGTACATTTTTCCTTTTCCTTTACATTAAACTACCTTTTATACATTAACCATCCATCTCCTTTACATTAAACAACCTTTTTTACATTAACCATCCATCTCCTTTACATAAAACAACATTGATTCTCCTTTACACTAAACAACATTTTTTACATTAACCATCCATCTCCTTTACATTAAACAACCTTTCATACATTAACCATCTATCTCCTTTACAATAAACAACCTTTTTTTACATTAGCCATCCATCTCCTTTACATAGAACAACATTGATTCTCTTTTACACTAAACAAACTTTTTTACATTAACCATCCTTCCCTTTACATTAAACAACCTTTCATACATTAACCATCTATCTCCTTTACATTAAACAACCTTTTTCACATTAACCATCCATCTCCTTTACATAAAATAACATTCATTCTCCTTTACACTAAACAACCTTTTTTACATTAACCATCCATCTCCTTTACATATAACAACATTCATTCTTCTTTACACTAAACAACCTTTTTTACATTAACCATCCATCTCCTTTACATAGAACAACATTGATTCTCCTTTACACTAAACAACCTTTTTTACATTAACCATCCATCTCCTTTACATATAACAACATTCATTCTTCTTTACACCAAACAACCTTTTTTACATTAACCATCCATCTCCTTTACATAGAACAACATTGATTCTCCTTTACACTAAACAACCTTTTTTACATAAACCATCCACCTCCTTTACATAGAACAACATTCATTCTCCTTTACACTAAACAACCTTTTTTTACATTAACCAACGGTCTCCTTTACACAGAACAACATTCATTCTCTTTTACATTAAACAACCTTCTTTACATAAACCATCCATCTCCTTTACATATAATTCGATTTAAAGGGCTCGACCATTAAATCGCGTTATCAGAGGAAGACCAGCATACGTTCATTAGCGGGTCAAAGCAGACGCGCATGTCTAAATTTATTACACTGCATATAAATTAACTTCTCTTGCACTCCTCATCACAAATTTTGCAAACGCTATCTTCAAGGATTTATATTGATTTAAGGTCAGATTATTGAGTTAATTTAGTGTACACATGATTACTTGATATTTAATTTTAATACATTGAATCGATTTTATTTGTTTATGTTTATTATATGCCTATATAACGAATTATGATGTTAAATTTAATTCAATTTTAGTTTCATTCATATTATTGCTTTGTCTTTTATTGAGGCATCTAATGCTGATGCTATCTATGCTAATTACATTTTGTTATGCAGATTATTCTGGTAGCTTCCTATTATCAGGTATGTAATTTATACTAAATATTCAATGCGCGCTGAGAGTCATCTAATATCGCTAGACAATACAATTATCCATGGTACACCTAATTGTTATCTGATGTTGTGAATTATTTCAGCAACAGTGGTCAACAGCCTAATGATCTCCGATCAGGACAGTCAACGGATAGTACGTCCACGACTGGCACGTTCAATAAAACATTATTTGATTGGTCCGTGACTAACTCTATTCAATAAAGAAATTAATGATTTGCTACTATAAATACATTTATCATCGTGTTTATAGGTCGAGTTATCTCGCCTACCACAATCTTGATAGTTCGCTTCTGTAAAAACAAATCTTAGTTCCTATCTAAAACAAATTATATATATACATATTTATAAATATCAAAACAATCGAGGGAAGCATTTAATTATTTAATTGGGCGAGAAAAAAAAAACAAAAAAAAAACAAAAGAAAAAAACTGATCTGAATATAATTTTGTTTGATTACAGAAATTCTACTTGAACATTGTAATATCAAAAAAGCTAGTAATTATAACGTTTTAATAATTAAAAGTGAAATAGAAACTATCTTTCTATGTAAACCCAGAGACATATATACACATGTGTATATATGTCTCTGGTAAACCTAAACCAAACATGACATAAATGTGTCTTTATTTGCTTAAAATATCCAGAATTTTAAATATCAAAACGATAGAACAGAGGCGGATTCTTTTATGTTGGAGGGGGTGGGGTTATCGAAATATTCTTCTTGAGTGAGTGTAATGTAGATATCTCGCCAAGCGAAGCGTGACGAGAAATATTTTGTGGTAAAAGTAGCTAAAACCGCCCAAATCCACCCTGACAACAATCTACAATCACCATAATTCACAAGAAAACGAGATTAAACACGAAAACAAGTAGAACAGAGACAGATCTCTATCTGGTGTACACAAGCTGACCCTCCATATTAAAAAAGAAATCAAGCGAATGTTATGTCAACGGTTGCTGGGAAAACTGGTGTTACATTCATATATTAGTCAATCAAATATATTCATTTTCTTGGGATCCCATGTAATACGCGCGCGGTAGTACGGGTCGGGGGCCTTGACCATTTATGCATACTTCGGCAAAATTAGGATTTCGAGCAGGATAAGTACATTTCAAAGATGAAAGCACCCTGCTACATCCACTCAAATCATGGTTCAAAAATCTATTCACAGGTTTCAAAAGCACAACATTAAAATCCTTAAGAACGGAATACAATGAATTACCGGTATATATCTGGTCTTGCCAAGTATTTATATGCTACACATCTGATGTATTCCTTTCTTGAAATTTCATCTCTTCTATTTGTTGTAATTGCCAACTGTTGACGAAATCCATCTTTTCTTTCTCTGGTTTGCGTACAGACGTGGGCATTTCAAAAGTTCTACTGTTGACATTAGTAACGGTCTGGATTTTCTTGATGACATCCATAAAGACATATATGTTAGGGTGGTGCGAATAGATTCATCTGGGGGAAGGGATGGTAGCCCAAAATTTTACAATAGCCATTTACCAGGGTCACTTGATTTGTCTTTGGCACTCATACCACATCTTCTTAGATCTATTTATACTCTGTGCTTAGCCAAACAGACTGGATTTTACTCCTTATGTTTTGAGCAAGATCAAACCGACAACAATCTATTTGGAGGGGACAACAGTTATATACATGTTATAACCGACAATTCATAACATATATATGGCTAACGGAAAAGGTTTAGAATGATGAATAAAAAATAACATTCACATGAAATTTACCTGTACACAATCGGTACAAATGGAAAAAAAATGCGCAAATGAAAGATCAATTTTTTTTAAAATCGGCGCAAATGTCATACGCCCATAGTCACCCCCGTATAACCCCGATACAAATGAATCCGGACGTTGATGCGTTCAAAGTGATCATCAGTACAACAATTGGGATGACAACAATTTCGAATGCCTTTCTAGAACTTATGTGGGAATCTCTCAATGTGTCTATGTACATGGTAGTTTATCTTATCAATTATACAGTTGTTGCATGTTTCAGATTGTGTATAGAACGTTTGATAAAACTGCTAGACGCAAAACGCACAGACATGGTGCCATTTTCTAAGCTTTATGAGGAAAATACGGAGCCCTGTTGGTCTCACACAGATTATAAAGTGTCTTTTAAAGTCCTGCGCCGAAGATGTGTAAAGTCTAGCGCCGGAGATGTAAAGTCTAGCGCTAGAGATGTAAAGTCTAGAGCTGGAGATGTAAAGTCTAGCGCTGGAGATGTAAAGTCCAGCGCTGGAGATCTAAAGTCTAGCGCTGGAGATGTAAAGTCAAGCGCTGAAGATGTAAAGTCTAGCGCTGGAGATGTAAAGTCAAGCGCTGAAGATGTAAAGTCCAGCGCTGGAGATGTAAAGTCAAGCGCTGGAGATGTAAAATCTAGCGCTGGAGATGTAAAATCAATCGAATTATACGAATTCCAAACAAAAAGAAATTAGAAAATTCAGCAAAGAGTCAGAAACTCACAAAATAAGTAAGAAAATACCAAAACGAGAATAAAAAAAATTATAGACGGAAGAAGAAATGAAGCACACTATGACCAGCAAACAACCATTAGATAGCTGATAGTGGGGGCATAAAGAACCCTCAGATAGCTGATAGTGAGCATAAAGAACCCTCAGATAGCTGATAGTGGGCATAAAGAACCCTCAGATAGCTGATAGTGGGCATAAAGAACCCTCAGATAGCTGATAGTGGGCATGACGAACCATTAGATAGCTGATAGTGGGCATAAAGAACCCTTAGATAGTTGATAGTGGGCATTACGCAGCAAAGAACAAAACACCCTCAGATAGCTGATAGTGGGCAAAGCGAACCCTCAGATAACTGATAGTGGGCATAACAAACTCTTAGATAGCTGATAGTGGTCATAACGAACCTTCAGATAGATGATAGTGGGCATAACGAACCCTTAGATAGCTGATAATGTGCATAACGAACCCTTAGAAAGCTGATAGTGGGCATAACGAACCCTCAGATAGCTGATAGTGGGCATAACGAACCCTTAGATAGCTGATAGTGGGCATAAAGAACCCTTAGATAGCTGGTAGTGGGCAGAGCGAACCCTCAGATAGCTGATAGTGGGCATAACGAACCCTTAAATAGCTGATAGTTGGCATAACGAACCTTTAGAAAGCTGCATTCTGGTACAGGATTGTGTAAATGTTCGCCAACGTCGCCAACGTCGCCAACATTTACAAAATCATAACTGTTCGCCAACGTCGCCAACGTCGCCAACATTTACGAAATCATTACTATTCGCCAACGTCGCCAACATTTACGAAATCATTACTGTTCGCCAACGTCGCCAACGTCGCCAACCTTTATTCTATTCTATTCACTATCAGCTATCTATGGGTTTTTATGTCCACTATCAGCTATCTATGGGTTTTTTATGTCCACTATCAGCTATCTAAGGGTTCTTTATGCCCATTTTCAGCTAGCTAAGGGTTCCTTATGCCCAATATTAGCTATCTAGGGGTTCGCTATGCCCACTATTAGCTATCTGAGGGTTCGTTATGCCCACTTTTAGCTATCTAGGGGTTCGTTATTCCCACTATCAGTTATCTGAGGGTTCTTTATGCCCACTATCAGCTATCTGAGGGTTCGTTATGCCCACTATCAGCTATCTGAGGGTGTTTTGTTCTTTGCTGCGTAATGCCCACTATCAACTATCTAAGGGTTCTTTATGCCCACTATCAGTTATCTAAGGGTTCTTTATGTCCACTATCAGCTATCTAAGGGTTCTTTATGCCCATTTTCAGCTAGCTAAGGGTTCCTTATGCCCACTATAAGGTATCTAGGGGTTCGTTATGCCCACTATCAGCTATCTAAGGGTTCTTTATGCCCACTCTCAGCCATCTGATGGTTCGCTTTGCCCACAAACAGCTATCTGGGGGTCCGTTATGCCCACTATTAGCTATCTAGGGGTTTTCTATGCACACTATCAGCTATCTGAGGGTTCGTTATGCCCACTATCAGCTATCTGAGGGTTCTTAATGCCCACTATCAGCTATCTGAGGGTTCTTTATGCCCACTATCAGCTATCTGAGGGTTCTTTATGCTCACTATCAGCTATCCGAGGGTTCTTTATGCCCCCACTATCAGCTATCTAATGGTTGTTTGCTGGTCATAGTGTGCTTCATTTCTTCTTCCGTCTATAAATTTTTTTATTCTCGTTTTGGTATTTTCTTACTTATTTTAGTGAGTTTCTGACTCTTTGCTGAATTTTCTAATTTCTTTTTGTTTGGAATTCGTATAATTCGATTGATTTTACATCTCCAGCGCTAGACTTTACATCTCCAGCGCTTGACTTTACATCTCCAGCGCTGGACTTTACATTTCCAGCGCTTGACTTTACATCTCCAGCGCTAGACTTTACATCTTCAGCGCTTGACTTTACATCTTCAGCGCTAGACTTTACATCTCCAGCGCTTAATTTTACATCTTCAGCGCTAGACTTTACATCTCCAGCGCTTGATTTTACATCTTCAGCGCTAGACTTTACATCTCCAGCGCTAGATTTTACATCTCCAGCGCTTGGCTTTACATCTCCAGCGCTAGACTTTGCATATCTCCAGCGCTAGATTTTACACATCTCCAGCGCTAGACTTTACATCCCCAGCGCTAGACTTTACATCTTCAGCGCTTGACTTTACATCTCCAGCGCTAGACTTTAGATCTCCAGCGCTGGACTTTACATCTCCAGCGCTAGACTTTACATCTTCAGCGCTGGACTTTACATCTCCAGCGCTAGACTTTACATCTCTAGCGCTAGACTTTACATCTCCAGCGCTAGACTTTACACATCTTCAGCGCAGGACTTTAAAAGACACTTTATAATCTGTGTGAGACCAACAGGGCTCCGTAGGAAAACAATGTTGAATATCTGTTCTTACATAAACTTTTGCGTAGCAATACTTTAAGCAATAATAAATAACTACACGTTAAATTACTAGGTGCATTCAACTGTTGTATATATACACACATAATATACACGATATCATACTAAAGTTTCCTCTTACTGTACCATTCGTTTCACCGAGTGTGTCATGTTCGTTGCTCTTTTATAAATAATCAATGTACAATTCGTTGACAAAAACCGTCACAAATCCCTTACTTTTTAAGGTATTCGAGATGGCATCAGCGACCCTTTTTCTGTGTTTTATTGTAAATTTTATTTGTGAACTTTGTCGAAATAGTAGACAATAAAATCATCAGTCTTTCAAGGCCAACATTGAAAAGCACACATCTGACGGCAATTTTTCAAATGAAGAACTAGGAATTTCAATGTTATTCCAGATAAAAAAAGTTTCAAGAAATATATAATAGCCAATAAAAGTTCTATAACTCTTACTTTTCACAATTTGAGGCCCTTTCAAATGCAGATTTTGGTCAAAGTTAGCTAAAAAACGAAAGCAGCCATGGGATCTCGATGAATAGTGTATGTCAAATGAATTAGATCATATTCTAACTGTTTTATTTTTATATATATATATAAAAATGTAGATGTGGTGTGATGGCCAATGAGACAACTATCCACCAAAGTTAAAATGAAGTGGATGTAAGCAATCATAGTCCATCGTACGGCATTCAACAATGAGAAACCCTATACCGTATAGTCGGCTATAAAAGGCCCCGATATAAAAAAAAAAAGTGAAACAATTAAAATGTGAAAACTAACGGCCTAATGTATAGCTAAACAATTAACGAAAAACAAATATGACAGACATACCTTTGTACCACAGGCTCCTAACTTTGGAGAGGTAAATAAATAATGCGGCGGGGTTATACATGTGAACTCTCAACCCTCATTCTAACTCATTCTAACCTGGGACACTGGTGTAACTTCACAACATGATAAAAAAAAAACACTGCACAAATCAGTTGCAATTGGTTTGACTCAAAATTCGATACGAGGCACAAAAACATCTAATATAAAACAATACACATGAAGAACCGAAATAAGAGTATTGTAGTTACTGATAGTTATTTCGGAGCCAATTACAACTAAAAGATCAATCATGTTCAAGACTAAAGTATCAATCAGTATATGTCCAATGGATTTAGACCAAAGACGTCATAGCAACGCATAAACTTTTGCAATGCCAAAAAAAAAAGTAAACAGTATCGAGAGGATGTACGAGCTCATGAGTTCTCATAAGTGTGCATATTTAGTAATATTTATTTAGTTATGCTTTGATTTTTCAAACACAAATTCAATGTTAGTACCGATAAAACTATATGTAAAGATTTTACTACTGTTGATAAACTTTCCTTTAGAATATTCTAAAGATTAATTAGTTTACTCGGATCTTGTCTAAATTTACGGGCTATTTAAACAACATCTCTGTAAAAATTGGGGTATGATATTTCGTTTTTTAAGAAGTATTCGACAGGTACAACCAAACTTTCTTACCAAATCTTTATTATATATGAAAGAATTTGGTAAGGTCTATTCTCATCTTGTGTTTTAACACCACTGTCTTAGTTTAAGCAGATGATTGACTTGCAAACATGTTAAACCAACCGCATTATGTACTGGTGACCCCAAAGAATGAATTGGGAATACAGATATGGTCACTTTGGTCTTTCCGACCGGCAGGGAAACCCTCGCCAAGTTGTTCGTCCGTTTAGCTGTGCGAGATGTACAAGTACGCAGCATCGTCTAGTCAGAATGGGAATGTTATATATAATGCCTCGTGTAGAGAGAGTTCCACGCTCTCTGTACTTATATAACCCTTACAACAACTCTATGAGAGGTCCGAAGTGGCCTGTTGCAAGGCAAAATGTGTGTCTCTATCCAAAATACCCTCCTTTTATCCAGTGGCAGTCCAAACTTCCCCGACGTAATTCTGGACAGCCCACCATTACAGAACCTATACCTAGTGTATACATTGTTAAATTGTGCTCATGTGGACGTTAAGCAACCAACAATTAACCATTACTTACCGGTGTTATTGACAAAGAGGGCTCCAGAAAATTTTCACCAATACGAACTTTGAAAACGTTTCATATTTTATTGATAATTATAAAGACATGATAGCATCAACAAACCAAATGTCTACGATTAGGTAGATGATTGATGTTTTACCCAACCGCATTATGTACCGATGACCCCAAGGGTAACCGGGGAACATGCATATCGGTAGTAAGACTCCCGCTCAAGTGTCGCGTCCGTTTGGTTGTGTTGAGTGTCTTAATTAGCGGTCATGCCGGTCAGATTTTGGACGTTCACTCCAATGCCTCGTGTATAGAATGCCATGCCGTCTGCACGTTATGAACCATTGCAACAACTCTTTGAGGGGCCCACAGGTGGCATTTTGCAAGGCTTAATTTTATTTTCCAATGCCAGTTTTAATCCGCCCCAACCACCACCATGCACCATCTCATCCCAGGAACATATATATTGACATTAGATATACTGTTCCCAGCTCAACCCGATCAAGCTTTATCATAGGACCTACATATTGTATTTATTGTTTATTAATAATGTACATGCATGAAATATTTGCCATATGACGCTAGGAAACCAACAACTAATCATATTGCACGTGCATCAGTCAGTCCATTTAGTCATTTCTGTCCTATTTTTTAAGTTAAAAAAATATGCAGGAACTTGAGCTTCCTATTTAAATGCTAACATTCTTATCTTGCTGACAACTTTAAAAATGGCAAATGTTTGGAAAGTCACTTTTTGTGTTTCTAAATGCTTGTAGTTGCTAACTGTTGTAACATTGAATTTGTATTTCACCACAAATACAACCACACTTTATTTTTGAATGATAGTTCACTCGATTAAACAAGTTCGGCTAACAAAAATCAAGAAATACTGAATTTGTCGGGGTTTTTGATATCCACATCCTAGAGAACAAAGGGGGGGGGGGGGGGGGGGGGGGGTTATGGGGGGGTTATGGTTTTTTTCTAAAAAAAAAATATTCTGATCCCTAATTCGGTGAAAAAAATATTCTGGTCAAGCAGATGACAAAAAAATGTATTCTGCATGCAAATTCCCCCATATCTTATAGTGTTAAATTTTGAAAAAAAATAATCTGATTGATCGCGTCGAAAAACTAAATATATTTATTTCTGATTAATAAAAAAAAACCATAACCCCCCTTTTGAAGTTAAATGGTTGCTCCCTAAAGTTTAATATCATTGACAAATTTTAATTAAACAGGCGATTTTGGCAGGTTCAAAACGAAGTGGATCTACTTTGTGCATAAGTATAAATTTCGTCGAAAAAAATTCCACAGAGAGATTATAGATTGATCTTTCTAAAGCATTAATTTGCATCTCTGCCCCCGGCGATAGATTGTTTTTGGAAAAAAATCCCCAAAATGGGCAACAATTGCATCGAAAAAAAGAAAGTCGGGTGCACCTTTTCATGTTCGGGCTTCTTTCTTGAAAACGTATAACGCAAAAATATTTGAAACATCATCTCGCTTCAGATTCTATAATGGTTATATATTTAGGCTACAGATTGATTGAATAACATTAAAAATTCCCAGTAATAAAAAATAAAATATATGGGTCAAGTGAAGAGTCATAAAAACAGAGTAGGTGTGTTCGAATAACAATTTTTTACTAAAAGTACTTGACGTTGGACTTTTCAACTGGATCTTAAAAATGCATAACTTCAAAAAAACTTCATTTTATGTGTGTGTTTTCTACGGTTATTGGTCTTCAATCTCTGAAATGTTTTAGTCTGCCTTCCACGAAATATTTAATTAGACTTTTTTAAATGTTTTTGAACTTTCGAAAATTCCACCAGACAACCGTTCAGACAATAGTTTTAAATAGATTGAATGCAGAAAAGTACATAAAATGATGCTCATTAGCTAGTAGATACATTTGTCTTATAAAATACAACTGGCATACAAGGATCGTAATGGTGCTATGTGGATAAATTTATCGATTATCAAGAGCTAAATTGACAGCGCGTCATCCGTACAATGGCTGCCAGTTTTACGATTGTAAAAATTGACTGGCGTAATGGGGAGATAATTTTGACGAAGTAGAATCCTGCCTGATTTGGTGTATTAAATTGCTGACCAGGAGGAAACCCAGTTGAAATCAAACAAAAGAAATGGAACTCTTTGTTAGAGAAGGAGAAAAAAGCCAAATTGGTATATTTGAATTGTTTACGTCTGTTTCTATGGGCTTTAAAAGTTTAATAAAAGTGCATAATTTAGGATTTTTTGCATCTTATATACATGTTTTGACTTAAATTATAGTACGGAGCTTCGAGATATTTGTAAACTTTTAAATTATAGACAAATTTTCATAAAACAGTCGATTATGGTAGGTTCAAATCCAAGTGGATCTTTTTTGTGCATTAGCATAAATTCCGCTGAAAAAAAATCCATAAATAGATGATAATAGATTCATCTTTTAAAGCATTAATTTGCATCTCTGCCCCCGGCGATAGTTGTTTGGGGAAAAATCCCCAAAATGGACAATAGTTGCATTAAAAAGAGAAAGTCGATTGCATCTTTTTATGTTTGGGCATGTTTGATTCAACTGTTATGTCTTGAAAACGTTTGAAGCAAAAATATTTGCTACATCATCTCGCTTCATATTCTATTATTTTTATATATTTAAGCTACAGGTTGATTTAATAAAATTTAAAATTCCCAGTACTAAAGAATGAAATATATGGGTCAAGTGAAATACCTTTCTAATGAGTCATAACAACAGAGTAGGTGGGTTCGTATTACAAGTTTTTACTAAAAGTACTTGACGACAGACTTTACAACTGGATCTTAAAAATGCATAACTTCAAAAAACTTCATTTTTTGTGTGTGTTATCTAGGATTATTAGTCTTCCGATCAGACAATAATTTTAAGTTGGCTGAATGCAGAAAAGTACATTAAATGATGCCCAATAGCTAGTAGATACATTTGTCTTTTAAAATACAACTGGCATATAAGGATCGTAATGGTGCTATGTGGATAAATTTATTGGTTTCCAAGAGCTAAATTGGCAGCGCGTCATCCCTACATGTCCATTTTTACGATTTTAAAAATTGACTGGCGTAATGGGGAGATAATTTTGACGAAGTAGAATCCTCACTGTTACTGCCATGTTTTGCTTTTTTTCATTTCTTGCGGTAGTATAGATAAGATCTTTTGTTTTATTATTTTTTAAAAAGCTAACGTATTTTTATCCTATACGTTCCTATAAGGTGTGGGATTTGTTCATTGTTAAATGTATTTTGGTAAACATTTAGAAAAATGCTATCAAATTGGCAGTCAGACGCGTATATCTGTCGAGCAATTGTATTTTCCTACCAACTTGCACTTCCAAATAGATAATGAAACTTCTTACGTGTACAAAATACCTCCAAGAGTATTTCAACAATACAACGGATAGTATATAATGCTGTATGCATGCTATGGTGGTAAATTAATTTTTTTAACTTGTATATAGGTTAAAAACACATGAAAGCATACTTTAATACGTACAAAGTTCATTTAACAAATACAATATTGTCGCAACGAATCGAACAGTACAAAACAGTGTAACAATAACGAACCGTACACAATATGAAAACAAAGACACTTTTAAACATGCATTTCTTTGTTTCTAGGTAACAAATAAACCTACGATCTTAATTAGTTTGTTAATTTTAAACATGATATTTTTGAAAATGTATGTTTTAAAAAATATGAGGCACGAGAAACTTAAAATTTTGATCATCTAAAAATAGCAAGCATGCTTTTATCAGTGGCATGGTCGTGCGTTATTTAATATTTCCCTATAAAAATATCACATATTTGAAATACCTTGCAGTAAGTAATGAGGAGTATGGCAAAGAATATATTCGAGCAAATTATCCGAAGAATAAATATTGGACTTTCTTTAAAATTGTAAATTCTTCACTGTCTGAACTCACTGGTACACGGTGTGTTCGATCCGACCGCGTCAACGTCCGGATTCATTTGTATCGAGGTTATACGGGGTGATAGTAGACAATGAAAAAATGTCCCAAATGTATCCGTTCGTTTGAATATTTACTGCCACTGTTTCGTTGGTAGTGCGTAATTTGCATTGAAGCATTTTTTAAAGATAAATACCATGTATATTTTTTTTATAAATTTGATAGTTTATTCGCTAGTGTATAAAACCGTTGTGGTTAACTGTTCTTTTTTGTTGGATCTTTTTTTACTTCCTTTTTTGGGGGGGGGGGGGGGGGGGGGGGGGGTTGTATAGAGAGTACACAAGTCAAATAAACATTGAATATGATGTTTAATTCATATAAATAGAAAAAAGTAAGCATCGGTAACGGGAATGAAATGATGCATTGTAAACAAAAGACACTTTTTAAAATATATAGAAAAGATAAGCAATTATTATCTACAAATTTGCATTAGCATGGAAAAGGATTCACCATATTGAACTAACGACACGCGAATTCACACAATCGAAGAAGTAATAAAACCATATCACATGTTCAATTGGAAAACAATTAATCTAACAATTTCACAATTTGAAGTAATTTTATGAGATTGGACATTGATACGAATCTATATCCGCTGCGATGACAATTTTATTTTTCTTACAGCTTAAAGACAGTTAATTGCTAAATGACTCTGCAGCTACGTAATTTCAATAAGATTCAATTAGTTACAAAGAAAAGAATGTATATTATTTGACCAAATCTGTCTTTCAAGCTGAGAAACGGAGAGGAAATGGGGGTTATATAACTGTCACATCTAACTAGGCTGCTGTCTTTTTCAAAGTTTGTGATAATCTCAAATGACGAAAGCTTAAAACTTTTAACTAGATTATTTCATATGATGCAATAGAACGATTAAACGTGAGGTTTTTATTTCTGTTTTAATGTATGTATAGCAATCATTAATATCTAATCTAGCTATTTTATACCAAAAAATATGTCTAAACTCCTCTCGAAATGTGATAGAAAAAAAGATCTCCAATGAACCCCAATTCTGAATAAATCAATACATCGAACAATTTATATGGTACTTTTTAATACTGAAATAGATAACAATACATTATATTAATGTCTTGAATATTTTAACAAACAAATTTTATAAATCTTTTAATATTTTTTTATAGGCAGTGGCTATTGTTACGGCTCTAGGTAAGCGGAAGTATTTTTTTACAGTAAAAATGATTTAGTTTACAGATATGCAATTCAAAGAACTGATTCTTATTTCAAAATCTACTTTAATTGAAATATTTTTGACTAATTTTGTTAGATTGTATCATGTGTTATCAAATTTATATGCAATGTGATTTTTAACTTCTATTTTTTTTTTTTTTTACAATATACTGTTAAAAAATCTGAGATTTTATTTTTATGCATACATGTATCATTAGACAGTGACTGTTTTTAGAAGTTATTTAGACATGAACTACATGTTTTTATACGATTTCACTGATGCAAATCGATGCTCAATAATTTTATTTTTATTTCTTTTAACAATTTCCTTATTTCAAGCCGATCGTGCAAGACCCTCATGGGTAGTCAGGTCTTTAAAAAAAGTCGTCTTTATTTTCACTTTGACTAATAAATGATTTTAACGATTATATTTAGGACTATTATAATACAATGTACTAGTATAACAGTCCAAGATTATATGTATCTCAAATACTGTTACTGTTATCTTATAATATTTAACTATATGAGTAGTTTATGTTGACAATATGAATAAGGAGATGTGGTATAATTGCCAATGAGATAATTCTCCACCAGAGATCAAATGACATAGAAGTTAACAACTATAGGTCACCATATGGTCTTCAAAAATGAACAAAAACCATACCGCATAATTGATATAACTTAAAACAGATTTTGTTATTCACCTTGTTGATATTTAATTAAATTCCACTATGCTGTTTCTTTTAAATATGCGATTCATGTAAACTGTCGAATAATGATACTAGATTTTCATTTTCATTGTAGGGGCGATTCATTTCTATTGTACATGCGATGCATTTTCACAGAAGGAAATTAATTAATTTTCATCATATAAAGTCTTAATTCAGCCGACTGTCTAACAAAATTTATGAATTTAGAAGGATTGATTATATATGCATACTTTGTGAGTGAAATTCTGAGGTACTTTATAAAAATAGCATTTATTGCTCATATACTAGTAGTCAATTCTATTTTCTCTAATAATTTGTCCAGATCTAGATCTATATGTAGGATAAAATTTATCCTTTCCTATGACACACCATCATTGGTGTCATTAAATACATATATATTGGACAGTTAAGCTAATCAACGTCACCTAAAAAACAAAGTTTTCGGTTCCAGTCTTAATCTACATCACATACTAATAAAACGCCATTAGAGCTATTTTCCTAATGCTTGTAGTTGAAAGGTGTGATTGGCTTGCTAGCTTTGTTTGTATAAATGTTTGCTTAAACATTATAATTAAGATTGAGCAAATATTTATACAAACAAAGCAATCAAGACAACCAAACCTTACGTTGGTTTTACCCGTGTATATTCAAGTAAGCATTTACGACTAGCTTGCATTTCAAATTGTAAATATCATCAATATTAAAGTCATTAAAAGACTATTTTCAGTTGTTGCATGTCGAATTATCATTCAAAATAACAATGAAAATTCATTGCATCTCCAAAAATGATCGCATTTATAGTTAAAATGAATCGCCTTCAGTAATCAATATTATGGATTCAGTTGCTTTAATTAATTTTAGGACTGTGATCCTGTGATTATACATTAACAAGTTAAATTCAAAAAAAAATTGTGTTAAAATATACTTTCAAATCAATTATTTTGTATTTCCATTTTCCAAAAGTGAACAATCACAGTTTTTCCCATCATCCTTAATACAATAGACATACTTATGGCAAGCCGTTTTACTATTTATTCTAACTTCAAGATATCTCATAAACTTTATTAGATATCTTATATAATTTATAAGATATCTAATATAATTTATGATATATCTTATATAGTTTATAAGATATCTTATATATTTTATAAGAAATCTTATATAGTTTATAAGATATCTCATATAATTTTCTTTATAAGATATCTTATAAATTATATGAGATATCTTTTAAACTATATAAGATATGTTTTTTTCTGTATGGTATTTTGGGAAAACACACAAAGAAAAAGGTAAAGAAAACCGCTAATAATTGCTTTGTAAACCATTTCCATGATTCCATTGTACTATTTCTTCCATTTTGTTAAAATTGTAACACGATTAAAAGTGCAAAGGGAAGGGGGTAGTAGTAAAACCCATTTTATCTAAAGAGTTATACGAGCGCATTGCATTTGCGCCAATTTTTACAAAATCCAATCTTTCATTTGCGCCACAAGGTTATATTTCATTTGCGCCAAAAAATATAGATTACATTTGCGCCATTTTACAGGTAACATATACAGGAAAAGTTTAAAGTATGTAAAACAGATTTTTTTTTAGAGTATTCCCCCTGTGTAACTAAGTAAGTTCATACTCATTTCTAATATGAAACTGAGAGTCACTTAGGTTTAAAACTATATAGTGTTCACGTGTTTAAGCTAGGTGTCAAGATGGACATTGCATGCCAATTCTGAGACAAGCAGGCCGTTAGTCTTCTCAATTGGATTGTTTCATTTTTTTCATGTCGGGGCTGTTTCTAGCCGACTATACGGTATGTTTTTTTCTCATATTTGAAGGCCATACGGTTGCCTATCGTTGCTTTCATCAACTTCATTTTAACTTTGGTGGATAGTTGTCTCATTGGCAATCATACCACATCTCATTATTTGTATATAGAGAAAACACATTTTTATGACCACACATATCGGTTATCCAACGTAAAGGAGTACATCCGAGCCGTTTCTAACAAGTCTTGTGTCAGAACAAACTTTTGGTTTTATTCCAGTGTAAATAGTGCTTTCTTTTAGGTTTTATGATCTCGTGAATTTGTGTTCTAACATTATTATGAAAAGTCTTTTATAAGAACGTTTCATTTTATATTGTTTTCATTATGGTTACGATAACGGATTTCGGATGAATATGTTTTATTATGCAATCAAAAACTGTGTTTTAAAGTTATTCTTAAAATTTTCTTTTGAATAACACTACTTTTTTTATTATTTACCTGCATTTACCTTTATTATTGGCGCAAATGAAATGTTTTTATTTTGGCGCATATAAAATATGGTTTGTGCCGCAAATGAAATAATATTTTGGCGCAAATGAAATGCCAATTGGCGCAAAAGCAAAGCACCGGAGTTATACAAAAGAGGATGGGTTGATTTAATGGATTTTCAATCAAAGTCATATGGAAACTATATTGTTTTGTAGTGAACAAAGATCACATAACAAAATTTTATATTGTAAGAGCTCTTACAGAACGTCAAAATGTGCTTTTCAAAGGGAGCTTCTATTTTCTTTAATTGATGTTTCCACAATATTTGATGTGCAACATAAACAACAAAGTCATTAATTAAGGTCGTGAATTTACAGCTTTGGCTATATTCGAATTATTGCTAATAACAAATAAATTCCCAGACAATTTTCTATCCATATTAAAATAAAGAGATGTGGTATGATTGCCAATGAAACAACTTTCCAACAAGTTTACATATATTTTAAGAGATTTATTCAATGACTTTTGTTATCAATATTTTACTGATGATTTTGTTTCAAGAAATTGACATTTAAAAACTTTAATTTAGTTCTTATTATTTTATCATGTACCAAATGAATTTTAACTTTCAATAAATTTAACATTAATGCCTGGAAATCATTTTCAGGATTTAAGTTTAAATCCTCGGATTTAAGACTAATACCTAACATTTTTAGGCAATAGGCTTTCTGCCTAGGCGTTAGCTTATTGCCTAGGATTTAAGCCTAATGCCTAATTTCACTTATTGCCGCTAACATATATATATATATAAAACACATTAAATAAATGGAAATTGTTAAATGTTAAAGAATATTTACTTTAAAAAAAAGTTCAGAAAAAGGGGTCCATTCTCCAAGCAGATGTGATCCGTAATGAAATAATTTATGTATTCCGTTTTTTTTCTATGAAAGATGCACGAGATTTGCCTTTGAACTCTGTAAAATATAAAACCGTGACATTTCGAATTAAACTCACTCAAAAATATATAATGATTGTTACCGATTGTGTTTTATTCATTTTGACTGTTTAGGTGTCAGACCCCCAATTCACTCCCTCCAAAGTTGTTTCTGTGGTATTAAACATTAAAACAAAGCTTGTGTACTACCCCCAAAAAATTGTTGCAATGAAGATTTAATGAAATTATTTGATTTTTACCCATTTTATCTTTGCATCATTCCATGTATGTGGTAAATACCATAGCCTAATGTAAATAGTGCATAAACACCCCAATCCCATAAATTGTCTTAAATGAAAGTTTTCTACTTAAAATTATTGACCGATATGTAATAAAAATTGTTTCATTGTCATAACTGAATTAATGATACATTAAAAGTCCATTACTGACACCTGATGAAAAAAGGGGGTCACAATTCCTTGACACTTCAATACCTTTATTTTTTTTTTACTAAAGTCATTGTTAAGGTTGTGTAAAGTCTTTAAATCAGTAAAACAAACAAGGAAAAATCAACCAAAATTGATCTTGATTGAAAGTTTCTATTGCTGTAGTCTGATATTAATTTCGTGTATTTTCTATTAAAGTCAAACATTACAGCTAGTTTAAATTGAGCTGTCAAGTCGAATTATGCTCAGATAGTTTTTTTTTAAACTACAAAATGACCAAGGATTAATAATAAAGAAAAACAAAAGACTACTGATAAACCGCCAATTCACGCTCCAATTTAGAACGTATGTAAAAGTAGCCCTACTCTGACACAAAATAGTGCTTTTGATGTCATTGTTTACTTAAACTGACCAACAAATTTGCAGAAATGAAACTTTTGATGAAAGAGAAATATATATTTTAGACCATTTTGAGCAGAAATTACCTTGTCTATGAGTTTGAATAAAAAATTGAGGATCAATACGCATTACTTTTCATGGAACATCAGAATATATCCACGCTCAGGACGTTGGATGTGCCAATCTTCTATGACCATTATATGACTTTTTAGTGGCCACCAGAATTAATCCACGCTCAGGACGTTTGATGTGCCAATGTTCTATGACCATTATATGACTTTTTAGTGGACACCAGAATTAATCCACGCTCAGGACGTTGGATGTGCCAATGTTCTATGACCATTATATGAATTTTCAGTGGCCATCAGAATTAATCCACGCTCAGGACGTTGGATGTGCCAATCTGCTATAACCATTATATCACTTTTTAGTGGCCATTAGAATTAATCCACGCTCAGGACGTTGGATTTGCCAATCTTCTATGATAATTATATGACTTTTTAGTGGCCATTAGAATTAATCCACGCTCAGGACGTTGGATTTGCCAATCTTCTATGATAATTATATGACTTTTTAGTGGACATCAGAATTAATCCACGCTCAGGACGTTGGATGTGCCAATGTTCTATGACCATTATATGACTTTTTAGTGGACACCAGAATTAATCCACGCTCAGGACGTTGGATGTGCCAATCTTCTATGACCATTATATGAATTTTCAGAGGCCACCAGAATTAATCCACGCTCAGGACGTTGGATGTGCCAATCTTCTATGACCATTATATGACTTTTTAGTGGCCATCAGAATTAATCAACGCTCAGGACGTTGGATGTGCCAATCTGCTATAACCATTATATGACTTTTAAGTGGCCATTAGAATTAATCCACGCTCAGGACGTTGGATGTGCCAATCTTCTATGATAATTATATTAGTGGACATCAGAATTAATCCACGCTCAGGACGTTGGATGTGCCAATGTTCTATGACCATTATATGACTTTTTAGTGGACACCAGAATTAATCCACACTCAGGACGTTGGATGTGCCAATCTGCTATAACCATTATATGACTTTTTCGTGGCCATTAGAATTAATCCATCCTCAGGAGGTTGGATGTGACAATGTTCTATGACCATTATATGACTTTTTAGTGGACACCAGAATTAATCCACGCTCAGGACGTTGGATGTGCCAATCTTCTATGACCATTTTATGAATTTTTAGTGGACACCAGAATTAATCCACGCTCAGGACGTTGGATGTGCCATACTTCTATGACCATTATATGACTTTTAGTTGCCATCAGAATTAATCCACGCTCAGGACGTTGGATGTGCCAATCTGCTATAACCATTATATGACTTTTTAGTGGCCATTAGAATTAATCCACGCTCAAGACGTTGGATGTGCCATACTTCTATGATAATTATATGACTTTTTAGTGGACATCAGAATTAATCCACGCTCAGGACGCTGGATGTGCCAATGTTCTATGACCATTATATGACTTTTTAGTGGACACCAGAATTAATCCACGCTCAGGACGTTGGATGCGCCAATCTTCTATGACCATTATATGAATTTTCAGAGGCCATCAGAATTAATCCACGCTCAGGACGTTGGATGTGCCAATGTTCTATGACCATTATATGACTTTTTAGTGGACACCAGAATTAATCCACGCTCAGGACGTTGGATGTGCCAATGTTCTATGACCATTATATGAATTTTCAGAGGCCACCAGAATTAATCCACGCTCTGGACGTTGGATGTGCCATACTTCTATGACCATTATATGAATGTTTTGGCCATCAGAATTAATCCACGCTCAGGCCGTTGGATGTGCCAATCTGCTATAACCATTATATCACTTTTTAGTGGTGGCCATTAGAATTAATCCACGCTCAGGACGTTGGATGTGCAAATGTTCTATGACCATTATATGACTTTTTAGTGGACACCAGAATTAATCCACGCTCAGGACGTTGGATGTGCCAATCTTCTATGACCATTATATGAATTTTCAGAGGCCATCAGAATTAATCCACGCTCAGGACGTTGGATGTGCCAATCTTCTATCACCATTATATGACTTTTTGGTGGCCATCAGAATTAATCCACGCTCAGGACGTTGGATGTGCCAATGTTCTATGACCAGTATATGACTTTTTAGTGGACACCAGAATTAATCCACGCTCAGGACGTTGGATGTGCCATTGTTCTATGACCATTATATAAATTTTCAGAGGCCACCACCCACCACAATTAATCCACGCCCAGGACGTTGGATGTGCCAATCTTCTATGACCATTATATGAATTTTCAGAGGCCATCAGAATTAATCCACGCTCAGGACGTTGGATGTCCCAATCTTCAATGATAATTATATGACTTTTTAGTGGACATCAGAATTAATCCACGCCCAGGACGTTGGATGTGCCAATCTTCTATGACCATTATATGAATTTTCAGAGGCCATCAGAATTAATCCACGCTCAGGACGTTGGATGTCCCAATCTTCAATGATAATTATATGACTTTTTAGTGGACATCAGAATTAATCCACGCTCAGGACGTTGGATGTGCCAATGTTCTATGACCATTATATGACTTTTTAGTGGACACCAGAATTAATCCACGCTCAGGACGTTGGATGTGCCAATCTTCTATGACCATTATATGAATTTTCAGAGGCCACCAGAATTAATCCACGCTCAGGACGTTGGATGTGGCAATCTTCTATGACCATTATATGACTTTTTAGTGGTCATCAGAATTAATCCACGCTCAGGACGTTGGTTGTGCCAATCTACTATAACCATTATATGACTTTTTAGTGGCCATTAGAATTAATCCACGCTCATGACGTTGGATGTGCCAATCTTGTATGATAATTACATGACTTTTTAGTAGACATCAGAATTAATCCACGCTCAGGACGTTGGATGTGCCAATCTTCTATGACCATTTTATGAATTTTTAGTGGACGCCAGAATTAATCCACGCTCAGGACGTTGGATGTGCCATACTTCTATGACCATTATATGACTTTTAGTGGCCATCAGAATTAATCCACGCTCAGGACGTTGGATGTGCCAATCTGCTATAACCATTATATGACTTTTTAGTGGCCATTAGAATTAATCCACGCTCAAGACGTTGGATGTGCCATACTTCTATGATAATTATATGACTTTTTAGTGGACATCAGAATTAATCCACGGTCAGGACGCTGGATGTGCCAATGTTCTACGACCATTATATGACTTTTTAGTGGACACCAGAATTAATCCACGCTCAGGACGTTGGATGCGCCAATCTTCTATGACCATTATATGAATTTTCAGAGGCCATCAGAATTAATCCACGCTCAGGACGTTGGATGTGCCAATGTTCTATGACCATTATATGACTTTTTAGTGGACACCAGAATTAATCCACGCTCAGGACGTTGGATGTGCCAATGTTCTTTGACCATTATATGAATTTTCAGAGGCCACCAGAATTAATCCACGCTCTGGACGTTGGATGTGCTATACTTTTATGACCATTATATGAATTTTTATTGGCCATCAGAATTAATCCACGCTCAGGACGTTGGATGTGCCAATCTGCTATAACCATTATATCACTTTTTAGTGGCCATTAGAATTAATCCACGCTCAGGACGTTGGATGTGCCAATGTTCTATGACCATTATATGACTTTTTAGTGGACACCAGAATTAATCCACGCTCAGGACGTTGGATGTGCCAATCTTCTATGACCATTATATGAATTTTCAGAGGCCATCAGAATTAATCCACGCTCAGGACGTTGGATGTGCCAATCTTCTATGACCATTATATGACTTTTTGGTGGCCATCAGAATTAATCCACGCTCAGGACGTTGGATGTGCCAATGTTCTATGACCAGTATATGACTTTTTAGTGGACACCAAAATTAATCCACGCTCAGGACGTTGGATGTGCCATTGTTCTATGACCATTATATGAATTTTCAGAGGCCACCACAATTAATCCACGCTCAGGACGTTGGATGTGCCAATCTTCTATGACCATTATATGAATTTTCAGAGGCCATCAGAATAATCCACGCTCAGGACGTTGGATGTCCCAATCTTCAATGATAATTATATGACTTTTGAGTGGACATCAGAATTAATCCACGCTCAGGACGTTGGATGTGCCAATGTTCTATGACCATTATATGACTTTTTAGTGGACACCAGAATTAATCCACGCTCAGGACGTTGGATGTGCCAATCTTCTATGACCATTATATGAATTTTCAGAGGCCACCAGAATTAATCCACGCTCAGGACGTTGGATGTGGCAATCTTCTATGACCATTATATGACTTTTTAGTGGTCATCAGAATTAATCCACGCTCAGGACGTTGGTTGTGCCAATCTACTATAACCATTATATGACTTTTTAGTGGCCATTAGAATTAATCCACGCTCAGGACGTTGGATGTGCCAATCTTCTATGATAATTACATGACTGTTTAGTAGACATCAGAATTAATCCACGCTCAGGACGTTGGATGTGCCAATCTTCTATGACCATTATATCACTTTTTAGTGGCCATCAGAATTAATCCACACTCAGGAGAGGACGTTGGATGTGCCAATCTGCTATAACCATTATATGACTTTTTAGTGGCCATTAGAATTAATCCACGCTCAGGAAGTTGGATGTGCCAATGTTCTATGACCATTATATGACTTTTTAGTGGACACCAGAATTAATCCACGCTCAGGACGTTGGATGTGCCAATCTTCTATGACCATTTTATGAATTTTCAGAGGACATCAGAATTTATTCCACGCTCAGGACGTTGGATGTGCCAATCTTCTATGAGCATTATATGAATTTTCAGAGGCCGTCAGAATTAATCCACGCTCAGGACGTTGGATGTGCCAATCTTCTATGACCATTATATGACTTTATAGTGGCCATCAGAATTAATCCACGCTCAGGACGTTGGATGTGCCAATCTTCTATGACCATTATATGACTTTTTAGTGGACACCAGAATTAATCCACGCTCAGGACGTTGGATGTGCCAATGTTCTATGACCATTATATGAATTTTCAGAGGCCACCAGAATTAATTCACGCTCAGGACGTTGGATATGCCATACTTTTATGACCATTATATGACTTTTATTGGCCATCAGAATTAATCCACGCTCAGGACGTTGGATGTACCAATCTGCTATAACCATTATATGACTTTTCAGAGGCCATCAGAATTAATCAGCGCTGAGGACGTTGGATGTGCCAATCTTCTATGATAATTATATGACTTTTTAGTGGACATCAGAATTAATCCACGCCCAGGACGCTGGATGTGCCAATGTTCTATGACCATTATATGACTTTTCAGAGGCCATCAGAATTAATCCACGCTCAGGACGTTGGATGTGCCAATCTTCTATGATAATTATATGACTTTTTATTGGACATCAGAATTAATCCAAGCTCAAGACGCTGGATGTGCCAATGTTCTATGACCATTATATGACTTTTTAGTGGACACCAGAATTAATCCACGCTCAGGACGTTGGATGTGCCAATCTTCTATGACCATTATATGAATTTGAAGAGGCCATCAGAATTAATCCACGCTCAGGACGTTGGATGTGCCAATCTTCTATGACCATTTTATGAATTTTCAGAGGCCATCAGAATTTATTCCACGCTCAGGACGTTGGATGTGCCAATCTTCTATGAGCATTATATGAATTTTCAGAGGCCGTCAGAATTAATCCACGCTCAGGACGTTGGATGTGCCAATCTTCTATGACCATTATATGACTTTATAGTGGCCATCAGAATTAATCCACGCTCAGGACGTTGGATGTGCCAATCTTCTATGACCATTATATGACTTTTTAGTGGACACCAGAATTAATCCACGCTCAGGACGTTGGATGTGCCAATGTTCTATGACCATTATATGAATTTTCAGAGGCCACCAGAATTAATTCACGCTCAGGACGTTGGATATGCCATACTTTTATGACCATTATATGACTTTTATTGGCCATCAGAATTAATCCACGCTCAGGACGTTGGATGTACCAATCTGCTATAACCATTATATGACTTTTCAGAGGCCATCAGAATTAATCAGCGCTGAGGACGTTGGATGTGCCAATCTTCTATGATAATTATATGACTTTTTAGTGGACATCAGAATTAATCCACGCCCAGGACGCTGGATGTGCCAATGTTCTATGACCATTATATGACTTTTTAGTGGACACCAGAATTAATCCACGCTCAGGACGTTGGATGTGCCAATCTTCTATAACCATTATATGACTTTTCAGAGGCCATCAGAATTAATCCACGCTCAGGACGTTGGATGTGCCAATCTTCTATGATAATTATATGACTTTTTATTGGACATCAGAATTAATCCAAGCCCAAGACGCTGGATGTGCCAATGTTCTATGACCATTATATGACTTTTTAGTGGACACCAGAATTAATCCACGCTCAGGACGTTGGGTGTGCCAATCTTCTATGACCATTATATGAATTTGAAGAGGCCATCAGAATTAATCCACGCTCAGGACGTTGGATGTGCAAATCTTCTATGACCATTATATGACTTTTTAGTGGCCATCAGAATTAATCCACGCTCAGGACGTTGGATGTGCCAATGTTCTATGACCAGTATATGACTTTTTAGTGGACACCAGAATTAATCCAAGCTCAGGACGTTGGATGTGCCATTGTTCTATGACCATTATATGAATTTTCAGAGGCCACCAGAATTAATCCACGCTCAGGACGTTGGATGTGCCAATCTTCTATGAACATTATATGACTTTTTAGTGGCCATCAGAATTAATCCACGCTCAGGACGTTGGATGTGCCAATGTTCTATGACCATTATATGAATTTGCAGAGGCCACCAGAATTAATCCACGCTCAATTCGTTGGATGTCCCAATCTTCTATGACCATTATATGACTTTTTAGTGGCCATTAGAATTAATCCACGCTCAGAACGTTGGATGTGCCAATCTTCTATGACTATTATATGACTTTTTAGTGGACATCAGAATTAATCCACGCTCAGGACGTTGGATTTGCCAATCTTTTATGACCACCATATGACTTTTAGTGGACATCAGAATTAATCTACGCCCAGGACGTTGGATGTGCCAATCTTCAATGAACATTATATGACTTTTTAGTGGCCATCAGAATTAATCCACGCTCAGGACGTTGGATGTGCCAATGTTCTATGACCATTATATGAATTTGCAGAGGCCACCAGAATTAATCCACGCTCAATTCGTTGGATGTCCCAATCTTCTATGACCATTATATGACTTTTTAGTGGCCATTAGAATTAATCCACGCTCAGAACGTTGGATGTGCCAATCTTCTATGACTATTATATGACTTTTTAGTGGACATCAGAATTAATCCACGCTCAGGACGTTGGATTTGCCAATCTTTTATGACCACCATATGACTTTTAGTGCACATCAGAATTAATCTACGCCCAGGACGTTAGATGTACCAATCTTCTATGACCATTATATGACTTTTTAGTGGACATCAGAATCAATCCAAGCCTAGGACGTTGGATATACATACCTTCTATGAGCATATTAATACGACTTTTCGATAACAAAATAAATCCACGCTCAGGACATTGGTTGTGTATATTTTCTATGACCATATCATGACTTACTTGTCGATAACAGAATCTCTTTGTACATGAATTAGGCCGTTAGTTTTCTCGTTTGAATTGTTTTACATTTGTGATTTCGGGGCCTTTTATAGCTGACTATGCGGTATGGGCTTTTTCTCATTGTTTAAGGCTTTATGATGACCTATAGCTGTTAATTTCTATGTCATTTGGTCTCTTGTGGAGAGTTGTCTCATTGGCATTCATACCACATCTTCTTTTTTATATTCACAGTATATGACTTTATAGTCAATTTTTAAAGTACATCAGAATAAATTCACGCTCAGGACGTTGGAAAGGCGCACCTTTTATGGTCATAACAGGACTTTTCAGTGGACATCAGAAAAATCAAAACTCAGGCTGTTGAATATGCATCCCTGCTATGAACATTCTATTACTTAAAATTATAACAAAAAAACAGTAGTCCTCTCAATAAATCCACCCTCAGGACGTTTGAATAGTATACATATGATGAACATTTATGAAGTGTTTAGTGAAAATCAAAATAAATCCATGCTGAAGACGTTGGTTATACCTTCTATTAGCGGTATTGACCTTTCAGTCGAAATTTAAAAAAAACAAATCAAGCTCAGGAATGTTTCAAATACTTGTAGAAAAAAGTCATAATTTTGTCTACCCTGATTGATTTTTTTGGCATAGAAAATAGATGATCGAGAAGGTATAGTTGTTTGTACATTGTATATGGTATATGAGGACATACTATAAGATTGTTCAGATATTTTTGCCAAAGGACGATTTCGAAATATACATTTAAAAATTATATTGAGATTTATAATTGTTTTAGAAGAAGAAGAAGATTTACAAAGGCTTGCATATTTATGTTGAAATCGCTGTCAAGTGTAAATACAGTATATATTTGTTTTCTTTCTTTGTAATTTTAAATATTACATAACATCTTTTTCGATTACATTTTGGTTGCTGTCTCATGGAAACTTTATTTAGAGAGTTATTTAAAAAATGTTATAAAACCTCATGTTACTTCACACATGTTAAAATCTAATACAGACACAGTTATCTCTCCTTGGCGTCCTCTCCGTGGACTAACGTGCTCAGCGATGACGTCCCCAGCGATGATTAGCTGTTGACCCCTTATCTATTTCAGTGAAATATATTTAACTAGGCTTCCGTTAAGAAATATTCGGTAAATGCTTTAAATTGACATTTGATTAATTGATTTATTATCAACTCTTTTCCGTCATAGATATTGCGTTGTTTATTTCATGTTTACTTTTATATTTAGTTATACATATATTTTAAGATTGACAACTATTATTATTTTTATTTATACTGTGTTCATTTATTGGAAGGTTAGTGATGCCTAGGGGAAAAACTGTCGCGAGGGGAAAAGGAGTTAAAAGAAGGAGAACAGCCCGTGTTACTGAGAATGACAGGACAGCTGCACCGTCCCAAACAGAACATGATGTAGTGCCGCCCCGGATGCAAATTCCAACATCTAATGCACCAGGACCATCTACTATGTCTAACAGTTCAGTGGATTTGCCGAATAATGAAGAGTCCGTAATGCCTGTGTATTCACAAAACATCAATGAACAAGGTACATTTCAAAATTTTGAATCTAATGTCAATTCTGTACATGAAATTCCCAGCATCAGCAATGATTTAGGTAATAATGTTTCGAGCAATATCAGACAAAAAATCTTAAATGGTGAATATATTGATCTGGGTTGTTTATTGTCGAACCCAGTACCTATTGATTATAATTCTAATACTTTAATAATAAAAGATGGTGTTCTACAATCTAAACCAAAAGCATCAACAGTAAAAATTAATAATATTAGTCAGTGGACTGATGCATTTCTGATTTTTATTGATATTTATTTGTCAAGTCATTTGGGAGAGGCAAGAGGGCTTCTGAAATACATGAGTAACATACGACTGGGACCTAGTAGGGTTCCCGGTTTAGGCTGGAAGAGGTACGACGAGCAATTCCGTTTAAAAAAAATAAGAATGCCGTCTTGTAACTAGGGAACAGTTGATTTAGAGCTTTGGTTACTCTTCATGTATGATGATAACACACAAAATAACCAAAACCATGAAACTAATGTGTATAAATGTTATGATTATAACAATGGCTCCTGTACTAGGCCTAACTGTCATTATTCACATAGTTGTTTACGTTGTACAGGTATTCACCCATCGGTAAACTGTACACGATTTTATGGTGCTCAGACAAATTTTAATTTTAGGCGTGGTCCTAGATTCGCTGCTGGACAACCAAATAACAGTTCTCAACGAACCGCGCTGAAGTACGTCCATTATTCATTTTTCATTATTCAAAATTCAATAATAGATAATGAAATAGTTCACTATTCACTATTCAATGTTAAGTGATGAATAATGAATAATGAAATAGTTTATGTTTCATTATTCAGATGAAGCGGTGAATAGTGAAATAAATTAAAAAAATTGACTGTGACACTATAGCTATATCCCTTGATATCAGAAAAAATAAATATAAAACACTCTTTAAATTCTAATTTGATTTATTTATCTGGTTCCTAGTTTCGGAGGATAAACTAGTGGGTTTTCCTAACTATTTTTAACAGAAATTCCTTGGTTCAATGTATGGACGAACTGAATACCAAAACATACATTTATAAATTAAAATACTCTACGTGGTCTTTTTTTATTTTCACTGGACCTTTGCTATTCTTCATCCTCTAATTATAGATATAACAAGTCAATTGTTCAGCAATGACCATTAGAGGGGTTACGGAGGACCTAAATGCCAAAATACGCGTGAAAATTAAGAAATAGCCAATTTTGAATAATGAAATGGATATTTTGAATAATGGAATGGACTGCTGCGACCCTTTAGCCCCTTATTATAGATATACCTTATACCTCATTCGAAAGCTTATTAAGAGAGGAACAAAAGGTTTATAGTCAATATGTTCCGCAACGCATATTAGAGGAGTAACGAAGGACCTAAATATCGAAATACGCGTGAACATTAAGAAATAGCTTATTTTGAATAATGGAATGGACTGCTGCAGCCCGTCAGCCCCTAATCAAGGAAAAATTTATACACCAAATTAAAGCTTATTGATAGAGGAATAAACTGAGTATAAACGATATGTGCCGCAATGACCATTAGAGGGGTTACGGAGGACCTAAATACCAAAATACGCGTGAAAATTAAGAAATAGCCAATTTTGAATAATGAAATGGATATTTTGAATAATGGAATGGACTGCTGCAACCCTTTAGCCCCTAATTATAGATATACCTTATACCTCATTCGAAAGCTTATTAAGAGAGGAACAAAAGGTATATAGTCAATATGTTCCGCAACGCATATTAGAGGAGTAACGAAGGACCTAAATATCGAAATACGCGTGAACATTAAGAAATAGCTTATTTTGAATAATGGAATGGACTGCTGCAGCCCGTCAGCCCCTAATCAAGGAAAAATTTATACACCAAATTAAAGCTTATTGATAGAGGAATAAACTGAGTATAAACGATATGTGCCGCAATGACCATTAGAACGGTTACGGAGGACCTAAATGCCAAAAAACGCGTGAAAATTAAGAAATAGCCAATTTTGAATAATGGAATGGATATTTTGAATAATGGAATTGACTGCTGCGACCCTTAAGCCCCTAATTATAGATATACCTTATACCTCATTCGAAAGCTTATTAAGAGAGGAACAAAAGGTTTATAGTCAATATGTTCCGCAACGCATATTAGAGGAGTAACGAAGGCCCTAATTATCGAAATATGCGTGAACATTAAGAAATAGCTTATTTTGAATAATGGAATGGACTGCTGCAGCCCGTCAGCCCCTAATCACGGAAACATTTATACACCAAAGTAAAGCTTATTAATAAAGGAATAAACTGAGTATAAACGATATGTGCCGCAATGACCATTAGAGGGGTTACGGAGGACCGAAATGCCAAAATACGCGTGAAAATTAAGAAATACTAGTAGCCAATTTTGAATAATGAAATGGATATTTGAATAATGGAATGGACTGCTGCGACCCTTTAGCCCCTAATTATACATATACCTTATATTTCATTCGAAAGCTTATTAAGAGAGGAACAAAAGGTTTATAGTCAATATGTTCCGCAACGCATATTAGAGGAGTAACGAAGGACCTAAATATCGAAATACGCGTGAACATTAAGAAATAGCTTATTTTGAATAATGGAATGGACTGCTGCAGCCCGTCAGCCCTAATCAAGGAAAAATTTATACACCAAATTAAAGCTTTTTGATAGAGGAATAAACTGAGTATAAACGATATGTGCCGCAATGACCATTAGAGGGGTTACGGAGGACCTAAATGCCAAAATACGCGTGAAAATTAAGAAATAGCCAATTTTGAATAATGAAATGGATATTTTGAATAATGGAATGGACTGCTGCGTCCCTTTGGCCCCTAATTATAGATATACCTTATACCTCATTCAAAAGCTTATTAAGAGAGTAACAAAAGGTTTATAGTCAGTATGTTCCGCAACGCATATTAGAGGAGTAACGAAGGACCTAAATATCGAAATACGCGTGAACATTAAGAAACAGCTTATTTTGAATAATGGAATGGACTGCTGCAGCCCATCAGCCCCTAATCAAGGAAAAATGTATACACCAAATGAAAGCTTATTGATAGAGGAATAAACTGAGTATAAACGATATGTGCCGCAATGACCATTAGAGGGGTTACGGAGGACTTAGATGCCAAAATACGCGTGAAAATTAAGAAATAACCAATTTTGAATAATGAAATGGATATTTTAAATAACGGAATGGACTGCTGCGACCCTTTAGCCCCTAATTATAGATATACCTTTTACCTCATTCGAAAGCTTATTCAGAGAGGAACAAAAGGTTTATAGTCAATATGTTCCGCAACGCATATTAGAGGAGTAACGAAGGACCTAAATATCGAAATACGCGTGAACATTAAGAAATAGCTTATTTTGAATAATGGAATGGACTGCTGCAGCCCGTCAGACCCTAATCAAGGAAAAATTTATACACCAAATTAAAGCTTATTGATAGAGGAATAAACTGAGTATAAACGATATGTGCCGCAATGACCATTAGAGGGTTTACGGAGGACCTAAATGCCAAAAAACGCGTGAAAATTAAGAAATAGCCAATTTTGAATAATGAAATGGATATTTTGAATAATGGAATGGACTGCTGCGACCCTTTAGCCCCTAATTATAGATATACCTTATACCTCATTCGAAAGCTTATTAAGAGAGGAACAAAAGGTTTATAGTCAATATGTTCCGCAACGCATATTAGAGGAGTAACGAAGGCCCTAAATATCGAAATATGCGTGAACATTAAGAAATAGCTTATTTTGAATAATGGAATGGACTGCTGCAGCCCGTCAGCCCCTAATCAAGGAAACATTTATACACCAAATTAAAGCTTATTGATAGAGGAATAAACTGAGTATAAACGATATGTGCCACAATGACCATTAGAGGGGTTACGGAGAACCTAAATGCCAAAATACGCGTGAAAATTAAGAAATAGCCAATTTTGAATAATGAAATGGATATTTGAATAATGGAATGGACTGCTGAGACCCTTCAGCCCCTAATTTTAGATATACCTTATACCGCATTCGAAAGCTTATTAAGAGAGTAACAAAAGGTTTATAGTCAGTATGTTCCGCAACGCATATAAGAGGAGTAACGAAGGACCTAAATATCGAAATACGCGTGAACATTAAGAAACAGCTTATTTTGAATAATGAAATGGACTGCTGCAGCCCGTCAGCCCCTAATCAAGGAAAAATTTATACACCAAATGAAAGCTTATTGATAGAGGAATAAACTGAGTATAAACGATATGTGCCGCAATGACCATTAGCGGGGTTACGGAGGACCTAAATGCCTAAATACGCGTGAAAATAATGAAATAGCCAATTTTGAATAATGAAATGGATATTTTGAATAATGGAATGGACTGCTGCGACCCTTTAACCCCTAATTATAGATATACCTTATACCTCATTCGAAAGCTTATTAAGAGAGGAACAAAAGGTTTATAGTCAATATGTTCCGCAACGCATATTAGAGGAGTAACGAAGGACCTAAATATCGAAATACGCGTGAACATTAAGAAATAGCTTATTTTGAATAATAGAATGGACTGCTGCAACCCGTCAGCCCTTAATCAAGGAAAAATTTATACACCAAATTAAAGCTTATTGGTAGAGGAATACACTGAGTATAAACGATATGTGCCACAATGACAATTAGAGGGGTTACGGAGGACTGAAATGCCAAAATACGCGTGAAAATTAAGAAATAGCCAATTTTGAATAATGAAATGGATATTTTGAATAATGGAATGGACTGCTGCGACCCTTTAGCCCCTAGTTATAGATATACCTTTTACCTCATTCGAAAGCTTATTCAGAGAGGAACAAAAGGTATATAGTCAATATGTTCCGCAACGCATATTAGAGGAGTAACGAAGGACCTAAATATCGAAATACGCGTGAACATTAAGAAACAGCTTATTTTGAATAATGGAATGGACTGCTGCAACCCGTCAGCCCCTAATCAAGGAAAAATTTATACACCAAATTAAAGCTTATTGATAGAGGAATAAACTGAGTATAAACGATATGTGCCGCAATGACCATTAGAGGGGTTACGGAGGACTTAGATGCAAAAATACGCGTGAAAATTAAGAAATAGCGAATTTTGAATAATGAAATGGATATTTTAAATAATGGAATGGACTGCTGCGACCCTTTAGCACCTAATTATAGATATACCTTTTACCTCATTCGAAAGCTTATTAAGAGAGGAACGAAAGGTTTATAGTCAATTTGTTCCGCATCGCATATTAGAGGAGTAACGAAGGCCCTAAATATCGAAATATGCGTGAACATTAAGAAATAGCTTATTTTAAATAATGGAATGGACTGCTGCAGCCCGTCAGCCCCTAATCAAGGAAAAATTTATACACCAAATTAAAACTTATTGATAGAGGAATAAACTGAGTATAAACGATATGTGCCGCAATGACCATTAGAGCGGTTACGGAGGACCTAAATGCCAAAATACGCGTGAAAATTAAGAAATAGCCAATTTTGAATAATGAAATGGATATTTTGAATAATGGAATGGACTGCTGCGACCCTTTAGCCCCTAATTATAGATATACCTTATACCTCATTCGAAAGCTTATTAAGAGAGTAACAAAGGTTTATAGTCAGTATGTTCCGCAACGCATATTAGAGGAGTAACGAAGGACCTAAATATCGAAATACGCGTGAACATTAAGAAACAGCTTATTTTGAATAATGAAATGGACTGCTGCAGCCCGTCAGCCCCTAATCAAGGAAAAATTTATACACCAAATGAAAGCTTATTGATAGAGGAATAAACTGAGTATAAACGATATGTGCCGCAATGACCATTAGCGGGGTTACGGAGGACCTAAATGCCTAAATACGCGTGAAAATAAAGAAATAGCCAATTTTGAATAATGAAATGGATATTTTGAATAATGGAATGGACTGCTGCGACCCTTTAACCCCTAATTATAGATATACCTTATACCTTATTCGAAAGTTTATTAAGAAAGGAACAAAAGGTTTATAGTCAATATGTTCCGCAACGCATATTAGAGGAGTAACGAAGGACCTAAATATCGAAATACGCGTGAACATTAAGAAATAGCTTATTTTGAATAATAGAATGGACTGCTGCAACCCGTCAGCCCCTAATCAAGGAAATATTTATACACCAAATTAAAGCTTATTGGTAGAGGAATACACTGAGTATAAACGATATGTGCCACAATGACAATTAGAGGGGTTACGGAGGACTGAAATGCCAAAATACGCGTGAAAATTAAGAAATAGCCAATTTTGAATAATGAAATGGATATTTTGAATAATGGAATGGACTGCTGCGACCCTTTAGCCTCTAGTTATAGATATACCTTTTACCTCATTCGAAAGCTTATTCAGAGAGGAACAAAAGGTATATAGTCAATATGTTCCGCAACGCATATTAGAGGAGTAACGAAGGACCTAAATATCGAAATACGCGTGAACATTAAGAAACAGCTTATTTTGAATAATGGAATGGACTGCTGCAACCCGTCAGCCCCTAATCAAGGAAAAATTTATACACTAAATTAAAGCTTATTGATAGAGGAATAAACTGAGTATAAACGATATGTGCCGCAATGACCATTAGAGGGGTTACGGAGGACTTAGATGCAAAGATACGCGTGAAAATTAAGAAATAGCGAATTTTGAATAATGAAATGGATATTTTAAATAATGGAATGGACTGCTGCGACCCTTTAGCACCTAATTATAGATATACCTTTTACCTCATTCGAAAGCTTATTAAGAGAGGAACAAAAGGTTTATAGTCAATATGTTTCGCATCGCATATTAGAGGAGTAACGAAGGCCCTAAATATCGAAATATGCGTGAACATTAAGAAATAGCTTATTTTGAATAATGGAATGGACTGCTGCAGCCCGTCATCCCCTAATCAAGGAAAAATTTATACACCAAATTAAAGCTTATTGATAGAGGAATAAACTGAGTATAAACGATATGTGCCGCAATGACTATTAGAGGGGTTACGGAGGACCTAAATGCCAAAATAATCGTGAAAATTAAGAAATATATATATATAGCCAATTTTGAATAATTAAATGGATATTTTGAATAATGGAATGGACTGCTGCGACCCTTTAACCCCTAATTACAGATATACCTTATACGTCATTCCAAAGGTTATCAATAGAGAAACAAAAGGTATATAGTCAATATGTTCCGCATTGCCTTTTAGAGGAGTTACGGAGGACCTAAATGTCAAAATACGCGTTAAAATTAAGAAATAGCTTATTTTGAATAATGGAATGGACTGCTGCGACCCTTCAGCCCCTAATTATAGAGGAAGAAAAGATATCATCAATATGAGCTGCAATGCCGTATTCAAATGATAGTAAGGACCAGAATGTTACAAATATGCTTGTAAAAAAATACCAGTAAAAGCTTCACTGCCAACTGATGCTCCCCGAACTACATTTTATGTACATATGCTTGCAATTATAGTGAGAAAGAAGCAGGAACCTTCATTGAAAATATTTTGTCTGTATACATGTGATGCAATTAATAATTGATAATGGGATACTGTACCGAACCTGTATTTGAACTAATAGTAGTTTTAACCTATTCCCTATATCAACCATCTGTATAAGTTTCATTCCACCAAGCAAGATAAATCTGTGCTACTATCTGTATATCATTTTTAGCTCACCTGGCCAAAAAGGCCAAGTGAGCTTTTATCATCACTTGGCCGTCGTCGTCCGTCGTCGTTAACTTTTACAGAAATCTTCTCCTCTGAAACTACTGGGCAATTTAACAAAAATTGGCCACAATCATAATTAGAGTATCTAGTTTAGAAATATGTCTGATGACCCCGCTTGCCAACCAACTTGGCCGACATGGCTTAAAATAGAACACAGGAATAAAATGCAGGTTTTGTCTATTATCTTGAAAACTGCTACTAATTGAGGCAATAGAGAAAAATAGACAAATAGAAAGAGGTTGAAATGTTCAAAATGATCAGGTCTACTTATTATCTATCATTTCAAAACTTTTGGCAAATATTCCAAAAATGATCAAAGCACATAGTCGAAATCGTCAGACGACTCTCGAGTTATTGTGCTCTAATGACGTTTTTTTTTTATCAATTTGAAAAACTGTAATCAGATAGATAAAAACATAAGAAAGCAAAAATGATCAGCAAGTCAAGTACCACAAGTAAGTTTTTGTAGAAGTTACTGTCGATTTTTACCAATATCTTACGTCTTTGCCTACTATCATGAAAACTATAAAAAAAATAGAATAGATAGACACTTAAAAAGCAAAAATCAGTGTATATAATGTGCGAATCCTGAAATACCATTTTTGCTGTATCCGTTATGAATTTCTAATATAGAATGATAAATAAACAGATGATTTTTTAATAAAATAAGAAATAATATATCATGTGTACTGTTTTTATAAATTCACAATATAGGTATGAGATGCGGACGGGTTTTCATCGCGCCTACAGCCATCCAGGTGTAAAATTGATACACAAATAGATAAATATTAAGAATAGTTCACGAACAGAGCGTGCAAGAGATTGAAACGCAGCAGTTAAGGTTCATTTGCTGAAAAATATACCTTTTAACATAATTATTAATGTTGAATAACTTAAAACAGGTTTTGTTATCAGCATGTTGATATTGAATTAAATTCCACTATTCTGTTTTCGTTATGCGATTCATGTTAACTGTCGAATAATGATACTAGACTTCATTTTCACTGTAGGGGCGATTCATTTCTGTTGTACATGCGATGCATTTTCACAGAAGGAAATTAATTAATTTTCATCATATAAAGTCTTAATTCAGCCGACTTTCTAGCAAAAATTGTGAAGTCAGAAGGATTGATTATATATGCATACTTTGTTAGTGAAAGTCTGGGGTAATATATCAATAAATTCCAAAAAAATAGCATTTATTGCTAATATTGTCCATTCTATTTTCTGTAATAATTTTTCCAGATTCAGATCTATATGTAGGATAAAATTAATCCTTTCATATGACACGCCATCATTGAATACATATATCTTGGACAGTTAAGGCAATCCACGTCACCGAAAAAGCAAAGTTTTCGGTTTCGGTCTAAATCTACATCACATACAAATAAAACGTCATTAGAGCTATTTTCCTAATGCTTGTAGTTTAAAGGTGCTGTTGGCTTGCTTGCTTTGTCTGTATAAATGTTTGTTTAGGCATTGAAATTAAGTTGAGCAAACATTTATAAAAACAAAGCAAGCAAGCCAACCAAACCTTTAATCTACAAGAATTAGGAAAATAGCTCTAATGGATGCATCTTAGATAACAAAGAGCATTCAAAAGACGATCTTCATTTCACGATTGAATGAGTGGTAACGTTTTCATCTCGCACAAACAATTGCTTTACATTTGACGCTTGAATGACTGGATAATTGATATTTCTCATGTCATTATGTATACATCTTATACAGTAAAGAAAGTTCGAGCAACAGTTGAGTCACCTTAATTTATGTTTGAATTTCTTATAAATCGTTGTTACAAATAAGCAAATACGTAATTGTAAGAATACAAGGATATATTGAATACAGTTTATTATTACATGTTTAAATTGTTCGGGGTATAACCATAGTTGCCAACTGACATGATATTCGCGTGTAATACACGCTTTTTCAACGGTTTACACGCGAGGATTTTGTCACATGGCGTGTACACGCTTTTCACCACTTTACACGCAATTACACGCTTTTTCGTTGTTTTGATTTTTTGGTCGTTAGTGATATCGCGATTCTCGGGTTTTTTTTCATAATTAGACGATAAATACCAAAAATTTCGAAGAAATTGTTTGGTCACCATTGTTTATTTTTCTATATGGACGAACAGCAAAAGTAAGTAGTTTGTGATTAGTTTTTAGGATTTTGTGACTTTCTTTCTTTCAAACTCATGTAGGGGAAATGTCCACAGAAAGAGGTCGCTTTCAGGACCTGTACCGTCGTCTAAAGAGCCGATTGTTAAGTGAAAACGATGTGTACGTCTAAGATTCAAGATTTATAAATTATATTTGGGAGTTCGAGTTTAAATGATCGAGGGACGAGTAACGCATTGTGCACCCTATGTGCAATCATAACAATACATGTGAGAGGTGAACTACAATGTAGCTATTTGATTAAGCATTTAACGTGTTTAATGGTAATCAAATAATAAAATATTTTTCTTTTTCAGTTTCAAATCTAGCCAACAGATTTCCACAGGCCATAGGGGATGGAAATATCACGGAACTGTTGGAATAGTTCTCATAGTACCAGCTGTCTTCTGATGAACTACCTAGTTTTGACCAGGCAATAGCAACATATATAGTTTGTTGGGAGCAATGGCAGAGATAATAGAAGACATTTTAGATGGTAAAAAAAAAACGTTATGACACTTGTTCAAAGCTTGATAAAGCTATTTTAGTTCAGCCAATATAAATTCTGACTGTGAGAGAGCATTTTCAATTATAAAGAAATTCACAATGAATTCTGATCAGAACTTGACAATGATATATTGTGTGCCTTGTTATCAAGTAAATGTAACCAAACTGGCAGTTGTTTTGAATTTGTACCTAGTGGTGTTGCTTTAAAAGCAGCAAAACAGACCACTGTTGAATACAATAAAAGTTTATAGTAGAATATTGTTTTTTATATTAACAAATTTGTATAATCAATATGTGAAATTATGAACATTGTTCATATTAAAAAGTCCGCATCTATGTCGCGCGTTTTCACACGCTTTTTGACATGTCATGTCATGTCATGACATGATTTCACATTGTCAGAGGTTGGCAAGTATGGGTATAACCGCCGTACAGTTGATTCCGGACGTTAATCGCTGCATCGCAAAGCGATATTGGTAGATAAACCGTCCTAATATTTTCACCAAAGACTAATTGACGTAATGTTCAGTTAAGTATTCGATGTTTATAAAATCAAAGTTTATTGCCCATGACAGCATTATATATTATTTATATTACATGAACACCATGTGACTATTTTGAATAGACAGGTCTGTGAATTACTTGTAAACATCGATAAAAACAAACACTCTGTGTAACTCAAACTTGATTAAACCACAAATATAGCATAGTTGGTTGGCTCTTACACTAAATGCGACCGTGTATTTTGTGATTTGTTGTTGATTAAAATACATAATGCGAATGAGAAACCCGTTGTTTTATTCTATTTGCAAACATTTATTTGAAAAACTGACCTCAGAATTTTGGCACTGTACGATTTATTCTCTTTGTAGTTTGTTTGCTTTCTTTAGAACCGTTCGTTGTACATTCTTGTACTGTTTGTTGTGCAAAAGCCTATCAATATGGAGGAAATATGTATTAAACGGTATGACAAATTTTCAAAGCTTACAAAGCTTTAAAAAAACGTCATAGTCATTGATGTTCTACTCCAGTATATTTCCGGATCCATGACACACTAATAGCAAACTCATCAAAACATATTTCAATATGCATGATATGAACGTGTATCATCTTAAGGCGATGTGACGCATATTACCCTGACCTTCGTATGAGCTTGACCTTTGAACTCAAGATCAAAATACTGGATTTAAAAAAAAAAAACTGGATTGCAATCAGGCGCTGCCGATGAGTGGGCTTCTCTAGCTCCAGTAAGTTCTGTTTCACGTCAAACAAATACAAAATTCAGGCTGTTTTAATCTTCAATATGAAATGTTAGAAATGTTAAATAGTTTTAGTAGTTTCAAATGCTTGCTAACAAAAAATAAAAGATAGGTATTTCAATAGAAACAGCTAATTTTGTTCTCGGTGTTTTACTAACGAACGGTACAGACCTTTGACGAAAACACGCAACGAACGTACTGAAATGATATACTGTATATTTAAGTAAGCATCTGCATAGCTTGCATTTCAAATTGTAAATATCATCAATATTAAAGTCATTAAAAGACTATTTTCAGTTGTTGCATGTCGAATTATCATATAAAACAACAATGAAAATTCATCGCACCTCCAAAAAATCCACATCAGAAATGATCGCATTCAGTATTCAATATTATGGATTCAGCTGCTTTTGATACACTTTTTTGGACTTTAATCCTGTTTTTATACATTAAAAAGTTATATTCTAATGAAATTGTGTTAAAACATACTTTCAAATCAATTATTTTTTATTTTCAAAAAGTAAATAAACGCAGTTTTTTCCATCATCTTTTTTTCTACAATAGACATACTCGCATACGACAGTGAAAATGAACTAACTGGATTCGCACTTTATATACACTGAAAATGATCACCAAGACAAGATCTACAAATAAGTCAAATTTTGCCGAAATCGTTGGTTTACTCTATACAGGAGTGATTTCCTTAAATGTTATTTTTTCATCTTTTTTTTTTTGTGTTTTGGGCTAAAACTAAAGAGAAAAGAGAGAGAAACTTTAAACAGAAAAATTGATCACCAATACAAGATAAAAAAAAAATTGTCATGAATTCTATTCTAGAACTTTGTTGAAGATGCTCATAGACCTAGGTGAGCGACACAGGCTCTTTAGAACCTCTGGTTAAATAATATTCTTCTTTGATTAACATAAGACGGTAACCAAACCTTTATTCTATAGACCCAAAAATAAACAGGCTTACACAATTGTTTTAAAAGAGGCGATGCCTCTGCAGCTAGATTATTCAACAAAAAGGCACGTGGACATCCACAAATATTACCGTGCAATGCCAGAAAAATGACAAACCTGCTCCAGATTATCCTCAGATAATACTGTTCGGTCATCAGTGAACGGAAGAATTGTTTCTCTCTCCTTTTCACATGACATAACTTGAAAACCCAAAGCCTCATATATCTTGTAACATGGTCAAAACCGAAATGTGGTATTCAACATGAAGGGCAAAACGTGAGTTTTTCAAACGAACACGAAAAAACATCTATATCCCTTCCGCAGACCTAACAAATTCAAAAGTTTAATTTACCAACATTTAGAAAAACGAAATTAAATTGTCAAAATTATAACCACTTCAAACTGTCCAGGAACAACCAAGCCACTCACATTAACAATTAAAAGATTCCCGTAAAAGTTGCAAACTGTCTTGGATTAAACGACTACAGACAGCGTTTCCCTAGATCTTAATGACAATATCATTGACCAAGGAAACATATCGAAAACTTCATTAATATCATTACTATTTTGATAAAAGACAACGCAATCATGGGTCTCATGCCAATCGCATTAACCACAATCAACAAAATAAACATCGTTCTAATTCTACGATAAATGATCCCGTATATATGTTTAAAAACAATGGTAGACATCAATTAGTATGCAAACTGGGTCAAATGCCAATTAGTAAAATTACATAATATATATGACGAGTATGAAAAAAATCTTTTTTTAGTCCAAAATATATGTGTTCACGTATTTTTACAGCTTTTTGTCACCATAGAATGTTCCCTCGAATAAACGAACCCGAAAATCATAAAAGGTACTTTCTAAAAAAAAATACATTTACATTATTTTTTCTATTTTTTTTAATGACTCTACCATTCAAAACATTATACCTCCATATTTTGAACCACCTAAAATTTCTCATACGTATACAAAAATCCAGTACAAGTTAAATTTTTAATTATAAGTCAGTAACATAAAATGTCAGTAAAGAAAATAATGCTCCTAAAAGGTATAAACATTCTGATTAAAAAGATAGAAATATTGTCCTCCGTCGAAAATAAATTGGAAAGTGTGTCGTCAGGTCATTTAAGATTCTCTTTCATCCTATCGTGAAAATTGGTATAAACAAGAGAAATCTCACAAAAAGACACTTGATTCCTATTTCAATATTAAAATGTCTGAATATTGTAGATATCCGCATATCACATTTTGAAAATAATTTAGAAATAAACAAAAGTAAGTAATACTTCCAATTATAGGACTAAAAACACAATTTAAGTAATCGCAAAGCATTTTGTGTTCGTACCGGCCGACAAAGCAGCCAACGATGTGGTGGTGGTATGACGTAAATACTACACGGAAGTCCTTAAGAATGAAATTACTCATTCAACTACATTCAAGGCCGTGCGCTCCATACAGAGTCAAATAGTAAATAACCTTGTCGCTACCACAGCACAGCTAAAGGACTCCTCTGAATATTTGAAAGTCCCTACTATGTATTGGCATCCTAAACTACACAACAAAAACGTGCATATTTCGTTTCCTCTCGGGTTTTAGTAAATGTTCTACTTCTAATCTTACTTGGCTGTTAACTGGTCCCCTTACTTTTATTGCAAAACTTGTTATTAATTTCTGTAATAAAGCATATGAAAATAATTGAATTAATTATTTTGGAGTGTTATAAACTATTTGGATGTTTTAAATAAATTACGTACTTTTGATGGTCCGCTCAATTCGGTTGACAGTTATGATATTTTCGACTCTATACACTATATTACAATATGGTCGCAGAATTAAATGCTTCAAATCATATAAGGTTCTTCTGTAATGAAAACGGGAAATATGCTACTTTTCAGTATGTCTTTTTACCGTCCCCGATTTAGTGGTGTTGCATCTTACAAAGTCTACCCGAAGTATTTTACAAAGAATTTCATTCAAACCGGTGTTGCATGGGGACGTCTTACTCTTGCATTTAGGTGAGAGTTTATCTTTTACTCCGTGTTGAAGGCCTCACTGTGATTTGAAGAGATGAAGAACAACAATGAAAGCGCTGTTCCTTTGCTTTTTGTGTGTTTGGGTTTTTTTTTTTGCTGTGCATGTACTGATTTTGTGTCATGGATGGGTAACCCATATCCTTTGCTTTTCTATCAAATATGCTTACTGGAACTGTGATGAGATGATTAGAGCTTTAAATTTTCTTCTTGACAACATATATGTACGTTTCAGCAATAAAGGTTAACGAAATTATGTAGGTATTCCGATGGGTACCAATTGCGCCCCTTTAATAGTAGACTTGTTGTTGTATTGTTATGAATCACATTTTATGGCCAAAATCAGTAAAAATCCGTTTTGCTTTAAATAATCCAGAATTTTCGAATTTTACTGTGGGAATTCACCCAAAGGTAATTAGTTTGAATAAATCTAATACATACAGCAATATTTTTCTTTATCTAGATTCGGACATTTCAGTTCCACACGGAAACTCTATACAAAAATTTACGACAAAAGAGACGATTTATTGTTAATTTTCGCCTTTAGAATGGTAGCGTTCCTTTTGCCCTTACTTACGGTGTGTATTTTTCACAATATGTTCTCTTTGCCCATGTCTGTAGTCATGTTTTAGATTTCAATGAACGTAATTCATGTTTAACTGATAGATTATTAAGTCAGGGATTTCGTTATCAAAAATCAATTAAAACCATCCAAATTCAATATTTAGTTTAGAAGTTTGGCTGTATCTAAAGAGTTCTTATTAAAAATGGAATACCACATCCTAATTTTTACGACAATGTTGATTATAAAGCCCGTAAATTCAAATACGATCAATGTAAACTAATTGATCCTATATATAAACTTATCATTAAAGGTTATAAATTTACCACAGTAGAAACATCTTTAAAGATTGTTTTTATTGGTATTAACATTGAGTTTGTTTTTGATAAAATTGAACCATGAAAACTAAATATATATTGCTATATATATTCCTACATCCTGTCGATACTGTTAACATATATTTGGACATTGCACAGGGTAATGCATTTCTCAGACTGTTTATGACGTCTTCACATTAAATATGTTGGATGTGTAAAGATTGATATATAAGTCTGGGATTACATAATTTATCTTTTACTGGTAATTGGGTTTGAGTAACTGCGAGTACTCTTATTTCGATGCTTTATGTTGTGATGTAACACCACTTACCCAGGTTAGGAGAGATTGGGCGCTTACAAACATGTTTTAACCCGTCATATTCTTTATGTACTTGTCCAAAGTCAGGGTTTTTTTTATTTCAGTTGTTGTCGTTTGTTCATGTCTGTCATATTTGTTTTATTGTAAACTGTTTTGTTATAAAATAGGCCGTTAGTTTTCTCAATTGAATTGTTTCACATTTTTGCATGTCGGGGCCTTTTATAGCCGACTACATGGTATGTTTTCCCCCTCATTGTTGTAGGCCGTACATTTGCCTATGATTGCTTACATCCACTTCGTTTGAACTTTGAAGGATAGTTTTCTCATTAGCAATCATACCACATCTCCTTATTTTTATATAACTTCCCTTCCCAGTTCAATATATTACTTGTGTAAATGTTTCATTCCAATCATGCAAAAAAAAAAATCAAGTTAGAATAATTCTACAACCATTAAAAAAAAAAAAGAATAAGGATAAGCGAATAAGGAACGAATAAGTAACAGGGCATCAGTCAAGCGCGGAAACGGGTACATATGCGCTAATAGGACAATTTCACCGCTACGAACTAAGAACTAACACTAGAGAGAAGAACAGAAAAGAAAGCATTAAACAGGTGCAGCGTATAAAAGGCGAATAAGGAACAAATAACTAGCGAATAAGTAACAAGGTATCAGTCGAGCGTTGAAACTGGTACATATGCGCTAACGGGCTTTAAATATTCTAACTCTGCAAAAACAGAACTAACACCAAAGACATGAAAAGAACTAAAAGGGATGTACAAGTACCCGGCCACGTCCACTCTGTGTTTTTGTTAGATGTATTTCTGTTTGTATCCATCTGATGAGTTAAGCCTTTTTCAACTGATTTTTATAGTTCGTTCTTATGTTGTACTGTTACACCACTGTCCCAGGTTAAGGGGGGGTGGGACGGTCCCCCTAACATGTTTAACCCTGCCACATTCTGCGTGTATGTGCCAGTCCAAAGCCAGGATCCTGTAATTCAGTGGTTGTCGTTTGTTGCTGTGTTACATATTTGTTTTTCGTTCATTTTTTGTACATAAATTAGGCCGTTAGTTTTCTCGTTTGAATTGTTTTACATTTGTCATTTCGGGGCCTTTAATAGCTGACTATGCGTTATGGGCTTTGCTCATTGTTGAAGGCCGTACGGTAACCTATAGTTAATTTCTGTGTCATTTGGTCTCTTGTGAAGATTTGTCTCATTTGGCAATCATACCACATCTTCTTTTTTTATATCAACACCAAAGACATGAAAAGAAATAAGACGAAATCATTAAAAAGGGGCAATGTATAATAAGCAAATAAGGAACGAATAAGTAACATGGTATCAGTCGAGAGCAAAAACATACGCGCTAATAGGGCAATTTCACCTCTAAGAGCCAAGAACAAAAACCAAGAAAAGAAAAGGAAATAAAGCATTAACAAGATGCAACGTATACAAATCGAATAAGGAACAAATAAGTAGCGAATAAGTAACAGGGTATCAGTCGAGCGCAATGACGGAGACATCCGCTTTAACAGGAAATATCAACTCACCGAACCCATAGCTAACACCAAAGACAAGAAAAGAAAGCATCAAAAAGGGGTAGCGTATCAAAAGGAATAAGGAACGAATAAGTAGCGAATCATTCGAGCGCTGAAACGGGTACATACGCGCTTACAGGTTATTTTTACCTCCTCAAACCAGAGTTAAGGAAAGAAAAGAAAGCATTAAAGGGGGGCAACATATGAAAAGATTATAAGGAAAAACAAGTAACGAATAAGGAATAATGATTCAGTAACGAATAGGTAAGAAATACGGAATTAGGAATAAAGAATAAGTAACGAATAATAAATAAATAATAAGTAAACAAATTGGCGAACCTTAGGGTCGCAGCAGCGCAGCAGTTCATTCCGTTATTCAAAATCGTTTTTCCATTATTCAAAATTGGTTGATTCTTAATGTTCACGCTTATTTTGGCATTTAGGTCCTCCGTTGCCCCTCTAATGGGCATTGCGGCACATATTGATTATAACCATTTTGTTCCTCTGTCCATAAGCTTTCGAATGGTGTATACGGTTTCTCTGTAATTAGGGGCTAAAGGGTCGCAGCATTCCATTCCATTATTCAAAATATCCATTTCATTATTCAAAATTGGCCATTTCTTAATTTTCACGCGTATTTTGGCATTTCGGTCCTCCGTAACCCCTCTAATGGTCATTGCGGCACATATCGTTTATACTCAGATTATTTCTCTATCAATAAGCTTTAATTTGGTGTATAAATTTTTCCTTGATTAAGGGCTGACGGGTTGCAGCAGTCCATTCCATTATTCAAAATAAGCTATTTCTTAATGTTCACGCGTATTTCGATATTTAGGTCCTTCGTTACTCCTCTAATATGCGTTGCGGAACATATTGACTACATACCTTTTGTTCCTCTCTTAATAAGCTTTCAAATGAGGTATAAGATATATCTATAATTAGGGGCTAAAGGGTCGCAGCAGTCCATTCCATTATTCAAAATATCCATTTCATTATTCAAAATTGGCTATTTCTTAATTTTCACGCGTATTTTGGCATTTCGGTCCTCCGTAACCCCTCTAATGGTCATTGCGGCACATATCGTTTATACTCAGTTTATTCCTCTATCAATAAGCTTTAATTTGGTGTATAAATTTTTCCTTGATTAGGGGCTGACGGGTTGCAGCAGTCCATTCCATTATTCAAAATAAGCTATTTCTTAATGTTCACGCGTATTTCGATATTTAGGTCCTTCGTTACTCCTCTAATATGCGTTGCGGAACATATTGACTATATACCTTTTGTTCCTCTCTTAATAAGCTTTCGAATGAGGTATAAGATATATCTATAATTAGGAGCTAAAGGGTCGCAGCAGTCCATTCCATTATTCAAAATATCCATTTCATTATTCAAAATTGGCTATTTCTTAATTTTCACGCGTATTTTGGCATTTGGGTCCTCCGTAACCCCTCTAATGGTCATTGCGGCTCATATCGTTTATACTCAGTTTATTCCTCTATCAATAAGCTTTAATTTGGTGTATAAATTTTTCCTTGATTTAGGGCTGACGGGTTGCAGCAGTCCATTCCATTATTCAAAATAAGCTATTTCTTAATGTTCACGCGAATTTCGATATTTAGGTCCTTCGTTACTCCTCTAATATGCGTTGCGGAACATATTGACTATATACCTTTTGTTTCTTTCTTAATAAGCTTTCGAATGAGGTATAAGATATATCTATAATTAGGAGCTAAAGGGTCGCAGCAGTCCATTCCATTATTCAAAATATCCATTTCATTATTCAAAATTGGCTATTTCTTAATTTTCACGCGTATTTTGGCATTTCGGTCCTCCGTAACCCCTCTAATGGTCATTGTGGCACATATCGTTTATACTCAGTTTATTCCTCTATCAATAAGCTTTAATTTGGTGTATAAATGTTTCCTTGATTAGGGGCTGACGGGCTGCAGCAGTCCATTCCATTATTCAAAATAAGCTATTTCTTAATGTTCACGCATATTTCGATATTTAGGGCCTTCGTTACTCCTCTAATATGCGTTGCGGAACATATTGACTATAAACCTTTTGTTCCTCTCTTAATAAGCTTTCGAATGAGGTATAAGGTATATCTATAATTAGGGGCTAAAGGGTTGCAGCAGTCCATTCCATTATTCAAAATATCCATTTCATTATTCAAAATTGGCTATTTCTTAATTTTCACGCGTATTTTGGCATTTCGGTCCTCCGTAACCTCTCTAATGGTCATTTCGGCACATATCGTTTATACTCAGTTTATTCCTCTATCAATAAGCTTTAATTTGGTGTATAAATTTTTCCTTGATTAGGAGCTGACGGGTTGCAGCAGTCCATTTCATTATTCAAAATAAGCTATTTCTTAATGTTCACGCGTATTTCGATATTTAGGTCCTTCGTTACTCCTCTAATATGCGTTGCGGAACATATTGACTATAAACCTTTTGTTCCTCTCTTAATAAGCTTTCGAATGAGGTAAAAGGTATATCTATAACTAGGGGCTAAAGGGTCACAGCAGTCCATTTTATTATTCAAAATATCCATTTCATTATTCAAAATTGGCTATTTCTTAATTTTCACGCGTATTTTGGCATTTCGGTCCTCCGTAACCCCTCTAATTGTCATTGTGGCACATATCGTTTATACTCAGTTTATTCCTCTATCAATAAGCTTTAATTTGGTGTATAAATTTTTCCTTGATTAGGGGCTGACGGGTTGCAGCAGTCCATTCCATTATTCAAAATAAGCTATTTCTTAATGTTCACGCGTATTTCGATATTTAGGTCCTTCGTTACTCCTCTAATATGCGTTGCGGAACATATTGACTATATACCTTTTGTTCCTCTCTTAATAAGCTTTCGAATGAGGTATAAGGTATATCTATAATTAGGGGCTAAAGGGTCGCAGCAGTCCATTCCATTATTCAAAATATCCATTTCATTATTCAAATTGGCTATTTCTTAATTTTCACGCGTTTTTTGGCATTTCGGTCCTCCGTAACCCCTCTAATTGTCATTGTGGCACATATCGTTTATACTCAGTGTATTCCTCTATCAATAAGCTTTAATTTGGTGTATAGATTTTTCCTTGATTAGGGGCTGACGGGTTGCAGCAGTCCATTCCATTATTCAAAATAAGCTATTTCTTAATGTTCACGCGTATTTCGATATTTAGGTCCTTCGTTACTCCTCTAATATGCGTTGTGGAACATATTGACTATATAACTTTTGTTCCTCTCTTGATAAGCTTTCGAATGAGGTATAAGATATATCTATAATTAGGAGCTAAAGGGTCGCAGCAGTCCATTCCATTATTCAAAATATCCATTTCATTATTCAAAATTGGCCATTTCTTAATTTTCACGCGTATTTTGGCTTTTCGGTCCTCCGTAACCCCTCTAATGGTCATTACGGCACATATCGTTTATACTCAGTTTACTCCTCTATCAATAAGCTTTAATTTGGTGTATAAATTTTTCCTTGATTAGGGGCTGACGGGTTGCAGCAGTCCATTCCATTATTCAAAGTAAGCTATTTCTTAATGTTCACGCGTATTTCGATATTTAGGTCCTTCGTTACTCCTCTAATATGCGTTGAGGAACATATTGACTATAAACCTTTTGTTCCTCTCTTAATAAGCTTTCGAATGAGGTATAAGGTATATCTATAATAAGGGGCTAAAGGGTCGCAGCAGTCCATTCCATTATTCAAAATATCCATTTCATTATTCAAAATTGGCTATTTCTTAATTTTCACGCGTATTTTGGCATTTAGGTCCTCCGTAACCCCTCTAATGGTCATTGCTGAACAATCGACTTGTTATATCTATAATTAGAGGATGAAGAATAGAAAAGGTCCAGTGAAAATAAAAAAAGACCACGTAGAGTATTTTAATTTATAAATATATGTTTTGGTATTCAGGCCGTCCATACATTGAACAAAGGAATTTCTGTTAAAAATAGTTAGGAAAACCCTCTAGTTTATCCTCCGAAACTAGGAACCAGATAAATAAATCAATTTAGAATTTAAAGAGTGTTTTTATTTATTTCGTCTGATATCAATTTGAATATTTGTTAGATAACACCAAAAAGACTAATTTAGAAATACCGGATATAGCTAAAATGTCACAGTCTATTTATTTATTTTTATTTCACTATTCACCGCTTTAACTTGAATAATGAAACATAAACTATTTCATTATTCATTATTCATCACTTGATATTGAATAGTGAATAGTGAACTATTTCAATATTCATTATTGAATTTTGAATAATGAAAAATGAATAATGGACGTACTTCAGCGTGGTTCGCAACGAGGCTCGAGTGCTAATCCAAGGGCAGCTGTCAGATTCCAGCGACCAGCTTTCCACGGTTCATTCAATCGCTAATACGCCAATTAAATTTGATGTTCTTTGCAAGTTTTTGGGAAATTATAGTAATAAAATAGTCGCTTCGGAATTATATTTGGGATTTTTGGAAGGTTTTCGTCTAAATTATACTGGACCTAGGATGACTACTGATTGTAGAAATCTAGTTTCTGTTTTTGGCAATGAAGTTGAAGTTGCAAAAAAATTATTGAAAGAAATTAATTTGGGTAGAATAGCTGGCCCCTTTAACAATATACCTCTTTTTAATCTAAGATTGTCTCCGATTGGCTTATGTCCTAAAAAGGATGGTTCTTGGAGGCTTATACAGCATTTATCGTTTCCACACGGTTTAAGCGTAAATGATTATATTGATAAGGGCTTGTGTTCTGTGACTTATACGCCATTTGACCACGCACTCGATATAGTGGGTAGCCAAGGAAAGTTCACCCTAATTGAAAAAAAGATATCAGCTCGGCATTTAGGTTTTTACCAGTAAACCCGGATGATTGCGAGTTATTGGGTTTCAAATTTTTGGACTTTTACTTCGTGGACCGCTGTTTGCCTCAAGGTTGTAGTTTGTCTTGTGCAACATTTGAGAAATTCTCAACATTTTTTAGAATGTATCTTTAAGGACAAAACGGGATCGGATAGTGTTATACACTACTTAGATGATTTTTTGTTTGCAGGCCCGGGGGCTGATTCAACTTGCCTTAACCTGATGAGTGAATTTGATTGTTTATGTGATCACTTAGGAGTTCCTTTGGCACATGACAAGACCGTCGGTTCAACTCATGTTCTTACTTTTTTGGGGCTTGAAATTAATACAATTGAAATGTCAGTAAAAATTCCCCAAGAGAAATTGCTGAAATTGAAAACAATAATTTCAAACTTGTTAGGCAAAAAAAAAAAAAAAAAAAAAAAAAAAGAACAACTTTACGTGTTCTCCAGTCTTTTACAGGCATATTGAATTTTTGTTCGCGAGTGATCCCTACGGATAGGGCATTCAACAGACGTTTTTATGATGCAATGTCAGGAATATCAAATCCTCGGGACCATATAAGGCTCACTGCGTCAATTAAGGAAGACATAAGGCTGTGGTCGTTATTTTTAGATTGTTTTAATGGCAAATTTTATTTTCCCGATTCCGATTGGCTATCAAATGTTGATATGGAGTTATTTACTGATAGTGCTGGGAGTGCATTTGGTGGATGTGCTTCGTATTTACATCCTAATTGGGCTTTCTTTCCTTGGCCGTCATTTCGTTAGGTTGCGATATATTAAAGGACATTACATTTTTTGAGTTATTACCTATTGAATTAGCCTTTAATTTGTGGTATGAGAACTTTGCGAATAAAAAAATTATCTTACACGTTGACAATAAAGCACTTGTTCATATCTTGAATTCTAAAACGTCTAGATCAAGAAGGGTAATGCATATTCTTCGTCCTTTAGTCTTAAAAGCTATGGTTTATAATATTCAGTTCAAAGCAATGCACATTACAACAAACAAAAACTGTATTGCGGATGCAATTTCTCGTCAACAGTGACCACGGTTTCGTCGCATGTCTCCCGAGGCTCTGCACGAACCAGAAAAGGTCCCACAGTCTTTCTACAAGTGATCTCAAATTTGAATCCAACAAGTTGTTAACCGTGTCAATCTCACCAAACACAAGTGACACTTATGAAACTGCTGTCAGGTCATTTGATCAATTTAGATCTTCACACGGACATGCCATTGTTTGGCCACCCTCACTCATTGTTTGGCCACCCTCACTTAATGTTATCTGTAACTTTATAGCATATTTATCTGTGCGAGGTTATGCTCCGTCTACTGTCAAGTCTTATATTTTTGGTATAGCCTTTAAATGTAAAATGTTAAATATTACTGATAACACTCAAAATTTTATAATTAAGAAAATGTTAATTGGAATGGAAAGGCTTGACAAACGAGCGGATTCAAGATTGCCAATTACGCCACAGATTTTAGATAAATTGATTTCACTATTACCATCTGCATTGTCTCTCACAGTATGAGACCTTATTGTTTTCGGGGTTGTTTAGTTTGGCCTATTTCGGCTTTTTCAGGATAGGGGAATTAGTAGTCAATAAATCACTGGCACATTCTCACACTTTGTCGTTAGATGATTTTAGTTTTTCGGAAAATAACGTTTCTATCAAGCTTCAATTTTCAAAACTGATCAGTTAGGCAAAGGTAGTTTAATAATTATACCTTCAATTAATTCTCATGTATGTCCTGTTCATTTATTAAAGAGATATTTTATTGCCAGGCCCAAAAGTATTGGTCCTGCATTCATACACTTCGGTGGAAACTATGTTACACGTTATCATTTTAACGCTGTTCTAAAGAAAGCTCTGAATGTGGCGAATATTACATCGGATAATTTTCAAAGTCATAGTTTTAGGATCGGAGCTGCATCTCAGTCTTCGAAAATGGGGTTTTCTGATGATGAAATTCAGGATTTTGGTCGTTGGGAATCGAAAGCTTATAAAAGATATATCAGAATACCAACGCTAAAGTCAGCAAGTCAAATTTAATATGTGTCATCATTTATTTGTTTGTATATATTGTACATTATTAATTTGAAATTTGAATACTCGCCTGATCGTCACTTTAAGACTTTCAGGTCAACAAAAGAGTGTTTGGTTGGTGGGTTTTTCAATCATCAAACATGCATTTGTACATGCTAGAAGGTCTGTCGATGGTGTAAATTTAGGTTTGGAACAAATAAAAACTACAATATGGTGGCAAGGAAAAAGTGGAATGAGGATTTGTGAGATAATACCCAAAGTCAAACATTTGCTTACATTTGAAGAACCCCCGCAAGTATTAGTATTTCACTGTGGTGGAAATGATATCGGACAAAAAGTGTCATGTGTATTAGGACACGATATTTTAAAAGTAATTGATTTTCTTCGGGTCTTACTACCACAGTCAAAATTTGTTTGGTCTCAAATTTTACCCAGATTGAAATACAGGAATGAGATTGTACACAGATCTTTGAACAGAACTAGAGTTAGATTAAATAGTTTAGCAGCTACATATATCATCAAACATGGCGGTGCTTATATTAGATATCTAGAAATATCCGAAGACAATCCAGATTTATTTTTAGACGGTGTTCATTTATCTGATATCGGAAATGATTTGTTTTTGTATAGGTTACAGCAAGGTTTATTTGACATTATAAAATTTTCACATACAATTTGTCCACAAAACGGCGAAGTAGGTCCATGGCTTCGGGAATCTGTTAGCTTGTAGTTACGGCAGTCAGATTCCTTAACATACAGGTTTTTTATTTTTAAATAAATCACCTTCATAGTACTGGTCGGCGGTAACAATTTTCGAAACATTCTGTTATGACAGAAATTTTCGAACTTGTTTAGTGGCGGACTTTATAGGCTGCACCAGTACCGATAAACTTGATTTATTATTATTTAATTTAGAACATTAATCCATTTAATCTTCATTTACACTTCAAACGTAGTTTCTCATGTTGATTTGGACATCTGTTGCCAGGGTTCAATTCAGCACACTATTAATTTATATTTTCATTACATTTTAGTTTTATTTCAATTTTAATTATCTATTCTATCTTAAAGATTTGATTTGCAATTTTAATTTACGGTTACCCAAAGACCCTTTGTTCATGGGTTGGTAACCAACAGAAGCCGTGATCTTACTTCGCCAATAAATATATATTATTCTTAACATGTGTTATCTCTTATAACAATATTCATTCTCTTTTACATTAAAAACCTTCTTTACATTAACCATCCATCTCCTTTACATAGAACAACATTCATTTTCCTTTACATAGAACAATATTCATTCTCCTTTACATTAAACAACCTTTTTTACATTAATCATCCATCTCCTTTACATAGAACAACATTCATTCTCCTTTACACTAAACATCCTTTTTTACATTAACCATCCGTCCCCTTTACATAGAACAACATACATGCTCTTTTACATCAAACAACCTTTTTTACATTAACCATCCATCTCCTTTACATATAACAACATTCATTCTCCTTTACATAAACAACCTTTTTTACATAAACCATCCATCTCCTTTACATAGAACAACATTCATTCTCCTTTACATTAAACAACCTTTTTTACATTAACCATCCATCTCCTTTACATATAACAACATTCATTCACTTTCACACTAAACAACCTTCTTTACATTAACCATCCATCTCCTTTACATAGAACAACATTGTTTCTCCTTTACACTAAACAACCTTTTTTACATTAACTATCCTTTTCCTTTACATAGAACAACATTCATTCTCCTTTACACTAAACAACCTTTTTTACATTAACCATCCATCTCTTTTACATAGAACAACATCCATACTCTTTTACATCAAACAACCTTTTTTACATTAACCATCCATCTCCTTTACATAAAACAACATTCATTCTCCTTTACATAAACAACCTTTTTTACATAAACCATCCATCTCCTTTACATAGAACAACATTCATTCTCCTTTACACTAAACAACCTTTTTTACATTAACCATCCATCTCCTTTACATATAACAACATTCATTCTCCTTTACACTAAACAACCTTCTTTACATTAACCATCCATCTCCTTTACATATAACAACATTCATTCTCCTTTACACTAAACAACCTTCTTTACATTAACCATCCATCTCCTTTACATATAACAACATTCATTCTCCTTTACACTAAACAACCTTCTTTACATTAACCAACCGTCTGCTTTACATATAACAATATTCATTCTCTTTTACATTAAAAAACCGTCTCCTGTACATAGAACAACATTCATTCTCCTTTACACTAAACAACCTTCTTTACATAAACCATCCATCTCCTTTACATAGAACAATATTCATTCTCTTTTACATTTAACAACCTTCTTTACATAAACCATCCATCTCCTTTACATAGAACAACATTCATTCTCCTTTACACTAAACAACCTTTTTTTACATTAACCAACCGTCTCCTTTACATATAACAACATTCATTCTCTTTTACATTAAAAAACCGTCTCCTGTACATAGAACAACATTCATTCTCCTTTACACTAAACAACCTTCTTTACATAAACCATCCATCTCCTTTACATATAACAACATTTATTACCCTTTACACTAAACAACCTTCTTTACATAAACCATCCATCTCCTTGACATATAACAACATTTATTACCCTTTACACTAAACAACCTTCTTTACATAAACCATCCATCTCCTTGACATAGAACAACATTCATTATCCTTTACACTAAACAACCTTCTTTACATTAACCAACCGTCTCCTTTACATATAACAACATTCATTCTCCTTTACACTAAACAACCTTTTTTACATTAACCAACCGTCTCCTTTACATATAACAATATTCATTCTCTTTTACATTAAACAACCTTCCCGGGCTTGTGTTTCCTATCATGATTTCCTTGATAGAGGATTGCTGCTCACAAGGAAGCTATTAAACCAAGAGTTCCAAATGGTGAAGTTGAAGTCATCCCTTCGTAAATTTTACGGACGCCATCACGAGTTGGTTGACCGTTATGGAATAACCGTTTCACAGATGATATCGGATATGTTCCTTATGTCGTAACTACAATACCCTCCCTTTTCACGAATGTGACTTACCGAATTAGACTATTTACCGGATTTGTAATAACATAAGCAACACGACGGGTGCCACATGTGGAGCAGGATCTGCTTACCCTTCCGGAGCACCTGAGATCACCCCCAGTTTTTGGTGGGGTTCGTGTTGCTTAGTCTTTGGTTTTCTATGTTGTTTCATCTGTACTATTATTTGTCTGTTTGTCTTTTTATTTTTGGTCATGGCGTTGTCAGTTTGTTTTCGATCTATGAGTTTGACTGTCCCTCTGGTATCTTTCGTCCCTCTTCTATACATTAACCATACATCTCCATTACATATTCCAAACTTCCTTTTCCTTTACATTAAACAACACTCTTTACATTAACCAACCGTCTCCTTACATAGAACAACATTCATTCTCTTTTACAATATATATACGAATTGTGGAGGTCTTGAATAATATAAATAAGGAGCTCAATAATCATTAAGGATATCACGAAACAACATTCTACTTTGCAAAAACAATAAAAATAAGGAGATGTGGTATGATTGCCAATTAGACAACTTTTAACCAGAGTTTTAATAGGTGGATATAAGCAATAATAGGTCACCGTATGGCCTTCAGTAATGAGAAAAACCTAAAGTAATACCGTATAGTCGGATATAAAAAACCCCGACATGTCAAATGTGAAACAATTCAAACGAGAAAACCAATGGCCTAATTTATAACAAAACAATTTATAAAAAACAAATATAACAGACATGAACCAACGACAACCACCATTTCTCCTCAAAGACCAAACAGCCTATTCAGTTCTACCAGTGATTTTTCCTTAAAATTTTGTGTGAAGGTATTTCATGATTTGAGGAACAAAATATGATAAAAAAAATTGGGGGTCACCGACTTAGTTTTGTCACTATAGCAACCTCAGTTTCGTGTTTTCCCGAATATTAACATGATATTTGCTTGTTATTTAAACTCTCAAAAAATCCCATTATATCAAACCTACAAGCATAATTCTTGTTTCATGTTAAACAGCAGATTTGTGTCTATCAAATACAGGTTCAAAATTTTAAGACTCTTATTGTTTTGATCTTAAAAAAAATGATTTATTTCATTCCCGCCAAAAATAAAACGCAAGAATGAAAAACGTTTCAAGTATTAAAAAATATCTACCAGTGATTTTTTCATAAAAATTTCAAGAAGGAAAGTGACATGTGTACTCTTCAAAATAAAGCAAAAAAATGTATATGTCACCGACCTTTCAAAAAAGTTATGATTAGCAGTCCGGCCTTTCAAAAAAGTTATGATTAATTTTCATGTTTTTTTCTCGTTCGTTTTGAAGAAAAGAGTTGTCTTTCTTCGGAACATTGAATCTGACGTCATAGTACAAGTTTTCCTTGCTGGCGTACTGTTTGAAAAAATTTCAAATTGGACGTTTGAAACCCACATTTAAATTTTCAAGACCTTTCAAAAAAGTTATGATTAATTTTCATGTTTTTTTCTCGTTCGTTTTGAAGAAAAGAGTTGTCTTTCTTCGGAACATTGAATCTGACGTCATAGTACAAGTTTTCCTTGCTGGCGTACTGTTTGAAAAAAATTTCAAATTGGACGTTTGAAACCCACATTTAAATTTTCAAGAATCAAGAATAAGAACTATATTCACCTACTTTATTATCCGGTAATACAAGAGATCACATGTATGTATCAGTATCAGATCTCATGATGTTGTTGCCGCACAAAATTAACCTTCAGAAACACCATCCGTCGGAATGAAAAATTGTTCGAAATAACCTTTTACGACGCTTTAGAAAGGAAAGTCTGTTTTTGTCCTCTCCCTCTCATTAGCAAAATCATTGAAAATAAAACTAGAAATGAAAGATGACACTGGCTAACTTACAGACTATTTGACTATATTAGACTAGATGTGTGGGTTTTTTTGTCGCGTCAATTTCAGAACTTCGCCCTAGCGCACTCTTTCGCTACTGTTGACAGACGGACAGACATTAGCACGGACGGAATTCTTTATACCATTATGTGTCCCGACTAAGACGAGCGTATACAAATTATTCCATCTAGTTTGTGGATTCATTATTTCTGAATATTTGAAATATAAGAAAATTAAAATTAAAGGTATAATATATGAATTAAAGATTTTGATTCTAAAACGTTATACATCCATTTATCATAAAATACGATCCCTGTTATTACTACCTCACATGTTTTGAATAAACGAGACAGTAAATATAAAATACAAATAAGTTTTTAATTCAAAAATTGATTTAGAATCTAAGAAATAATTTTCCGTTGAAAACTATAAAGTATTTCTCAAAACTGGATGAAATATTATGAATCTAAATAGCTCATTTTGGAAATTAAAACAAAGACAAGGTTGTATGTATATTGCCGGCATTGAAAATCGAAATTTGTTTTCAATCTTTCCGGTCATTGTAGCTTTTTGAGAGTGAGAAATTTTATGTTGGATCTTATTCTTGAAACAACTGTTTTTGTCATAAGTTAAATTTACGACAAGTTTAGTTTTAAAAACCGTAAATTTTTATTTTAATTCACATTCACTGAGTATATTATTTTCTTATATTTTTTGCCTTAAGCTTCTGTGAGATCAGGCGAATTCTTTATCATTTCTCCTTGAGACAATTTGAAATGAATCAAATGATAAAAGACAATGAACCTTTATCATTTTTATTTTTACTATAAGATTTTGTCAATTAAGCAGTATAGATAAAATTTAACTTCATTGGAAGATCACCATTATTTTACGAGAATCTTAAAGAAATAAGTTAATCTCAACATGCATACATTGCCAGTACATCGAAACTTCTAGAAAGTATTGTTTATCGGCCTAACCTTGTGAAAACTCAGTTTTGAAAATCACATATTAAGTTAAAATTCTAAGCGTAAGTCATATAAATCTACCAGTGTAAAGTTACACGGGCGTACGAGATTTGCGCCGATTTAAAAAAAAAATTTCGATCTTTAATTTGCGTCGATTTGATTCTTTCATTAGCGCCTATTTTATTTTTTTTATCACTTGCCCCGATACTTTATTTGCTATACGAGTAAATAGATGTACATGTAGTAAACCTAGGATGTATATTGCATGGTAATATATGGATATAAATAGTGTTCCCTTATGTTTAAGATAATTTTGGTCATATTGTTCGAGAACTTCGTTTTGACACGAGAAAGAAAAGATGGACTTCGTTATTGGCAAGTACAACAAGTATAGAAAAGATAAAATGACAAGAAAGGAATATATCAGATGTGTGGCATATAAATTCTCGGCAAGATAATAATTCATTGTACTAGTATTACATTTTTATGGATTTTATTGTGGTGCTTTGAAATGCTGTAAATAGAATTTTACTCCGTGATTTTAGTGAATGTAAACAGAGTGCACAAATATCTTTTAAATTGACTTATCCTGCTCGAAATTCTACTCCCATCTCCACTTTGTGAGCAGGGGACAACAGTTATATTGATTGATTGATTTTTGGTGTTTTAACGCCACTTTTAAGCACCGCTTTTGGGCTATTTCGTGGTGGCCAGTTTTTATTGGTGGAGGAAGCCGGAGTCCCCGGAGAAAACCACCGACCTTCGATAGGAAAACTGACAATCCTAGTCAATTAAGATTGGAGTCGAGTGCACCCGCACGAGCGGGGTTCGAACTCACAACCTCAGTGTTGACTGGCTAGTGATTACAGTAGTAACTACTTAGACCACTCGGCCACCGAGGCCCCGACAACAGTTATATACATGTTATAATTGACAATTCATAACATATGTATAACTGGCTAACGGAAGAGTTTACATGTATATGATAAATAAAAAATACCTTTCACCTATAATTAACCTGTACACAATCGGTGCAAATGAAAGACAAAATCGGCGCAAGTGAAAGAAAAAAAAAGTGAAATGCAGATCGGCGCAAATGCAAAAAGCCGAGTTCAAAATTTATATGTTTATTATTATTTTTATTAGAACGGAAGTTGCAGATAGTGTAGTATCTTTTGTGTCCATTTGTGTTTAATTTGCACTAGGTATCAGTGCGACGCTTAATTCCACTTTTCTTGGAAGACGTAGTTTTAAGCGTACACCATGTTGGAGTCAGTGAAAAACGCGAAATAGGACGTTATAATTTGACGTTTTTTTGTTTTTTTTTCATGGCTAGAAACAACGTCATAGAGCTTTTATGTCACTATCAAGTTGCGTTAGTTGATGCGCATCAACAATAGGCTGTTTGGTCTTTATACAACACAATCTTTTAAATCAAGCAATTTAATTATTCCTTTAGATTAAATAAAACAACATTTTTCTTTACATTAAACACCATTCTTACATTAAACAACATGCTTCTTTACATTACACAACCTTCTCCTTTATTTAACAACATTCTCCTTTACATTAAACAACCTTCTCCTTTACATTAAAAAACCTTCTCCTTTACATTACACAATCTTCTCCTTTACATTAAACAACATTCTCCTTTACATTAAACAACCTTCTCCTTTACATTAAACAATCTTCTCCTTTACTTTAAACAACCTTCTCCTTTACATTAAACAACCTTCTTTTCATTAAACAACCTTCTCCGTTACATCCAACAACCTTCTCCTTTACATTAAACAACCTTCTCCTTTACATCAAACAATCTTCTCCTTTACATCAAACAATCTTCTCCTTTACATTAAACAACATGCTTCTTTACATCACACAACCTTCTCCTTTATTTAACAACATTCTCCTTTACATTAAACAACCTTCTCCTTTACATTAAACAACCTTCTCCTTTACATTAAACAATCTTCTCCTTTATTAAACAACATTCTCCTTTACATTAAACAACCTCTCTACCAGTTGATTTTGATTTCACACAAATACAAAATGGACATTCACCCTCATACACATCCTCCACTCAAAACTTGACGTACTGTTGACATGGTTGATATAGATAATATTATAACAGGTAATAAAACATTTCGGCGCTGATCGCTTTCTCTCCAGTCAATGTAGACTGATCCAAGTTTCCGAATGGTTTGATTCCTCAGGGGTTCACGCAGTATATATTGGACGACCTCCGTAGTCTTTCGGAACACCGGAAGTCTTTTCGGAATACATCTATTCTTTCTATGGCCCCCTTTGATATTCAGAATACAGCTTCTATTCGGAACTACATGCGCAATAGCTTATTAATCGACCTATTCAATATGCATTAGCATTTTAAAGTTGCTATAGAGATATGTGTTTAGTTTTAATTAGAGTCGCATATGTAAAGAAATTTATTTTGATGCAAGCTGTGTTAATAATATAGATTTTAAAACTGTATAATTTTCAAACAACCTTCATCCATAGTCATTTTAATGTGAGGTGCACGCAAATACAAGGTGCTAATATTTACATTACCTATATGCGTTGTTATTTTAATTAGAGTCAAACGTTGATACCAGCTGTGTTCAGATATGAAATAAGATTTCATGTAAACAATTGCGATATATTTGAAACGATTTTGCGTATTTAAGATTCGTTAAAACTGAAATTAAAAAAGAAGTCCATCTAGAATTTCATTTATGATTCTACATCTAGGGAAGATGTACAAAAAAAGGAATTTTCATTTTTCTAATACTGAAATTAAAAGGAAGTCTTTCTTGCATTTTAATAAAATTTTACGTCTAGGATAGGTGTAAAAAACGAGGATTTAAAAAAAAAATCGTTTATTTAAAATAACGTTAAAATAATTATGAAAGTATATTTCAGTTTTTATATTAATTAAAATTGCAAAATGAAATAATTACAGTAATTTATTTTTGATTAAATATTGCAACATTAAATTCCATTTTGTTAAAATTACAAACCAGATTGTTATAGGTACCTCTGGATCCTTTTTCCTTATTAAAATGTGAATAGGTAGAAATTAAATTTCATAAAATATAAATGAAATCTAAAATATATTTAAAAAAATTACATTTGATCATGCAGATGCATGTAAGATATGAAAATGAAATGACGACTAAGGAAGATTAATTAAATGTGCCGCGTAAATTACGATCGATAACATCAAAGTTAATCATCCATGCAATATTAGCAAACTATAACTGTATCCGTTATGAGTTTCTAATGTAGAATGATAAATAAACAGACGACAAATTCATTAATTTTGAATAAAATAAGAAATAAGATATAATGTGTACTGTTTTTATAAATTCATGATATAGGTATGAGATGCGGACGGGTTTTCATCGCGCCTTCAGCCATCCAGGTGTAAATATGATACACAAATAGATAAATATTAAGAAAAGTTGACGAACAGAGCGTGCAAGAGATTTAAAAGCAGCAGTTAAGTTTCATTTGCAGAAAAATTTACTTTTTAACATGATTATTAATGTTGTATAACTTAAAACAGGTTTTGTTATTCAGCTTGTTGATATTGAATTAAATTCCACTATGCTGTTTTCGTTATGCGATTCATATTTGCTGTCGAATAATGATACTAGACTTTTATCTTCACTGGAGGGGCAATTCATTTCTATTGTACATGCGGTGCATTTTCACGTAAGGAAATTAATTAAATTTCATCATATAATGTTTTCATTCAGCCGACTCTCTAACAAAATTTATGAAGTCAGAAAGGAATGATTATATGTGACCCGCCACGACATTTCCAGGCTTATGGAGGTAGAACATCATTGTGAGAAAAACGCTGTTAACTATATGTGACTAGCCACTTCCAGGCTTATGAGGGTACAGTGTCTAAAATTTGCTTTTTGTATATAGAACATTCTGATGCAAAAAAGTCTGTCATGTTATGATGACCTATTTTTTGTAATAACAATGAAATGAGTCATTTCGAAACCGACATGATAATGAGACTGTTCGATGACGAATTTTTCATTATCGAAGACAATAATTTATAAAATACAAAATTATTGTATTTTATTGGCGCTTAGTAATCTTCAAATAAAGGCAACAGTAGTATACCGCTGTTCGAAACTCATAAATCGATAGAGATAAAAACAAATCCGGGTTACAAACTAAAACTGAGGGAAACGCATCAAATATAAGAGGAGAACAACGACACAACAAAAACACAACATTAAGATGTAACACACACAGAAAAGAACTACAATATAACAATGGCCATTTTCCTGATTTGGTACAGGACATTTTAAGAAAAAAATGGTGGGTTGAACCTGGTTTTGTGGCATGCCAAACCTCCCGCTTTTATGGCAACGTCAAACACAACACCAAAACAACAACATCACATGACAGGACCACAATACAAATGAATGGGAGAACATATAGGACAAAGAAACACACGAATAATAGCTAGCAGAAGGTACTAGGCTTAAAATTCAATACGCCAGACGTGCGTCTCGTCCACACAAGACCAACCAGTGACGCTCAGATAGAAAAAGTTTGAAAGCCAAAACAAGTACAAAGCTGAAGAGCACCGAGGACCAAAACTTCCAAAAAGTTGCGCCTAACACGGCCAGGATTTTCTGCCTGGGACAAGAGCATCCTTATTATTTAGAATAATTTATAATTTTGCAAACAGTAAATTTTATAAAATGACTATATAATAGATATACATGATAAAACCAAAGTGGGGACTAACTACAGAATAAAAACGGATACATTACATAAAACAACTTAATCCAACATATAAAATTACACAGCCGAGTTAGCTAAAGCCTCAACGCACAAAGTGACGTCACATTTGAAATTCTTAAAAAAACACACAAAATGACGTCACATATGAATTTGTAAAAATATTTCCCAAAAATAAGATAGGATTAGGATTGATTCAAGATTAGATTTGTAATACTGCCATTACATTTATTAATAACAATGAAAATTACAATACTTATTAATATCAAATTGTGGTAGTAATTAGATAATTAATTGTATTATCTAGCTATGTCGGTGTTTCTTCTGAATCAAACTGTAAACCAAATATATCGTATAAATTTCGTTGAACCAAACTAAAATCTAATAAATGAAGGGGTGATTAATTATCTAAACCATAACACACGAATATAACAGAAAATACGTTAAGACATTTGACAAAATCCGACGAGAACAACAAATATAACATCAAAATTAAATACATGAATTTGGGATAGAAAGGTACCGTGACACGTCTTATAGCAATGCGGTTTCACACTCAGCAAAACAGTCACAATCGGGAATAAGTCACGTTCGGTAATTAAAAGATCAGACGACGTAATGACAAACCACAATCTAACACGTGGTAAAAATGTCCTTAGTTAGTTTTGACAAAGACACATCGTATGGATCAACCAATTGGTGATGGTGTCCGTAAAATTTACGGAGTGTCATTTTTAATCTGTCCTCCTCATAACTTTGTTGGAGCAGTTTCTGCGTAAGGAGCACACTCCTGTATATGAAGTCCGTATAGTGTGAACAAGCACGAGAATAACGTATCAATTGAGATATGTAAACACCATACGAAGGGGCAGAGGGTATGTTACTGCTGAGAAATGGGAAATTGACAACTGGGAAGTTGAAATCGTCCCGTTTATCATAGATTTTCGTGTGAATTCGTCCATCTGTGTCAATATTGAGGAAAAGATCAAGGTATGAAGCAGTCCTTCTAGTATCAGTAGTATCCTTAATTTCAAGTTGGGATATATGAGATGTAAGTATTGGCTGAAATATGGGTTATTCAATGATAGAACATCATCAATATACTGTAAATTCAGAAATTATTGCGAGGTTTTTATTAATGCGAATAATGCGACTGGGTGAGTATCGCAAAAATAAGAACTCGCATTTTGATATCTGATACATATATCTGTATGCAGATTTTCCTTAAATCGCAATAATTAATCTCGCATTTTTCTCCATTTTTTAAAAATCGCAATAATAAATGCACGCAATAATTTCTGAACTTACAGTATCGGAAAGTAAAATTAAAGAATTTCGCAAGGTGCTTTTTCTTTTTGTCTTTTAGAAGGTTCTGAATGAATTCTGCTTCATACGAGTACAAAAACAAATCGGCCTGTAGGGGTGCACAATTAGTTCCCATTGGAATACCGACTGTCTGTTGAAATATAAATCCTCCAAACTCAACAAATATATTGTCGATCAAAAAGTCCAGCATTTTGATAATATCATCTTCAGTATATTTTCTGGTAGATTCAGTGTGGTTTTTCACAAAATATGAATTATTGTAACCCAAAACAAGAAATTTGTATCTACGATTCCCATTTTTATAGAAAAAGCTCTGTTTAATGAGATGGTGAAGTCGATCTTTCAACTGAGCATGGGGAATAGTAGTGTAAAAGCGTAGAAAAATCAACAGTTTTTATGTTGCTGCAAAATTGCAAAGATTGTGATCGAAGATTAAGCAGTAGATCTTTCGAATTTTTGAGAATCCACATCTGGTTAACACCACTGGTAGAATATATCTCATCACAATATTTTTGAAGCTCTTCTTTAACTGTAGAAAGAATAGTAGTCAGTACTTTAGAAAGATGTTTAGTCGAACATTTTGATGACCCAGCGTATTTGAATAAAAATTTCAAACGAATTAAATTTACAACATTACAAACAGTTCTTAGCTCTATTTGAGAAAATGTAATTTAAACTTGTTAAAGTGAAGTAAGAATAAAATTTATCAAAGAAAGCTTTTATAATTCCTTTTTTTTTAATTTGTCTTTAAACTTAGATTTATGATGCATGTCTCTATACATAGTATGCGACGCGTAGCAGTTTATAAGTAGTTGTTCTCATATATGCATTTAATACGGTGCATTTATTATGGATATATTTTAGACTCCATTTATGAAAATCTATTTTTTTTGTGTCAATTTAAAATGCAGATTCAAATAGTTTTCACTTCAAACGATAGCGTAAAACTTCTTCAGAACTTATATATGATGTATTATATACTAGTCAACAAAAGAACCGATACACAAGTTTGAACTTCAATTTATCATAAAATATAATAAATAGGAAAAACTGTTAAATTACCCAATGAAAAACATTCATTTGCAAAGCAAATGTACATGGTTAAAAGAATCTGACCAAATTGGAAAGTGAGAAAATACCGTGTTATTGAACACAGGAGTCAAATTCATTTTGCGGAAAATCATGACAAAAGTCGGCACTTAATTTCGAAGATGAGAATTAAGTATTTAAATATCTGCAAAGGCATTAAAAATGTTAAGCAGACCATGTTTAAGTTTAAAGTTTTAAGGTCTAATATCGAATTCTGAATTTTGGGGTTAAAATACGATTTTTAAAATAACAAAAATTGCAAAAAAATGAATTCGCGTATTTGCCTTAAATCAATGGTTTTGATAAGAAAATAACACTCTGTAAATATTAGACCAATTGGGCAATTATTAACCTTGGTACAGTGTATCCAATTTCATTATATGGAAAATACATTGCCTTGTATCGTTTCTTTTGTTGACTAGAATAGTTCTGTTTCAGCGAAAGAGAAGCCAAGGTAAAGTGTTTATCTATTCTTCACAAATACGTATACAATTGAATCTCGATATTTATCATGTTTATAATAGTTAACGGCGTTTTTCTAACAATGACGTTCTAGCTCCATAAGCCTGGAAATGTCAATAAATTCCGTAAAAATAGCATTTATTGCTAATATAGGCAACTCTATTTTCTCTAATAATTTGTCAGGATCCAGATCTATATGTATGACACGCCATCATTGAATACATATATCTTGGACAGTAAAGCCAATCCACGTCACCGAAAAAGCAAAGTTTTCGGTTTCTGTCTAAATCTACATCACTTACTAATAAAACGTCATTAGAGCTGTTTTCCTAATGCTTGTAGTTAAAGGTGTGGTTGGCTTGCTTGCTTTGTTTGTATGAATGTTTGCTTAAGCATTGTAATTAAGATTGAGGAAACATTTATACAAATAAAGCAAGCAAGCCAATCAAACCTTTAAACTACAAGCTTTAGGAAAAAACTCTAATGGATGCATCTTACATAACAAAGAGCGTTCAAAAAACGATCTGCATTTCACGATTGAGTGAGTGGTAACGTTTTCATCTCGCACAAACAATTGCCTTACATTTGACGCTTAGATGATTGGATAATTGATATTTCTCATGCCATTGTGAATACCTAAAAAGTAAAATCACAAAAATACCGAACTCCGAGGAAAATTGAAAACGGAAAGTCCCTAATCAAATGGCAAAATCAAAAGCTCAAACACATCAAACGAATGGATAACAACTGTCATATTCCTGACTTGGAACAGCCATTTTCTTATGTAGAAAATGTGGGATTAAACCTGGTTTTATAGCTAGCTAAACATCTCACTTGTATGACAGTCGCATACAATTCCATTATATTGACAACGATGTGTGAACAAAACAAACATTTGCCATAGCACAATAACACAATGACGGGATGTATAAGTACCGAGCCACGTCAAATGGATATCACCAAAAAATAGACTAAACAGTAAAAGTAATATTTAAAAAGACAATTAAAAGAATATTTAACACGTTATTCAGATGATAAACAACGTCTGTACCCAGAATCTATACTTCAAGACCATCGTGTGTTATTTGTGAAGTTGATACGGAATATTTATCAACAAGGTCTTGGTACCTTCCGATGAACACTTTTAGAAAAAGGACGAGACGTTCTATGACATTCCCCTGGTTCATCAACTTTCTGCTCAGATGCTGGTGACGTTTTACAAAGTCTGAGTACATCTTATATAGCAAAGAAAGTTCGAGCAACCTTAATTTATGTACAAATTTCTTATAAATCGTTGTTACAAATATGCAAATACGTAATTGTAAGAATACACGGATATATTGAATACAATTTATTGTTACATGTTTAAATAGTTATATATAACGGGGTATCACCGCCGTATAGTTGATTCCGGAAGTTAATCGGTGCATCGCGAAGCGATGTTGGTAGATAGACCGTCCTAATATTTTCACCATAGACTTATTGACGTACTGTTCAGTTATGTATTCAAAGTTTATGAAAACAAAGTTTACTGCTCCTGACAGCATTGTATATTATTTATATTACATGAACACCCTGTGACTATTTTAAATAGACAGGTCTGTGAATTACTTGTAAACATCGAGAAACAAACACTCTGTGTAACTCAAACTTGATTAAACTACAAATAGAACATAGTTGGTTGGCTCTTACAATAAATGCGACCGTGTATTTTGTGATTTGTTGTTGTTTGAAATACACAATGCGAATGAGAAACCCGTTGTTTTATTTTATTTGCAGACATTCACTTGAAAAACTGACCTCAGAATTTTGGCACTGTACGATTCATTCACCGTTCGTTGTACATTCTTGTACTGTTCATTGTGCAAAAGCCTATCAATATGGTAGAAATATGTATGGTACGGCGTTACAAATTTTGAAAGCTTTTTTAAGCGAGAACTAAAACTTTTCAAGGAAAATTCGCCATAAAAATACGTTATATTCATAGATGTTCTACTCCAGAATATTTTCGGATCCATGACACACTAATAGCAAACTCAACAAAAATATTTGAATATGCATGATATGAACATGTATCACCTTAAGGCGATGTGACGCATATCACCCTGCCCTTCGAGTGAGCTTGACCCTTGACCTCAAGATCAAAATACTGGATTTCTAAGAAACTGAATTGCAATCAGGCGCTCCCTATAAGCGAGCTTCTCCAGCTCTAGTAAGATCACGTCAGACCAATACAAAATTCAGGTTGTTTTAATCTTCAATATGAAATGTAAGAAATGTCAAATAGTTTTAGTAGTTGCAAATGCTTGCTAACAAAAAAAAAAGATAGGTATTTCAATATAAACAGCGAATTATGTTCTCGATGTTTTACTAACGAACGGCACAGAACTATGAAGAAAACACGCAACGAACGTACAGAAAAAAAAATCGACGAACGGTACACAACGCACAACGTCAGGAATCAACCATACGTTGGTTATACCCGTGTATATTCAAGTAAGCATCTACGACTAGCTTGCATTTCAAATTGTAAATATGATCAATATTAAAGTCATTAAAAGAGTATTTTTTAGTTGTTGCATGTCGAATTATCATATAAAACAACAATGAAAATTCATCGCACCTCCAAAAATTCCACATCAGAAATGATCGCACTCCGCATTTATAGTTAAAATGAATCGCATTCAGTAATCAATATTATGGATTCAGCTGCTTTAGTTACACTTTTTTGGACTTTAATCCTGTTATTATACATTAAAAAGTTATATTCTAATGAAATTGTGTTAACACTCAGTCTTTGATAGAACCATGCAAAAGGCTTATAAGTGGGTCCACATGACATGTGAACCAAATGTAATGAAATTTTGCACATATGTTATGATAGTCAAGAGAAAAAAAAATTCTAGCTTTAAAATTTGATTTAAGGCTTATTTTAGATTTTGCAGCGCCATCTATTGGAAAAGGCTTAATTTCCCAAAATTTCCACAAAATTTCACAATTTTGTTACTCTGAATATGCTAGATATGGTTATGTTTATCTGATATTTGAGTTGATTTTTATAACGAAACTTGACAAAATGTCCATCCTTGACACATATTTAATCTTAATTGCCTTTCTATTTCATCATGAGGGACATGCCCTGCACCTTACATACCACTGATGGTAAAATAGCTTGAAATATGTTCATATCCCTACCTCTAAATGATATATATATTCTCAATCACCAAGACAACACTTTTGAGTACACCCTATATTTTTTTGCTGTGGTTCGTGTCCCTTATATATCTGTTCAGATACCCACCCATAAACCATGTACTCAAATAAATATATCATGACTAGACCAATTAAGTGTAACATATATTGTGTCTCTCATGCCCTACCCCCTCGTTTCATAAATTGGTAAATATATTGAAAACAGTACATATTTCCATGCATTAACCATATATTCTTACTTGCAATGACAATCTTTTTTTTACCAGAATGATTTCTACCGGGGAGACATTAGTTTTAATTCACTAAAACGGTTCTACCTAGTTGTAATTAAATTCAAAGACAATTTGGTAGAATTCTGACTTTATGCAGAAAAATTTGAAATTCAGAACGTAATGTGTGTAATATTATTATTGCATATTCATGGTGACTGTCAAAAATGTGAGATTAATTAAAGCAAATTTAAATTATATTGAATATTGTACAAAAAATGAAATGTAACTTAGGTCATGTCACAGTCTGGGCCTTATAGGGGTAACTACGTGTTGTGGGTTTTCCTGTTTGATGCAGATCGATCATTTTTGGTTAGTTAACTTCTGAGATGAAATATTGTCTTCTTGACATATACCCAATATCTGTTCTTGTTGTCACCCTCAGCATCACATTGCGGCCGGGAATATATGAATGCTGTTTGTTCGTCTATTTGTCCGAGTGTCGGTCCGGATTGTAAACTTTCTAGCATAATTAATCGTTATCTAATTTGGATAAAATTTATGCAGTAGCTTCCTACATACAACAGGTCAAGTTTGAAAATGAATCTTGTACACAAATTTAGTAGACGGGTAACATTGAAAATCTGTTGTGTTATTCATATTGCAATAATTTTTAAATTTACAGAAATATATTTTAAAAGTTTCGATTAGAAAGTTTCGACATACATTGTACATGTAAACGTCAGTTTGGTAGATTTCCCAAGTAAACTAAGAAAACCATGAAGATTTTGATAAATAAAGGCTAGGTTTTGAAAAGGTCCAAGAAAGTTGTAAAATTTCCCCAAAATTGTAAGAGACATTATTATAATACCACATCTTTTTATCTTTATATCGTATGCTTTTTTGAGCAAGGAGAAAACCAACTTGAAAAAGACCTCGTTATGAAGGCATTTGCGATCGCCCTAAAAATAACTCCATATAAAATGTTTCCACCAAAAGAATGGTTATTATCAAATTAGATCAGAAGCTTATTTGGAAACTTTACTTTAAAGAAAACAAATGAATTAATGGACAATTCTAATAAAGTGGAAACAATTGATGAAGCAGATGTAGGACATGATTCAGACTTCACTGAAGTACTACTGTCAAATATTGAATATATTGAACTCAAGATCAGTTGAGGACAATTATAACGAGAAATTATTGCTTCTTCTTCTATCTAATATATGTGTTTATATATCAGAAATATTTGTGAATGTATCAACCAGACTCAAGCTAGCGAACAATAAACCGGCGAACAATAAGATGCATCAAGCTAGCGAACAATAAGCCAGCGAACAATAAGAAAACGCGTCAACCTGATCATGCCTAAAAACCGAAGACTTGCAATTACAGGAAACGTCCTTTGAAATCTGATGACAATCATTTCCAGCAGGAAGACGAAATGCAATTCCATTTTAACACAGACAAAGTAAATTAGTTATTCGTGTATTTAATACAACTTGTTTTTTAAGCCGGGCATCTAAAATTCCTTTTAGCTAATCCTTTCTCTTTTTAGTGTTCTCTGATTAGAGATGGGTTTGTTGTCTTTATAATAATGAAAAAAATAATAAAAATAGTTCACACTAAACTAGTTTAAAGATACAATTATATCTTCTAGCTCATATATGCGTTTGAAAAGAAAAGAAAAAAAAAAGAAAAAAAAAGAAACCGACTGAGTGTGGACAAAAGCTTTGCCGTAGGAACTTTTTTACGAATTAAAGAAGGGAGGGGTTGGGTCACCATACCCTAACTTTGGACCTCAATTAAAAAAGTTCCGTAATTTTACCCACCTAGGTCTTTTGGCTAGGCAAGCTTAGGCAATTGCCTATCATTTGCACCTAGTGTGGACAAAAGCTTTGCCGTAGGGACTTTTTGTATGATGTTGGGTCCAGATTTTACACAATCTTGGATTCAAAAAAATTGTCGTTTAGATCAACCAAAATCTTTATGTCAATTGGTTTCTCGTTCTATTTGTTAGTCACTCTTACAGTAATCACTCTTCCTATCGAAATATAATAAATAAATTACCAGTGTGACGACATACTTTTGAATAATTAGAAAATGTACTAGTTCTTTGACAAAAGAAGAAAACTGCATATAATAGTTATCAGCTTTAATTTCTACAGAAAATCTAACAAAAAATACTTGACGTTCCAAAATCAGACGTTTTGTTTTTCTTTTCTTTTCAAACGCATATATAAGCTTAAATATTTAATTGTATCTTTAAACTAGTTTAGTGTGAACTATATTTCTTAATTTTTTCATTATTATAAAGACAACAAACCCATCTCTAATCAGAGAACACTAAAAAGAGAAAGGACTAGCTAAAAGGAATTTTAGATGCCCGGCTTAAAAGTTATTAAATACACGAAAAACTACTTAACTTTATCTGCGTTAAAATGGAATTGCATTTCGTCTTCCTGCTGGAAATGATTGTCATCAGATTTCAAAGGACGTTTCGTGTTATTGCAAGTCTTCGGTGTTTAGGTATGATCAAGTTGGCGCGTTTTCTTATTGTTCGCTAGCTTGATGCATCGTATTGTTCGCTGGCTAATGGTTCGCTAGCTTGAGACTAGTAATGTATCATGACATGCATCTGTTGCATCACAATTTGGTAGTAAAATGATTTTCTTGAGTGTTTAGTCCTCGGATCCAGCATGAACTGTACATTCAAGTCTGGCAGTTGAATTCTTAAGTCTGACTACATTTTGACAGTCTAAGAATCATGTCTATATAAAAATAAGGGGATGTGGTAAAATATGAAACAATTCAATTGAAAAAAATTACGGCCTAATTTATAACAAAACAGTTTACGAAAAACAAATATGACAGACATGAACCAACGACAACCACTGACCTACATACAGGTTACTGCCTTGGGACATAAAGAATGTGGCGGCGATAAACATGTTTGTGAGCGCTCAACCCCCCCCCCCCCCCCCTCCCCCTTACCTGGGACAGTGGGATAACAGTACAACATAAGATCAAACTATAAAAATCAGTTGAAAAAGGCTTAACACATTAGATGGATAATATAGAAATACATCTAACAAAAACACAAAGTAGACGTGGATGGGTACTTATACATCCCAAAAACAAAACGACACTTAGTACAGATCTGAAAGTACTCCCAGTTACTGACAGCTAGTTCAAAGCCAATAACAACTAATGAAAAAAATCATGTATCTAAGACTAAAATATCAATCAGTACACATCCAACATCCAATGGATTTAGTGTAAAGACGTCATTAACAGTCAGAGAAAAACATGACCTTGTGAAATGCGAAACTATAAGTATCGACAGATTGTAGTACCGTGAAAGTACATATGTGTAAAATTTAGTATGGTTTTAATTTACTGATAACAAAATCAATATTTACACCAATAAAAACAATATTCAAAGTTTTAATTACAGTGTTTAATAGGTAACCTGTTTGAATAAGTTTATTTAAAAGATTGATAAGTTTACCCTAGTTATTTTTGTAAACATCAGCTTTTTACCTAATGGAACAGATTGCCCGGCTATAAAAATACAGTCTCTGAAATTATTTTTAAAGTACAATTTAAGAACAAAGGGCTAGTGCGAGCTTTTCCCATCAATTGGCGTTCAGTCGTTCGTTGTGGTCGTCCGTTAAATTTTACAAAAATCTTCTCCTCTGAAACTATTGGGCTAAATTTAATCAGACTTGGCCGCAATCACCATTGGGTATAGAGTTTTAGAAATTGTGTGCAATGACCACCCCCTTTTTTCCAACAAACATGGCCAACAAGGCTAAAAATAGAACTTACGGGGTTAAATGCAAGTTTTTTCTATTATCATGAAAACTGCTAAAGATAGAGAAAATCTGACAGGGGCAGGAATTTTCAAAATGTTGAGATTTACCTACCATCTATTTAAGTCAAAACTGTCAGACGAGCTTGTGTTTGAGTTTTTGCCCTTACATGACATAATTTTTGCCTATCATTTTAATCTCTGCAATAGATAGATACTTTACAATACAAAATTCGTAATGGGTTCCTCGGATTCTTGTGTCTCGCCCTTGATTTCAGCTGTCAGTGTTAAAGTATAATGTTGACCTAAAAAGTGAGTCCATTTATCAGTAAATACAAAATTGAAAAAAATCATATTTTTTAGTTGCTATTTCTTGATCTTGAAGATTAGCGTCTGTCCAAGTTTAATAACAATCCATGAAGGTTTACAAATTTATCATGTCAAAAAAATTCAATCCCAGATTGTCTGTAAATGTTAACTGTAAAAAACTAAGTCCATCGTTCAGAAAAATACTGAATAGAAAAAAATATATTTTCAAAAGTTTGCTTCAGACATTATCTCTTAATCATAAAAAGGCTTCTGCCAAAGTTTTATAAAATGGTATGAAGGTTTGCCAAAGTAATTGATGTGTAACAAATTTTAATCCCAGACTGTAACTACTTGTTAACTGTAAAAATATCTATATCCATTTATCAGTAAATATTTAATTAATGAAGATTTTTTACAACTTTTTGCATTTTTGCCAAGTATCTTAAAAACTACAATCTATAGATAGAAACTTTAAAAAGCAAGAAAAATAGATTTACAATTATTTCGTAGAAAGAAACAGTTAAATACATGAGATGAGTTTAATTTTGACGAGTTAACTCTAGTAAAAATATGACAGCACAAATTATTTTAGAAGCCTGTTTTTATAATTAGATTTCTTTGTAATATCCCCTTGGTTATATAAAAATCAATGTTATGGTGACTGTAATTTGTTAGCTATCTACACCTTGTTAGATTTATGCTCTATAAAAAAAACCACTTTAAAACAACATGGATATACAGATTGATTTTTGAATTTTTTTCATAAATTGCTAATTTTGACATTTTTCAACAGAATCATAGAAAAAAATCACAATCAGTTTTTTGGTCTAAACATTCACTTATTACATCTTGGTATGCTTTGTTTTATATTTTACTTTATGAAAAGAAAAGAAATATCGAAACACTTATAATGTATCAAGAGCAGAATGCTTAATTTGAAGAAAAAACAGATACTTTTTAAAGATTTTAGAAAATGCATTTTTTACTGAATTATCTCCTTTTGTACAATAGAAAATCAATATTTATGGCTTCATTTATTGTAATTTTATTATCTTCATTGTTAGTTTAACTATCATTGTTAAGTATAATAATGGTTTTTACGGAAGCGTATTAGGGCCATCCTTTTTATTAATTTTTTTTTCAAATTGTCGACATTAATCTTGGAATTATCAACTTTAAGCTTTTATCTTTGGATTATCAACTTTAATCTTGGAATTATGATCTTTAATCTTGGAATTATCAGCATTAATCTTGGAATCATCAACTTTAATCTAGGAATTTCCAACTTAAATCTTGGAATTATCAACTTTAATCTTGGAATTTCCAACTTAAATCTTGGAATTATCAACATTAAACTTGGAAATTCCAACTTTAATCTTGGAATTATCAACTTTAATCTTAAAAATGACTGATATATTACTTCTAGTCCATAGTTTATTGTGTTTCTCCGTATACTTAATCTAATTATAATTATTTTCTCGACTACATATTTTGTAAAATGTTACAGAAAAATAGACGTGTATCTAAAGTCTTATATAGTTTCACGTAGCCTAATATCCATGAAAAGGGGGGGAGGGGGGGGGGGTGCTGTAACTCCCAATAATGGGTATACGTGGATATGCCAAAAATATTGGCCATAATTTTGCGAGATTTTATATTTATGACGCTACTTTTTAATGACATTCTATATTGATATGCATAGTTCTTTCATAATTTCATATTGATTTGGGGTATGTTCTACATATCTTTTATAAATATATTATGGAAATCTTATATTAATGGCCAATTGTGGTATTTGAATCAATCAGGGACTTTATATTTACATTAAAATATTGTACACAAGTAAAGGTCATTCTTTGTACATATTTTATTACATATATGTGACTAGCCATGACATATCCAGACTTATGGAGATAGAACGTCATTGTGAGAAAAACGTGGTTAACTATATGTGACTAGCCACTTCCAGGCTAAAGAGGGTGCATTGTCTAAAATTTGCTTTTTGTTTATTTATCTAGAAGATTCGAAACAAAAAACTCTCTGTCATGTTATTATGACATATTTGTTGTAATAGCAATGAAACGAGTCATTTCGAATAACGGTATGAAAATGAGACTGTTCTATGACGATTTTTATTTATTGAAGGCACTAATTTATAAAATACAAAATCATTGTATTTATTGGCGCATAGTAATGTTCAATAGCGTATTTGAATAAAATTCAAAGAATTATATTTACTACAGTTCAAACAATTCTTAGCTCTATTATAGAACATGTAATAAAAACTTGTTGAAATGAAGTTAGTTTAAAATTTGTCAAATTTAGCCATAAGAAGTCCTTTTTTAAATTGTCTTTTAATTTAGGTTTATCATGCATGTCTCTATAAATAGTATGCGACGATTAACAGTTTAAGTAGGTGTTCTCATATATGATTTGATACGGTGCATGTATTATGGATATATTTCAGACTCCATTTATGAAAGAAAATCTATAGAGCAGAGAATTTTGATTTTTTTTGTAGCTCTGTTTTAGAACATGTAATTTAAACTTGTTGAAATGAAGTTAGTTTAAAATTTGTCAAAGTAAGCTTTAAGAATTCCTTTCTTTAGATTTGTCTTTTAATTTAATCTATTATACATGTCTCTATACATAGTATGCGACGCGTAACAGTTTATAAGTAGGTGTTCTCTTATATGCATTTGATACGGTGCATTTATTATGGATAAATTGCAGACTCCATTTATGAAAGAAAATCTATAGAGCAGAGAACTTTCTTTTTGTATCAATTTTAAATGTAGATTCAATATTTTTCACTTCAAACGATAAAGTAAAACTTCTTCAAAACTTATATATGGTGTATAGTTCGGCGTCCGCAAAAAAGAAGCCAAGGAAAGTGTTTATCTCTTCTTCTCAAATACGTATTCCATTGAATCTCGATATTTATCAAGTTTATAATTTTTCTAACAATGACGTTCTACCTCCATAAGCCTGGAAATGTCATGGCGGGTAACAATTTTTATAATAAATAAAGGTACCAAATATTAGTTAATATTATATAAAAAAAGGTATATTGTTTTAGACAAACATAGCACATCACTACCAAAAAAATTCAACTTTAATCTTGGAATTTCCAACTTTAATCTTTGAATTATCAACTTTAATCTTGGAATTATCAACATTAAAGTTGGAATTTCCAAGTTTAATGTTGATAATTTCAAGATTTGGACATTATAAAAGGAAAATTCTAAAAAGTACTAAAACAAGAGTCAATCCATCGTATATGCGAAAATGCGTTCTTAACTCTGTCACTTAAAATAAACATATAGAGATATGTTTGTATTTTAATGGACAGAGAGCTGGTAAGCTTACAAAAATGTGATTTTAAGATTTTTAAAAATGCATTTTTACTGGATTATCTCCCTTTGTATCATAGAAATTCAATATTTATGGCATCATAAATTGTAACTGTACTATGGTCATCGTTACTTTGACTAATTTTGTTAAATGTTATAGTGCTTTTGAAAAAGAAACACTTACATTTCCAAAATTATCTACAGAATACCTTTCTTAAATTCATTGATTTATTGAGAGAAAATGTAAATTTAGGCATTTTTAGATTAGAATTTTAGAATGTACTACAATGAGACCCCAGCAAGTTTACTAACTAAAATGCATAATTAAGTATTCCAATTGATAAAACATAGGGAGTTATCTTTATATTTTTAATGGACCAAAGGTTAGATAATTTTAAAAATACGTACTTTTTATGATTTTCTGAAAAAATATTTTTTACTGGATTATCTCCCTGGGAATAATCCACAAACTGTTTCTCGTAAATTCAAGTACTGATGAGTTAATAAAGCTTCAACACTTTATTATTCAATAAATCATCGTTCTTTATCTCGTTGTTTTCTGCATTCATAAGTTTCAGGGTGTTGAAATTGGTGATTTTCATAGAAAAATACTGCCTCCAACTGGGGAAACTGGTTCCCGGTACATTACAGCATCTCCTAACTGAAAGGCATGGGTACCAGCTGAAATATTTGTTTTATGGACTTCTTTCATAATGTTGTTTAAGCACACAAAGTTTCAATTAAATTTGATGACCCCCCTTGTGGACTGTTTTGCATGGTTTTATGGTAGACTTGGTGTTAAAACATACATTCAAATCAATTATTTTTTATTTTCAAAAAGTAAACAAACGCAGTTTTTCCCATCATCCTTTATTCTACAATAGACATATCGCATACGACAGTGAAAATGAACTAACTGGATTCGCACTTTATATACACCGATTTGGACCACAATGCAGCAGAGCTCTTACAATGTACCGTTGTAAACGCGTTATCTAATTAATTAAAAACTCCTGGTCAACTGTTTTCATAATTGTGTAAACGAAACTTTCTATGATGTCTTACGGTGTTTGGGTTGTAAGTGTTACTTTTGTGATGTAGATGTTGCGTTGCAAAAACAAATCTGTTATTGTACAAATTAGACATGTTAAAAAAAAACTATACTTTTGTACTCAACAATTTATAACTTTATAAAGTTTATTTCCCTTGTATGATGATTTTAATCAATTTGCATTGGTTTTTCTTATATATAAATTTGGGTTTACATGTAAATAAAAATAATTTAGTCTAAATGGTAAATATGTTTTGAGATGTACGCTTGAGAAGAATTTATGTTGGTTTAAATTCTAAATAAATAATATGTGGTTTTATAATGTTTGCTAGGGAAGAATGCATGTTTGTTTAAATTCTAAATAATAAATATGTGATTTTAAGATGTATGGTTCGGATGAATGTATTTTGGTTGTATTGATCATAGTAACGATTTTTTTTGACTTGTGTATATAAGTATAGATATATTTTTATAAACTTGCTTTGTTTTTTCATTTATTAATGCATGTTTTCTATGTAAACTTTGATTGGAACTTCTTGAACAGAATCACGCTCTATCTTATAAAATAATTTTAGAGCAGTAATTTTTCTAACTGGACATAACATTATTAATCTCCATCTTACCAACATATTAATCTCTATACAATGAATGTCAGATATCTAAATGTTTTTTAACTCAAAATTATTATTGAAAAAATACTATATGGTTTTGTACAAATTTATATCTAAAGCCTAGATTAGATGAACTTTTTAAGGAGCCTGAAAACTTCAATTCTTTTTGGCAATCTATTTTAAGATCATTATTGCTTAAAACATACTTTTTATCACAAGTGTAAATATTTTGTACTTTATAGGCACATTATAGTAATACCACGAATACCAGAGATTTAGATTATTAAAACAAGAATTCATTGCTTAATATATAATTTATCTGTCAGAGAAAATGAATTTCTTAACCAGTTTAAATTCAATCTTTAAGCCAATTTCTTATTTAGACACTTTTCCCCAATTAAGTTCAAGTTTCAAAAAATTATTGTTGAAGTAATTTCTTTGCATAATTGACATGTGTCTGAATGATTCATATGAGATTTCGAAATTTAAAATGTTATAGGAAACTTTAATATTTTATAGTGCATCAGCTTTTGTATTTTCTCTTAAATAATCTTGCCATGTTTGTTTAAAATAAGTATTATTGCTAGTAAATTGCTTTGTTTTTTTGCATTTACCATTACTCTGACTTAAACAAAGAAGCAGCAAGAAACATATATGACATATAATTGAAGAATTAGTTTCATTTGTATCAACTAAATTGAAAAAAAAACCCAACTAAATTGAAAAAAAAAAAATTAAAAAAATTTCAATATTGGAAATCATTATCTTTTTTCATTCAAAACTGCTTCAATATAAAAATCAGAAGATGTAGTATGAGTGCCAATGACACAACTCCCCCATCAAGACACAATGTAGATTCAATAAGCAATTATAGGTTACAGTATTGCTTTCAATGCAAGCCTTGGCTCTCGCCGATCAGTAGGCTACAAAGGGTCCCCAAATGACCAGTATAAAACGATTCAAGCAAGAGATCAAAAGGATAGAATGTTCAATGAAAGAGATTCCTCCAAGGCAAAAACAGTTTAATTTCAGTATTTAGAGCATAGCCTAATGGATTTGTCAAATGTCAGAGGGAATATCTTTATAAATAAGAAAATGTGGTAGGAATACCAATGATACAACTCTCCATCAAGACACAGTGTTGTCAAAATAAGCAATTATAGGTTACAGTACAGCCTTCAACATGAAGCCTTGGCTCCCATCGAACAGCAAGCTATTAAGGGTTCCAAAAAGACCATTATAAAACAATTCAAACAGGAAAAACAACAGTCTAATTTAACTACAAACGAGAAACGTTAAGCACATATGAACTGCATAAAAAAACAACATGCTTCAGACTTAGGACAGGTGCATATAAATACAACTGGTTTAAATGTTTTTACATGCTAACCCTAAGACAGTAGTGTAACATAAGCAATTAAAAGACACCTTTAAAAATTAATGAAAAAGTCGTGTTCAGATAAACACAAACAAAAAATGACCATTTTATGATATGTTGTTTTCTTCCTGTTTGGTATAACCTTACAACACTTCATAAATGTGGCCCTTAATCAAACTAATATTTAGGAGATGGGTATTCAGTGGTATTTTCATGCTTGACCATGTTAGGTTTTTTTTTTGTTATCATCTTTGTTTGTTTATTTTCAAGTACTAGGTGTAAACTATTTTGCCTGGGATATTAATAGCTTTCTTTGTGAATTGGTTTTGGTCATGAAGGTGAAAAGGATACAGTGCAATTCAAATTAGATATATTTACAATTATATTTGCAGGCCATTTTTCATGACACACAAATTAAAATATATGACATCAAAATAAAAAGTGACTAGCGTTTAAAGATTATTCTGAAACGAATATTTTGGATCATTCAGAAAAAAATTCAGCGATATCCCAAAAGTGTGTAAAAGGTTTTAAAAAGTATTTGTTTTTAACAAAAGTGGTTTGTCATCTTAAACTTTAAGAGCACGAAGCAAACAACTTAAAAATGCTAATACTTACTACCCTAAGCATCACAAAAGAGCTCGAACGGAATGTCGTACCTGATCAATATGTAAAGTAAATGATTATACTATATTCAACGACTATGCAGTGCTCAAAGTGAATATTTTCCCATTTAAAATGCTTCGTTGTAAAATACAATATTTATTGGGAGGAAAAACCTTGAGTTAGTACAAAAACGGAAGTAAATAGGTCGAGAATTTTTAAATGCATAACATTTTGTGTAAACGGAAATTACGGCACGTCATTGTGCCACAAAATTGAATACAAGTGCCATTCTTCTTTGATAAAGATGGGAACTCTAGCTTGTATCTTTTGAAGATTGTATCGTAGTTGTTAGTCAAGCCAATTGGAAGGGTTAATGCATCGAAAATACAAGGGGAAAATGTTATTCTTTCTTGTACACTTTAAATAACTCCTTCTGTTAATAAATCGTTAGGTTTTCTTATGACTCATGGGTTTTTTAATAGTCACCTGACAGAAGATTGACATGATTTTCCTGTTTAATCTATTCGCTTTTAAAGACAATTTGCATAATTTTGATTCAACAAACCTGTAACATTTTATGACTGAGCAAGGTAAGAAAACATTTGCTATATGTCTAGCAATTTTTTATTTCTTTTACATTGGCTGTTTTTTGCTTCCTTTCATATCCTTTGTTTTTCTATTACTAGTATATTACTTATTTACTGACTCAAACAGATTCACTCGGTATTTCATATTCACCATGGAAATTGCACGTTTTGTGCAAGCATACTAAATAATACCAAGATTTTTTCACAAGCACACATTTGAATACATAAATTTTTTAATAATATGCATATACATAACTTTATTAGTATCTTTAAATCCTTAATTAGGATAATAGTAATACAAAAGTAAATCAAAATGGCGATGAAGATGATTATAGATGTTGACACTGGTGTAGACGACGCTTCCGCCATAATGTTAGCACTGTCTAGATCGGAAGTAGAGGTTGTAGCAATAACTTGTGTAAATGGCAATGTCGCCATTGAAGATGTATGCCGGAATACACTCAGGGTTTTAAAAGTGTGCAACAGACTAGATGTAAGTACATGTATATCATAAAAAAGAAAGGTTAATGTCTCTATTCTCCGTGTAACACTTATCAATTAAAAATTTTTAAAAGTTTTCAAATTTTAGATTTTTGGATTTTTTATCAAAGTTTTAAAATATGAAAATTCCAATTTTTTTGTTTTTTTTTAAATTTTGAAAATTTCACCAAATAATTAAAATTTTGAAATGATAAACTTCGTTTAAAAATTAAATAGTTAAGATATTTAAGCAAACTTTAATGATACTAAACTGATTTGATTATTTCGATTTTTGAAAGTTTGAATGTTTTGATTTTTCAATAAAATATAGGAAAGGGGAAAGGACTAAAAAGCGGATACCTGCTACAAGTGCGAAACGGAATAAGAACGGAACGAAAGAAATGATATTTACAAAAACAAATAAAAACGAAAATAATATTTCCTGAAAAACTAAATATAACATAAAACAAGAGGCTAACGTGTTTGATCTACAGGATGAAAATGAGAAATATGATTCTTTAAGTCAAAAAATTAATTAGTTAGACCTGATTTTAACACATTTTGATTCTCTAAATAAATGAACAGCAAGCAGAAATTTTTTTGTCAACTTTGTGATTATTACTCTAAATGTGGTTATTAATAGTATATGTATATTTGACTTTGATACCTCTACGAGGGGCTTCAATAATGATACATTTTTCAGGTGCAGATCCAGGAATTTGAAAAGGTAGAGGCCTAGTTAGCCACCGTTTAGACGGATGCTTGTAAAACGTATATGGATTTATCAAATATGTAGCACAATTAGGGGTTGGCGGCTCCTTGCCCCCTAAATCAACTTCTGTTTTTAAATAGCGAATAAAAGGAAAAGGGATTGATATTTGATTTTTTTTATCAAGGGATAGTTTCGTATTTGTTATTTGCGTATTTGAAACTTATTGTATGACAATAAACTTTAAATTGAGCAAAGTACGAGTATGTAGCTACGACCAGTCAGAATGGGGCGTGTAGAGAGAGTGCCACGCAAAATGTCTGTCCCTAACCAATAAACCCTCATTTTCCAGTGACGATCTTAAGTTTGTCGACCTTCATCCTGAATGGATTCTATTACAGGACCTTCTTTTTGTATTTATTGTTAATTTGATATCGTCCTGATCGTGCATGAAATATTTGCAACTGGACGTTAAGCAGCCAATATTCAATCATTTAAAATGAGCCGTTTATATATAAATTATAAAGAAACGTAGACCCCATAAAAAATGAAATTATAGTGACAAAAACATTAAACCGCCCATGTACTATTTCCCGTTGACAATAAAATTGGCAGTGAATGGAATAGCCAATAAAAAGAATTAAGTAACACTTGACGGCATACTTCCGAAGCGCTTTTCTATATTTACCTACATTCGGAACTATCAAAGCTGCATATTTGAAAGCCAAGTATATATAAGAACCGAAACAATTGAAGAGGTGTATGACCAAAAGGGACATTAAAAATAGCAAAATCCATATAAAGTCAACTTTATCTGATGGAGTTGAAACCTTAGTTACTTTATAATTTATATATAAATGGCCTATTTCAAATGATTGATTATTGGTTGCTAAACTTCAAGTTGCAAATATTTCATGCATGTTCAGGACGATATCAAATTAACAATGAATATAATAGGAAGTTCCTGTAAAATAATACGTTCAGGACAAATGTCAGCAAACTTAAGATGGATCGCCACTGGCAAATGAGGGTATGTTGAATAGGGACAGAACTTTTGCCTTGCAACAGGCAACCAACGAGTTGTTGCAGGGGTCTTAACGTCGGTGGCACTCTCACTACACTCCCGATTCTGACTGGACGTAGCTGCATACTTGTACTTTGTTCAAAGATGATTGTCGTACGCGCAAATAACAACTTTAATAATAAAAAAAAATCAAATATCCCGTTTCCTTTTATTCGCTATTTAAAACAGAGGTGGATTTACGGGGCAGGGTGCCCGCCAACCCCTAATGGAGCTACTTATTTGATAAATGCATACACTTTTTACAACCATCAGTCCAAACGTCGGCTAACTAGGCCCAACCTTTTCAAATTCCTAGATCCGCACCTGAAAAATGCGCCATTATTGAAGCCCTTCGTGGAGGTATCCAAATCAAATATACAGGGAAATGGTTCATAAGTGTTTCTCGTTTTTTTATATAGATAAGACCGTTGGTTTTCCCGTTTGAATGGTTTAACACTAGTCATTTGTGGGGCCCTTTATAGCTTCCTTTTTGGTACGAGCAAAAGCTCCGTGTTGAAGACCGTATTTTAACCTATAATAGTTTTACATATTGTGACCTGGATGGAGAGTTGTCTCATTGGCACTCATACCACATCTTCTTATATCTAACTACTATTAATAACCACATTTAGAGCAGTAATCACAAAGTTGACAAATAATTTCTGCTTGTTGTTCATCTATTTGGAGAATCAAAGTGTGACAAAATCAGGTCCAACTAATTAATTTTTCGATTTAAAGAATCATATTTATCATTTTCATCCTGTAGATAAAGCAAGATAGACTCTTGTTTTATATTATATTTCTTTTTTCTTCAGAAAATATTGTTTTCGTTTTCATATGGTTTTGTAAATTTTATTTCGTTTCGTTCCGTTCATATTCCGTTTCGAACTTGTAACAGGTATCCACTTTTTAGTCCTTTTCCCTTTCTTATATTTTAATCAAATATCAAAGCATTCAAACTATCAAAAGGCGAAATGATCAAAACTGTACGTTTAGTATTATTAAAGTTTGCTTAAATATCTAAACTATTAAATTTTGAAACGGAGTTTCTAATTTTTAAATTTTAATTATTTGGTGAAATTTTTAAAATTTCAACAAACAAACAAAAATTAGAACTTTGATATTTCAAAACTTTGATCAAAATTCCCAAAAAACTAAAATTTGAAAATTTTTAAAATTTTGAATTGATAAGTGTTGCACGGACCCTCTATCCACTAACCCCATCTAATTCTTTAACCCAATAAATCTTCCTTCCTTCCTCCGTATATCATTTCTGTTCACCCTTTAAAGTAAATAATTGTTATTTAAATCGATATTGGATAGATTTTTTACAGTGCAATTAACGCTCGGGGATTGGGGTGGAGAGGGGCACTTACTATGCACTGAGTGGTAGGGATGAGCCGCTGGAAGAGACACTATTAACATACTTGCTCAAGATGGTAAGCAGTTCTTGCTTTAATAAGAGCACCCGTCGTGTTGCTCATGGAAAGTAAACGACATGTTATGATAAGCCCTAGCTGGCAAAAAGAGTCTTGAACGTTTATTCAAAACGGTCCCACTTTTAGTTTTATATATCAATGTTAAATGTTTGTTTGTTTGAGTCTATGTAAATGTTACGTATCGTATTATTCAGTCGTGGGTCTATAAAAATGTTTTTGGAAGTATAGAAGTTATCTGTTTATTAGAATTTTAAGAAGACAGCTATTGAACAAATCTGATTGAAGCCAATTCGAAGCACATACAGACCAAACCTGAAACGAATAGACCTTTTCAGTATATTCCAACTTGATTAACTTGACGATCTTCCAAGTCTTAACCGCACTGTAAGATATACAGGACGGATTTAGGTTTTTTTTGTGTGCAAGTTGAAGGACTGAATTGTTGTAGAATTCTTTGTTTGTCTTGATTAGTAGCCCGCGCCTCGTCAGCAGTCTTGTAGTAGCATGTAGTGGAGTGTTTGTTGTCGTGGGTTCTATCCCCGGCCGGGTGAAATCAAGGTTTCACATTCATGACATTAACGTCTCCTCATCCTGATGTGTGTTATATTTGCCACTGGACAATAAAATCCAATTTATCATCATCCAAAATTATCATAATCTCTGGTTCGTTATATATCTCTGAGCAACCATAATAAACATAATGATTTACCGAATAGTCTAAATCAAGATTAATGACGAAAAAGCCATGAATAACTAAAATTGTACATTTTAACCATTACGACATTTAAATCCTTTCTCAATATTCCAAAATGATTAATTGATGAATATATTTTTGCTCTTCAACTAACTTCGTACTTTATTTGGCTAATTTAAGTTTTTCATTCGAGTGTCACTGATTATTCTTTTGTAGACGAAACACGCGTCTGACTTGTAAAATTTTAATCCTGGTATCTATGATGAGTTTATTCTTACATTCTATTTGCTCGTAGATACCAGTTTATAAAGGAGCAGAGAAATCTATTTTGGGCGAAGGAGAACGAGCTTCACATTACCATGGCAACGATGGACTAGGCGATGCGACGAACCACGAGCCTGTAGATGTTACCATGATTAAAAAAGAACATGCCGTAAATGCTCTATTGCGATTGGTTAACGAGAATCCAGGTAACTACCTATACAAGTAAACAAGAGAACATAGGATATACTAAGTAACAGGATTGAGATTGACAGATTGACTCGTATGCTTTTCGTGATTAATTAGTATATCGTCATTTTCAATATTTTATTTAATGAAAAATATATACAAAGTAAACCACAAAAATGAAGGAATGAAAAAGGAGGAGCAAACGTCCATCTTTGCTTTAAGATTCCGTGAAAGTGTCATATTCATTTTGTATGTTTTATTTGACCTATGGTTTTGTTTGCTCCTTGCTATCTTCGGATCTCCTTCTTTTTTTTTCGAAACACATTTTATTGCTGTCATCATTGTCTGTTTAAAAGAACTGCACCTAACGTTGACAGATGATGTTTGTGAAAGCCTACAAACTAATTATAACTTATAACTATAAACTACTTAAAACAAACTTGATATGGAATATTCCTGCCTTCGCTACCGGATGGCATTAGTGTAAAACACATTTTAGCAGAAGAGTTCAAGTGAAAGATTCATTTTCAATTGAAACATGCAATATTTAATTTTCAGGAGAAATAACATTAGTGGCTTTAGCACCGTTAACAAACATTGCACTAGCCCTTAGACTGGACCCTGATTTCGGTAACAAGTTAAAAGAAGTCTTCATTATGGGAGGAAATATAGAAGGTATATTTTTTTTGGTGTGTAAAATTGCTAATTGTCGAAAACGTATGATACATTATTTTAAATTCATTATTTCAGAACAGGTAAGAAAGAGGATAATAAAAGTTAATGAGACATAAACCCGAAACAGTGAGCGAAAAAATATGCCATCATGCACGTGCTCAACTAACCTGCTCTTAATCGACCACCATCTATATAGTGTGTAAATAATATTGAGCGACAGACAACAGACGTCTGAAATCGGGGCAAACTTATGAACCCCCCTCCCCTATCCCCTCCAACGAAAAAAAAAATAATTATAAAGAAATACTCGTAATCGCCAGAACCGGAAGGGTAATTAGAACCCTATCGACACGTGGATTTTAGAATCACTTTCATTATGTTGGATGACTCATTAAAATAAAATATATTTTAAGGAAAAGGAGGAGATAGACTTGGAGCTGAATTCAATTTCTTTGCCGACCCAGAAGCGGCTTATGTCACATTACAAGAGCTTCATTGTCAAACCACGATTGTTTCCTGGGAACTTAGTAGATCTGTAGGTGCAGGTGTTACTTGGGTATGTTATATATATTTAGTTATTTAGTTTTTGAGGGGCAGTTTTTACTTGTTATTACATTTACACATCATACTGCGGTGAACAAATACAAAAAAGACGAACATCGTATGTGTGAGATATTGAAAAATGGAATACGGTAACGAGACAAATCTTACCAAACAGGACAGAGACATGAACAAACAATTAATTTGATTCGAACGGAGAACATTTTGATTTAAAGTTTGGACAATACAAACTCGCAGAAAAACAGGTTTTATTGACATAATAACATGAACGGTAATAATTGTACTGCACACATAAAATTAAAAATCAATTTTAAGTGTTCGAAGAACAATACTTGGTTTAACTTAATCATGAAAAAACACCGCTTAAACACTCATAAGAAAAGCCAGGGATGTATAAGTACCCAAATACTCGAAGAGCTATATAACCAGAATGGACACAAAAGACTCAGCATATGCATTTTTTCTCAAAAGGTCTTTACAACCTGGCATAAACAAATCGGTCACTTTTGTTTATTATTCTCAAATAATTCCTTTGTGCAAACATGGAACACATAACAAAAACACATATTACCTCTAAAACTTGATAAGAGTAACTAGAGAATTGGTTTTGTTGTCTCGCCTGCGACTAAAGTCGCAGTATGCGAGACATAGGTACTACTATCCTGCGCCGGCGGCGGCGTAAACTATTTGTATAAGGCTTTATATTTCAGAAGGTAGAAGACCTTGATGCTTCATACCTTGTATGTAGATACCTTATGTTACGAAGTTTCCGTCTGTCATATGCCCATTGTCCTTGACCTCATTTTCATGGTCTAGTGACTGCTTGAAAAAAAGTTACAGTTTTTATTGTCATATGAATTTCTCACTTATTATGAGTAACAGGATAACTATATTTGGTATATAGGTTCCCTGTAACGTCTACATGTCCGTCAGGCAGGGTTAACCTGACCTCGACCTCAATTCATGGGTCAGTGATCAATGATAATGTTACGTGATTAGGTCCGTTTCTCAGATACTACAAGCAGCAGGTCAACTATATGTGGTGTATGGAATGATTGTAAGGGGTACATGTCAGACTGGCAGGTTTCATCTGCCCTTGATATTATTTTCATGGTTCATTGGTCATTGTTAATGTTTTGTGTTTTGGTCTGTTTCTTCAAGTAGTGTGAGCAATAGGTTAACTAAATTTGGTCTATGGAATGATTGTAAGGTATACATGTCTGTCTAGCTGGTGTCATCCGACCTTGACCTCATTTTAATGGTTCATTGGTCAATGTTAAGTTTTTGTGTTTTGGTCTGTTTTTCAAATACTAATAGCAATGGGTCAACTATAGTTGATGTATGGAATGATTGGAAGGTGTACATGTCTGTCTAGCCAGTATCATCTGACCTTGACCTCATTTCCATGGTTCATTGGTTAACATTAAGTTTATGTGTTTTGGTCTGTTTTTCAATTACCATAAGGAATGGGTCAACTTTATTTGGTGTATGGAATAATTGTTAGGTGTACATGTTTGTGTGACAGTTTTTATCTGACCTTGGCCTCATTGTCATGGATTTTTAAAAAATGTTAAGTTTATGTGATACTTGTAGTAAAACCTTTATCTTTAAGACTTTCAACATAAAACCAATGGTCAGTAAACCAGCCGAGACATTTCAGCGTGTGCACTCTTGTATTATGTAAGAATTTTTATACTTTTAAAACTTCTAAAGACGGTTGATTTTTTTTTTTGCTTTGAGTCAATATAATCACAGTTTTTTATTTGAATTTAAAGGAGAAAAAAAAAATCATTGTGATGGCCTAAGAAATTTGATGAGATAGAAAATACTTTAGTATTTGGTATTATTTCACAGGATTGGTATGATCAATGGGTTGAAGTGGACACCAAGAAAGGACGTTTCTTCAAAACTATCTGCCGCATGACCGCTGAACGGAACAAAAATATCCTCAAAACACAGGACTTTTCTTTGTGTGACCTTTTAGCCATGGCTTTAGCTATAGATAATCAAATTATAACGGAATACTTGCATGTGTGGTCGACTGTGGAAATGGGTGGAGTTCATACCAGAGGTCAGCTTATTTCTGACTGGAGAAATAATACCAAAAATCCTCCAAACGTCAGAATAGTTAAGAAATTTAGTATCGAGAAGGCTAAAGAATACTATATGTCCATGGTACTCTAACTTATGAAGTATGAAGTTTATATTATTTGAATAAAGTGTAGACTGTTTAACAACGGTGCTTTTTCAATTTCTACATTAAATGAAAAGCAACCATAGTAATTGATCAACAGCATTATTTTTTATGCCACAAGTAAAAGGATGGGTACCTAAAGCAGGAACTTCTCTAATTTGTTACCTTTTTGTTTAATACATTTCGTTAACGCATGGTTTCTAATTGCTTCCTTGGTATCTTATGTTTTTCGAAGAACACGGTGTGTGTTTTTAGTAGTTTTGGTTTCTGACTTTCTTAGATTAGTGGCTTTGATCGTTCATCCTGAAGGTAAATAGACAATAGTAGGGTATTGACTTGACATATCAACGATATAAGGATGAGTCTTAGAAACGGGGTAATGCGAGGCTCTGTCGAGCTCTTTCCCCGTTTCGGGCCGAATCTTTATATCATTGATATGTCAAGTCAATACACTATTATTGTCTTTATACTGCAATCTAGAAAAACAACATTTTCATTTGTTGTTTATTGTGTTATAGTTAATTATTTGATTTAAATTTTGGAAAAAAATCCCCCTTTAAAAAGGCCTCATATCTGGCGGAGAAAAATACATCACAATGAACATGATGAAATGTACATTTCCTGTTGAAACCAATCGATGGTGAACGAATGCGTTTGATTATGGACTAAAATATCAACAATAAGCATAAAACATAATGATTTATAGGTTTTAAACAAAAAATATCAACAAGTGAAATATGTTTTTCCAACAATTGTAAAAGAAATAAGTTTGAGTCGTTCCACGATTCGTTGTATACATTGGAAACAAGGACAGGTTGAAGAGGTCGTAATGAATATTTAAATATAGTTCTGGCTCTACTTTTTAAATATTTATGAGGAAAAGTGATATCAGGTCAGTGACTGTATATGACATAGAAATATACAGTCAACGCATTTTGACTGCTCAAATAGAACGAGTGCAGTATAAATTTAGAAAATGGGTCTTAGGACACGCGAAATTTTTTCAAGTGCTTCTTATATTTTTTTCGATTTTATTTCAACGCCTTGCTTTTCAAACATTTGGCTGTAATTGTATTGAAATTTATTTTTTAATCTAGAAAAATCGTCTTTGAATACTTTTAGTTTATCGATCAGTTTTCCAAATCTCGTAATTTAAATAAGAACATCAAGTTTAAAACATATAAGTTGTAGCACACTTCGTATCAGATATGTTAACTACTAAACAAAGAACTCACGAATAGCCAAAGCGGCGGTTCGCTCAAATGTATATGGACATCTCTATATAACTGTGCATTTTCATGTCCCACTGCTATTTAACGAATGTTTCTAGCGATTCGTTTCATATCGCTATTTGAGATATTAAGCAAAGTATGCTGGAAACAAAAACAAATGATATGTTGATTGAATAGATATAAGTGGTTTTATAGTCACAATACTTTTAAAAAAAAAACTTAATAAAACCAAGTAAACCAGACCGTGTATATTTACGCCAAACATTTTTCAATTTAAGCTGAAAAAATAGATTTTGCAAAATACGCTACAAATTTTAAAGTTAATTGGTTTGATAAATGTAACAAAAATCTGTTGAAGTCACTTCTGAAAAATCATTTTCGTTATGAGATTTGAAATTTGTAATTTTCATGAGATTACATTATTTGATTTCACGAGGATAATATAAAAAGTAATAATAAGTTTGTCTTAAAAAGATTTCATCTTATCAACAGTTTGAATAAATTAAAACATTCGAATTTGATTGTTTTAGAAAAAAACAAATTTCAATCTCCTTCTAAAGAACAAAATATTGAAATTGCTAACCTTAAGCATTTTTCAATTTGCCTTAAAAAATTGAAAAATGAAAAATGCTACAACGTGGAGCATTTTTCAATTTGCCTTTAAAAATTGAAAAATGAAAAATGCTCCAACGTGGAGCATTTTTCAATTTGCCTTTAAATATTGAAAAATGAAAAATGTCACGTATTGGTTGAATTTTCGTCTTTAGAAAATTTTCTCAAAATGAAAATGTTTTTGTGTGGAGCATTTTTCAATTTTTGTAATCGTTTGACAAAATGAAAAATGCTCCAAAGAGGAGCATTTTTCATTTTTCAAATTTATCAAAGATATTGAAAAATAGATAATCAAATTATTTTTTCATTCATTGTTAACACTTTAGAAGTTTTGTTTTTATGCTTTAAATATAATACACATGTGTGTATGTGTGAACCCGTATATACACATTTATTACCTTACCCCGAAAAGATAGAACAACAACGCACCAGCACAATTATTTGATGTGGCGCAGGATTATTATGCAATTGTTATTTCCCTTGTTTAAAACCATGAATTTTATATTTCCCTATTTTGTTATTTACGTTCAGGTTAACTAAATATTCTCTATATATCTGTTAAATCAAATAGATATTGGTATGTTGAATTCATTGATAAAGATATTTATTTTTACTCTCAAGTTTAGTATTTGCATCGTTGTAAAACATTTGTAAACTTCTTTTAAAAGTTAATGTACATTGAATATAAGATCTAAGCAATTTGCCTGTGTGTAGATCAAAGGATAATTATGTCTGCTCATTTGTTGTGGCTATCCAAAGGATTATATATAGTTGAAAGCAAGAACAATGTGCCCTAAGCCCTCAACGACTAAATAGTTTACCCGAAGCCGAGAGAGTTGACCTGAATGTAAAGTAAATAAAAAAATATTGAAATAGGAAATTTTATTAACATAAAATTTCGTACTTTCATGCACTGGCTACGGGTTTGGTGATACCCTCGGTGACAACCTAGAAAAGGTGTAAAGATAAAAACAACACATAGGAAAGCTGTTCTTTTCCCAGTCTCCCTGTATAAGGTTGATGAATATGCCATATTCCATCTAAATACGGCTTATTTTGGAAGTCATTGAATGCTCCATTTCTTAACTAGATAAAATGATATAATTTTCACATGTTTTTGGTTTTTATTTACTAACTATTTAGATACCAATAGTGCTTTAACATATGGCATCCATCGTCTCTGTTTACAACTAGAACAAAATGTGGTCCACATCTCCGAATCTCAATCAAAATTACTCATGCTACATTTTGGTCCCGCGAGTTGGATGTTGAATTTTACAGCAATTTTTCTGTTTTTAACTGAAATACATTATTTTGGGAAAACTAATCAGGAATGAAGCAGACATTTGAGTCAGTGCTTGGTGGAATTAGATACGACTGTCTTTAGGAGACAAGTTTTGAAGATTTAGGTGTATAATTGTTCCTGTGGTCTTTTATTTTTATAGTATGGTTTATTTGGTAAATGTATAGTCATAATAGGTTTGATGTTGTCAACACTGATATTGCTGATTACTTTGTTCATTTTGAGACAGATTTTCTATTATTTGGAATGAATGTGAGGTGGCATTTGAGTTAAAAATGAACTTCAAATGTGAAGCTAGTTTACGTTTTTCTAGATATAAGAAGATGTGGTATGAGTGCCAATGAGACAGCTCGCCTTCTAAGTCACAATTTTTAAAATAAAAACCATTTTAGGTCAAAGTACGGTCTTCAACACAGAGTCTTGGTTCACACCGAACAGTAAGCTATAAAGTGTCCCCAAAATGACTAGTGTAAAACTATTCAAACGGGAAAAACAACGGTCTAATCTATATACAGAACGAGAAACACTTATGAACCACATCAACAAACGACAACATTAGAAAATAACAAAACCTTTAAACAGACTTATTAAGAAGGGATATAGTTACGATACTGTTGTCAGGTCATTAAAGATTGCATAGTTTGGCTTTAATATTGATTCACTGAAAGGGTCTTTACATCGGAATTAAACACATTTATTTAAAAACCAGTTGTTGGCATGACACGGGTTATGTAAGTTCTTCTCTTAAATATTTTATGATTGTATAATACTGAACCCTTACCGGGAGTTGCCTGATATTCCTATGATAAAGACATAATCGTTCAATCAGTTTAATTGAGGTCTGGAGCTGGCATGTCAGTAATTGCTAGTAGTCTGTTGTTATTTATGTATCATTGCCATTTTGTTTATTTTCTTTTGTTACCTATTCTGACATCGGACTCGGACTCGGTGTGTATTGTTATGCGTTTACTTTTCTACATTGGCTAGAGGTATAGGGGGAGGGTTGAGATCTCAAAAAAAAAAACATGTTTAACCCCACCGCATGTTTGCGCCTGTCCCAAGTCTGGAGCCTCTGGCCTTTATTAGTCTTATATAATTTTTAATTTTAGTTTTTTTGTGTTTAATTTGTTTAGTATGACGTTCATTATCACTGAACTAGTATATATACATTTGTTTAGGGGCAAGCTGAAGGACGCTTCCGGGTGCGGGAGTTTCTCGCTGCGTTGAAGACCTATTGGTGACCTATTGGTGACCTTCTTCTGTTGTCTGTTCTATGGTTGGGTTGTTGTCTCTTTGACACATTCCCCATTTCCATTGTCAATTTTAGAAAAGGGTATTTTCTGTTTAAAAAAATAGAAGGTACAAAATTATTATGTCTGAACAACACTAAAATCTTATTCCGACATTACAGATGGAATTTGTAAATTGGTGTGCGCCTTTTCCTAAATTTCTCTTTTTTTTTCTCCAGATCCCACCTTTGTTGTCCATTTGATTTCATTACCCCAATTTTTATAATCCTATATCCAACATCCCCTTTTTGTAACCTCAACATCACCCCCTCTCTATATCCCACTTCGAGGGCTACTTGCAAGATTCATTTTGATTAAGATGAATTTTACGCCCAAAATTATCAGCCTGATATGGAACAGGATTAAAGTTTCGTGATCCCTGTTAAAAAAACAAAACAGTTGTGACTTTCTGTTTACATAACGAATATAAAATGGGAGCGGACGAGCTACAAAAAATATGATAGTATCAACAAAGAGGCAATATCGATAAATGTTTTAATCAAATTATTTAAAATTTCTCAAATTACGACAAGAGTGCGCACGCTGAAATGTCTCGCCTTCTTTACTTATCATTGATATTATGTTGAGGGGGTCGGATGGGTCCTGATCCCGAAATCCCGGTCTTAAAAAACATGAAATCCCGAGGTCCCGAATTAAAAAATAAACAGCTGCGCCATGAGCGCATGATACGCCCTTCGTCTTGTGTGCAATAATCATAAATAGTTTCTGAGATTCAGCGTGACATATGAAAACCCACGTTTTTTAACAAAAAACTCAATAATAACTCTAAACCAAAATTTTGAATTATCACCAAAAAGTATACAGATCTTAAGATAAATATAACTTAGAAGTGTGTAAAGTCTTAAGCAATAATCATAAATTGTTTTGGAGATACAGCGTGACATGTGAAAGCCCCCTCTTTTTTTTACAAAAAACTCAATATTCCTAAAATAAAATTTTTGAATCAAAACCAAAAAGTATACAGATCTTAAGATTAATATAACTAATAAGTGTGTAAAGTTTTAAGCAATAATCATAAATCGATTTCGAGATATGGCGAGACATGTTAAAAACCCCATCCCCCTTTTTTACAAAATACTCAATAACTCAAAAATAAAATTTTGAATCATCACCAAAAATTATACAGATCTTAAGATTAATATAACTAAGAAGTGTGTGAAATTTTAAGCAAGTATCATAAATTGTTTTTGAGATACGGCGCGACATGTGAAAAAAAAAAACACACCCCTGTTTTAGTTACAAAGTCCTGTAACTCAAAAAGTTTAAATCTTATTTTCATAAAAAAGTATACAGATCGTTTGACCATCATAAGGAACAACTGTATTAAGTTTCATGAAATTTGGATGAGTCGTTCTCAAGTTACGGTGCGACATGTTTACGCCGGACAGACGGACAGACGAACGGACAGACGGACAGACGGACGGACGGACGGACGGACAGACGAACGGACAGACGGACGCCGGACATTTGTATACCATAATACGTCCCGTCAAAATTTTGCGGGCGTATAAAAATTAAATCCCGACATCCTGGAATTTGAAGAAAGAAATTCCGGATTCCATTAGGGTCAATCCCGAAATCCCGATCTTAAAAACACCCGATCCCGACGTCCCGAAAAAGGTCCTGCCCACCCTCTATGTTGATAGTCCTAAATATAAAGCTTTACTACAATTATCACATAAGCTTAACATGGTCCACGAAAATGAGGTCAAGGTCATATAAACAAAACAAGAAATACATGTACACCTTACAATAAATCACTAAGTATAGTTGACCTATTGCTAATAGTTTCTAAGAAACAGACTTAACCGAGAAAACTAAATACACTGACTAATGAACCATAAAATTAAGGTCAAGGATCTGAACCATGGCAGGCAGAAGTGTACAGCTAACAATTCTTCCATACAGCAAATATAGATAACCTATTGCTTATAGTTTAAGAAAATCAGACCAAAACTAAAAAACTGAACACTGAGCAATGAACAGTAAAAATGAGGTCAAGGCCAAATAAAACCTGCCAGACTGACATGCACATCATTAAATGTTTCCATACACCAAATAAAGATGACATATTGCATATAGTGTTAGAAAAAAAGACCAAATATCAAAAACTTAACTTTGACCAAGGAACCATGAAATTTGGTCAAAGTGAAGAGCACAACCATGCTTGACACATCTATACCATTTCCTCTATTGTTCAATAAAATATCGTCATTTGATCTCGATGGATCAGCCAACGCGTTGTGACTCAGTTTAGATTGGTTGATCCGACATGTCTGCTGGATCAGTATTCGTATCAGAGGCTCCTTTGATTCTACCTCTATTCCTACCATCATGCCCACTAGTTCTGGTATATTTTGGTGGTATGCCTGTGTTGTTTTCGAGAATTCTACGTATTAATGACAATTAGAAGGAATTAAATGGAACAGTATTTATATGGAACATGATGTTGACGTTATTGACGAGAGCGTAGTTAGATCACGGTATGAAAGTTGAAAGGTCGTAGACTGATCGATGTAAGAGCGTTCTATAATCGCAAAAGAAGTGTGTTAAGATCGTGTTGCAATCGGATAAATCGTGCATGTATTGTCGTTATGAAAACGTGATTAGCGTAAGAAGAAAAAATTCCACAACTGTACAACATCAAATCAGAAATTATATAAAAAACAAAAGGGTACTAAGTTTAATAAATATAAACTAGTCACCATAGTTTCATCATAAACTGCTGAAAGCATTTTTGATTTATTATCCGAAAAACTGAAAAAAAGCCTGATTTCTTTATGAATAAGACTGCATAACTCCAAAAATGTAAATGTTTCATAAAAGTTGGTAAAAGTGTTTTTGAGTTATTGTCCAAAAACTGGAAAAATTCCACTTTTTTTCAATATAAAAATTCATAACTGAAAAACGTAAAATCTGAAATTTATAAAAATTGAAAGGTAGCTTAAGTCAACAGATATAAACAATTCACCAAAGTTTCATAAAAATTTGTGGAAGTGTTTATGAGTGATTGTCCGAAAACTGGAAAATCCCCCCTTTTTTAAGCATAAAAATTCATGACACGGAAACGTAAAATCTGAAATTTATAAAAATCGAAAGGGAGCATACGTCAATAGATATAAACAATTCACCGAAGTTTCATTAAAGTTGATGGAAGCATTTTTGAATTATTGTCCTAAAACTGGAAAATCCCCCCTTTTTTAAGAATAAAATTTCATAACATGGAAACGAAAAATTTGAAATTTATAAAAATCGAAAGGGAGCTTACGTCAATAGATATAAACAATTCAACAAAGTTTCATAAAAGTTGGTGGAAGCGTTTTTTATTAATTGTCCGAAGTGTGGACGACGTACGGATGGTCGGACAACGGTATACCATAATATTTCCCGTCTTAGACGGGCGTATAAAAACCAAGAAACAAGTTATAAAAAAGGCTAAACACATAGTACAGATACAAGCGTGCTCGAAGTTTGTGATAGTTAGTTCAAAGCGAATAAAAACCTATAAACCATCATGTGTCTGTGCCTACAAAATCAGTCAGTACAATTGCAATGGATTTTGACAAAAAAAATTACTGTAATTTTATTATCGACACCTGTTACGATTATAAATCAATTATGTATCAAATGTATCGACAGTTAATTTTTTTATCAATTTTTTTTCTGTAAGTTAGTATTCTCAGCAGAATCTCTATTAAAACTATGGCTTTATAATTCTCTTCATACCTTTTATCTATTACATCGCAACACGACGATTTGATATATACTGATATGAACAGAAAAAGATGTCGCTTACACGGCAGCGAAATAACAACACAACTAAACACATAACCAAAAGTCTCTTGCGAAGCACTTATATTGTATTCAACAGAAGACAGGTGTCTCTATACATATATTATGTCAACTTCCGAATCGTTTGAAAAGTATGATATACCTTAAGCAACTATCAAATTATTTTTGAAAGTCACACTGGAAGTACATTCGCTTGCACAAACTACTTATAAATAAGTTAAGTACTATAATAGAATAAAAAAGAAGCTGGTAGCCTTAGTTCGTTTTGTATATATTTTTTTTATTTACGTTTATTAATATGTTTCGGAATTTAATGTGACGTCCATTTTCGATGAACTAGTACACATTTGTGTAAAGGGTCCAATTGGAGCACGACTTCCGGATTTTCTCGCTGTATTGAAGACCCACTAGTGGCCTTGGGCTGTTTTTGCTTTTTGGACGGGTTGTTGTCTCTTTGTCCAATTCTCGTTCCTATTCTGACAACAGAAAGGAAAGTTTGATTTTTATTTATAATTCAGGGGAAAATAATTAGTATGAAACAGTTGATTTTACCCTACAGTGGTTGAAGTTCCATAACTCTTAAATATTGTCACATAAAAAGGAGAGTAATGACTGCTATGCTACTAAGTATATGAACTTTCTGCCATTTACATTAAGTTAAACCTTGCACAATTATATTTCCGTAAGCGTATTACAAAATGATATTAAACAATATTCCGAAACATCGTTCCCTGCAGAGAAATAATAATTATAAAAAAACGACCATTATATCACGGCCGACACTCGGCTAACCGAGAGATTGGTCGGTTAATCTATATTGAGTATGCGGCTATATGGGCGGTTGGTCTGCTAATCGGGTCGGTTATACGTCTGTTCAGAGTAAAACGCACAATTTAAATGTTCAACTCTGTTAAGTATACAGATTTTTGGCATATTATAAGAACCAAATAAAAAAAAAGAAAAGTGTCTGACAAAATGATATCTATCATAGAACATTTTCCAACTGTAAAAACATTTCATAGTCTGCGCAAACTTCAGTAAAACTAAAAGGCGTCGCGCAAGTATGTGGTATTTATGCTTATACGCATAGCAATTGTTTTAATAAAAGGCGAAACAAACAATTTTAGATATCATTTAAAGGACACAAAATAGTACTTTGGTTCTAAAAAATTAATTGACATTAGTAAATATCTCATAATTGTAATATAACGTGAGTAATTATATACCACGTTTTAGTGACTATTAGGGGAATAAAGTCTGTTAATGGGTTAGACAATTAAAATTGTGTCAGTTAAGAGTTATTTAGCCACGACAATAGTTTTGCTACCTTTATAATTTCCCATTAAAAAAGTTAAGAATAAGATGTACTTGAGTAAAAAAAAATGACAATACGGTGCAACAGTATCCTTGTAGTAAGAGCATTTTTATTTTGACTTTCTTTGCATTTTATTGAAAGGTGTGTCACTGCAATATAACGTGATATGGATTGGCCGCTGGAATATGCATGAATTTATTATTAACGTTTTCAATCAGCCTTGATTTTTGTGTCAAAAATCCATCTGAAAGTGTCTGTCTTATACAACACCGGGTACATATAACGTGTTGTCGTTCTCATATGGACATGATATTTGCCACTGGACGTTAAACCCTAATTCGTCAGCATCATCCAATTGGTTCTTTTGTTCTATTACTTAATCATATGTTGTTTACAAAACATTCTAAAGAAGTAAATGGAAAGAAGCGAATGCAGCTACATTTGATTATCTTAAGTTTTAATTCAATTTATTCTGTTTAGTTCCTTTCTACATAAGTGCAGAGGAGAACTGCAGTTGTGCGCTTGTAAAATTCTAGCATTTGTCACCAATTTGAGTACATCGCAATCCGTTACTGTTTCAACCACCCCTTCCCCCTGAAATTTTGTTTTATTTGCACTTTACAATATTTACTGAGCTATCAGATTCAGCGGTTGACAGGAGGCCAATGTTTATCGGACTCCAGTCTCAAATAACATAAAGTGATATACAGTAAAAAAATTGCAAAGCATCTATATAGATATCGTTGTCTTTACTATTAATTTAAAAATAAGGAGATGTGGAATAAATGCCAAAATTGCTTTAACAATCATCTTGGAGGGTCTAAATAGTAAAAAGGGGTGTTTCATGTCTGTATTCTTAAACAATTGTTATTTTTCTCTCTTTTTTAGCAATGCATCACTCTCTACTGTCCTTATCTATTATTCTATATTCTGCGTCTCCATCCAAATTCTCGTGTATACCATGAGGGTCCGGATTGGGGGTGTTGTTTATTTCTGTATTCTTTAAATTGTTATGTCACTTTTCTCTACATTATCTTTATTTTTCTCATTATTCTTTCTCTGTTCTTTATATTTTAGCATCCCAATATATTTTACTTACTGATGTTTAGTTACATTACGACGTTTATCTCTGATATAAAAAAGCAGATGTGGTATGATTGCCAATGAGACAACTCTCCACAAGAGACCAAAATGACACAGAAATTAACAACTATAGGTCACTGTACGGCCTTCAACAATGAGCAAAGCCCATACCGCATAGTCAGCTATAAAAGGCCCCGAAATGACAATTTAAAACAATTCAAACGAGAAAACTAACGGACTTATTTATATATAAAAAAATGAACGAAAAACAAATATGTAACACATAAACAAACGACAACCACTGATTTACAGGCTGCTGACTTGGGACAGGCACATACATACATAATGTGGCGGGGTTAAACATGTTAGCGGGATCCCAACCCTCCCCTAACCTGGGACAGTGGTATAACAGTACAACATAAGAACGAACTATAAAAATGATGTATATACTGGTTACTAATGTAGATGACAATTGGTGTCATTCATAACAACGAAACAGAATTCACATGATAAATGCGACCATTCTTGAATGAAATTAATATTACTTTAATATTACACTTTTTAAAACCATTTTTATCAATTTCCAATTTCCATTGTCTAAATTTATGTTTCATTGTTCATGTGTTGTTTCCGTATATTTTAGCCACTCGTCTTGAGCCTACCCATTTGATCCGATAACTCCCCATAAAGCAATCAAATTATATTTTCATTGCCATTCATAACTCTTAACAGACCAAATAACAGACCAGGTTTTATACATCCGACCCATTAACAGACCAGGTTTTTAATAAAAATTGATTAATATCACCAAAATACAGATTTTCGTGTAGATTTTTCACACTATGATATTAATATGGTTAACAAATATAATGTCTTTTTTCGATGTTCAAAATATTGCATGCAAGTAAATTCAGCCAAGTTGTCATTTTGTGTACATTTTGTGTGTGTAAAATGTGTATAAATGTATTGGTGAGTAACCCGCCTTTTCATTTTATTGATTGTTTATCGAAGCTAGAAAAAAAATAATTACACCACTGGATTCAGTACATTGAATTGTTTTGTCAGACATGAATAATTTTTATGATAAAAAATATATTTAAAAAGTTATACAATGAAACATACTGAACTTGCAAGTATTTTCTCGATAACACCTGATTAACAGACTTTAGCCAACCCAATTAACAGACCAACCGCCGATATAGCCGCATACTCAATATAGATTAACCGACCAATCTCTCGGTTAGCCGAGTGACGGCCGTGTATATACGTTTGTTACAAATAATTAAGAGATGGATTGATTGATTGTTGGTTGCTAAACAGATACTAGGTAGAGGAAGCGAAATAAACTAATTATAACTTTTAGTTTGTTATCATCATTATTATAGGAAACCCAAAAATCGAAACAATAAAAGAAACGGGAAAAAACACGGTCAAGATTTTAATAAAACGATGAAAAAATAAATTATGACTGACAGCAAAGTGAATAAGAACCACAACTGTAATACATTCATACAAATTAATAGCTTGGGATACTAGTAGACAGGTACAGAAAAAGAAAGTTACAGTTTTAGAATGTTTGTAGGGTTCAAGTCCCTGTCATGCCATTTGGGAGTAAAGAACGATACCAAGATAATGATATATAAGAAGAAAGCGACATGACTCACTAGAAGACGATTTTTACACACACACACACACACACGAAACTTGTACAATAACAAAAGATTTATCTATTTTAAAATATCAACTTTTTATTTACCTTTCTTTTGACTAGCAAACAAAAATTATGCTATTCAAAAGAGATGTTTTATGTCCCGAATAAAACGCAAAATCCATGACCGATCATGGTAACAGTCACGAAAGCAGAAGGAATGTAGGATGAAAAACTTCAATCAAATAGTTTGGGCTGGGAGAGGGGGAGGGGGTGTAAAATTGCAGCGAGTTTTGTTTATCCAAAATCGATTTTACATATATCCATATTTTACAATCATTTTTTCCCAAATTAAGTTAAGAAAAGGGGGGGGGGGGGGTGTCAGTGAAAAAACTATGTGAATTAAGTTTTTTATCTTACATTGAACTTTTGATGTCGTCCCTTACTTCTTGGCTTTGTGAAAGCGTCGGCGATGTGCATAATACGCTGTCATCATTGCAGAAGTTGAAACACTATGTATTTCCGTTGGTGACCTACATGTAGATGAATGTCCTAATAAAACTATAAAAGGTAGCATTCATATTTCAATTTAAAAGGAATAAATGAGGAAGTAAAATAAAACAAATCAATAAATCTGAAATCAGGGGCTTCGAGTAGAGGATAGATTATGTAAATTATGCAGCACTGAAGTTGAAGATGAAATTCATTTTCTTCTTCAGTGTCCAGTTTTAAAAAAGAAAAGATCTGAATATATAAATAACTTTTAAAGCCCCCAAATAAATCATTATTAATATGGTTAATGTCATCTGAGGATAATGTTATAATTTAAAAAGGAAGTTTATTATTGTGTACTTTATTCAAAGACAGAAATTTAATTCTAGATACAGTTAAGTCACTGGTAGTTTGTCCATCTACTAGTATATTATATTGTAAAACAATATATATCATGTATATTATTCCTGTAGAAAGTATTCTGGTGAAAAAGACTTGATTTCGTTTAATTTTTAAATAATTAATGTAATTAATATGTAATCACTTGTATGAAATTGAACTTAATTGTACTGCTCAAATTATTAGGCGTCATAATTAGCAACAAAAAACTTTCTATTGTATTGTATTGTATTGGTTTACATGTTACATCTTAAAAATATTGTGTTATTTGGAGAGTGTTATGAACGCCGGGGTTTCATCACTTAACCATCAGAGAAGAAGGAACAAGAGGTTTGAATCATCACAAACTTAAGTTGTTGGGAAAATTTGGTTGATTATATAGGGAATCACTGAAGCATGACTGGAGCGGCCTCCCTTAGGTCAGTCAGTAACCCCCCCCCCCCCCCCCCCCATATGAAAAGTTCTGGATCCGATGCTTTACCAACTCTAGCCTCAGACACGTTGATTCCTTTGCTTGATAAATGGCCTGTCATCATTTTCAGACCGTATGTGGGTCCAACCTGAAAATAACACACACTATGCGCACATCATATTTTAAATGTAACTACTAATATATGTTCCATGTACATGATGTATATGGTTCGGAATACATTTGTGTCGATCTGTGTCGATCTGTTTTTTTTTTTTTTTACTTTTTTTTTTATTTCAAAAGAAGATTGTCACTGACTGAGACCCATTTTTTGTGTCGACATATTTGTCCTATAATACTCGTTTTGCTTTCACATATTAAAGATGTAAAATCATATTGAATAAAAGGTAATAGAATGTACATAAAACAGAACTTCATGGGAACTGTTTTATGTTTGTTGAAATACTATTCACATATTTATGATATATTCTTTACTACATTTTTTTTTCGATAAAAACAAAAATAAGAAGTCATTCATCCTTCGAAATATACATTTACCACACATACATGCATGCAAGTTACTTTCATATTTCTTTAATAAGATGATGCTTATTTGATATTCTGCGACAGAGAATTGTGAATATTATAAGCTTGGGAAAAACAAGTTTGCATTAAACAGATTCAAAATTAGGAAATGCTGTACAATGCAGAAAAATACAAATTTGAAAACAAATACTAGCGCAGTGATCAGAATAATATAACATCTACACCCATCCCTCCCCACCCCACTCCACCCGCGAACCCTCCTCCTTGAACATGTACAGAAACTGACATAGACAATATCTTATATTCTAATATTTTCCCTTCTTTTCTAACATGTTTTACACATTCAGCCACGATATGGTTTAATGCTCCTTCGTCTACTCCGCATCGCCTAGTAATTCCATTTTCAGAACAAAAACGGCTTATTGTTCGCGCTGATACATGCTTGATTCCTAAAGAAGTCAAGTGTTGAGAAATGTCTTGGTGTGTTCTTCCGTCAAGTATCATTTGTTGAATCAAACATCGATGGTCTAAAAGTTCTTCCATTCTTACAACATGTACATGTATGTAAACAAGTGACTTCTTCACTTCGAGAGAACTAAATTAAAGATTTCAACCACGGCAATTCAAAGAAAGAAAAGACAAAGATAAACAAAAGTCAGATAGATAGACAGATAGGTAGAAACAATGAATGACAGATTGACAGATCGAAAGATAGATATAAACATGTAGCTACAAAGACAGCTAGATATATAGATAAAAAGAAAGAATGATTTTTTGTGGTCATTATCGTACTTGTCAGTGTACCATTCTTCATTGGAATTTGTTGATACCACTAATAGTTCACACAAACACACACACCTTAAAAAGATCTTCAAGATATTGCGCTTAAAACAAGAAAAAAGAAAACGGAAATAGTAAAACATTTAATAAAAAGTGTCAACATTTAAACATTTAAAACGCCTATATTGAAACAAATTACATTTCGTTCTCATTATTAGACATTTAAATAATGAAAATTTTTCAAATTTGAATATTGCACAGCAAAATGAAAAAAGAAAAATTGGAGAATTTTTCATTTTTCAATATCAAACGTCAAATTGAAAAATGCTCCACGTTGGAGCATTTTTCATTTTTCAATATTTGAAGTCAAATTGAAAAATGCTCCACACTAGAGTATTTTTCATTTTTCAATATTGTAAGTTGAATTGAAAAAATGCTCCACGTTAGAGCATTTTTCATTTTTCAATATTGTAAGTGAAATTGAAAAATGCTTAAGGTCAGCATTTTCAATATTTGTTTTTAAGAATGAGATTGAAATATGTTTTGTTTTCTAAAACAAGCAAATACAAATGTTTTAATGTATTTAAACTTTTGACAAAATAAAATCATTTTTAGCACAAACTTATTGATATTTGTTGCAATATCTTCGTGAAATCAAAAATATAATTTCATGAAAATAACAATTTTCAAATCTCATAGAGAAAATGGTTTTTCGAAAGTGACTTCAATAGATTTTTGTTACATTTTTCAAACCAACTACCTTTAAAAGTTGCAGAGCAATTTGCAAAATCTATTTTTCATCTTAAAATGAAAAATGGTTGGCGTGAATGTACACGGACGTAAACCGATATTATTTTTTAATTTTTAACTTCTCTTTTTACCACAGCCACAATGACAATGATCAATGAATTTCAACTCTTTTTATTTTTCATCAACTCTTTTTATTTTTCATCAACTCTTAAACATAAACAGATCTATCATATTTTATACTCAAATTTGATGAAAATTTTCTCCATAAAACACAACATAGAAAACGTTCCAAAACAAAGGATTTCAATTCAGGTTTAAAACGTATGTACTGTAAATTCAGAAATTATTGCGTGCATTTATTATTTCGATTTTAATTTGAAGAATAGACAAAAATGCGAGATTAATTATTGCAATTTAGGAAAATCTGCATACAATTATGTGTTTCAGAATGCGCGTTCTTATTATTGCGATACTCACCAAGTCGTAATATTCACATTTATAAAAACCTCACAATAATTTCTAAATTTACAGTAATAGGTACCACTTCCGTATATAACATGTATAAAACACTTTATTAATTACCTATCATACAAATATAGTAAATAACAAGAAGCAACGGAAAAAGGGGCATATAATCATGCTTCTTTCCTTTTATTAACAAATCTGACAAACATTTACCGTTTTCCATACACTAACACCAACAAAAGCCTGCGAAAATAACACATAATTGAGTTTAAAATATAATGCAAGATTCATGCACTTCAATCCTATCTATACTACTAAAGGAAGAGACCGCAACTCCTCAGAAACCATAAAAAGTCGGAAATATTTGTGATATGACGTATAAATGTAGTGTTTTGTACTTCCTAAATTTATCTTTGAAACATTATTTTTTTCCCTCAGAAAACGCCAATTTTTGTCGAGCCTACGACTTTTGTCGCAAAAACGAGACATAGCGATCCTACATTCCGTTGTCGGCGTCGTCGTCGTCGTCGTCGTCGGCGGCGGCATCGTGCACAAATATTCACTCTGTGGTTAAAGTTTTTGAAATTTAAATAACTTTCTTAAACTATCCTATATTTGTACCAAACTTGAACAGAAGCTTGTTTATGACCAAAAGCTAGTATTTAGAAGGAAATTTTGTAAAAAATTATTTCCTGTTTTTCCGTATATTACTTATCAATGGACTTAGTTTTTTTTCCAGTTAACATTACATACAGTCTGCAGTTTAAGTTTTTAAAACATTTATTAGATTCATAACATCCTGGATTTTTACCAAACTTGGACAGAGGCTTCTTACAATCAAAAGATAAAATAGACAACAGCAACAGTAGGCGAGATACTGGGTAGCGCGGAACCCTTACAAATTTTTGAGAAAATATCCAAATTCGGAGACCGTTATAGATCCGTGTCTTGTACGCTATCACGCATGCTCAGTCGACGTACTGTCCGCGAAATCTGTAATACTAAAATAACGAGGTCATGAACATTATACAGGGATTACTACTACTAAATTCAATCTTTGTCACATGAGTTTTCCGGTTGTAGTAAAAAAACCAGGACGGGTTCAAACAGAAAGATTTTGATAGCAGAGAAAACTATGCACCTTATAATCAGCACGACTTTATCAGATGACAATACGAATACTAAAAATCCAGGCTCAAAATCTCAGGAGGTAACATCGACATTTTATGGTAGGGGTGTGCCATTTTTGCCTCAAAAAACGTACCCATTTTAATATAACATCCACCGAAATTCAGTACCTATAGTTATATAAATATTTAAGAAAGAATGACCTATACTTATATACAAATCAGGAGACAAATTTCCGGGGTTCATTTGGGAACTTATTTAAAAGGTGAACTTTCAAATGAATTGATTTAATTTAACATTGCATTTGACCATTAATAATGTAACATTCTCAATGCATATTTATATATGATATCTAGATCATACAAACCCCAAATCCAAATCAATATACAGTTATCAAATGTAAATGCATTTTAATATGGGATGTTATTAAAAGGAGGGTCATTTTTATATAAAATCTTTCAAAATTATGACCCGTATTTTTGGCACATCCCCGTACACCCAATAATAGGAAGTGAACCCCCCGTGCTTAAACTAAGGCGTAGGTACTTCAATTTAGTCACAGATCCGCGATGTCTAGGGTGTTTTCTAGTAATACTAATGATAACATAATCTGATGAAATTGCTCCCTTATTTCCAGTACGCCCCATTATTCCATATCAACTGAATGTGTTTAACACACATCCTTAAAATTAACCAATTATTCTAGATGCATTATCCAACAAATTGTGGATAAAGATGAACTCCACTATCATTTTTTTTTTGGAAAACCCCCTTTTTTCTGAGGTTCGTGTTGCTCAGTCTTTATTTTTCTGTGTAGTGTTTTCTAGACTGCTATTTGTCTTTGTTTTTGTTTTTTCCATGATTTTGACGGTCTTTCTTAGACGTAGGAATTTTGATTGCTCCGCCTCTTTTTGACGAGAAATAAATGTCGAACCAAAAGACACTTCTTAGCATCTTTTACGTCACAGGTAAACAGTGTATTTATAAGACAAAAAAGGAACTAAATACAAAAAGAACAAAACGGAGACAAAAATGACTAATAGGTTTATGTAATAAGTTTGATATATATATTTACAAAAAGAATTTCCTTTCATAATTTTATTGTTTCAGATAATGAATTTGAGATATTTCAAGCATCAAAATCTGAATGAAAAGGACCATCGAATATGCGTCATGTGAGTTGTACTACCACCTAAGGGTCGAAAAATATTCCCTCGAATTGACAGTTGTAGGAAATTAATCCTATATTTCATTGCAGTAAAAATTTCTGAGTAATAAACATATTACACCTGTTACATGATATATTTTACGACTAATAACATTTCGATGACTTGCTAGTGAGTGATAGTCAAACCTAGGAGGGTGTCGTAAGAACTGTTTTTTTTTTTTTTTTTGTAATCTAAAGTTGTTTCAATATTGCCTAAATAGCATTGGGTATAATTCCAAAGCTGTACCAATCCTACATCAATGACGAAATACGTAATTTCTTAATCTCCTCACAAAGCACTTAAATAAATAAAATGACGATTTTATTAAGACACAGTCCTAGTATATCTGCTCTATCGCAAACTCTCCAACCTCAAAATATTTGCTGTTTAAAAAAGCGACTTATTTAATTTGTCTTGCGTTGATACTCATTTGGAAATATTTGATTTTGGTAGTTTTTAATTGTAGTCAGATTGATAATTTCTCTTCTATACATTGATAGCGTCTTTGATTTTCTCCCAGAAAATAAAATTTCCGTGCACATCATTTGGGTATTCAATATATGATTTTTTCTGAATAATTTCATATAATACTAATGGTAACTCCTCAGGTTGCAGTTGATCATAAAACACAAGAAAAATTAGACTTTTGTCTTTTTTTCTGTGAATACTTTCCATCCTCGCCATATTCAGTTCAAACATGCAGTAATACGATTCGATGAAAGATCTAGTTATGATGCAGATTGTTTTTCGGCTGCGTTGGATGGCTTGGGTGATATTGTCATTTATGGCTGCTCCCGGAAGAAAGTCTCGATGATGTATACATAGTTTAAAATGTCCATCTCGTTCAAGATTATCGATACAGTCTTTTGTAACAAACGTTCGAATTTCGTCGGAGTAAGATATAAAAGCATCGTAGACGTATTGTCCACGATCGTCCATGTTATTGTGGGAGGAATATCTCAATTTTGCTGTATAAAATAAGAAGCGGAGTTTCCACCTGTGTCTATAAATGAGAGCTGATATTAAAATTGTGATAAATCCAATTAAAGAAAAAGACACGCCAACTACCAAATGAAAGTGATTAACGCAGTCTGTTTGAAGATGAAGTATAATATCCTCAAACGAATTTGATATTGACAGGCTCCCGTTTTCTAGAACGCACTTGTATTGGTTAAAATGTACAAAATGTTCACGAATATTAATCATCCATTTCAAATAAGGAAGTAACGAACAGACACAGCGTAGAATATTTCCACTGAGGTTAATTTTTATTTTGGTATTATATTTAATAATGCTATCTATATTTTTCATTGAATTATCACTAAAAAACTTTATTGAGTTATTTGTAAGATTTAACATCTCTAAATTAACCATCTTTAATAAGCCAAAGTCGACATGTTTGAGGAAGTTATGACTTAAGTCAATGACTTTCAAGTGCGGTTGGTCATTGAATATTTGAGAATAGAGATTATAAATTGAATTGTTTGAGAGAGAGATGAACTCTAGTCTACTTGTTTTCGTCATCATATAAGTGTTGTTCGCTAGATAATTTCCGAGTTGGTTCCAATCGATTTTTAGTGTTGTCACGTATGTAAGATTCAGCAATATCTGACGGAAACCACAATTACTGAAAGCTAGACTTCGAAGACTAGGTGGTGCCCGTATTCTACGTTTTTTCGGGAAAACCACCACGTCTCGGTTCTTTGTAAAAGACAATTCATAAATTGGTGTACTGAAGAGTGCATCATTTATTTGTTTCCATGGAAATGTAGAACGTGCTTGTGGCATATCGACAATATAACTATCTTTAAATTTCTGATTTGATGTCCGAGTCACCTCCACCATCAATGATTTCTTCATTCTTCCTTCAGTGATATCAACATCTAATTCTAAAACTATCAATCTTTTGAGCTTGGAAAACGCTTTTAACCCATCGATCCGTAGAATGCCGCACTTGCTGATGTAGACATTAGTCAAATGAGGTGTATGCTTGAATGTATCATTATTGAGATACACGTAACCACAAATACTAAAATTTAGTGTTCGGAGATTGTAAAATAACTGCCGGTGATGATCCTCACAGCTGACATCTAACTCCAATACTTCTAATTGGATTAAATCTGCAATTGTTTCATCTGGGAAAATTTTAGTCGTCGATGCCAAATTGTTGTTTTGAATAGAAAGCTGTTTCAACGATTTCAAAGCCTTAAAGCTTCCTCTCGGAAGTTGTTTTGTATTGTAATCCAAAACGTTGTTGTTTAGTGTAAGATGTGAGAGGTTCTCAAGCCCAGAAAATGTTTCTTCATTTAATGTTGAAAAATAACAAAACGACATTTCAAGCTTTCTAAGGCTTAACATATTTTCAAAGGTTTTATTTGGTATTTGATAGATTATATTGTTTCCGAGTTTAAGAATTTGCAGGTTTCGAAGACCAATGAATGCCTGCTTGTTATCTAAAACCAATCTGTTAAATGATAAATCTAACGTAATAAGATTTGTCATGTTTTTGAAGGTATTATCTGGTATTTGCATCAGGAAATTGTGTTGTAAATAAAGGTGAACAGTATTGTCTGGCAAAAGTGGAATATTTGTTAAGTTTCTATGAGAACAGTCTACATACAGTTCTTCTTGATCGGTAAAGTTTGAACACGGGAAGACAAGTTCAGATTTGACTGACTCTGTTTTTACTATGTCTTTTAAGAAATATAACAGTAAACAAAACTTTAAAATTACTATGTATTTCATTTCGATCTCTCTTCACCTGCCTGTAAAAGATGTATTAAAGATTTACCATACTATTTAACACAATCTACCTGACTAAAACAACAATAAAAATCAACCAATTCTGAAATTCAACTTCAATTCATGCGGATGACGATGAAATGGTTGAGCAATACTAATTTCATCGAAAGTGACCGTTTGACAAATAACTTTGTCAAAGACATTGACATAACCAGTATTTCTTGATTGGTCAATTAAAATTAAAATTCTCTTTCAAAGTTGATAAAGTTTGTTGACAGCCCTTATAAAAAAATTGATATCTGAATACTTTTTTTATAGATTTGTTGAAAAAAAAAATTGACCGGCATATTTCAATTTCATGATTTTGCACTTTCAGTAACCCAATTTTAATATGATTATTTATATTCAAAGCTATTTATTTATCAATTTCTTCTTGTTTTTTCCAGATATAATGTAAAAAAGTAGAAATTAGATAAGAAGTTATAAATTTTGATTTATTGGAGTTTTTACTTCCTGTATAAATCAAAACACTTTAATTTGTTATTGTAACTTCCTCATCCATAATTCCGACTAATAGATTCATCAAAGTATCATTGTATTCATAAATATGAACAGTGTGACAATTATATTACGTTTTGACTTCTTGTTGATAAATAAAATCATTTACCATACCAATTTTACTGTACGATATATAAATCTCGACTATTTATGTTCCTCCAGGGAAGTTCGATGCCAAACTATTAAATATCCAAATCCTAATTTGCTTAAAAGATGAATTATACTATGCGTTTTGCTGTGTGTTTGTTTATTCTACATTTGCTAGAGGTGTAGGGGAATGGTTGAGATTTTACAAAATATGTTTAAACCCGCTTATTTTTGCGGCTGTTCCAAGTCAAGAACCCCAAGCCTTTGTTAGTCTTGTGTGTTTGTTTTTTAGATATTGGTTCATTTATATGTTTTGGAGTTCGATGTGACGTCATATCGCTGAACTAGTATACATTATTATTTAGGGGCCTATTGAGGCCCGACTCCGGATGCAGGATTTTCTATCTGCGTGAACACCCATTGGTGGCCTTGGTCAGGTTGTTGTCTCTTTGACACCTTTCCAGTTTCTATTCTCTATTCTATTTCGATAAATGACTTCCCCAAGATACCCATAGCATTTCTGGATTGGTCAATTGAAGGTTTTAAATTCTCTTTCAAAATTGATGAAGTTTGGTGACAAATTGATATCTTAATACTTTGTTTTTTATAGATTTTTGGAAAATCGTCATCGTAATATTTCAAAATGCAATCTTGCACTTATTTCAATAATCCTAATTTCAATAAAAAATCACAGGAATAGTATCTTAATTTTAGGTTCAAATTTAGAATATTAAAGATAGCTGTTAAACATTTCAGTCAATATATTTATATCAAATATACAATCACTTTTAACATTGTTAATTGAGTTATCTAACTCCCAGACCTCAAGACATTGAATTTACTGGTAGAATCTTTCTATTTTAAAATAATGTAAACTTGTTTTGATTGTCTATTTTTTACAAGATTACTTACTTATTTAAACTAATTACAATTTGATCAATACAACTAAACACTGACCTTAAATATTATCATTCATATTCAAAGTTATATTATAAACTTCATGGTGTTTTTTTCCAGATTTAATGTCACAAAGTAGAAATTGCATATTACGGGGTTTTACATTTCCTTTATTTAAGTTTAAACTTCCTTGGTAATGAAAACACTTTTAGATTTTTCTTATGACTTCCTCATCCATCATCTACTAATAGATCATTGATCAGTTATCATTTAATTTATAAATATTAATAGTATGCCAATCATAATTCTATTTTACATTTTGACTGCTTGTTATTTGATTATAGCATTTACCATACAAATTCTACTGTAGAACTTGTGCATATCGACTTTTAGATAAATGTTTCTTCAGTGAAGCTCGATACAACAGTATTATAAATAAAAATCCTAAAACATGTAAAAGTAAAACAAAACAAACCAACAAAGTATGGCAAAAACCGTAAACTGAATTATAGATATGTAGGATACACCGTGTTTTTAATTTTAATAAAGACCATTTTTTGCTTTAATGCGTAAGAACTATATAAAACTGATTAGAATGTATTTTTATAAGTATTTACAAATATTCAATGACCGATATCGATTTTGTGTGATATTTTAGAATTTGATTATCAATTCAGTAAATCTTATCTGAACCCTACTGACCAATAAGTAAGGTAAAATATCCACAAATATACCAGGCGTATAATCTAATACGCAAGACAAGCGGTTCGTGTACACTAGACTCGTCAGTGGCGCTCGGATTAAGCAGTTTGGTAAGTCAAAATAATTACCAAAGCAAGGAACATTGATGACCTAAAATAGGTTAAAATGCGTAAACTCTCAACGGTTTGAACTCTTATAAGTTTACAGAAAATAAATTAGAGTATGTAGAAAGAAACAGGAAATTCACTTTGTTTGATTGCTGAAACAGGAAATTATTTATTACCTTATCAAACGTTAAGTATGCAATGAAATATGAAAAAAAGTATATTTTAAAACTAACATCCTATTCTTATTCATGTACTAATATCTATCTGTTGTAACAGTAAAATCAGTCCAGAGATATTTCATCAAGAGAAGGCTAAAAATAATAAAAAAAGGAGGTAGAAATGAACAATTTTCCACGAATTCAACTATGCTTGAAATAGCTTGAACAATTCTTCCCTAATGTGAAGAGCAACACTACTTTTTAAACAACTGACGACGCCTAAATAATGCATAGTAATCATCAATTAAAGTCAAACTAATAAAAATATGTCACAGTTTTGTCGGTCTCTCTTTGATTTGCGAATTTTGTTTGTAGAAGTTTCTTCCGCTTCTTTGTTCGGACAGAACTAGACACAAGAACTGATGCGCTTCATGATTTGACACATGCTCATAAACATATATGTCAAACTATTTGTTGTAGGTCTTATCCGTCCATACAGTTATGTCAATAGAAACATAACTTCAAATTAAAGCAAAAAGACAAAAACAGATAAACTGTATTAATTCTTAAAAAAATTGCAAATGTCTATTTTGTATTTTCACGTTGTATCACTGAGAGTTGAGGCATATGCAAGCAATTAAAGCCGCTTCAAAATATACATTTCAGTTTTACGTACTGTATTGTTGGTAAAGAAAATAAGTTTAGATTAAAAATAAAATGCTATTGTATACAGATAATTAAAGCTAAGACCGCATATTGAACTGTAGTTATCTTTTCTTTGATTGTATTATCTTGTTGGTGCCTTAATAAGGTATACGCCACATCTCCAGAAATTTTCATTAAGGTAGGAATTCAAATGGATTGAACAATATGAGATATATGTTAAATTGGCACCAGTTTGTCCCACGTTCTGCAAGGTTTAATACACCTGTTTGTTTGTTAATGAAATTAACATGATTTGAATGGCTTGGATACTTTTGATGATTTGACAATTTAAGGGTAAACTTATAGCTCTTATCATGCCTTTGTTCTTTCCCTCATCAACAAAATATGTTGTTTAAAATTGGAAAATATAATTAACACTTTTTACAATATATAACACTTAAGAGCAGGAAAAATATATTAGAATGTTTTACAAAATATCAGCTGCAACTCATATAGAAAACTTTTTATGTAGATAATTGAATGAACAAGAGAGGCGAAAGGTGCCAAAGGAGTATTCATAAATCGAAAACAAACTAACAATGCCTTGGGAAAACGAAAAACGACGAAAAGACAAATAACAGTACACAACACTCAACAGTACACAACACACAACGTATAAAACTAAAGACTGATCAACACGAACCCATTCAAAAACTGGAGGTGATCTAAGGTGCGCCGGAAGGGTAAGCAAATCCTTCTCACGTGGCACTAAAATGCTTTTAGATCAAATGGAATGAAGTTACGGTGCCTGATAATTGATGTTGACATGCCTAGTTATTATTCCTTGCTATCGAATTAGAAGTTATAATGTCAAGTAAAATTATGACGACAGCGATCAAATTCCTTAAAAAAACATAGCCTCAAGGAATTTGAGTCAATTATCAGGATTCAAGCACTATGAAAATGTCTGTAGTACACACACACACCGTTTTCACATAATCTATGTCGGTGGCCTTTTATAGCCGACTATATGATGTAGGTTTTACTAATTTTTGAAGGCCGAGCGGTTGCCTATAATTTCTTACTTTCAGTTAATTTGAACTCTGGTAGATAGGTGTCTCATTGACAATCATACCACATCTCCTTGTTTTTGTTTTGACTAGTTTTTCTGGGAAATAAAAAAAAAATCTTTTATAATATGTTGAACGCCAACTGCTATTGGGCTGTGATCTTAGATATGTGTCTACCTTTGATCAGTATTCTGTTTTCTAAACATGAAAATAACAAGACATCTACTCATCTGAATGTACATACCTATATCAGCAATGCCAACTTTTATCTTGGTCTTTAAATTTTACTGATTTTTGTCCAATGCCCTATTTTAACATTTCACCATCGTTTCCCTTCACAATGAAGGTAATCATAGAAATTTCTCTTTGCTCACCACATTTATATAGTTAATTTAATATGACAGATTTTAGATTCGCATGGCGGAGGAAGAATGCATAACCTGTCGACACCGTTGCTTCTTTTGGATGTTTGTTTTAAACTCGATTGATAAAAAAGTAAGAAAATGTTGTATAATGTCCAATGAAACAACTAACAACAGATAACCAAAGTCGTAGATGCTAGCAATTATAGACACCTGTACGGTCATCTACAATAAGTAAACCCCATACTGCATAGCAAGCTATAAAAGGCCACGACATGACAAAATTTATAGCAATTCAAATGCAAAACGAACGACCTGATTTATAAACAAAACAATGTGCGAAAAACAAATATGATATACAGTACCATACGACATACACTGAATAACAGAACAGCCATACGATTTGGTACGGGAACATACATCATGTGACGGGATTAAATATGAATGTGGTAACCCAGCCCCCAATCCCACTAACATATATGATTTGAATTGATTGACGAGGTTTGAACATAATTTATTAATAATAAGATCAATGTTAGTACTGATTAAAACAATTTTCAAATATCTAGTTACCAGGTTAAATTACTAATCGTTTGAAAAAAATGTATTCAAAAGATCATTTAGTGTGCATTGATCGTATCAAAGTTTACGAGCTTTATAAACAACATCATTGTTGTTAATGAAAGGATGTGATAATCCGTTTGTCATAAGGTTTTCACAGGTGCAGCCAAAACTCGAAACCAAATAATTGTATCTCCAAATGTATTTAATAAGGTTTTATTTAAATTGCAGTATATAAATCTCTGGCTTAATGAATAATCAGCTATACATATATTTCTTTCATTGAAACCTTAAACGTCGACACAGACGGCTTTTACTGTCAGTGCAATCAACCAGTAACGTGTTTTATTGTTTATTTAACGTTGAATTATTCGAAACATTAAGTTTTTTCAGTTAGACGGCAAACGATTTAATGGCTTCTAAGGTCAAGACATTGGTCACGTGACAAAAGGTCAGAGTTTACGGTTTTTTGGTAAACGTGCATGCCTGATGGTTTTTTTACTCGTTTCGTCTTATTTGTACTCGTACATCAATAAAAATCAAAGTGTTCAATTCTAGATTGAATAAGCTTCATTATTCTTTATAAATATTATTAAAAAGTGTTGTTAAAGTATTATAAATTCACGAGTGAAGTGAACCTTTTTTTCTGAAAATTTGCGTAGGTCCACGGAAAATCCTTAATTATTCCTTAAATAGGTATGGTAACGTGTTGAGGGGTATAAAATATGAAACAAAACCATTTTTTACGTTAAATTTTGATGATAATCGATCCTAAATTCACTGGACACGAAATTGTGTCAGCTTAATCGTGGCGAAGTGGAGATCAAAGGGAGATAACTCCGTACACGCGTCGTAGAAAATTGCAAGTTCACAACAGTAAATTCGAGTAAAATAAATGATTGTAGTTATATTTCGACACTTTCTTGAATAACCATTCAATATTTCATGTTCCTCTATTCTTGTAACATTAAAATAGTCATGGAATGGTTGAATGTGGCATTTTTTCAAGTACCCTAAAACAGGTTTTTGAAAACTTCCAAAGAAGAAAATTATAGATAACTGACTTTTCTCTGAAACTTGAACTTATTTGTATATTCTCAAACACCCTTTTGGTAGATGGAATGATACAAGTCTTTGTTTTACTTTCTTTGTATCAATATTCTTAGAAAGGATATGAAAATAAACTCAGTGTTTGTACATGTTGGTTGTTTATAGAACGGTTTGTTTAAATATATTAAAATTTCACTCTAAAATTAGACTTGAATTTTTATATTTACATAAGTATCTAACATAGAAAGTTGTTAATCTGGTGCACTGAAAATGTTCCATCAGAAATGAGATTTAATAAAGTTATTTAGACTGAAGAACTTATAGATTGTCACTTTTTATGCTGATCATATAGGGAAAAAAAGAGTAATATTATAAATTCTAACACAGCATCAAGTGTGAAACAATAGTTCTCTCCTACAGACATTTTATTTTTCAAGATGCGAGGCTTGCCGATCAATTTACATATTTAAGATTTCACTGTTAAGAGTGGAAAAATAACTTATTGACAGAGATTCTGTATGGGAATGTTTCTCTTGATATTTTTAAACTACATTTATGTTACCAACTACATTGTATCTTTGTTTTTCTACTATGATCTGCAAAGAGATGGGTTCTTTATGTGTGACCTCAATGATCGTCAGGTATGATTATTGGTAGCCCTCATTCCTGATGTAACAATGGAAAATTCTGAGAAAAGCAAGAACTTTTAAGCAGATCCAGGTCTTTTATAAAGAGAGGGTGGATTATTCCTAATTTCCATATACAGAAAAAACATATTTCATTTCATGCCAAATAATTACATAAAAGAGGGGTTTATCAGCCATTTGTCAGCAGAACTTGTGTTACAATAGAATTTAACTTTGCATTACATTAAAACAGAATATGGAAAAAAAGAAAATGTAGACAATACATGCTCCAAAATTGTGAACATTGACATTGAATGAAAAAAAAGTCAATTTCCAGTGGACAGAAGTACATTTTTTTATTTTTATATCATACCTGCTATAAGATACAGTGGCGGATCTCCCGAGGGTCCGGCGATTGGAATCCCCTCTTTTTATCGACAACCAATGCATTTGAATGGGGACATATAGTTGAAACCCCCACTCCTCTTTGAAAATTGGCTTGATCCGCCCCCGAGATAAGAAACTATATAAGATGTACAAGTTCCGTTGCTCGCTCTTAATCAAGAAAAAAAATCTGAACATCCAAAAAGCCAGAAAAGGATTTAAAACATTATAATCAACACAAAGAAAACTGAACAAAAAGCTGTATTGCAATCTGATATCATGCAGTTCTCATAATTCCTATTACATGTATTACTTCACGTTTTGATATTTTTTTCTTATATTTGAATTCAAAAGTCCTACAAACAACTGTTGAGTCCTTTTATTAAATTATTGATTAAATAATGAATGGTTAGCTAAGCTGATCTGTAAATAAAGTCTGAAAATGCTTTGTTTAAATAAAAGAGTGTTATTATGTCATAAAATATACTGAATCAACTTCAAATTTAATCCAAATTCATATTTAACTGCTCTAAAATGCATAGTCAATTGAACTACAAAACAAAAACCTGAGACTTCCATAAGATAGAGATTGGTCACTTCCCATGTTATAGTAGTCTCAGACAAAAATAAAGCTGACTAAAATACATGTACAGTATGTTCAGAATCATTTACTCTATTGTTCTCTATGTACATACATGTACATGTATATGAAATATATCAAATGCAAAAAATGCTGGAATGTAAATATGGTAATTTACATCATGTACATTATTACAGCCTCATTTTTTAAGGACCTAGTAGTAGTAAAGGAAGTCCCTGGACCTAGCTAGACCTATTTCTTAGGCAAGGTGTATTATATGACTCTTGAAAGTAGTAAAATGAAATTATTTTATCTGCTGTTAAACAATAATAACACGATAATGGTTATTTCTAAGTATTTAGTAACAACAACGTGCAATTTAGGTAAACAAACATCAATAATCTACCACGTGTTTGTCTGCTGTGCTTGAATATTCAAAACGACCCATCAGGTTTATTTACACGAATTTTTGCTAAAGCAGACAGTTAAACATGTTTGTTTACCTTATAAGTTTTATAAAAAATGCATTTGCTGTTATGACTTGTGTATGCATGGAAATATAATGAACATAACATTGATTATTTACCGTAAATATTGAATACACATCATTCCTGAGCTATACACACAAAACACATGGCACTTTTGTAACGATGGATGGTAACGTATAGCCACTTTATAACAGTAAATCCCATTGGATAAGCTACCCTACACAGAACATAATATGAAAATTAATGATTGGATACGAATTTGTGTCAGCTCTCAAATCGATGGAAAAATGTAAACATTGGAATCCGCCATTTTGACAAAGGAAACAAACTAATTTTGAATCTTGGATTAAAGGACATTGCGCACATTGCCAGCGTATCATGCATAACCAGTCATGTGCAAATATATCTTTTAATTTGTTTTATACACTTACTTTTCTATGTTTTAGTTAATTTAATGTTTTAATTTACTACAGAACGGAACATCGTTCTCAAAAACGCCGTAGAAAAAAATATAGGTGGCGCTGTTTGTGGGCGTAAACTTTTTACATACGGGTACTTTTTTTGTCGACAAATTGACCTCTATCTGTCAGATTCAGGCGTTTGCTGTTCAACTGTTTCAACGCTTCTTCATAGATAGCGTTAGCCGCATTTGGGCCAATTTTTCCAAATGTTCTGTAATTGAATCTCTTCATCTTAGTATTTAATTTGGCCTTCAAACTGTTTTGATTATAGTGTCATCAATGAGTCTCATGTAGATAAAACGCTCGTTGAAATGTGTAAATTATGAACCTGGTATCTTCCAACTTTTGTTTATACGCATCTGTATGAATAGAGCTATGTTGAAGCTGCATTTGTCTGTCCGTCCGATTGTTTACTCAACTAGTCATTCCGGCAACCATTCCTGAGTAATAAATTATATTCGATAAGCAGTCCGCCGGTAATGATTTGTTACATTTCAATTCGTTTTAAATGTGTAAGTCATGTACGTCCTGTTTGACGATGCTTTTAGATTTTGAATATTTTGAAAACAATAAATATTTCGTCCTTCTTTTGGATGACCAATAGGCACATAATGACTCCACATTTAATCATCAGCTTAACATTTACAGTTGGATTGTGTGAACACGTTTTTGTATCTATTAGATACCCTATTTCATCTTTGCATGGTTAAATATGTTGAATGAAAATCAAAATTTTGTTACATTTTACCGTTTTGAATTTTCCTTGGAGTTCGGTATTTTTGTAATTTTACTCTTAACTACGAAAGTACCAGATAGAAACATTTATATATATGCTCTACAACTTTGTACTTGTTTGGCTTTATAACTATTTTGATCTGAACGTCACTGATGAGACTTATGTGGACGAAACGCGCGTCTGGCGTATTAAATTAAAATCCTGGTACTTTTGATAACTAATGATATCTATATCTATCGGCTTGACAGTGGTCAGTTGTGGCCTGGTATCACTATTCAGACTGGATTATTCAGACACAAATGTCATTTTACGGATACTTTTAAAATGTTGAATATGTGGAATCAAAACAAATATATTTGATACACTTTTCTGAAAAAAATTTCGGACAGAATAACCTCATATAATCAGCAGCTTGACAGTGACGAAATGTGACTTGTAGCGCGCTTTTTATCAATCATCTACTAACTGTTTCTATACTTTTGAATACATGTCACGGTGTGTTAATTATAACACGTGAAACACCTTACTAAATACTAAGTTTATATTAATTATTATAAGTCCTAAAAGAGGATATTGTGAAATTACTTTCAGTATTTTCTTTTTATAGAAATTAATAGTTATTTTACTGTATAAATAAACAATAAAACTAACAAAATTGAATGTCAATAACGGAGAAGATTCACATAACTCAAATTGGCTTTAGATAATCATATGGGTATTACCATACATGTTTTAAATTTACCTGACAGTCCATAGTAAAATTAGCATATACATTTATAGTGTATATATGTCTTAACATACAGATATAGCTTTAAAGATGGCGACGAAACTGATTATAGACGTTGACATTGGCGTTGATGATTCAGAAGCAATCATGCTTGCTCTTTCAAGATCTGACAAAGAGACTTTGGCCATCACGTGTGTAAATGGTAATGTTGCTATTGACAACGTATGTAAAAATACTCTGAGAGTTCTGAAAGTTTGTGGTCGACTAGATGTAAGTTTAATTTCACTTCAACTAGTACTCTAAAAATTGTTGTTTCCGATATTTGTAAAACAGTTACATGTCAATAGTTTCTTAATTGCTACCGGTCGTTTTAGAAAGAGTGATTCCAGATCATTCATGATGAACACTTATATTTTCCATTTTCACGAGAATTTTAAAAGGAGAGAACTAGCCTAGGGTATAATATTATCCGTGAACACACCATGCTTCTTTAATAAAATACGCACATGAGAACAAATGTTTTGAAGTTCAAAATATTAAAAGTTAATAATAAACAAAAATAGAAAAAAAACCTACGATTAAACATGGATATTATTTAAGCAAAATAGCAGGTAAACATTAAATGACAGGTAAGGTTAAAATTGGAAATACTATTGATATTGGTTTCCGAATCTTGCCGAATTAGAGACATCGGGATTACAATTATGTGGCGGCGGCGTAAACTATTTGTATACAGCTTTATATTTAATTGAAAAAGACTTGGAGGCTTATTACTTGTCTACATATTCCTAATGAAATTGTTGTCTGTCATATGTCCATTGTAAATAACCTCATTTTCAATGGCAATATATCAACCATATTTGGTTTATGGTATGATTGTAAGATGTTTATTCTGACCTTGACCTTATTTTCATGGTTTTTAAGTTTCATTGTTTGGACTGTTTATATTTGGTGTATGGGATGTTTGTGAGGTGTTCGTGTTTGTCTAGCTTGGTTTATCTGATATTGACCTCATTGTTATGGATCAATGATAATGTTAAGTTATGAAATACTTTTAGCGAAACCTACTGTCAACATATAATCAATCATGGTCAGTAAAGCATGTGAGAAATTTCAACGTGTGCACTCCTGTTTTTATTCATCTTATAGGGAGAGGAAACAAGAATTTAGGTGCAGAATTTAATTTCTACGCGGACTCGGAAGCAGCATATATCGCATACATGAGCTGAAGTGTCCAACAAACCTGTTGTCTTTGGAAGCAGCGGAGGCAAATGAAATAGAATAGGTAAGTAAAATTGACAATGTATGGATTAAAAAGGTAACACTTAGGATAAAAAAAATTAATTCTCGTTGTCCTTTTTCCTTAGTGTTTAAGTTGAATGTTTTTTCAGCAATATAATAATTCAGAAAAAAAATATGCTAAAAGATAAGCAATGGTTTGTTACATTTTGCTGTTAACGACCTCAAACCATTTTATGATAAGTATACAATCAATAAAAACGATATGGGGTGCACACCAATGACATAAACCGCCAATAACAGCCATATAAAAAGGGTATATAAAGAGTTGCATGCAGTCTTTTGCACCATACTATTATTTAAACAATAAATAAAGGTCTTATTCACCCTGTAGCTCACAAAGTATAAATAAGTTATTCAAAAGCTACCAAAATAATTCATGACTACAATCCGTAACTCGTAACCACAATTCCGTCTTCCTTTTCCCCGAATGTGACCTCACCGAGTTTGTATTTACATGAGCACCACGATGGAGCAGGATCTGCTTACCCTTCCGTGGCACCGGTTCGTGTTGGTCAGTCTTTAGTTTTCTATATTGTGTTTTGTGTACTGTTGTTTTACTTGTAGTCTTTTTTCTTTTTTTGCCATGGCGTTGTTAGCTTATTTTCGACTTATGCGTTTGAATGTCCCTTTGGAATGAATCTAAAGCCGGTCGTTTTCGATCAATCAAATAATGATATTATATAAATTACTGGTACTTGATTACACGCACAGGTCAGGAACCCTCTTTGATATTGTAAAATTATGTTGGCAAACTAAAGACTATATTAGCATTGTCATATACTAATATTGCAGGAATGGTATGATAGATGGGTGAATATGGATACTAGAAAGAGTCTATTTATCAAAGCTTTCTCCCGTAAGACAGCAGAATTTAACAGAACACTGCTAAATCACCCAAAATATTCACCATACGATCTACTAACAATGGCAACTGCTATTCACCAAACAGTTATAACAGAGTATGTGGACAAATGGTGTACCGTTGAGATTAGAGGCAATCATACAAGAGGTCAACTAGTTGTTGATTGGGCAAATAAAATGGGAAATAAGCTGAATGTAAGAATTATCAAAAAAGTCAACACAGATAAGACAAAAGCATATTTTATGTCCATGGCTATGTAAGGAATATCATAGATATATACATATCGTATATTTTTCTTGAGAGAAATTGCTTACAGATGAACATGAGATCAGTTTTTGTAGTTTGACTCTGACTAACCTATAGTAACAAACACATGCCGTTTTTTTGTATATATTAGGAAAACACTGACTTTAAGAAGAGTGAATACTTGTCGAAATGAAATTGCGCAATAGTTTCGAAAATTGAAATTCATAATCTATAATGACAAAATTGTTATTTATGTGACAACGAAAACGGACTTTATATGCCTTTAAACCTAATATGACATTGTGCTTAAGTTTTTGTCTGAAGATGTACCTTTTCCTTTTTCAAATAGCATAATGGACCTGATCTTTTCATAAATGTGATGTATCGAGTATGGTGTTGTTAAACTCATAATATAAATGCCAAGGATTGATTTTGAAATATGTTCTATATTGGAATATAGTGTCCAGACATGAATTTAAATTTATGTATACTAAGTGATATTTATTTTGTTTTGTCATCTTATGATTTTTAGTGGATAGACAGGATTCATATTGATGTAATAGACTCTCTCTCTCTCTCTCTCTCTCTCTCTCTCTCTCTCTCTCTCTCTCTCTCTACACACACAAACGTGCATAGATACATTTTTGTTGGGGATGTGAACGTGACAGACCTTGTAAGATTGTATAATAAACTCTTCTTACGGGTTTTAAATCTGACATTTCACAGTTCTCCATACTGTCATATCAGTGTTTAATGTATACTGTGAAGTGGGCACATGACAGTATGGAAACTGCGGGTGTAACAAACTGCTCCCACACACAATATCACACACCTATACCCCCCTCCAAAAAAAAAAAAATTTGACCCCCAAAAAATTACCCTCATTTCAAGTAAAAGAGCCCTAAATTTTCATAAAAAAAAAAGCAAAAAAAAACGCAAAAACACCAAAATTTTCTTACTCCCAAAAAAATTTTTTTTTTACTTTGGAAAAAAACGTTATTAAAAACACCCAAAAAACAACAAAAAAATTCCAAAAAAAAATAAATAAAAAAACCGGGAGAACAGGCGAAGAAAGAATTCTGTGGGATTTAAGAGAAAAAAAAAAATCAATTTTTACTTTAAAAAATGAAACAACCTACAGCTCCTGATTTATATCCAGAATTACCTATAGAAGATGGACAAAATTATAGACTACAAAAAATAACAGAAATAGAAAAAACATTAATAAATGAGAGAGATAAACGTAAATCACTATACAAAAAATATAAACGCGGAGTTAATGTTACTGATGGTGTTGATACAAGTTTAATTTCGACATCTGTTGTTTTAGCTGGTATAGGAATAGCTTTTCCTATCTTACTTCCCATACAAATTGCAGCTGTTGTATGTGGAAGTTTAGGAGGTCTAGTTAAATTAATTAGAAGAAAGTTGACAACAAAATCAAAAAAACATTATGAAATTAAAACAATGGCAGAATGCAAGTTAAACAGCATAAAAGATTTAATATCAAAATCTTTAACTGACGGACAGATAAGTGTAGATGAATTTAAACTTATTTTAGATGAATTAGAAAAATTTAATGAGATGAAAAAAAATAAAAAAAAAGTAATTTTAAAAAGTTTACCAGATGATGAAAGAAAAAAACTAATTGAGGAAACAGAAAATAGAGTAAAAAACGAATTAAAAAAAAAAATGGAAAATCTTTGATTTTCTTTAATAAAATAATTTTAGTTGATAACGGAAATCCACCAAACTATGAATCAATTTTTAATTAAATAAATGGATGAAGAAACAAAAGAAAAATTAGTAAAAAATGTAAAAATAATGTTAAATAAAAAATTTAATTATTTTTATCTTAAGTTGTTTTTAACAGGTTCTTTTTATTGTTTATTATCTAATATTTTAGATGAATAAAATGGCTGAAGGAGGTTATGAGTTTGATAATCCTGAGTTTAAAAATAATGATTATGATGATGATTATGAAGAAGAAGAAACGTCTTTTCAAGATGATGAAGAGTTTCAAAATAATATAAATAAGGAATTTGAAATATCAAGAGATTTATCAGAAAATGATGTTAAAATTCGTAAAAAAGAAACTACAAAAAAAATGATTAAACAATTTTATAAAAAAAATGGTGAAACTATACGTAATGAAGAGGTTTTTTTTGTTGGGGAAAATCATAAGGGAAGACAAATCTTATATGTAAAAGATGAAAAAGGTAATGATATTGCATTAACATATTACCAAAAAGGAGTATTAAAGTTTTATAAATTTAGCACTCTTCAAAGAGAATACGGTGTTAATTTTGTCAGGGATGTTTTAGGTGTAGATGATTATAAAATATCTGATAATTTAAGAGAAGGTAGAGCAGGGTTTCAGAGAATGTTAAATGAACTCGATAATATAGAAATTCCATTACAAGAAATATCTACACAAGAAGAAGGACAAGAATTATTAGAAACAGCAAGTAATGCAGAAACATATGTGAAAGAAATAGAAACTTCATTTATTGAACAAGGAACATCTTTAATAAATGAAGAAACACAAACAAAAATGACAAAAAGAGAGATGGATGGTATAATAAAAGCATTTACAACAGCGGAAGATGAGATTGCAAATAATTTAGCAAAACTGAATGAAACAAATAAAGACTTAGCAAAAGAAAATGCCAAATTAGAACAAGCTAAAGAAGACAATAATAAATTTCAAATAGATAGAATAAGTAGTCGAATAAGAGAATTGGAATCTGAGAGAAGTGCAAGACTAGAAGTAATTAATATTAATAAAGAAAAACTACGTAGTCAAGTAAACAGATTTAAACAAACAATACATAAAATGTTAAACGAAGACAAAACATTAGGTGAAAGAATAAGAACATTATTCAGAGAACAAGGAATAACAATAGTTAGTGTTTTAACTGCTTTTGGAATTATTATTGGTGTTATTGTTGAAGCATTTACTGGTGGAACTACTTCTCCTTCTCCTTCTCCTTCTCCTCCATCAAAAGGTGGTGGTGTACAAGACTGGATAAAAAAACAATTAAAAAATCTTGGAAAATTATTATCTTTTCTTGCAGGAAAATTAGCAGCTGCATTACCAGGTATTATAGGTTCTATTGTTTCTTGGTTATTGTCTGCAACAAAAGACGTAGTAAATTGGTTTGCAAACAACTTATGGGCATTGCTTATTTTAGTTGTTAGTTTATTGTTTACTGCTGCTAGAGATTATTTGAAAAAATAAAGTGCTGTAAATCCTATTACAATACTTACAAATATTATTGCTTGTTTATTATCTTCATGATCTTCATGTTCAATTTTTTTTATTGGATCTATTTTTGGTTCTTTAGGCTTTTCATGTTTTATAGGTTCTTGTGGTTTTACAGGTTCTTTTGGTTTAAAATCAACATGATCAAAATTTTTATTATTTAAATCATCATTTAACCCAAGTGTTTGATTTTCTGTTGCAATTATAATTTTATTATTATAACCAACAATACTTCCAATTTGTAAAACCATATCACTGGGAGACATATATAAACCAAGTCCATAAGCATAATCAACTTTACTTCTTGCATATTTTAAAACATTTTCATAATTCGATATCTGGGTGGGTAAATCGATAGGACTATTTATTACATCTTGTACATTTGCTAAGAATTGTTTTTGTGCATCAAATCCTGTTCCTACTTTTAAAATTTTTGTTTTTGTTTGAGATTGTGCACCTAACAAAGCCCATACATAAATTTTAATACTTTCATTAATACGTTCAATACCTGCTTGTGTAAACCCATTAGAGTTATCTAAAATAAATGTTGTCCAAGCCATACTTATATCTTTTTCATGCTTAATAGTATCATGAGTACTAAAGAAAGGTCCTTTAATTTTATTTCTTTGTCTATATTCTCCACTTGGTTTATAATATTGCTCAAAACTTCCTAATCCTTGACATGATGATTCTAGTTTTTGTCTCCAATTTGTATTTGGAGAAATATTAAATTCATCACATAATTTCTGATATGCAGCTTTGTCATATGGGTTCTTGTAATAACAGAAAGAAGAATCTGTTGGTAAAGGTGATTTAAGTTCTTTTAAAATTCTGGCAATACAATAATATAAATGAAACATATAAAAAGACTTTGTAAGATTTGAAGTATTTTGTATATGATCATTATAAGAAACACCACATCCTGTACTTGCACACCAAACTGCAAAATTTAACTGACATTGCCACCAATCAAATGAAGAATGAATCCAGGCATTCCATGGTTCGTTAGTGTGTATTGATGGGTTTTGATAGTTTTGAAATAAATCAGGAAAAGCTGTTTTAAAGTTCTCTTTTTGATTTACAAATATCGTTTGATTTACAAGATTTGTTTTTAATTGATGATCTTTTTCAGAATATTTAATACCTGGATTATATGAAACATTAGGATTATATTTAAATTCTTTTGTTATCATTTTTTTATATTAAAAATGTTTCATACTATTTCAAATATTGATAATACAATAAACTTAGAACAATACATAAATAACAGAAATGGAAATAAACGTATTGGTTTGAAATTTATAAGATACAGCATAGGTTGGTATAATGTTTATCATGGGTTTATAACAAAAACCGGAGAGGAACAGCAAAGGATTATGAATGGTTATTATAGTTTTCAACAAATAGTGGATGAATTTCAAAAAGAAAATATTGTATTATCCGTAAATGAAGCAAATGGTATCGCTTCATTAAACACTACTACTGAGTTAAGGATAAGTAAGGGTTTGGGAAATATGTTAGGGTTTAATAATAAACGTAAATTCGAACCTAATGAATTACATTATGGAAACAAATTTGTGGATTTTGCTATCCATAAATCATTATATATCCATTTGGAACAAGTTAGCACTTCTCATAATTATCTTGATGGTAAGCCAAGTAAATTATTAGCTGTTATTCCAGTTGAAAATAAAGAGTTTGGTGAAGTTATAACAGCGAGATTTGAGCATCCGGAATATAAGTGTTTAGTAAATGATGTTATAACAGAATTGAAATTAGAAATAAGAGATGAAAATAATAACAAGATAATTAATCATTTACCAATTAATTGTGTTTTAGAAGTTATATAATTTATTTAATAAAATGAGCATACTTGGTGTCAAAAAAAAAAACGTAGAAAAAGAAATATTAAATATGAAGAGTGAGCTTCAAACAATGGATACTAAGGATAAAAATTTACATCGGAGTGTCGCTGCCCTAAGCATCAGAGTTTTAAATGTTGAAAATATAGTTGATAATATTAAAAATAAACCAGACAGAAAAATAATAAGTATATATGCTGGAATTGATGGTCCAATACATGGAAATAAAAAGTTTAATTTTGGTGTTGGTGGTGGTTATTATGTAATGAACTTTCCAGGACAAATATTGGGTATTAGTTTAGTAAGTTTAAGAACAAGCACAGATATTATAGCCATTAAGATGATTGTTAATGATAAGTCAACTATTTACAAAATGAGTTTGGATAAGGGTGTCACACACGGTTTTAATAACTTTTATACACCTTTTGAAGTTAAGGCTGGAGATTTAATAAGTTTTATTAGTATGACTAATAATTATACATGTATCAATACTCTAGTATCAGTGATAATTGAATTATTTTTATAACAAATTTAATCCTTAAAAATGTCGGCATACGGAAACAAATTAAATCCTTACAGAAAAATAAGAGAACCCCGTGGTGTGAAAGGTATTCGTCAAAGTGTATCAATAACAAATAATCCTTCAACTATTGATCAAAATCAACAGCTATTAGTGAGATTCCCCAATCTAAGCAATAATGATGTTATTGTTCCTGGAACAACCAGATTGGCATTTGAAATAGAACTTACATCTACAGACGACAATGCAACTATATATCAAAACATAGGAAGAACAATAGTTAAAAAAACAACAATTCGTATAAGTGGAAATGAAATTATGTCAATTGATGATAGTGATATTTATCATTGTTATGTTGATTTATGGAAATCTACATCTGAACGTTTAAATATGGCATACCAAGGAATTGGTGAAACAAACATGTTAAAACACAGAGTTGGTGCAGATAATAAAGCATCAGACATAGGTGATGAAGCAATTGCAACTGCATATGGTGCAAGATTTTGTATCCCACTTGATTTTGAACTATTAGAAACTCATATGCCTTTTTATCAAGCAGGTCTTGGTGATAGACTTGAATATGAACTTACATTTAATAATTATAGCAATGTTATTAAATCAACAGATACATCTGCAAGTTATACAATCAAAAACATTTGTTTAGAATTTGATATGGTTACTGATGCAGAATTAGCAAGACAGATAAGACAACAAGTTAATGGTAAGATGGTTATTTTGTACGATAGAATACTAAGACATAGAAAAATAACCAAAAACAAATCTGATACATTGTGGAATATAAATTTAAATGTTCCAGCTAGAAGTATGAAAGGAATTCTAATGTTGTTCGAAGATCCTGAAAGAACAAGTACCGAAACTTATTATAATCCTAACATAACAAAAGTAGAAATGACAATAGAAGGTGTTCCAAATCAACTATACAGTCAAGGAATGAAAGCATATCAACAATGGGATGAAATAAATAAATTCTTTGCTTTAAATTCAAAAAGAAATAAAACAACAGAAGAAGTTTTAAAGGATTTAAATTTATCCTATACAACATTAGAAAAATATCTTACAACTAATTATGCATTATGGTTAGATTTACGTTCAACAGATGACAACTCATTACACGGTTCAGGTAGAAGAATTGAAAATGCTTCTGAAGGTATTACTATCCAAATAACTAAAACAGCAGGAGCAAATAAATTAATAAATGTTTATCTGTTTGTTATACAAGATGCACAAATTAATTTTGAAGATGGAAGATTTAAAGAAGTTAATTACTAGCGGTTCCCCTTAAAAAATGGAAACAAACGAGCGGAGCGAGATACACTCCGATTCCCTTTATGAATTACCAAAATATCCCCATTGTGCTATTATATGTGGACAAACAGGATGTGGAAAAACAGAGTTTGTTCTTGATTTATTAGAAGAAGAATATAGTGGAGTTTTCAAATATATAGTCATACTTTGTCCAACCATCCAATGGAACAAAGCATACAAAAATCGTGGGTGGATTGGTGATGTTAGAAAACCAAAAACAAAAAATCTAATAATTGTTAATCCTATTGTTGAAGTGAGAGAAGCGAACGGTTCCCTTTATGAAGAAGAGAAGCTACAAGAACTACTAAGAATGTTCTTTAAAAAATATGCTGGTCATCCAACATTATATATCATTGATGACTGCAGTGCAACAAAAGAACTAACAAAGAAAAAAGATATGCTGTCCGAGCTTGCATTTTCAGGAAGACATGCGGAACAATCAGTGTGGGTCATTTCACAGAGATACAACTCTGTTTTAAAAGATTTAAGAGAACAAACAAAATGGTTATGCATGTTCTACACAAAAGATAGAGATAGTTTTGATAATTGCCTAAGAGAAAATGATGTTATTCCTACTTTGGAAGAAAGACAAAGAATAAAGGAAGAACTTAAAAAAAAGAAACATCGTAAATTAATATTAAAGACAGATCAACCTACTGATTATTGGTTACTTGATTAATTTTTTTAGCAATTCTCAAGTAATGCTTAAGTAATGCTTAAGTAATGCTTAAGTAATTCTTAAGTAATTTAACCAAAATAAGTAATTCTTAAGTAATTTAACCAAAATAAGCAAAATAATGCTTAAGTAATGCTTAAGTAATTCTTAAGTAATTTAACCAAAATAAGTAATTCTTAAGTAATTTAACCAAAATAAGCAAAATAATGCTTAAGTAATGCTTAAGTAATTCTTAAGTAATTTAACCAAAATAAGTAATTCTTAAGTAATTTAACCAAAATAAGCAATAAAAAAAAGCAATGCTGTTGGAAATACTAACAATTGCAACAAACACTGCAGTCTTATCATTGGTTGGATATGTTGTATTTAATTTTTTTAAAGTTAAAAATAAATTATATCCGTTTTTTGAAACGTATAAAATGAATGCTGAAGAATTATTAAGCGAGCAAATTGTGGAAAACATAAATATTGATGATGAAGCGAGCGAAGTGAACGGTTCCCTTCAAGAAAAAAAACGCGAAAGATTATCATCCGTTGTTGCTGGTGGGAGTAGTAAACAATATCTGGGTAAAGAATTACAACTGTCAGATATTGATAAAATGACAACAGAACAAATAAACAAACTATACTGTAAATATGAAGCAAGATTGGGAGCTAGTATGACCAAGACATTAGGAAACTCTTTTATAAATTTATATGTCATGGGTGTATCAAAGTTTTTCAAAGTTGTTAATCCACCAATTTTAATACAAGACTTAGAGGAAGATCCTTTTATCAATAATGCTTTAACTAATACATGTTGTGAACTGTACTATAGATATGGAATGTATCTTGCTCCTTTTACTGCAATATTAACAACAGCAAGACATATTGAACCATTCGCTTCGCTCGATTTCCGAAAAAAAGATGAAAATAATGACATAAAAAATGATGAATGAAAATCCTGAACAAAAAGAAGTATTTAAAAAACCCAAACCAAAAGACCCAAAAAGAGTAGCTGCTGGTAAGAAAGGTGCAGAAGTAAGAATAAGAAATGCAGAATTGAGAAAAAAAGAAGTGGAAAAATTAAAAAAAGAAAATTCAAAAATCAAACAAATAACAAAAGATTCTGATACAGAAACAGATTATGAATCAAACGAACATATCCCTTCTGTCAAGAAACACTCCAGTTCCCTAGTTGATTACAAATTTGTACTTTTTCCTATAAGTATTGTTGGATTGGGATTGTTTTTTTACAACCAAAGTAAGAAACCAGAAAGAATGATTAAAGAAATAACAAAACCAGAAAAACAAAAGAAAGAAATTGATCCTTTTGAATTTAATTAAATTTAGTACATTAAAATGACAACTCAAAAAGACGGAAAACAAATAGCAAATATGTTATATCATGCTGGAGTGGAAACATTGTTAACAGTTGGATATGCAGAAATAGGTAAAAAGGTATTAAGGAGGCCAGCACCAAAAGTGGATTTTAATATGAATGATGTTGTAATGTTATCCATTGATATATTACTTGCGATAGCAACAAAAGATATGTTGATTAAGCAAGGTATTATACCTGCTGATATTATGAAGTAATTTTTGTTTTTATAAAATGGCAAGTGCTTTAACAATGATGCTTGGTGGGGCAATAACAAATGCTTTTGCATTTTCAGGGAGTAATTATTTATTTTCACATATGGGTAGTAATGCAAATGAAGAGAAAATAAGACATGATAAAGCTATAGAAAAATTAGAAAAAGCACAATCAGAATGGAATAAAAAAAGAATACAAAGATTAGATTTTATAAATGAACAATTACAAAAGGAACATCATGCGGTTCAGACTTTTGATGATGTTGACCAAGCAATGAAACTATACTATCGTGTCACGAATAAAAAATTAACTTCATTATCACCTAAACCTACATTAAGTGATTTTTATACTCCATCAGAAGACCAGAAAAATAGAGAGATTGCATTTGTTGTTGGTGGTATGACATTAACTGGTTTTATTGTTTGGAAATTAAAATAAAAAATAAATACAATTTACGTTTGTATGAAAAATTGGAAAAATAAGAAAAAATTGATAAAAATTAGAGTCCCTAATTTCTGTACTTTTCCTGGTAAAAACAGCAAAATTGCAGAAAAAAGTATGTACTATTCCTGTACTTTTTCTGTTTTTAGGGGTATAGAGAAATAATAAAATAAAATAAAAAATTAAATTTCAGGACATGGTTCTTCAAAAACAAATTCATAAACTTTATCTGGTCTAATAAAAGCATCCCAACCAGGAGGAAACTTAGATAACTTTTTACCTTCAAACTTTTCCATTACTTCCATTTGTTTTGAAGTTAAAGGACATTCTCCATCATCTCTTAAACAACATATCTGATAATTTGATAATTTTATTCTTCCTAATATAACTTTAGCATAAGGATCATCTTTTTCAGTATAAGCTTCAATCATTTTTAGTCTTCTATTTTTTAAAATAAAAATTTAAATTATATATTTTTTAATATCCATAAGGAAAACTTCTAATTAAATTTTCATTTTCACAATATACCATTCTTTTATCAAACATATAATCATAAGCTTTAACTTGTTTAACTGTTTTAAGTTGATGATCTTTTCCTATTTTTATATTATTATATGGAACAGTTTCATATTTTTCATTTTCATCAGTAACTATTTTTATTTTTTTATCTAATGTAATCTTTTTTTCTACTTCAGCATTTAATCTAAAACCTTTACAACAGCTAACTAGTTTTTCTGTATCTAGTTTCATAGAATAATCTTTTGGACCAGCAGATATAAATTGTTTTATATGATTAGCGTTATGTTTTGAAACAATTTCATCTGTTAAATCTCCTAATTTATTTCCCATCATACTTTCTATTTTTTTACAAGCTTCAGAACCATCATCATTATAAATACAAGAATCTGTATCCATGTATAAAACTCTTTCTTGAAGAATATCCAATAGTTCGTATAATTTTAATCTAGCATGTGCTGTTGTAAACAAAGCTATATAAACATTTACACTTGGATTAGGTTTAGAGTATTCTTCTTTATTTTTATATTCTGTTAAAACAATATCTTCATCTAATATCATAGTACTTATATCTTTATATTTTTCATTAAATACTATTTTAGTTATATGTTCTAAAGTAAAACAATATTCTTTTTGTGTAAAATTATCTCTCATACCAAAATGTCCCCATAAATTATTTAAACATATTTTAGCTATAAATCTTAATCCTGAATTGTACTTAACTTTGTCAATATCTAGATCATAAGCAGTATTATCTATAATGTATTGTATTTTTGTTTTACATTCTTTATCGTTTTTACAATCATTTTTACAATATTTAGGATCACATTTACATCCTGAAGCTTCTTGTTTATATTTCATAAACGTATCTACATAAAGTTTAAATATATCTGTAGATGTTTTTTCAAAATGTTCTAGTTCATATATTTTTTGTAATTCATAACCTTTTTCTATTGCTTTATCTATTTCTATTGTAGACCATGTACCTACTATAACTCTTTCCTCATCAGAATGTATACATTTTTCATTTTTAATATTTTTACATTCTTTACATCTTTTTATTTCATGTATTTTATCATGTTTATTTAAAGTAGGATCATCTATGTGTTTACATTTAAAAGATATTTTATTCATACATGTTCTACATAATCCAAAAAGTAATTTATGTGTATTATCACTAGTTAATTGTTTATAAGGTAAAACAGGGTGATACAATCCTTTAGGTGGTAATATTTTACATTTCATTATTCCGAAATAATTATTTTTTATATAATCATCTACAGATATTTCTGTAGATGTAATAGGATGCCCTATAGGATATTTACAATATTTATTTACTGATGGATACAGAGAACAAAAATCTACATATCTACCTTTTAAATCAGAAAGATTATTGTATAATTGAATAGTTTCTGTTCTTCCTCCATAAAATGCATCTCTTTTATCAATAGGTTTTAAATGTGGATCAACTTCAGGATATTTTTGTTGATCAAACTCACATTCCCATATTGTATGAATTTTTACATTTGGTTTTAGATAATCTTCAATAGTTTTAAGTCTTTCTTCAGTTTGGTCATATAACTCTTTCATAGTTTTTTTATTTCTATCTTTTTTACATATTTCTTCAGGACTATAACATTTTGTACATCCATGCCAATAACATCCAAAAAATTCATAAACATTACGCATTTTATTTTCTCTATCATAATAATAACCATCGACTTTATAACATTTATTATTAATGAATAATTTCTTTTCACCTCCCCTTTTAGCATGTTGAATCATTATATTATATTCTAAAGAAATATACTCTAACCATTGTATTGATTTTTGTGAATGTACTTCTTTAATTGTCATCTTTTTGTGAATTCCAATTGTTTCATTTGTCAACATTAATGTTTTAAATATTTTTGTACAACATTGAGCAATTGTAATATATTGAAATGGATCGATACAATTATTGGTTATATTTAAAAATAATTTTCTATATAAGGTACAACCTTTGGCAAGAATTAAAACATCCAATAGACAGTAATAAAATATTTCTTTATAGAATTTAAATTCTTTTTCTTTAACTTTATTATACCATTCATCAAATAATTCTTTATTTTTAATTGTCATAGTATTATAACCAAAATATTCTTTATCAGGATAAATTCCCTCATATTTTTGATTCTCTGTTGTATTAAAATAATGTGGAAAATAACCTTTGTTACCCACAAATCCAAATGTTTTTGGGAAAGCAGCTAATCCACATAATGTAAAATTTATAGAATCTATGAATCTTAAATTTATTCCTTTAATAAATATAGCTGTTAATTTTAGTCCAGAAGAAATTATGTTATGTTCAATTTTATTTTTAACAATGTATCCTAAAATCGGTTGCATATCATAACCTTTTCCATAATGTGAAATAAAAGTGTAGTCTTTAAATTTATCTCTTATGAAATATTTACAAAAGTTGTCTATTACAGAATTTGTTTCATATTTAATTTTTTCTACATCACTAAAACAATCATCTATGTCTAATTCTAACAAGTTTAAATTATCAATATTGAAATCACATTTAAATACTTTTACATAGTTATTTTTAAAACAATAAATATTTTCTAAATCGTAAGCTATACAAAAATTCATTATATGTATTCCTGTTTCTTGATTTGCTTCAAAATCAAAATATATATATTTATTATTTTTTACTTGTTTTGGTACTGATGGTTTCATATAACATAAGTGTTCTTCATTACTTTCCGTGTATTTTTCATAACATATTAAACATATTTTTTCACCACATTTGTGATTTTTACCTGTATATGTTTTGTTACATTTATCACAAATATGTTGTTTTCTGATAGTTGTTACTGTATTATCTTTGCATGTATGTTGTTCAGTATAACCAATTAAACATACTTTACAAAACCTACGTTTAGCTAAAAATCCTGTTATATTTGTTATAGTGTCAAAGTGTTCATCATGATAATATAAATATATTTGTTCATTATATTCTTCATTACCACCATAAAAAATATATTCTGTACTATTTGATGTAAAAACAATTATCCTAATATTAAAATAATTTTCAAAAGCTTTTAAATCTTCCAAATCATTTCCTTCTTCTTTTATTTCTACTCCTGATTGTTCATGAAAATCTTCAGCAACTCTTTTTTGTAATGGTCTACCCTCTTTAATGTGTTTTAATTGTGAATCTGTAAAATCTTTTAATAACTTATTTGAAGCCAAAAAAGTTACAATTGCCCTTGATAAACATATTGTATCATCATTTTTTATTTTGATAATACTTCTTTTATTTATGACATCTAATATTTTTAAAGCTTTACCTTTTCCTCTTTTATTGGGTATAATAGTAACTTCAAAAATAACTTCTTCTAAATTTAATTCTTCAGCACTATTTAATAATCTTTCCATTTGATCCATGAATAACTTTTTAACTGTATTATATGTTCTTATAGGCCAGCTTTTATGTTTAGTAATTATGATTTCATGAATAGGTACTATTTTAATTCTTCCATTAGGGTAATCTTTTATGGAATAGTCTACCATGTGGTCAAAAGCATTTGTAAATGTTTCTTGTTTTTCATCCTTTAGACTAATTTTATAATTAAATACATAAATACTTGCTTTATGTTTATATTCTTTTGTCAAAACAAGTTTATATGAATCTTCTCGCTTGGATAAAATTTTATCCTTTTTTGCCTCCATTTTTTAAGAAAACATTTTAGTTACTTAAAAATGTCTAAAACAAATCTAACAAATAAATTAGCAGATGAATTACATCATAGAGTTATAAAATCTTTTCCTAAAAGACGTGTTTATGTTAATTCAATAGATCAAACATGGGCAGTTGATTTGATAGATATACAACAATATTCAAAACAAAATAAACACTATAAATATTTATTAGCAGTTATAGATGTTTTTAGTAAATATGGTTGGTTGATTCCATTGAAAAATAAAACAGGAGTAGCAGTGAGTGAAGCATTTAAAACATTATTTAAAGAAAGAAAACCAATATATATTTGGTCAGATAAAGGATCCGAATTTTATAATCGACAAGTAAAAGAATTGTTAAAAGATAATAACATAAAGTTATATTCAACTGAGAATGAAGAAAAATCCAGTGTAGTGGAACGATGGATAGGAACAATGAAACAACATATGTATAAATACTTTACTGCTAATGAAACTTTAAAATATTATGATATATTAGATAAATTAGTTAAAAAATTATAATAATACAGTACATTCTTCAATTAAAATGACACCTGTTGAAGCAAGTAAATTAAAAAATGAATTAACAGTGTATAAAAATTTATATCCAGAAAAAGAAGAGAAAATTAAAAAACCTAAATTCGAAGTAGGTACTAGAGTAAGAATAACAAAAAAGAAGGGTAAATTTGAAAAGGGTTATACTACTCGTTGGACTAAAGAAATATTTGTAATTGAAAAAGTTTTAAATACAATTCCTTTTACTTATAAAATAATTGATTTAAAAGGCGACGAAATAACAGGTGCTTTCTATAAACAAGAATTAATGATGACTAAGTTTTAAATCTTTCTAAATGAAAGGTACCACATGTGGAACAGGGTCCGCTTACCCTTCCAGAGCACCTGAGATCACCCCCGGTTTTTGGTGGGGTTCGTGTTTCTCAGTCTTTAGGTTTTTTTTCTGTGTTGTATTTTGTGTTCTGTTGTTTGCCTGTTTGTCTGTTTCTTTTTTAGCCATGGCTTTGTCGATTTACTTTTTACTTATGAGATATAACGTCCCTTTGGTTTTTCGCTCCTCCTTTACTTACGGTTAATTTATTACCAAAACAATAATCAGTTTCAAAATTTTAATTAGAAAACAAAAGTGCAATGAATACATACAAATCAAACACTATAAACATAATATCACTGTTCAAAGTTAGAACTGTCACATCCACTAAAAGTTACCCGGTTATGAATAACCGTTACTATGTCCCACCTACTGATCATGTATGATCACTCCTTATATGGAATAAGAAAATCAATAGTAAAGAGTTGTCCCACCTACTGATCATGTATGATCACTCCTTATATGGAATACAATATCACATACATATCAAACTTCTTGTGACGGAGTAAGTTCATCATCTGCTGGAATATAGTCTACCTGTCTCCAAAAGGTGGCAAACTGATCAATTGCTAACATTTGTTTTGAAAGAATATCATTGATTGAAACATTAATGTTCAGAAAACCTTTAAATCCTTTAAGTAGATTAGCAAGTTGTCTTAATTTCCGAGCATGAGGTATAGATATATCTATCTTAGATGATAACCATGTGTCCCACGTTGTATTGACCTTTGCCGAAAGAAACCAGTCTCTCAAATCATTAAGGAAATCACCGAAAGTAATGTTAAACAGCATACCTTGGGCGTTATGTCTTCCCAAGTGTTTGTATGCTTCTTGTAACTGTTTAACAGGGTCTTTTTCACTATTAAAAATAAACTTCTGCCTCGAAATTGTCTTTGATAAATCCGCCTTTCTGCTTCTTAGAAAGGTGTGAAGTTCTTCAGGGGTCGTCGGGATAGTTTGCTTTTTTTTCTTTCCCAGTTTTTCTTTAAATAAGTCCTGCACCTTTCTTTTCGGAGCTTTTGGAAGTTTAACCGGTCCCAAACTCTTAGCTCTTTCGATTGTCTCAATCATTCTCTGATAGTAATAAATATTTTCTATCAAAATGTTACTTTCTTCTAAACTCCATGGCCAGTTCTGTGGTTGAGGCTGCGCCTGACACTCTTGAATTTCCATTTGTATTTCTTTTGTAGAATTACTTTCTTGAAACATTAATTCACGTCTTCTCACCACTGTTAATTTGAAACGAAAGACCGCACCAGTCTGCTATATGTTTACATGTGATGACAACGTTATCTAGGCAACATGTAAACATACTCTTGACAACCATGTAAATATTTTCAATGATCGATTTAGTTTATAACACTTCACAAATGTAAAAAGCAATTGAAGTTGTAGTCGTATTGATCCGTTTTATTACTAAACTATATTGATAAAATTAATTAAAAATCAAGGTTGGGGCGCACTGGGGAAATTATTTTTTCTCTTAAATCCCACAGAATTCTTTCTTCGCCTGTTCTCCCGGTTTTTTTATTTATTTTTGTTTGGAATTTTTTTGTTGTTTTTTGGGTGTTTTTAATAACGTTTTTTTCCAAAGTAAAAAAAAAATTTTTTTGGGAGTAAGAAAATTTTGGTGTTTTTGCGTTTTTTTTTGCTTTTTTTTTTATGAAAATTTAGGGCTCTTTTACTTGAAATGAGGGTAATTTTTTGGGGGTCAAATTTTTTTTTTTTTGGAGGGGGGTATAGGTGTGTGATATTGTGTTCCCACATGTTTTAATCTGGTTCGTTTCGTAAAATATAAAAGGATAGATATTGTAACTTTATTGTATTACAAATGTATTGGAAACATTCTGCACTGATTGTTTATAGAAGATCAGTATTTGTGTTTTCAGAAACGGAAATGCTTGCGAACCTTCCCATTTTCCAACAACAATAAAAACAGGTGTAACAAACTGCTCCCACATGTTTTAATCTGGTTCGTTTCGTAAATTATTAAAGGATAGATATTGTAACTTTATTGTATTACAAATGTATTGGAAACATTCTGCACTGATTGTTTATAGAAGACCAGTATTTGTGTTTTCAGAAACGGAAATGCTTGCAAACCTTCCCATTTTCCAACAACAACAAAACATAAAGAATTTATATTTTATACTAGGGACTAATATATTAAAAGAAACTATGTCTTAAATGAATGCGTTTAAACTCATACACCGGTTAATATTAAAGTGAAATATGTGTACAAATATGTGCGCTACAATTTTGCTCGCGTACAAACGATCAACATGATCAACGAATCCCATTTCAATAATAAATCACAAAATGTTCGTTGAGGCTTTCTTGAATAATCTTTAAAATGTGAAGTAGAAACCAAAGTTTGGAAAGCTAAACACACTAAACGTTTGAAGGTATTTAAAACTAAAACAGGCCTAAACAGAATGCCTTAAACCATCTACACAAATCAATTTATGACCTTACCTGGATTCGGCACATCTTTAGGGATTTATTTGTTTTCAATGAATTTCACCTCCTTTGTTGATTTGGTATTTTAACTGTTTTAATTCGAGAACCTCTGATGATTATTATGTAGAGGATGTTCGCGATTGGGGTACAAAATTATAAACATTTGTATTTTTGATGAGTTTTCAAGACCAACTTTGCCTGGTTGTGTTTCTGCTTGAATTTATAATTTATAATGTTATGTACCGTAAAATCGAAGTAAAAAGCAATTGTTTTTTTGGTTAAAGTAAAAACCACACCGCTGACAGTCAACAATTGGTGGCACTGTTTTGAATGGAAATTACAACATGTGAATTGATCTCAATGCAAATGACACGAGATTCTTGAATAAACATTAGCACGTTTGCTCAAGACCAAAAGTTTAGAAGTTAAAAAATATTAAACGTTTTTTTCTTATTAATTTAACTTATGTTTCAAGTTTAATGTTTAGTCGACTTTTGTAGCATTTAATGATTTTTAATGCTTTAAGTCGTAACGTTTGTTTTGGTTCTTCGTTTGAGTTATAGAGAAAAAGCGCCTGGAGGGAGAATTCTTCCAGTAATCTCATATAACAAATCGTTAGTTCTGCAAGGGGAAATAGGTCCTATATTCGTGAATGTCTTATCGTTAATAAAGAAGTATTGGAATGTAAAACAAAGGATATGAAGTACCAATGCATGACGCAAATATCACTATTCGTACTACATGTAAAAAAACAATAAAGGTATGATAATTTTACAAAATGACATAAACGATAATCTACTCAAATACGGTAATCACTATTTGATGGTTTAAACACAGATTTAAAACTATCTTGTATCAAAAATATTTAAAATCGAATTCAGTACATACAATTTATGCAATTGAAATAAACTTCAAAAGCTATGCCAAGTAAACTTTAGGGTCAAATAAACGTTAAGATATTCCAAATGGTCGAGTTTCCTACCATGATTCCTTGACAGAAGGTTGGTGCTTACAAGAAAAATTTTGAACCAAGGATTCGTAGTTAATAAAGTTGAAGTCATCCCTTTGAATATTTGACGTGCTCCATCATGAACTGTTTGACCGTTATAGAATATCTGTGTCACATATGACGACGGATTTGTTCTATTGGTCTTCGTAATTATTTCGTCCTCTTTTCTTTGATTGTGACATCATCGAATGATACCTAATTATTAATTTGTACTTACATTGCACAACATGTGGAGAAGGATATGCTTATCCTTACTGATCACATACTATTACCCCTGGTATTTGGTAGGTTCATGTTGCTTTTTCGATAGTTTTTTATGTGATGTTTTGTAGACTGTGGTATGTCTTTTTGTCGTTTTTCATTTTTTTTGGGTCATGATTTTGTTGGTCTTTAGTCGATTAGTTAGCTTTGATTCTCCCTGGGTTACATTACATCTCTTGTTTTGTGTGATTTCCGAAACAACAATGGTGGAAGCTACAATTGGTGCAATCAAAAACCATAAGTAAAAGAAAGACAGACGATTCTACAGCCAAAACCAGGACAAACAGGCAAAGAGATGGACAACTTTACTTTAAAAAATCGATGATCCAAGTCGATTCAATTCTCGTTCATTTCATGTCTCCATATATATATTGTGTATGATGTTATTCACATGTATTTTAATTTGTTCGGTTATTTATTTTTATTATGCAATGGAGAAGACGTTCTTATTTGAAAAGCGTATGTAACAATGTTTTAGATTTTAACGAGAGAAATTTATGTATTACTGAAAAATTATTACACCAGGGTTTTCGATATCACAAACTAGTCAAAACATTTACTAAATTTTATCATCGGTATAAGGACATCATTCGTAAATATAGCTCAACATGCAGACTTCTTATACGTTCAGGTATTTCACATCCAATTTTTTATGGAAATATTCTTTATAAAGCACAAACATGTCAGTATTCACCTCTGAAGCTAACAAAACCTTTAAACAGACTTATTAAGAAGGGATATAGTTACGATACTGTTGTCAGGTCATTAAAGATTGCATATTTTGGCGTTAATATTGATTCACTTATAGGGTCTGTGCATCGGCACTAAACACATTTATTTAAAAACCAGTTGTTGGCATGACACGGGTTATGTTCTTCTCATATATGTTATGATGGTATGATACTAAACCCCTAACGGGAAGGATTGTGCCTGATATTCATATGATGAAGACATAATCTTTCAATCAGTTTAATTGAAGTCTGGAGCTGGCATGTCAGTTAACTGCTAGTAGTCTGTTGTTATTTATGTATTATTGTCATTTTGTTTATTTTCTTTGGTTACATCTTCTGACATCAGACTCGGACTTCTCTTGAACTGAATTTTAATGTGCGTATTGTTATGCGTTTACTTTTCTACATTGGCTAGAGGTATAGGGGGAGGGTTGAGATCTCATAAACATGTTTAACCCCGCCGCATTTTTGCGCCTGTCCCAAGTCAGGAGCCTCTAGCCTTTGTTAGTCTTGTATTATTTTTATTATTTCTTGTGTACAATTTGGAGTTTAGTATGGCGTTCATTATCACTGAACTAGTATATATATTTGTTTAGGGGCCAGCTGAAGGACGCCTCCGGGTGCGGGAATTTCTCGCTGCATTGAAGACCTGTTGGTGACCTTCTGCTGTTGTCTGTTCTATGGTCGGGTTGTTGTCTCTTTGACACATTCCCCATTTCCATTCTCAATTTTATTATGTCTGATTTTTTTGTCAGTGTTTTTTTGGACAATGAAAAATGTAGAAACTACATGGGTGCCCACGACATATTTGTTTAGCAGGGAAACATGTTTACGATTACTTGCGACATGTTCATTCATATAATAGCAAATAATCATTTCTGCAGTTTCATGGCCCAAATAATGGCTCATATCATACCTCATCCGTTGAATGCATCAAATGTTAGCAGTATATATTGAATACATGGAGATGGGAATGATACGTTGATGAGACAAAGACCATAGTTGATAACGTGACTCTTTAATCGAATGTAAACGTATAACAGGATGAAATATTAATGGGACAAAGACACCTATAATGTTACTGCAATTTATTGTTAAACGTGCAAAAAAGTTGACATATAGGTAATACAAATTGAAAACATCCCTTTTTGTTTTTACATTTACAGAGATTTAACATACCAATATTTACCTCCATATTTTGTTAATGTGTTATTTGGAGGAATACCTAATTGTGTTCACCGCAACATTAACTGATAATTGTTTTATTTTATTGACATTAAATTCAGCAAAGAGAACCAGCATAAGTGTCAATAAATCACTTCACTAACACTTGTGTGTATTTTATTATACTCACCCACTCAACAATATTTTTTTACCCAACTATTACAAAATTGATTGTTTTTGATGACATGGTTTAATAGATTTACCGAATATTTTCTATATCTGTCCTGTTATTCGTACCACAACTAGAATGCAAAATCATTTTGTTTTTCCTGGTGTTTTCGTTTTCAATCTGGATGCAGTCTCACACTGGTGAAGTCTATAGTGGTTTTAGAATTCCTGTACTTTGATACATCAAAAAAGCCATGATAAACCCTCGACAAAGTCATCATAAACAGTTTTCCGAAGTAATGTTTCCACCTTTGTAAGTCCATTTTCTTGTGCATAATCCAAAGCTGTCTTTCCGAATACATCTTGCAGTTCGATGTAAGCCCCTTCTGCAAGTAAAAAGGTCACAAATTTTATTATTTCATCCTCATCTGCCTTTGCTTGACAAACATGCATAAGAATAGTTGCCTTTGTAGTGTCCTTATAATTAAAACAGCGTTCAGTTTTGATTATTATCATTGCATCATCAAAATGACCATCCGATATGCAATTCCAGATATATAGTTTTCTTTCAGACAGTCTTTTTCTTGAATGCACCTGTTGTCGTTTTAGCTTCTTTAATATTCTTTGCACTGCGGTAAAGAATTTCATATTGTAAAGTATTAGAATACAAGTTGACAAAAGAAAGATATTCAATAAATTGTAAGAATAACTCAATGAAAATCGTTTATAAAGCCTTGCCATTTTCTTATTTGGATTTGTTTCACACCTTTATAAGTTTGCCCATATCCAGTGGCTGACCATTGGTAATAAAATTGAGTCTAGCACGTCTACATCTATAACTAATACATGTATAAGAATTTTAATAATGTAAATCAAGGATATCTGTTTTAGCAATATCATGTTCTACGAATACAACAGGTTATTAAATGTCAAAGTGGTGCTAATGAATCAAACCTTCGTCATTATAATTTTTCATCTTTGTGTGATAATAACAGATGACTTATGATATAATATATGTGCTTCTAACATGACTATAACTTCATTTGAAGGGAACAAATAAATACTATTGAACACTGGCTACAAAAATTCTAGACTAAATTTAACATTTCTTTGCGGTTTATAGAGTTTTTGGATTGACCTTTTCCACTATTTACATGGTTAATATCAGACAATTTTTGTTCTATAAAAAGAGTTACAGTATTTTTTTTACTTCCAAAAAAATAAGTTTTATGAGGAAATTGAGAATGGAAATGGGGAATATGTCAAAGAGACAACAACCCGACCATAGAGCAAAAAACAGCCGTAGGCCACCAAAGGGTGGGCTTCAGCTGGCCCTCAAACAAAAATGTGTACCAGTTCATTGAAAATGGACGTCACACCATACACCAAAACACAGAAATTAGCTAAAACAAAAAATCATACAAGACTTACAAAGGCCAGAGCCTTCTGACCTGGGACAGGCGCAAAATGCGGCGCGGTTAAACATGTTAAGTGAGATCTCAACCCTCCCCTTATACCCTAGCCAACGTAAAAAAACAAACACACAGCAATACGCAAAGTAAAACTCAGTTTAAAAGAAGTCAGAGTCCGATGTCAGAATTGGTAACAAATGAAACTAAGCAAAATGTCAATGATACATAAATTAACAAAGGAACAGTTACTGACATGCTAGCTCTAGACCTTAATTAAACCGATTACAAGATTATGTCTTTATCATATGAAAATTAGGCACTATCCCTCATGATCATACCATCATAAAATATATCGGAAGAACATGACCCGTATCATGCCAACAACTGGTTTTAGAATACACGTGTTTATTTCCGATAAAAAGACTCTATGAGTAAATCAATATCAATACCAAAATATGCCATCTTTAATGACCTGACAACAGTATCGTTACTTTATCCCTTCTGAATAAGTCTGTTTAAAAGTTTTGTTAGCTTTTGCGGTGAATGGCGACATTTTTTGCTTTGTAAAGAATTTTACCATAAAGATGGGATGTGAAATACCTGAACGTATATGCTGTTTGCACGTTGATATATATTTACGAATGATGTCCTTGTACCGATGATAAAATTTGGTAAATGTTTGACTAGTTTGTAATATCGAAAACTCTTATAATGTTTGCTCCATGCGCAGATTTGAAAGAGGGAGTAACTACTAAGGAGACAATTAAAGATGATAAGTCTAATAAATAACGGCAAAACCACGACTTAAAATAAGATAAGTAACAATAAAAAAACATACACATTTTTCTATTTTAGATGTCACCCCATTTTGTTTTATAGCACATCTTTCGACATTGTTCGATTAAACGTGATTTGTTATTTCTATCAAGATTCTCCATTACTCTGTCATAAGTGTCTGCATATCATAAATTTTCAAACATCTTCCGACTGAACCTGACACAGTGCTACACATTACCACGCATAGAACACTTTAATATTTTATAGGAAATATTATTTCCACAATGGTAAGAAAGAAGCAGCATATATGTAAACGCCGGTATCTATAAGTTTTCAATTGTTTTGTAAGGTTATTGTCATTTTCAATTTTTTCTTAAAGTTAAAGGAAGACGGCTCGTAACACCAATGTTCGCGGCGGTCTTTGCCAGATGTTGATATCAATACAACAATTCTTTTAAAGATTACAACTGCTACGATATTTCAACACATCAACAATTATATCTAGCTTAATAATTCTTTAAAAACTATAATAAATTTTCCGACAATCTCATCGTTGAATTCAACAACTATCATGACAAATACTTGCTCAAACACATAGATATATGATACAAAAATAGTCGCCTGCTATCATGTTACACATGTTACATAGGATCGTGACATAATAAACAATGAATAATTGAAAGACTCATTACCCAAAAGATAAATATATCGAATAGCGCAGTCCTTTAACTGAATGAGGGTCTGCATATTACTGATTGATGAAGTTGGAGACTATGTCAGAAAGGAATAACGCGCTAGTAAGATGAACCAAAGTTCGGTCATGCCTTTGGAATCACATATACAACTACGATGTGAAGATAGTACACTAGTTTCTAACATTTACCAGTAGCCCGAGGTTTTGGATGTTTTATTTTCTCTACGTGACAAATATATCATCGTTCAATCAGACAAACAAAATTTAAAAGGTAATATTGATTCATATCCAAATCTTTTGGAATGTAACATAAGAGTTCAAAAAAATTCTAGGAATAAAACATATACCCTGTATACCTTTACATCACTCCCGAGAGAGGAGATTTTAGAAAATAGCATTTGGCATTAATATATAGAAGTACAATTAAAATTTCTCGTTTTCCATTATATTTGAACATCGGTATATAACTTCTGGATTTATATATATTGTCTACCTTATCTTCACAAAACCCTTGAGACAGAAAGATATATAAAATTGAGAATGGAAATGGGGAATATGTCAAAGAGACAACAACCCGACCAAAGAGCAGACAACAGCCGAAGGTCACCAATCGGTCTTCAACGCAGCGAGAAAATCTCGCACCCGGGGGTGGTCCTCAGCTGTCCCTTTAATAAAATTGTATACCAGTTCAGTGAAAATGGACGTCACACTAAACTCCAAAACATATAAATGAACTAAAATTAAAAAAAAACATACAATTATAATATTGAAGCTTAGGTTATTATATTGTTACGTATATTTTGGAAAAAAAACATATCCATTATTTGTCGAATTCTTACAAAAGATGTTACGATTTCAATTAAGACTCTCCTACCCTCATCTGTTTTTACTTTATCAATTCTAATATATATAGAAAAGCTTTTTTGTTACTTTGGATTATTTTGGTATGCTTGATGACATTAAACTGATGCTTTTTGTAGATAATTTTTTATTCTGTCCTATTGTTTTTTGTTCTATGTTTTGTAATTGTTACACAAATATCGTCTCCCAGATTTTCTTATTTAACCATTCAAATTCCCTAAATTAATACATAGAATGAAATTTGAGAATCCTATTTGAAGAAGAAAATGTGTGTACATGTTGTAGCACGCAGCCATTTTATGATATCTTTTCTAGTTTTTTATACACGACAAAAGCAGTGTATCATTCCAGACTGTCCTAAAAGTTAAATCCTGTATTAACAGCTATACAATTTCCCTCGTATGTTCGCCATCTTCAATCCATGAAGGTGTACTTTGATTATAAGGCGGTAATATATAGACATAAAAGGAGATAAAGACCGTACAGGGACTTAAAGCTGTTAACTTTTACGTCAGTTTGTTTACGGTGGCGAGTAAATTAATTGTCAAAAATACCATACTCTTCATACTTTTATATTCACACTTAACATATTAAAAGCTAAATACGTTGACTATACATTCTATAAAGTCTCATATTTTGACGCTTTTTCCAACTTCTACAGACCAATGTAGCTGAGACAACTAATGTATATTTCAGACCTCATTTTAACCTTTTGAAAAGAAAAAGATTAACTATGATTTTCACTTTGTTTTGTTATTTTAAAAACGTGATAATGATTTCATTAGATATAGCCATGTTCGTCCTTAAATTAAACAATGTTATCTATGATTTAAGAACACATTCATATCAAATGTACGATATAACGGTTATCACGTTTTGAGTCTGATATTATGTCCGTATATCAAGTTATCGGTTAAACACTTTAATTAACTGTTGATATTATAAACAAAAAACAAATGTGAAGCAGCTTTTGAAAAATACGAACGGAAATTGGTTCAGCTCAGCACATTTTGACACTACAAGCTCGAATGTAAACTTGGCTTAATTTATATTTTACAAAGTCATATACTGTTTTACATGATACGCCACATAGAAATCATAATCGGAAAATGGAACTCAACCAAAAGATTGCTAGCAGTCAAGTAATGTGCTATAAACTGTCTCGCACTAATTGATTTGAAAATACTTTATTGTCAATTCTAATATGTTTTACCAAGTTAGATAGCACCTCGGTAGGACAAACTTATTACCCTAATTTTAAAAAGCAAGTTGAAAAAGCATGTTGTATATGCAGGCTCTGACAACAATGTTTACTACGCAAGAGCAATATCTATATGTATGGTCACATTGGAATGCAAAATGTGTGATCATCCAATGAAATTTGCGAAGCTTCAGTACACCAAAACTATCAAAAATGCTCTTTACATGAGATCAATAGATGTAGTTGTCATGTCATAAATTCTTGCTTTTTGGTCGGGTTGTTGTCTCTAATTCCCCATTTCCATTTCCATTCTCAATTTTATTACTGTATGTGGCAAATCATCATTTATGATAAGTTGATGATTTTCTAATCACGAGTTTGGAAGACGTGTTTTCAACAAACTATCCGCATTCCTATGGGAACCAATTGTGCTTTTCTTCTTGTCGACTTTTTACTTTATTCTTATGAGGCTGACTTCATAAGGTACTTCTAAGGAAGAAAGACAAGAAGTAAGCAATGTCCTTTAAATTTACTTTCCGCTATATAGACGATGGTGTCTCAACTTATAATTAAAAAATTTGGTGACTATGTTGAACACATCTATCCCATCGAACTAGAGATAAAGGATTCAACAGATACAGTTAAGTCTGACTCATACCTTAACTTACATCTAGAATTTGACAATGAGGGTCGGTTGATTACAAAACTTCTAAATTCAGAACAAGGATGCGTTGTCGAAATATCTATATTTGTAAATGTATGATACACTGTAAAATACAATAACAAACAATAACAAACAGATAATTTAAGGTGTAAAATACGGTTAAATGTCACTTCAAAAAGGTTGTCACTGAACATTATACCATGTACAATAATGCTATCATTTACCCTAGGGTATTCCATCGACGCAAGTTTAACATATCTGTTTGCTATAGGATCTTTAATATCTTTAATAGTAACAACATAAAACAAGAGTGCACACGCTGAAATGTCTTGCATTCTTTACTAACCATGTATAGTATGTTGATAGTCCTAAATATAAAGCTTTATTACAAATATCCCAAAAACTAATCTTGATCCAAGAAAATGGGGTAAAGGTAATATAAACCAAACGAGAAATACATGTACACCTTACAATCATTCAATACACTAAATATAGTTGACCTATTGCTTATAGTTTTTAAGAAACAGACTCCCACTATTGTTTCAGGTAAGGGTGAAGGTTGGTACCTATCAAAACGTTTAAACCCGCTGCATTTGTTTGCACCTGTCCTGTTGTTCAGTGGTTGTCGTTTGTTGATATGGTTCATAAATGTTTCTCGTTTCTCGTTTTTTATATATATTAGCCCTTTATAGCTTGCTGTTCGGTATGAGTCAAGGCTCCGTGTTGAAGACCGTACTTTGACCTATAATAGTCAACATTCGATTATGACGTCAAATGTTCTTGCTTTCCTCAGAATTTCCCATTGTGACGTCATGAAGAAAGACAACCAGAAATAATGACGTCACATAGACAGAACACTTTTTTTTTGGATAGAAATTATTCGAAAAAATGATTGATGTTGTCTGCATTTTGTTTTAAAATCATTAGAGAAGCAGATTCAACCCTTAAATCTTGTGCAAAACCATATTTATCCAATCTCGACAGTTGACTTTTGAATATTTAAAATGTTTGGCGAACCTCGTATCTTATATATATTAAAACTGAACTGTATTGAGTGGATTGATATTGAATCAGAGTCGATGCAGTGATAGAATCTATTTATAAACTGGCGTTTTCGACGATATATTGTTTGTTGTATATGAATATATAGATTATTGAAACATATATCTAAGACAAAACAGTACATTTACATTACTTAGATATCGTTCGTGGGAGTTGAACACGGCAACAGAGTGTATATATACTTTTATGTTTTCAAATAACTTCAACCATCTTCCTTTAGTCACCATTTAGGCAAAAGTTACGCGCTACCTTAGTAAATATTTCACAGAAATGAATAATCTTACAATATAAATTAAACGAAAAAGTGAGTTAATTTTAAAAGGAACAACAGAGACAACAGCTGAAAGCATGATTCGAAGATCAGGGTGTTACTTCTGTTTTCGAGAATTGGGGATGAGAGCTTGTCCTACCAGTTTCAAGCAATCCTTACTCTGTAATTGTACGTGTTGTATCTATCTATTCTTTTTCGCATTCAATACTTTGTTCTTTTTGCAATATAAATTAGAGAAGAAGAATACTCAAAACTACTTGATAACTAAACGTATATCTAAAGATCAAACAAATGGTTAGTTAATAACCAGGGTGCGTGGTAACTCGTTATATTCAACACTGTTTGGGAATTCAGGAAGCTGCAAGGGAACGAGGTCACAATAAAAAAAAATCTGAAGATATATAAGTTTAAAACTGTTTAATTTTGAAGTTGTGTACCAAGTCAGGATTACAGCAGCTGTTATCGAAAATTAGTTTCTATGTTATTGGGCGTTTTTTTAGTTGCAGTTCATTGTTTCTGTTGTTCTGTTGTTTTCCTTTAATGGTTGATTTTCCCCTCAGTTTTAATTTGTAACCCGGATTTGTTTTTGCATAATCCATTTATGATTATTGAACAGGGGTATACTACTGTTGCCTTTATTTATGCACACTAGTCACCAACATCCAAACTGCCATAAAAATTGTAAAACCTCACAACCCCCAAAATGGTTAGCATGTTTAATATCAGGGTTATTATAAAAACCACCAAAGCAATGACCATTTTTGCCAATGTTTACACCTGTAGTCAATTATCTAATGGTGCATATTTGGATTAACGTAATAATAATGTACATTTAAGTATTACGAAAATAAAGAATAAAATATTTTTGATGAATATATTTACGATAAATAGCAAGATATACTTTAAATCTAGTCTTATATCTGCTATTCTTGTATATGTGTCGAATCAATTCTACGGAGGGGTTTTCTGAAGGTATATTTTACATAACATTCCGCTGGTAAAATTTGACACAATCTTAATGAACTTAGGCATTGATACGTTAGGCTCTCGGTAAAAAATCCAGAAGCACTATAAAAGCAACATTTACTGAAAATACAACTATGCCAACACACCCTATATATAATGACGATTTCCTAGGATCTGTTGCACTATGTAGCCTTCTTTTATATGATGATAATGTTTTCTTATCTATCTTTAATTGATTAACCAGAACATTGTTGCTTGTTTTTTTTGGTACATCAAGACAATTGCATGTACATGCGCTATTACATTTTCCTGCGCATGGTTTTGTTTCAGATATGGACATCGAGGATGGAGTAATCATGCATTTCAATGTCATGGTTGTTGATGTAGTTGTCATGTTATCAGGTCTTGTTGTCTGGGGCAACTCGGTTGTTTCATCATACAGTAAGTCCGTTGATGTAAAGGTTAGTGGCCGTGTCGATTTTCCGTCATTTATAGTCGACAGGTAATTGGCTGTTGTTATTTGTGGAGGTCTTGTTAAATCAGCTGTAGTGATTTCCAATAGTGCATTTGTCTCGTCAGATGTCGTAGGTATATCTACAAAAAAAGAAAATAAACAAACAATTGGAACCTGATAAATTTGCTATAATAACGAACCACTTAGAAGACTGTTTGCAAAACTAATTATCGGGGGTGTTTTGCTCATTACTTCAATTATGAGTTAACAAAATACAATACTCTGTTGTGACACTTGTATGTGCTTGAACAATTTTGTACTTATAGAGGTTACAACTGGACATTAACAGAATAAAACAAATATTTTTCAACAGAACTATTACCAACTGAATGAGAGGTCTAGCTAGCTATTAAGCCAGATCTGTAGCAAAGTTTGTCTAGTTCTTGTAAATAGTTATCAAAGGAACTAGGCCGTTAGTTTTCTCGTTTGAATTGTTTTACATTGTCTTTTCGGGGCCTTTTATAGCTGACTATGCGGTATGGGCTTTGCTCATTGTTGAAGGCCGTACAGTGACCTATAGTTGTTAATTTCTGTGTCATTTGGTCTCTTGTAGAGAGTTGTCTCATTGGCAATCATACCACATCTTCTTTTTTATATATATGCTTATAATTAAATACGCTAGACACGCGTTTCATCTACATAACACTCATCAGTGACGCTCAGATCAATAATAATAATAGCCAAACAAGTACAAAGTTGAAGTTTAATCTGTCTTTCAATTCAAAACGGAAAATACTCGTTGAAGTGTAGAGAAGTCAAATGTGTTATTATCATTGTAACATTGTGGGTAACCGTACATACATTTCAAAGTATTCAATATCCACAACGTCCTATAGGATCTAGTTTCACTATAACTTTGAAGCCAGACATAGATAATTAACAGCATTGTTATTAAAAGCTTGGATATATGTTAAATGTGTTGTTTTGCAGACCTTGCAATAAAAAGCTATTTGCTAGGACAATCATAAAATTTATGTAAACCAGTCCCATAGTGACAGGTTGTTGACGTCTTTGATCTGTATATGCACTGATGAAAAATTAAATTACCCATCTTTTAAACGTTAAGGCCACACAGGATTTGACTATTCTTTTGAAGCCCATTTGGGTCATAAAGATCATAACATTTCGAACTATTTGCTTAAAATTACTTGTTTTGAAATGCGTTAGTTTGAGCGTTCTCATTTCAGGTAAATCAAGAAAATAAGTCGGACATACGAAATATTTTAGTTTTATTTTGCATTTATTTTCCGATGGTGAAATTTTGATTCTGTGCGGCCTCGCATGGCTAATTCTATATTCATAGCAGAAGGAGCCGTCGCTGTATTTGCGTTGGTAGTGTTCATTCTGGTGTTTATGCATTGCCTCTACTTATTATTTTTTTTTTAATCTGGATTCATTTTCAAAATGAATTAATGAGATTGGAATATCGAAAATCCTGCTGCCCCTCAATGAACAATCATTTGTGTAGGGATTTTTATCGATCAATTTAAGCTTGTGTGATCTATAATTGGTCATTGATTTGTGTGTAGTTCTGAGCTTATCCTATTTATGAATATCAACGATAATTCTTTTGACTGTGAAAAGGTCAGATTTTAGTGTTTCATAGAACTAAAACATGTTTCCTGTTGGATGCATATCAATTATATATAACCACCTAGAATATAAGTCAATAAAACAATTACTTTACATACCTGATGTATAGAAATGCCATTGTCCAGTTGAACCATACATTGTGGAAATTCCAACATTAATGATCGGCCATAAATTAGAAGAAGTAGTCCCTGTGAGAAGCACATCCCATGGCCAGTTCACGTCTTGACGTACGAATACGGTGATAGCAATATCATCCCAAGAGATAACAAAATAAGTATAACTAAAACATTGCAAATATGACCAGATGTTTCCATATACTGTTGGCGCATTGTTGTCTCTTCCCATCCGGATATACGAAACAAAAACAAATAGTTTCGTAAAACCGCCGATAACAATCTCGTATAAAGGATCAGTGTCCGTGTTTCCAGAGATTAAGCCAATATAAGCATGTTCACAAGTTTTTACTTTAAAATGTATATATCTGTCGCTTATGGATTTGGTGAGATTCTGAACTATAATGTAATCTCTACTGTCTGGGGTATAAACGGAGATTTCTGCACCTTAAATGAGAAAGAAACAACTAAAATAATTGGACAAAAATATTGATGGTTTTTTCTTCAGAGGTTGATTAATGATCATCAACAGTAAATAGATTATTTCATACAAATTACATGCTTTAAAGTGACTAAATATAAATCAATGATTTCAGATATAACCTTTTATTATTGCATGTTTTGTGTTATAATAACGACTTGGTCGATATCAGTGTCAGTAAACGTATCGTCCTCGGGAGCATCATCAACAAAGTAGTCAGTGTTCAAAAGTGCTGCATTGCCTTGATCATTGATACAGTAATTTTCTGTAAACCTCCTATCTATAGAATATTGAATTAATTCGAAACGCCACTTATCTCCGCAAGAAATATATACCCTAAGTCAGATTTGCGAAAATGTTTGTTGTAGAATTTTTTGTTTAAATGCTCTTCTGTATCGTTATCGATTAATCCTGTCTGATTTTGCTCTCTAAATGGGCGTATGACGTCTGAATTATGAGCCTGGTATGTTACACAGTGTTCTCATTCATTATGAGTAGATATTTAAAAGTGTGTTTTTATTCTTTTTTTTTTTAATATTTACATAATTATTGATCATCCAACCAATCTTCTTGAGGAAATCGTATCTTATTGAAATCATACCGTATGGCCTCATGTGAGATATATATCGTATTAGCAATGATGAGTACATTTTTCTATACATTAGTTCAATTCAATTCAAAACTTTATTGCCATAACACTATATGTTTATAGTATGTGATACAAAATAACAAAATAAGAATAAACAATATCAACACGATAATTGATATACATAATAAACTTAAATATTTCAAGAGTCCCTGTTCGTAGTTCTATAGACTGTTTTGTAAAGGCTCATAGCATTTACATAAATGTGTGGTCTTGGGTTGAGTATATATGCAATTTTATCATTTGAATTTATAGTGCATACTCTCATTTATTAAAAATCGAAAAGCTTTTCTATTATTACTGTTACTATCACAATATAAATAAAAATGATTTTTTTTTCGTAGTTTTTGCATAATCTTACGTCTCTTGGTATTTTAAGATATCTTCCCTTTTCTATCAATAAATTGTGGTCACTTATTCTAAATTTTGTTATCAATTTTCTAAGTATTTTCCTTCTGTATTATTTAGTTTTACATGTTTAATAACATTTCTTATTAAAACATGCACAAACACAAACCATAAGCCAAGTAAAATGAAATAGAAACTAAACGGATTATGATAACGATTCTTTTATGGCCAATAGACAAACAAAAATTTACTGTGAAAGCAAAAACAGACTGAATAATGATGACATATTGTGTTTGCTTTTAGAACTAAAAATTGAAATCAAAAGATAAATAGGGAACCCATAATTGAAACAATCATATATTAAATGATTTTATAATGAATAAACTGATCAAGAGTGCATTGTACGTACAACATTTGCTCAATGACAAGAGGAAGCGTTTAAACATATATTTTTCATCTAGTTGTTTTCGGTGGCGTTAGTTTAAAAGATAAAATAATAGAAATCAATATTTTATGTCCTTGAATCTTCTGTATTAGTTAAACTGGTCATTGCTAAATAGTTATTAATCTAGGCACATGTTTCAAAGTTTATATAGCGACACACAAGATTTATCATTCATTAAAATCAGTGAATTAAAACTGCTGAAATTACACATTTTGCAGAATGTTATTGATAACGTTTCAATATTATATTTAAAGATGAAGAAAAAAGGCGATAAACATAAGTTGAATACAGTAAATATCACATTGGCAAAACGTAAAACGACTTAAAAAACTTTAAAAAAAAATTTCACAAAGCATTTAACAAAGAACTTAAAATTGTTGAATTTCAGAAACAAGCATACGATAACGACTTCTAATAGTTTGGAAAATCAATCAAGTCGTAAGACGATGCCAACATCATATTAAAGGTATAATTTTGAATACCGAACTCCAAGGCAATTTCTAAAATGGGAAGTCTATAAAAACTTACTAAATTAAACGCTATCAATCAATGAAAAAAGCGAAAAACACCTGACATATTCATGACCTGGTATAAACTTTTCCGAAGAAAATGGCGGGTTAATAGATATAGGAAAATGTAGTATGTCACAAGTCAAAAAAAGTAAACCATTATACGTCAGGATACGGTCTTCAACACGGAGCCTTGGCTCACACTGAACAGCAAGCTATAAAGGGCCCCAAAAAATGACTAGTGTAAAACCATTCAAACGGGAAAACCAACGGTCTAATCTATATAAAAACGAGAAACGAGAAACACTTATGAACCACATAAACAAACGACAACTACTGAAAATCAGATTCCTGACTTTGGACAGGTGCAAACAACTGCAGTGGAATTACACGTTTTAATGGTACCAAACCTTCTCCCTTATCTGAAACAATAGTGTGACATCACAGCATAGAAATACACACAATAAAATATCAATTGGAATGGCTTAACTCAATCAAAAAACGTTGTAACACAAATTAACACACAATGTAAAATCTATTTTATACCTAGCTAAACTTTTCAATTGAAAGACATTTGTTCACACCCCTTTCGTCTGCAGGTGCTTCCAAGTGGTTTATGTGCCATTTTTGAAAATAAAAGATAATTATCTGGAAGCATTTGTTTTAATTCTTTAATATGATAATTACACGATTTACACTTATTATTCATATGCAGTATAATTAGGAAGTCATTTCCCTTTAAGGAGAATTTCCAAAAAAAAAAGATGTTTTAGCATTCGAAACTATTTTTTACATGTATGATAATATAGGTAATCAGATTGTAAAGACTAAATCAATATATCTGTGTAATATATATTGATATCTACTCACCGAGAACAACGAAAGGCAGGAAAAAACAAATATCAACTGAAAACAATTTACCGACAATACTCATCATGATTTTATAAAGATTCCAGTAAAAAAATATTCCAAGATTTTGCTTTTATATTTCAATTTCTTGACAAAGATCGATTACTTATAAGACGCATTGTTGTTGTCTTTCATAGGTGATTTCCTGTTTTCCAAATAAAAAAGTATGCGAAATTTAAAAGACTTTTATAAAATAATCATTACATGAAATAATCTAAATTTGATGAATTGATTTGGTCAACGTTAGTATTGGAAACACACAAAAGAATGCCAAAGCAGAATACTTTCCATACAATATGCCATGAGAACTGTACAAAAGAATGTGTCAAGTTTTCAATCTTTGCTCAACATATTAATCTTGTTAACATCTTTAATATGTTGATCTGTCAATTTTGATGGAAGTTTTCTATGACATATTCGTTAATTTTACTGTTCGCAACTTGTCACAAAAATTTCACTGTTCATGACAAAGAACAACATGAATGTTGGTTTTTTTATGATACAATACACTAACTTGGTTTGAAGAATATTTGACATATACTTTATCTATTGATTTGATTTGATTAAAAACTATTACGTCGTGAGAGGGCACTATAACAGTTTATTTGCACCAAGCAGTAATATGACCGAGATAAATATGCAGTTGTAGCTTAAATGAATATAAAACGCAACGTTTTTTAAAATTAAAAAAAAAAATATATATGCGATATCAGGCGATACTCAGTTTCCCTCTTGTATGAAATCTATAACTATCACAAATCTGCCAACCAAGTCCCAATGCAAAAAAAAGCAGCAGGTAGTATTGTAAGTATTGTAAGAGTTTATTCCATTAGAGATTAATACCACTCGGAAAATAAATGGACATTCGCAAATTTCTATTTGAGGTATAAAGCTGGTCTAATATCTGTTAACTGGTTAAACAAACGGTTTTTAAACCTTCAAAAGCGATATATTTTTCATCTCTACAACTATGAGAAGTTCATGGTCAGGTTTCAAAGTTGAATCTGTGTATTTAGTTCGTGATAAAATAATAATTTTCGATAAAGACTTTGCCATTTCAAATCGGAAATTAAAACTGTATAAAGTTAAGAAAAATATCTATTTTGTGTTGAACATTTATTGACAAGTAACTTAATGTCGATTTTGCAAACTAAATGTTTTCTTATTCGACGTTTAGAGTTCTCTATCAGATTAATCCTTTCACAAAATGAAGAGGTCTATTTTAAAAAGTTTGACCAGAATGACACAGATCCAGACTGATGTTTTAAAAGAAGTTTCATTAATATATAAATTGAATAAAGCATTTAGTTTCAATCGAAATTAAAAGAAAAGGGTGTTATCATTTAAACTCATCATAGCTACAAGGTTTACAATTTTGGATGTCAGACAATAGTTTGCTATCAACTGACTTATTAGAAGTCCTCGAATCAAAGTGTTGGATTAGAAAAGTCAAGCAATCAATTAGGTTAGAAAAAGTTTTTCTTTAATAGCAGGTAGTTGCTTCCTCTAACGCATATCACTGACCTTTAAAGTTAACTAAAACACAGGAATTGTTTAACTACCTATATAACTGAAAGGAATTATATATGTTATCAATACTATTACAATACCAAGGTCCAATTTGTTAGACGTCATGACGTTACAAAGATGACTAAAATAATTCAACTTTATATATAACTAATATAGGACAATGGTGTTGATAAAAATTACAATAACTTTTGTTTTACTCAAAAATAATATTAATAATAATTAACAAGTTCCGGATCGAATCCCATACCGATGCAAATAGTAAATATCACATGTAGTTTCCGGTTGTAATAAGAAAAGTAAGAATGAGTTATAAAAGAAAGACTTTTTAATTACAAAACAGTGTGCACATTATAATCATCATGACTTTATCAGATGACATTACGAATACTAAAAATCCAGGCAAAACAAATATGTCGTACGTACTTTACAGCCTTTGGATGGTGTAAACTTCCCTAAAAAACGTATATGGTGTAATGATGTATGGCATATGGTGCAATGGTAGAAGGTGTAGGGTGCTATGGTGTATGGTGTAAGGAGAATGGTGTAATGGTGTAACGTGTGATCGGGAATGGTGTGAATGAATGGTGTACGACATTTAGAACTATGCAAAATATTGATAAGAACTGGTTTTTAATCTTATACCTTAATTTACAATGATGTGATCAAAATTCGTTTTTTAAAATAAATAAATAATTTTGTAGTCGCACTCTTTCTTTGAAATTAAATTGCATTATGGTGTAATGTGTAAGGTGTATGGTAAAAGGTGTAACGTGTATGGTGTAATGGCACAGGGTGTATGGTGTAATGGTGTATGGTGAATGATGTAATGGTGTATGGTGTAAGTGGGAAGTTTACACCATCCAAGGACTGTAACTCAGTCACGGACACGCGATAACGTTGGTGTATTCTGGTTTATTATTAAAATTGATAATTCTTACATAAACAACTACTACAAATTATTTGTATACATGATTTAACAGGAAAAGTGCATGATTAATAAAAAATTGTCTGTTAATAAACGCATGGTCTGCGATAAAAGTTTCGAAGCTTTTTGTTTACATTATGTTCATCATGTTCATGACCATAGAAAATTATCAAGTATGTAAATCCAAAAAAAAAAAAAAGAAATTGAACGTTGGTGCATAAATGAGGAATTTATGTATTGTACGGTCAATTTCACTCAATTTCTTTCGAATTCGTACTATATTCTTTATTATTAAGACTCTTTCATTGGCACTCATACCACATCTTCATATATCGATCTTAAATCGGGCCACATGTAAAAAGTACCGCCAAAATGTATCAATATTGCAATTATTATCTATGGGAATCATACTGGATCGTATGTCATCTAAAACTTTGTTTGTAGACTCTAAAGTTTTATATTTATTACGGTAACATGGTCACATTTTCTGGGTGCATGTCCAATATAATTGAATGATGTACGAATGTTATACAAGTGAAAGGTTTGGCTACCTATACAGCCAGGTTTAATTCACCTTTTCATACATAAGGAAATGCCTGTTCCCAGTCAGGAATATGACAGGTGTTTTCCAATCCTCTTATGTGTTTGAGATTTTGATTTCGACATTTGATAAGTGACTTTCCGATTTCAACTCTCCTTGTAGTCGTTTTTTGTATTTAATCTTTTTTTACACAATTTTAAATGGCAAATATGGGCTAACAACCTTAGAAAATAAACATCCTTTTCTCTTTAGCTTTGTTTTTTCGACGACTGTTTGAATATTCACTAGGTAACGTTATTACCTTACTAAGACATACTTAAATGTGTATCAGTATAGACAATGTTGAAATAAATAATTATAATTATCATTACCCTGGATCATTTAAATAATGGACATTGGTCGTTGTTACAAACGTGATTCCACGTTTAAACAATTGAAGGTTAAACGTATTATAATTTGCTGATTCAGCAGACAGTTAGCATATATAAAATATCACCATGTATGTTATATCAAGTTGGAAACAATCTCTCAGAGGTAAGAATTAAATCTAATATTGTATTAATTTCACTCTCAAGGTGTTTTTGTGATTTTATACATGACTCTTCCGTTTCAACAATTGTTGCTTTAGTGTAGAGCAGCGAAAAAAAATAATTTGAAATTTAAAAACTTAATACTAAAATGCCAGATTTATTCTTTTTTTATGTGTGTACGTTTACTAACCTACAACAAACTTCAAACTGTTTATTTGTAGCCCGACGGTTACGATCATACATAGATGATTATCTAAAACGTTATATTCATGTATTGCATTTGACATTTGAAAATTTTCTTTGGAATTCGGTATGTTTCGCTAATTTATTTTCTGCTTTCTCCCTCATCTGATATTTACGGATGTTTAGATTTTTATCAAATAAACTTGTCAATCAAATTAAATCAAACGTGGCTTTTTTGTGCAAGTATTAACCAGAAATAAATGAACGACTAATGGTAGTGCCTATAAATAACTCTTTTGTTTGATAGGGATACGCACCATATCTTATCAAACACGCTGTGAAATAATATTTATACAAGATACAAGTCGATAAATGAGAAATGTTTGCTACCTTCAGACAATGATCCTATTCTAATAAGTCTGTACTATAATTAATGTTGATTTTGAAATAATTACAAACCATTTCAATGTATTTTGTAGAACATCATGAGGTGTTCGACTAGCTATGTACTGTTCTGTGGTATCTGGTGTTTTGGTGTTTGGGCATTACATGTAACAGGTATGATCTTATTCAAGCATCATGATATTAAATGCTAATGACAAGAAGGTCCAAATGGAATTTACCCAACAAATATATAATGAGTCAATGTTGATTGATTGACGGTTCGGTAGTTTCATTGAAATTTAGTGTCTCTCTATTGGTTGGTTTATATAAACCCATGGGTTTTACCTTCGGGAAATTCTTTGTGTACTTTAATTTTCAATCAATTAAATTTCAGTATAAGTCACAGCATGATAAAGTTAAACATTCGTTTTTTTAAAAGTTATCTTTTATATTTTCTTGATTTGAATTGAAACGACAAACACTTCAAGTCGCAGTATGCCTTTTTAGTTCCATCTACTATCAGCAAAAACATAGCAAAGTGAACTTAGCTTCAAAAGGCCTGAATAGGCGCATCATGATATAGACTTCTAATAAACTATGGTTATACAATTGAAAGGTGTTGAAATTTAAATTGTAGAACAACATATGTCATGATACGTTTTTAAAGTTGTACATTGCTCAGCGAGTGATTAATTCACAAAACACATGCATGCACTAAACAATAATATCTCTTACATGTTTTTAAAGTAGTGAATTATTGGCGACTATGTATTCCAGATTTCTGGAAGCGTATCAAAGAAAATTGTTCTGATAACATGTCTTAGTACATTCTTCTTACGCCGCAAATATAGGTATTTGGGTGTAGATAAAAATGGTTTAGGAATGTACAACACTGTAAAGACTTACTATAGATAATTGACCATTCTTAACCATAGTTTGAACGGTAAAAGGCGATCATAAGGAGCGGAAAGTGCAATTTTAAGAACAAACGTCATGATATTATTACTACTTATGTTATATTATTCTTATAGCATGTGTAAACACTGACAGATATCAATAATTCAACTAAAATTGTAAAACATTTATAAATAATAAGCTATATACTTATTGTATTTTGACCTATAAAGCAAACGAATGTATAGAGAATCAGCTGGGCGTCGATTATGATGGAACCGTTAGTACAACAGACACAGGACGCACCTGTCAATATTAGTCAGAAACGTATTTACATAGTCACCATCTAACAGAAGAATTGGGAGATCAACATAATTATTGTCGAAATGCAGATAATGAACTATTCGGACCTTGGTGTTATACAACTGACGCTGCTACTAGATGGGAATATTGCACTGTTCCTAATTGTGGTATGTTTTATTGGCTTTATAACTATTTTGATCTGAGCGCCATTGATGAGTCTTATGTAGACAAAACGCGCGTCTGGCGTATTTAATTATAAGTCTGGTACCTTTGATAGCTAATTATATTGATATTTTGTTTGTTTAATTGTTCATTATCTTGTTTCTCATGTCTTTTATTGTCGGAACAGTTCTACACAAATGGTGTAAACAATAGTTAAATCTTTCTTGTGCGATAAAATGCACACATTTTCTATTGGTTACAAATCACGATACACTTGGTGAAAGTTGTAGGGATGACGTAATACTAATACACCATGCATGAAAATGTCCTTTAAATTTAATTGATAAAAAGAATCTAAGATTTGTCTTGTCAGCAGTATTTAACGGTACATGGAGAACGTGTTGTTACTCTATGTCTGTGACAGCAAATTTCTTATTTTGGTTCAGTGGTTGTCGTTTGCTGATGTGGTTCATAAGTATTTCTCGTTTCTCGTTTTTATATAGATTAGACCGTTGGATTGCCTGTTTGAAATGATTCAAAATAGTCATTTTGGGGTTCTTTATAGATTGCTGTTCGGTGTGAGCTAGATATCCGTGTTGAAGGCCGTGCTTTGACATATAACTGTTTACTTTTTACACATTGTGACTTTGATGGAGAGTTGTCTCATTGCCACTCGTACCGCATCTTCTTGTTGATATTAGTTGATTGTTTTGCTGATTAGAAGGGGTGATAGAAATTGCTACACTTCACATATAACCAATGAAACCAAAAGGAGGTTGTTTTGTTTTTATTATCATTTATTTGGTAATTGACCTATCTAAGACAACTTCTATTACTATTATGTAAAGAAAATGTTACGTGTTCTTCGACTAATTGTTCGAGCCGCAAAACTTAATATCAACGACGTTTAGTAATGCTTACTGAAAAATATGTATACGACAAAGGGTATTAGTTTTATTGCCCCAGATGAGCAATTGGACATGTTAGACAAAAAAGAGTACATGGGACCAGATCCCTCCCCTTCAAATTCTGGATGGGTCCGTGTCGCTCAGTTATTTTTCTTGTTATATGTTTTGTGTACTTCTGCATGGTCTGTTTGCCGTTACATTGTTTTTCGTCTTTTCCCTAGACATTTCAAGTTTACTTTCTATTTATGAGATTGAATATCCCATTTGATATTTTTTGCCTCTCTTTTAATGTCACAACAGCGATGCTTGAATCTTATACCTAACACAAATGTTAATACGCAGACAAAACCGGACTAAAAGTAAAGCTTATCCCAGACAAGGAAACAGCGATATGCATGAGAGAATTACATTCGTTGTTTTAGAATTAGTTTGAAATGTACAATGTTACAGTTGAATAGAACGATATCCATATTGTCAAGCCAATAACGAAATACTGCTTAAATGAAATGTCAAATGAATTATTCTTTACAATAAAAAGTAAAATCACAAAAATACTGAACTCCGAGGAAAATTCTAAAAGGAAAGTCCCTAATCAAATGGCAAAATCAAAAGTTCAAACACATCAAACAAATGGATGACAACTGTCATATTCCTGACTTGGTACAGGCATTTTCTTATGTAGAAAATGGTGGATTGAACCTGGGTTTATAGCTAGCTAAACCTCTCACGTATATGACAGTCGCATCAAATTTCATTATATTGATAACGATGCGTGAACAAAACAAACAGACACAATAGGTAAAAATGTCAAAAATAGGGGTACAGCAGTCAACATTGTGTTATCATCTTAATCACTAAAAAAACAAACAAATGTAACGAAGAAGCACAAAAAGGCATACGTCAAATTTAACATCCTCATTTTGCTTTTTTATTATACGATTTTATTTATCTATGTAAAATCCACCCATAAAGGATGAAAGGTTTTAAGTACTTGCGTAAAATCGCGCGTTTGAAATTCGCACAAGGTAGACATAAAATAATTTTGTCGTTCAAGCATGACGGGATACATAAGTAGAGAGTCACGCCAATGGATATCACAAAAAAACAGACTTAACAGCAAAAGTAATATTAATTAATAAAATAATTTTCTTGTTCAAAGTATGACGGGATACATAAGTACAGAGTCACGTCAAATGTATATCACAAAAGACAGACTTAACAGTAAAAGTAAAATTAATAAATAAAATAATTTTGTCTTTCAAAGTATGACGGGATACATAAGTATAGAGTCAGTTCAAATGGATATCTCAAAAGAAACAGACTTAACAGTAAAAGTAATATTATTAAAGACAAATAAAAGAATACTATAACACGTTATTAAGATGATAAACAACGTCAGTACGCAGAATCTATACTTCAAGACCATCCTGTATTATTTGTGAAGTTGAGACGGAATATTTATCCACAAGGTCTTGGTTCCTTCCGATGAACTATTTTAGAAAAAGGACGACACGTTCTTTGACATACCCCTGGTTCATCAACTTTCTGCTCAGACACTGGTGACGTTTTACAAAGTCTGAGTACGAGCTGCAAGCTCTTGAATACCGAATAAGTTGGGAGATGTATACCCCATATGCAGGTGAAGTTGGTATATTGCTACTAAGGTGGGGGAAATTGATAATTTCAAAATTTAAATCGTCTCGTTTGTCATAGATTCTAGGACTGAGATGACTGTGTATGTCAAATTCGAGGTATAAGTCTAAAAATCTCAAATTAAAAAATAAATGTATGCATTACTGTCAAACATTAATTTGGTAACTTGTCTTGAAGTTATGGTAACACTTCTGACACGCACATACCAAATTGAACTTAAAATGAAATATTTTTTACCCTTCTTTACAAAATTGGAACTTGATTTAACTGAGCTATTGCTTGAACATTCTTTCTGAAATGTTTTTTTTTCAGTGAATCAACACATAAAATGTCGACATATTTGTCAATTTGAAAAAAAATGTAACCAAGTAAATTTGACAAAATTGCTTGTTTGAATACTTTTGTTTTCTTTTAATAATATACTCCAGTGTTACTAAGTATTGAGACCAGGTCAGCAGCATGTTTTTTGTTGTTTTCAGCTTGAAAGTGTTTATCATTTTTTTTAAAATTTTGGTTTTAAATACGAAATTGATTTTTTAAGATTTTTTCAATATCTTAATTCAACATATATGATATTCTTTTTTCTTTTTCTAGATAGTTATGATAACTCACCAAAACCAGGTAAGACTTTGCTTATATAGATTGTCTATCATCCATGTCATTTGGTCTCTTTTGGAGAGTTGTCTCATGGGCAATGCTACCACATCTTCCGATTTTTATATCTTAATATAAATGCTTCATGATAATTTTTTTTTTAATTTTTCTTTAGTCCATGTTTATGTCTATGTATCAAATATACGAAAATGTAGATTTGATATATATTTTTATAAGATGTCCATTAGAGATGAATTTTATCTATTTTACTTTGTTTATTTGATGTTAATACAGAACATGTATAAAGGTTAAGATTGAACACGAATGCGGCCACTACCATTTTAAACAAAAACCATCTGAAAAAGGATGGTTTATGGCATATCTGATAGATTTTTTATATAAGGTTGAATTTGAGCGTCTTTCATGACTAAATCAGTTTAAATCTTTTACATATTATAATTGAATCGACTGAAGTAGACACTCAAATGTTTCAAAAAAAACAAAAATTCTTTCATTAGATGTACTTTGAATCTTGAGACTTGACCTCAGCAAGGAATACCACGTGCCTCTAAAGATAAATGAATGGAGGCCATCAATATCCTTCCTAAATTTATGACATTGTTGATTTAGATTCAGGACGGTATCGTCGCTAACGTGTATGTCATTTTTGTACCGTAGCTGCGTTTATGTCAGTTTATATCTTTGATTTGAGTCTTTAAGTTTTTATGTAGTGTTTTATTTTTGTTTGATCTAGCTTAAGGTCAAGTTAGAGTAAATGGGCTATATCACAGATTTTGGTAAAATTTTGCATACCGCTTTGTCTCGATAAACACACAGCTCTCACAAACATATTTAACCATGCCACATCTTTATATACTAAAAAGTACCTTTCCCACGTCAGCTGGAACCTGCTAGAAAATAATGTGACATCAAAGAAAAAATTATTGGACGTAGACTGTTGGTTGATTGTCGATGGGGATAACACATGTTAATCATGACCAAAGCCAAACATAATAAACAATAATACTTTATATCATTTTAGAACAAAATTGTCGAATGGATCAGCAGGGAAGAAATTACACTGGAACAATCAGCAAAACAAGACTTGGAAATACATGTCAACCATGGTCATCGTTAATTCCACACAAGCATCGATTCTCGGTTAAAATGGAGGACCATGAAAATTACTGCAGGAATCCAGACAATGAAGAATATGGTCCATGGTGTTATACAACTGACCCAGATGTTAGATGGGAATTTTGTGATATACCTTATTGTGGTGTGTTAATTTTTTTTACATCTCCCTTATTTGCGAATTATCTAAAAAAAAGATAGAGAGTTGTGTTAGTTTCGTATGATAATAGCTTCACATTACATATTAATATTTTGCATCATTTTGAATAAAAAGGTCATATTCAAACATGGATATCAACGTTTTAGTTAAATATATCAATTTTTATTTTAATCCATAAAGTTCTTTAGTTATTTATAAATAAGTTGTTTCGCGTACTAAACTTTGAAATGGTTTGAAATTTTATAGTAAAGGCTTGTTTTGACTTTATGAAAATGATTATTCCGAACGATAAAATATGTAAGACATGTCTATGGCATGCCAGAAATTCAATGAGGATAATGCTTATTAAAATGAGTGATTTTACTCTAAGTGAAGGGTTTAGCTAGCTCTAAAACCAGGTTTAATCCACCATTTTCTACATAAGAAATGCCTGTACCAAGTTAGGAATATGACAGTTGTTTTCGATTCGTTTGATGTGTTTGAGCTTTTGATTTTACCATTTGATAAGGGAATTTCCGTTTTTAATTTTTCTCGGAGTTCAGTATTTTTGTGATTTTACTTTTTAGTAAAGACGTCAAGCAATTTAAGTCAACTGAAATAAATGATATGTTGGCATATACATTTATTACAGAAGGAGCAGACAATCCAGGTGAGATGATATTCTTACGATTTAGTCGACATATTGACACTTCATTACCCTATTTGGAATGTTGAATTAAGCTTATGTCAAAATATGGTTGCAGATGCATTATTCCGGGCAGTTACGCCATAATATCTTTTTATAAATAATGTCTACCATTTCATCGCTATAATATAGTCTAAAAGATTATAAAATTATATTGCAAATGTCTGCTATAGAATTGCCGGTTGTCGTTATAGTAAAATAAAAAAAAAAAAAAAACAGTAGCAGATATCTTTAACAATATATATATATATAAGCTCAGTATGTATATCATAATATTTGTAACTACACTAAATGAAAACAAGCCAGCACCGTTGATATTAGCAATACGGATTTGTTGATATGAAACTCTACTAAAGAGATATCGCCGTCATTGATGGTCTTACCAATATCGTTGACTAATACATATTCTCCATTTTTGGTATTTTTCATTTTATTCATATAGTTCTTTTGATCTATTTATCTACGGATATACTTTTGACCTGAAATGTTAGAACACAACTATTTTTAATATTAAAGGAGGAGGTCATGTAAGGGCCAATTTTGGCCTCAAACTTCAAAACTGCTATATTTTGGGGCCAAAAAAGGGTCTTACTGGACCTACTCCTTTGGTTGAAAGATCAGTTTCATTTATCATATTAACAATCAATTACGTCTTAAAGTTTTTAATTCATAAAAAAGACTTTAGAGATAAGTGTTTACCATACACTGTTCACTGTATCAAATAGTTGATTAGATTCAGATTAACCAAATCTATGATCAAACGGAAAGTGACTGAAAATAATTGATGAACTACACGTATGGCATGAACATGACAAGCACCAAACAGTAAAAAGTACATATTAACAAGTATTAGTCCAGATTTACCTGACGATTTATTGATATGAAAAAAAACCTAACATTAAATTCGTGATAAACTATATCAGATTCGTTTTGTCAACATCTTACTTCATTTTACTGCAATAATTAAGGAAAAGCACATTGGAAACGTGGCTGGCAAAGATATGAAGATTCGTGTTATTCAATCCAGTACATAGAAAGAAATTGGGATGATGCTAAGGTACGCATTTGTTAAAATTCGTGATAATCAACCCAAAAGTTGTATTTCATTGTTCACCAAACTGTTTGTCCTTTCATCTGTTTGTCTGTGTGTTTGTTTGGTTTCCATGACAATTAATAGATAATACAAATACGATCATATATCGAGACCTGTTCTAAGTCAGGAACATGTTTATCAGTGGTTGTCCTTTGTTGATAAGTTATAAGTGTTTATCGTTTTTAATGTAGATTAGACTGTTAAATTTCCTGTTTGCGTCGTTTTACTTGTAATAGCTTGATGATCTAAGGCGCCGTGTTGAAGGTCGTACTTTTACGTATATTTGTTTGCTTTTTACAAATTGTGACTTGGATGGAGAGTTGTCTCATTGGCACTCATTCCACATCTTCTTATTTCTGTTTATGAACCTGTATTTTTCTTAATAGACTTTTATAAGTATGCAAACATAATCTAAAAAGTAGTGAATTAAGAACATCAATATTATATCTAGGAATTAATTCTATGAAACTGCAAGCATGAAAACAATCATGCACAATACATATGCGAGTATGTGTTAGAAGGTCGGTAACTAAGTTACTTAAAAGGAATTTACCTCTGTCTGCCAGAACTTCAAAATATAAATAGTTTTGTTTGCCTTAATCAAGATGAACTGTTGTAGTGATTGATGGTAAGGTAATGTATGTGACTTTTATATGTTATCGAATATCTGTCTTAACGTATTTTCATTATAATCAATGATATATGTGACATTTGTACAAAAAAGACGTCATTAGTAAACACCGAAAAAAGCCTATTCATCAGCATTTTGTTTTATAATATTTAATTTTATTGTTAGCTCACCTGGCCTAAAAGGCTAAGTGAGCTTTTCTCATCATTTGGCGTCCGTGGTCCGTCGTCCGTCGTCGTCGTCCGTCATCGTCTGTTAACTTTTACAAAAATCTTCTCCTCTGAAATTACTGAGCCAAATTTAACCAAACTTGGCCACAATCATCATTGGGATATATAGTTTAAAAAATGTGTCCGATGACCCAGCCCGCAATCCAAGATGGTCGCCATAGCTAAAAATAGAACATAGGGGTAACCGTTATCGGGTGGGTGCCCCTAAATTAGTAATATTAAGGAAATTTTGCAGTTTTTGGTTTTTATCTTGAATATTATTATAGACAAAGATAAACTGTAAACAGCAATAATGTTCAGCAAAGTAGGATCTACAAATAAGTCAACAGGACCAACATTGTCAATTGATCCCTTAAGGAGTTGTTGCCCTTTAAAATTAATTTTTAACAATTTTTCGTAAATTTTTGTAAATCTTCTCCTCTAAAACTACAGAGACAAATTTAACCAAACTTGGCCTCAATCATCATTAAGGTATTTAGTTTAAAAAATGTGTTCCCGCCTGCCAACCAACATGGCTGACATGGCTAAAAATAGAACATAGGGGTAAAATGCAGTTTACAAAAAATATCAGGTGAGTGACACAGGCTCCTTGGAGCCTCTAATTATATATATTTTAATATAAAGACAAACAAGTCTAAATTGAAAACAACGTTCAAACCTATGATTGCGTTGGATAAAAACCGCAATGTTTATACGTGTGCATGTAATACAAATTTCGTTGTTTTAATACAAAGATACACACTAAATCTTTTAATATAAAGACACTTCTTTTTTTAAAATGAAGATACACACTAAAAAAGATGCAGAACATTTCTATACGGTTAGCTTAATCTGTTATATCTTATTAATTGATCACAAAATTATACATACTCTTCTGTCAGGTATGGATTTAATAGGTTATTTCTGGATTGATCACTTAATATATTTATCAATTTACGAATTTGATGCAAACTCTCGTATCTATTGTATTATATGTATTATCAATTAAAGCATTATAAACCTTGGCTGATGATTTTGTTACATATAATTTTTCGACTGACTTATATGTTTAGTAATATGTGATTTATTCATTTATACACACATATCGAAATGAATATTTTCTAAACAAATGTCCCTCAAATTCAAATGTCTTTTGTTTAAGGACTACTGTAAATACAACCTAAATGCGTATTTGGCTGAAATTTAAACAGCTGGAGAAAACAACTTCTTGATGAGTATCCTCCCAAAACCGACATAAGATGACAGTAAGTACTACACTAGACTTTAAAAAAATGTAAGTTAGGGAAAAAATTTACATAACACACTGAAAATAAGATAAAGTGATAGATAACAATGTCAAAAATAGGAGAACAGCAGTCGACATTGTGTTATAATTTTAATCACTATAAAAACAAACAAATATGTGAACAAAGAAAAACTAAAACATCCAAAGAGACATATACGTACCCTAAGTTGCTGTCATTGTTTACCGATGTATCTGATAACCACAATGTTAACATTACAAATGTGAACGGACTGCTATATATTAAAACGTATCAGACTCAAATATTTTCTATTAGATATATATGACTGGAAGAATTTGACTTCGTATGATTGATTAGTGTGTTGGTGTTAAACGCCACTTTAGTTTAGTTTAGTCATACGACCGTTCAAAACAGCACACAAATTAAAGCTGACAAAGGTTAACTTTGTCTGGTCAAAATTAATGGCTAGAACTCAACATATTGTACAGATAAGGCTAAATAATACATATAGAAAAAAGAACTCAGAGGGGAAATTCATCATGGAAAGTCCCTAATCAGAAGTCAAATTCAAAAGAGCAAACACATCAAACGAATGGATGATAACTGTCATGTTCCTGACTTGGTACAGGCATTATCGAAGAACCGATCCATATGTATACAATTTTGAATCGACACTAGATGTTCCGGACAAACAGTGTTTGCCTCTTCAAGACATTACCTTCGTAATCGTTTGTTTGCTATGTTTATTGAATGTAGCATTGACACGCTGATTAATACGAATGTCGATCAAAGTATGCATATAAATCGGGATATAAAAGGGCCGGTTAATGCCGATGTCATTTCCTTTTTTGGCTATCACGTTGACTTTAGTTTCGCTGGATAACATGCAGTAAATTCAATTAACGGACCGCCATAAGAATTGATCAAGTAGACTGTTATTTATTTAAACCAATGTATTTCAGATGATATAGAGGTTTGGCTTGGTGCAAATGATTTGAAAAATGATAGACGATTTATCTGGAACAAAAGTGGCACCGAGTTTGATTTTACTGACTGGGGACCAGGAGAGCCTAACCGAGAATATGAGGAATGTCTTTCTACTCACTTATACAAAAGAGATGGTAAACTACATTGGAACGATAGGTCATGTTATTGGTGGAACTTCTTTGTCTGTGAAAAAAGGTAATTAAATAGTTCTCTCCGTGAAACTTGTATGATAGGAATGAAGGCAACAGTAGTATACTGCTGTTCAAAGGTCATAAATCGATTAAGAGAAAATAAATCCGGGTTACAAACTAAAACCGAGGAAGCACACCAACTAAAATTATAATAATTATTTATTCCAAAATCAATACAGCTTATAGGATACATACATATATAACATATATAAGAGGAAAACAACGAAACAACATAAACTCTGAAGTGCAACAAATACTAATGCCAACATACATAGACATGAACTATTTGAAAACAACTTCCATATCCCTGACTTGGTACAGGACATTCTAAAAAAAATGGTGGATTGAGACTGGTTTTATGGCTAGCCAAATCTCCTGGTTATGTTGCAATGTTAAACAATATTGATATCGCTACAAAGACAACACGATGGTAGAAAACAAAATTAAAAGTAAAACAATACTGATGTATGTACTGACAAAATATGTTAATGTTTGAAGTAATTTACCTCTGAACACACATTTTGCAGTTTTTTCCTTTTTTTATGTTGTTACATCATTGTCCTAGGACAGTTAAGGTTTGTGTGTTCACAAACATGATCAACCCCGACAAATTCGTAATTACCTTTTGCAAGCCAGAAACCTGTAATACAATGGTTGCTGTGTGTCATATTGTTTTTTGTTTTAAATATTTTGTAATAAATCGCGTTTGTTGTTTTATTGACGTTTTGCCATTTCGATACGTTTAAAGATAATCAATTTTGTTTAAGGTTTTGTGTGACATATAGTTTCTTAAATCCACCTCATTTTGAAATTGAGAGATAGTTGTCTTATAAACCATTATACCAGATCTATTTTTTTCTATAAAGTAATCGAACTTTTCACCAGAAAACCTATCATTGTAAGATCAACTCGTCCGGTTTGGGATTAACTTTATTTATCATATATAATATTCAGTAACAGTCTGTCAACAAAATACTAATATATAAGTCAAAGCCGAATCAGTCATCAAATAAATATTTGAGAAACAAAAAATGTTCTTAGTTAAATTCATTTTTTGCTGGAGAGATTAGCTGCACAGAAGATAGACCTTTGAATGAAAAAAAAAGTAAAAACACAAAAATATTGAACTCCAAGGAAAATTCAACACGGGAAGTCCCTAATAAAATGGCAAAATCCAAAGCTCAGATATATCAAACGAATGGACAACAATTGTCATATTCCTGACTTGGTACAGGCATTTTCTTATGTAGAAAATAGTGGATTAAACCTGTTTTTTTTTAGCTAGCTAAACCTCTCACTTGTATGACAGTCTCATCAAATTCATTTATATTGACATCGATGTGTGAAAAAAACCAAACAGACATAATAGGTAAAAATGACAAAAATAGGGGTACAGGAGTCAACATTGTGTTATAATCTATTTATTTATAAAATAAAGTATTGTTTGATTGATATAGAAATAATTACCTGGTTTTGTACTTCCAGCAATATCAGTGTAAATTTGAACCCAATGTTAAACTCGAGTTAGATGCATTCAGTGCTACGCGCTTAAATATTAAAATGGAGAAATTGTTTTACACAGCACAACTTTTCTCATACAAAATCAAGTTTTGGGGAAAACAAACGAACAAGTCAACTTGCTTTGCATGGTTGTGACAGCCTAGCCTATCGTGTGAGTACCAATTCTACGCATATTTTCTGTATATTTTCAGAGTTGGACGTTCAGGGTGCTAAGAATAGGATATTATAATGTTAAGTGGTCTTTACCAAGAATAAAGATATTAAAACGAACTTTGATTTTATTTACTTATCAAACCGTCCCAATAAACAAGACGGAAGCAATCACTTAAGAATAGATTCCTAGAATTGCATAGATTTGAAAAAGAAGAGAAAGATATCAAAGGAACATTCAAACTCACAAGAAAAATAAATATACTATGTTGTCATTCGTATACCATTTAATCCATAACAAACAGAATTACACATTGACTCTTTTCTATAGAGATCACTGACAATAGAGGAACTAAAACTTACTACAGATAGATCGATTCTCAAAACAATTGATGTATTCATGGTCTATTAGTATGCTATATAGCTAATAGCTATAACCAGACTTTCACCGACTTTTCTATTTATAATTCTTTCAATTTTGTATTTTGCCTCTCCTTCTACAAATGTAACTGTTTCGAATCCAGTGTAACTGAAGAGTTTTGTCTTTCGAAGAAAAAAATCTGTAACAAATTACGAGTGATTGCATTGGTCTATGTTATTAAACTGAATAAACAGCTATACAGTTTTGTATGTACGACACATGTAAATTGTGTTGAAATAAGCACATTTTTGTATTCCCTCATCGGCTATTGAACCCATAATTCTGTGACATCTATACATCTACACATGCATTGCATCCAGCGATTCAGACAACTGGCGTCAAACTAGGCTAGAGAATATATAGCTGTCGGTAGCCGAGTAAAGGTTTTTACACGTCAACATTATCTAGTGTTATTATATGACTATAAATTTTCTGTTTTTTCATTGAATAAAAGCATGGGAAGTCATCTTTGATAAATCATAATATTCACCGCAGCAAAAATCGCGAGATTTTAATATAAGATTTGGAACAGCATCTGTGTACCTAAATATAGATATTCCAAGACAACGTCGATGACGTAGGTTAATGACGTCTTGTAAGATCCCGTTTTTTTTTCTTTTTCGTTATGTTTTCGGTGTATTTTTTCTTTTCTTCTTGATTTCGGTTTAATTTTTTAGTAAACGTTATTGAATAGTTCGACTCATGCAAATAAGCAACTGCAAAAGCAAATGCTATATATTTAGTATAAAAACACGGAGCAGATTTAAAGTATCTCGATCAAATACTAGAAAATTGTAGAAGGATAAAAAGTCATATTATAAAGCAATTGTTGACTTTTGATTTCAGTTGTTGATATGATTTATCAATCCCAGAGATGAGACATTCACCCTTGGCCGTTGTCGTTGGAAATCATATCTCTGATGTTGTTAAATCATTGTATCAACGTCATTAAAGGTCAATAATTGTATATTATAATACAGTACATGATGTATTGTGGCTCAAAAATAAAATGCCTTGCTTTTCTTGTCTGTCGTAAAGAACAGTAATAATATTTACCATGCAATAATAACAACATCAACAATATGATTTCATTACAAATTTCTAAATATTTGCAATTCTGAACAGACGTTATCAATTGGATAGCCTATTGTTATGCAGAGCTACATGAAAATAACACTTTATAATTTTCTTTCTCCCAAAGAATTTTCTTTGATTATCACTTAAAAGGCAACAACCAGTGAATTAAAAATGTCTATGATTTCACTGCTTTATATAACATATTTCTGTTTTGAATATTGAATTTCTATGTAACAAAAAATGATATCTATGTTCATTTGTGAGAACAATTTTCCCTTCTGACATCATGGAAAGACACCCTCGGAAACACAGGTGAATATACATATTTGACATTTCAACTATCTTTGTGGACGTTAAATGAAATATTTTCATTTTACTGAACTGTTTTTTAAGGTAGGGTGCAAGATATTGTGTGTTGTGTAATTTATCCCAGTGCTAGCATTGTTTATTTAAGATACCTGCACCTGTTAAGGTATTTCGTCGAATATTGTATAAAATTTTCAGTCATTCCACAAAATTATGTAGTGCCTGTAACTTTGTCACAGCGTTTGACCGTCAAGATGCGGGGATTAGTTTACTATATGGTTAAGTTGGCTTTAACACAATGAAGATATTTCAAAGACATAGTTATTTTTTATACACCCATATGTGCCCATAAACAGGGGATGTTAACGACACTAACATATAAATTTCCGGATAAACAAAAATGGGAGAACTCGTGGAGAAGATACCATTATAGCAGCAAAATCCAAAACTCCATGAAAAAGAGACAACAGCGTAGCTTATTAAATTCCTCTCTACAGAAACAAAGCTACTCTAATCCTACAGGAGAGGTATGCTTTTTGTGCTCAATCAGTGGCACCCGTCTTATTACTCTCGACATAAGATGAAAAGTCGCATTCCGTGAGTGGAATTAAGTGGCTTTATAAATCTGTATTTGTTTTTTGTCGGAATAAGATGTAAGCAAAATGCGAGAAATAAAAAAAAAACAACATAAATTTTATATAAACATAGTTGGGATCGGATGATAAAGCCTTATAGATTACACAACAACTTTGTTATGAAAAAGACCAGACAGTTGTCTTTTTCTGGATATCCTGTTTACGGGTTGATGATATTTAAACCATTAAATAATATTAATTACAGTATTGTGTTTCATATTATACTGCATAGTTAATGCCTACTTTAATTTAATGTTGTTGTTTAAACATATTGACAAATTTTGAATATTTCATCTTGCATATTTTGTCATGAATGAAATCACGATACCACGTTCCAGATCTTGAAAAAAAAATTATTGTTTATCCAGAGTTCTTTATCAAACTGCAAAATCAAACGCTCAAACACATCAAACAAATTGAAAACAACTTCCATATTCCTGACTTATTTCATGAATTTCCTAATGTACGAAATGGTGGATTAGAGCTGGTTTTATAGCAAGCTATTCCTCACACGTGCATTATATTGACAACAATCTGTGAGCAAAACGTAAAGACATTATAGGTAAAAATGTCAAACATGGGGGTGCTGCAGTTAACATTGTGTTATAATCACTATAAAAGCAAATGACATATAAACACAGTTTAGACATGTACACAAACCAAATTTAAAGACAAGAATACAGAAATTGTCATAGCATAATAGGAGAATGGTGGGATTTATAAGTTCAGTTAAGTAAGTCAGCCTCATATCTTGACTTATATCTAGAAAATGACAATGAGGGTGGGCTGAAAACAAAACTTTACGACAAAAGAGATGATTTTAGCTTCCCGATTGTGAACTTTCGATTTCTATGTAGAAACATTCAAGCAGCGCCTGCATTAGGAAAATGTATCTTCAAATTAAAACGATATTCCTGGGCTTGTAATACCTATCATGATTTCCTTAGTAGAGGGTTGCTACTCAGAAGGAAGTTCCAAATGTAGGAATTGAAATCATCCCTTCATAAATTTTACGACGCCATCACGAGTCGGTTGACCGTCATGGAATTTCCATTTCACAGATGATAGCCGATATGTTCCTTATATCGTTACTACAATCCCGTTCCTTTTTCACAAATGTGACCTACCGAATTAGACTTATTACCGAGTTTGTACCTAACATGAGCAACACGACGGGTGCCACATGTGGAGCAAGATATGCTCATCCTTCCGGTGCACCTGAGATCAACCCCAGGTTTTGGTGGGGTTCGTTCTGCTAAGTTTTTGTTTTTTTATGTTGTGTTATGTGTAATGTCAGTTTCAGAGAATTTTTTGTTTGAATCAGATTGATATTTTACAAAGTAGGATTTATCCCTCCCTAAGACAAGATACTTGTATCTAAATTGGACATTTTTTTTTTAAAAAACAAAGCAATACAAACTCTATCAATTTGTTTTTTTTTACTATGGAATGGAAAATACTAACATGAAAAAAAGTGTAGAAAAAATCAAATGTTTTAATACTATTGCAATGAGAAAGAGTCTTAGTTTGTATGTACTCTAAAAGATCTTTGGAATTTTTAAGTAAAATTGAGAATGGAAACATTTGATTTACGCCACCTCTGGAATAGGCAGTTTTAAAGTCTTTGATTGCAGATAACATTGATGTTACTAATTAAGAAAGAGGTTTCGTGGATCACTTGGAAGAACCAGCAATATGCCATTGTTTGTAAGGACATTTATGTAGTTTAGGTATGGAAGATGGAAGATCCAGTTCTTCATCTTTGGTTGAAATTCGAAAGGAACATAGAACAGATCTGTGAATATACAGGATTTCCTCTTTGGTAAGTGTCGTGGGTCATATGTTGAGTTTCCAAGTGAGTTATAAATACCTAATTCATTTATCAAGCAGTTTATGTAATGAGATTTACACACAAAAACGATGTTGTTTGGGGCTTTATCTGCGGGGACATCAACATATTTGTCATGGAGGTAGGACAAATGTTTTGCAACATTTGGGACTTTAAAGATTGACGTAGCATGGGTATTGATAGACCCATTTAGTTTCTTAACTCTAATTTGTTTCAACGACCTCACAGCCTTAATCAATTCGGAAAATCTATATACGTCTTCTTTCTCTCGTTTAGCCCATTGCCTGGCATTGAACTGGGGAGTGGGTATGATAATTAATTCTTTGTTTTATACAAAAAAGTTGTATTGCCTGAAAAAAAGAGAAAAAAATCATAAATAGTTCATTTGAAAAATTGTTGAAAATTTATCTGCTTCTCCGCGATAAAAATGTTATGAAAAAAAAATAGCATTTCCCTGTCAAAAACAAAGTTGATACAATATTTTTCTTACAAAGCGATTATTTGTCATACACTGTAACAATTCATGTGTGTCTTGCATCGTGCAGTTACAGCAATAATTCTATTGTAACTAGACAATGATTTCTAAAGTTTATATCTATATTAACTAGTGAGTTTAATTACACATTATAAAAGAGCCGTAGGGCGTATGAAACCTTAAAACCATCAGAAAAGAATATCTCACCTCTTTCATGTCTTTTTGGTCGGTAAAATATGATTGAAATACTACAAATATTTTCACATGTTTCAGAAAAATAATGTTTTGTAGACGCTATATAAGTCAGATAATTCATATTTAAGTTTTTTTTGTCGTATAACCAACATTGGGGTGCCAGGACTGCCCAAAGAAAGAGCGACCTACGGTCGGTCTTTCATTTGACAAATCCTAACACCCCTCGGTGGGTTATTCTTCAAGAAAACCTTAAAATATGCATTATCTATATCACAAAAGTGAAATGTATTCCCGTCTTCAACAATATTTCCTACATTTAACGTCTGTGTTTAATCATAATGAATGTTAATCACCAATATACTAAATTATGACATGATAGTTACAATGAGTTAGTAACTGGCAGTTATTTTCCCTAAATAATCTTAATCGATTACCTAAAAGTAAACTCTCACTGATATTATAAGTATTTCACTATTTATTTATCAAAATATATTTATATTTAATTTAACAACACGCTTTATGTAGCCCATGTTTATCGCATTTTAACACTTTACCAGAATTGTAAAACATAACCGAAAAAAAAACCAACATTCTACACAATGCACGCTTTTTCGATGAATTCTTGTATTCCTGATTTGCTAATACCTACGAAACTTTCGAACATTGGTAAATCTCGAAAAAGGTGTATCCACAGTATTCGATATTCTGTCCTTCCAATGGTTAATCGGTTTACGGAGTAATCGGTTAACGGGTTAACCGCTGTCAACATTAAACATGTTAAAGTAAATATAATTAGAAACTCAATTACAAAAGTATGAAATAAGAACTAAAACGTAAAGAAGTATAAAGACAACAACTTAACATTTTAACAACACGAGCTTCCGTATAAATGTGGCGTAAAGTGTTGTGTACGGAGTGGTAAATTGTTTTAATTATGGCGTTATAATATTATGGGAGTACACAAGTAAACAATAATGCCAATATAAAAAAGAAGATGTGGTATGAATTCCATTGAGATAACTCTCCTCAAGAGACCAAATGACACAGACATTAAAAACTATAGGTCACCGTACGGCCTTCAACAATGAGCAAAGCCCATACCGCATAGCATAACACATCAACAAACGACAACCACTTAATTACATGCTCCTGACTTGGGACAGGCACGACACATATATACAGAATGTGGCGGGCTTAAACATGTTAGCGGGATCCCAACCCCCCCTCCCCCCACCTTACCTGGGACAGTGGTGTAACAGTAAAACATAAGAACGAACTATAAAAATCAGTTGAAAAAGGCTCAACTCATCAGATGGATACAAATAGAAATACATCTAACAAAAAACAGAGTGATATTGGCCGGATACTTGTATATCCCAACAACAAAAAGACACAGATCTGAGAGTACTTGCAGTTACTGACTTCTAGTTCAGTTCTGTAAAAGTTGTGACATTAGACCTATAATCCAAAAACTAACTGATCATAATGCGGTATCATTAAAAATTAATACTGACAGAGGAAATAAGGGACGAGGCTATTGGAAATTAAATTCAAGTGTTTTAAATAATGAAGATTACACAATTTTAATCAAAAAGTTGATATCTAAATATGAAAAAGATTCATTCAACTGCAATGATCTGGGGATACTATGGGATAACTTGAAAATAGAAGTAAGGGATGCAAGTTTAGACTACTGTAAAATTAAAGCTAAATTAAAAAAGGATGAAATTAATATTCTAGAAAAACAACTGAATAATCTTAATAATGAAATAGATAATGGTATTGATAAAAGTCAAAACTTAAAAATAGAAATTGAGAAGGTTGAAAATAAGTTAGAGGGTTTGTATAAAGATAAAATTAAAGGGCAAAAAATTAGGTCAAGGGTAAAATGGTTTGAAGAAGGGGAAAAAAATAGTGCATACTTCTTGGGACTAGAAAAAAGTCGTCAAACAAAAAAGATCATAACTGAATTATATGATGAAAATGGATCTACGACAACTGACCAAGATAAAATTCTAAATTTACAAGTGAAATACTACAAAAAGCTTTACGAGTCAACTAATCCTAATGATAATGATGTTAAAATGTATATTAAAGAAACAGAAATACCAAAAAAACTAAAAGACTCGGATAGTATTCAATGTGAAGGGAATGTAACAGAAACTGAATGTACAGATGCAATATTTAAAATGAAATTAAATAAATCCCCTGGTCTGGATGGGCTGACAGTAGAATTTTATAGACAATTTTGGGGTAGTCTAAAGAATATTATGGTCAAGGTTTTCAATAATAATTTTGAAAAAAAAGAATTAACAAATTCTCAAAAGAAAGGTGCTATTTCGCTTATTTTTAAAAAGAATGACCCTTTTTCATTAAATAACTACCGTCCTATAACATTATTGAATATTGATACGAAATTACTAGCTTATGTGTTGGCACAGAGACTGAAAAATGTTCTTCCTTCTATAATTAGTCTAGATCAAACTGGATATGTCAAAAATAGATACATAGGTTTTAATATTAGACAAATACAAGACATTATAGATTACTCTGAAAAATTTAATATAGAAGGAGCAATACTTTTTTTGGATTTTAGTAAAGCTTTTGACTCTTTGGAATGGAAATTTATGACAGAAACGCTAAAAAAGTTTGGATTTAAAAATGGCTTTATCAGATGGGTGGAAACTATGTATAATGGCATTAAAGGCTGTATTTTAAATAATGGGTGGGTTTCAGGTCCGTTTAAAATATATCGTGGTATACGACAAGGGTGTCCGATTTCTGCTCTTCTTTTTGTCATAACAGTAGAATTAATGGCTATAAGGCTAAGAAGTAATAAAGATTTTAAAGGAATAACAATAAAATTAGATGGAAAATCATGTAATTTAAAAATTTGTCAATTAGCTGATGACACAACTCTTTTTTTTCAGTCACGAAAAGAAATAAGTCTGGCTCTTAGTATAATTGAAACATTCGGCAGCTTTTCAGGATTAAAACTAAATAGAAATAAAACAGAGGGGATATGGTTAGGAAAATTAAAAAGTTCAAAAGATAAATATGAAAATATAAATTGGACAAATAAACCAATTAAAAGCTTAGGTATTTACTTTGGTTATGACAGAAAAGAATGTGACACACTGAATATGGAAAAAGTCATGGATAAAATAGCGAAACTTGTAGATAGATGGTCAAAACGAAGATTAACCCAATTGGGAAAAATATTAATCGTAAAAGCTCTTTTGCTACCAAATTTAACTTACATTGCAACTAATAGTATCATAAGTAAAGATAAACTACAAAATATTAATAATTTAATATATAAATTTATTTGGAATGGAGGAAAAGATAGAATAAAAAGGTCAATAATTACTAAAAAATTTTCAGAGGGGGGTTTAAATATGATTGATATCGAGTCGTATATAAAATCAATACATATAAAATGGATTATAAAAATAATACAATCAGGGAATGCAAATTGGGCTGTATTACCAAAGCTATACCTCAATAAATTTGGCAAAAACTTACTTATTTTCAAGATAAATTTGAATAAAATAAAAATGCTAGATAAAAAAATATGGAACGAAACACCAATTTTCTATCAAGAGATGATAAAAACATGGATAAATGTTAACAATTGTAACAATATTAATCATGATCAAATTGAGAATTATTTAGATATTAGAAAACAAATAATATGGGGAAATAGATTTATAAAATTTCAAGGAAAATGTTTGTTCTTTGATAACTGGATTGACAGCGATATATTATATATTAATGATATAATCGATAAAAGGGGGAAGATATCAGAAGAAAAAATTATTTCAAAATTGAAAAATAAAAGTAATTGGATTGCAGAAATCTTAAAAATTAAAAATTCCATACCAAAACGATGGGTCAACATATTAAAATCAGAAGAATCATTCAAAACTAATGTTCATATTAACCGAACTAGAATCAAATTTCGAGACAATACTGATATCCTTACTATCAATAATAAAGACATATTTAAAATAGTGCTAGGTCAAGTAATAACAGAAACGCCAATTGGATTTGCGAAATGGGAAAGACTCTTTGGTAATGGAAGTCTCAAAAATGAATTTAAAGACTCTATTAAATTCACTTTTGAGTATCTAAAAGATAATAAAATAAAAATGTTCAGATGGAAATTAATGCATTTTATTTTACCAAATGAACAGCTGCTTTTCCAGTGGAAAATTGCACAAAATGACCTATGTACTTATTGCAATGAACTAGATAACTATAACCATTTCTTCATTACATGTCAATATCATAAAATATTTTGGAAATCAATGAAAGATTTACTCAAAAGAGTTGGCATAGAAGAACATGTTATAAGTCTCCGTTCTCTTGTCATAGGATACAAAATTAATGATAAAGCTTACTTTGCACTTAATCATTTGCTTAGTTTAATGTTCTTTTCAGTCTATAAGGCACACTATGTTTCGAATAAAAAATCTAAATGGGTAGATACAATGAAAATATTTAAATATGAAATAAATAATATAGTAGAATTATATAGTTTGGTAAACATGAAGATATACTGTTTATTAACAAAAGTGTATAACATTTTGAGAAAAAACTAAGGTAATGTTATAGAAATGTGAAAATATACATGTAGCATAAAGTATTTTGTAATATCAATATGCTGTCAATGTGCTTATAAATGCACCTGATACCTTAAATGTTAAGGTATACAAGTACTTATTATCTACTTATAATATATATATGAAAAGATCTGTACTTGGTGTGTGTGTGTGTGTGTTGGTGTGTGTGTGTGTGTGTTGGTGTGTGTGTCTACATTGTACAAGTATGTATATATGGGTGTGGATACTTTATTTGCTTCAAAATAATTGGCTAAGAAATAAAGAAAAAGGGGTAAAAATAAAGAACAATATAACTAATACCATGTTACTGGGCAGATATAGTAACTAAGTGTACAGAATTTGATGCTATTCTTGAAAATTTGAGGCAATTAATATTTTATAGCCTATCTGCATATAATTTCAAATGTGATGCTTAAAATGTATAAAACATGCAACTATGAAGGAGTTTTGTGTGTGTATCTTGGATGTTTGAATCTGTCTGTGTGTGTGTAGTACGAATATGACTTCAGAAAATTCAAGTATGTGTATGTTTACAAAATAGCTGATAGGTATTTTAAGGTCACGACACGGGATCATGTTCAATTGTTCATAACTGACATAAGGTTATGTAGGTCAAATAAATAACACATTTATTTCAAATCATTTGATTTATAACAGATAAAAACATATAATTAAAACATCTCACCTTTTCGTATTTTTATTCCAAATTACAAAACATTGCAGATTTGTGTAAATCCAAACTTGAAGCACAAAAAAACGTGCGAGGTCATCGACCAGTGACCGCATTTAGTTTCTGGAACATTTAAGATAGTATACAAAAACTCATTCCGAAATAAATAGTGATAAATTCCGTAATATATTGACGAACTTGTGTGATAACGTGTGTAATGTTACATGAATATATAGTATTTTATATAGAAAAAAATAAACATATTTTGTAGTAGACTATTTAAAACAGCTATTTGTAATAGCAATTTATTTATTTAGATATTGATAGAATTTTTTTTTGTTAATTCTACTGAATATTCTCCCTGGATATTCGGTGGCAATATTAACAGGGATACTTGATGGAATGCTGTACATCAAGTGTTATTGTTAACAGCAAGTTGTGCAATAAAGTATCAATTTGAGTGTTAAAAAAAAAAAAAAAGACTTCTAGTTCAAAGCCACTAACAACTAGTACAAAAATGATCATGAAACTAAGACTAAATTATCAATCAGTACAGTACACATCCAACATCAAATGAATTTAGTGTAAAGACGTCATAAACATCCAGAGAAAAACATGACCTTGTGCAATGCCAATATACAGGTATCGACAGATCGTAGATGTATATAACCATAATATTTAGTTTGCTTTTCAATTTACTGATAACAAAATCAATATTAATACCAATAAAAACAATATTCAATGATCTAATTACAGTGTTGAATTGGTAACCTTTTAACAAAAGGTTATTTAAAGGGTCCATAAGTTTACGAGGATCGTTTCTAAATTTCTGGGCACGGTAAACAACATCTCCGTAAAAATGAGGGTGTGCTATCCCGTTTAAAATAAGTTTGCTACAGGTACAGCCAAACCTCAAAACTAAATCTTTTTATCTATGGCAAAATTAAGTAAAGGTTTTAAGTAATTTGTGGTAACGAAATTCCTGGCTTAATAAATTACAAGTAATACATAAATTACGTACAAACCGATTATATACGGAGAAGAACTGTACAATCTACCTTCAAGCAATTTCTCTCAACTATTTACATTGTTCACTAAACCTCCAATTGTCTAAAAAGCAAATGTAATAGACTTATTTCTAAAATGAAATAAACATACTTGTTAACTTTATCAGAAAAAAATAGTAAAAAAGATAATCCAAGAATGAGACAGGTTCAAAATAATTCAAATTCTTTTGTCTTTAATCATTATACATGTACACAGAATAAGTATGAGCTCCAGAACCACGTATAAAGGGACAGAGAATACATTTTTTCTAAAAGATGTTTATCATAAAAATACAGAGAAAAGATCATTGTAGTATGTTCGTCAATAAAACAATTATCCAACAGAATTTCATTTGGATATGAGCATATATAGGTCACCGTTTATCCACGAACAGTAAGCTTCATCCAGACTGATTATATTAGTACTGTTTTAAAATATCCAGGCATAACACATATCTTCCACATGAACCATAAACAACAGCTAAATTGCAATAGTTGTATTTTCATCCTTTTGATCAGTCCGGTTGAAAAAGCCCATTATTTTTCGTTCATATTTAAGGATTTTTTTTTTATAGCATAAGCATAATTTATCAAAGTCTGCACGAGGTGTGTCAACATCAGCAGACGACATGTAATTAAACTGGTATTTCATGATAACTTTCATTTATATTTTTTACGTCTGCTTCTAAAATATAAGTTATGATTCGTAATCGAATAAACGTAAATAAACAGAATCAAATTATGTAGAAAAATAAATCATGGCCCTTATAAAAAGTAATTTTAAAAAGAGGAAGTCCTTCAAAACTCACGAAATAATAAGCTATCAATCAACGGAACGAGTGAAAAACAACTGCCATATTTCTTATTTGGAGCAGGCATTTTCCGAAAAAAAATTCTGGGTTTAATCTGGCTTTATAGATAGCTAAACCTCCGACTTGTAAGACAGTGGTTTATAATTCTGTTACATTTAACAAATTGGGTGAATAACCCTAACAGACATAACAGCCGAAACAACTGTGCAAACATACATCACCACTGACGACTCAGAAATTGTGTCGGTGTTTTATTTGTTCTCTCCATAGAAATTGAATGTATTGCTGTTTATTATTTTCAAATATACCTGAAAAAATTGTCCTTGTAGAAACACTTGTGTATTGTTGAAGATCCCTTTATGTCTTTCCATTTTGATGCGACCTCATTGATGTATTCGTCTATGCTACTTGTACCTGGGACGTTACTTTTTTTGGAGTTCGTGTGACAAACATACAGTTCGTAATTCTATTAAGCTGGTTTTGTGTACTGTCCTAAATTTATTTTAGTTATTCGTTGTGATTCTGCGATTTACATGTCGAAATGTACTATTATATTATTCATTTATGTATTTCTCTGTCTTGGGTGTTCTTGTATTTATTTGAACTGTATTCCCGTAATGTAATGTTGTCGTTTTAGCGGTATATTTTACATGACCATAAAGCCCGGAGGTTTTGCAAGCCACAAAACCAGGTTTCACCCACCATTTTTTCTTAAAATGTCCTGTACCAAGTCAGGAATATGACATTTGTTATCTTACAGTTCGTTTCTATGTATGTTGCATTGTCGATTGTTTTTTGTTGCACTTCAGTGTTCTGTTGTTTCGTTGTTTTCCTCTTGTAGTTGATGTGTTTCCCTCGGTTTTACTTTGAACCCGAATTTGTTTTCTCTCAATCTATTTATGACTTGTGAACAGCGATATACTACTGTTGCCTGTATTTATCCAAATGAATTACATTGAATGGTTTCGACAGCCTTAAGGAATACTACAGACATGTATTTTATGTAACTGTCTCAAAAATGTACTGAACATGATTACTTTGATTATTTTATGATAATGTAGATAAATGTTTTTAATTATAACTGGTTGTTTAAATATAAGTACCATCTCAAGAGTTATAGATATTAAATTAAAGTTCAAGGTTTGAATAAAGAACGTTTACAAAAATCACGTCAGGTAATCAAATTTTTAATGACACTCTCAATTATTTCGTCAAATGCTTCTTGGAGTTTTTTATAGCATTAATAATGAAATTAGATTCCTTTTTAAAATCAATATTCTAAATATTAATCATTATTAATGAAATTAGATTATTTTTTTAAAATCATAATTCTAAATATCAATCAATCTCAATGCATTATCAATTTTTTTAAATTAAAACAAGGAAGCCACCTGATCGGATCTATTTATCTATACAATTCTATTTGCCGTTGTTTATAAACATTTATTTTGTATATGAATAACTGATTTATAAAGAATTTCAAGATTAATATCCAAGACGGGACATACTTTCTAATTACTTAAATATCTTTTTGTGGCAGTTGAAAACGACAACAAAATTCAGATGTACTTCTGTGTTTACAAATAACTTCAACCATGTTTTTGAGTCTTTATTAATGAGAAATTAAGAGTATAATTTGACGAAAACTTTAATTTCGGAATATGAAATAAATTATAATACAATGTAAATGAATTGGAAAAGCGAATCTTTTCAAATGAAAACACTGACAACGTCTAAGAGTATACTTCGAAGATAAATGTGTTATTTCGAAATATCCTTTCTGCCGAAACGAGTGAGAGCTTTCAAACTATTTTAAATGAAGAATATTAATAACAAAATTGTATTCCTTTTAGGTTGTCGGGCCACTCATTTCATTTCGTCGTGTTTGATAACTCGTGTAACATTCTTTTGATCAGTAACAAACGGTTGAAGTATATTCGTGTATCTTATTACACATGGAGTGACCCAAACGATTGCTAGATAATAAGCACTTCCCTATACAAATTTTACATATTATTCGACAGGAACTTTGTTAGTCATGTATTTTTTTATTTGTATGCTTCGTTAAATAAAGTAAAGTTACGTATGACGTTCATTTAGCTGAACTAGTATACGTTATTGTTTACTGTCTGGCATCCGGGTGCGGAATTTACTCGATTCGTTTAAGAATCATATTTGACCTTTGGCTGTTTTCTGCCCTTTGGTCGGGTTGTTGTATTTTTGACATAACCATCGTTTCCATTCTCTATTTCATACCTGGGGTCAATTACATGCCAAAGTAATTAATTACATCACAATTACATTGATTTTCAAATGTAATTAATTACATTACAATTACATTGCCAATGTAATTAATTACATTACAATTACATTGCCAATGTAATTAATTACATTTCAATTACTTTTATCCAACATGTAAGAGCTATATATCATTTAGAATAAAATCATGAAAATAGAAACACTATAGAATAGAATGAACTTAAAAATATATACTGATACGTTCACTTTCTAGCAATGAAAACATTTGAACAAGATTGTTACATTGAATCACCATTGGATATCTTATTTTTATAAAAAAAAAAAACAATTTATAAATATTAATATATAAATATATAAAGATCCAGATTAAAATATTTTGTATTATTGAGAATTTTTTCTTAAAATTTTAAGTGTCCACTAAAAATGTTATTTTACATTTTAAAGGTTTTCTGATGTACCTCATGTGAAATTATAAGTAACTTTAAAATTCCATCTAGAACATAAGGGTAATGGTAGCATTTTCAAGACTTGTTTTATAACAAGTCAAAATTGTCAAGTTTATTGGACGCCATACTTGTATGTTTTGAATGTTGTATTTAAAATTTTGTAGAAAGTGTTAAAACAATATCCATCTGTACGGGTTTTAACATCTAAATATGATGGGTTAAAAGGCATTGCCTTTGGCATTTTAATCAATAGACAAATTTGTTCTTAATAATTACTTAAGTGAAAGGAATAACCTGAAGCTAAGATTAGTGTTTATTGTTAGAACAACAAAATATATTTTAAGTTACATTGATTATTAACCTGTAATTAACTACTACACACTATAAAACAAAGAAATCACTATCAAAACAATTCCCAATTATCCCACATTCAAACTTCCCAATGGTCCCACAGACATATTCCCGATTGTCCCACAACATTTCTTTACTTTTTTACCTGTTATTTCAAAAAGTGGGACAATCGGGAAGACACCATTATTCCCGATTGTCCCACTTTTTAAAATTTTAGAGTTCTGATTGTCCCACATGAAAAGTTCTGATTGTCCAACATTATTTCATAAAGTAAAATTTTCTTAGATAAACAAGGTAACTGTTGTTTGTTTTGCTAAATAAACAAGAATTAATTATTGCGCATCAAATATTAATTTTATAAAAGTAGAAAATATTTTTTTTTTAAATCATTAGACTGAAGAACTTTTGATTTAAAAAATATAATATTTCTGATTTAGGAAATATATCTTCAATATTACGTTATTCATAAAACAAATGTCAATTGTTTTAATAACATTTTCTCTGTAAAGTTTTTGACATAACCATCGTTTCCATTCTCTATTAAAAAGTCTATTTTATAGGTTACAGTCTCAAAAGTAGCTGTAAATCGCAATACAAAATAGTCCACGCGTATATCATGTATATCTAAGTAGTGCAATTCAATCTTTGGGTTATGCACACAAGTCTCAAACTACCAAATCGGCATACAAATTTGACAAATCCCACACGTGTTCCAAAAAGTGAAATACTAGTACCTTGCATGTCTAACATCAGGCTAATTATAAAAACCTTCAAAACTATTATCCATTTTGCAAATGTTTACATTCAATGTTCTAATAAGCAGACAATATTTCTATGCATAATTCACTCACTTAACTAGTATTTCATATTTGGGTTGAGGTAATCATAATTTGCAATTCAATTCAATAATTTATTAGACATGTTAAAAGTCTCATTTCATAATAAGTACAACCGATATTTATAAATTGTTAAATAATAACAAATAAAAACAGACCATTTATTTGCAGAATGATGAGAGTCTATCTACATGCATAGATAAAAGACATTTAACAATAAAAAAGAAAGTATAACTTTTTCTGTATTAACAATTTTAGTATGATCAAATATTTTTATCAATGAACATATTAATCATTAAAAAAGCAAAACAAAGAAAAAACCCTGATCCTATGTCTGCATTTCCTGTATATGTATCGAAGCATTTCAACGTAGATGCTTTCTGAATATGCATTTAACATAATATCCATATCTTAAAATACAATGCGGGGCGAAATATTTATAGGCAAAATAACGTTATGCCCTGGGTATGCAATCGAGAAGCACTATAAAAGCAACAGATATGACTAAAACCGTTATACCGACACATCCTATATAAAACGACGATTTCCTAGGATCTGTTGCGCTCTTTTGTCGTCTTTTATACGATGATAATGTTTTCTTATCTATCTTTAATTGATCAATCAGATCATTATTGATTGGTGTAACTGATGCTTTTGGACAATTACATTTACATGTACTAGTGCTTGGTTCTGTACATGTTGCTGTTCCACCCATGGAGAGAGAAGATGGAGTAGTCACGAGTTTCAATGGTATGGTTGTCGATTTTGTAGATGTTGATGCAGCTGCGGTATCAGATATTTCAGTGTCATCATTTGTTATTCTTGATTGCAAATCGACAGATGTTGATGTCATGCCATCAGTTCTTGTTGTCTCGGGCAACTCGGTAGTTTCTTCAGACATGGTCAGTATATCCGTCAATGTATAACTTTGTGACGGTATGGATGTACCTATAGATATTGTCGACAGGTCATTAGCTGTTGTTTTTTGTGAATGTCTTGTTACATTAGTTGGGATCAAGTAGTCGCCAATTGTTGTTCTTTTTACTGTCTCCTCAGATGTGGAAGGTATATCTGTGAAGTAAATATACAAACATTTTTAACTTGACCGACACTAATAAGCTACGACATAGAAATCAAGTACACCTTAATATCATTCTGTCATTAGAAGCAGTTAAAATATAGCTGCGAGCAAAGACAACCTCAGAAATAATGATTTATTTTGTTCTTATTTAAACAAAATGAATGGCATTTTAATATCATTTATCGACAACAGCTTTGCACAGTAAGTCTAACAGTTCTCTAAATAACTTTAGTACCAGTATGTATACACTGTATCATTATAAACGTATACGTTGAAGCTTAGATTTAAGGTATTTGATGCTTTCAACTTCTTACTTTATTAGGTCTTCTTACCTTGTTTGATTCGAGTTAAACGTGTGAGTCTAAAAAGAACATTGACGTTCCCTTGTCACCATCTTATGGTGTTTATATATCTCAACTTGTACGATTCGCTCGTGTATGTAACAACGTATTAGATTTTAGCGAGAGAAATTTATGTATTACTGAAAAATTATTACACCAGGGTTTTCGATATTATAAACAAGTCAAAACATTTACTAAATTTTATCATCGGTATAAGGACATCATTCGTAAATATAACTCAACATGCAGACATCTTATACGTTCGGGTATTTCACATCCAATCTTTTATGGTAATATTCTTTACAAAGCACAAAAATGTCAGTATTCACCTCAAAAGCTAACAAAACCTTTAAACAGACTTATTAAGAAGGGATATAGTTACGATACTGTTGTCAGGTCATTAAAGATTGCATATTTTGGCTTTAATGTTGATTCACTTATAGGGTCTTTGCATCGGAATTAAACATGTTTATTCTAAGACCAGTTGTTGGCATGACACGGGTTATGTTCTTGTCATATATTTTATGATGGTATAATACTAAACCCATAACAAGAGGGATTGTGCCTGATATTCATATGATGAAGACATAATCTTTCAATCAGTTAAATTGAGGTCTGGAGCTGGCATGTCAGTAACTGCTAGTAGTCTGTTGTTATTTATGTATTATTGTCATTTTGTTTATTTTCTTTTGTTTCCTATTCTGACATCGGACTCGGACTTCTCTTAAACTGAGTTTTACTGTGCGTACTGTTGTACGTTTGTTTTTTTTTTTACATTGGCTAGAGGTATAGGGGGAGGGTTGAGATCTCAAAAAACATGTTTAACCCCGCCGCATTTTTGCGCCTGTCCCAAGTCAGGAGTCTCTGGCCTTTGTTAGTCTTGTATCCATTTTTAATTTTAGTTTCTTGTGTATAATTTGGAGTTAAGATGACGTCCATTATCACTGAACTAGTATACATATTTGTTTAGGGGCCAGCTGAAGGACGCCTCCGGGTGCGGGAGTTTCCCGCTGCATTGAAGACCCATTGGTGGCCTTCGGCTGTTGTCTGCTCTATGGTCGGTTTGTTGTCTCTTTGACACATTCCCCATTTCCATTCTCAATTTTATTGTCTTTATTAAATATTCCTTGGAAAAAACAAAAATATAAACAATGAGTTCTGCGCCTTACAAAATGGATATGTTTTCTATTTATTGATTCAAAAGACACACGAAGTTCATTTTCAATCGCAACTCATTGACAAATCAACTACATCCTCGCGTCAAACAGACATAGTTTTTGTTCAAAAACAGGGAATCACACATTCAAATTTCTTTTGACATGTTTGATGTCAGGTAAAATCTTACTTTAGGATTTCAACAACAAATACACCAAGGACGATATATATTGAACCTCATCGACCATATGTCTATTGAAATATTTTTCTATTTCAGCAGACATTCGGTATTAGAATGCGTACTTATTGTGGTCACATATTGGCTGAATTCATGTACAACCTTCTCGAAGACAAAAGAAAAAAGCATAATGTAAAGTTATTTGATCTCCATTTTAGATACATTGATTAACTCCTGTGATTCAATAACCCAAATTTCAGTCCAGTGATGAATATTTTTCGGTGATCTCACAATCGATAAAAAAAAAATCGAAATAGAGGTTAATACAATTGCAAAAAAAAAAATCAACATAAAAACGAAACATTATTAAATTCATGTGTCCGAAGCGCTTTTCTTTATCTTCATCATGAACGCTCAAAGCTGAATATTTGAAAGCCGAGGATATATCTGAACTGAAACAGTTCCAGAGCTTTATAACCAAAAAGTACATAAAAAGTAGCCAAATCCAACCAATGTCATTTTTTCACAAAGGATTGAAACATTAGTTCTCCGTAGTTATCAGTTACACACATGATAAATAAAGACCCAACAACCAACGCATGATGACGTCAGTAAATCTATCAAATAGATGACTTCATCTTTACCTCTTGAACCCTTAATTCGAACAACTGATTTGTGAGCAGCTAACTTATATCACAGAATTCATGACATGAAATACATGCTCTAGAATGTCGATTCGGCTAAAAAGTACATATCTAATATTCAGTCGCCGATGAAATGTCACAATTGGGAAGCTCACAATAACCATTTTGTCGTGCATATGTGTTCTCAACTAACCGACATTGTCATTATCTAGATGAAAGTCAAGATATTAGGCAAACTTATTTGTACCTGTGTTATCCTTAATTCCAAATTTGATGAGATATATGACTCAATCTTATTACCAACATAGTTACCAAACTATGACTTATTAGTGATAGGAAAACATATGAATGGCGGAGCGTGTAGTTATTGGATAATGCTAGCGAACTTTCATTCTTTCTAAATAGCGCTTATATTAAGTCTGTTTCATATTAATAATAGATCAAGTCGGCAAGAAGAAGACCAGACTAGGTGTCCTTTAGAGGATTTTGTGTTTGATTCAGTGTGTTCTTTTTGTTTACAAGGCATGATTTATCTCTTCCTAAATCACATAAACAATATATTTGTATCTACTTGCATAAGCAAATTGTTTTATTAAACAAAGTTTGAATAGTTCTGTCGTGATGTCTTGAAATGTAGAATGGGATAAACGAGTTTAAAAGATAGAGAAGGCAAATGCTTTTATATTATTGCAAGATTTAATGTATCATTTACAGATCGTTCAAACTTGTTATCAGAAAGGATAGCCATATTTTCTAAGTTGAATTTTGCATTTTAAGATAAATCAATAAAACGCTTCGTGCATACGAAATAATTATTGCATCCTCATTGCGAGTGTGAGAGTTTGATTCAATGCAATTTAACATAACTCGGTCTGCACAAGGATATGCAGAAGAGATTTACTATGTCCTCACACCCGGTCGTGCATCGCTGGGAGTGCATCCCTCAGTTATTGTTGTAACCCGAATTTGTTTTGAATATGTTTAACATGTAAAGACAATTGAACCTTTATAAAAAAACTGTAGTCTCTAAATTTACAGTCACTTGTAGAGGTTATTACGGTCAATTTAAATTAATCTGATCTTTAATTGGTCATTGATCTGTTTGTAGTTATTAGGTTATCCTACTCATGGTATAAGCAATAGTTTGATTTTCGCTGTAAAACAGTCTGGCTTATTTGTCGTACTATTGTTCTGCAAAGCATGTACATCATATAAAGTTTCTTAAACGATAAGCAAATTAAACAATTATAATGTAATTGCCTTACCTGATGTATAGAACATCCATTCTCCCAACTTTATTGTCCTAATTCCAATATTTAAGATCGGCAACAAAGTAGAAGAACTAGTCCATGTGAGAAACACAGAACCGTTACTCTCCAAACCAAGTCCAACATTGATAGTATAATCATTCCAATTGACAAAAAAGTCTGCATCAACATCACAGTAATCAACTTGTTGCTTACTTCCACATAATCTGGTCCGTGACAAGCCTCTTTGGATATATGATTCTGCGTTCATACTGCCGATGACAATTTCGTACGAAGGATGAAAGTCATGTTTCCTATACAGAAGATCGACATAAGCAGTTGAACAAGTTTTCAATTTAAACGACATAAATCTGTTGCTAATAAATTGGTTGAGACTCTGATTTATAATGTGTTTTCTAATCAGGGTATACGTATTAATCGAAATTTCTGCACCTTAAATGAGTGACAAAAACGAAAAATTAATGGAAATTAAGATATTTATAGACTTCTCTACAGAAGCTGATTCGTGGTCATCAACAAGCAATATATTTATTCATACGCATCATATTTTGCTATATTCCCTAAATATATATAATGAATTTTAATTACCAGTTGCTTATTAGTCTATTTTATTAACGAAAGTTCAGGGTTCGAAGGATGTAGGCGAAACATCAATGTTTTCCTCCGACAAGACATTGATGGCATAATCAAGCTTTGCTCATAAAAATACGCTTGTGTTTAATATTATTTGGTATCGTTATTGATTTGGCTTTCAAAATATTTCCGTATTCACTTAAAACAGGCTTAATACGTCGTAAATTGTAAGCCTGGTATCTTACACTAGAGATCTCATTCATTATGAGCACATTTATTGAAATTTCTTTTGAAACTTGAGACAAATTTCGATATGAGTTGTACGTTATTTCAAATGTTTGGCTTTGAGGGTTCCTGATGAAGATAAATCCAGAAAAGCGCTTCGGACGCATGATTTTATTAAACGTGTTGTTTTGTCATATAGCTCTTCAACTGTTTTGGTACTTATACATCCTCGGATTTCAAATGTTTGGCTTTGAACGTTCCTGATGAAGGTAAATCCAGAAAAGCGCTTCGGACGCATGAAATTATTAAACGTGTTGATTTCAATTTTTTACATTACTGAGTCGATACCTCTGCTGGTGGACTATCAGTCCCCGAGGGTATCATCAGCTCAGTAGTCAGTACTTCGGTACTGACATGATTTATAACAAACCTTTCTAAAATTGTCCGTTTATAAATTTTGAAATTATAAAGAAACTAAGGTTTCAACTCCCTCAGGCAAAGTTGACCTTCGATGAATTTGGCTATTTGTTTTAGATATTTTTGTCATATAGCTTTTCAACTGTTTCGGTACTTATACATCCTCGGATTTCAAATGTTTGGCTTTGAGCGTTCCTGATGAAGGTAAATCCAGAAAAGCGCTTCGGACGCATGAAATTATTAAACGTGTTGTTTTCAATTTTTTAGATCACTGGGTCGATACCTATGCGGATGGACTATCAGACCCCGAGGGTATCATCAGCTCAGTAGTCAGTACTTCGGTACTGATATGATTTATAACAAACCTTTCTAAAATTGTCCGTTTATAAATTTTGAAATTATAAAAAAAACTAAGGTTTCAACTCCCTCAGGCAAAGTTGACCTTAGATGAATTTGGCTATTTGTTTTAGGTATTTTTGTCATATAGCTCTTCAACTGTTTCGGTACATACACATCCTCGGATTTCAAATGTTTGGCTTTGAGCGTTCCTGATGAAGGTCAATCCAAATCAAATCATAGTACGTCACATCCAATTGCATACGAAAAAGGTTTGAACAAAATATACCCTTACATTTGATAGTTGTGGGAAATTAATCCTACATTTCATTTCAGTAAAAGCTTTCTAAGGGTGAAGAAATTATGGTTATTTTCTTATATGCAATGACATGTTATGTGAAATTGTGTCTATAGTACTGGTCAGGATAAAACTGGACTCATGCCAAGTATTTCTTTATTTAAAACAAAGATAAACTGTGCACAATTCTTTCAAAAAGTGCAAATTTAACAACAAATATTAGAGGGATATCAATGGCAGTATTACATCTATAAAGTGTCAAAATCATGATCTTGCTAAGGCAAAGAAGGACATTTTCGCGAGTTTTTTTCTCGCTAATTCTACAATTATAACATAAAACGCAAAAATGTTTGAGTTGCGTAAGTTTTATCTCGATGGAAGGTTGTATATAATGATCGGTTGGTAATTTGAAATCACAGAATTCTTATCCACGAAATTAATCATTTTGCAGAATATTATTAAAGACGTTGCTGTATACTTAAAGATAGAGAAAAAACAAAGTGGGATCCATAAGTTGAATAAAATGACAGCACATTGGCTTAAAGAAAAAACAACGTTAAGGAAACAGTCAACAGAACATTACACAGAAACCAAATTCTAAGAAACAGATGGAAAAGATGGTGACTCTAAATGCATTCGAAGTTCAATCAGTTCCGGTGTCGATAAACTGATTGTGCATCTTATTCAATTTTTTTTAAATATGCCATCGAAGTATCATATAAGTTGAATATGCATCATACGATAGTAGAGTAGGTAATGTAAGTCGTTAAGTCGTAAGAAGAAGACAAATTCATACACCATTAACATATACGTATCTGTGCACATTTTCTTTATTTTTAAATACGATAGTTCAGCTTTGTTATCTTGTCATTTTTATGCAGTATTACTAAGAAGATGTTTCTTTTAACGGAGAGTGTACATGGTGAAATGCTTTTAAAAGTCCAAATATCTTTAAGATGTCTGAAAATAAATGTAATCATTTTGTAAAGATCAAATGCATGTATTTTTAAAAACATATATTGAAATCAATAATTAATACTCACTAAGAATAACGTTAGACAGGATCAAACACATATAAACTGAAATCATTTTATCTACAATAATCATTTTGAGTTATGAAGATTCCACTATACAAAAGAAAAATATATCAGTTGTTCACTTTTATATTTCAATCTCTCGATAAAATCGATTGCTTAAAATCCCACATTGTTCTAGTCTAACATAGGTGATTCGTTGATTTCACAATAAAAAATAAGGAAGTATTACTCAAAATTTATAAGTCAAATGTATAACATTACAATGATAAAAGGAAAATAACTGAAGTTGATGCATTGCCTTGTGCAACATTTGTATAGGGAAAGCACACAAGAATGGAAAAGCCATCATAACAATTTACATTTGAAAATAAAGTATGAGCAATCTTTAGACAAAGAGCATGTCAAGTTTACAATCCATGATCAGCATGGATACCTTTTAAACATATTCAAATTGTTCATCTGACAATTTTGATAGATATATTGTTATTGATGCATGCTTGTGACATTAACTTTATATAAGGTGTTACCGCAGTTTTGCAAGTCAAGAAAAATACAATCATTATGTTTATTATATAGGAACATGAAGTATCTACCTGACTGTGTTCTCAATAATATGAGATATATTCGTCCTTCAATTTTATTGAATTTAACTTCGATTTCGTTACGTAATTTGAAAAACCTATTTTGATACTTTTTTCAGCTAAAGCAATGCATAGTGAGTGATACTAAGTAAATTAATTCCTTCCTGTAATGGTTAATTACCGGTAAGCATGCTATTCCGATAATAAAATCGTAGGATTAAGCTCTTCTGTTCACTTGAATTATTTGCTTATCATAAAGTAATATAACAAAAATACCAATTTCCGAGGAAAATTCTAAACGGAAAGTCCCTAAGCAAATGGCAAAATCAAAAGCTCGAACACTTCAAACGAATGGATAACAACTGTCATATTCCTGACTTGGTACAGGCATTTTCTTTGTGCAGAAAAACTGCCTTAAACAAAACATTTGCAAATAAAATTACAAATAAAATTATAATATGTATTTTTCATTTTTTAATGCGTTTTCCTTCTTAAAGGCGGTGAAAAAACACTTTACAATTAAAGTTTTGCAAACAACATAGTCTTCAATTGTCGCTTGGAAGCAAAAGGAAAATAACTCTATTTCAGATTATATTTACTAAGACTAAGAAATTTCAGATTGTCATGCAGTCTCAATACCAGATACTCTGGCACACTATCTTTTATTTGTTCAATGAATGTATTAAAGTCAATTGTTCACATCACTAGGACAGAGGAAAAACCAGAAGTATAAGAAAGAAACAGGTTAAATGACAACCCCCTAAATAAAAAGAGGGGCGGGACCCAAGTTCACGTTTTCATACAAGGTTCGACGTTTAGGATTTAGTTAAGTTTCTTTATTTAGATTGGAATGTTTTTATTCTATTTGAGGTCCCGCACGCGTCTCTCGCGCCAGATTGTGATGTCACGAGTCTTATTCATATAAATTAGCGAAAACTTAGCATATTTCTTTCTTTTTATGTGTAGATGTTGGACAGACAATATGTATATCGACGGAATAACACATAACGTATTTCTTTTGTCAATGTGGGTAATTGATGTTTTTATCGGAGTTAACGAGCAGTGCATGCTTTTGATTTAATAAATCCTGTGTACTTTTAAACTCGTTTATCGATCATTGTCATACAATGTACATTTTTCAGCAGCAGTTTGTAACACAGATTTGTATTTTAATCTAGGAGCAGACATTTTTATTGTAGGATTTCACCAGGGTTGGCAAAAACTCGGATTTTATGAGTATTGCCCAGCCCAGTGGTAAATACTGGGAAAACCCAGGTTTTACTGGGTTTTACCGGTTAGTACTGGGCAATACTGGGTAATAAAAAATACTGGCTTGAATTTTAAAAAGGATTCAGTGATCAAACACAAATGCAATACATCTAAGATATGTATAAACATATTTTGATTTATAAATAAGTTTACTTGTTTGAGAGTCTTTTAATACAAGTGTATACATTTGAGAAAGCATTATTCTAGCAACTCGGAGACATCTGTTCATGAAGACACATTAGGCAAATTTTTTTTTTTTTTTTAATTTAGATTTTTTTATTTATCATGTTTATTAGGCAAGTATCAATGGAAAAAGCCTTTCTCGATAATTCTCCTCAAAATCTATTAAATTACCCGTCTGTCTTGATTGGTGAAACTGTTAACTTTAAGCCAAAGAATTCATTTTTTCAAATATATATAACTAATATTAAGAATTAACAATTACAAGTAAGAAAAAATACTTTTAAATTATTTATATGTCCATCACTAATTAATAACTAATTATTCAGAGTAGAACACAGATATGTTTATATAACAATAATCAGCCTGTTCATTTTTTAACAAGGTATCCTAAAATGTATCTTGTATTCTGTAGTAGAGAACTGATAAGAAGTAGTTGATTCGTAAACGATAATCAACAAGCAACTTTAGTCGCAAGTTGATTATCGTTTCCGAATCCACTACTTCTGATCAATTCTCTAGCTTAACCCATTTCTAGTAAAACGACTGTCTGTTTTACGTTTTGACAATGAATCAACAATATTTCATAAAAATAGTTTCGTATTTTGTCTTTTTTATTCTATAATAGCTGCAAATGATTATATCCACACGGTTCGCATCTATAATTAGACATTTGACAAGTAAATATAAGTTAAAGATAACTTAAATCGGGTGTTAGCTACCTTTTTTAACACCAGATTTTATTTTTGTATATACATATTTCATTTAATGTTTAATCATTACAAATTATTTAAATTGAATAGATTTTGGTATATTTAATTTATTCAAAAAGATATATATTAATATACAGAATTTATTTATCTTGTTTTGAAAAGTTAAAAAATTTTAATTACCAAAATTTAGAACCTTCAAAATTTATATATATAATATTTGCCATGAATTGGTATATTGAAGACTAAACACCGGTAAGCCGTTCTTAGTCAAATAAATAGTATTATCGTTGATGCCATAAATCTACCATTTCATAATGCTAAAATTCATGTTGGATTCCTAGTTTATTAAAATCATGTGCTTACGATTTAAATTGAACAATTATATTTAAATTTTGTTTAAACTGTTTCCGTTTCATTATATTAATATTATTCTAACGTTATTACATTTGGCATGTATCGTTCACCGGTCAATAAACTAGTTTTATCTGTGGTACGCATTCTGAATCCCCATCAGAATTGCTCTTGCTACGGATGTATAACGAATAATTATGTTGATTTTATCAACTGCCAATCAAGCTGTTTATAGCAGTGCTCGTCTAGTCGTTGGTAACGAATGTCAAAACGGTGATATTAACAGTGCAAAGTTCGAACCTTGTATCCGGAATGACATCTTTTCATTGTAATTTTTTTCTGGACCAAAAGATTGTTTTAATCCTAGAACATGTAGAATAATTATATATTTCATTTTCATATAATGGCGATGATTTTGTTTCTGTTTTTACTGTCAAAGAAGTAGTTTTAACCCATTTCTTTAAAAACAAATTAACACCCAAAATAAAACAAATTCAATAAACATGAACAAACCAAGATATATATATTTCATTAGATTACAAAAGCGAATTATCAATGAGACAGAAATACAGTTAAATGACATGTATTGACAATTAAGCGCTTTAAGAGTACTATTCATATAATGATTGATGTCAGCCATCGTGGTCTAGTGGTATCATGCATTGAATGAAGACTCTATTGATTATGAAGAAAATACGCGCTGGTTCGAATCCTACACATGCCGCTCTTTTTTGAGAGGATAAAAGATTGTAGGTTAAAAGTTTAAAGTTATAATATAAGTTCTCTTAAGTTAATACTGTGGTCAGTGGATTCTTGAAACATAATCTACAGTAAGAACAATAGACTGACGTCAGAGGTTAATGTATTTGATATTGATTTCCGTTGACTAGTGTTAACGGATTTTACATGTCTTTACCAGCTTTTTTGTAACATACGCGTGTTAGCAGCAATATGTCGAATTGCAATGATCGTAATATTTTCATAACACAAACAAAAAGTATGCCGTTATATCATACATTATCAAATATTATCACTTAATAAATATAATCTAAAATTAATAACACAAGTATGATAAACCTGGTGGTGTTAAATAAATAAAGGCAACAGTAGTATACCGGTGTTTAAAAGTCATAAATCGATTGAGAGAAAACAAATCCGGGTTAAAAACCAAAACCGAGGGAAACACATCAACTATAAGAGGAAAACAACGGAACAACAAGAACACTCAAGTGCAACAAAAAAAAAACAACATAGAAACGAACTATTTGATAACAACTGCCATATTCCTGACTTGGTACAGGACATTTTAAGAAAAAATGGTGGGTTGAACCTGGTTAAATGGCATGCTGCAAAACATTATTCAAAAGCAATCTCAAGCTAACCAGTTCTTCAACTGTTGTTGACGTTGGTGAATTGTACGTATAAATTAAAATTACCGATTATAAAGTAGCAGTTTATGATATCATGATTTCATATCATTTTAGCTGGTGTATGTAAAAAGTAAAATCACAAAAAAACTGAACTCCGAGGAAAATTCAAAAAAGGAAAGTCCCTAATCAAATGGCAAAATAAAAAGCTCAAACACATCAAACGAATGGATAACAACTGTCATATTACTGACTTGGTACAGGCATTTTCTTATGTAGAAAATGTTGGATTGAACCTGGTTTTATAGCTAGCTAAACCTCTCACTTTTGTAACTTGGACCTGCCTTCAGTATGTACAAACCATGTACGAGTTTTCTCTTCTATTGTATTATATTGGTTATTAATGTTTAATTGTCCATGTTGTCCATGTTGTCCCTGTATTTTTGTAATTTATTAAATCATAATTCTAGAGTTAAGTGCATTTTGTTTCTGATTGTCAATGTATACATTTTTATGTACCTTGTGTTTGTCCGTTGACCGTGACATAAGAAAAAAGTAATAGTAATTGTATTTAACACAACCAAATAGTCTTGCCCGTCACAAGAACGAAACACCGAAGGTGACTGCGGTTTAGAACTATGGTCACCTAAGTCTCCAATCGACCGACAATAAAACTCTTTCCAAAGAGGAGAATGAGTATTGCTGTGTTACAAATCTATGACAAACGAGACGATTTTAATTTTGAACTTATCAACTTCCCCCATCTTAGTAGCAATATAACAACTTCACCTGAGGAATAGATTCTGGGTACTGACGTTGTTAACATCTTAATAACGTGTTATAGTATTCTTTTATTTGTCTTTATGAATAGTACTTTCACTGTCTAGTCTGCTTTTTTGTGATATCCATTAGACGTGACTCTGTACTTATACATCCCGTCATTGTTCTATGAAAATTTTTTGTATTCTTGTCTTTTATTTTTACTAATGTGCTTTGTCTATATGCCTTTTTGTGTTTCTTTGATACATATGACATGACTCTGTACTTCCCGTCATTGTGTTATTGTGCTATGGTAAATTTTTGTATTCGTGTCTTTAATTTTGGTAATGAGCTTTGACTATATGCCTTTTTTGTGCTTCTTTGTTAAATATTTGTTTGTTTTTATAAAGATTAAGATTATAACACAATGTTGACTGCTGTACCCCTATTTTTGAAATTGTTACCTATTATGTCAGTTTGTTTTGTTCATACATAGTTGTTAATATCATGGAATTTGATGCGACTGTCATACAAGTGAGAACTTTAGCTAGCTATAATACCAGGTTTAATCCACCATTTTCTACATAAAAAATTCCTGTATCAAGTCAGGAATATGACAGTTGTTATCCATTCGTTTGATGTGTTTGTCCTGCAATCAGCTAACTATTGTACAAATAACAGGTACACAAATAAATTTTTGCTTTATTTGAACTTGTACTAATAAAGTCTCCTGTTACCCCGCTTCCACGTTGAGCAAGCGGTAATGTAGATATTTCTTTTTGCGTACCAATTCATTTTTGGGTCCTCATCGCGGTCCGCGTTGAAACTATGTCGATTTCTTTGAAAAATTACAGACAATGATTTAGATTTTAACAACTAAAGTTTCAAGTGTTGGGTGTACATTTCAGGATAAAAACAATATATGTACATTGTCGGAAAATATAAAATTCGTTTGTACTCGCTACGAAACAAGAGAAAAGCTCGGCGAGCTATCTTTTCGTCCTGTTTCTAAAGCTCATACAAATAAATTTTATATTTTCCGACAATGTACATATATTGTATATATATAGGAAACTATCAAAAACTTGAACGTTAAAAAAAAACAGCCAAAAACCATAACTAAATTAATAGAAAAAAATCTTCGAGATGTCGCTTTATTTGTTTTATAGAACACATTTCGGCCAGATGTTATTTTATTTCAGCTAGATCCATTGACAGTGTCTGAATTGTTTGGACACAATAATTTACATATATTCACTTGGACATGACGTAAATTCAATACAATTTACAATACAGCTTCCATATATTATGCGTATGTGTTCAGGACATTGCCAGTTTGTTTCTGACTAATGAATTTGAAATCACTTTAATATCTTTCGCTTGTCTTATATATGTCTGACTTTCAAATATTCGGCTTTGAGCGTTCCTAATCAACGATAGTCCAGAAAAGCGTCTTCTTTAAATGAATGCGCGTTGGACGCTTAAAGTTTATAAAGTGTTGTTTTCCTTTTTTATCAGTAAAATTGCGTATTGTGTCCTATTCCTTATTGTTCCATTTTGATTTAGTGTGTATTTATTGCACAACAGGATACGCTTCTTATGTCGGGTACCCAGTCTTTATCATTTTGAATTCATGCGATTCCATCGGTTCTTGTATGTTCTAGTTGAATCATATTTTCTACATATACCAATGAGATTTGATCATTATACGTTCACACCGAATTGAAATTATATATACTTTAATAGAAGGTCTATTAACTATGCACATGAAAACACTAAAAGCAAAGGAACAGCGCTTTGATTGGAATTCTTCATCAACAAATTTTCCACTGATTGCAAGTGTATGATGGCTATAAGTATTGCCTTTAAAGTTAGTCCTGACAAGAAGTCGAACACACTACAAATGTGTATTGGAGAATACTACAACAAGCTTATGCTAAAAAATACTTGCAAATGAATTTACCAAAATAATGTCATTAGTGGCCTGATAATCTCATTGCCAAATACAAAAACAATACAAATAGTTTGACGTCATCATGATCACTGGATCAAGATAAATAATAGGTAACTTGTGTTTGCTATGCCCATGTCTGTAGGCACGTTTCAGATTTTTACGGTGATATTGTTTACCGAGCCCGGAAAGTTAGATATGATCCGAGTAATCTTATTAATTCTTAAAATAAACTTATTCTAAAAGATTAAACATTCGACACTGTAATTGGATCTTTGATTATTGCTTTTTTTTTTCATTGTAATAAAAATAGATTTTGTTTTTATTAAAACAAATATAGATTTCGTTTTTTTCGCAAATCAACTTTCAAATTCAACTATCTGTCGAAACCTATAATTTGGCTTTGCATAAGGTCATGCTTTTCTCTGTTTATGTTTTTACTGTTAAAGATGTTGGTTCATATCTGTCATATTAGTTTTTCCTAAATTGTTTTGTTATAGATCAGGCCGTTAGTTTTCTCAATTGTTTTTTCTCTCTAAATTTGTCATGTATGGGCCTTCAACCAGTACCCTAAGACGAATTCGTGAATCATCAAGACTAATTACTAATAAACTAGTTCATTTAATGAAAGAGGATGGTCTCCTTCTCTATTGTTTTGAGGTAAAGGTCAGCCTGTGGTGGTCTGGGAAGGATACGATCAACATGTTTTTCAAATTTGGAGTTATTAAATGTGAAGACATCTTGTATGTAGCGAAATGTGTAGGTGTAAAATAATACTTGTTTTCTGTAACACTTCTAGGAAAAGTCCTTTCTAACCCATACACATAAAGGACCAAAGTTGTAATAAGCTGGTCATACACGACAAGGATTGTACGAAAGAAAGTATGTTTACTAGACTTATGAATATACTTATATAAACATTATAATTCCCATTCCCATTCCATCGTTTATTTAAATAAATGGGTAATGTGTCCATGGGACCCAGATGATGCCCCCGCTTGAATATGATATAAAGATATAAAGGGATATAACTACTAAAGAACAGTAAAAGTGACGCTACCCTTATTTGTTTTTGATCTGAGTTTTGTGGTTATAAGTATTGTGAACAAGTTTCATTAAATTTAGTTGAGGCAAACTTAAGTTAGAGAACGGAAACGAAAAATTCAGCAATTTTTCCATTTATAAAGGGGCATTTCTCTGGAACGAAATATAATGACTCTTGCGATATATACTTCCAATCTGAAAAACATATTTAGTATTTTTCCTTAACTTTTTGGAAGTAAAGATATTACTTAATAAATGGATTATGTGTCCATGGGACAAAAATGATGCCCCCGATTGCATAAAATGTTATAAAGGGACATAACTAGAAAACTGTTCAGGTGATGCCACCCAAATTCGAACTTGATTTGTAGTAATAAGCTTTGTGTATAAGTTTCATATAATTTGGTCGAGGGAAACTAAAGTTAGAGAACGGAAACCAATTTCGGGTCGTACGGACGTACGGACGGTCGTACAGACGGACAAGGATAAACTTACTGCCTTCTCTGCTACGGCGGGAGCATTATTACTTATAAATTTATTTATAATTACTTACTATTTCTAAACTGATATTCTTACTAAACTTACAAGTTGAGGTAAATAAAAAATGACTCAAATTTTATCAATGCTTAGTTGCATATAGGGACTTGCAAGTTTAATTTTGAGATGCATAATAGGAAAGGAGAAATTCACACAAAGAGCATTTGGAGTGTATTCATCTTTCTGGCCACTATTTGTGTACTATTTGGAATTGATAAAATATGTGGCACCAAAGAGTTACAGGGGCCGGAGGTAGCCAACATTGAATGAAACAGCAAATGAAAAAATAAATGGAACTAGAATAAAGGATAGTTACAACTTTTTAATAATATGATATTGCGAATATCACAATTCTAGCCTTTTGATATTGGTCAATAAAGCTTTCAGTTAATATACTTTAATCAGGTCAACAAAAACATGTATGTTGACAAGATACATGTATTTGAATGATATGAAAAGGCTATAAGTATATCATAACTAACGTAAGAATAAGAACTCAGAATTGTTTAGATTTTTTTTTTAATTACTTGCATTTTCTTAAGTTATTACTTTGATTTACTTGTGATATTACTAGTTATTACTTATGATTATTTATAAAAAAATACTTGCAATACTTGCATTCACTATGTAATAGTAAAAGTTTAATGATAAGTTAATATTGATATTAAAAGACCTTCGAGCACAAAGGGATGTTGAGATCCCTGAGCAAGAAGGGCGAGGGGATTTGATCAGCCCTTTTTGTGAGGTCTTTTAATGTCAATATTAACTTAATCATTGAACTTTTACTGACTTACAAACCGTAAAAACATTAGAAAAGTACACAAAAAACCACGCGCAGAAGCCTTATTCCCTTGAATTGGACGAGTCTAAATATATTAAACTTAAATGATAGTTAAACAGTACGACTGATATATATATACAAATAACAGTTGCCTAATTGCATTGGAAACGGACCGATTAAATGGTAGTACATCATTTAATTATTTATTTATTATAATTTCTTAGCATCAAAATAACCCCATATGATACTTTTATAAAATTAAGGGATAAATTAATATTTTTGAATACCAACTTTTCAAAATAACGATTTTTTATTTTACAAAATGAGTAAATCAAAACCCTATACAGACCTCATTTACAACTGATCAACGAATAATCTGCAAAAAAACTTCTTGTTATATAATATATTTGATGTTTTTAATATGTCAGCGCCAGGTAGTTTCATATTCCGGAAACGGTTTTTCGATGTGTGTATACCATTTAACATTACTCTCTCTCTTCCTGTTTTACGATAAAATAACTTGGCATTTTACTATGTTAGTCAGTAAATAAACAATATCTCAAGTCGTACATTTGTGTAGTGATGTTCCTTATTGGCGTGGTGGCAGCGAGATAACGTCCGACGTTCTTAGTACAAATGTGTGTAAGTCATTCCGTAATAAAAAAAAAAACATTACTGTGAACGCAAGTGAACGACAACCCAATTCATCATAAACATAGCTAGTTCCACCCGGGCACAGAAGCAGTGGTGCTTAACAAAGATTGAAACTGTGAACACTTTTGAAACTGGCGCCAGAACCTTATATATACATTATCTTTAGACAAAAACTTTGCACCTTTTCTTGTGTCTGGAACAAAATGGGAAAAGAAAACAAAAACAACAACTCACAGGGGGTTTGAAAATGATGGGTAAGAAGTCACAGAAGGCAACAGAAAAACACGCGAGCAAAAACGTAACATGCTTAGGACAAATTGCCAACTACTGCCCAATAATTTCTAGGAACACTATTGTTAAAAACTCCACATCGATTGACATTATTTGGCAAACAATCCGCCTCCACTATGGTTTTCAGACTACAGGCGCGAATTTGTTGATTTTGGTGCTATTCACTATGATCCAGGTGAGAGACTTGAAGATTTTTACCAACGGTTAATGGCCTTTATTGAAGACAGTCTGTTAAGAAAAGATATGGGTATAACTCACCACGATGAAGACAAAGAGGACGACGAGGAACTATCACCTACATTAGAAAACCTCGTAATATTGACATGGCTTTGTCTAGTCCATCCTGATCTACCTAAAATTATAAAGAGATATGGTACAGAGCTTCGGGCGAGAAAACTAGCGTCTATAAACCAAAAATATCACAAGCTCTATAATCACTTCTAGAAGAATTACGTACAACAGAGGATGCCAAATCCATGAGAGCAGCCGTCAAGCGCTTTCCAAAGACAAAACAATCTTCGTTTGTGCCCCGCTCAAACTTCAAATCATGCCCACTGTGCAAATCAGCAGGACTACCAGACCGTCATTTTCTTAGTCAATGCACATACTTACCACAACAAGATCGACAATTTATGGCTAAAGCTCATGTTGTATCTGATATTCATGATGTTGACAATGGCGATTCAGATAACAATGATTCAACCTTTTACGACCAGTTCCTCGTAGCATCTTACATGGCTAGTTCCACCCGGGCACCGAAGCAGTGGGCTTAACAAAGATTGAAACCGTGAACACTTTTGAAAACTGGCGCCAGAACATTATATATACATAATCTTTAGACAAAAACTTTGCACTTATTTTTGTGTCTGGAACAAAATGGAAAAAGAAAACAAAAACAACAACTCACAGGGGGTTTGAGTTCAGATTCAACAATCACCTTATATTGACGTTTACTAAAACTTTGCACCTTTTCTTGTGTCTGGAACAAAATGGGAAAAGAAAACAAAAACAACAACTGACAGGGGGTTTGAGTTCAGATTCAACAATCACCTTATATTGATGGTTACGTTGGCCACAATCCAACAAGACTTACCATTGACAGTGATGCTACTGGAAATATGATACGTGCCTCCGCCGCTACCAAACTTAACGCAAAAATGACCAGCAGTTCACAGTCAGCCTATCAAGCTGATAAATCACACCTCTAACAGTTGTGGGAGAAACTAGACTCACATTTACGCGAGATAAACACCAGTTGTATTTTGAGGGACTAGTAGTTAAGAACTTAGATTCTGACATATTGGCTGGCATTCCATTTATGGAGAAAAACGATATATATATTCATCCCGCACGACGACAGGTATTTATGGGGAATGATTGTATTTACAATTATGGTTCATCCGCCAACGGAACTTCTAATTGCGCTGTGCGCACAGCACATGTGACACGAGCGCCACCTGACGCAACAACTTTATGGTCAGGAGACTACATAGATGTAAAAATACCTACTAGCATGGTTTCAACTGATGACATATTTTTCATTGAACCTCACAAAAAAGATTCTCATGAGAATATCTCGACTAGGCCTGAACCCAGTCTAGTTCCTAACGTTAAAAGAAACCTACGAATACCTAACCTCATTGATGAACCTCTCGTTTTGAAACGTAATGAACATTTTTGAAACGTACTTCTTATATATTCACCGGAGAATAATGACATTAAAAGCCCAGAACATGCTGTTGCTACTTAATCTCAACTCCATAAGGCTCAAGTACTTCATTCCGATCTTGTTCGAGTTGACCCTGATGGCCTATTACAACCATGTATTGAGGAAAAATTTAAAGCCTTACTTAGACAGTATAACAATGTTTTCAGTAGAACGCTTAAAGGCTACAATGGAGCAGTTGGAGCTCTAGAAGCATGTTAGCATGGGACCAGTTCAACCACCACAAAGAAAGGAACGGATACCTCAATATTCAAAAACGCAGCTAGTTACTTTACAGGAAAAATTCCATGAACTCGAAAACATAGGTGTGTTTAAAAGACAAGAAGATATAGTTGTTACAGTAGAATATCTCAATACATTCTTTCTCATCATAAAGCCGAATGGAGGTTTTCGACTTGTCACAGTATTTGCCGATGTTGGTCGCTACAGTGAACCTGAACCCTCATTAATGCCAGATGTAGATTCTACACTTCGACAAATTGCTCAGTGGACACATATGGAGATTTTTGATTTGACTAAATCTTTTTATCAAATTCCGTTATCTAGGGACTCGATTAAGTACTGGGTGTCTCAACCCCATTTTGTGGTGTTAGAGTATATGTGAGCTCTGCAATGGGAATGCCTGGATCTGAGACGGCGTTAGATGAACTTACTTGACGTGTACTAGGCCACCTAGTACAAGAAGGCGTCGTATCGAAAATTGCCGACGATCTATATTGCGGCGGCAATTCACCAGAAGAACTTTTTACTAACTGGGAAAGAGTATTACAAGCCTTACAGAAGTGTAGCCTTAATTTATCAGCTACAAAAACAATCATTGCACCTATACAAGCTACAATCCTCGGCTGGATTTGGGAACTCGGATCAATCCGTGCAAGCCCTCACCGCATTGCTACACTTTCTAGCTTTCAGCCTCCAAAGACCGTACGTGCACTTAAATCATTTGTTGGTGCCTACAAAGTGTTGTCTCGTGTAATTAAAAACTCTTCTGGACTTCTGTCACTTCTTCAAAACGCAGTAGCTGGATGTGAGTCAAAAGACACAATATTATGGACCGAAGAGCTTAACTCAGCCTTTACTAGCGCACAAAACTCACTTTCTACCAATCGTTCGATTGCTTTCCCTCGTCAAACTGACCAACTCTGGATTGTTACAGACGGAGCTTTAAAAAATGCGGACTTTGAGCTACGTTGTACGTAAGTAGAAACGATATACCTTCTTCTTGTAGGGTTCTTCAGTGCAAAACTTAAACAAACTCAACGCCAGTGGTTACCTTGTGAAATTGAGGCCTTATCAATTGCAGTTGCTATAAAACACTTTAGTCCGTACATTATTCAGTCTTTATCTACGGCATGTGTTCTAACTGATAGTAAACCGTGTGTTTAAGCCGTTGAAAAGTTACTGCGAGTCGCTAACAAGTATCTATCAGACATGTTTCTGGATTAGCAATACTACCGTCCGACTATTCAAGCCGTAACAAACACGATTGTGACAATCCCGCCTGTCAAATTTGCAATTTTATACATCTTCATGAGGAATGCGTTGTGCGTCACGTGACAATAGCAGACATTCTAAACAGAATAGTAAAACTTCCTTTTACAAGCAGATCAACATGGCTTTCAAACCAGACCAGATGTTCTCACTCCGGCGAACGTTTGCTCACTTATGCCAGGGGATCAGACCCTCCAAGAAAGTCACAAACATAAAGGACATATAGCGATACCTGAATGTAGCTTCATTAACTAACGACGGACTATTGGTAATAAAAAAAACCTTCCGTTTGCACATTGTCGTGAATTAATAATTGTACCACGCCAAGTATTACTAGAAGATGGATTAATTGCTTCAATTCACATTAAACTATACCATATCTAGTCTATATTACAACGACACTTTTACGCATTAGACATGGACAAGGTGATCGAATCTGTAACTAGTAACTGTCATCAGTGTGCTTCATTGTTGAAGACCCAAAAGGTCCACGAAGAGCAGAATTCAGCAGACTCCCCTGAAACTATTGGTTCTTTATTTGCCGCAGATGTCTTAAATTGTGAGCGTCAGTTAGTTTTTGTTTAACGAGAATATGTAACCTCCTACACCTTTACAAAATTATTAGATACCGAGCGCCATCACGATTTACGAGATGCCATTATTCAACTTCTTGCTGAAGTCCATCCTCTCGACGGCACATTTGCTGTTTTCAGGACCGACCCTGCATCTGGTTTTAGAACATTAGTTAAAGACGAACTGTTATTTGGCAACACATCACTATAGAATTAGGGCGTCCCAAAAATATTTACAAAAACCGTTGCTGAGAAAGCTATTCAGGAACTAGAGGATTAATACTTCGTTCGAACCCATCAAGCCCAGTATTAACACCATTAACGTTTTCACTTGTCACAGCTCGACTGAATACACGTATTCGAAATCGAGGACTATCTGCACGCGAAATGTGGACACAGAGAGATCAGTTTTCCAATAATCAAATACCACTTACCGTTCAAAACCTTATTATCGCCCAACACGGACATAGATTAAAGAATCATCCACACAGCGAGAGGACAAAGTGTCAATCAGGCAAGTTACCGGTGTGTCCGGATTTAGAAATTGGTGACATAGTATATATACGATGTGACCTCAATGAAATTAAGTCAAGCGATAGATACCTAGTAGTAGCTGTGGATACCCCATGGTGCAATATTCGTAAATTCATTGGATCCCAATTAAAACAAAATTCTTATCGTGTAAAATGTTCTGATTGCTACAAAGTTTCCTATGAAGTTTTGCAACGTTCAACGTCTACTACCGCATTCCGATGAAGACGACGATGAAAGAGTGAACGACATCTCCTCACCTCCATCTGTGCCGGTAATACCTAAAGCGATATCCGACCTTCCAACATTGCGTCAGTAATACCGCATCAAATTACTCAATTAAGAAATGTTGAACATCCCTTTGGTGCAAACAGTCCGAACATGAATTTAAGTAACGATAACTTTGAAATGGAAACACCAAAGGAAACATATATTGACTCTAAAGAAAATGAACAAAATTTATCCAGTCGAGGCAAATAGGAAATTGCATAATATTATGAAATATCCTAATTAAACACATTATTATGAAATTCAATAATATTAGTTATTCGAATAATTTTGTTGCTATATTATGAGATTTCGTAATTCATAAAATTATGGAAATCCATAATATAAGAAGAAATTTTGATTTTCAATTAATTTTTTCGTTCGTTTTTTGGACCCCTTGACTATTTTTGGGAAATTCTTCGGAGAAAAAAGTTATTTCTGAGTGGCGTTTATATCAGGGCGTTAGGAACAACTGTCAGATTTTCTACGAAACGCCTAAAATTCTCCCGAATCCCCGATATATGAATTATTTCGAATATTTGACAATGGGAGGTAATCCATATCGACTAAATGGGCAAATTGCGGTTATTGCTCTTTGATAATTATATTTTTATCTTATGTTGATGATGTGAATTTTTAAAATGCCTTAATTACTTTGCAGTGATTTACATCTGTTTACATCTGTTTACTTTAATTACTTTTATTCATCTTAAATCATATAGTTAGGCCACACCAATTAAATTCCTTGTTCGACAGACCAGTCCCCATAATATTTTTGTCTAAACAAATTTTTTTTTTTTTTTAATATTCCCGCTTCCAGCATCTGGAAATGTAACTGGGTGTATTTCCCGCGCCTGTTTTTTTGTAAACATTTAAGAAATGACTTTAATATGTTTTCTGTCTATTCGAAATAACATAAAAAATGTGGTGCACACTTTTAAATAACCCGCGTTCTTAAAATTTAATTCTAAAAAGAAGTAAATCATGATAAAAACGTTGATAACGTCTCGGTCGCATGACAAAATTATGTCTATGAGCTGATAGACAAAACACTTTCAGCCAATCAGAAGACGTGTTACATCCAAAATTAAATTATTACTAAATTAATTAGCGATCGTCAGAGCGTTTTAATCGACGTCAAATCGCGATCCTTTAAACTGTCTCGAGCATAAACACATATTTCTTATCAAAGTCACGACGAAGAAACACACAACCAACATACATGTATAACACAAAAAACTAAAAAGTATACACATTAACGAACACAATAAATCCCTAAAACCTTGGGTGAACTCAGGTGTTCGGGAAGGATAAACAACTCCTGCTTCTTGCAAGACACCCGCCTTGTTTCTAATTATAAGTCAGGTCTTGTGAATGAGGAAAGACATCTATGAAAGTTCAATGAAAATCATTTAAGACAGTTAAAATAATTATTGAATTATTCAGTTCGATATCTGATGTTCTTAGAAAGTAACAGTAATACAAGAAGCCATAAATATGATGCAATTAAAAGTGGGCATTACATGTTGGTGAACAGAAAAAAACACATCAGCAGTTGATATATTAAAGAAATGCCAAAGTTCAAGTTGTAAATCAAATTCCATACCATCTTGATCAATATTGTATGAACCTATGATTTTATTTTTCAAAAAAAAAAATATAATTGGTCGCCTTTACTTTTGAAGCTTCTTTTCAAAAATTTGTAATTTTTTTTTTTTTAACTTTCAAATCGCTCGCTCGCACTAATTTCTGGAGAGGAAAAATCCGTAGAACAAGAAATTAAATTGTTGTGGCCTTAAAGACGTTAAAAATTAAACGTAGTTGTTAAGACTGTTGTCATTTTGAACAATAAAACATTGATAAAATAATAAATACATTTGGTGATAATGGTGTAATTTTTCCAAATAAAATAACGACAATTAACAAATGAATTTAACAGTAAAAAGTATATTTTGTTATCAATTTTGTATATGCAGATATTTACTTTATTTATTGCGTGTATAAGACACTCTGATAACAACAAAATAACGATAAAAATGGTTTCAAGTTAAATTATAAATGACATTGCCTTTTCCCTATTTTGTTGGGGTAATACATAACCTTTTGTTAAATGAATCATTGGTTAAACTAGGATTCACACATTTTGAGGAGATTCAAACCAGTTTTCAATCAACAAATAAAGTTGTAGACATTTTTCTTGTACATAGAAGAATCCTAAAATATAGCTTTGATCTATCGATAAACTCCAGATTTAGCATTATGTCTTTTTTTTAAACTGAGCCCTATCCGTGATCAAATGATTTCCTAAATAGTATGCAGTTGTCAAATTAATGGTCATAAAGGAACGTTAAGAATTAAGACACATACAAAATGCAGGGTATTCGTAAACGAATAATTATCTTCTGAACGTACACTATCTAAATAAAAATCTAATCAGATTAAGTAGACACACTTCTGTATAATATCATTCCGAGTGATAAGTTTATCCGACCAGCCTCGAGTTATAACATCACAGTTGTTTGAATTATTACAAAGAGATGTCTCACTATGCCTGTGATCTTGATTTAAAGGGGAATTAGTTAATATTTTTATCGTTATGAAAGTGTTCATTATACAAAATATAAATATTTAACTTAACAAATGACAAGAAGGGATACTGTGCAACGATTAAACAAATTAACACCATATAAAATCGATATATTAAATTATTTCATATATAATGTAAAATGTATTCAGAAAAAAGTTAATCTCTTAATGAAATTTATTTTAAAATTGTTACTGATAATCTTATTTTCACAAAGTCTTAAGATTGTTAACCACAGTGTGTTTACGCACACCGGTCTATTCACTTGCATTAAACTTTCAAAAAGTTTTAATGTCCTTATGAATGTTATAAATTGAAACTAATTCTGATCTGGTCTCCAAGATTATTTTTTTACGAAAGCATTATCATGATTAATCATTTAAAACTGATTTTAACAATAATCAAAACACTAGAGGTTTTCTTGATTTGTACGATTTATTCATATCAATTATTTATTACTTATATCCAACAAACAGGCATGATGAAACATCATTGATCCTGTATGTGTTCCAACAATGTTACAAAAGAGTGTGCGTTCAATAAGCATGATAAGTGATAAAACCTTTGAAGGACAAAATTAATGTACCTGTCGGATATTTTTATTATAGAACAAGTTGTCGTTGTGATGCATCGTTCTTTCATCACATTTAAATAAAGAAGTTATTCAAAACATCTTCGTTAAACCTGGTTTTACAGCTAGCTTAACCCCCCCACTTGTATGGCAGTCGCATACAATTCCATTATATTGACAACGATGTGTGAACAAAACAAACAGACACAATAGGTAAAAATGTCAAAAATTGGGGAACAGCAGTCAACATTGTGTTATAATCTTAATCACTATAAAAACAAACCAATATATAATAAAGAAATACAAAAAGGCATATAGACAAAGCACATAAGCAAAAATGAAAGACAAGAATACTAAAATTGACCATAACACAATGACGGGATGTATAAGTACAGAGCCACGTCATATGTAACAAAGAAACACAAAAAGACATATAGACAAAAAACATTAGCAAAAACATGAAAAAGGAAAGACAAGAATACAAAAATTTACCATAGCACAAAACACAATAACAGAACGTTCCATCTCTTTTGAAATTCGTCTGCGATATCCCTCAAATCATTTGGGTCAGTTGGTTATGAAATCACCTCATCTTTATATTCTTCAACTATTGCTCGGCAAACCTCGGGTAAAAATTTGCTTACAGTATTCCGAGCAACTCTTAAGTCATACTGCTAGGTAGAATACTTTTCACCAGTAGCTTATTGTCTTAATGTGATGGTAAATTTGAAACCAGGCGACAAGGCTCTTCTATATAGAATATCTGTCTTCTTGATTCTTGGTTTAACTTTTTTCAAATATAATGCATCGAACATCTCTGGTGGCATTCTCAGAAAATTAAAGAAGGAAGGTTCATCCTCAAATCGTAACTCGTTCATCAACTGACCATAATGACCACACTGGAGCCTCCTTTCGGAGGAAAACTAAGATCAACCCCAACAGGCCTAAAAGTCTAAAGTTTCTTTTTATTCTTCTTATTTGCTTTCTCAATAACAATATCATGGCCAGGTCGTTAAGATTGTGTTTCTGTGTTAATGATTGTAGTAGAATAACTACATTTACATGGTCTTGTATTTTCATGGTTCAAATGAAGTTGATGTTTCAAACAAAACCTGGAGAGCTTTTTTTATATTTTATCTGACAATGACAATGAGCATGACTAGAACTCGAAATGGTCGTGGTATGAACGTATAGTCAGGTCGTAAGAAGAGCGTGATGAGGACGGCATGGGCGTGCTAGAATCGTACTATGGTCTTGAACAGGGTGATATAAACGTGGTAAAGTCGTAGTAGAAGCGTTGTTCGGTCGTGGGGAGAATGTGATTGTCGTAGTAAGGTCGTAGTAACGTCGCTGTGAGATCGTAGCTCAGTCTCTCCGACTAGGATCGCGCTTTTGCTACGATGGTACAGCAACCTGTACGATCTTACCACGACCTTACTGCGCTCTCACTACGCTTCTACAACGACCTGATTTCTCCACGACCGCACCACGATTGGGTTGAACATGTTCAAAGTTGTTCCACGGACATCACGATTATGAAAACCTTACCACGACCGTCGACATTTGAAGTTATTTTTCAGAGATCGAAGTACGATCTGGTCTAGTGTGACGGGGGTTAATCATATTTTACTATATATATATATAAGTGAAAACAAATATTTGCCACTGGACGTTTGTTTAATTTCAATCACTTGTATAGTCAGAATAATGTTCAGGGTAATTATGAACTCCCTACAAGAGACCCAATGACCAAGAAGTTAACAACTATACGTCACTGTTGGCCTTCAATAATGAGCCTACACCGTTTAGTAAGCTACAAAAGGCCCCCAGATGACAAATGTAAAACAATTCTAACGAGAGAGAAAACGGTCCGATTCATGTACAAAACAAGGACCAAAAAATACATATTATTACAACTACAAACGACTACCACTGAAATACATGCTCTGAGTATACTGCATGAGACGGGGTTAAACTAGTTTTCTGGAGCCAAACCTTCCTCCTAACCTGAAACAGTGATGAAACAATACAGCATAATAACAAACTATAAATGTTCCCGAAAAAGGGCTTAAATCATTAGATATGAAATTTAGTTGATAAGGGCTTTGATCGTTAGATCATTACAAAACAGAAAAAAAAACATCTTAACAAAACACAGACCGGACGTGGCAGGATATTTATATATACCTACAACAACAAGAAAGTCACTAAGAACAGATATGAGAGGACTCGCAGTTACTGACAGTTTATTCAAAACCAATAACAACTAATTAAAAAACATGTTTCTAAGACTAAAATATCAATCAGTACACATCCAACATCTAATCTATTTAGTGTAAAGGTGTCATTTACAGTCAGAAAAAATCATGAATTCGTGAAATGCTGAGATACAGTGAATGTGCATAATGATATAACAATTATATTTAGATTGGTTTTATTTTAGCGGTAACAAAATCACCAATATTCAAACAACACAGCTGTCTTTTAATACGCCTATGCCAGACCCAAAGACCTCTAACTTTCTATTGGCACTATCATTCAAATGGTTTCTGTTAGATTGTCACAAACTGACCTTGTTACAAGAATAATAAATGTCGGTGTATCGCAATATTTATTAATATGGTAATACAAGTTTCAAGAAAGAGTTTGTCAATAGAAATGGATGTTTAAATATCAAAATCTAATTTCATTGAATTTTTAAAGTTTCATGTTTTTTATATGATTTCTTCAGTAGTTTTAAAATTAAAAAGATTTGTACAAAAAAAGTGCCAGACAAGTATACGACAGTGAAAATGCAATCACACGACACCGAATAACGAAAAATGTATGACGAGATTAATGCATGAGTGTCTACATTATACTAATGTTTATTATTAATAACTCAAAAATCCAAATGGACAAAAACATGATTGACAATGTGACAACTATCCACCAAAGTTTAAATCAAGTGGATGAAAGCAATTATAGGTAACCGTAGGCAGGGTTTATATCCCTCCTTTTTCTCTAATATCAAAAACAGAGTTTCTATTGTTCCGGCTAAAAATCTATGAAAATGCACTGATATGCCTGGACTGGGAATAGGATAACAGGGTTGGTGTAACCCCTCTTCATTTTTTATTCTGTTTTTCTTTGAATTAAAAACAATGAATGTTTTTTCTCTGTTAGATATTATCGTAAACAAAAATGTATTTGCTGCATATCAATATCTAGATGTTTGTATGCTTCTTTTGATCTCATTTGAAAAACAGTTTATTTTGACGGAATCGGTGTGTTTCATGGATTAACCAGTAGAGTATGGCCGGAATAACAGCATATAAGCAGAGTAAAGCTATCCATCCGTATGGCCAGAAGAATAGACATTTTTGCTATTTTCCGGCTAACCGGAAGAAAAGCCACTGCCTAACAAAAAAGACACTAAGTATAGATCTGAGGGTACTCGCAGTTACTGACAGCTAGTTGAAAGCCAATGACAACTTATAATAAAGCATGTAAACATCCTAAGATTATAATATCAGTACATATCCAACATGCAATGGATTTAGTAAAAGCCGTCATTAAAGTCAGAGAAAAACCGTGTGCCATGCAAAAAAATAGGTATCGACAGAAAATTTTAGTGATAGCATTGGAAACATATAGATAACTCGAATGTCCTAGATTTTATTGTTTACAAAAGGTCTTAAACAGCCTGAAAAAATACAAACAAACGTCGTGCTGAGTTACTTTAGTCGAGCGCATCCGAGAATGTGTACTTAAATTGGTCCATTTTTTGTTCTTGTTACCAACTAATATTTTTATTCAAAAACTTGTTTCAGAGAAATTATTTCTTGCAAAAGCCATGCAAACAAATGTATCAAATCGAAAGAAAAGTAAAATAAAAAGGAAATCAGAAAAAACAAATACACAGCTGATACGAACCAACACATTCGTTAAAATAAAAGAATTCGGGTTTGTAAAGTAGGAGTGAAACACAACAGATTTCTTTCCTAAATTGTTAAAAAATTTTAATTTGTAGTAACCCCTGGGGAAGGACGAGTGAAATGAATTGAGTGCTAGGGGTGATCCGCTGGAATCAGACTCTTTCCGATGCTATATATATAATACATGATATGGGTGCACAGTTCAGGGGCAATATACCACAAGGTCAGATGCGGATCTGTAAAAAGGGAGAGGAACCCCGACGAGACGACGTTCGGAGATAAACTCAGAAAAACAGTAAACAGTCTGTATAATTATAAATGTAGCTAAAAAGGATGAGCTTGGGCACCCTGCCCCTCCCCTCTCCTATAATCCGCCTTTGAAGGTTAATATTAACACAAAAGTATTTAAAAATAAGAAATCAAGTTTTCACATGTATAAAGATACATGTCAGAAATCGTTAATTGATCAGATATTTGTAAAATTGCATTACCAACTCAAATTATATTTAGTATTATATATTGATATGGCATTATATCAGAAGCGGATTCATGCGGGGACGTAGCGGGCGTGCATCTCCCCACCTAAAATTTGCAAAGCATGGGTTGTCTTCAGCTTAATAAAAGACATTTCGATAATTATAACTTAAGAAAATGTTCGCATCGCTCCGCTCTGCGAAAGTTTAAGTTTGTGCCCCCCTCCCCCTCACCTAAGATCCTGGATCCACCAGTCTTACCTGCCTTTTGTAAAATAAACCACATGCGAATACATTCTAAATATTAGAAAAAATATGATACGGCTGCGATAGCCTCGAGGGGAGGAAGGGGGGGGGGGGGGGGGGGGTGGGGACACTTCAATATTTTTTTGGTAGGGGTGAGCAGCTGAGACATCAAGTACCCCACCCTTTTCATATATTTTGTTTGTCAAAAATATATACCTTGTCATATATCAATTAAAAAAAAAACCTATAGATATATTTGGATATTTTTCATCTTCTGGTACATTAGTATAGAGATTTTTTTTTGGTCCCGCTCATCATCAAGTTTATGTTAAGAAGCAACACAATTGTACACACCTTGCTTTTCAGTTTCCTCTATTTGACCCTTTTATATCTTTCATTTTGAAGAAATTTCAATTTCAATAGACAATAAAATTTGTTTGGTAAGATAAATGTGGTAACACTCCCAGAGAGTTACACTTTCACAGGGTTTTATATTATATAATGAAAAACTGATAAAAAGTTACATTGCTCTTGACACTATGGAATTTCTTTTAATAATTGTTATCATGTTTCATTCATACAAACCTTTGAATGTTAATTAGGTGCACATGTCAAAATGGTCGGATTTATAGCATCTAGCTATATTATAACTACCATCAGTGGAAATACCACATTGGAATAAATAGAGATTAGTGGATTGACAAATAACTGATGCATTTACGACTCTGATTTTACCGCACCGAAATTAAATACTGACAACTGATTAGTTTCAAATACTTATGATATAATCAAGCAACCTATTGATATATTTAATCTGATTTTCTCACCCTTTTCATATATCATGGAGCATGAAATAGTGACCTATTCCAGCGGCTCATCCCTAACACTCATTACATAGTAAGTGCTCCCCCCCCTCCCCACCCTAATCCTCTTTAAAAATTTAAAAACACAGTGTCATTCCTAGTAAAATCTTACAATCCCCAAAGTACAAACGAATTAAATAAACAACACAAAATTACTAGAAGACACGTTTTTTTTAATATATTATTCAGTTAATTTTACACATATTTAATTTTTTTCTCCCGAAAATCAATCAGCTAAAAATTCATTTTTCAAGAAGTAGAAGAGATAATAAAATAAAGGTAACGTAGTTGGTGTCTCTTGATCATGACAAATTGTTTATGAACAAAATAAGTGTGTATGTTATATACTTTTTTACGATTCACATAACTGAGGCGGTTGTAAATTCTTAATGAAAATAAACCGAAATATTAAAGTTTGTAATAAAACACCTGTGACTTGTAAAAACTTTCTAACTACAAAGAAAGCATATGCCAAGTCAATTTTGGAAGCAGAATTTCTAGCAGAATCAATAGCAAACATCGGTCGAAACGTCATAGCTGGGTAATGAATATTCATATTTTAGTAGATTAACAAAACATGCAGCCATAGAAAGACAATAAAAACCGATACAATCTACAATATACATGTTGTATCAGAGATACAATATAGGATAGCTGCGTTCATATCCGTGGATATGGATATTTTAACACCCTGAAGTATCCAAGTTCACCCTGAGGCGAAGCCGTACAGAAGGGTGTTAAAATATCTACAGGTATGAACCACCTGTGAACATATATAACGAATTCATCCCCGGTCTTAGTCCAAATCTGGCGTTTTTTAGATAAATTCGACCACAAAGTGTAACGTGAAAGCAACATAGGGTACTACTTTTGGTACAACCCTTCAGATGGTCAAATATAAGACGTTTTTAATCCAGAGACAGAGGAACTGGAATGGGTCAAATTTGGCGCCCAATGTTGTGAAAGTCAAACATCAAAGACAACAAGGAACAACCATGGAACTAAGGAAAACGCGCGTGAAGTTCCCCGGTGTAATAGGTAGCAACGTCCGGGTATATGGGTTTGGAACAACCCGGGGCTATGGGTTTTGTGACGACGTGCGTTAACCAATAAAAATTCTAGAAATATACATGTACTAGTACCCGGCCACGTCCCCTCTTTGAATTTGTTAGATGTATTTCTATATGTATCCTTCTGATGAGTTAAGCCTTTCTCAACTGAATTTTTATAGTTCGTTCTTATGTTGTACTGTTACACCACTGTCCAAGGTTAGGGGGAGGGTTGGGATCCCGCTAACATGTTTAACCCCGCCACATTCTGTATGTATGTGCCTGTCCCAAGTCAGGAGCCTGTAATTCAGTGGTTGTCGTTTGTTGATGTGTTACATATTTGTTTTTCGTTCATATTTTGTACATAAATTAGGCCGTTAGTTTTCTCGTTTGAATTGGTTTACATTTGTCATTTCGGGGTCTTTTATAGCTGACTATGCGGTATTGGCTTTGCTCATTGTTGAAGGCCGTACGGTGGCCTATAGGTGTTAATTTCTGTGCCATTTGGTCTCTTGTGGAGAGTTGTCTCATTGGCAATCATACCACATCTTCTTTTTAATTTAAGCCGGGGATAAATGCTTATATTGTTATTTCAAATTTTGAACAGAGTGTGATCAACCTTTGAGTTGGAAAATGAGTTCCAGTTCCAGTTCGAATTTAAGTTGAGTTCAAGTTCGTATTCGAGTTTGGGTTCTAGTTTAAAGTTTAAGTTATACTTTGAGTTCGAAAAAAGGTCCGAGTAATAGTTCGAGTGAGAAATCGAGTTACAAGACGAAGTAGAGTTCGAGTTAAAAATAATGTCAGACAGTAACGAGATATATAGGTTTTGTTGAAACATGACTAGAATGAATACTAGTATATAAAAAGATGAAGTTGAATAACAAACAGAGAAATCGTCAATATTAACATGATTATGAAAAGAAAAGAAAAGAAAAATGATTCTAGAGGAAACGGGAAATACATACATATTAAACTTAATCGTTAGTCACTAAATAAGTCTAATTTATAGTGTGTTGGTGGTGGTGTTTGGGTCTTGTTTCTCTATTTTTAACTCTTTGCCGAAATTCTCTATTCTGAATGCATTACCACACCAGCATTCTCTTTTGTTTTGAACTATTTACCTCTATACTGTTTAAAATTTTCGCCTTTTACTTTATTCTCTATTGTTTGCCCTGATATTCTGTAAACCCTATCCAGACTCTTTGATATGTATTCACGTAAGCATTATTTCATTTTTAGTTGGACTTGAGACTTGAAAACAATGTAATGATTGCAGAAGAAAATGTTGTTTTTTTCTTCGTCGTAATAATTATTAAACAACGTCAAATAGTACAGTAGCGACATTTGGTAACGAAACTAAATCTAGTATTAAAAACAAAGTTAATATTATGTTAATTTTGAAAGAGTTTCCATGAATATCAAAATTAGAAATGCAAGTAGGCTACAATTGCAATTACAGTTTCATATAAACGCCTCGTTTTGACGAAGGAAATGACTTGTTATAGTTTTTTCCAGATTTTATATAGCTTGCCATATGATATAGACTAGATTACATTCACTTCATTTTAACTTTGATGGATAGTTGTCTCATTGACAATCATACCATATCTCCTTATTCTTTTATAGGACTCTTATTGAAGACCATTTCCTAAAGATACTTGATAGGTTTTTTGTTTGCTTTTTGTCGTTGGATTGACTTCTTTTTTCATATAATTCATGTTTTGCAAATCTTCTTGTATTCATACCCTGAATTCTTCAGATTTAAGACTTCAAAGATCAATGTTTGCCACTTTGTGATTGATTGATAGATTTGTATTGGATAAGGCCACATTCAGCACTATTGACTATATCTTGGTGGCCGGGTTGTTGTCTCCAATATTGTATTAATGGAATTAACACATGTTATTTACTCTGTAACGCCGACATAATCCCATGCGAAAAAAAAACCTTTCTATTGAGGGGCTTCCGTTGATTGTTCGGGATATATAAAAGAGGGACAAAAGTTACCAGAGGGACAGTCAAACTCATAGATCGAAAACAAACTGACAATGCGCAGCAAGGAAAACAGTCAGAATAAGTTAAATCAGATGTCTTGTACAGAATGCATTTGCATGTACTCGATCGTAGTTATTAGTCTTTGACTGATCGGAGATGGGCCGGCCGGTGGCGAACCCCTCACTGGTTGGGGACGAACCACTGAAGCAACAGATTTTACCTCATGAACCTGTTGAATCCTAAAAGTTCACCGGACAACAGTTACCGATAAATCAATAAATGAATGATATATACTCAAATCCGAACGGATGCTTACAACTTTCAAGTGTTTACTAGAACCAAGCCTAATTACCAACTGTGAACTGTGAATCGTGGAAATGCATGCATTTTGGATGTTCTAAAACAACTTTAAGTTTACATTGTATTAATCTTCAATTGTTTAAACCTATATGCATAATTCTAATAGTATGGCAAATTATATAACCGAATATGAAAAAAGCACAAATCTACAACGATTGTATCTAATATGTTACTTATACTATCCTAACGTTGACTGATTGATGACTGACCGATGACTGATCGCTAATTCTGTTTTACTAAGTACTAAAGGTAGCCACGGTTCTAAGCGTATAGACCATTTTCAACAACTCATGTAGGTGGCTATTGCGGAGCAGCAGGTCCATTCCTGTAAAACTCTTATGTATACTCTTTTTAAATAGCAGTTTTTTTGTTCCCCGAAACGCCTGATTTTCACTAGACAAACTGTATTAAGGGAGTAAACACATGCTATTAACTCTGTAATACCGAAACTTGGTCAACTCCGCTATACAAAATAGAAAGTTACTATTCTTCCGGTCAGCCGGAAAAATAGACAAAGCATAGAATAAAACAGACTAGATAAAAAAAATGACGTAGATATGATTTTATCATTTCTCTTTTATATAAAAACAGAAAATGTCAGCAGATTTGATAATTTCGTGTAGAATTCAATTTTGTTTGAAATGTTGCTTATGAAATACGTTCCCACCGTACTAAGTTCAATGTATATTTCTCAAATAGCTGTATACTTCGTTGGAACACGCCGTTTAAGGGGTAAAAAGTTTTATTATACTAAATACTAGAAAAAAACCGCGTCTTGAGAACTAATTGAAATGTCCAGTTAGTAGCTTCTATCTCTGTGCTACACAGGTGCTCCTAGAACGGAGGAAATAACTCAGGGAAGAAGACGACAACCAAAACACTGATGATTAAAACATTTCTCAGTGGTGTTAGTTCGTAGTATTTTTTATCTTCGAAAGGTGCGAGTCAAGTTCTGTCTCTGTGTGATACGGGTGCTCAAAGAACGGAGGAAATAACTGAGAGAAGACCATGATTTAAAACATGTCTTCAGTGATGCGAGTGTGTTGTATTTTTTTTTTCGAGTGGTGCGAGTTTTGTCTCTCTGACATGGGTCCTCCGAGAAAGGAGGACTGTATGCACAGAAGAATAAAACAATTTAATGAATAAAAACACATTTCTTCCGAGTTTGAGTGGTGCGAGTTTGTGATGCAACTTGTAATAATTAGTAAGAGTGTTTGAGTATAGCGAGTTGGCCGTTGGCCGAGTTGTCATAAATTTAAAACAAATTGAATACAGAAATATTTCCGCCTGCTTACAATGCGTAGACGGTAAGGAACTAGCTACGGAACTTTATTTGGGGTTGAATTAATTAAGCTACGCTAATTGAATAATAATCTATATTGTCATATAAACAAATCAAAAGAAATTACTATATGAAGTTATAAAGTACATTACATACACTAACTATTTATTGTTATATAATACTTCAGACGATCGCCGGCTCGGAGACAAACCGGCTAAAAACATTTGTTAACAAATGTAATAGTTTACATGCAGATAATTATCATATTCCCCATTTCCATTCTCAATTTTATCAGGAACAGACCGAAACTTAATCACTAGACCAATGTGTTGTAGAAGCTGTTCATTTTAAGGGCATATAAGTAAATAAACATTAAAATGAGGGGACAACAAAGCTAACAATGCACTATTTATTTTGATTCAAGAGCTACACGATCTTCCAAAGGTAATTATTTTTCTATGTGAAACAAGTGTTACACGAGCTTCCGAATGTAATACGTACATGTTTGCTTTATTTATCATTATGCATGTTATACTTCGGTATTCAGATATGTAAATATTCGGGGAAATCGTATGCTCTAATAAAATAATCAAAAAGGAAAGAAACCCCGGAAAGATTCTCAGAGGAAAGATTAGTTTCGTTGCCAAATTGTTTAAGGTCTGTTTGAAGAAGATTTTGATAATTCATGTACATGATAAGAGTGCACATCAGAATTCAGATGAAATTTGGGAAAAGGTTAATATTTACATTATATTCCTGGTATACGGAAATGACCCTATATATATGTAGGACTCTGAACCGCGATGGTACTCCGAACTGCAATGGTCACGCTGAAGTGCGATGGTTTGACGCTGAAGTACGTTTTTGATCACGCTGAAGTGCGATGGTGGCATTGTGACGCCATCTTGTTGATAGCTACGCCGAAGTGCGATGGTGGTTACGCTGAGGTGCGATGGATTACCCAACCTTTATTGTTAATGTGTCCCATGTCGACGAAAAGGTAAATTTGTTTGCTAGAAGCAGCGTTTCATGTTTATTAAGTAAATTATCGAGAACAGTAACCTGTTTAATTAAAAACAGTCATAACTAGATTTGTAATTGCGAGCAATAACGGATGGCACCCTTCTCCCCATTGCCACGGTAACGGCAGCCATTTTGAAAATTCGAAAGTCAAAGAGCGCATCTACACATGCCAATAACTTTGTTGTAAAGTTTCATTAAGGATGAAGCATTTTGAAAGTTTAGACATTTTTGCTGTTTCCATGGTAACGGCAGTCATCTTGATTATGACATACCCCGATGGCAAATCTGCACATCTGGTTAACATTATGGTATAGTTCCATGACAATTGGTTCATACAATTCCGAGATATAAGCTGGACAAAAAAAGTGGAAGAAAAATAATAAGAAAAATAAGAAAAAAGAAAAGTAGAATAAAAATATGTCACCCCGACTCCGTTAAGGGTGCCATTATAAATATTTCCAGTCATAATTGTAAAGTTGTAGTTCGCTTTTGGCAAAAATAAGCCAACGTTCATACAGTCATTCAAGACGCTACATACAAGATTATTTTCCATTAAAACCAGTGTTAATTTCAATGACTGATATTGTGATAGCTGTTTAAGATGCAATTAAATCAGGGCCTTATATTAGTTTATTACCGTCGGTGTTTTTTTCTGCAACTGAAGAAAATATGGAATGTGTTTGCATATTCAACATGAATACAACTTGTATTTTTTTAATACTACCGAAAAAGGGATATAATAAGTAGACAGGGAAAATGTAAATATGATTCTTTTTCGAAATCTATAGAAGTTTTGTTTTTTTATGTACGATGGAGCTTGGAATTCTCCAACTACATATGGGTCCGCAGAGGTACTCCCTGTATTATGATATTACGGTTAACGTGAAAATCATGAGAGCTGAGAGTTGATGTTACTTTCAGTAATCTCAGATGAGAGGAACAAAGTAAAGATAAGCTGTTAACGCAGAATAATGTCCTAATGCAGCAAATTTAAAGAAAACAATTTATCATTTAGTATGGAACTGTAAAAGAGAGGCGAAAGGTACCAGAGGGACATTAAAACTCATGAGTCGAAAATAAACTGACAACGCCATGGCTAAAAAAGAAAAAGACCAACAGACAAACAATGATACACAAAACACAACATAGAAAACTAAAGACTGAGCAACACGAACTCCACCAAAAACTTGGGGTGACCTCAGGTGTTCCAGAAGGGTAAGCAGATCCTACTCCACATGTGGCACCCGTCGTGTTGCTCATGTTAGTACAAACCCGGTAATAAGTCTAATTCGGTAGGTCAAATTCGGGAAAAGGGGACAGGATTGTAGTTACGACATTAGGAACATATCCGTTATCATCTGTGAAACGGATATTCCAAGTAATGGCTTATATAGACCACTCGGCGGAGACCATCGCACTTCAGAGTGACCATCGGACTTCAGCGTCCCCATCGCACCTCCGAGTCCTACATATATATAAAATTTATGAAAAAAGGGAGCGAGATTTACTGTTTATTTTCATCTGTCAGTACTCATGCTTATTTTTTTCCGAAAATTTATTTGCAATTTTATATACACTATATAAAAATATAAGGAGATGTAGTATGATTGCCAATGGGACATCAAAGTTCAAAACAATTTCCGGAAAACAAATATGACAGAAAAGAACCAACAACAACCACTGAAATACAGGCACATAAAGAATATGGCGGGGTTAAACATGTTTGAAGGCGCCAACACTCTCTTTACCTGGTATAGTGGTGTGACGGAACAAAGCAGGAACAAACTAATTATGCAAAATAGTAAACGAAAAACACATATTAGAAACAGCAAAAAATGACATTCGACGATTTATAGGCTTCTGATTTGGGACAGGCACATATAAGGTGTTGCGGGGTTAAACATGTTGGAAGGCTTGCACTTAAATATCAGTCCTGTTGACTATAGTTTCTTGCATTGTGTTTTGTATAATATTCTCATCCCGCCTTGTGTAAGATTATTTATTTACAGTTCTTACCAGGCCGGCAGGATATTCTTTTCACCCCCACCCCAAATAAAATTAGTTGGATACACACTTCGGAGGTATGAATGGGTGGGGAAAACTATAAAATATATGGTAAAGTTTCCTTACGTGTGATATGAAATGCCCTGTAATTTTCTTGGTGTTAAGGCTGTTTTTTTATTCACAAATTTCCTTTCTTTTGACACTTTTGTATTCCACTTTTCCAACGCACCACACACGAAACCCAACCAATATTGATCAATATGGGAAAAGGTTACGTTTCTAAAATCTCAAGTATTAAGAAAAAGGTAGAGCAACAAAACCCCAGCGGCACCAACTATCAATAAAGTATAAAAGTGCAACGTTACCCCCCCCCCCCCCCCTTTTTCCCCAAGGTACACACAAATTGACTAAAAACTAATGATCGGATGTAAAAGATAGTTAAGTCATCTGAAATTATTCGAGATTTCCTCATTTTCCTAACTCAAGTAATTACGTTATAATATCTTATCTATATAAATGGCATACGGCTATAGGTGATCTTATGTCCTTTCATAAACCCCCTCCCTCAAAATAAAAACAAACAAAAAACATAAGATAAAAAAAGAAAAAAAAAAAGAAAAAATTGTTTCCCTACACGCCAACTAATTTCATACATTTTATATCGTATGTTTTTTTTTTTAGTTCAAGAAATACAAGGAATAATAAAATGCTCCGCTGGGCGCAGCTTGATACGACCGCAGAGGTCGAACCCTGAAAAGTTGGGGCAAGAATGGATACAACATTCAAGCTTGATACAGCACTGAATTTGGATTGTGATTAAATATTTGACACCATAGGTTTCTGACACAGAATAAATGTGGTCTAAGAACTTAAAAATTTTAATTTACCTATTCAAACCATATCATTATTATTTGCTTTTATATATAAATCAGAAATAACCAATTTAAAATGGAAAATTTTAAAGAAAAAAAAAGGAAAAAAAATCCCCCCCCCCAAATTTTTTGAACCCCCTTATGATTCATCACCCCCAAACTCAATCCCAGCCTTCCCTTTGTGGTATGGTACCTTGCAGTATATTTCATAGAGATCCATACACTTGAACACAAGTTATTATCTGGAAACTAGAAAAATGCTTGTTTTTGGCCCCTTTTTGGCCCCATATTCCTAAACATTTAGGACAATTACCCCCAAACTCAAACCCAGCTTTCCCTTTGTAGTATGGAACCTTGTAGTACAATTTCATAAAGATCCATTCACTTACACACAAGTTATTGTCCTGAAACTAGAAAAATGCTTGTTTTTTGCCCCTTTTTGGCCCCATATTCCTAAAATGTTGAGGCAACTACCCCTAAATCAATCCCAGCCTTCCCTTTGTGGTATGGTACCTTGCAGTATAATTTCAGAGAGATCCATACACTTGAACACAAGTTATTGTCTGGAAACTAGAAAAATGCTTATTTTTGGCCTTCTTTGGCCCCTTATTCTTAAACGTTTTGGACAATTACCCCAAACTCAATTCCAGCTTTTCCTTTGTGATATGGAACCTTGTAGTACAATTTCAGAAAGATCCATAGACTTACACACAAGTTATTGTCATGAAACTAGAAAAATGCTTGTTTTTTGCCCCTTTTTTGGCCACAAATTCCTAAAATTTTGAGGCAATTATCCCCAAAATCAATCCAAACATTCCCTTTGTGATATGGAACCTTGCAGTACAATTTCAGAGAAATCCATACACTTGAACACAAGTTATTGTCTGGAAACTAGAAAAATGCTTATTTTTGGCCCCTTTTTGGCCCCTAATTCCTAAACGTTTTGGGCAATTACCCCCAAACTCAATTCCAGCTTTCCCTTTGTGATATGAAACCTTGTAGTACAATTTCAGAAAGATCCATAGACTTACACACAAATTATTGTCATGAAACTAGAAAAATGCTTGTTTTTGCCCCTTTTTTAGCCCCTAATTCCTAAAATTTTGAGGCAATTACCCCCGAAATCAATCATTCCCTTTGTGATATGGAACCTTGTGGTACAATGATAGAGAGATCCATACACTAACACACAAGTTATGTCTGGAAGTTACAAAAATGCTTATTTTTGGCCCCTTTTTGGCCCCTAATTCCTTAACTGTTGGTACCATTACCCCCAAAATCAATCCCAACCTTCCTTTTGTGGTATTAAACCTTATTGTAAAATTTCATAGAGATCCATTCACTTAAACTAAAGTTAGAGTGCGAAAACCAATGTGTCTTCGGACGACGACGACGCCGGACGACGACGACGCCAACGTCATACCAATATGCGACCACAAAATTTTTTTGCGGTCGTTAAAAAACTAAAGTTGAGGAACAAAATTCTTTCATATAAATGCAGGGGAAGATGTCCATATATCGTAATAAACTAATTAAAATATTCATATTTTTATTATTAATTTTATATTTTTTTCTTATGATAAAAATAAAATTTATAAAAGTTTTCATATTTGTTTTCAGAAAGATCTGAAAATACAATGAAGCAAGTAGGAATAACAGAGACATATTAATTTATACAAAAACTTTTTATGATAAAGACAGTTGAACATTTAGATTACTAAGTCAACATCTGGTTATAATTAGTGAACCATTGAGAAAGTGTGACCACATAATTTATCTATAACAGATTACTGATAACATGCTGAGATAAAATTGTAGAAATATATTAGTAAATCCGGGCTAATGTCTTAGAGTGATTTTAAAAGTAACGAAATAAATGAACAGTTTGCAAACGATCATAGTTTCAAACATTTTATTTAAAAGTTTATTATATATATATATATATATACATAAGTATACTTTTCAAAACTGTTTTCTGCCATAAACTCAACTTTTTAAATGTAATTTATCTTTTTAAGCGCAAGAGAGAGAGAGAAAGAAAGAAAAAAAAGGGGGGAGGGGTGGGGGGTGGGGGGGGGGGGGGGGTGTTATATCATTCAAAATAAGTGTGCATCATTCTTCTTGAAAATTTCTTTTTTTTTATTGTATCAATAATCAATCCATCATTTTTGCAGAGGATTCGTTGTATTTTTCATTGTGGTTTCTTAAAATTAATAAATCAAATGGACTGCAAAATACATATAATTTTTGTTCTTCAAAGTAACACACAAGTACATATAGTGTGAGAATATCAAAGTCAGCAGTTTATCTTGATTACATCAAATTAATCAAGTCAAACCTATTGTAAACGTATGCATGGGGTTTTTCTAACCACAAAGATATCAAATGCCAAGCCTATCCTTGATGTAGAAATTCTGGCGGGATCTATTCAGTAGAACAACTTGAAGTACAACTAATGATTTATTCTTTTATTTACTAATCAATTTAAAGTAGATATTTTGTAATGTTTTGGTACAAATTCATTCGTGTAATTTAACAATATCATAGCTGCTGTGCACATATTATCTTTAAAATTAATTTTGTGTTTCCTTGTAATTGTTAAATCATACTTTTCAAATTGGAACACTCACAGTGAGGGGACGACCATTTGATATTCTTTTGGGTGGGTGGGGGATGGGCAGAAAGACTGATCATTTACTTTTCATGTGTTAAAAAATGTACTACGAATGCTTTTTTTATTAATTTTTTTTTACATTAGTTTCCAGCAAATCTTTAAAAAAAAATGTCATAAACGACAGACTAAGCCTATAAATAAAAAGACAATGGCGCATGCATTAACAAGACAATAACCCAATGAAAAAAAGAATGACAAAGGAGCAAAAAAATCAGATGAACTATACAGTTAATAGATAAGAAACTACAATGATTTGTTTGCATTTCCACTTGATTACAATATCAATAGTATTATCGATTTAGTTTTGTTTAACACGTTTATAGATTTTGATCTCATATTAATTTTTATAATAAAAGACGTGTCCATTACAAATCCAAGCAACATTTTACATAGAGCGCGCCAAGTTTTTAATTATATGTCATAGATATTAAATATAATTTTCTATTTTGCTATAATATTTTGATTGACTATATGTCAGTGTCTTTCCCACTCAAGTGTTTCGGATCTCAATTTAGGTCAAAACTGTCGACCAAGGCCGTTCATCCTCATCAATTGCTGTAGCCTTATAATTATTTGTATATAATTGTTAACAAATGTAACTAATTATGTCGTTCTAAATATGCATGCAATATTTGCCACTGGACGTTAAGCAACCAACAATCAATCATACATTAAGGAACATAAATGTGTGTCTCTTTTGTTAACTAAACGAACTAAACGTTCCTTTTTTGGGGTTGAGGTTTGGTGGTGGTGGTGGGGGGGGGGTATTCATGCAAAGCTGGCCATTATAGTTCTCCTGCAACCTAAATATTTCGTCAAATTAAAACAAAAATAGACACAAATATTTCTAAAATCCAGTTGACTGAATGAATATAAGAAATCTAAAGGAAACACGGGCCATCTAAAGCACTTGTTTAAACCATTTTAACCTATATACGTATGTATTTTAGTAAGGTATATAAGTAAACAATTGCAGAGACATTTGCCTGTGATGACATCTAGCTACACAACTGTAACTATCAGAAGATGAAATCATCTAAAAAAGGCAAGGTGACATTTTGCATCTCTTGACAAATACACACAATTTTCAAATTGTAACGTCGAAATAAAGTTTTGTACTTTTAATAAATTTAATTTATCTATGTCCGATATAAGTTGGACGCAAAATAACAGTCAAGGTTCTTGAAAACTGTGTTTTTTTGTCCGTAAGTGAACAAAAAGTAGAACGATTTTGCAATTTATAGCCTTTTGACCAAACGAAAATGTTATCGAAATGAAAATGTCAGTGACTTGATTAGTTACCCTCATTTTATTAAACATTACATGTATTCAAGAAACCTCCGACTAGCTTGAAACATGGCCATTCGTTATTTGAAAATAAGGATTTGTGGTATGACTGCCAATGAGACATCTGAAGTGAGTGTATGCAATTATAGTCAACAACACGGCCTTCAAAATTGGGGAAAACCCATACTGTATAGTAGCTTATAGAATATAATTTATTTTAAAACTAAAAACATGAAAAGAGTATTGTGTTATTACATTACTGTAACAACACGACTGTCACTGGTTGAGGGAGGATGAAGCGTTCGAATATGATTAACAATGCTATATTTCTTATTATGCCTGTCCCAAATTAGCAGTGGTCGTGAATTACTTTTTCTTTGATTAAATTTTCGAGATGCATTTTATTTTTCAATTAATCGGAATTAAGTTCGTGTTTGAAACAGCAAAGTGTCTTAAATTTCCAATTAAATGTTAATTATTCCTGAATAGCAATCGATTTTGTTTACATTATTTTCTGAACTAAGTCTTCTGGACGTCTTACGTTCTGGTATTAAAACCGTGTGGGATGGATAGATACGCAGCCACGTACGATCGGAACGTGTACGTTAAATCGGATGGTGCACGAGTAAGGGCCCTTGATGGGTTGGTTTACATGCTGGTGAGTTTTTGCCCTTTCCATACCCTAGTGCTTTTGCCCTATCAATACCCTAGTGCTTCAGTGGCAGTCTCTAATTCATAACATTCATACAGATCAGCTCCTACTTTGTAAAAACAACATATTCAGCATTTCGTATCTTGTACATGCATGACTTATTTGCCACTGGAGGTAAAACCACCAACTATCAATCTAGTATTGCTGTAGCGTACACATCAAGTAGAAAAATAAATGAAGATTGGAACGTAACGATTTCATTGGCACATCAACATTGTTTTTATCACATATATATTTTCTCGCATCTTTCTATTTTCATAGGGTATCTATTGTACAAACATTTTTATTCGTGTATTGTTTTGAAGGGTTTCTATTGAACTATGGCCGATGCTGAATTATGACAGATATAGTTGTTCATGAAATTAGAAAAAAACGTCTTTTTTTGCTGTATTTTTATCCAATTTAAAAAAAATTGCATTGTTGACTTTTTTTATGATAATTGATACAAATAATCTTCATACGTAATTAAACCAAATGCCATTTTTAAAAGAGGGGTCAATGAACTCGTTTTCAAGTTAAATCAGAAAACTGCATCTTTTCCCGATATGTCACAGTTTGACGTCGCGAAAATAAAAGTTTACGTTAGCAATGTCATTACCTCCCCTGTAATTGTATCGTATGCCCTTAATACGAAATTCTGTCTGATCTCTGTCGGATTACATTTGGTAGAATCGGGACGCTGTCGGGGCAGATTCGGTCCTTTTCTACCATGCGAATGATAAAAATCGGATTAGAATCGGATTGAGAACGGGATTGTCGGGACAAATTCGCTTGGAAACGGTTGAATATCGACGCTTCCTGAATAATATCTGATTGTTGTCGTGTTTAAATATATTTTTTTTTTACAAATTTTAATTTAAGTTTAGAATTTCCATCCACGATTCAGAGGATTTTGATCAAACTTTTGACAAATTTTAATCGGGAATGGTCCTGTTAAGGACGGCATTAAAATCGTAAATGTGTGACCCCAGCTTAAACTGAAAGACAAGACAAGACTACACAAGACATATCACATACTTTTAAATTATAAATACTAAACACAGATCCGCTTATTGAAATGATGGATTAGTGAATTATTGCAAACATTTAATGAATAGCATGCGAAGGTCACGAATTAATATGTAGGTCCGCAGAGGTTAGCTAAACACCCGACAGTTAGGTGAGTTCCGTAACATTCAGGAAGACTCAACTGATATTATCTATAATCGGATTACAATCGTAACTATGTCGTGACAGTTTCTGCTGTATCGGATCGAAATCGTAACAATCGTTATTATGTTCTGTGTTTTCTGGACGGTATCCTGTTGAATGGACATGATCTGGAGAAATGTGTCATTGCTGTTTTTTGCCGATTGAGTCCAGATTGCAATAAGATCTTGCCTAATGCGAACAGTCTTTGCCAAAACCGTTCCGGATCAGTCCCGTTATTAATACGAAATTTGGCAATAATACCCACGGATATATATCTTCCGTCAGCGTCGGTTCACTGTCTGGTCACTCTCTGAACTCTGCCGGATCACATTCAGTATAATCGGGATGCTGTCGGGACATATTATGTCGTTCTTTACAATGTGAGAGATACAAATCGGATTAATACTGATTTAAAACCGTATAATCGGGACAAATTCGGCTGGAAACGGCTGAACTTGGACGCTTTCTGAACAATATCTGATTGTTATGATTCAATATATGTTTTTACAAATTTTAATTAAAGTTTCAATTTCCAGCCCCGATTCACAGAATCTTGATCAGACGTTTGACAAATCTTAATCGGGAATTGTTCTGTCAAGGACGGCAGTAAAAATCGTGAATGTGTGACCCCAACTTAAGGCCGTTAGTTTTCTCGTTTGAACTGTTTTATATTTGTCGTTTCGGGGCAATGTGTAACTTACTATGCACTATTGGTTTTGCTCATTGTTGAAGGCCTTACGGTAACCTATAGTTGTAACTTCTACGTCATTTGGCATCTGTTTCAAACCATATCTTCTTATTTTCATATTGTAAATCGAAATCAGTCAAAATAAACTGTATCAACCAAATCATGAATGACTGTATAAGTTTTATACATATACGGTCAAAGTGTATGAACACATATGTAGTACATGGATGGAAAATAGTTAAATTTAGGCAGCTTAAGAAACGTTTAAAGGAAATGGCGCCTTTGTTTGTTTATTGTCAATAGGTTTAACAAAAATTCCAGAAGAACATAGGCATGAGAGAGATGGTAAAGTTTGTTAAATAGTTAAATGATTAGGAACACGTTTTCCTTCATTGACAAATTCATTAGTAACTAATAAATAAGATTATAAATGAGATTAAGTTCAGACATGTAGTTAGTATTAAGGAACAGTGTTTTGATACGTCTTACTTGACACGTATGGTTTTTTTTTTTTGCATTCAACTTCAGATCGGGATACTGAGTAGTAACTATATTATGTTTTTAATCTTCAGCTGGAAATATTCAGATGAGCATTTATCTAATCTTTCTAAATCTATTGAAACTTCTTATTGGATGGTGTTAAAACTCTATTTTACGTTATTTTGTATTGTGTTGTTTGATTTGTTGGTCTGCAGTCGATTTAATATTTTATCTTCAAATCATTCTATGATTTCATTGATCAATTATTATTATTAATTTATTCACTATAGCTATGCTTTATACGTGTATTTGAATATTTTATGTTATTCTAGTGGCGATACTTTTTTTTTATTTAATCTGAATCTGCAAACTGTATAAAAACTTATAAACATTGTGTGTGGACAAATTATTACTTTGAAAAATGCACGGTATTTACATTTCAAATAAAACCCTACGAGTCATGTTATGCCATTCATGTATACCTTCAAATCTAATTTCTTTCAATCTTTTCCAATGTAGATTGTTATACTATTCTATAAAACTGCACTAGCAGTAAGCCTGGAACTGTGTCACTGGTTATTTATATATTTTGTTAAATTATCAGGAAGTACATCTCTCCCAGCATGTGCCCTTAGATAAGATTACCAACAAACACAGATGTGAACCGAAGAAAATTGTATTCCAAATTATTTACATTTCACATTATAAATTGTAATATGATTCATATCATGTGACTATTTCTGCAAAGGTTACTTAGTAATGTATTTAACGCCTTCAAATGTTTACTCCATTGTGTTGCAGAACCACAAATATGCATATGAAGGACGAATAAGATATGGGTCCCTTGTTCATACGCATTCGTCTTTTTTTTTTCCTTCTTGTTGGAACACTTTTTTAATATTGTGTTTTTTTATTTTTATCTTAAATGACTGCGAATTGTTAAATTCTCTAACTTAAATTCTAATGAATGAAATCAAAATATGAAAATCATTTTAATTTAATATACTCGTTACCAAAGTATCTGATCCAAATGATGCCATGCTCTACTCGTAATCGACAGAAAACGACTCCCTAACCACCCACCCCACTACAATAACAGTACTGATTATCTCAGATCTTGTTCTGATTTTTTTTTAATTTTAATTAGCTTGAAATATCACTTTGACTAAGATAATTTATTTTGCCTGGTCAGAAGTCATCAATACGTGATATCCTGAGGTGGGATTGCCGTGAGGAGACTTTATGACCTTACTTATGCTCTGTTTTTAACTGATGTAACTGTTTTGAATCAATACTTTTCAGTTTTATCTTGCTTTAACTTAAGCATTTGTATACAATCACTTCTTTCATATAGAAATATCTGACAAATGTACGTAGAAATATGCACATAATACGCATTTAAATGTACAAATAGTTTGACATTCAACTGGAACCATGGTGAACAAATTGTCATCGATCAATTTATGCTGAGTAGTTTCTTTCCAAATAACAATAGGTTATTTGCCAAATGTGTTTTATCTCCATGAGCATGTGCAATTAAAAAAGATTAAAGGTATAAATATTCTTTGTTACTATTAATTCACCTCAACTCAGAATTCTACGTATATATAACATATTATGGACATTTTGCTGTTTGTTTTTAAGCTTTTAGTGAATTTATTTTCTTTATCAGATAGCCAATGTCCATCATTTGGACATTTATAATTTGCTATGATGCAAAGAATTACTTTTCAGCTTTGTAGATTGTTAATGTTGTAATGTCAGATCCGTATCAATCGCATAAATGTCTATGCTTATTTGTACACAGGCTATTGACAGAACGTAATAATTATTGTCATAGTTATCAGTTTTTGTAAGGAATTCGATTGTTTGTTTATCTCCCGTTGTTAGATTTTCAAAGTTTTTTACAGTGTTTTTTTTAGAAATATTTTTCTGTGATTTCGCATGATTTTACGGTCTTTAATTTGTTTACATAATAAATAAACTGTAAATAAATTCGCAATTGACCTCCACATGCATGATTTGCTATGTCGGAGACTGATAAAATAGTAATAAATATAATGATTCTTTCTAGTGCATTACACCAGATTTTAAATAATCTTTAGTCAAGTTTGATTTATCTAGAGTTACTCCTTGTGTATAATAAAACCCATAGTTCGAACACAATTTAATAAATTCCTAAATTGTTATACAAATTTATATTTTAAATGTTAACTTTTTATAATAATGAGTTGTCTTCCTTTCGACGTCGTTTAAGACAAAAGTTGTTTTCTCCCATGTCCATTTTGACACTAGGCGTCTAAGAAAGACAACTCCACTTTGATCCAATATATCAATAAAATTATAAAATTTCATAATATTATGGTATTTCCTATTTGCCTCGACTGTTATCATCATCCGATTTCATAAGTCGACCGGATCGCAAGCGCTCGCTTCCAAAGAAATTCAATGACTATGTAATGTACTGAGTGTAATGGAGAGATTCCTAAATGTTTACAGAACAGCTAATTTTTTGTTCAGTTTTATTGTAAGGGGCAGAATAATCCCCAACACCAGAGGGCAGTCTACCCTGTGAAGGTGTTTATAATTGTGAAAAAATAAAGAGAAAAAAGCGTTAACTCCAGGTAGTTTCGTATTCCGGAAACGGTTTTGAAATGTGTGTTTGACATTTATCATTAACTCTCTCTCTCTTCCTGTTTTACGATAACATAACTTGGCATTTTACTGTGTTAATCAATAAATAGACAATATCTCAAGTCGTACATTTGTGTAGTGATTTTCCTTATTGGCGCAGTAATCATGAAACAGATTCGTAAAGACCAGACCATATGAAAACAGTACGTAAACTCTTCCAACTATTAGTTATTTAAACAGTTTGTTTAACAACTTCTAATTGAACAGACCTAGATGCATAAGGTCCTTCACAATATTCAGGTAAATGTTCATTTTGGTTTTGATTCATTAATTTCATACACCACGTTTCATGCAAATGCAAAATAATTAATAAATCTTGTTTTGTTTATGTTTTTTTTTAGACAATTTTAAAACAATTATGCCTGTAAACTTCAATGAATAAAGTCGTATTAAATATGCTAAATGTAACATCTTTAGCATCAAGTTATGTAGGTTTCAGTGGCTCGATCAAAACGTGTAAGATATTTTTGCAAGGTCGATCATCATTCTTAAATTGAAATGACAAGTATGATATGAAAACAAACACTTTTAGTTTAGTCGTCCGCCATTCACTTTTCACGTCTAAATGAAGCATAAACACCTTGAAAAAAACCTTTTACCTTTCTTTGTTTTCTAATCGCCTGACATAATCATATATTGTAAATCGTCATAAAACAGTTGATAAAGAAATATTTAAAAAAAAAGTGTTCAGTTATGTAGTAAATTGCAAAAAAATAACAAAAACAAAAACAAACATAACAAATTTTGCACTATTATCTCAAGTGATTTAAATGGAAACTTTACATCATAGCATTTTATAAGATCTTGGAATAATTTATGAGGTTGATTGATTGTTGCTAGCTTTACTTCCAGTGGCAAATATTTAATGCATGTTAATGACGAGAACACATACATAAATACCATAGGCATGATAGGTAGGTCTTTCAATACATGTAGGAGGTCGACAGTGAGGTTGGACGTGAAACTTGGAATACCACTGGAAAATGCGGGTATATTGAATAAGGACAGCTGGCCACATACGGACCCTTCAAATAATTGGTGCAAGAGTTTTTAATTTGCAGAGAGCGTTGATCCATGGAATCTACTCTGAAGTCGGCCATCGACATTTACGTGTAGTTTCCAATATCATTTAACGCATCTAATTTAGTTTGGATACTTTTAGCTCGCATTAGTAAATGTGATAATTCTGTTAAACTGTATTGTTTATTGTACTTGAGTTTTTGGTAGGATATTCGTTACTACCGCTCTCCTGGTTGATCTGGTGGGAGTGTGTTTGCCTCGAGAGCAGGAGTTCGTTGGTTCGAATCATGACCGGGTCAAACAAAGACTTTACAATTGGCATTTGCTGTTTCAACGCTAAACCCGAGGCATTTAAGAGTGAGGGAACTGACTGGTCGGCTCGGAGTCAGAAATTTGTCCGGGTAGGGTGACTGTTCTTCCTGCGAACTGTAAGTTTGTGAACTTACACGTTAAAAATCAGGCTCAGCTTATCGGTCTATTACAAAGAAGGGTTAATATTCATATTATATTTACATGTTCTCGTCCTGAATATGCATTTTATTTGCCGCTGGACGTCATCCATTATCATCATTTATTTTACCGTTACTGCACAGTGAAGTGTTTTTTTTTTCCTTCTACTGGTTTATATTACACCTTCTTTAATTTCCACCGATCGAAATTAAACAAGAGGCTGTCAGAGTCGGATTTTCCTGCAGAGGTCGAACCCTGAACAGTTGAGCAAGTATGAACACTACATCTAAGCTTAATACAGCTCTAGATTTGGAATGTGATTGCATATTTTACACAGCATAGGTTTGTGAACCAAAATGAATGCGGTAAAAGAACTGAAAAATTTGAAATTGGACATTTACAGTTGGGTGCAGACAAAGCATAACATGTAGACGGGCGGAAAAAGTTAACGCGGTGTTTACTCGCGTGCACTTCATGTTAACGCCGCGTTAACTGCGCGTTAACTCCGGAATTTTAGTAGACATAAAAAGTAAACGGGCGTTTACTTTCGCGGAGGTAAACGCGAAAATGGCGCGTCTTCTAATCTTGTAAAGAGTAAACGGGCGTTTACTTTCGCGTTTACTTCCGCGTTATCGTGGTAAAGTCAGGTCATCTATTTTCGTAAAAAGTAAACGCACGTTTACTGTTTGTATTAAACGCGCGTTAACGCAGATTGTCAACGCATCCTAGATACACTGACCATCACATATCAAACGATAAGGTACATCAAAATTAAATGAACAACTGGTAAATCTATATAGCCACATAGTAAATTAGTTATATTTTTATGTCAGGATGGATTGTATAATACAAATGACAGCAATATTGGAACACAGTGACTACACAATTTTGTCCGCATCAATTTAGAGTGCCAGCATGTCCTCTTTTTTTCAAACTATTGAATCGTAAACAAATTTCAGTATTTTTGATACCTCAGGCTGACTCGTATAACAAAATAATTTGACCACATCAACCAAAACTGACCACATTTGCACTTTATCATGTAAATCTATATAGCAGCATAGTAAATCAGTTATATTTTTATGTCAGAATGGATTGTATGATACAAATGACAGCAGTATTGGAACTCAATGACTACAAACTTTTGTCCGCATCCATGTAGAGTGCCAGCATGTCCTCTTTTTATTCAAAATATTGAATTGTTAAACAATTTTCATTAGTTTTGATACCTCAGGCTGACTCGTATAACAAAAGTATTTGACCGCATCAACCACAACTGACCATATTTGCACTTTATTATGTAAATTTTATAGTCGCATAGTAAATCAATATTTTTTTATGTCAGGATGGATTGTATAATATAAATGAGAGCAATATTGGAACACAATGACTACAAAATTTTGTCCGCATCAATTATGAGTGCTAGCATTTCCTCTTTTTATTCAAAATATTGAATCGTTAAAAAAATTTCTTTAGTTTTGATACCTAAGGCTGACCATGCTGACTCGTATAACAAAAGTATTTGACCGCATCAACCAAAACTGACCACATTTGCACTATATTATGTAAATCTTATAGTCGCATAGTAAATCAATAATATTTGTATGTCAGGATGGATTGTATAATACAAATGATTGCAAAATTGGAACACAATGACTACAAAATTTTGTCCGCATCAATTTAGAGTGCCAGCATGTCCTTTTTTTATTCAAACTATTGAATCGTAATCAAATTTCAGTATTTTTGATACCTCAGGCTGACTCGTATAACAAAATTATTTTTTCAGCATCAACCAAAACTGACCATATTTACGCTTTATTATTTAAATCTTATATTCGCATAGTAAATCAATAATATTTCTATGTCAGGATGGATTGTATAATAAAGATGACAGCAATATTGGAACACAATGACTACAACATTTTGCCCGCATCAATTAAGAGTGCCAGCATTTCCTCTATGTATCCATAATAATGCCGTCACTAAAGTCAGTAGTTCGGGATGGTTTCTATTTAAACCAAAACTATTTAACGGCATCATCCAACACAGACATGACTGATTTCATTTGTACTTTATAATGAAAAGTATGAGAAGTTCTCTTCTTGGAATAGTATACTGTTAGTATATTATGTCGGTTGGTTGATTTTGTTTGTAGCTTAACGTCAAGGGGCAAATATTTCATTCATTTTCAGAACGAGTATATTTTTTCAGACTTCCCAGATATAATTTATAATCGTAAAGGATGAGTCCGTCTAAATTGACGAGATGGTGTATAATTATATAACACCTTATCTATCCCTACAATGTACAACTTTCGTTTGAACATTTGGCAAAAACAGAATCGTAAATCCAAGGCAAACAAGGTGAATTACTATGAAAAATCTATGTATTAAATGCATAGAGTTATATTTAGGAAAAACGGGGAACGAAGAAACGTAAACCATCATGTCTATATCCCATCATATACAAATATTTTTCCGATGCGTTGGATAACCTTTCTATCTGCAATCTAATTAAAAAAACATTTCCTTTCTTTTATGATAGCTGCATGTAAATTTGTCGATCAGAAGTGTGTAATTTTATAGCCATTATTTAATGTTTATAAGAAAATGAAATGAAAAAGAATTTTTTAATGTGTATAATATCTACAACATAGTCTAACGAGTATAGTAATTTGGGAAAAAAGAACAATGTGATTATTGTTTACATAAAAGCTCAGGTCTAATATGAACAGTCTTAAACACGGTTATCTCTCATAACCAGACCTGTCTTCAGGTCTGCCGCGCGGGTCAGTAGTAGACCTGTCCACGTCAGATTTTGTCTGGGCAGACCTGTCCTCGGGTCTGTGGGTTGGGGCAGACCTGTCCTCGGGAATGGTCCATAGGTCTGCAGCAGTCCTAAAAAGCAGACAAAGGTCTGGTCTACTAACGACGAAGTTAACTTGCTTGTCTGCTTAAAATTTCTCAAGTTAACTGAAGAATCTGGCAAGATCATTACTGAAGATAGAGATGAGTTGATACGATCAGATAATGTTCAAGTTTCTAGGAAGGGTTTAAATGCATTTTTACGACGCTTCCGTCAGAGTGGAAATATTTTTGTGAGTCGATATTTGTACAAAAATGTCATGTAACTTTTGAAAAGAAAATATAGAAAAGCCGCTACTTAAATTTATTGGAACTGATTTTTTGCAATTAATAAAAGTTAATATTTCGAATTAAAGTTGTTTTTTAGTTGTTTTGGTTTAAAACACATATACAAAAAATATTAAGATAAAAGTCGTTTTAACAAAATAAAATAAATGTACAAATGTACACGAAGTTTATTTCATAATTTACACAATCAGTTCAGGCGAAAAGTAAACGCGCGTTTCCTTTCAAGTGCACGTAAAAATATACTTGTGAAATCTGTAGTAAACTCCTGTTTACTTTTAAGTGCACGTAAAAATAAACTTTTGAAATCTGAAGTAAACGCCCGTTTACTACTGACTAAACGGACACAGAGTAAACGCGCGTTTACTTGGGAAGACATAAGAAATTTCCATTTTGACCGCGTTAACGTAATTATAGTAAACGCGCGTTTACTAGTCTACGTGTAAAATTGAAGTTAACTAACGAAATATGTGCACGCGGCGTTCACGTGTGTTTACTTTATGTAATGTTTGGTCTGCACCCAACTGTACCTATTATGATCCAATATCCAAAATCTAAGTAGATTGTTAGAATTAGCATATCAAATTAAAGAACCCCAAGAATTTTTAATGAAATGCTCATTTCTGCTCAAAGGGATATAACAGTCTCCGGGACAAGTTTGCAATTCCGCTGAGTGCAAAAGTTGTCACCTTAATTTTTGGGGGTAGGTCAAAATGAAGTTGATAACTTGGTTGGTATTGGCTCCCTGATATTTGTCCTAAAAAAATTGGTCTCTAGCACCACTGTTGGAAAAGTTATGCCCCTTTTTTAACAAACTTCCTCAGAGGAAAGAGTTTTCCTCAAGGGAATTGTTTTCTTCCTCAGAGGAAAAAAATTTCCCTTAGGGAATTTGCTGCATACTTTTTTCCTTAGAGGAAATTCTTTTTCCTTAGAGGAAATTATATTTCCTGTGAGGAAATTCTATCAATTTCAATTTCCTTTGAGGAAATTTTTAACAAACATTTTTCCCTCAAGGAAATTTAATGATTTCAAATTTCCCTTGAGGAATTTTCATGATTCCAAATTTCCCTAATGGAAATTTCATGATTCCAAATTTCCATTAAGGAAATTTTTAGGAATACAAATTTCCACTGAGGAAATTTGGGGCCACCTTATTTCCTCAAAGGAATTGATGTATCTTTTAATTTCCTCTGAGGAAATAAAGAAAACATTGTTGGTTTTTTTTTTAAATTTCCTCTGAGGAAAAAAGATTCTTTGTTTTTAATTACAATGTACCTCCATGAAAATTCATACCATTAATATCCTTTGTTATATTGGATTGAAGTATATTATAAACTCATCTTTTTTTTACGGATATTTGTTTCAATATTGGCATGTACCTCGTGAAAAAAAATTTACACATTCAGCTAAAAATATTTATTCATGCCTGTATATAAATAAAAGGTTCACATAAGAGCAACTTCCTCTGTAGCTACTAGAGTTTTTGAATTTTGGCTGATCATGTGACTCAATTTTACAACCATATAACTACATATATTTCTTGTTGTATTAACTAATCGTAAATTTAGACTTTTTACATGAATATACAATAAAAACAAAACAAAATTAACAAAAAACTGAACAAGTATACAAATATACAATGTACTGTGGATTAATTTATCGAAAACTTATCATTTACTTCAATAATTATGAAACAATACATAGTTCTGCACAACAGTTTTCTATTTCCATTACAGAGGCTTCAAGAATTTCTTTAGATATGTCTTCTCAAAACCATCCAACGTGTATTTACAGCATAACCTGAAAGGCAATAAAGTAGAAATTAATTCATATTAAGATATAGATCATGTTCAAACAAGAATATCAGTTCAGAGGACACATTGTCCCCCTTGCAGTACAGTGTTCAGTGAACAATAAAAACCCTAATTGGTGAAGGAATAAAAAGACAACATTATCATGGAAGTAAATTAGATAACAAATAAGGAACAAACAGACTGGATGATGACACCTTTGCTATTTAACATATTAGGGCAGTTCTTTATCCAATGGAAAAAAATATGCTTATCAGAAAGTTTATGAAATACTTAAATAACAAACGTTCTATCATAATTGCTTGGCATCTGGCATGTGTATATAATAGTTCGCAGAAAGATTGTTTGTAAAAGTTACAATTATATTTTATTTTCCAAAAACAATGCAATTAAAAGACTGTTCAGATATATCACATTATTTTTTATATTAAAACTATATTCTATGAACAAGAGATTGCCATTTTTTTTTAAAGACAGTATAGTCATCTTAACATGATTTCCTTTTTCTTTCTTTCAACGATTATAAAACAGATTTTTTTTTACTCAGAGAAATAGTAGTATGCAGTCAATACCTCGCTTTGTAATTGAAAGGACCTTTGTCTCGTACTACACTTTGTCTGGCGACCACCTTGCCATAACAAGAGCGCCTACACTTGGTCCACTATTTTTTGTCACATTTCCATTGACTTCTGTCACATTTCCATTGACTTCTGTCACATTTCCACTGACTTCTGTCACATTTCCATTGACTTCTGTCACATTTCCACTGACTTCTGTCACATTTCCACTGACTTCAGGCTCAACAATCTGAAAACAAAATTTGAATGAATAAGTAACAATCAAATATACAAACTTGAATTTCAGCTTTAAGGATGTTTGCTCCTCTTTTTAAAAATGACAAGCTTTTTAAACAACTGTAATTAAATAAATTGATAGTATATAAATACCTGAACTTAATTAGCAGAAAAAATTGAGAGGTCCATGACCTTGTTTTTGAGATATATAATCAATTGAAATTTTGGGGAAAATGATTCTCTCTTGATTTTTCATACATTTAACATTGGCACTTTTTTTCTTTCTTTCAAACACTATGAAAGAATAGCAAGAATTTATAAGCTTTTCATAATTGGCTAGTTAAATTTTTTATTGGTACTACATAGATAAAACTAGAGGATTTCGAATATCTGACAAAAAAAAACAAGAGTAGCGAACATCCTTAAACAATTTAAAGTGAAAATAGTGAAATATACCTTTTATGATCATATTTTACATACATTTATTGCAAAACAATGAATTTTTGCATTAAGTTTTTTATTTAACCATCTTGATAATAGCATATTATATATAGAGTACATATAAAAAAAAAGAAAAATTTTGAGTTCAAAGTGAATGGTATGGCCTTGAATAAACAAAAAAATTGTTGAGTGTTATTTTAGTCTTCTACAAAGGATCAGAAGACTTTTATTCAATGAAGCAGTATGAAGATATATGGAGACTATGATAAACATATTTTCTTTATTTGACCTGAGTCCGGTATAAAAAGATTAACAGAATATGAAGTGAAATTTCTTCAAAAAGTTGTTTGTGCCATTTGGGATGTAATTGCCTACTGAAAGCTTGCAAGAAACTTACAATTACTGAGATGCATATTCTGCATTATTTTCAAACATGAACAGGGATAAAAACCTGTATAAAAACGAATTTTATTATAGCAATTAAATCTTTATCCTTTTAAGGGAAACATGAATACTTTCATGCTTCTTAAACATGGTCATAAGTTTTCATTGATATGAACCGTTAACCAAAAAATGTCAATTGAAAGACAAAACTATTCCTATTCATTCAATAATCTGATTTATCTGTGAAATAATTAAGAAATATGATTACCTCCTTCTCCTTTTCCTGGTTGTTTTGCATCAATATTGTTGTTAGTCTTGAGTTTTCAGCATTCATTCTTTGTACTTCTCTACAAAGTCTGACCAACTCAATATATAAAGAAAAAATACAAATGACCATGAAAAATCTAATGTCCAAACTGTCTTTCCTTGTTGATGCTTTTCTAACATATTTTTAATAGTTCTTATCCTTAAATTACTAAAATATTTCTAAATAAAAACTTCATTAAACTTGAAAGCTATATTTGCGTGCTTGATGACCTAGTAATTCGAGCTCCAACCATATACTTATAAGGATAGCATGATAATGGAATATGAAAATACTTACTTTGTGCTACACCTGCTTGTTTTTATTCTCTCTCCTTTTAGTTTTAATTTTGTCTTTTTTTTAATATGAAGGCAACAAATGTCTTATTTAAATGGAATGTGAGTCTGGCATACCAAAATATAAGTATCATATATTTCATAAGTTTTTCTTTGTTTTTTTAACTAACGTTCTAATACGACAGATGAAAACAAAAAAATGCATAAAAAAGTACCTCCTTCATAGAAAGAAGGGCGAAAGATACCAGAGGGACAGTCAAACTCACATAGCTGATTCTTCTTTCTCTTCCTCCTGAAAATAACAAAAAAATCGTAAGGGTTCCGCGGAACCTAACGTCTCGCCTACTTTTGCTGTTAATCGCAGGCTCAACAAAAATGAGGAAAAAAAATAATAAAAATATTCCTCTCTATACTATCTTTTGATTGTAAGTAGCTTCTGTCCAAGTTTGGTAAAAATCCAGGATAGTTTATAAATCTAATAAATGTTTTAAAAACTTAAACTGCAGACTGTATGTAATGTTAACTGGAAGAAAAACTAAGTCCATTTATAAGTAAAATACGGAAAAAATGGAACAAAATCTTAACAAAATTTCCTTCTAGATACTAGCTTTTAATCATAAACAAGCTTCTGTCCCAGTTTGGTACAAATCCAGGATAGTTTAAGAAAGTTGTTAAAATTTTAAAAAACTTTAACCACAGAGTGAATGTAATGTTAACTGGCAGAAAAAATAAGTCCATTTATAAGTAAAATACGGAAAAAATGGATTTTTTTTTTTACAAAATTTACTTCTGGATACTATCTTATGATCATAAACAAGCTTCTTTCAAAGATTGGTAGAAATCCAGGACAGTTTAAGAAAGTTATTAAAATTTTAAAAACTTTAACCACAGAGTGAATGTAATGTTTCCTGGCAGAAAAACTAAGTCCATTTATAAGTAAAATACGGATAAAATGGAATTTTTTGTTTACAAAAATTTACTTTTGAATATTATCTTATGATCATAAACAAGCTTCTGTCCAAGTTTAGTAGAAATCCAGGATAGTTTAAGAAAGTTATTAAAATTTCAAAAACTTTAACCACAGAGTGAATATTTGTGGACGCCGCCGACGACGACAACAACGACGACGACGACGCCGACGACGGAATGTAGGATCGCTATGTCTCGCTTTTTCGACAAAAGTCGAAGGCTCGACAAAAATGAAGTTTTCTTTAGAACCAATTCTAAGAAATCATCAAATAGTTTTAAATAATATCACTGTTATTAAATTGTTTTTAACCTTCTTCAAATTAAAATAAAAAAAATTCAATAAAAGTTTGCCCTGTCAAATATGCCTGAAAACCATCTATTTCTACCAATTATTCTATATAATTTACTGATTTTCTTCAACAGGATTGATAGATTTCTTTACTCTTTTCATTATAACTTCATAAAAAAATACTGATTTTTTTTCTTTTTGAGTCCTACCAAAATATTTATACTGATCATTCTATATCATAGCTTTCTTTAAACAAAACTTAAAAAGTGTTTATTAAGGAGATTACAAGACGACTGAGTCACGTATGCATTTGAACCTGTTTTGGAGCGTTGAACATCCCTTTCAATACGATTATATTCAAACTTGGACAGTGGTGAAAATCGCAGGGTGGACCCAACATAACATTTCATGTTAAGTTCTAAGGGGTGGTTGGAAGTTAAAAATTATAGCACCACTGGACAAATTTATAAACAGGAGGGTGTGAATGCCCGATGGGATTTACAGAAAAGAATATAATGGGCCAAAAGAAAAGAGAGCACAGAAGATAGGCTAAAGAATAGAGAATGGGCATTAAAAAATTAGATAAAAATAAACTGATTTCAGAAAAGAACAATGTCAAGTCCAATACAGTTTTCAAGTAATTACAGAATAGCCATTATTTTTTAAAGATAAAGAATAATGAGCGCAAACATAAAAGAATACTGAAAGAAAGGACCACCCTCCCCCTTCCATACCATCTTACATGTATATGTATTGACGTTTTAAAAATCCTGAACCCACGTAAACATTTCAGTTTAAAAAATAAGTGTCTGTTAATGATTATACATATACCATTGGTATACATTTTTTGTGTGTGTGTGTTACTTTAAAATTTGTAGTCCAATTTTTGAAACCTTGTCCTTTTCATGCTGGGTACCTTATTTTAGATCTACAATCTTTCAACTTTTAAAGATGACTTGGAAGTAGAAATATGATCTCCTTTCGACCAGAAATCAAATTCTTGCCAAAGTGGAGCATTCGTTTGGCTGTACAGGATGTATAAGCATATATGCAGGCACGTCCTATTGAAGGGTCTGTATGTGGTCTGTTGGAAGGCAAAATTTCTGTCGCCATAAAATGTACTCCAGTGGTAGATCAAATTTTACTGACCTTCATACTGGAGGACCTCTATTACATATAGAACCTGCCAATTGCATTAATTGTTAATTTGTTTTTTGTCCTGAACATGGAGGAAGTATTTGTTACTGGACATTAAGCTACACTTGATCTAACATTAATCAATGAACAGTCATAAAAGATTTCAAGTTCTTATTCCCTGCAGATTATAGTAAATGTGTTGTTGACATGATCAGGAGATTTCATAATTATAACATGTATAATTTGTAAATAAAGTAAATAAAAAAATAAAATGAGCAAGGCAACACTCCACAAGTGACCAAATCTATGTCTCCATACGTCCCACTAAAGTTAGCAGAAATCAATTCTAATAAAAGCCTAAGGTGTAAAAATAAGAAACTGAATTTGTTTTTGTACAAAAAAAAAAAGGAGAAATGCATATATATATATATATATATATATATGTGGTAGGTTAGTCACATCTCAGACTAGTAGAAAGATATTCCTTTTTGGCAAATCTTTTTGAATTGTGTGTGTGTGATCTTCAGTACTGTTTCAACAAGCTATACTATGAACTGTCATGATCAGAAATCTCAAATAGCTGAGACAAACTACATTGAAATGACCTCTTTAAACTTTTTGTATACATGTAGGTCAGTTGATGTTACATGTAGGTCAGTTGATGTTACATTTAGGTCAGTTGATGTTGCAAGTATTACATGTATGAAAGAGGTCTATTTTAATTGTTTTCAGTTTTAATTGAGGCTAATGAAAATAAATTTTACTCAAGCCTTACACTTATTTGAACTTGTGGAACATGTTTTGACCTTTTCATGTCTTGAGCTGTGACTGAATTACAATTTATTAAAGATCATGATTATAAACATAGCAAGTTTCTACAAAATTGTAACTATTACAGCAATTTTAGTACAAAATGTACACAAATGTACATCATATAAACTCAGAATCTGTTTGTTGTCCAGTTTTTAATCATAGTAAAACAATAAAATTCTTGAAGCATTGTTTTGCATAAGGGAGCTACCATTTTTAATGGGAAAGGGGGGGGGGTCTAGTATGAATTTGAAAAAAAGGCAGGATGAGCAACTTTGCAAAAAGAAAAGGCAGGATGACAATTTATGTAAAAAAAGTCAGGATAAACTAATAAAAAAAAAGGCAGGACCGAATAGAGTGAAAAATAAAAAGGCAGGACAGAGATTAAAACTTAAACAAGATGGCTCTCAAGAGCCTGAATCGCTCACCGGTATTCGTTTCCTTAAATCTTTCATCAATGATTATTTGTGCTTTTCAATATATATTAATGAGTGGCTTACAAATGCCATTTAAATGTTTTTTGTAGCTGTCATATTTTCTTCAAAAGCAAAAAAATGCATTTCGACCCTATGTTCCATTTTAGCCATAGTGGCTATGTTTCTTGACGTACAAGGAAATGAAACACAAAATTTATACTAGATACCCTGAAACTCATTCAGCCCAATTTTGGCTGAAATTGATTCAGCAGTTTCAAAGGAGAAGATTTTTTAAAGTAAGCAAACTAGATGAACAAATTATGAAAAATTGTCTTTAAAGGACAATTACTCCTTAAGGGGTCAATTGACAATTTTGGTCATATAAAACTTATTTGTAGATCTTACTTTGCTTAACATTTTTGCTGTTTACAGTTTATCTTTATTTATAATAATATTCAAGATGATAACCAAAAACTGCAAAATTTCTAAATGCTTTTTTTTTTTTAGATATACATGATATAAGCCAAAAACTGCATTTTACCTCTATGTTATATTTTAGCCATGGTGGTCACGTTTTTTGACTAAACAGAAAATAAAACACAAAATTTATTCTTGATACCCTAATGATCATTCAGTTTAAGTTTGGTTGGAATTGGTTCAGTAGTTTCAAAGAAGATGTTTCAAATAGTTTACACCGGACGGACGACAACGACTGACGCCAAGTGATGGCAAAAGCTCACAGTTCCTTCGGAACGGTGAGCTAAAAAAAGGCAGGACATAATTTTCCATCCTGGCCCCCCATAAAAATCAAATGGTAGCTCCCTAAAGTGATACATTGTAGTACAGTGTAGGAATGTACAAAAAATGTACATGTCGAAATTCTATATTATAATATTTATTTAATTAACATGAATAAGTTCATAATTACTTTTGTATTTGCTACAATGAAAGATCATAAGTATAAAATGATTGAACGGTATACATTTTTCTACATGTATTTATTCGTTAGCATCCAGCAGCGAATATTACATGAGTTGGACTTGTAACTTCCCTAGTGAGATGCATCATTTTATAATAATTTACCCAGTCGTAATTAGACACATTTAATAGTATAACTAAATAAACATATCAATCAATGTTTTCATTAAATTAATAACTGGATTTATTGTACATGTATGCTTTGCAAGTAAGATAAAAGTTTGGGTTTAACCATGTTCATCAAGAGATCAAGTCATCACAAGTCATTAAAACATTGTCATTATGAAGTGAACAATAATAGTAATGCCAAATTGGGGTTTCAAAGAGTTCATGGTTTACTAACTGGAAATTGTTGAGTTTCGACCAACACATGATGTCGTACCACAAAATATTCTGGTTTGTGAATTATTGAATTATAATTTTATATAAAAGAAACTAGTGTACACTCATTACACTCATTTTCTATAAAATATAATGATTAAATTAAAAAAAATATCATTTCTTTTTTATAGTTGGACAACAAATTTTCTTTGCAGTTGGAGAAATGGATATATGTATAAAGAGTGTAAATATCGCATTGTCAGCAAGATATAGAAGAAACATGAAGGCTACAGCTCAAAAGCAATTTCTGGTGGACAAATGCATCAGGTAAAACCAAATAAATAGTTAACTATACTTATATTGTGTTCTCATGTCAGATGTTCAATGAATTTTAGTGTTTTCAGTTACTTACCCAGATTCAATATAATATACATGATATACATGTATATACAATACAAAGTTTTTATTGTGATTTATTGACACCAAACATTGAACAGTACAATCAAGTTAAATAAATTCAGTTGAATCTTTCCAAAACAGATGCAAAGGTGACTTTTTCTTTTTGTGGAACATAGGATGGTTTTGTGGGAGTAACAATCAGCAATCTGAAATTCCATTGTCCTATAAAATATAGGGTAAGCGTGTTTATAAAAGTTTTTACACAATAACTTGTTTTAGGCCAAATAAAAGTAAACGTGTGGTTCAAGTTAACCGACCGACCCTAGAACTTTTTTTTCCATTTCTGAAAAATAATTTTCGAATGATCCCATTTTGTGGAATGTGAATTTCAATAATTTAATTCACTGACTTCTGTCATCTGAATTTCTTTTATAGAAATTTCCGTTATGGCTAAAATGCAACAAGTTCTTAACAGAATGCAACAAAACTAAATAAAAATGTAACATATCTGTTTGTTCTACAACAAACATATAGAAAATGGGGAACTTCCTGTAAGGACGTGTATAATACCGGAATCCGACTCGATGAACACACATGTCAGAATAAATGGTGTTATAAGTTATAAGTTACCGCCTTCTACAAGCCATTTAAGCTTAGATATTATTTTTTCCTCTCCAAAAAATATTAAATTTGAACTTGTACAAGTAACCAACCTGAAATGCCCATTTTAAATTTTTTTTTTTTTTACCTTAATCCCACCCACTTCCCTCATATTCAGACATTGAGCTTCTACATGACAAGATTTGATTTGCAAAACTAATTACTAGTGATAATTTTAACTTAGTTTGTGTTGCAATATAAAATTTGGAAAAATTATTTAGTTTCAGAATTTCAATGAAAATTAAATAAAATTATACAAACACTGCACAACATGCCATTCCAAATTGATATATACTATATATTCACTATTACTATATCTGATTCATTTATATACATGTAAAGAATTTTTTTTTGTTTGCAACACCTGTTCATGTAAAATTCACTGATTGTTAAATAATTATTGGCAATATGTGAAGATTGGTATTTTGTGTGAAATGTTTTATTTATATGTTTTCATGAACTGATAATTGATTTTGTTGGATGCGATAAACAAACAATTGCTTTTAAACAGATAAGGCATTAGCATACAGTATGTGTTTGTTGGGGGTGAGGTTTCTATGTAAATGGCATCTGAATTCATAAACAAATTATATTTTTCTGTTTTTGGTATTAAAACATACTGGAGTTTAGAATTTATGGTGAATATTCTTGGGTTCACTTCTCTTGCTGTAGTTAAAAGAGTTGAAATGCTTAAAAAATAATCATGTTGGATAGTATGGAATTACCTGTCAGATTTTAATATCGACCTTTTCTTTTTAAAAGGAATGGTGGTTTTCCTGGCTGCATCTAGTTTCCTTGACCTATCTATACGGCTTACGTGCGTCACTGTGTTTGAACCAATAATGATATTTAATCGTTGTAAAACCTCTGTTGTGTAGTTGCGACCGTTGTTTAAACTTGGCTTATAGCTGCTGACACTCTGTAATTAAGATATCTTGATCCACCAAAATGCATGCTTTGGGGTGCCTTTTTGGAAATGACTGAATTTATTGACTCATTTTTTTGACTGGCTGCTAGTGGAGATAATCTGAAAAATGTTGATACAAATATAAATATTTCCTTTATTTGGCTATAAATAAGTGGCTGAGTGGTCAAAGTAGTCCATCTACTATTTCAGTAGCCTGTCAATACAGGTTGTTAGTTCGAACCCTTCACGTTGCAGGTGCATTTGATTACAATCTTTATGGACCAGGATTATCAGTTTTACTGCAGTTGGTCATGGTTCTCTTAGCACTGCAGTTTCTTCAACCAGTTAAATATGACTGCCATGAAATAGCCAATAGTGCTGAAAGTGGTGTTGAACATCAATCAACCAATCAAATAAGAACATCATTACTATGATGTAATATGCTGACTTAGTTGCTGCATTGTTTACAAAAGCTTAACTTGGGCGAGCTGTTTCCCGTTATATAGATATAAGAAGATGTGGTATGAGTGCCAATGAGACAACTCTCCATTCATGTAGATTTTGTTTAAGCAATTGTTACATTTTTATGCCCCTGCCATAGCGGAGGGGGCATTAAGTTTTACCCTTGTCCGTCTGTAAGTTCGTACGTTGATTTCCGTTCCCTTACTTTAGTTTGCGTTTACCAACTGTATATGAAACTTGTACACAATGCTAATTACCACAAAACACAGATCAAGTTTGAATTTTGGTGGCATCACTTTAACAGTTCTAGAATTATGCCCCTTTACAATTGAAAAATTGCTGAATTTGGTTTCCGTTCTCCAACTTAAGTTTACCTGAACCAAATGTTATGAAACTTATAGACAATGCTAATTGCCACAAATACAGATCAAATTTGAATTTTTGGTGGCGTTTCTTTTACTGTTCTAGAGTTATGCCCCTTTACATCGTTTCCGTTCTCTAACTTAAGTTTGCCTCAACCGAATGTTAAGAAACTTATACACAACACTTATTACCACAAAACTCAGATCAAGTACAAATTTGGGTAGCGTCACTTTTACCGTTCTTCAGTTATGACCCTTTATAACTTTATATGATATGCAAGGGGGCATCATCTGTGTCCCATGGACACATTCCCCATTTATTTGAAATACAAAGTTGGTTTACACTTTAAGAGAACTCACTTGTTAACATGTACATTATACTACAAATGTATATATATGTTAACTTGCATAGGATCTTAATCTTAAATGTTGTCCATAAATTTGTTTTTATATGTGGTGCAAATTTTATATGCTCAATACTCGTAAGCTATGTGTACACTGTTGTACTGTATTATTATACATTTTTGTTTTACTATATGATTATTTTCTTTGTTGATATGAATGGCAAATTTTATCTACATGTATGGTTTTGAAAAATGTTGGATTTTAATTAAAATTGTGAGTCACCTGTCTGCATTAGTTGCATAGACATCAAACAAGGAAGTCATTTTCTCTTGTAGTAGGTGGTCTGATAATGGCTTTCCCCTTGGGAGACCAGTGTGTCTTTAAGTTGATGGGTTAAGACTATGTTTGCACCAATTTCCACATTGTCTGTGATCCCCAAAGGCATGCAGTGGTATCGATCTAAATGTTGATCCTAATTGCTGTGGTTTGTCTTTATTTTGGTAGAGAACATGTGTAAAAAGTCTCTTAAAATATGCCACGACCATATCAGTACACTGGTTGTGCTTTTTTCAAATTTAATAATTAACCATAAAGTGACCTTTTTGTATGTTGAATATCACTCCACTTTGTTATTTGATATTTAAGATTTTTTCTGACATGATAAAGTGTTGTGGAGTCATCGTCTCCTATAAGGGTGGTATACCTCAGTCCCTTTTGCTCAGATCTTTTGAACATTGTAACTGTTGCTGCAGCTTCCATACTTTTAGATGTACGTGATTTCTCTGATTTAAGTGTTTTTTTTACATTTGTTGATTTGCATTTTCTGCAATCTTTATTCAATATGTTAAAATCTAGGACTTTGTTGGTAGCTGCACTTACTATAACACCAACTCCTGAAAGTATTGTACAAAGATATTTTACTTATGGTATGGGAAATAACATTGGATGTAAATGGAAAAATTAATTGTATATTTGCTAAATGATTTATTGAAATTTTGTTGTTAGCTTTTTGTCCAGTATCAAATATTTCATTCACTTTCGAAAATATAGTTTGATTATGTATGGTACAACATGTATTAAATGTAATTTTTTTATCATTAATATGCAAATGATGCATTTATTTTTCTAATTTTGTTTAATTGTTTCTCTTTTGACTTCACTTGTTCAAACAAGACCAGTATGAGCTGTAGCTATCACTTGGTGGCAATTGTATACTCACCCAAGTCAAAGTTAAAGGCAGTTTCTTGGCAGTTATTTAGCCTTCCCAGTTCAGAGATTTAGCAGTTTCTAATGCTTGGCAGTTGTTAACCTCCCAAAATTAACCAGTTACTTCATATACAAAAATTAGCAGTTTTTCTAAACCTTCACAGTTATTCTGGCAGTTCAAAGCAGTTCCTTAGCTGTTTTAGGCAGTTCTTTAGCAGTTTTTTTTTACGAAATATTTAAATTAGGTACACAAAACTGCTTTCAGTTCATGAATATTGAAAATTTAACTGCTTCAGGTTAATCAATATTCATATAAAACTTGGAAATAACTGCTAAGGAAATGATTATATGGTCATGATCTTATGCATTATTCATACTAGTAGCTGTTAAAAAAGTAACAAAATAACATGTAATAATTATCAAAAACAAAAATATATCTTCTAAACAAATTTATTGTTGTTATCCAACTTCATGGTTAATATGTATTATAGCTTTTAAGTATTACAAATATTGATGTCAGAAATACAGGGTGCAACATGTATAATTTCAGTTTCAAGTCATCTGTAATAAGGGAAATGGAAATCAAGATTCATGCAATATCTTATATTCAATGATGATACTTGAAATCAATTCTTTGTTATATTACCTGATTAGTATTAGAAGACTCTTAAATATATTATATGCTTAAGTATATTTGTAAGCTGAATCAATTTTATTCTGATATAATCTTAAATACATGACACATAAACCAGCTGGACTGTCAAAATGAGGAGCAAAAATAAGAATTAAGCTAAAGATATATATATCACACTTGTCTTTGTTGTTTTGTTATGCTAAATAAAACATTGAAAGTACAATTTCAAAAAATCAAAATAGAAGAATCCAATTTTTGACACTTACCAGAATTAAGATGTAATCCAAAATTCACACAATTAATACGATTATAATCTTCCAAAATTGCCATTGAGACAAGGCCCATCTCCATGTTCATGTAAGAAGACACATCTTTTCTTGTTGTCTTCCTGTATATTCCAAATTCAAATTTTATCATATTGCAATACATGGGGATGTTTAAGGAGTTGTTTGATTCTGTTGAAGTGTTCCCTAAAATATTACTAGCAATTAATTGCCTGAATCTTTAAAATGTGATATATAATATTCAGAAAAAAATATCCATTTTTGTTTAAAAAAGATATTTTTATTAAAAGTGATAGTAATTGCCGAACAATATATTAAGAAAGGTGTTCTCCTTCATGTGTCCTCAATTTTAGTGTAGATAGTACTTCATGTCCACTAAAGAGGTCAATTGTAAACAGATGGCACATTTCTACAAGACTACTTTTATCTAAATCACATTAATTTTGTTTGATGCAACTGCCAAGAAATAATTTGCAAATCAAACTGCTATGTAAAAATATATGCCAAGCTTAGCTTTCATCAAACTGCTTGGAAATATGTAAACTGCTTGAATAAACATTTATTATTTACCAGTAAGCAGTTATTTTAAACCGCCTAAATCAAAACTGCTTTGAACTGCCACAAAACTGCTAAAAGTTCAAGAAACTGCTATAAAACTGCCAATGAACTGCTTATATAGGCCGTTCACTTTGACTTGGGCAAGGCTGTAGATACCAAAAAAAGATTATCAATAATTTTGAATTTAACAATTAAAAACAGCAACACCAGGGCAAAAAGCAAAATATGGAAAGTGAATCTGCAGAATAGTACATAGAAAACTAAAGACTCCTTAATTCCACACAATAATATGTGTGATATCGGGTGCTTCAGAAAAGTGGGAAATGTGTAAAACCATTTCACCACTGTTTGTTTTTAAACATTATCACTTCTTGTAAGGCAATTATAGTAATGTCGAGTTTTTAGGTTGTACCCGTCCTCTTTTCTGCCATCCCATGTCGTAGCTTACAGCTATATTTTGAATATCTTATTGATCTTTTTTATCTTCAATAATTTTTTCAAATATGCAAGAATCATTGCAGGTCTCTTGTGCAAATTTTTCAAGGGTTTCACCAACTTCTTCCTCGTAGGAAGCCAAGGTTTTTTTTATCTATCGTTGGTAATCCATTAGGCTCAGAAGTGTGTTTACTTGTGTGTATCCAAGTCCACAATCTAGCATACCTGATAAAAGAAATAATTTTAATAAGAAATATATTTTAAGGAATTTATGTACACATGATTGTCATTTATTTTTAGTGTTTAAAATATATTTTAGTTGCTTATAATATTGTGCTATATATATATATATAGAAAATTTGATTTTTAAAAACCTTGACTCATACATAGTATGCAGATGCCTTATGTTTAGAAATTTCTTTGTGTCATATGTCCTTGGCCTTAATGTCATGTTCCAGAAATGTTTTGCTTGAAAAGTTCTTGCTTGTGAGTAAAAGGATAACTATTTGATAAATGACATCCTTGCAAGGGCTATTACTTGTGTTCACACTGGGATAATTTGACCGTGACCTCTTTTCAGTGACCAAGGTTAAGTTCTCTTGGTCAGGTCAGTATCTAAGATACTACTTTTATCTAAAATCAAAAGATCAACTATATTTAGTGTTTGGAATGCTGTTCATGTTGTCTGTCATGGTAGAACTGACCTTGACCTCATTTCTATGGTTTATTGTCAGGCCTGCTATGAAATTTATTAAAGTTTCTGCTCAAGTTAGTTTGAAAGTAACTACTTGTGATATATAATATAAAGTTGCATTACTATTAGTGCATATCATTTTGAGGCCCTGCCCTTACGACATGGTCCGGTGACTTATGAATTAGCAATTTTCAATGTTAAGAGTCTGGTATTTTCATGCCACCGCAACTGAGAGTTGGGGGGCATATTGTTTTACCCCTGTCAGTCGCATTATAGGTATATAATTATTCCAGATAACTCCCCCTACAGTTTGAATGCTAGGAAGTTTTCACTTTGCGGGCTGTTTGTACATATATTGAAGGTGTTCATGTGGTCAGGGTTTTGATTTTTATTAATATTTGCTCTTTTTTGAGATAGTTGAACTTATTTTAAAATAACACTTTGCATCTGCGAGGGCATCATTCGTGTCTCCCAGACACAACAAAATCTCAAAGAAAGTCCTACATTGACTTTGTTATGATACAGTTACTTCAGAGTGGAGTGCGGGGGCATCACTTTGTCTAGTTTTTGTTGAGCCTGAAAGCGCGACATAAGGATAGTGATCCGGCGGCGGCGTCAACTAACTTCTTAAAAGGTTAATATTTCAGAAGTTAGAAGACCTGGATGCTTTTTACTTTGTATATAGATGCTTTATGATATGAAGTTTCCGTCTGTCATATGTCCATTGTCCAAGTGACTACTTGAAAAAAAAGTTCAGATTTTTTGTAATGTTAATTTCTCTCTTATTATGAATAATAGGATAACTATATTTGGTATGAGCTCAATGTTAAGTTTTTGTGTTGATCTTTTTTTTAATACTGTATGCAGTAGGTCAACTATATTTGGTGTATGGAAATAATTTACAATGTACATGTCAGTCTGGCAGGTTTTATTTGACCTTGACCTCATTTTCACGGTTCATTGCTCAATGTTAAGTTTTTGTGTTTTGGTCTGTTTTTCTTATACTGTATGCAGTAGGTCAACTATATTTGGTGTATGGAAATATTTTACGATGTACATGTCAGTCTGGCAGGTTTTATTTGACCTTGACCTCATTTTCATGGTTCATTGCTTATGTTCAGTGTTTGTGTTTTGGTCTGTTTTTCTTAAACTTTAAGCAATAGGTCAATTATATTTGGTGTATAGAATGATTGTAAGGTGTATATGTCTGTCTGGCAGTTATCTGAACTTATCATCTGACATTCACCTCATTTTTATGGTTCATTGGTCAATGTTCAGTTTTCCTGGTTAACTTTGTCTCTTAGATACTATAAGCTAGGTCAACTTTATTTGATGCATGGAATGATTTTAAGGTGTACATGTCTGTCTGGCAGGGTTCGTCTGACCTTGACTTCATTTTCATGGTTCATCGGTCAGTATAGAATTTCTATGGTTTGGTCTGTTTCCTTTATACAATTAGCAATAGCTCATCTATATTCTGTGTATGGACTGATTGTATCAAAGGTGTACATGTATTTTCGGCTTGGTTTATCTGATCTTGACCTCAATTTCTTGGATCATAAATGTTAATGTGATACCTGTAGTAAAACGTTATATCTAGGACTTTCAACATAATTTCAATGGTCAGTATAGTAGGTGAGACATTTTATCGTGTGCACTCTTGTTGTTTTTTTTTTTGTTGTGGTCTCCTGCGTTACGCTTTGCGGGGGACATGGAAATATCAGGCGTCCGTCCGGACTTGTTAGCGCCCTCACAGGTACAATTCTTTCCAGATATTATATAAAACTTATACTATTAGGTTAATAGCAATAACTCAGACAAGTTCTATATTGGTGGACAACAGACTTTTTAAAAGAATTTGCCCCTTGGAAATATAAAATAATTGCAATAAATTTTTTGTCCTCAAGATTTAAGAAATTGTCAATTTTCCAAAGAAAAATTTGCTATTTTGCTTTTTCTTTGTATATAGTCTTTAACAGATTTACTAAGTATTGCGCAACAGCACAGTGTATTGCACAAAAGCAAGAAATCTTCAATGGAATATAAATTTAACCAATTTGAAGTTCTTTGACTACATTTATTCTGTGTCAGAAACCTATAATGTGTCAAAAATTTAATTACAATCCAAATTCAGACCTGTATCAAGCTTGAATATTGTGTCCATGTTTGCCCCAACTGTTCAGGATTGGACCTCTGCGTTCATATCCAGCTGCGCTCTGCGAAGCAGTTTATTTAACCAATTATCATGTTCATATACAAATAAGATGATGTGCTATGATAACCTTTGAGAATCCTCACTAAATGACGTAGAAGTTAGCAACTAAAGGCCAGCTTACAATATTCATATCTCTTTTTCCTGAAAAACTTTCTAGATAGTCAGAAATGGAAATGGTCATCTGGGCATTGTAAATTAAAATTATTGATTAAGAGATAGAAAAATCAAATTGAGGTTTATTGGAGCCGTGACTTATAATGACGGGTGCCACATGTGTTGCAGGATCTGCTTACCCTTCCGGAGCACCTGAGATCACCCCCATTTTTTGGTGGGGTTCGTGTTACTTAGTCTTTGGTTTTCTATGTTGTGTCATCTGTACTATTATTTGTCTGTTTGTCTTTTTATTTTTGGCCATGACGTTGTCAGTTTGTTTTCGATCTATGAGTTTGACTGTCCCTCTGGTATCTTTCGTTCCTCTTCTTTAATGAATATATTTTAGTTTAGGATCGGAGTAGTCTGTAACTACTCTTCAATATAGGTATAGCAAAGGTAACCGCTAAATTTGATACCACACAAAAAAAGCCTGAGGTGCCTTCACCAATTTTTGTGAGTGTAAACTAATAAGTTGAATTGGGCAACAGTTTACTAGTAGAAATTTTAAGTCCTTTATTTTCCACAAGGCTAATTTATGCAGAGTATATGCACTTCAATTGGTAATTTCAAGGCATTCAATCAAAGGGCCTACTAAGTATGATGAATACAATTTATTAAAGATGCATGTCAAACTAGAAATGTAGAAGGACTTGTATCTCTATTTACAAATAAAAATCCCACGAAAAAGTACAGGGTCATGAAATGGACTGGTTAGTACTTGATAACAAAGTAGATGGTGTTTGATCATTGTGAATTGAATTGTAATTTTGGAGGCAGCCATTCCATATAAGCACAAGCCTGAAGCTGGTGAGATTCCAATTAATTGCCTTTCGCTGGGACTTTATTTTTACAGTATATTTATTAGTAAATTTCCCTGGTAAACAGAAACTGGTAAATGCATGATTATTTGCACAGTAAATCGATTTTAATCTGAAAGCTTAAAATGTAATTACATTTTTACGTTTCTACAGTCAATAAGATTAATACTAGAACCAATGATTTGTATATTAATAAACAAATCCTTGCTAGAATTTTGTAATTTTTAATGAGAAGCATTTGGAGCCCCAAGTTTGAAACAAAAAAAAATATTGGTAAATCACATCAAGGTAATCAATTTAAAACCCCATTACCTAACCGGTTACAAAAAGTAGCAGAACTGTAACTAAAACTTAGAATATCTTGGCAAGATTATTTTTTTGGAACTTTTACGGTAATGACGAAAAACCAAAACAAACGGGTCGTGTGCAAATCTCAAAATTCTGAAAGGACACAGATCGGAAGGTCTACCGGTGAAGTTCTAGCTGGTCATTTTGAACATTAAATAAATATTGACTGCATTTTAGTTTTTGATTCATTTTGTATTTGACAATTACTCTGGACTAAGAAGTAAAGCATTGTATGTTGAAAGTAGTCGAACGTGTGTGTGATAGAAGGGTGGTCGGAGTAATTTTGATCTCAAAATGAAAATGTTTGTTACTATAGCGTCTTTTGTTTACGCATCTTTATTTTTCTGTTTAATTATTGTCATTTTTTGGTGGAATTAAATGCAGGTGCAGATTAATCATGTTGAAAGGAAAACAATTTCTTTTATGGAGTTTATCTCACTCCATTTATAATTATAGAAGATGGCACATGCTACACTTACCTAATACTAGTATTCTTGTATTAATATCATATTTTTAGCTCACCTGGCCCATAGGGACAAGTGAGCTTTTCTCATCACTTGGCGTCCGTCGTCTGTCGTCCGTCGTCGTCGTCCGTTAACTTTTACAAAAATCTTCTCCTCTGAAACTACTGGGCCAAATTTAACCAAACTTGGCCACAATTATAACTATGGTATATAGTTTAAAAAATGTGTCCGATGACCCCGCCAACCAATCAAGATGACCGACATTGCTAAAATAGTACATAGGGGTAAAATGCAGATTTTGGCTTATATCTCTGAAACTAAAGCATTTAGAGCAAATTTGACAATAGGTAAAAATGTTTATCAGGTTAAGATCTATCTGTCCTGAAATTTGCAGACGAATCAGACAAGCAGTTGTTGGGTTGCTGCCCCTGAATTAGTAATTTTCAGGACATTTTGCAGTTTTTTGTTATTATCTTGAATATTATTATAGATAGAGATAAACTGTAAACAGCAATAATGTTCAGTAAAGTAAGATCTACAAATAAGTCAACATGACCAATATGGTCAATTGACCCCATAAGGAGTTATTGCCCTTAAAAGTCAAATTTAACAATTATTCGTAAATTTTTGTAATCTTTTACAAAAATATTCTCTCCTGAAACAGCTGAGACAAATTTAACCAAACTTGGCCACAATCATCACTAGGGTATCTAGTTTAAAAATGTGTCTGATGACCCTGCCTGCCAACCAACATGTCAGACATGGCTAAAAATATAACTTAGGGGGAAAATGCAGTTTTTGACTTATATCTCTGCAACTAAAGAAAATGTATAACGGTTGCATTATTTCATGCATTAATTGCAAATAAAAATATCAGGTGAGTGACACAGGCTCCGTGGAGCCTCTTGTTTTGATTTCCAGACAGTTACTTTCTCATGTCTGAATCTAGATGTTGGTACAGCTGTGTCTTCCCCGCAAGCGTTGCATCTTAAAATGAATTCTGATGATGCACCGTGTTGAATCTCACCGACAATATTTTGCAAGACGACCGGCTCTCCACAAAAACAACAAAAGAACTTCGATAGAAAAAAATCTATGTCTAATATTCTAGTCCCAACAGTTCTTCCGTCAACGTTTTTCTTTATTTTGTTCTTATCTATTGCTGCGACCGATAACTTTTCTTTTGACTTTGTGCAAAAGCGTCCATTGAGACGACCCCTGTCAGCCATTGTTTCTGAATTCAAATGCACGCGCTCGGCGTTGGAAACATGCGTTAAAATGTGTGCACTGTTAAAAGGCCGAGCCACCTTAAATTTTGAGGAAAAAAATTGACCCCCCCCAAAAAAAAATAATCCCCCCCCCAAAAAAAAATTTTTTTTTACCCCCACTCTAAAAAAAATAATAATATTTGAGGAGAATTTTCTTTTTGAGGAAAAAAAAAATTAATTTTGGAGAAATTTTCTTTTTGTAAAATGTGGTACAAATTAAGAGACATCCATACACCTAAACACAAGTTATTGTCTGAAAACTAGAAAAATGCTTGTTTAAGACCCTTTTTGGCCCCTAATTCCTGAACGGTTTGGGCAATTACCCCCGAAATGAATCCCAACCTTCTACTTGTGGTATTGAACCTTGTGGTATAATTTCAGAGCAATCAAAATACTTATACACAAGTTATTGTCCTGAAACTAGAAAAATGCTTGTTTTGGCCCCTTTTTGGCCCCTTATTCCTAAACAGTTGGGACCATCATCCCCAAAAACAATCCAAACCTTCCTTTTGTGGTATTGAACCTTTTGGTTAAATTTCATAGAGATCCATACACTTAAACTAAAGTTATTGTCCGGAAACCAAATGTCTTCGGACGACGCTGACGCCGACGACGATGACGACGATGACGTGATACCAATATACGACCGCAAAATTTTTTTGCGGTCGTATAAAAAAAAGATATAGTCAACTAAGTTCAATATTTCTTATAAGGAATCATCCAATATTTCCAGTCATTTTTTCTTTTCTGTAGATTCTGTTTTGGCGATCATTTATGTAGTTTTTATCTTTCTTTAATATATATTTTTTCCGATAATTGTCAAAACATTAAATTGCAGCAAAAATTGACATTGAAGGACAGTAACAGTAGTTACAAAAAAATGTCTTCTAATAGTTTAGGTCATGTTTGCAATTTTATAGATCTTGTAATGTTAATCATTTTGGCTGTTCACATTTTCTATCATATTTTAAACCAATTTATAATAATTCTAGAAAATAACCATCTATTTTTAATAATTACATTAGATGTATGTTCCATTATTATACGTTATTTTGATTGGCTAACAGCAATCTCGCGTCATTCTTCATTTCAAAATGAATTGCATGAATTGAAACATACATGAGTACACTCGTTTCCACAATAAAGTGCACAGGTAAACAAAAGAAAAACTTGATAGTAATCGTGTTTTCATGATCATAACGAAAAAATGTAATTATAAGTATTGAATGCTTCTTTTAGTAATTTCATAGGGTTGTAAAAGCGTTGACCGTGCGTACATTTTTAGAATGAAGCGCTTCCGCGCTTCATACAAAATGTACTTCGGTCAATGCTTTTACACCCCAATGAATTTACAAATAGAAGCGTTCAATTCTTAAATAAAACCATTATTAAAGAGCATTTTCTTTTTAAATCATTAAACCAGACTATCTTTCTTCCAAATCATTTATTGCTCTTTGTTTTTGTTATTAGCAGTTTTCAACAAACTATCTTAATGATTCAAGGTTTATATAGGTATTATATTTATTACTATATATAACATGTAAATTTAAACTTACTATACATTCTTCAAAGAAGGTCTTCTTGTGTTCATACTTCGTGTACTTTGTCTTCTATTTGGCAGCAGGTGTTTCATCGGTAGTCTCTTCTGTTTCAATAGATGTAAGCGTAAAAGAAAATCACTGTCATGCACTACTGGAACAATGCCCCGTAGATTGGCCGTGAAAATGTCCGTAAAAATGCTGGTGATTTTTACAGTGTCTGTCACGGTTAATTTACCGTGGGCCGTGAAACTTATCTGTGACAATGCCGTGGAATGACTGTCGTGAAAAGGCTGTGAAAAAATTGTGGAAAGGCCGTGAAGAGGTGCCACCTGAAAACTTGGGTGAAAAGACGGAGAAACCCTGTGAAAAAAAAATGTACACCGTAAAAAAGTCGTGATAAAAGCATTATGTGCCCATTGTGAAAAGACCGTGAAATGTAGATATAGTACAGTATATGCCTTTATTTGTCGTGAAAAGGCCGTGAAAAGGTGCCAACTGAAAACTTGGGTAAAGAGACCGTAGAAACCCTGTGAAAAACAAAAATGTACACCATGAAAATGTCGTGTGATAAATTATGTGCCCATTGTGAAAAGACCGTGAAATGTACATGTACTACTGTGATAAACAGCCATTCACTGATTGTGAAAACTCCTGTAAAATATTAAATGTATTTTTCAGGCCATAATTTAACAAAATTTTAAATGCTGTTTCAATCAAGTGAAGTGAAATGCCTGAAAACCTAGTGTAAACATCTACAGACAACTTATTTAAGTACAATGCAAGTGAGACTATGAAAAACCATATTAAAATGCTGTACTTTTTTTATCAATAATTGTGACAAAGAATAAAAATATTAATTTTAATAGAACTGTAGTAATAATGTAAAGAAAACATAAAAGCACACAAATGTCAATGTGATTAAGTAGCTAAAGTCAGCTGTAACATGTATTGTAGAAATTTTGTACATCTCTTGGGTCTGATTTTACCACTTCAGCAATATTTGTCTAATGTAATCCTTCGCTCCACTGCCCTTTTGAATAACTATTCCAGAAAAACATTTATAGAAGTTCCTGTTAATTCCCAGGAAATACGTTTAACTGAATAGCTCTTCTTTCCAACTGGATTCCTGAACTATTTTATATAAAGACTGCTATATCCTTTTGCTCTTCATTCCTAGAATAAATAAAGAAACATTACATTTGTACATATATTATACATGTATATAAAAAAAACTATTTATATATTCAAATTATTTTTTGGCATTTATGCTACAATATTATTCCATGCAATACAGGACTTCACGGTTAATGACCCCATATTGAATAAGGGGCAGATTTTCATACTGGAGGTGAAAATGGTATGAAAAATACTAAAAAACATCATTGAAACAGTACAGCCACTTGGAACCATGCATAGGTTTTCCCATATTTTCATACCATTTTCCAGAAAATCTGCCCCCTATCCAATATGGCATCATTAGTTAACGAAGTTCTGTATTGTCAACTTATATTTTTTTTTTAGATTTTTTTTAAAGACTAAAGACACTTTTAAGACAGACTATTAAATTAAAATGTTTCTTTGAAGTAATAATATGTATGGCTAAAGCCAAACTTGTCTAGACAAAGTGGCCGTAATGAGTCACAGCTATTTATGTTACAGGAAGCCAGGGGGCGTAGCAACTTTTACTGCAGGCACATTCGCCATACCAATTATTTTTTAAACACCTCATTGCCATACCAATTATTCTTATGATATGGCACAAACCCTTCTAGAAAGGACATTTTGCCGTACAAATATTAAATACTTTCCCTGCTACGCCTCTGATTAATCCCTTTTGAACTCTGTGTCCCGCCGGCGAAGTCAGAAAATACTTAAATAGCTCCCGACACATTAAAAGGGGGTTATACGCATTTGATTATCAGAGTGAACTCCATTTCAGAGATACTTATTGCTATTATAATCATTTCCAATTATCTATGTCTATGTCTACATTTGGACAAAAAGAGAAGCAAAAGATACAAAGGTACATTTAAACTGATAAGTCGAAAATAAACTGACAACGACATGGCTCAAAAAGAAAAAGATCAACAGACAAACAACAATACACAAAAGACAACATAGAAAAACTAAAGACTGAGCAATACGAAACCCATCAAAAACTGATCTCAGGTGCCCTGGAAAGGTAAGCAGATCCTGCTCCACATGTGGCACCCGTAATCCATATCATAGTTATTTATTATCAATGTCTAGCTGTATCTTGGGGATATGAAGCAGACTAAAACTTATCCTGTTTGTTCTTTATTGTAAGTTAAATGGGAAAGATACGATAAACATGTTCTCCAAATTTTGAGTTATTAAATAAGAGGACATCTTGTATGTAGCGAAACGTACATGTGTACAATAATGCTCGCTTACTTTAACTCTTCAAGAAAAGCTCTTGTCTAACTAGTACGAATAAAGGACCAAAGTGAGAAGAAGCCGGTCAAATACGACAAGGATTATACGACAGGTTGGTGGCAATAATTATGAACATTGCTAACCACAATTTTTAAAGAAGAATCGGCAAATAAGGATTCGGATGCTATTAGTAATATTTTCCATAACATTTCTGTACAAAACAATAATTTCCGTTCAAGATAAAACTACATCTTTCATTTAAAATGCCTACTCCAAACTCAATGCATCCAAGGTTTTCAACCTTATAAATGTCCTAGAGACCTTTACCCTGAAGGATATAAAAGTAAAAATCATTCTGATGGTATTGCATGGCAATACATAGTCCCCTACCGGTAAAAAATTCATTGTACTGGAACAAATTGCTAACTTTATCTATAACTTGTCATGGTGTAAACTTTATAACAAATATCAAGTCAATATCTTCAAAAAAAAAAGAAAAAAAGTGTGGAAAACTGATTATTTAAGGGAATTTTTGTAAGTCCAAGGACCATAACTCAGCACAAAATCATCAGACCGGAACAAAATTCGAACTTGACATGTTACTTGTCATGATACAACTATATACCAATTATCCATTCAATATCTTCAAGCATGACGAAATTTTGTTTAGGGAAACTGATTATTTGAGTGAATTTTCTAAGTCCAAGGACCATAACTCTGCACAAAATCATCAGACCTGAACAAATTTTGAACTTGATCTTTTACTTGTCATGATAAAACTATATACCAATTATCAAATCAATATCTTCAAGCATGACGAAAACCAGTGCGGAAAACTGATTATTTAAGGGAATTTTCTAAGTCCAAAGACCATAACTCAGCACAAAATCATCAGACCGGAACAAAATTCGAACTTGATCTGTTACTTGTCTTGGTACAACTATATACCAATTATCCATTCAATATCTTCAAGCATGACGAAATTTTGTTTAGGAAAACTGATTATTTGAGTGAATTTTCTAAGTCCAAGGACCATAACTCTGCACAAAATCATCAGACCAGAACAAAATTCGAACCTGATCTGTAACTTGACATGATAAAACAATACACCAAATATCAAATCAATTTCTTCAAGCACGAAAAGTGTGGAAAACTGATTTGCCGGACTGACGGATGGACAGACAGACAGACGGACGGAGTGCAAACCTAAAGTCCCCTTCAACTTCGTCGGTAGGGGACCAAAAACTTCCCGATACAGTTCCTGGGGCTTTGACAACGTAAACATTGCACTACTAAGAGAGTTGTTAGTGAAGGCCCAAAATATTAAATTTCCCAATCAATCAACCGAGAGAAGAACTTCAGTTTACTAATGGACGCACTTGAGCATGAAATATACGAATAACCATGAACGTTTTATCGGTCAAATGATAAATAAAAACTTATCTTATAAATTTATACAAAAATAATTTATCGCGGTAATGAAAATTTTCTTTTAGAATGCTTTACATATTTCTATTATGAATGTTTACAAAAATAAAACATTCTCACATTGGACGCCATAAATCTCAATATCTACAACAAATTATCAAAAGTTGGTTTCACTTCGTGTTTTGAACAGACAAAATAATAGAAAATTTTGTTTTCAAAACATTAATTTCAAGATTATAACGAATCAATATTGTTACTGCGTGGTTTAAGCAACAGTTAATGAACGTTTCTAGATTGTAATCATTGATTAACAGCAACTATATATCTGAACTGACTCGAACCTACTTATTATGAAAAGTTTAGTAAAGCTTTTGTTGAAAGCTATTGCATTAGGTCTGTTACCTTTGTCGTTGATAGGGATTCCAAATTTATAATTTCCATCACTCGATAGACGTAAAATTCTATTTAATGTCTCGTCGCTATAATAAACATTTCCCCCTACGTCTAATGCCAATCCTGATTCTCCATTAACACTATGACTATATACGACGTCTCCTTCTAATTTTAAGCCAAGTAATCTTATTTTGTTACGACAGATCACTTGCTGACTGCTTTCACTGAAGCATATCGAATATATTTTCTCTGAATACTGTGTAATGATTTTTCTGACAAAGGATCCCTCCAAATCTAGTATATAAACATTTCCAATTCCGCCTAAAAATATGTTATTCCTACTTGTACAAACACCGTAACATTCTTCAGCTGTTGCAATTTTGTTACATTTTGTAGTGGTTTTAGTATTGATGTATTGTAAGCTTTTTTCGTTCGGAAGGGTGACCACTGCCATGTCGTCTTTTGGTAAAACTTCTACATCATATGGAATTGATGAAAATTCAATACTTGTCTCATATCCATCACAGTTATTGTATATATAACAGTATTTATTACTATCGAAATAATTGCAAAGAAGCAATTTATTGGCATTAGTTACGGTTATACCTGTCAAGTTGTAACTCTCTCCAGTTTTAAGGTGTAATTCACGTTCCCTTTTTATGCTGGTAATTGGCTTGGTACTTTCTGGGTTTGCTTGGGCTTGTTTTAGCTTTAATGGTTTATGTTGAACTTTACATGATATAATTGTTTCAGTAACTGAACCAATAGATCCAATCTCATGGTACTTTACAACATTAAAGGTAAGCTCGGTGTCAATAAAAGTGGCAGTCATCTTTTCAATACGACTTTCTACTGCTTGCACTTTGTTCTCTTGTTGTTGAACAGCTAAGAAAAGCTGATTATTTGAACCATGTTCTTGCAGGAATTCTATCTGGTTTTTACCTTCAAGAACTTCCGTTATTAACATTGTTATTTCGTTTTTTTCTTCGTTTAGTCTTGTCTCGTGTCTTTGCTTCATGCAAGACAAATCTTTGATAATGTTTCCTTCTAGCTTGTCAACCTGCATAATTTGATCCTTAACCTTTTTCACCTGCGTTAATATAACAGGTTCAGAATCCACAAACTTCTTTATGTTGTTGTCTCTATTTTCCATCAGATATATCAAGGATTTTAAGACATTATCCACGTCTCCCAAAGTATCTTGAAGGATTGCTGAATCTTTGATATTCCTGGATGCAACTTCTATTGGTAGAACATCTTTGCATGTCTGGTGGTTTAATGGAATGCAGGATCTACAACATGCAACGCTATGTTGAGAGCAATAGAAGTCGAGCAGACTGTCCTTGTGTAAATCACAGTGTTTTGCGAATGACGGTAATTTTGACCCGACCGAAGATAAGTCAATCAAATGGTGAGACCGAAATGCTTTAAATTTGGAGTGGTCTTCTACACAATTTTTACAGAGTTTTTCTTCACAATCAGAGCACAACTTTATGGCCACTGACGATTTTTCTTGTGCTGTGCAGGGTTCACACACTGGTCTGGATTCCATTCTACAATTAAAGGATAGATATTGCATTGATATATGTTGGAGAAAAAAGATCGAAATCAAATAGTATGCACAGCATGTAGACAAGGAAAAAACGATCAGATTAAATTTGAAGTTTGAGGTCATTATTTTGCTTTTAACAACAGATTAAATATGCTGTATAATCCACCATTTATTTCGAAAACTTACTTTAACCTATCTGATGAGAAAAAATGAATAAATTGTTATTTTCTCAGGAATGAAATGACAATACATCTTATTTAAGCATCCTTGATTTCTTTTAATGTTTAGAACCGATTGAGTTTCGGTCAAATTATATTTATAAAATATATACAATGGAGTATAACGAGCCTTTCGATATGTTCAAATATTCAGTATCTTTTCTTAACTTATTTGAAGTAAAGATATTACTTAATAAATGGAAAATCTGTCCATGGAACACAGATGATGCCCCCGCTTGCATAAAACGTTATAAAGGGACATAACTAGAGAACTGCAAAGGTGACGCCACCCAAATTCGAACTTGATCTGTATTTGTGTATAAGTCACATAACATTTGGTCAAGGAAAACTAAAGTTAGAGAACGGAAACCAATTTCGGGACGAACGGACGTACTGACATACGGATGGACGTACAGACGGACAAAGGTAAACCTTAGTGCCCCTCCGCTACGATTAATTTTGTTTCAAGTATTGATAAACTGGTGACACAGAGATATGTCTCGCCTCGTTGTAATTTTGATAGTATAATGCAAATATTGAATCCAAATGGCAATATTTAAACAATCATGTAAACTATTCAAAACATTTAAAGTCAATGAACCATGATGTATAGTGCAGGACCAAATTACCCTAAGGAAATCAAAAATACCAATGCTTATAAAACTGCATACCAAATACCATTGACTTATCAAAAGTGATTCCCTTTACAATAACCTAAACACAAACTTTAATTTGTAAACAACATAAAAGTTTAAAAGTCAATGAACCATGCTGAGGGAGTGTAGCCATATAATTACACGGAAAATAGACTTGCAAATGATAATACAACTGCATACCAAATATCATTGACTTAACATTAAGTTCCTCTTAAACTGATCTAATCACAAACTTAACATGTAAACTATGCAAAAAGTTCATAGTCAATAAACCATAACTGAGGGGAGGAGCAGAATAATTTCCATGGAAATGAGATGTGCCAATACTAATGCTTCTTTATACCAAATATCATTGACCTACCACTAGTGGTTCCCATTAAACTGACCTAATCACAAACTAACAATGTAAAGTAAGCAAAAGTGTCAAAGTCAACAGACCATGACTGAGGAGCGGGATTGAAAAATCTACATGGAAATGAGATGTGGCAAACCTAATGCATCTACATACCAAAAATCATTGACCTACAACAAGTTGTTCTTCTTAAATTGAACTAATTATAAAATAATACATACAAAGTTAGAAAAAGATTCAAAGTCAATAGACAATGACTGAGGGGCTGGGCCTAATAATCTCCATTAAAATAAGATGTGCCAATGCCAACAAAACTACATACCAAATATCAATGATCTACCACTAGCGGTTCCCTATAAACTGACCTAATCACAAACTAACACATTGTTGACACTGCCGCCGCCGCCAACGTTGGAAACAGCATATCTAAGTCTCGCTCTTGTACTCCGTCAAGTCGAAACAATAAAAGCGGAATTTTAAACCAATATTTCGTTATAGGCAGTCAGTTGAGCCCAGATCTGTCAAAGTAAGCTAAAAAAAATCGCTGATATATTATTGACTTGCAAGTCAATAATCTAACTTTATATCGGGTTATATGGCCGTCGGCAGTCTTCAGAAGTCAATGCGATGGTTAATTTTTCGGCGTGTAGACTAAAATCCACATGAAATGCAGATATATATTATCGAATCCATGCATTGTTAACCATGTTAACTGTTTATTTTAGATTTTTTTGTAATTTGGATATACGTTTTAGTATGATATCAATCAAATATGAGAATTTGAGTCAAATCAGTGAACATAAATTTGACAGCTAACATCCCGTTAAATGAAAAAAATCAATTTACTGAAATTCTTTTCGATTACTAAAAAAAAAATCTTCATATTACTAGGTATGCTTTATATACATGATATATCTTATATACGGAGCATTACTAGATAAAACTCTTACTTGATTTATGTTAAGTAAATTACTTGGCAATTACTAATAATGGGTTAATTGATACAGCTCTGGATTTGGATTGTTATTAAATATTTGACACAATATAGATTTCTGACACAGAATAAATGTGGTCAAAGAACTGAGAATTTTAAAATAGGACTTTTTACTATCATGGCCCAATATCCTAAATCTAAATACAAGTTTAGATTCAGCATATCAAAAACTCAATTTTTCGTTAAAGCAAACAAAGTTTAACATGTTTAATTTTTGATCCTTTGGACATCAATGTGGACCAATTTGATAAAATGCCCAAAATCAAAAATTTACATACACAGTTAGATTCAGCATGCATGTCAAAGAACTCAAAGAATTCAATATTTTTTTTAAACCAAACAAAGTTTAATTTTGGACCCTTTGGGCCTTAATGTGGACCAATTTAAAGAGGGCCCCAAAATTAAAATCTAAATACATGGTTAGTCTGATTCGGCACACCAAAGAACACCAATAATTCAATAAAGTTTAATTTTGGACTCTTCGACCAATTCAAATGCAGGGCCCAAAATCTTCAATCTAAATACACGGCTAGATACAGCATATAGAAGAATCACATGCAATTAAGACATTCAATTAAACCACATTAAAATTTGTCAAGATATAAGCAATTTATACAAAGTATTAGAAAAGTATTGTAAAAAAAAACGAAAAAATAAATAAATTCCAAAATATTATTTCTCATTAATACAAACTCTTTAAAAAAATCCATAAAACTTACCCTCATTATTTTTCAAAATATCCATTAATGAACAGTAAATTTCAAACTATATGAATACATAATTTCTTCTTTAAAATAAGATATGATGCTATATCTATTTTCAACTATGACTCAATTTCTGTTAATTGTGCAATACATCTCTGAATTTAGATTCTGATTATATATTTAATATAGCACAGTTTTTGACACAGAATGAATGTGGTATAAGAACTTAAATAATTTAAAATTGGACATTTACCAATTATGGTCCAATATCCAAATCTAAATACATGGTTGGAATCAGCATTTCAAAGAACCCCAAGATTTCAATTTCAAGTTTAATTTTGGACCCTTTGGACCTCAATGTGAACCAATTTTCTAACAGGACCCAAATTCCAAAATCAAAATACACACTTATATTCAGCATATCAAAGAACCCCATATATTATTTTTTTGTTAAATTCAAACAAAGTTTAATTTTGGACCCCAATTTCAACCAACTTGAAATCTGTGCCTAAAACAAAATCGAATTATATGCTTATATTCAGCATATCAAATGACGTACCACAAGAATTTAATTTTTTGGTAATCAAACCGAGTTTAATTTTGGATACTTTGGACCTTAATGTGGAGCAGTTCGGAAAACGGGCCCAAAATTAAAAATTAAAAACTGTGTTAGATTTCGCACATCAAAGAACATCAATAATTCAATTTTTGATGAAATCAAACATAGTTTAACTTTGGACCCCAATTTGGACCAACCTTAAAAACCAAGCCCAAAATCAAAAACATAAAACACTGTTGGATTGGGCATATCAAAGAACGTCAATAATTCAATTTTTGATGAAATCAAACAAAGTTTAATTTTGGACCCCAATTTGGGCCAACTTGTATACTGTGCACAAAATGAAAAAATCTAAATACTCAATTAGATTCAGCATATGAAAGAACACCGATAATTTAATTTTTGAAGAAATCAAACAAAGTTTAATTTTGGACCCAAATTGGGGCCAACTTGTATACTGTGCACAAAATTAAAAAATCTGAATACACAATTAGATTCAGCATATGAAAGAACACCGATAATTTAATTGTTGAAGAAATCAAACAAAGTTTAATTTTGACCTTTGGACCTTAATATGGATCAATTCAAAAACAGGGCCAAAAATCCAAATTCTAAATACCTAATTAGATTCAGCATATTAAAGAACACCAAGAATTCAAGACTTGGAATTAAACCCCATTAAAATTGTTAAAGAAATAAACAATTTATACAAAGTATTACAAAAGTATTGGGTTTGGACCCTTTCAACTAAACCAATAGGGTCATAACCTTTAAAATCTATCCCAAACTTTATGGTATAACACCTTGTGGCACAATTAAATAGCAAGAAATAGACTTATACTCAAGTTATTGTCCAGAAATCAGAAAATCCTAGTTTTTTTTCCCTTTTCGGCCCCTTATTATTAAACGGTTTGGACCATGTCCCACCGAACCAATCCCAACTTTCCTTTTGAAGTTGGGAACCTTGTGGTAAAATTTCATAGAGATCCATACTCTTATACACAAATTATTGTCCTGAACCATGAAAAATGCTGTTTTTTGCCCCTAATTACTTAATAGCTACAACAACAACCCCCAACATAAATTCAAACCTTCCAATTGTGGTATGAAACCTTGTGCTAAAATTTAATAAAGATCCATACACTTATCCTCAAGTTATTGTCTGTGAACCAGACAAAAAATTGTTTTTGTTAGGCACTTTTTGCCCCTAATTCCTAAACAGCTATGGCAATAACCCCAAAAATTAATCCCAAACTTCCTATTGTGGTGTAGAACCTTGTGCTCAAATTTTTAACAGAGATATATACACTTATACTCGAGTTATTGTCTGAAAACCAGACAAATAATTGTTTTTGGCCCCTTTCTGGCCCTTAATTACAAAACAGATTCGACAATAACCCCCAAAATCAATCCCAACCCTCCTATTGTGGCATGGAACCTTGTGCTAAAATTTCTTACACATCCATACACTTATACTAAATTTAATGTCTTCAAACCAATTTATTTTCTATGAACCAGTAAAACTGACTTGTTTGGCCCCTAATTACAAAACCGCTAAGACAATAGCCCCCCTAAACAATCCCAACCATCCTTTAGTGGTATGAAACCTTGTGCTAAAATTTCATAGAGATCCATGAACTTATACTCAAGTTATTGTCTTCGAACCAAAATGTCTTCAGACGCAGACGCAGACAACACCATAACATAATACGAACGCAAATAAATTTGCGGTCGTATACAAATAATTTTGTATGTTCAGGAGCTAGAATGGCTCGGAATCATTTGGAATTCACTTGAATTTTGTGCTACTATACCTGACAGGCGTATTAATGATTTGATGAAGTTACATGTGTATTGAAAGTAGGGTATCTTGGGATACAGTATTGAATATGGAAATACCAGTCAAAGTTAAGGAGGAGTTACTGTTTTGGCTTTATAACATTAAGAGAGTTAATGTAAAAAAGCTCGATTATTATAGTAAATCTACGGTAATGGTGTATTCAGAGGCAAGCAATTTTGCTTGCGGTGCTTATACTGTCGAAGTTAATAGTAAGATTTTTCATCAAATGTGGAATCGTTCAGAAATGCAACTGAGCTCTACTTGGAGAGAAATGAAAGCAATCGAGTAGTCGCTGATTTCTTTTAAAAATGTTTTCAAAGGGAGGACATTGAAATGGTTTACAGATAACCAAAACTGTGTAAGATTTGTTAGATCCGCAGCATTAAATTAAAGTTACAAAATTTAGTGTTATCACTACAAATTTTAACAATGCACAGTTGGATAATGACTTGCAAGTTTTGAATTTTGACATGCATAATAGGAAAGGAGAAATTCACAAAAAGAGCATTGGGAGTTTATTCATCTTTCTGGTCACTATTTGTGTACTATTTGTAATTGATAAAATATATGGCACCAAATAGTGACCGGGGAGGTAGCCCATATTGAATGCAACAGCAAATGAGAATATAAATGGACTAAAATAAAGATAAGTTACAACTTTTGAATAATATGATATTGTAAATATCACAATTCTAGCCTTTTGATATCGATCAATAAAGATTTCAACCAATATACTTTCATAAGATCAACAACATGTATTGAAAAGATACATGTGTTGACAAGATACATGTATTTGAATGATTTGAAAAGGCTAAAATTATATAACTAACGTAAGAACTCCGAATTGTTTGGATTTTTTATCTGAATTACTCGCATTTTGTTGGGTTGTTACTTTGAGTTACTTGTGATATCACTAGTTATTACTTAAGATTACTTTTAAAAATTCTTGTAATAACTTATAAATAATATCTAAACATTAGTTGCATTCACTATAATTTATTATTACCAAACAGGATTACTTTCAGTTACACTTTACTTAAAATATTACTTGTTTTTACTTTTTTTATGAATTAATAGGAATTACAAAAAATGATTATTTAAATTACTGGAATAGCTTACTCTAAATTTTCAGGACAAGTTTATTAGTCATCATTAACAGTTACTATCGATGAACAATAATTCTGGCAAATTCAATTACTTGAAAGGAGTAATTGAATAACTATTATTAACGCAATCTATTTGAAAAAGAGAATTTCTATTTTATTCTCTTTTTTCAATGTTTACTATTTGTGTGACCAAAATGTTGAAACAAACGTTATACTGGCATTATTGTAACAAATGTATTTTCCCCCATAATGATGATAACCAACAAGAAATCATTAGACTGGGGAAATTTCCCCAAAAAGATCATAACCAACAAAAAATCAATAGACTGGGGAAATTTCCCCATAATGATCATAACCAACAAGAAATCATTAGACTTGGGAAATTTCCCCAAAAAGATGATAACCAACAAGAAATCAATAGACTGGGAAAATTCCCTGAAAAGATGATAACGAAAGAGAAATCAACAGAATGGGGAAATTTCTCCAAAAAAGATGGTTACCAACAAGAAACCAATAGACTGGGGAAATTTCCCCAAAAAGATGATAACGAAAAAGAAATCGATAGAATGGGGAAATTTCCCCAAAAAGATGGTTACCAAAATGAAATCAATAGACTGGGGAAATTTCCCCAAAAAGATGACAAAATAGTAATCAGTAGGTATCACAGAGATGATAAACAACATTATTTCATAGGCTTGTTGAAAATCCAAAAGCATTGCACAATTACAACAGTGATAACTATGTCGTCTTACAAATACAGTAAGAAGAGAAAAAGGGGGAACATTATCACAAGCAGATAACACAATTAAAGGGAAACATTGAATGAGAATACAACAAACATCGCAGATAAAGATGATACAGTACACGAAATGGAGCAATTTCCTCACAAAATCTTATTTAACTGTATATCGGGGCCTTTTGTAGTCGACTATACGGTATGGGTTTTCTAATGTTGAAGGCCATACGGTTGCCTATAAGTCCTAAAATCCGCTTTCTTTATAAACTTTGATGGATAGTTGTCTCATTGTCAATCATACCAGATCTCCTCATTATATATAGCTATGAGTTAACTCATATGCTTTAATCTGGTGAAATTCCCCGCCTGTTTGAAAAATTGTACACGCTCATGGAGACCATGGAAAACAATTGACACATATGAAGAGAGTTGACATTTTTACATAATATGGTTTTAATTTCAACCGTTCAACATTTACAGCATATATTATAAAGCAAACTAAATAAAACAGACTTAAAAAGAAATTGAGTTTTTTCATTTTTTTTGGTGTCCTCATTCAACAGCAATAGATCATGTCATGAGTTGGAGTCTTCTTTTCCTTTCCTGTAATTATATCATGCCTTGAGCTGGAGTCTTCTTTTCCTTTCCTGTAAATATAACATGCCTTGAGTTGGAGTCTTCTTTTCCTTTCCTGTAAATATATAAATTGGTGATACAAAAGATTGCTTCATGTATCAAACAGTGTGACATTACGCTATTATGACGTATGAATTTATAAATAACACTACTATTTTTACGCGGTTACCTGCATTAAGTTTCCTATCGAAGATATTTTTTCACATTTATACGATGGACAGTCAACTGCATTACTTAATCTCGATCTCATCCAAGATTAAGACTCTTGACTTTATTGATTTGAGCTTTTGAGTGTAAAAAATAACTTAGCATATATATAAAGACACTAATTTTTCATCCGAAGATTCTAACATTATAGATCGGCTTGTGATGGTCCGTATGATAAATGATTTTATAAAGCGTGTTCTGTGATTATTTTTATCCAGTCAAACTACGATTAGTATAAAAAAAAGTATAGATTTCGAATTATTGAATCAAATAATCCACAGAAAATAGGTTATTTTTGTTTCATTTACAGTAACGATATACGTTATACACCAGAAAAAGAGAGTAAAGCTCAAATAACGCTTTCCTTTAAATTTTAATTTGCTTGGTTTTTGTCTGCTACGGATGATGTCATGGGCAAGAATCGTCAAGCTCAATATATAAATTTGGGCATATCGAGATTTACAATTATATCATCATGATCATATGTTCCCGTTCATACGTGCATTCGGAAGATTTTTTTACAATGAACCTGTTAAATAGACAGGAAATATTCTATTGCTGCTATAGAATGGATGATATTGGAAGGGATGCGTGGGTGGACTGTCTCGAATACTGAAACATGGTGGACACTGATTTAACTGTATTCCTCTATCATTCAAATATTTTTCCTTCTTTCTATATTAGCCCATATATATTGACATAAGTATTTGTGACTTCGTTGCTTTGCTTGGGAAACATCTGTAACAGCCCCATACCGTAAAGTGAGCTGTCAGAGACCCTGGAATAACGCAACGTTAACTAATTTGTTTGAAAAAAACAACGGACTGATTTATATAATTTTATATAAAAAAAAAAACAATTAAAAAATACAATATTATTACTGGTGGAAATAAACGACAACTACAGACTTCAGGTCTCCTGACTTGGACAGGTCAAACATATAATATGGTGGGGTAACACACATGTGTGTGTGCTTAACCCTCTAACCTGTGAAGCGATGTAACAGCATAACATAAGAACAAACTATAAAAATTAATTTCAAATGGCTTGTATCATTAGATTGGCATGCAGCACAAAAAAAAATCATCAAAGACAGAGGACACGAAGTATGTATCCCAGAGTTATCTTGTTCAGTACTCAAGTCTAGTGAAAGGCCAATAACATATGAATCACATCAATTTCTCTCATGTTAAGATGCAAATTTTGCTGTTAATATTCGCTGCTCTGATTTCTTTTGTAAATTTTCAAAAACACCTTTTTGATACGACTTCTTTGTGCTGAAGCAATCGCCAATCAATCAATCAACCAATCAATCAAAGACAATGTAGTGAAGTGTGTCGCAATTCAATTTTAATCAGATTTTATAAGTACTTGTCTCTTAAATGTAACGTTTTTCTTTTTGTGATATTGAAACATAGCGCATAAAAATGTATGTATATAAGAAAATAAAAAGTCTATAAAAATGTGTTACAATATTTCATAACTTAATTTTAACATGTCTGAGAGACCAATACCCTACTTACTCAACGGACTATTCCCCTATGTAACGTAATGCAAACTTCTGTCCCCGATAGTCCGAATGATGTCCTTGAGATTTTGATTAATGTGTCTAGTAGATCGATGCGAAAGGCACTATGTATACAGGTTCGCATATTTTCATAAGTCTAATACGCGTATCAATTATTCTAAGAAGTGTGATGGTATCCTTAAATTTAAATTCATAATTCTGACGATTAAAGATCATTATAATATTGATGGACAACTGTTAAGATCAAAGAACAGTAAATGGGAAGCCGATTGAACTTTAACTGAATATCGAAAAAAATTATGGAATTTGTCTTTTATTACATTGTTTTATTTGAAATATTACTGATTAAATTCTTTTAAAATAGTTGAACTTTTGTATACATGTAGAAAGCACATAAAATCGTCGAAAAACGTTCTTTAAGGTAGCACAATACAAAATCAACTAAATTTTATCAAGATTACATTTTCAGCTGTTTTTGTTACTTCTTAATATTCCAAAACCACAGAAGAAATAATTATTTACATATCTTGCACTGTTAATGAGTTTTGATGATAATTAGTTTTGTAAACAAATGCACGTGTCTGACTGGTACAAGATAAGAACGTGGGCAGTACCTTGTGGTTAATCAATATAATCATTTGATAGCTTTATGACCACTGACCAGCAATAAAAATAACAGTTATGAAAAAGAGGTGGATTAGGGATTTATGGAACAATGAAGATAATGAATTGCAAATAAAAATACATTTTTATATTGGAGCTGCCAGGAGAAAAACAAAACAACTATTTGGAGATATGGAGGGAATCAAAATATAAATGTACAGATATTAAACAAATATTATATTTATAAAAAAGAAGATGTGGTATGATTGCCAATGAGACAACTCTCCACAAGAGACCAAATGACACAGATATTAACAACTATAGGTCACCGTACGGCCTTCAACAATGAGCAAAGCCCATACCGCTTAGTCAGCTATAAAAGGCCCCGAAATGACAATGTAAAACAATTCAAACGAGAAAACTAACGGCCTAATTTATGTACAAAAAATGAACGAAAAACAAATATGTAACACATAAGTAAACGACAACCACTAAATTACAGGCTCCTGCCTTGGGACAGGCACATACATACAGGATGTGGCGGGGTTAAACATGTTAGCGGGATCCCAACCCTCCCCCTAACCTGGGACAGTAGTGTAACAGTTCAGATGTTTATACTAGAATTTCTTGAGGAGAATGTTTAAATATGAATTCTTTTTAAAAGAAAATACAAATTAAATATTTCAATTTTCAAACTGCAAAAATGAAAAAAAAACATCTACTTTGTGTGAAACTCTATATTGTCATTGTATACAATTATAATTCTAGAAATCCCCCGTAAGAATCCTCTAGACTGACCAACTGATCATTTTGTGTACACATGCATAACTTATTTTGTTGTAACAGTGTAAAAAACAAAATATATTGTTTTTTGTACTAAATGAATAAACTCCATATTGAAAAAAGTAATGGCAATGTGTAATTAAACTTCTGAGATCATTAATATTAATGGTTTATCATGGTGGGCGGAGTTTTGACCATATCAGTAGCAACTGACTTACAGCAAAGTCAATAATGATATAACTTCTCCCGTCATATCTGATTTTTTAATGCATAGCCTGTGCATTTTTTCTTATATATTTAGAATTGCTGAAATGGAATGCTTTCTTACTGGTCAAAACCTAATTGATTGATGATTAAAGGCCAATCCTGAAGTATCCCCATGATACATGTGTGAATTATATTGAAGTTAATGGGGTACAAGTAGGATAAACTGTTAACACAGAGATATGTCTCGCCTATTTGTTATTTTGATAATGAAAATGTTGAAATTAAAATAGCAATACTTTAACATGTAAGTTATGCAAATATTCAAAGTCAATGAACCATGACTGCAGGTACAGGGCTAAACAATCTCAATGGAAATGAGATGTGCCAATGCTAATACAACTGCAAACCACATACCATTGACTTTTCATAAGTCGTTCCCTTTCAACAAACCTAAACACAAACATTAACTTGTAAACTATGTAAAAGTTTCAAAGTCAATGAACCATAATTAGGGGGTGGGGTTATATGATCTCCATGGAAATGAAACTTGCAAATGCCAACACATTTGCATACCGAATATCATTGACTTAACATTAGTGGTTCATCTTAAGCTGACCTAATCACAAACAAATACATGTAAACTAAGCAAAAGTTTCAAAGTCAATAGACCATGACTGAGAGGTAGGGACCAAATATTCTCCATGGAAATGAGATGTGCTAATGTCTATACAACTGCATACCAAATATCATTGACCTACCACTAACAGTTCCCCTAAAACTGACCTTATCACAAACTAATACATGAAAACTAAGCAAAAGTTTCAAAGTAAATAGACCATGAATGAGGGGGCGGGGCAAAATAATCTCCATGGAAATGAGATATGCCAATGCTTATACAACTGCATACCAAATATCATTGACCTACCACTAGTGGTTCCCCATAAACTGACCTAATCACAAACAAATATATGTAAACTAAGCAAAGTTTCAAAGTCAATAGACCTTGACTGAGAGGGCGGGGCCAAATAATCTCCATATTAATGAGATGTGTCAATGCTAATACAACTGCATACCAAATATCATTGACCCACCACTAGTGGTTCACCATGAACTAGACCTTATCACAATCTAATACATTGTTGACGCCGCCGCCGCTGCCGTCGCCGACGCCGGAAACAGCATACCTATGTCTCGCTTTTTGACTCCGTCAAGGAGAGACAAAAATCCTTATTTATTCAATTGTGACACATACATTTTTGTTATGAAAATGTAGTTTAAAATGAAATTAGCTCCTAAATGGGTGCCCCTTTATGCCTGATTTTCACACATGTTGTTTCTTGACCAGTTATCTTCAAAACCATGTCTAAGATTTCCAAAAACATCAATAGAACAAATTTTATACCCAATTGAATTGAGTGATCTCTTATGAATTGAGGTTGCAAACTTCATTGAAGGTTTATGAGAGAATGAACTACAATAGGAAAAATCTGAGACACGGTTTTGGAGGTCAAACTGTGTTGGCCAAGAATCTATCAAATATTTTGGGATGCTATGAATAACAAAGAAGCTAATTTCATTCAAGTGTGGACATCACAATCTAGCAACTAATTACATAATAATTAATTATCTAATAATTATGCCATAATGAAATTATAACCACTTGAAAGATTAATCTTTCTTCTTTCTTTTGGTACCTCATTTATAAAATTTGAGGCTGGATGAAAGAAATTACATCAGTTTCAAGTTGTCTGATTTGGGGTAAAAAAAATCTTTGTATTGTGCTACCTTAATTTGTTTTAAAATCATCAAATCCATTGACTTCTCGTATAAAACTACTTGTTGTTGATATATAAATGATATAAAATCAAATAAATTAATCATATGGTCACCTCCCGTAGCGTTTATGATGACTGCTTCCTGAACATACTGTATTTCAAAAGATTAATGCCAGACGGTCATGACGGTATATATTGCCGATGTTTTTGTTATTATAATCTACAAGTCTATAAATCTACAAATCGTCTCCTCTCAGCTGATGACATCAAAAAAGGCAACCAAAGGAGGCGATAATAAGTGCTACTGCTAATAGATTCAAAACTAATAAATTACCGATATCTATTGATGCATGATAAGCATCATTTCTATAGTTGATAATTATATAAATAAGAAGATATATGGTATTATTGTCACTGAGAAAACTCTCCACAAGAGACCAAATGGCACAGAAATTAACAACTACAGGTGATCACCATACAGCCTTCAATAATAAGTAAAAACCCATACCTTATAGTCATCTACAAATGTATATCAAATCAAACGAGAAAACTAAATTATGAACTAAATAATGAACGAACAACTAATATGATACACAGCATGAAATGCCAACCCCTGGATTACAGACTCCTGACTTGGGACAGGCAAAGACAGAATGTGGCGGGGTTACACTAGTTTGAAGTTACAATAGCGCAATTATTCGTAATGCATATTCCGAATGGTACCAGCGATGTTCCGTATTTTATTTCTTGTATCTTTATTTCTGAATAAACCATTTACATTGGAATGGAACAGAGAACACATAATATTAATAACAAATCAACAAATCAACATGTATGAGAGAGATGTCAGCCCGGATCACACAACCCTTTATTAACAATTTTAATGAATTTGCAGAGTTTCGAAAGTATCTATATTTTTTTTGCAGATCATAAGATTACTAAATTTAAGTGTATTTGGACGTTTTGAATAATTTTCTTGAATAAATAAATTTCGGATGTTGGCAAATTTCCTGCATGACATAATGTAATGAAATTCGTCACCAATTTCATTCAAGTCGCATAATGTGCAGATTCTTTTTTCACGTTGGATATTTTGCCATCTCCCTTATTCAATAGGTAGCTTATGATTTGTTGTCCTAAACTTGCAGAGTTCTACTATTTCGCGGCGACTACACAAACTAGGAAAAAAACGAATGCCTCTTCTTCGTTCTAATTGATATAAAGTAGAATTTGAAATTATGTTCTGTGCAAAACATTTCTTTATATTTTGATATATCTTGCCTGTAATACTATTTTGTCATTGAAGAGTGTAGGTCTTGATGTCAGATCTTGGAAAGGTTGTATTAGATTTATGCAATGCGTCTGGACTCTGCATGGCCTGTATACCAGTGCATGATATATAGTCACATGTCTTTGTTTTTTGTCGACTATTTTGTTATGAAGTAGGCCGTTTGTTTTCTAATTGAATTGTTACATGATTTTGAGGTCGGAACATTTTATATAGCCGACTATAAAGTGCGGGTTTATTTATTGTTGAAGGCTGGACGGTTGCATATATTAATTATTGCTTACATATCCTCTTCATTTAAGCTTTGGTCGATTGTTGTCTCATTGGCAATCATACCACGTACATCTACTTATATTTATATAGTTCCAAAAAACCAGTATATAATCATAATACTAGAAAATGCGAGAATACCAATTTTATTCGTATTAACAAAGAAAACCATAAAGTCCTACAAATCTCTCTGAATATAAAACAAAAATCGAAACAAACAAACGTATTCTGATGATACATAAATTATAAAGTTTAAGTTAAAGAAATATTTTAAATCTTAAATAACAGTACCTGAACGTATCACTCCTTATGCTCCTGGTAGGTTTGTTGTCTTTACTTTTCTCACTACTTGAGTTTACTACACAATATCCAAACACAATTTATGATTATCGTTCACAAATGTAAAATTAAGTGTCTAAATTATTCATAACGAACAACAGTACGGTTTACTGTGTGCCTGTATAATCTTGATAATTCCCCACAACACTATAAATGCTTGTCAATCACAGCATTATTTTACTACAAATCTCGGAAACAGTCGTCATCATCTCGTCTGCACATCTAACTTAATGTACGCGTAAAATTTCACATTTATAATGATGCCATATGTTGTTGTGTATTTCAATGAATGTTGATGCCATCTACGACAAAGGAAGTGACAGCGAAAAAAAGAACAAAATTGGCGACAGGTATGTTTTATAAATGATTAACAAATATTTATAACTGTGGCTGTACAATGAATTGACGCTTGTTGAAATAAACGATGAAAAACCTAAGAATTAATTCAATCATAGATGTATAAACGGGTTTATACATCTATGATTTAATGATCTTCAATCGTGTTCAAACATGCATCGATCTTAAAAGACATAGAGAAATTAGAAAAATTCAAATCCTTAAACGCTGTACGAGTATAAGACATGAAATTTTATCTTTTGTGATTTAGAACAAGTTAAAATGTATAGTCAATAATGGGTTAAGTGTACTAAATGCATGTTTTTAAGTGAACACGTGATCTATTTTCACTGCTCTTTGGTCGAGTTGTTATTGATACATTTCTCTTTCCCATCCTCAATTTTAACAAAGCTTATACATATAGTGTTAATATACTGTAACAGCAACCTAATAATACACCTTTATTCTTCTTTTTATGATACTAGTAATCAGGCATTCAGTAAGAATCAATTTTAATGCATATTTTTTCCGAAGAAAGGGGGTGAAATATTCTTGTTTTCGTACTGATCACTGCAGTGGCGGATTTACTTGGAGTCAGAGGGGGCCACGTGCCCCTCCCCATCGCAAGGTCAAGGTCACCAGCAAACTTTGTATTGCTATTGAATCTACTTATCCACATCTAAGATATTATTTACAGCTTGATTTGACTTATAAACTTGTCGTTAATCAAACCCAGGCTCCTGTGGCGGATCCAGAACTTTTTCTAAAGGGGGAGGGGGCGCTGACTGACCTAAGGGGGCGCTCCAGTCATGCTTCATTGAATCCCTATATAATCAATTAAATTTTTCCTATGAAAGAGGGGGCCGGGCCACCCAGGGCCCCGTGGATCTCTTTGCAAAAGCTTTTATGTAAACTACATGTTTATTTGAACAGCACGAATATTTCTATTGGTTTTTGAAACAATATTACAGATAAAGGATGTACTTAGGTGAAATTGAAAAAATCTAGAGTTTAAAAAGTTGATACTATAAGTAAGAAGGGAATTAGTAAAGGAACAAAATAAGCTAAAAATATTGATAGGTTATAGAGCTCCTTTCGAGATATTTAATCTTTAAAAAATGGCGGGAAAAGACTGACTCTTACCTTATATTTAGTATTGGCATTATTTGGGTCTCAAATCGAAAGAAAAGAAATCTTGAATCTGCTTAATGTTTGGTTAATGACGTTTTATGAGCTATTGAAGTCTTAAATGAAAAGAAAAAATGGGTGTTATGGGGCAAAATATTTTACCCTGTATCGTATAAAAAAAACGAAGGAGTCAGAACATTTGACAAGAATTCCTCATTAAGATCATTTAGCAGGTGAAATTTTCTGTTCAGGAAAGAAATTATATATGCCAGTTGTTTTAGTGTTTATTGGAACACCCTTTAATAAACTGTAAAAACGGTTTCCTAAACACCGGCTTAATTACCCACCAGGTCTGGGGGCATGTACCCAATATTAGTATCCTCGTTGAAGTATTATATTGACATGAACTCCAACAAGTGGACTTCAATCGTTTATAGTGCGATGCTGCGTTAACTATCTGTTAATTAACTCGACATGTCATATGGATGCATGGGTTTCGATCGATTTTTTGGAACCTCGTGACATTGTAATTACGGAACATACCGAAATAACCGGATGTGTACTTCATTGTCAAGGAAACGACATTTACCGACCATGTCATTAATGACAAATATGTCAGTTGTTACGCAATGTTTGCCTTAAAATAAACAAAAAAGAAGAAACGAAATCCCCGCAACTATTTTCATGAAAAAAAAAAAAAAAAAAAAAAATTCCCACAAGCCATAAACATTTCAGTTTAAGTTACAATCAATTTAAATAGTTTTTTTTATTCATAAAAGGGCCGTTGGCTTAACACGCATAACGGTTATATATACAGGCTTGAAAATCATAAAATTCTTATAAAAAGTATTAATAAGCAATTATCATCGCGCTTTACTCCTAACTTTGACTATCTTTTTAATTTAAGTTTTTATTGAAAAAATTTCCAAAAAAAAAATAAATTCAAAAGTTGATTCCCGTAGCGGCGGGGGCCGGGGGAGGTTAAAGGGCTTTGATCGGAAAAATATCAAATATTTTGATTATTTGTTCACTGAATGTCGAATGCCAAATATTTCATGCAACGAGAAACAAAAACATAAATTGCTTAACATACGGTGTAAGATGTTTCAGAACTGTTAAGCATTTACACACATACACATGACATAAATAAATTGAAATTTGGTTCTCATGATAGCATTTTAAGAATATAAACCAATATTTACTGTTTAAGGCCCATCATGGTGATCGTTCTTTAAATGCATCAAGAAATATTTAAAGCCATTCGTAAAAAAATCTGTCATACGTCAGAGTAATCTCAGACTAGGTTGAATGTTTAGGTTATTACTAACACGAGCATATCCCTCTTTCTGTTAATGTTGTTTTATTTATAACTTTGGAAATATTATAAAAGGTGTAACAATTAATCTGCCTCGTAACCTTCTAATGCTATGTAGAAGTCATCACATGCGTGTAAGTAGTTGATAAATACGTTAATAACATTTTTCTACACTGAGACGAGAGAGAAAACCATAAATATTCTTGTATACCCAAAAAATTACTTTCCATTCCACATCTTGCAAAACTTAATTTGTATTTTAAAATTTCATAAACGTTAAGATTAGTTTGATATACATTGTTGATTTACTTCATGCACTGCAAGTTGGCGTTAATGATGACAGAAATACAAAACTGTAGACCGCTTTACTTCAAAGCCATAATTTCCATAAATATGGTATATGTAACCATCCGGTTATCAGGTTTATCAAAACATTTGTACATAATTCCGGTCAAACGTATTTCACGATGAATTACTCAATATGTGGAGTCGTGTGTAATGATGATTCAAATTATTATGTCTATAAATCTTACATTACTTTGATTTACTTGAAAATTAATTGAAGTTGTATGATTTAAAATTAATAATTAAATGACTTTAAATTGTGCATCTATAGTGTTTATTAGAGAATAGAAATATCATGGTCACCTAGACTTCTACAAGCCGAAAATAAAATCCTTACTGACGTGTCTGTTGTGACGTTTCGGATTTTAATGAAAGTAATCTATCTATAACTGGTAAATTATTAAGTCAGGAATTTCGTTACCAAATTATTTAAAACCTTTACTAAACTCTTCCATAGATATTAAGATTTGGTTTGGAAGTTTGGTTGTATTTTTTAATCGGAAAGCACACCCTAGTTTTTACGGAGATATACATGTAGTTTGCCGAGCCTGGAAATTAAGATACGATCCGGGTAAACTTATCGTTCCTTTTATTAAACTTATTCTAAAAAGATTACCAATTCAACGCTATAATTAGATCTTTTTGTACTGTTTTCATTGGTTTAGTGGTTATCAGTAAATTAAAATCAAACTAAATATTAATTTAAATAGGCACATTCATTTATAATAAATCTTTACTCTAAATTCATTATATAGATGTTGGATGTGAACTTATTTGATATTTTAGTCTTAGATGCATGATTTTATTAGTTATTATTGGCTTTGAACAGCTGTCAATAACTGCGAGTACACTCAGATCTGCACTTTTTGTAGTGGGGATGTATAGGTACCCTGCCACGTCCACTCTGCGTTTTTGTAAGATGTATTTTTGCTTTGTTTCGATCTATCGAGTTTAACCATTTTCAACTGATTTTTATAGTTCGTTCTTATGTTGTACTGTTACACCACTATCCCAGGTTAGGGGAGGGTTGGCGCGCCTTCAAACTTGTTTAACCCCGCCACATTCTGGATGTACTTGTCCCAAGTCAGGAGCCCGTAATTCAGTGGTTGTCGTTTATTGCTGTATATCATATTTGTTTTTCGTTCATTATTTTGCACATAAATCAGGCTGTTAGTTTTCTTTTTTAAATTGTTTTACATTTGTCATTTCAGTGCCTTTAACAGCTAACTATGCGGTATGGGTTTTACTCATTGTCAAAGGCCGTACGATGACCTATAGTTGTGTTATTTTGTCTCTTGGGAAGATTTGTCTCATTAGCAGTCGTACCACATCTTCTTATTTTTATAATGACATATTATACATATAGATTAGACCGTTAGTTTTCCTGTTTGAATGGTTTAACACTAGTCGTTTTGGGGCCCTTTATAGCTTGCTGTTCGGTGTGAACCGAGGCTCCGTGTTAAAGGCCGTACTTTGACCTATAATAGTTTACTTTTACAAATTGTGACTTGGATGGAGAGTTGTCTCATTGGCACTCATACCACATCTTCTTATATCTAATATTATGATGATATGGACAAACGAATAAACTATCTAATAACAAAGCCTCGTCTCAATTTTTATGATATTCTATGAAAATTCTGTTTTGATCTCCTTGCATACGTAGACGTACAGTGTGCCACCGATTAGTTCCAAATTATGAATTATGTTTATGCGTTGAGTATACAATTTCTTGGCGTTACATAGTATCTTCAATTCATAGTTCACAGCTGGTCATAATCATGTATTATATTCTGGTCATCAGATAAGTTCATGCTGTGAAGACAAATACACAAACGTTTGACTAAATTATTTACTGATTTTAACTATATGTGCTGGCTACGTAGGGTTGAAAGGAGTGTCGATATCGGGATAAAAATATATAATCTCATTTTCCAACAACGTCACGTTCATGTTTAGAAGCAACGCAATCCCGTGGCGGATCCTGGGGATGGGGGGGGGGGGGGTCCTTGAGTTGGAACTCCCCGCCCCTTTTATCCTGGGAACCCTTCCCCCTTTATGAAATCGCCCTTGCAATCGTCATTATCACATCTTGCTTTTCCGATAAATTCGTCACATCTTAATTACTTTCCACTATTTGCCCTTTCATATCTTTCAGTATGAAGAAATTTCACTTTCAATATATAATAAACAAGTTTGGTCAGATAAATGTAGTGACACCCCAGAGATAGATTTATATTATTGAAAAACTGATAAAAAGTTACATTGCCGTTCCCTCTTTAAAGACGCTGACACTGGAATTTCTTTAAATAATTGTTATCATGATTCATGTATACAAACCGTTGAATATTAATTAGGTGCAAATGTCAAAATGGTCGGATTTATAGCATCTATAACTAGCATCAGTGGAAATACCACATTGGAATAAATAGAGGTTAATTGGTTTGACCCAATATATTCGTTTGCATAATGGTTAGGAAGGTCATTTCATACGAAAACAATATTTGTTTTTATTAAATACTTGCGCTAAATCGGTAAGTTAAAAAAACTTACGAAGCCGTGTTACAAAGTAGGTATGCATATTTACATTACGGCATTTATCAGATTATCAATTATCGAAGATTAATATCATTTTTATATATATTTAAAAATGTTGCTTAAATGAACCTAATTATATAAATAAAGGCTAGACCTTTAACTGGGATAAAAAAGCAAATACAAAATTATTTGTCAAAGTTTCAATTTCATAAATAAAATCATAACTATTGTATAATGAGAACTGGATTGCGATTGACATGAACAAATATCTGCATATTTGTTTGAATTGTTTTACATTTGTCATTTTATAGCTGACTATGTGGTATGGGTTTTTCTCAATGTTGAAGGCCGTACGGTGACCTATACTTGCTAGCTTCTACGTCATTAAGTCTCTTGTGGAGAGTTGTCTCATTGGCAATCATACATGTACCACATCTTCTTATTTTTATATTTATCAAATATTTGAAAAAAAAAGAAAGAAAAAAAAAGAAACTTTAATACAAGTTTTCTAAATATAAATCTTACAAGCGGTGATCAAAGACATCATTTGTTGAAGTAGAAAAAGGAGAAATAAAATAATTGTATTCAAAATTTTAGAATAAGGTATACAATGAGAGAGTTTTTTAATAGATACATATTTCAAAGTCATACATATGATAGTCACGATGGTACACTTTCATTTCAATTATGCATCAAGTATTTATAGAGTACAAGTGGTATATTTTCGTTTTATCAGACAGCCCAACGACACAAATAACCAAAAGACAGTTGGACAGACAGACGTCCATTTTTAACATTCTGATTTCGTGATGAAAGAAAATTTATAAATCATTTGTTTTTGTCCAGAATAAAACTTGATAAAGCAAAGTATAATAAATTGTCATTTCTGAAATACGGATTATAAAAATAAAGCATAGCACCATACCGATCCATTTTGCGTCTTTTGAAACATCTTCATAGCAATTATCATTCGTAATGTTAGAAAATTTTGGATAGATAATGTGTTTTTGTTCAGAGTAATTTTTGATAAAACAAAGTGTATATTGACATATATTCATAGCTTTCGTCAATATAATGATATATATTCAAAGACGAGGAATTACTGCCATGTCGATTCTTTTTTCTTCTTATGAAACAATGTTGTCATTTTTGAAATATGGATCATCAAAATTCCTATTTCTAGCATGAATACCACCACATGTTCTCACAGAAGCATACCGGTAGTTACTGCGAGAATACCTTACTGCGATACCAGTTCCTTTTTGTGTCTAGTAAAACATTTTAATTGTAGCATATCAATTTGAAAACATAGTTTGATTGCATCATTTACCAGAAATTAAAATGTATATTATCATACAAATATAAAACTGCTTGTTTAACTTCCAGTGACAAATATTTCAGACATATGCAGAACGAGTCCTCTGTCCAAATGACACAATTATGACGTATTTTTCGCTAACACATAGCTAGTTAATTGGTATATGTGCGTACCTTGCAAGGTCCTTATGCCCATCTGACAGTTTTCAATTGACCTCAAGCTCATTTCATTGATCAGTGAAAATGCAAGTGTGTTAATTTTTGAATAAAGCATGTAATTACTGTTTTTCACTGTTTTATGCACAATATATATAAATAATCCGAATAATTCAGATCATCTTTTTAATCGGTATCTTTTGTTAATCACAACAAGATGTGTTATTTGCTAGATATTTATGATGCATACAATTAAAATTGAACAGACAACGCCGTGCTGTAATCAATACTTGTGGGAAAGTCAAATGACCAACGCTTAGTTAAAATGAAATAACAAACAACCATCAATTCTGAAATTATCTTGAACACAACAATTCACAGCTGCAGACTCCTTCATCTCTTATTTTAATAGCGGATACCCGATTTGATGCCGTACCAACCGTAGCACGACATTGGAACCGGGATTGAACGAAAGTAATTGATATATACACTTAATATCAACGTACGTTTTATGAATCATAATCAACAGTATTGGAAGTATTTTCACTTGGATATAATACGTATTTATAGCAAACAATAGTGTGTGTACTCGATTATGCTTTCAAGTAACTGTTGCACGAATGGTTTATAAGCAGATTTAGTAGACATTACTTTATATTATATCTGATTTTGCATGCTATAAATATTATGAAAAAAGTATAACATGAATAGGTTGGAATTTTATGGGTAGGTTTTTAGAAAACATGACAAAATAAGATCAATTTCAACACACACAAGCTAGTAATCTCATTTTTAAGGTATTAATGCCTCGCACACCAGGATCAAGCTAGAAGCCACTACGCTTGCAGCCAGTTTTCAGATATGACTATAAACCCAAAAGTTGCATCAGATTCAAACTTAGTTAATTTGAAACCGTTTTTATTAATATATGACTACTAAATTATCTGTTTTAAGAATACAATTAAGCAGTCAAAGACACTGATTAAATGAATTTCAAAATTTCATTTCGTATGCATTAATTTAACGACAATTAATTTAATAGTGTCTTTGAATGCTTCATTTTATATATAAAACACACGATTTAGTGGTTACTAGTATATTAAAAAAAAAATTAAGTTAGAATGAATCTTATGCAATTTTTTTGGTTTATAGACATATCTGAAAAATGGCTGCTAGCGGAGTGGCTGTTCGTTCATACGTACATTTAATTCGAATTTGAACGATCAAGCGGCAAAGTTAATTTTTATTTAGGACGGGAACATATGTTAATGTGATATGCATAATAAATCCTGCTTTGTACTAGACCGACTTGCTGGAATGAATTTACAACTTGCTCGCTCACAAGGCAGCAGTCCGTAGGAAGACATCAGATGCGGACCCGGGATTTTGCAAAAAAAGGGGGGGACCGGGGCCTCTTATTATGCAATGTTTGGAGTGGAACATGTAAAACATTTTCATTAACCATAAAAGTAGCTCCATAAGGAGGATTCGGGTTAAATCCGCCGCTTCATATGTCACCCTAGTCGGACACCTTATTCTAATTCCGAGCCGACCAATCTTTTCTCTTACTCCTTAATGCTGCGTGCTCAGCGTAGTAGCAGCAAATGTCACTTTTAAAGTTTTTGTTTTGACCAAGCCGGGTTTCGATCCCATGACCTCTTGCACTCGATGCAAACATGCTACCACGACACCACTGAAAGTTGTTCTTGTTATTTTTATGCCCCACCTACGATAGTAGAGGGGCATTATGTTTCCTGGTCTGTGCGTCCGTTCGTCCGTTCGTTCGTCCGTTCGTCCGTTCGTCCGTCAGTCTGTCCCGCTTCAGGTTAAAGTTTTTGGTCAAGGTAGTTTTTGATGAAGTTGAAGTCCAATGAACTTGAAACGTCGTACACATGTTCTCTATGATTTGATCTTTCTAATTTAAATGCCAAATTAGATTTTTGACCCAATTTCACGGTCCACTGAACATAGAAAATGATAGTGTAATGGGGCATCCGTGTACTATGGATAAATTCTTGTTAAATATAATTCAATGCTTCTAGATATTGCTTTTTTTCATCGGCAACAGACTTATAAAGATTTATTTTCAAATGTTTATGCTCCCGTCGTAGCGGAGGGGGCAATAAGTTTGTTATCCTTGTTTGTCTGTACGTCCGTAAGAACGTCCCAAAATTGGTTTCCGTTCTCTAACTTTAGTTTGCCTCAATCAAATGTTATGAAACTTATACACAATGCTTATTACCACAAAACACAGATCAAGTTTGAATGTTGGTGGTGTCACTTTTGCCATTCTTGAGTTATGCCCCTTTACAAATGGAAAAATTGCTGAATTTTTTGTTTCCGTTCTCTAACTTTAGTTTGCCTCAACTAAATGTTATGAAACTTATACACAATGCTTATTACCACAAAACATAGATCAAGGTTGAATTTTAGTGGCGTCATTTTAATCTTTCTAGAGTTATGCCCCTTTACAAATGGAAAAAATGCTAATTGTTTTGTTTCCGTCCTCTAACTTTAGTTTGCCTCAACCAAACTTTATGGAACTTATACACAATGTTTATTACCACAAAACACAGACCAAGTTTGAATATTGGTGGCGTCACTTTTGCCGTTCTAGAGTTATGCACCTTTACAAATGGAAAACATGCTTATTTTTTTGTTTCCGTTCTCTAACTTTAGTTTTCCTCAACCAAATGTTATGAAACTTATACACAATGCTTATAACTACAAAACACAGATCAAGTTTGAACTTTGGTGGCGTCATTTTTACCGTTTTAGAGTTATGCTCCTTTACAAAACTGGATTTTTTGTTTCTGTTGTCTAACTTAAGTTTGTTATGAAACGTATACACAATGCTAATTACCACAAAACTCATTGCAAGTACAAATTTGGGAAGCGTCACTTTTACAGTTCTTGAGTTGTGTCCCTTTATAACAGTATATGCAAGCGGGGGCAGCATCTGTGTCCATCCCCATTTATTTAGTTTATTTTTTTTAGAATGCATTTCTTAAGGTTTGATTTTTAGCGGAAAAAACAAATTCGGTGACCTTATTTAATTTCTACTGTAACGTCACCACAACTTCTATACTCTATAACGCTATTATACCATACAGTGTCGTAAAAAAATCGTGAGCGTGAACTATTCCTAACTATTGCCAATTCTCAAGCGTAATCAATTGATGAGGAAATAGACTTACTAGTTTTTAAGGACATTTCTGCTGCCAATACATAAAACGCACATTGGCAAATATGTAAATATACTGCAAGTGAAAGAAAGTTACTGTATAGACTGTAACTCCATCTTTTCTAAATTAGACAGGGTTTCACATCTTTTTTTAAATGTTTGTATTGTCCTAATTTTTAGAATCAAATATCGAGTTTGAAATTGTCCCGGTTAACACAGTGGTGACAGAATGATTTTCATGATACATATTTTAAAACTGAACTTATAGTTCGCGCAAACCTCCTTAAAATTTGTTGTATACTCAGATATCAGAATGCCTGTAAAGGGGCTCGTACTTTTTCTAAATGATATCAAAATTGCCCTATGCAGGTACAATCTTCTCATTTTATAGATATCAACTTCAGAATGACGATAACAGAAAGTATTGAGACATTCAATGCAGTTTATCTTGTAACGATATACATATAGCAGGCTTATTTATACGTAAGGGAGCTACCATTTGACATTAATTGGGAGAAAAAGGGGGGGGGGGGTGAAAAATATTGTCCTGCATTTTTTTTTAATTGTAATCTCTGTCCTGCCTTTTTCTTTTTCTTTTTCCCTCTATTCGGTCCTGACGTTTTTTTCAAATTTCATCCCAGCCCTCCTCCCCTCCCCTAAAAATGAAATGGAAGCTTCCTTATAATATTAACGTAACGTCACACTGTCTGGTACATGTAGCAATCTTTTGTATCAACGATGTATATATTTACAGGAAAGGAAAAGAAGAATTTCTACCCAAGGCATGATATATTTACAAGAAAGAAAAAGATGACATCTACTCAAGGCATGATACATTTACAGGAAAGGAAAAGAAGACTTCTAATCAAGGCATGATATATTTACAGGAAAGGAAAAGAAGACTTCAACTTAAGGCATGATCTATTACTGCCTGCATAAAGACACCAAATAAAGGACAGAGCTTGTTTTCTATTTAATCTGTATGGTTTGAATTATAATATTTGCTGTAAATGTTGAACAGTTGAAATTAAAACCACATTCTGCAAGATTATAAACTCACTTCAAATGTGTCAATTTTTTTCATGGTCTCCCATAGGGTGTAATTTTTTCAAACGGGCTGGGAAATTCACCAGATTAAATTGATTGATTGATTGATTTGTTGGTGTTTAACGCCACTTTCAACACTATTGTGCTATTTCAAGGCGGTCATTTTTTATTGATGGAGGAAGCCGGATGGCCCGAAGAAAACCACGAACCTTCGATAGGAAAACTGACAATCATGGGCCTAGTCAATCAAGATTGGAGTCGAGCACACCTTGCACGAGCGGAATTCGAATTCATAATCTCAGCGTTGACTGGCTAGTGATACAGTAGTTGGACTACTTGGAGCACTCGGCCACCGAGGCCCCGATAGATTAAAACATACGAGTTAATTTATAGCTATTCATAAATAAGGGGATCGGGTATGATTGTCAATGAGACAACTATTCCTCAAAGATCATTTTAAGTGGTTTTTAACAATTAACGGCAACCTTACGGCCTTCAACATGAGAAAAACCATACTGTTTAGTCGCCTATTAAAGGCCCCGATATACATGATTACAGTTAACAAGAGTTTGTGAGGAAATTAGCCCATCTATACTGTATCATCTCTATTTCTGATGTTTGTTGTTTAATTTATCAGTGTGAATATTCCCAGCCAATGATTCCTTTCAATTGTGTTATCTGCTGCTTAAAATGTTTCACCACAGTGACTCTTTTCTATTCTTACAGTATCTGTTAGACGACATATTTCTCGCTGTTGTATACAACGGAATGTGCAATCATTGTGCAATGCATGAGTATTTTCTTCAAACCTGTGAACTTATTTTGGTTATCATCTCTGTGGGAATGATTCCCCAGTCTATAGATAACTATTTGGTTAAAATCGTTGTGAAGAAATTTCCCCAGTCTAAATATTTTTTTTGGTTATCAACTGTGTAAGGAAATTTCCCCATTCTATTGATTTCGGTATCGTTGCCATCTTTTTGGGGAAATTTTCCCAGTCTATTGATTTATTTTTGGTTATCAACTTTGTAGGGAAATTTCCCCATTTTAGTGATTTCGTTTTCGTTATCATCTTTTTGGGGAAATTTCCCCATTCTATTGACTTCTTGTTGGTTATCATCTTTTTGGGGAGATTTCCCTATTCTATTGACTTCTTGTTGGTTATCATCTTTTTGGGGAAATTTCCCCATTTTAGTGATTTCTTGTTGGTTATCATCTTTTGGGGAAATTTCCCCATTCTATTGATTTCTTGTTGGTTATCATCTTTTTGGGGAAATATCCCCATTCTATTGACTTCTTGTTGGTTATCGTCTTTTTGGGGAAATATCCCCATTCTATTGATTTCTTGTTGGTTATCATCTTTTGGGGAAATTTCCCCATTCTATTGACTTCTTGTTGGTTATCGTCTTTTTTGGGGAAATTTTACCATTCTATTGATTTCTTTTTAGTTTTCATCATTTTTGGGAGATTTTATCATTCTATTGATTTCTTTTTCGTTAACATCGTTTTAGGGAAATTTGCCCATTCTATTGATTTGTTGTCATCATCTTTTTGGGAAAATTATTGATATCTGATTGGTTATCAATTTACTTGTTAACAATTATTTCTACGTTTCTTGTACATGTAAAGTAAAACGTGTTTATTTCTTGTTCTCGAAGTTTTGTTGTGTAGTGTTATTTGATACCATTATCAAATATATGTGTTATCATGCCAGTTAAATGTTTGTTGGAATATTTTGTTCACACAAATAGAAAGCATTGAAAAAAGAGAATAAAATAGAAATTCTCTTTTTCAAATAGATTGCGTTTATTGTAATTCTAAGTCGTGTTTAAGAGTGTCAAAATTGGACATGTATAAAAAAATGTTACCTTGGATTCGTTGTTGTTTGATTTTTTACACTAACAAAAACTGATAAAGTATCTGTAGCTGCAACATAATAAAAACGTGTTCATTGAATATTACTAAATGTAGAGAATATTAAGCCTAATCTCTGACTATTATTTATTTTCAACTCTTAACATTCCGGGATATTTATTTTCCAAATATCGTTATATTTTTCCCGTTCATAATATTAGGTTGGTTATTTTTATTTTTAATTTTAGCAAACATATAATGTATAAAACAAATATGACCAGATCAGCCAGCCATATATCGCAAATTAAAAGATTTAATAGACAATAAAATACAAACTCTATTAATTTAACAACTTCCTTCATATTGTGTAAATAATGACCACAGTTAGAAGTATGAAACAAGATCAGATTTAATAATTTCATACCATATTCTCCTTTAGAAAAAAATACTACTGTGAGGGTATCAGCGAAAACGAAAGTAAATGATTGTGCATATACAAACCCAACAAAGAAAACTATTCTGTTAAAGATACATATGAAACACAATAGCGTTACAATTAAGCATGAACTAAATATCTGATAGAATTTACCTTGTCGTCTTGAAACAAATTAATATATATATATATATATCCTCTCAACAAAAAACCGGTCAGGGTTCAATGTTGACGTAACAGCAGGTTTAATATGGAAGATGTAACAATACTCCAATTTATAAGACGCGTCCGGGTCTGCATACTTAATTTAGCTATTGTTTATTTACAAACTGTTAGAATGGAATGTACCCATAATGCATGGTATTGTTATTAAATATGTAGTTCAACGTACTGTGTTTATATCACTCGAAGCCAAACTTGATACATGGTGTCAGATGTAAAGACGATACAATGACAATTTTAGAAGAAATATAAAGATTCCGTCATTTGGAAACAGGGAAGTAACCAAGAAAGCAAAACACTATCCCTAAAACATAGAAATAAGCAACAAATTCAAGTCCCGCTCAAAACCACGTGCGTTTTCTGGGAACAATGGATAAGCTACGGGCACCCGATAAATTTAATGTTGAAGCTCGAAACCTCGCTGATGCGTGGAAAAGATGGAAAGAAGAAGTTGAACTTTACATCGATTTGACAATGGACTCAGAAGATGAGAAAGCTAAGGTAAAAATGTTTCTTTATCTGGTAGGCACACAAGGGAGAGAAGTGTACGAAACATTGACATTTGAACGTCCACCGAATGAAAGAACATTTCTACAGGTTCTAGAAGCATTTGAGAACCACTGCAATCCCAAGAAAAATGAAACAGTTGAAAGATACATGTTCAATATGAGAAATCAACGTCAAGATGAAACATTCGACAAATACATCACAGAACTAAAACTGCTTGCATCCACATGTAATTATGGGGCACTGAATGACTCCCTGGTACGTGATCGTATTGTTTGCGGCATAAGCAACTCGAGTCTGAGGGAACGCTTACTACGCACGCTAGATCTTACACTTGATAAAACCATGCAATTGGGAAGAGCTGCTGAGCTTACTAAAGAAAGAATCAAAACTCTAGAAAACCCTACAGCTGCCTCCAACACTGAAGTAAATGCTGTAAGACATAAGACAAAACCAAACACAAAATTCAAACAGAAACAAGGCACTTATGTCAAACATGAAAAGCAACAATACCGAAGTAATAGCAACTGCAAATATTGTGGAAAGAGACATGAACATTCTAGATCCAGCTGTCCAGCGTATGGTCAAACTTGTCGTAAATGTGTCAAAACAAACCACTTTGAAGCAGTGTGCCAATCAGGCAAGATAACAAAAATTAGAAGACCACAGCAAGTTCGTACTCTGTCAGATAATTATGCGTCAGAAGATTACGACAGTGATGAATTTTTTGAAATCAAAGCAGTAACCCTTGTACAGATCAACACTGTAGATGGTAAAAATAGCCGTCATGTGTACGCAACAATGAACATTGTAAGTAACAAAATCATGCCAGTCAGATTTCAATTAGACAGTGGTGCAACATGTAACATTATAAATAGCAATGCACTGAAAGAATTAGGAATTAAAGAACTAAAGAAAACAAGCCAAGTCCTTAAAATGTACAATAACACTACAATAAAACCACTTGGTACTTGCCAGCTGAAACTAATCAATCCTAAGAATGATGCTAAATTCAAAGCAGAATTTATTGTTGTGAAAGATAAAACACTCACTCCATTACTTGGTAACAAAACAGTTCAAGCTATGAACTTAATGACAATACACTATGAAAACATTAAAAGTGTACAGCAAGGAGCACCAATGTCACCGGATTCATATAAGCCAATTGATAAAGCAAATATTTTTAAAGAATACGAAGATGTCTTTGAAGGTACAGGTTTACTTGAAGGAAAATATCATCTGGAGTTGAACGAAAATGCTCAACCAGTAGTACACCCACCAAGGAAGGTACCTGTTGCAATAAAGGACCAACTGCAAACTGAGCTAAACAGACTTTGTGATATGAACATTATTACACAAGTCACTAAACCAACGCCATGGGTTTCAAGCTTAGTAACCGTGGTAAAGCCGAATAAGCTACGAGTTTGTATTGACCCTAAACACCTCAACCAACACATCAAACGAAGTCATTACCGACTACATACAATTGATAATCTGCTACCTGAGCTTTCGAATGCGAAAATTTTCAGTGTTGTTGATGCAAAGAATGGATTCTGGCACGTCCAGTTAGATGAAAAGTCTTCATACCTGACTACATTTAATACACCATTTGGAAGTTACCGTTGGTTAAGAATGCCTTTTGGTATTACCTCAGCGCCAGAAGAATATCAGCGCAGACAAGATCAGGAAGTAGAAGGTCTACCTGGAGTCCAAAGCATAATTGATGACATATTGATTTATGGTGAAGGGAAAACAGAAGAAGAAGCTATTAAAGACCATGACAGAAAATTCCGATTGCTAATGGAAAGATGCAGGGAAAGAAATCTCAAATTGAATAAAGACAAACTCAAATTGAAGATGAAAGAATTAAATTTATTGGTCACTTGATTACCAATAAAGGTCTGAAAATGGATCCAGAAAAAGTACGCGCAGTACTAGAAATGCCTAAGCCCACTGATGTTTCAGGAGTTCGGAGATTGGTAGGATTTGTAACATACTTGAGCAAATTTCTACCCAAGCTAAGCCATATTTGTGAACCACTCAGAAAAATTGACACTTAAAGATTCAGCTGGTTAGATAGTCATGACAAAGCTTTAAATGAGATAAAGACACTAGTAACCAGTGAACCTGTTCTGAAATACTATGATCCAAACATGGAGCTTACACTACAAAGCGATGCATCTGAAACAGGTCTTGGAGTGGCAATATTGCAGGAAAATCAACCGATAGCGTATGCTAGTCGTGCACTCACTGACACAGAGACTCGATATGCACAAATTGAGAAAGAACTTTTATCTGTAGTTTTTGGCCTACAAAAATTTCACCAATATACATATGGCAGAAATGTGTATGTAACATCAGATCACAAACCATTAGAGTCAATTTTGAAGAAGCCTCTACATTGTGCACCAAAGAGACTACAAAGAATGATGTTACAACTACAGAAATACAATATACAGCTAGTATACAAACCAGGAAAAGAGATGTATCTCGCAGATACACTAAGCAGAGCATATATCAAGGATAAGCAAACCGAGTCAGAAAGTGAAGAAATAGAAGCAATAAACATGATAAAAGATCTTGCAATATCAGAAGAAAGGCTCAAAGAAATCCAACAACACACAGAAACTGACACACAACTACAAAAGCTCAAACACGTTATACAATCAGGATGGCCAGACATAAAATCTGATGTGTCACATGAGATAAATATATACTTCGACATCCGAGATGAACTCACTGTTCAAAATGGACTAATTTTCAAAGGTGAAAGAGTAATAATACCAAAGTCCTTAAGATCCGATATGATCCGCAGAATACACTCTTCTCACATTGGAGTTGAAGGATGCTTAAGAAGTGCGCGCGAAAGCCTCTACTGGCCAGGCTTGAATTCAGAAGTGAAAGATTTCAGTTAAGATGTGAAACAAGCCGCACGTATAAACGGAAACAAAGTAAAGAACCATTAATTTCACATGAAGTCCCTTTAAGACCATGGGCAAAAGTCGGTATTGACTTAATGACATTTGAAACACGAAATTACCTGATAACTGTAGACTATTTCTCAAATTTCTGGGAGATCGACTACCTAGAAAACACTCTAGCAACTACAGTCATTCATAAATTACGAGCACAGTTTGCTAGATATGGCATACCCGACACTTGTTTTTCTGACAATGGACCTCAGTTTAACTGTGTTGAATTCAGAAATTTTGCCAAAGAATGGGATTTTAGCCATGAAACATCATCACCCTATTATCCACAAAGTAATAGGAAAGTAGAACATGCTGTCCAAACCGCCAAATCGTTAATGAGGAAAGGAAAACATGCACAATCAGATCCTTATTTAGCCATACTAGACTTTCGAAATACACCAACTCAAGGATTCGAAACTAGTCCCGCTCAACGATTGATGAACAGAAGAACAAAAACACTAATACCCACAAAAGAAAGTTTACTTAAACCGAAAATAGAAGGACAGAATGTACAAAAGGAAATTCAATACTCTAAAGAAAGACAAGCTCATTATTACAATCAAGGAGCAAAGGAACTATCATCTTTAAAAGAAGGAGACGTTGTGAGAGTGGAACCAGCAAACAAATATCAAAAGACATGGGAGAAAGGAACAGTTAATCAGAAAGTAAACGAACGATCATATGAAATCAACATTAAAGGAAAAACATTCAGAAGAAATAGGAGACCATTGCATAAAACGAGCGAAAACAACAAAACATGTGAAAAGGAACAATTCAATTCAGAATCAAATGAATTCGAGGACGATGAACAATTTGATCATGTGGAACAACAAGAGAATTGCAACAATAACACTATTCCGCAACAAAGTCCGCAACAAAACACATTGGACAATAACACAACTACAAGGACAAGATCAGGAAGACAAATCAAAAGACCATCAAAATTCAATGATTTTGTGAGTTAGTCGACAGAACACTTGTGTTTCCGTGGGGCACAATAATCCCCTGGTGTTCTCCTAATGGTTCCGTTGTAAATTTTACATAGTAGTAGTTGAGAACACACTGTGCGGTTGGGGCAGAATAATCCCCGTGTGTTTCTCTCAGAGAATCATTTAGATTCTGTCTAGTGCATAATTAGTTTAGTTTTATTAAATGCTATTTTTGAATGTGTGCGCAATATTTACATGCACAGTATTACAAACTTTAGCCGAAACAGTATTAAAACTTTTGCAGACTTTAAAAATATTGAACAGTAACTTTTCAGTATTAATTGATATTATCATTTACAATGTATGTTTTTTTTTTTTTTATTATGCAAGTTATGCATTTTTAATTCACTAGTCAAAGTTCAGTATTTCTAGTCAAGTGAAAATTTGAAGTTCAATTTAATTTTTATTTAAAGAAGAAAGGATGTAACAATACTCCAATTTATAAGACGCGTCCGGGTCTGCATACTTAATTAAGCTATTGTTTATTTACAAACTGTTAGAATGGAATGTACCCATAATGCATGGTATTGTTATTAAATATGTAGTTCAACGTACTGTGTTTATATCACTCGAAGCCAAACTTGATACAGAAGACTGTTTTTGTCTTTATAACACGTCATGGTTATTTTGTTCCCGACAAGGACTCATGATAATAAGGTTTGTGGGGTGTTTACATGTATGTATCTTTTTTTATCAAATAGGACCCGTAATCATAAGATAAATAAATCACATATACAGAAGTAGATCAAAATACTTTAAAACGAAAAACAGGCTTCAACTTAAATGTAAGTTCCATCGAATTTTTATACGAAGTTAAATAATCGATAGGAGCTAGGTTGAACTAGCAACCCAACCCTTTCTTTCTTATTCCATTTTTTTTCGTATTCATGGAATTGAATTTTATACACATTGGGGGAAAGACTTTATGTTGTTCCTACTATTTGTTGTTCTTTAAGATTCTTTTTTTATCTGATCGATATAGCATTTGAGATAATGATTGAACACAAAAATGACAGAACAAGTCTCTTGACATATTCCCATTCAGTGGCGGATCCAGAACTTTTTGTAAGGGGGGGGGGGGGGGGGGGGGCGATGACTGACCTAAGGGGGGGGGGGCACTCCAGTCACACTTCAGTGATTCCCTATATAATCAACCAAATTTTTCCCACAAAAGGGGGGGGGGCCCGGGCGTTTGTTATATGTTAGTGAGAAAGTAATCCAAATCATACGACAAAAACCCAACAACGTAATGATTTTTAATCGACATTTTAGGAGAGTTAGATACAAAAGGGGTACAGTCAACTAGTGCAGACCTAGAAAATAAACAAAATGTGTATTTATAAAGATTTTTTTACATTTGTACAAAAATGTATGTTGTTGACACTGGTTAATTGGCGGATAGTAACAATTAACTGCGAAATATTTAAAAAAAATGCTATATATTGTAACAAATAGCAACTTAAAGATAAATGTTGATAAAATAGAAGTTCAAGCTTTTACAAACGGTAAACGGTTGAATTCCACATTAAAGTTTTTTTTATCAATGATACTTAAATTGAGATTGTTAATAATTGTAAATATTTAGGAATATTTTTCACAAAAACTTGTTCATTTTCACAAACTAGAAAATACTTAAATGACTTACAAGACCAAGGAATAAAGGCTATGAATTCTATCTTGCAGAAGAGTAGAATTCTTAATATATCTGTTGAATGTCAACTGGGTCTTTTTGATAAGGATGTTGTACCTGTTTATTACATGGGTCAGTGATTTGAGTGTTTGAAAACTTTGACTTATTAGAGCGTGTGCACCTTAAATTTTGCAAACTCATTTTACATTTGAAGCAATCAGCCCCGGACTTTATAGTTAATGCTGAACTTGGTAGATTCCAAATTTTTCATTATGCAAAAGTTCGAATGATAAATTTCTGGGGCAGATTTATAAACGGTAAAGAATGTAACATTTCTCATGTTCTTTATAAATTATATTTTAAATAACTATTGGTTTGAAGGTAAATGGTCGATTTATAAAAAAAAATTATTTAAATAACTGTGGAATGTCAAAGATTTGTAACATGCAGTTTGCTGACAAATGGTATCAAAAAGTGTGTAACAAAAACTTAAAGATCACAATTATGTTTGTCACAGATAGATAGCTTACCCAAATGCCTATCAAATTACAGAATTTTTAAGACTGATTTGAAATTTGAGAATTATCTCAACGTCTTCCCTAATAATTTATTATTTGTATACTGCAAATTTCAATGAGGAAGTCACAGATTACCATGAATTGAGACGGGACGATGGCGAGGCTTCTCTCGAAACGACATACTTTGTCATCACTGCGACTTGAGTGATATCATGACTTGTAAAGCTTTGGATGTAGAGAGAAAGAAAGTTTTACCAGAATATTGCTGTAATAATCCAAATACATGCAAATTTATTGGTTTATTTCCTTCAGACAATACTATAATTTTAGAAAAAAATATGTAAGTTTATAAAACTAATATTATACAAAAGTCAATCCTCCAAGTTAAGTTAAGTTTAATCACATTGTGTATGTTCATATAAGATATATGAAATTGTAAATGTATATTTTCTCTGTAACTATGGCATGTAGTTTTATGATGATAAAGTTATTTCAAATTATAAAGAAAAGAGAAAAATGAAAGACATTTAGAGGTTAACTGCATAAATTACAGTATTTTATTAGCAGATGAGTATCTATGCAATAGTGCATGCTTTTCATCGCCAGGGTCAAATTTGCAACAAATGTAAAAGACATTTAAAAGATAAGCCATCAACACAAAATGCTTAACTGAAATCTGAAAAATTAAAAATGAAACAAAAAACAATAAACAAAAAACAAACTGAAACATAAAACAAAACAAATAAACAAAACAAACAGACAAAAAAAAAGGATAATAATTATTAATAAAGATAATAATAATAAACCATCTAAACCATATGAAAACGATAGCAAAAACAAAAAAAAACAATAATAAAACAACCTTCTACAAAAATCCCTATATGTGTGATGAAATCAATGATACCTTTTCCCCATTATTCATACCTGTGAAATTTTGCGTTGACTGAAATCAGACAGGCAACTGCAAATACGCGTAGATCAATATATATTAATCAACTCAGAAATGCGTCCCTTTTTAAGAACGAGTGAATGGAATTTCGCCATTAAGTCAAATACAATGCACAATAAGAACGGAAAAGACATAACTTCTTTGGCGGGTATTCCATCTTTATTATATTTGAAATTACCTTTTCATTGAATTATGTCAATAATGAAATGTTTAAGACTCACATCGAAATCTAAAATCTACAATTAAGTAACTAGGCTATCACAATGTGGAGAGTTGTCTCATTGGCAATCATATCGATATCACATCTTCTTATTTTTATATCACAATAATAGCTTACCATCATTAAAAGAAAAAAAAAAGAACAGACGATCCAGTAGGGTGTCCGTTTGGATTTGCGCGGAGTATTTATATAATAAAATTGAGAATGGAAATGGGGAATGTGTCAAAGAGACAACAACCCGACCAAAGAGCAGAAAACAGCCGAAGGCCACCGATGGGTCTTAAACACAGCGAGAAAATCCCGCAACTGGAGGCGGGCTTAAGCTGGCCCCTAAACAAAAATGTGTACTAGTTCAATGACAATGGACGTCACAATAAACTCCAAAACATATAAATGAACTAAAATTAAAAAACATACAAGACTAACATAGGCCAGAGGCTCCTGACTTGGGACAGGCGCAAATATGCGGCTATATAAGCAGGCTTCTCCGGTAGAATGGGGATGCAGGGAGGGTATCACACTCACGTTCTGGAATCGTTGCAACATTTCTTTGAGAGCTTTGGTAGGTAGCCTATTACAAGGCTAAATCTTTCTCCCTATCCAACATTTCCTCAATTTCCAGTGGCAGAGCTATTCTTTAATCATTTATTCCGTTGCTTTACTTTTCCGAGTTTTTTCAGATATATTGTTAATGTGTTTCTGTCTTAAATGTTGATGAAACACTTTGCAATGGAAGTTTAGCAAACAGAATTGCCTTCAGTTGTCGCTAGGCAGAAAAAGGAGAATAACGCTATTTTAGATATTTTTTATTAAGACGGACGAATTTCAGATTGTCATGTAGTCTCAGCACCAGTTGTTTTGAAACATTACCTTTTACTAAGAAAATAAAGTTGTAATAATTATAACCTATAAAAAGGAAAGAGATATACAAAAGAGGGACGAAAGACACCAGAGGGAAAGTCAAACTCATAGATCGAAAACAAACCGACAACGCCATGGCCAAAAATAAAAAGACAAACAGACAAACAATAGAACAGATGACACAACATAGAAAACCAAAGACTAAGCAACACGAACCCCACCAAAATATTCGTATATTGGAGGAAAATATAATATTCTTTTGACGAGCTTTAGAAACAAAAAGAAAAGTGAGGCTCCTGGAGCTTTTTTTCAGTTTTGTAGCGAGTTGCAATTAATTTATATTTTCCTACACTTTAAGAATATTGTTTTTATCCTGCAATTTAACCTTCGTCGTTATCCGGCAAAAGGGGAATAACTGTATTTTAGATTTTAGATTTTATTTATTAAGACGGACGAACTCCTGATAATCATGCAGTCTCAGCACCAGTTGTTTTGTCACACTACCTTTTGATAAGGACATACAGTTGTAAAAATTATAACTTATAAAATGGGAAAGAGATATACAATATTCGTTTAGTGTAGTACAATATAAAATTTATTTGACGAGCATTAGAACCAACAGGAAAAGCGAGGCTCGTCGATCTCTTTTCTTCTTTCGTATCGAATACAGATAAATTTATATATTCAGTTTTTTTAACATACCCGTTCGCTTGCAACAGAAATAAGATACCAGGAGACTATAAAGGTACACTGTACGTTGAACGCTTTATGTTGTTTGTCAACCTGTATTTGTATAGTGGAAAGGTCGATTTCACGATAATAATGTTTAAAGTCAACATGGTCAATGATAATCTATTATAATTTTACATATCTCGTTATCAAGTTTACAATCTAAGTAAAATATAGATCTCCGATTTCGTTTTACTCATATCATCATGCAGTCGAGTTCTTGCATTTATCAAAAACATTAAAAAAAATTTGTTTTTGTAAAAACACGATAACTGGCTTAAACATAGATTAAACTGTTAAAAATGTTCAGGATAAAAGGTCGTGAAATCATACGGATTTTCTCATTTTGTGTGTTCCCGTGCGACAGTTCTATTCTATCAAACCAAACATTTTTTTCCAAAGAAATTGATTTTAAGAGTTTCCTCCCGTACACCATGGATTTAATATATCATATAGCGAGGTACATGTATCAACCCCTTATACTAGACTTACCTAATGTATTTATTCTCGTCCTTAAGATACATGATATATTTGCCACTGGACGTTTGGCAAACAACGAGCAATCAATCAACTAACAAATGAACTTTGTCGGTTGTTTGAGTTATTTCATAACTTAATATATTTGTTACTTGGAAAATGTTATGTTGATGACAAATCTTTGATAATTCTTATTTCATTAATCTCACAACTTTATAAGACTCGAGACGGTTTGATCCTATTAAAACTTTATTGACACCCGTCTCATTTAGAAGACTTATGTTGACTTCTAGATGTTGGTTTTTTTTTTGTTATTTATGTCGGTGTTGCTCATCTTTGCCTACCTCTCACAACTTTCCATTCCTTACTTTACTTATACTAAAACCACATTGAATAACTATTTATAGGATCAAAACTGATACACATTCTTGCATCGACATGAATGAACTCTTAACGGATAATGAAATTGGAGGGTATTTTTTAGAAAAACTAAGACTTACCATTGGGTTGGCTCTATTTAGTTTTAATATTTAACAGAGCAAAAATCATAAATTCATGGAGAGCAATATAAGAAAATCCAGAGCGACAATAATCCACAACCATGAAGGTATAGCTAGTGTTTAGGAATAGGACCCTTTAATTTTTTGTAAAAATTGTATAAAAAAGTATATTCATTGAAAATGTATCAACAAGTGTGTTACAGAAAAGGAAAACGGTTTTTGCGTAGCATGATCTCTCGAGACACAAACTGTGTATGTTCCCATAATGCATATGACTTTTACGGTTATATATTTCTATATAACAACTATAAATACCACCTTAAATTTACATATATGTGTTGTATGATATTTATGTCTAGGCAAGTATAAACATTCCAACCGTTTTCTACACTTTGGTTTTAAATTTGGTGCGTAGAACGTTATTGTACAAAAAAAAAGGTTGCAACTAGTTGACCTCAGGCGATTCTGGATTTTTTGTATGCCTTTATGTTTGTTATACTCTAAAATGTTATCCATACTTAACTTTTGGATTTGAAAAACTTGGTTAAAATGATAGTACATGATGACGATTATTTTTAGAAACATGCATTACACGAACAGAAAACATATCATGTGTGTTTATTCTTATAAATTAAAGAAATAATTCATTGATAATAAACTAAGGTTCCAACTCCCTCAGGCATAGTTGAACTTGAAAATTTACTTAGGTGAGGTTTAGGAATTTTTGTTAAATGTTCGGACTCCTTGGTTTTTTTCCTACGATACAGGGTAAAAAAGTTTGCCCCATAACACCCATTTTTCTTTTCACATAAGATTTAAATAGCTCATAAAAGATCATTTACCAAAATTTAAGCAGATTCTAGATTTCCTTTATTTCGATTTGAGACCCAAATAATACCAATGCAAATACAAGGTCCGAGTCAGCCTTTTTCCGCCATTTAAAAAAAATTAAATATCTCGAAAAGGAGCTCCATAACCTATCAATATTTTTGGCATATTTTGTTCCTTTAACTAACGTTCTTCTGACTTATAGTATCAATTTTATATTCTAGATTTTTTTAATTTCACCTAAGTACATCCTTAAATGAATTTGGCTATTCTGTTCAGGATCTTTACGGTGATCTACATGGTAACTTCTAACGTTTCTACATATTTACTCATCCCTTGCTTTCATGTGTTTAGGTGTGAATGTTCAGGGTAAAATTTATAAAGTTATCACTTTATTTTTACTAAGCTTGATACGTTTATTCACTATATTTGATTGTTAACTGGGGAGGATGGGGCTTCTTTTTTTTTACTTTACGTTCTTTACATCCGATTTTAAGAGAGAGCCAATAATCGTAAAATAGAGGCAAAAGTATATAAAAAAAATCTTCATATTAACTTATCTTCTTTTCATTCCGACATAATATCAGTTCGATAAAGTGAACCCATGCCAACGTTAAGCAAAGACAGCATTAACAAAACTTTGCTTTATTGTGCTACTGAAACATACATAGTCAAATGATAAATGACAGAACATTTTTCCTTCGTGACTAAATTCTTTTATTTACATGCATTTTGCATAACAAACATCATCACAACTTAAGTGCCCTTTGATTATCTCATTTGTTGTAAATAAATAAATGTCTAGACATGACTATTGCTGAATTGTTATAGAGAATTATTCATGCTATTCCATAAAAAGTTGTTTCATGTTTCAATAGTAAACGAAATTATACTGCCGACGTCTTTTGATAACACGCTTGGTCACACAATATACCCTTTTCTGTTAACTCTGTAGCGATTAGATTTGTTGTTGCAGGCATTTTGATAATTTAACAGTCACTGTGACTGAAACATATACTTCTATTAGTACTTGGTATGTAAATCCAATATATTTTATACATAAATGTTATGATAAAAGAGACATGAAAGTTTTCCATCTTTTTTTGTATTTCTAAAAAATGTTTCATTCTTTCTCTTTCTTTTTCAGCCTTAAACTTTCGTTACTTCTTCTAGTTCATATTGAGGGTAAATCGATAAAAAAAGTATTTAAATTCAACGAATTCCACATTTGAGATATTTTTATTGAAGCGGCATAAACATAGGCTTCTAAAAAAATCTTCGAAATTCTCTTTCAGTATTTTCCTATTTTGGTACCGATTATTTGTACTACCCATCTTTGGGATATGTGATATTTGAAGTTCTATTTTCTTCGGAATTGCAATACCTTCAGATAATCTTAAATATGTATTATAATATGAATTACATTCAGGAATACTTGAAATTTAAATAAGATATAAAAACTTCAGAAGTCTTTAAATTTCATCTGTCTATACTTTGAATTGTTATTTTGAATATGATTTGTACCTTGCTGTTTTTTCTTTGAGGTGTTGTTTTGGATACGATTTGTACTTTGCTTATTTGACGATTTTGTAAACATAACATTAACGGTACCAATGTGTCTACACCAGATGCATATTTCAACAATTGAAGTATTTTTTGTTTAGTGATGTTCGAGGCAAACATACGGAAAAAAATCTAATAAAAACGAGCTGATTAGAACATGAAGACCAATAATAAAAGCTTCACTCAGACAGGGAATTGGAGCTATGCACGAGGGAGATAATTTTTTAATTTGAAATGATTTTTAAATTTTATAACAGCTAATTTCAATCAAACAATATCCGTATTTTTATATCTGAACCTAAGTACTGGCTACTAGTTTGTTTGTCTTTGATAAGTTGACCATGAAAGAATAAACGTACACATACACAGCTACTTTAGTACAAGTAATCTTGATGTACAGTTCTCAAGATGCATATCGAATGTACATCCGTAAAGCTGTATATTAACTGTACAGCTGTAAAGCCGTATATAAACTGTACATCTGTAAAACTGTACATCAACTGTACAGCTCTTAAGCTGTATATAAACTGTACATCTGTAAAACTGTATCTAAACTGTACAGTTGATATACAGCTTTACAGCTGACCAGTTTATATACAGCTTTACAGATGTACATTCGATATGCATCTTGAGAACTGTACATCAAGATTACTTGTACTATTGTAGCTGTGTATGAAAGGATGTTTGTTCCTCGCATTTATTACTCTGGTGGATTTTTTAATTCTTCTTTTCAGACTTTCCTACATTTTTACAACAGTCTCACTATTCATTCCCTATAAAAGATTAAATAGAAATTTTCCTGTAAAATCATACATTTTTCAACTATTACACAGGCAATTTTTGCTCACGTGAATTTCACGTGAATCTCACATGAAATTCACGTGAAAAATTTCATGTGAAATTCACCTCAAACGAGCTTATACATGAAACTCGCATGAACACTTTCATTTGAATTTCACATGAATTTTACAAAAATAAAATTGGTATTTTTCATGATTTAAATCAAATTTGAAAATTTAGATGTTATTTGAATAACTTTGTTTTTAAAATTCACGTGAATTTCAAGTGAAAAAAATTCATGTGATTCACATGAAATTCATGTGATCTTCACATGAGATTCACGTGAAACTCACATGAACTGATTTCACGTGAGTTTCACGTATTAGCTCGTTTGAGGTAAAATTAACGTGAATTTCACATGAGATTCACGTGAAATTCATGTGAGTGAAATTTCCCTGTGTATATACGACTAAAAAACAGTTAATCAGTTATTCAGTTACTCAAAACATTACCAAGCGACAAAGAGCTACGCATATTGTACAGCTAGGTTTTTATCAATGAATGTCGTATGAATACAAATATCATCGTGTAGATGCCTAATGGTTTTATGTCGTTGGGCTTGTGACTTCTTAATATAAACCCACTATATCATTCGCCATATACATTTTTATGTTTACATTTTTAATGTTTAAGATTGCATAACACGTATCATAGGAGGGTCTGGATGGGAAATCTTTAATTTTTTTATTCTTCCTTTTTTTTCTCTGTATACTTTCTCTATTTCCCCATTTTTCTCTATTCTGTAAAACCCATCCAGGAAATACATGTATTATTTTTAATATAGGAAGCAAGCATTATTGAATCATATAACCTATTTAACAGTATGCTTTCAACACCAAGATGTCGATATAAACATAGGGGGAGGGTTTGGTATCTAACAAAACATGTTTAACCCTGTCGCATTTTTGCGCCTGTACCAAGTCAGGAGCCTCTGGCCTTTGTTAGTCTTGTATGTTTTTTAAAATTTTAGTTCATTTATATGTTTCGGAGTTTAGTGTGACGTCCATTTTTACTGAGCTAGTACACATTTTTGTTTAGGGGCCACCTGAAGCCCGTCTCCGGGTGCCGGATTTTCTCGCTGTGTTGAAGACCCATTGGTGGCCTTGGGCTGTTTTCTGATCTTTGGTCGGGTTGTTGTCTCTTTGACAAATTCCCCATTTCCATTTTCAATTTTATTAATATCTTCATTTGGAAATATACAAATAAACCACTGGAAACTCCCGCCTTTACTTCTATGTCAATTTGTTCCAATTTACATACAAACACAACCGGTATATATTTTCTTATTATCTTTATTGAATTGTTGATTCTGATTTACTTACGACATCTTTGTCTGTGTTCAGACTATCAAACAGCAAACTCTGATTTGTTTAAGTACTAGTAATCTACCAGTGGAATAGATGTCAGGATCTGCCTGATTACCATAGTTTATTTGATTTCCACAGAAGAATAATTAATCCCGAATTTTGTATGCTGGACGACCATTCTAGATCTGTATATTAAGTGTTTTCTTTCGCACAACTTATTTTCAAATATATTCCGATATTCTTGATATATTGTGTTGGACTGCATAGTACTTAAATGTCAGTTCAGATGTATGGAAATCGTTTTAAAATACATTTTGTAGAAACTTATTTACAATTCAAGTTATCATAAAACACCATAATGATTTTGTTTTACAAAAAAAATAATATCAAGTCTGTTCTTGTACAGTATTTAATTATAGGTAATGTTATAGGGAAAAGTATTCACTTATAAAGCGGATCATAACAACATCACAAAAACAGGTCTTGTATACACATAGTGATACACTTCACAAGGTGACCATGCGCGTAGCTACGTTCACGTTAAAACGCCCGGGCGTGCACACACATTTTGAAGAAACACATATTTTAACCCAATTAAATTAAAAGAACTGATTATAAACACTCGAGTATGTAATTCTTTCTTCAATGACTTGGAGTTGAAGATAAAAAAAAAAGTGATGAAATTTACTTTTTAATCAACTAGTATCATATTATTTTTCATATACGTTTTTGTCATATAGCTCTGCAACTGTTTCGGTTCTTATAATACTCGGGTTTCAAATATTCGGCTTTGAACGTTCTCGTTGAAGGCAAATCCAGAATAGCGCTTCGGACGAATGAAAGTTATAACGTGTTGTTTTCATTCTTTACAGCACTGGGTCGATACCTCTGCTGGTAGACTATCAGTCTCCGAGGGTATCATCAGTTCAGTAGTATTTCGGTACTGTAATGATTTATAACAAACCTTTCTAAAATTATCCGTTTATACACTTTGAAATTAAACAGAAATTAAGGTTTCAACTTCCTCAGGCAAAGCTGACCTTATATGAATTTGGTTATTTTTTTAGATTCTGGTCATATAGCTCTGCAAAATGTAAAAAAAAACAGAAAATACAAAACGGAAAGTCCCTTATTAAATGGCAAAATTGAAATCAAACACATCAAACGAATGGAAAACGACTGTCATATATCTGATTTGGTACAGGCATTTCCTTATGTAGAAAATGTTTCGGTTCTTATGCATTCTCGGCTTTCAAATATTCGACTTTAAACGTCCTTGATGAAGGTAAATGCAGAAAAGCACTTCGGACACATGACATTTGAAAAAGGTGAAAAAATTAGATAAGGTAAAAAGATGAGTAGAACGACAACATTGAAATAGAGACTTGCTTTTTTACTATCTCTTTAAAGTTTTGATTTTTTTGTCGATTGATTGTTTACCCCACATCTCCTTTTAAAGATATTTTTAAGCAACTGATTTGGACATTTAGACCATTAGATTCCAAATAACACAACAATGGATATATTTAACATAAAAACAACCACATTATACTCTAAAACTGAGGCGAAAGATATCAAAGGGATATTCAAACTCATCAGTTGAAAACAAACTGACAATACCATGGCAAAAAACGAAAAACTACGAAAAGGCAAACTTACAACAGTATACAAAACACAACAAAGAAACAAAAGACTGAGCAACACAGACCCCACCAAAAACCTGGGGTGATCTCAGGTGCTCCGGAAGAGTAAGCAAATTCTGCTCCACGTGTGGCACCGTCGTGTTGCTCATGTAAGTACATTCAAAACCCAGTGATATGTCTTATTCGGTAGGCCACATTCGAGCAAAAGAGGACGGGATTGTGGTAATATCAACAGTTGGAACATATCCGTCGTCATTAGCAATCTGTGAAACAGATATTCCATTACGGTCAACCTACTTAACTGTAATGTGGACCGAACATTTTTCGAAGGGATGATTTCAACTTCACCACTTGGAACTCTTGGTTCATAAGCTTCCTTGTAAGCAGCAACCATGCATTTATCAATGAAATGGTGTTAGGAAATGCAAGCTCTGGAATATCTTATCAACTGGGAGGTATACATGTATACTCTATGTGCAGGTGCTGCTGAAATGTTGCTACATAGAAAAGAAAAGTTCACAATTGGAAGCTGAAATCATCTCTTGTCGTAAAGTTTTGTTCTTAACGGACCAAGTATGTTGCTATTGATGAGTTTTAATGACAGATATTGGTATCGTTTTCTCCTTATAACCATTAATGCCAGTTTTTTTTAAAAAGGATTTCAGACTGAGGCTTGGAATGGCGCACTCTTTAATGGTTGAACCACCTTAGGTTGATTATATCATTAACGAGTGAGCCCCTTTCAGATAAGTTTCTGTCGACGATGTCGTGTTTTAAATCGAAGAAGCGATTTCTTAGAGGATTTTTTTTCATCAAAATTGATTTTGACATATTTGTCATAGAGAACCGGGTCCCTATTCTGGTTTCAAAGAAAGCGATAAATCGATTCAGAACAGGCACTTTCCAAAATCCTACATATTTTGCATGGCGATTAGTTATAATCGAGAGGTTGGGTTTGTTGTTTTTTTTTACTATATAAAATAAGGAAATGTGGTATGATTGCCAATGAGAAAAATATCGATATGGTCAAAGGCCCCAGCCAGAGGTCAAAATGTTAAACAGTTAAATATATATATATATAAATATAAATACAATGTAAGCAGGTAAGTATTTGAAATAAGAACAAAGATAAAATCAGATCTTTAAAATTATACTTTTGTGATATTGGATAGACGCAAGACCTATGATTTGACGTGTTGAGAAGTCGAATTACTTTTACCTTTCATTGTTCAATAGTTCATAGCTTTGATAGATTCAATAGGCGAATTATGGGAAAAAATCAATCCAAATCGTAACTGAAGGATGGAAATAGCTTATACTAACATTTGTTCAATTAGAAAACTCTCTAGAAACACTCTTTCTCACAACAATACTTATTTATCAGAATTATAGCCTTAAAGAAATCACTTCATATACTCTAAGTGTTCTTTTACAGTACATTTTATACCCCCACCCCTGTTTATTGTTTTTAAAGAATTTGAAAACAAGACTTTAATTATTGCCAGCTTACCCTATGTGCATGTTTTCTGACATGTCTATATCCTGTTTTAAACTATTCTGATAACAAATTGAAAGCATTTCAGAATACTATAAATGTAATGTTTAGCAGTTAATCATTCCAACATTCAAGATTATATAAAGTATCCAATCCTGCCTCTGTCTCCAGTCCACATCTTACTGTATGCCTATTTGTCAATGAAAGTTCACAACTTCTGCCTCAAGTGGTCAGTTTAGAAATCTTGTCACACCAGTATCATCTGTAAACATATATTTAACACAATTTAGCTAATATATGAACTAGAAGTGTTCAAACAAAGCCATATTTGCAAACGTTGTATGTATGAAGATACCAGTCTGATGTATGAATTCACTAAACGTTTTATAGAAATGACTACTAACATCAGATTTTTGCATAACTTCCAAGCACAGTTATTGTTTTCTATACAAAAGACCTTTAAAATAATAAAATCATAGCATTTACAAGTTAAATTATTTGTTTTATGACCCAGGGGGTAGGCATTTTTCTCTGTTTTTTGGCCATGGGGCCTCAAATTTCCTAAATTATTCTGCTGATTCTAGCAATATGGAATATTTAGTACATATTTAGGATAGAACATACTATTGTAAGTTTTGTTGAGATATTTTTGTATTTCTAGCTTGTATTATTTTATGCCGCGGTCACATAAAAGCACATTTAGGTGCTACGGCCTACTTTTGGGTTATCGACAGGACAAAAACAACCCACCAATAATATTCAGGAAGGATCTATGAGTTTCAATGACTGCGAAGAGTAAATATAAGCACTTTTAAACAATATAAATTACAAATATGCATATATTATGAATTTATTTTTGCATTCAGGGCTTTAAGTAAACTGAAGATAAACGGCTTACTTTTGGGTTATCGACAGGATTCATCAGATTGGTATCTTTTGGTATTACTATTGATTCACTCATAGTGTCTTTGCATCGGAAATAAACACATTTATTCTAAAATCAGTTATTGGCATGATACGGGTTATGTTCTTCTCATATATTTTGTGATGGTATGATACTAAACCCCTTACGGGAGGGATTGTACTTGATTTTCATATGATGAAGACATAATCTTTCAATCAGTTTAATTGAGGTCTAGAGCTGGCATGTCAGTAACTGCTAGTAGTCCTTTGTTCATTTATGTATCATCGTCATTTTGCTTATTTTCTTTTTTTACCTATTCTGACATCTGACTCGGACTTCTTTTGAACTGAGTTTTACGGTGCGTATTGCTATGTGTTTCTTTATTCTATATTGGCTAGAGGTATAGCGGGAGGGTTGAGATCTCACAAAACATGTTTAATCCCGCCGCATTTTTGCGCCTGTCCCAAGTCAGGAGCCTCTGGCCTTTGTTAGTCTTGTATGTTTTTTTTAATTTTAGTTCACTTATATGTTTTGGAGTTTAGTGTGACGTCCATTTTCACTGAACTAGTACACAATTTTATTTAGGGGCCAGCTGAGGACCACCTCCGAATGCGGAATTTTCTCGCTGCGTTGAAGACCAATTGGCGGCCTTCGGCTGTTGTCTGCTCTTTGGTTGGGTTGTTGTCTCTTTGACATATTCCCCATTTCCATTCGCAATTTTATGCATACTGTAAACTGTGAATTTATGCTGAGTCATCATAGTTATGACCCAGGATTTTTTCCATCTTCATGAAATATTTATAAAACTTCATATTTGAGTTAATTTCATTAAAATCTCTGAGATAAACCAAACTGTATGTTCTCTTTTTTCACCCAATATACACTTCTCAGAATAAAATACTTTGCACGTGAAACCGCGCGGACAAAATGTTGAAAGTTATAATTTCTTTTTTATTTTTTTTCTCAAAACATTGATAATTAAATACTGCTATAAAACGAAAGGTGTAATAAAAATTCACATATTTTTTAAGAGATATTAACGTGCAATTAAAATTTATCGGGTGTTAGATACACCTACTACTCTGAAATCAGAGGTGTGCCTTTGAAAGGCAGGATATTCATCAAACACCAGACAAGACAATGGAACTCATTTCAAACGTTAATAACTTTTAAAGTTTGGACTAAAACTGCCAATTTCCTGCTCCTGTAATACAAAAAAAAAAAAAAAAAACCCTTATGTGCAGTTCTGAGTTCAGTATATTAAATCTAAGCAGACTTCTAAATTACGATATAATTAAGAAAGGTAGTCGGATGTCGTTATTGGGATGAGTCGTAAGCATACATGAATTTTACTATTATTATCTCATCCGCTAATGGCTTTCAAAAGCATGGAAAATGTTTATGGTGAAACAAATTATTTCAAAATCTAATTTTGTCAAGAAATAATTGCATAGATTTTATAGATTCATTCGATACAACTGTTAGCAATTTTCTCATCATAAAATCTTTTCTTCTTTCATGTTGAAATAATGAATATTCCTCTAGGCATTTAATTATACTAGGAACAAATAGATTTTATAATAACAAAAAGAAAACTTCTTCTATGTTTCAATTAACATTGCATTTTATTATACCATATCTTGTCGGTTAATATACATTTAAAAATGAGAATGGAAACGGGGAATGCGTCAAAGAGACAACAACACGACAAAAGAGCGGAAAACATCACAAGGCCACCAATGGGTCTTCAATACAGCGAGAAAATCCGGCACCCGGAAGCGGGCTTCAGCTGACCCCTAAACAATAATGTATACTAGTTATGCGAAAATGGATGTCACACTTAACTCCGAAACATATAAATGAACCATAAATTAAAAAACATACAAAGGCTAGAGGTTCCTTACTTGTGTGAATAACATTATTGTGAGACCATGAATGGTAGTGGATGTCGTTATACACCTTGTAATTTAAAAAGAAAAAACGGAAAAATGTAATTTCCTCACTCGCGATACGCTCGTGCGAGAAAAGAAAAAATTCTGATTCTATATAAAAGAAAAAACAAGGGAGGAAAGCAGGAGATATACACCAAACTGTTTTAATCGGAAGATGCTTATTTACAATACAACTAATCACCGAAAAAAAACTAAATTCCACAAATCGAATTCTACATCTCCATGTGTATAAAACTATATATTCCAAGAATTTAAAATCATTCTAGAACCAATGTGACATTGCAAATGATATAAAGTTGTTGAACAAGCTCGGTTAATGAAATCTCGATCAAATGAAAAGGGCGCGTAAATTAGTATATTAAGTCTGAAAACATATTTTTTCAATACTGCGCTACAGAATTTGATTTTTTTTTAAAACGAAACGAAGTTCCAAACAATTAGAGATCAAACTAAGATATTCTAAAGAGGTCAAGCTAGAAATGGTCCCGTATAAAGATAACTTGTAAAAAATTTCTTCTCATTTAATAAAACTACCCCGGCACAAAATTCAAGAAAACAAATAAAAAGACGATAGAAGAACACACAATGAGGAGATTCCTTGCGCTCGACTTTTGGGGCAAATCATATCTTTTATACTATTAAATTTTCACTTTTTTATTCCCTTATGTAAGTAAGCAATACAATCATTTTGGATACAAATGTGTTGATGTGTAGTATATCTGTATGAGAACTTTTGAGTGAACATTTCAAAAATTGATTTCAAAATGTCATTGTAAATCTGTACCATTACCATAATTCTGCAATTCACAAGCAGTTTCAAAACCAAGGAAGAAAATAACTGGATATTTATTTTCGGGGTAAATGGTATAAATATGTAAATGATTTGAACGTCTGTAGTGTGTTTCGACGTGTATAAATTGGCATGCCAGACACTTGTTGACATATGATTCATCAGTAATTCTCGAATTAAAACAACAATCGATTATTTGAATTGTTACTTATCTATCATGTCTATACAATTAACGTTATATTTTTTTTATGTGAAAACTTTGTTTTAGAATGATACAAAACTGTAAATTTGCGGAAAATTGGAACATTCGAATTAACAAAATATCCGATTTTTCAAACATGTTCAAAATTTCATCAAAGGTCAAAGAGATTTTTTGTACCATCATGAAACATTATTGGCACTGACACGGATCGTCATCATTAAAATCCAAGTCCCTTCCTTTTTTTCACTTATATAAACGGCATTGTGGAAAATATGAGTAATCATATTAGATTATTCGCAGATGACACATCTTTATATGCCAATATTGATGATGATGATGATGATACTATTTCTAGGTCATTGACTGATGATCTTGGGAGGATAAAACATGGGCTGAAAATTAGACTGTTACATTTAATCCCTCCAAAAGAGACACCCTTTTATTTTCTCGAAGAGACATAAATCCTCCTTGTTTATATTTTGGTATTGGTGTGGATCAAATAAAAGAAGTTAAACGTCTTTGTGTCTGTCTCAACTTTGAGAGTAATGCTAGTTGGAAATTGCATCTGTATCTGTATCAGTATAGGTACGTGTAAAATCCTATTTAGGCTTTTATACACGGCGGAGAAGTGCGCCGTTGTTATTGGTGGTGTTCCTGTAGTGCGGTCTTGAATGCCTATACAGAATCTGCACGCATAACTTTATATGGCAGTTGGTTCCAGTTCATGATTGTTTCCACAAAAAATGAATGTTTATATTGTAGCTTATTGCTGTTTGGCACTTTAAGTCTGCTGGTATTGTTTATTATGTGACGTTCAATTATATTGACAGTTTGTAAATATTTTGGCTTTGATTGTTCTTTCGGTTTTGCTGGTGTGACAAAATTGTCGGCTGGCAAAGTAGGCACCAGACCCTCAACGACATTGTAAATCAGGATCAGACGGAGGCTGTTTCTTCTTTCCTCTAGCGTCTCAATGTCTAGCTGACGTCCCATGTTGGTTATGGACCCTGTTTCTCGACTCCTGTAGTTTTTCTTGATGAGTCGTATGCCTCTGTTTTGTATATTGCAATTTGTCTATATCCCCTTTCATGTATGGGTTCCAGATGGTTGCGCCATACTCCATTGTAGATCTTACTACGAACATGTATACTGCTTTTCTACACGCTTTTGGACGTTTCTTAAGTTCCTCCTAAGAAAACCCAAGGTGGCGTTAGCTTTCTTGTTGATGTTGTTAATGTGGATACTCCATTTCAGATCATTTGATATTTGGAGTCCCAAGTATATGTTCACTCGTACCTCTTGTAGGGTGTGTTTATTGAGCGTGTGTCTGTTTTAGTATTGATGGATAGGACATAGCATTATTTTGGCGTTGAATCGCATCCCCATTTGTTAGAAACTAAGGTTACAACTCCCTCAGGCAAAGTTGACCTTAGATGGATTTGGCTATATTTTTAGGTCCTTTTTGGTTATATAGCTCTTCAACTGTTTAGGTTCTTATACATATACATCCTTGGCTTTCAAATATTCGGCTTTGAGCGTTCCTGATGAAGGCTAATCCAGAAAAGCGCTTCGGACGCATGAAATTTATGACGTGTTTTGTTTTCATTTTTTCCAATATGGCTACGTCGATTTTATGTCCCTTGACATGCTCTTGTAGGAAGTCGAAGATGGTAGTAATGAGTTGTGTTTCGCATGAGTATCCCGACCTGAATCCATGATTTAAGTTGTTTAGAATTTTGTTTTTCTCCATGTGTGTTAGGATATGCCTGCATATGATGTGTTCTAGAAATTTGTTGGTGGCAGATCGATGTTAAAGATACAGGTCTATAGTTTTCTGCGAGGTGTTTGTCTCTTTTGTTGAAGATCCTTGATACATATAAGTGCAATTTATAAAAAAGCATGTTCTAGGTTACATTTATTAAGCCAAGTTAACTATAATTTGGATCGAAATGTACTTATTACAAATTATATAGCAATTATTCGCCCTATTCTAGAATATGCTAACATTATATGGGATAATTATACTTTACAATAAGCTAATTTATTGCAAAGTCTTCAAATTGAAGCTTCTCGTATTATTACTGGTCTCCGACGTACAATTTTTCTTACAAAATGTACACTGAATTAGATTTTTAAAAATTATCAGACAGAACAAAGAAGCATAAACTGACTACATTTTATAAAATAAGAAATGGATTTTCTCCTAGTTAAATGTTAGATTTATTAGAACCTTATCTTTCTACATAAAATGATTACAATTTTAGAAGAGATCCTAAGGATTTTACCATTCCAAGGTGCAGAACAGTTTCATACCATCTGTTGTTAAACTCTGGAATGAACTAAATGCTTATGTAAAAAAATGCTTTGTCGATTTTGTCGATTAACCAATCCAAATATTTACTTGATAAAATAGATAAACCAGAGATTCCGCATACATATTTTTGTTCTGGTATAAGAAAATTCAATATCATTCACTGTCAGTTGCGAAATGAAGCAAGTAATTTAAAAGTCTCAATTGTTTCATGATTTTTGTGATTGCCTTAAGCTGTTTTCTGCTCTTTGGACGGATTGTTGTCTCTTTGACACATTCCCCATTTCCATTCTAAATTTTATTGTCCTAAATGTTTATATCGGTGTGAAGACAATCAACATTACCTTTTTGATTGTCCATCATGCACTTTAAACAGGATCATACTCCTTGATAAACTGTCTGCTTATGAAGTTGATATTGATTTGAAGTTATTACTTTTTGGTGATCAATCAGTTAGCAATGAAGACAATATTCAGATAGTTAAGGCTGTTCATGAATGCATTAGAAATCCATAAAGATTTGTATAGTGAAATGTATTTTATAGTCCGAAACTAAATAAACTTGTTACTTTGTAAATCTGTATTTTATTTTATATTCAAGTTTTTAGACCCAAACCGGTTACAAATAGATAAAATTGAAACAAAAAATAGAAAATAAATGACAATAATTACTGATTTAAAAACTAGAAAACTTATAAATGCACCACTATTTTCAATATCATTCAAACCATTTTTTGTTTGTTTGTTTTTTTTAATTTTTTGTTTACATTCTAAATTCTTTTTTTTTTATATATATTATTTATGATTCTATGATGTATCAATATAGTTATTTACTCACTGTCGTTATTCTTCAGGTGCAAAAAATTAGAAAAAATAAGTACATGATATCAAACATGTTGTTTTGGAAACATGAGTTCTAATAATAACATTTAACAGCTGACTGGAGACAGTTTGATTTAATGTAATACCTCTTAATCAATATTGGAGTTGGTTACTTGGAATATGAATAAAATTTTAACTATTTGAAGCATCCGTCCAGTCAGCTATGAGGTCGTTTTAAAACAAACAATTGTGTGTTGTCATTTTGTTTGTGTACGTGTTGTTTTGTTTGAATGTAATATATTGTACTTTGTTTTATGGAGAGGGTGACATAGGATTTGCCTGTTGTCCAATCCAGTTCAAGTTATTTAAATAAAATACTGATTAAATTAAAAAAAAAACCAACTAAAACCCAAGTCATCATTATCACTGAAATATATGATTTCTCAATGTTTGCTTCTTTTTTCTCTTTCTTTTCTACTTTATCTATATCTCGTATTATATTCTATTAACTGTTTTCTTAACATGCATGCTCCTTATATATATATTATTATATATATTCATATTGTATTATGAAGAAAAATTCATAAGTATGATTGTAATTGTGTCTCATTCATTTTGCTCTTAACTAGCACATATGATAAGTATAAACTACGGAACAACTTCCTGTTTGGTTACTTTTCCTTCTTGAATTCATAAAGATATTAAACAGATATGTTTATGCTACAGATATGAAAAGGTAATTCATTTCACTGACTGTTAATATTAAGCATGACAAAACCTTATCAGGGTTCAGTTGGATTCTAAATAAATCATGTTCGCCAATATCCTTGTTTTCTCCTCAATTAATTGAAAACTTATTTTGTTCCGTTGTCTTGGTAATATATATTCTGTCTCTAGAATAATACATTAGCTAGCGATATAATTACTTCCTTCTGTAGCCATGTTTATATATACACAGTACTTCTTTTTATTTAGATACAAAACTGTTAATTTGCGGAAACTTGGAACTTTCGAATGAACAAAAATCCCATTTTTCAAAATTTCATCAAAAGGTCAAACAGATGTCTTGTAACTTCATAAAACGTTATTAATACGGACCGTCAGCAATAAAACCAAAGTCATCATCACAGAAATATTTGACTTCTAAATCTTTGCTTCTTGAAACAACTTCCTGTTTGTTTTTATTTTTCCTTCTTCGATTCATGAAGACATTGAACAAATATGTTTATGCTATGGAAAGGACATTCATTCACTTACTGTGGATAATAAGCATGATAAATTGTCGTGTGAATGATATTATTAGTTACATAGTGTGCTAGTGACCTTATACGATATATATGGGGGCAGTAAACTCCATATGGGGTGAGAGCGAAGCTCGAATCCCCATATGGAATTTACTGACCCATATATATCGTAATAGGTCAGTAGCACACTGTGTAACGAATTTATCTTACCGACTATCTAAACATGTGGTATTTAGACTAGTGGCCTATAAAAGTGATCAAGTCTTCAATACCGTAAGAATTAAGAACCTACTTCCATTTGTCTATACACAAACAAATGCCAACAATAACAATGTGTTAGCTTTAAATGTGTTTTATGAATTTATTTCAATCGTTCATCATCATTTTCTTCGTCTGTTGAAACCTTTTAGATTTTTCCTCAACACCGTGTTGTTTTTATAAAAGGGACGTAACACTAAGTACTACGAACCGTGTATTGAAATAAGCCCCGCTTACTAACCCCATATGAAATATACACGGTCTCCACGTGGTTGCTTTTAACCAATCATATTCCTAGAAATGTATAGGAGGTAAGATAAAGTGTTATATGTCCACCATTGATATAAATGGAGATAGCTGTACTTTTGAGATCTAAGTGCAATGGTATATTTCCCTATACAACTATAATACGAGATTTCTACACTTAAAAAATTGTGTGAGAACTACACTGTTCTATCCCCACATTCCTATTGAATTGTAATGTCTTATTCATCTAGTAAGATCAGAGAAAAATATTTTTATAGCGTTGTATCGCAACTATTTTGCATGTATTTCTGCTGTTAAATAATTGTTATCAAAATTATCTTAGGAGTACAATGATTAAATTGTTTGCATGATTTGAACTCAATCTATGACCAATTCCTGGCAAATCCAGCAGTACAGCATTTGGGATATTATAAAGTTGAAAAATCCATGGTTTATTTCCAAGGCAAATATAGTGATAATGTTCTAAAACTACATTGTTTGTAGTGGAATGTTCTATTTTCTGAAAAGGGGATGGCTTATTTATCTAAATTGCTTGTCTATTAAAACACAATTGAACAAAGAGTTACTCTTCATGTACGTAATTTAAATTTCTGTATAACTTTTTATGTCTCAGTAAAATATTTATGATATTGAGATTCTAAACTGATTTAATTTTTTACCACTATTACTAAATGGGAAATACATCATTATAACATTCACACTTCGAAATGTAATGCATGGTTCAGTTTGCCTTTGATTCTAAATGAATCATGTACGCCAATATTCCATGTTTGTCTCCTGAATTAATTGTAAACTTATTTTATTCCGTTGTCTAGGTGATATATATTGTGTATCTATAATAATAAATTAGCAATCGATATAATTACTTCCTTCTGTAAATGCCAGCCATGTTTGTGTATACATGGTACTACATAACCAATGTTTTGCAGATTGTGTAATGTTGTAAAACATGTTCTTGTTATTTTATCTTATAAAATGTCTTTAATTAATTTATCAATAAAATCGTGCTAAAACCAAAAAAACAATAAAATAATTTTATCTTTAATTGTGACCGTTCTGATATGTCCCGAATCAAGGCTTCTGCTACTACTATTATCATTAAAACAACAACAACAACAACAATATACTACTATTATTACTACTACTACTACTGCTTATTTTGTACTCAAACATCAATGACAATTTGTAAGGTGTGATTTTACTCATGTATAATTTGGCATTACCAATTGTTTATTTTTAAACTAAAATGAACAATTACAAAACCAAAGCAGAAGCTGTTATCTTTAAGGCAAATTCATTAATTCGCATTTACAATTTCAGTAATAATAAAGATGAAAATGTTTTTCTTAAAAGAAATAAAGTACTATCAAACAGTAAAGAATAACATTATTTCCTTTAAGCGATTTCCATGACATTAAAGGTATCAGTATCGATATTTATATATGTTATTCAATGTTTACTTATTTTGTGTTATATCTCGTCTCCGTATTTTTAATATCTGCCAACTTTGTATTTAGTATGACGATACATTTTCACTGCTGATCTCGTAATATGAACAAAAAATTTATTTATTTTGTAAAAAATATCTCCGTACTCCTAACAACAAAATTATTATATTTAGATTTACCTGTGTACGTTATCTTATTTAACGCCATTTTGTCCAAGATTATAGTTGTCTTTTGGACATTGTGTCATAGATCAAATTTATTCGTTCAGTGTATGTTTACTTGTTTTTATTAATATGTCTTTTTGATTGAGTTAAGCCATTTCAATTGATATTTTATAGTGTGTCTTTCTATGTTGTTATGTTACACTACTATTCCAGGTTAGTGTGAAGGTTGGCGCCTGTTAAAACATTTAAACTCGCTGCATTTGTTTGCACTGCCCTTAGTCAGGAACCTGTTTCAGTGGTTGTCGTTTGTTGATGTGGTTCTTAAGTGTTTCTCGTTTCTCGTTTTTTATATAGATTAAACCGTTGGTTTTCCTGTTTGAATTGTTTTACACTAGTCATTTTGGGCCCTTTATAGCTTGCTGTTCGGTGTGAGCCAAGGCTTCGTGTTGAAGGCCGTACTTTGACCCATAATTGTTTACTTTTTACACATTGTGACTTGGATGGAGAGTTGTCTCATTGGCACTCATACCACATCTTCTTATTTCTATATATATTTTTTTTACTTTTTTCTTAGGTTGCAGAAAATTCTAGATCCCTGGTGGTGAGTTCTGTCCGATTCTTTTCGTTGTGTATGTAAAGAAATTGTTTTGGTAAAGCAAAATTATTTGCAAACCCCATTTAAACCTGTTAAATCGAATTTGGTACATGTATATGTGCTCACCTGCTGCAGTAAGACTATTAATGGATTTTCTTTAGCATTCGGTTGTAATCAAACGTCTTTATGAATCACGGACCCTCCTATATCGTATCATTGTTAGAGGTAAGGGTCTACTTCTAGCTGGCTGTTACTCCTCACATATTGTCCAAAGTTCATTTATGAAGAAAAATAAATCATTGTATGCATATTACAACGTTTTACAGTTTTGGACTAGGTTTTGAATTTTCAGCATCAATCATTATTTAAGAGAACTTAATTGTGAAAATGCTTATCTGGTACAACAAATGGTACTATTTATGCTATTCAAAATCATCGTTAATGTTTTTAACCTATTTGATACAAATGTTAAAACTTTTGATAAAAAAATAAATATAAATGGTGACAATAAAAGGAAGACATTGCATCAACATAGTTCAAGGACAAAAAAGAAATAAATATGGCAAAAAAAAAACCAAATGAACAATATCAAAACAATTTATGCATATATTCTATATTGCAAATAAGCAACGAGAATGTCAATAGCAGACGCTACGAATGAGCAAGTAGCTCAAAGCAATGATACAAAAATGATAGTGAAGAAGTGATGTCAACGTAAAATTGAAGTCGTTCTGAAATGTTTTAAACCTAGTTTGTTGTGTGTTATACTTGCGTCACTGCAATGCTTATTAAATATGCATATGTATAATATATTGTAGTCCCCATGACACTTTTTTCTTCAGCTTCAACAGATACCTTGGAACAAACGTTTCTGATGTTAGAATATTTATAAAAGATTGTTTCTAATTTTTAACATATAAAAAGATGCAGACAGTGAAACTAGACAGAAGAAGCGCAAGTTTACGACAAATAATCACACATACAAACAGAAAAAGTGACGAAAAGACAAACAGTCTACGAAATGCTACGTAGAAACTAGCTAAAGACTGCGCACCACGAACCGCATCAAATAATTGGAATGTTCTCAGGTGATTCATGGGGGAAATTAGTTACCGTGCTAATAGCAAGTCATACTGCAGCAATAACGTATTTAAAGATCTCAAGGGAAAGAGAAAAAGATTGTGCCTGCGACCGTTGGAATAAATTTCGAGGTCATCTGTATTGACTTATTCTTACATTTAATGGTAATTTACAAGATGATATTATACCAATGTCTAATTTTCCATTATCATGTGATTAAAGTGAATCTGTGAGCACCTGGAACCCTAAGCATTATGATAAGCTGAATGCTAACCTCAATTCCAATGATAAAAGTGTAAAAGACCATGTTTGAAAGGAAAGCAAAACATTCTAGAATATTTTGAAAAAGATCAATATATCTTTTGTAATTCCTCTGTTCTTTAAGACGACACTTTACTAATAATTATATAACCATATCTTTGGCAACAGATTATCCTTAATCCCTTGTTGAGGTATCTTCCTGATGAAACATAAATCTTTCTTATAATCAAAATAAATGACAATGTAATCCTTCAAGTTAAGAAATTTATTTTTAAACTGGGTTTACTGCATTTAAAAGAAGGTTGGATTATTTTGAATTTAGTTATAATCAAACCTTTTAAAAAAATACGAGGACGCCTTGTAAAAGATAAGTATTGTTTCTAGAGAACATATCTGCACAGTTAGGACTAAAATAAAATTCACAATTATTTTTATTTTAATTCCTCTTTTTACTGCATTGACTATTATATTTCTTTTTTTGGAAAGAAAAACCATTTATTGCTCATACTATCAACGCATTCAGAAAGAGATAGGCACATCACGAGCTATGTTTCCATAATCAAATAGCCTATTGTCTGAGTTTTGTGTGTAATTTGTAGCAGTTCTTCGATATTGACATGAACAGGCCTTTTTTTAGATAAATTTGGCTGATCTTTATAATCCTTTTCGGTCATATAGCTCTTCAACTGTTTCGGTTCTTATACATCCTTGGTGTTCAAATATTCGCCAGTGAGTGTTGCTGATGAAGGTAAATCCAGAAAAGCTCCTCGGACGCATGCAAATTAGAGCATGTTGTTTTCGGCTTATATCCAACATCTTCTTATATTCATTTCTAGTAGCAAATATACGATCTTTGAAATTATAAAGGAATCAGTAACATTGACCAAGCTAGGAATCTCTTCGTTTATAGTCTTTATATCTTAAATACTGAGGGATGTGGCATTTGAATATGCCAGTAAAAACAAATTAACAATACATTACTTGTTGTGCATCAAAACACAGGTTATATTACTGACAATGTTATTTTCACATTGTACAATAAAATCTTTTAAGGATGATTTACCCAATTACTATCAGAGCTTATATTTTTGGTTTTGGTTGCTTTAAATACGCAATTTTTAAATTAGACTTATCAGTGTTTCTCGTTTCTCGTTTTTTATATAGATTAGACCGTTGGTTTTCCTGTTTAAATTGTTTTACACTAGTAATTTTGGGGCCCTTTATAGATTGCTGTTCGGTGTGAGCCAAGGCTCCGTGTTAAAGGCCGTACTTTGATCTATAACTGTTTACTTTTTATACATTGTGACTTGGATGGAGAGTTGTCTCATTTGCACTCATACCACATCTTCTTATTTCTACTTAAATATTTTCAAGGACGTTTGATACTGATTTGGCAGCGTTTGGGAAATGAATTCGTAAACCATATGTTGCAGAATATTCCTTTTTGCCATGGCGTTGTCAATTTATATCGACTTATTGTATCTTCCGCCTTTTGTTTGCTCCCAAATGCACATACAATAATTGAGATTGACAAAGGGCCTTAGTAACGTGTCATATGCGTAGTTGAGCCATAGTATAACTAGTTGAACACACTGTTTCATCTTGAAATTAGCATTGGACGTCGAAAATTTTATTAGCGTTTATATAGTTATGGTACATATTTTAGTATGCTATCTAGCATTATAAAAGTCTTGACATGCTTTCTTGAAAGTAAATGTATGTCTTTACAACATATGACAAGTTATCAGCCGTATTCTGCTAGTCCTCGAGGGTATCATCAGTTCAGTAGTCAGTGATTTGGAACGGAAATTGGTTTAAACACATCATCCTAAATTCTCCGTTCATAAAAAGAGACGGAAGATACCAAGGGAACATTAAAATAAATCACGAGGAAAAGATAAGCTGACATGGCCATGGCCACAAACGAAGGACGATAAAATCAACAATCCCACACACATGACAAAGCACCACATAGAAAACTTAAAACCGAGCAAAAGGAACCACACCAAAAACTTTGGTTCATCTCAGATTGATAAATGTAGAAATAATAAAGAAGTTAGAGTTCCGCATCCTCCGACAAAGCTTACCAAACTTGGATGGACCTTGAAAAATCTAAACAATGGTAATAGGCTTACACTCATGTACGCTAGATGCCCGTTTATTCTACACAAGACTCATCAGTGAAGCTGGAATTAATCATCAAAAAGGAAAAATAAAGTACGAAGTTGAAGAGTATAGAAGTCCAAAACTTCCGAACGGTTTTCCTATATACAAGAACAGCTTTGTAATTTGTGAGGCCACGCTGATGTCATATATGCCATACTTGAAAAAAAATGGTCAAATTGACCATTTACCTGATTTGTATATGAAAATGAGAATATAAGGTTCGATTGGCAACGAGAAGCTATCCTTCGAAAACCGAAAGTGACTACAGTTTAGTTATGAAGTTCCCCCACATGAAACAATTATAAGCCATGTGTCTAGTTAAATATGAGCAATAGACATAACCCCCACCATATAGGTTGCACTTCTGTAAATATAGACAATGCAGTTTCCCGTCATCTCCTTTTACGGCTAAAACTGTGCCACTTTTACTGCGAAGTTTCGTTAAAATTATATCCTAGAATGGAAAGTTCATATGTACTACTATTTTTTCAGAGGTCAAAACATAGGGCTGTGCGGTTTATTTATATGCCTAGAACTTCTAAGAGTTTAAATTTATACTAGAATTATGTACAACCCCTCCATTCACGTTTGGTCTTCCTCAGATTTTGATTTGGGCGCTATCCATGTGTATTTATATTGGTAAAGTTCCCAAGTTTTGTCTCTATGAGATGAAACATAGAGATCATATCTGGTAACCAGTAGGTAAATAAAACAAAATATCTATGAATATTTTATATCTCCATAAAAGAGGAGTGGTTAATGAAACAGCTGTATTTGCAAAGTGAAACCTATAATATTTACATCAGCATTTTTATAAAATATATATTTACGTTAGCTAAATCATTATGTGTAAGACTCTTTCAAATTAAACTCACATTAAGATCAACTGAATGCGTACTACAATTCCAATAACAAAAATGTAAAAGACCATAAAAACAAAATTATATGAAAAGAAAAGAAACCATTGCAGAATATTTTGCAAAAGATCATAACATCTTATGTAATTCCGTATGTCCCGTAAGACGACACTATACCGATATCTATAACAATATCTTTGGTAACAGATAATGCTAGATCCCCTGTGGTTGGCATCTTTCTGATTAAGCGTAAATCTGCGTTTAAATGGAAATAAATAGCATTATGCTGATAATGTAATCCTTTGCATTTATCAAGTCTTTAATGTATTTAAAAGAAGGTTGAATTATTTTGGATTTACATGTAGCTATAATCAAACCCTTTAAAGATACACGGACGACTTGATTTTGTTAGATTGTACAAGATAGTTATTGTTTCTGGAAAACATAGCTACACAATTAGGACTGTAACGTAGTATCAAAATTGTGTACAATTGTTCTAAATGCAGCATGGAAGTAAGATCTAAAATTATAATTACATGCCAGTTGTATTTCTGCGCTATGACTTTATTATGTTATACTCTATTTACTGTCATTATTGTCATTATATGTATAGTGTTATTTCGCTATAGCATTATGTTGGTTTCTGCAATAAAATATTCATTTATTCATTCATTCCTCTGTTTTACTCTTTTGACTATAACAATTCTTTGCTGATAGGAAACACGTTTATTTCACATACTATCAACACATTGCAGATTAATTGGCACCACTAGAACTATGTCCCAATCATCAGATAGCCTCTTGTTTTAGTTGTGAGTGCTATTATTTTACCATTTCATTGGCTTACATCCAATATATCGTTTGTCATTTTTAAAGCTAGAAGTAAATATACGAACCATGGTATAGCAAAAATTCAATAACATGATTCAATCTCTAAATCTCTTAGATTATAGAATGAATCCCTTCTAATCTAGAGGATATGCTATTTCAATCGACCAGTAACACTTCACTAGCCCAAAATGACTTGTGTTGCATCAACAAACAGATTATAGGACTGTTTTCAGAGCTTATATCTTTGGTATTGGTATTAATTAATACGCGCTATATAACTTCGATTTATCATTTTATTTTAACAATTTAGACCAAACAACGCGGGTCAAATATTTAGCAGGATCTACTTTCCCTTGGGAAAGATCTTTGTTGATCCCCAGTTTTTGGTAGGGTTCGTATTGCTTTGAAATAAAATATATACCTTAATATTTGAAGGACTTATCATACGGATTTGACAGCGTTTGGAAAATGAATGTGTAAATATTGTGTTTCAGAAAATTCGTTTGTTTGCCATGGCGTTGTCAATTTATATCGACTTATGGTATCTCCGACCTTTTTTGTCCAAATGCAAATACAATAATAAAGATTGACAAAGAGCCTTAGTAACGTGTCATATGCGTATTTCAGCCCTAGTATAACTGCAATGGAATAAGCTGTGTCATCTTAGAATTAGCTTTGTAAGTTGAAAAATTGATAAGCTTTTATAAAGTAAAGATAGATATTTTGTTATGCTAACTAGCATTATAAAAGTCTAGACATGCTTACTTGAAAAAAGTAAATGTATGTCTTTACAACATTTTGACAAGCTATCAGCCGTATTCTGCTAGTCCTCGAGGGTATCATCAGCTCAGTAGTCAGTTATGTGGGACGAAAATGAGTTTAAACATATCTTTTTCAATTTTCCGTTCATAAAAAGAGACGGAAAATACAAAGGGAACATTTAGAAACTCACGAGTATAAGGGAAACTGACATGGCCATGGTAAAAAACGAAAGGCGATGCAAAGGCAAAAAGTTCACAAAGCACGACATAGAAAGCTTAAGACCGAACAAAACGAACCCAACAAAACTGGGGTTGATCTGAGATTGATTAATGTAGAAATAATTAACAAGTGAAGGTTCCGCATCATCCGACAAAGTTTACCAAGCTTGGATGGACTTTTGAAAATTTCATCAGTGATAAAAGGCTTATAATTTTGTACGCAAGACGCCCGTTTCGTTTACACAAGACTCATCAGTGACGCTCTAATCAAAATATTTAAAAGGCAAAATAAAGCACGAAGCTGAAGAGTTTTGAAGTCCAAAAATTCCGAAAGTTTTGCTATATACAAGAGCAGCTTTGTAATTTGTAATGCCACTCGGATGTCATCATGCCATACTTGACAAATTTGGTAAAATTGACCATTTAACAGATTTGTTTATAAAAAATAGGGATATAAAATTTTATTGGCAACGGGAATGCTATCATACTAAGACCATACATGAAACAATTCTAAGCTTTTGTCTAGTTAAATATAAACAATAGACATAGACAAAACCATATAACACTTACATCAGCATTTTTATAAAATACAAGAACACATCCGCGACATGCGGGTCAGTGACTGAAATAAAGTACCTATGCCGTATTTTAGCCTGGATTTTTAGTATTCGTTTTGTCATCTGATAAAGTCATTCTGATCGAAAGGTGCACAGTTTTCTGTGCTTTCAAATTTTTTTTTTGTTTGAACCCGTCTTGGTTTTCATACTACAATAAACTTACTATAAACTACATTTAATTTTAAATAATTAACCAAAATTAACATGATTAATAGTGGTATTGTTGTTGAAGAAAACAGACTTGCTAAATAGTGTTACATAGTGTAACATAGATATAAAACATTCCAGGTTCTTCTGATAGAGGAGGGATTTGCAGATGGTAACATGTAACATTTAATATTGGTATCGGTATCGGATTCGATCCGGAACTTGTTAATAATTACTAATATTAATTATGTGGAAAACAAAAGGGCCTGGAATGGTGTAATTTTTAAAAAAACATCATTGTTCTATTTTAGTTATATATAAAGTTGAATTCTTTGATTCGTCGTGTTTACGTCATGCCGGCTAACACATTGGATCTCGTTATTTTCGAAGTATAGATATATTAACGTAAAATATATCATTATGTATAAGGCTCTTTGAAATTAAACTCAAATCTATACGATTGGAATTTACAAATGTCCATAATATACGTTTATTTTTTATAAAAATGCTATTGACCAGTTTTATTTCAATTCATGTATGTGAACTCGCGTATAGAGAACTTTCGCTAATATCAAAAGTGACTTCAGAATATTCGATGTAAAACGTAATCTCATGAAAAAGACAAATTACAAAATGACAGAAATCAATGTCTTAGGGTCAAGATATCTAAACGTAGATAGAACAGTTATGTTCATGATGTTGCTAGCCTATAAAAGGATTAACATAAAATCGTTATCTTTTAATATAACCTATGTTAAATACATTTTTCCAGATATTAAATTGTCTGATAAATTGAATTTACTGATAACTTTTATTAACTTATCGTTACAAAGAACTTAATTAGCAAGACATCAATTACGGCAACCAGAGTGATGTTTTACTTTATCAGCAGCTTTAAATTGACTTTCCATCAATCACGAAATCTTGATTAGTAGCTGTATCTGAAGGCCACGGAATAATTGATGCTATAATTTTTATCTGAGTGTAAATGTCAGATCTTTATTCTAACCCATTTGTATCTTTGACTTGTTACTTGTCAATAAAGGTCGGAGTTAACATTTAAATTTTTGTACTGAAATTGCAGTGTTCGGGCATGCTGACAAATCTTATTTTCTGATATGACTTAACTAAAATCCACTTCATTTGGACAATTTGGATAGTTTTTCAAGTCTCATTAGCAATCAACCACACCTCAATATCTTATATGGAACTGACTAAACACAAAAAAAGACGAGACGTCGGGATTGGCCGTTAAATTGTTCGAGAATTAGGGATTCACATTTATTGGAACTCGTGAAGGGATGATTTACTGTTCGATAATTCGTTATTTATGGTTTATCTTTGCGGGAATTTGGGATTCAACTTTTGTTTTATGTGAAATAGGGTTGCCACCCTCTCTACCTCTACCACACCCCCCCCCCCCCCCATACCCCCCCCCCCCAGCCCCCCACTCCCCAAACCCACCCCACCCCGCCCCTTGACAATATGAGAAGTTTATAAATGTACTTTTTTAATTGTTATGCCGCTCACCAATGAACAAGGAATATAACACACAGATTTTAATTCATTACAAATAGTTTTGAAACATATTATCCAAATTGTCATAAAAGAGGGACGAAAGATACCAGAGGGACATTCATAGATCGAAAACAAACTGACATCGCCATGGCCAAAATAAAAAGACAAACAGACAAATAAAAGTACAGATGACACAACATAGAAAACTAAAGACTAAGCAACACGAACCCCACCAAAAACTTGGGGTGATCTCAGTTGCTCCGGAAGTAACTGATTTGTGATCTAATTATAAAATTTCTTTGTTTATCAAAACATATATTTGACCACACTTACGTTTAAAGGTAGAATTTTATGCATAACTAAGAATTTCCTGACTTGAAATAATTCGTTATTGTATTTGCTTGAAGCTGTGTCTATGTTGTCTGTGATAATTTAGTTTTGAGTGAGATGTATTTCATAAGTTTTCCGTATATTCTGCTCTTTACCTATTTTTGTTCATTGTTTGAGTTTAAAAACTAGGAAGGTATGATACCAAAATATTTCAAAATCAGCACATTTTCATGTAAATATGCCTGTTCTAAGCCATCCTGGGTCGATATTCATATCTTAATGTTTGTCCATTAAAAAATCGGAAATCAATGACAGACCTCTTTTCTATTTAATTCCTTGGCGTCGACATCTCTTTTGTACTAGGACTTATATAAAACCTACCATATGGTAAAGCAGCTGGTTCTTTTTAAACACAAAATGTTTGTGTTTACATTTTTTTGTTTTCACGTTGACGTTTTTGCTATTTTACTTTGTTGGAGTTGATTACTCTTATCCTTTGTTTTTCTATTGCAAATATTTTTTTAAATTGTAAAAATAAGTCGATGTTTCATTACTGCATTCTCAATTTTTATTAATATTTAAACCAATTAGTAGTTTTTTGTTTTGCACCTTTGATTTGACAAGAATTGCTTTGGCGTGTTCACTGTTGATATGATTACTTAAAAGCTCTTCACTATAAGTATAATCATAACTTTCATACCAAAAGAAATTGCATAGGGCATTATGTTCATTGTCATCAGTTTATTAACAATCAACAATCCAGTAGTCATCATTTCTATGTTAACATTAATTATCATTGATATGGTCATGCAAATTGAATGTTTACAATTTTTCGAATTAATAGGGATTTTCTTCCACAGGAAAAGATAACCTTAACTGTATTTGACAAAATCTTTCGGAATTGTTGGTCCTCAATGCTCTTCAACAACTACCACTATTAATTCGCTTTATTAGAGCATGTGTAATTACTTGAAATTGTTTGACATAAGAAGTTTTTTGCCATATGTTTGTGTATCAGAACAGTGACATTTTATTCCTACTAGGCAGTTGTCTTGAATTTCCAACTTTTTGTTTAGCCATCATGACTGCGTTGGTTGATATCTCCATCGATTATTATAAAGATGTCGTTTATCAGTCTTTATTTCAATTTATATGTATTCCAATGTTGAAACAATTTTTGCTAATATCAAAAAGGCTACAGGAGATTGGAACTCAAACAGTAATTTCTTCATACAGACACATTACAAAAAAATAGAAACCATTGTCATAGGATCATGTTATCTAAATGTAAATGGAACAATTATGTTGTTAACCTATAAAAAGGATAAACAAACAACTGTACAGAAAATGTCACTAGTATCGCCGATCTAAAATTAATTGTACATTTTGACTAAGTTTTGTACACGAATGCATGACTCTCCTTTACGTTGAAATTTAAACATACCATCGGTAAATTAAAATGTAAATTTATCGAATACTGTGACAATACTTTTGGTACTATTTCATGTTATAATTATCACTGGTCGATTTATGATTATGAAGTGTACCTCCGTTGAGTAACAACAATTCAGTAGCTCAGTACTTTAATTGGTACTATCCCCAAACAATGGATATTAATTTCAATGAAATTAACACTGATACAAATATGGCAAGGAATCAAAATCAGAGATTGCATTTTCCTCGTTCATAGACCAAAATGAGAAGATACCAAGGGGGCATTATAAAACCAAAAGTCCCTCCTCCCCCCTCCCCCCCTTCCCCCCCCCCCCCAAAAAAAAAAGAAAACACCTGGCAAAAAATTAAATCGATGAAAGGACAAAAGATAATAACAAACCATTAAGTAAAAAACTAACGACTGAGCAACACGAAACCGAGGGTGAACTAAAGTGCTCAGATAGACTAAGCGATTCCTGCTACACATGTGACAACCGTCGTTTTGCTGCAGCAAGTAAACACTCAGTAGTAAATTTAAGCCGCTTTCGATAATGTTACAATTGAGAAATAGTGGATGGAAGTGCGGTAACAACAAGAGGAACATATCCATAGACATTTGTGACACATCTATTCCATAACGGTCAACCAAACCATGCATGATGGCGTCCGTAAAACCTACCATGGGATTAATTCAAGTTTCACTTTAGGAGTCCGTAGTGCAATAGGTTCCTTGTATGCAGTATCCCTTTGTCAGTGAAATCGTAGCTCTTAGTTTTTCTACGGATTTGGCTGTACCTTTGGTTTTCTATTATATTATCGCCCCCATTTTTGTATAAGGTTTTGGGTTTAAAATCTTATCAAAGCAAATAACAATTCGTGCGCTTTCAACTATTATTCTGGTTTCAACGTTAACATAGTTTATCATGTTTCTATCTTATTTCTGATTACTCATAGACTAAAATATTTTGACAAAAATACAGAATTCCAAGGTCAATTTAAAAAGGGGGTTGTCCATAAAAATTGATAAAATCAAACATAAGACTCCATCAAACAATGGAACGAATGGAAAACAACTGTCATTTTCCTGACTTGGTACAGGCATGTTTCCGAAGAAAATGGTGGGTTTTTATAGCAAGCTAGAACTAAGGCAATCTTAATGATATATCTATTATCCCTCTAATTGGTTTCAGGACTATAGATTTCAGACGGCAATAATTCCAAGGTAAGTAATGACAAAAAAAGAGAAAATTGAAATGTTAGACTGTGATTTGAAATGTTATCTAAGTATGATAATTAACGAATAAGAATTTCTGCCAATCATGAGGTCCATTCTAGAATACAAATCGTTGGCTCGAAAATTTGTATAGTTCATTTCTTGTATATATATATATATATATATAAACATTTATTGGTTTTGGTTTTGTAAAACAATTCATGTGACTGTTAAAGGAATTATGAACCATGGTAAGTGAAAATGTTAGAACACAATAGACCGTTTTTTTCCAAAATTGTGTTTTGTCATGGTATACACGTTGTAAAGGAAATCGTATATACTCCTAAAGGAATAAAAACAGGGTGCGAAGACAGGGTAAGCCTGCAATGCATGCATCTGGGTGCGGGAATTTCTCGCTGCATTGAAGACCTGTTGGTGACCTTCTGCTGTTGTCTGTTCTATGGTCGGGTTGTTGTCTCTTTGACACATTCCCCATTTCCATTCTCAATTTTATCACCCACAATGCAAATTCTTGTATCTAAAGATTTAAGACGGAGAAAACATTTCACAAGTGAATGGAGACATCGACACATCTTATTGGTCAACAAGTTTTTTTTTCCCGATGTTGACCGTACAACTTATGTAGTATAACCCAGTTTGAACAGTTTTTGTGTAAGGTTCACATCTCCTGTTCATGAAGTCCATTAAGGTGAACATGCATGATCGCAACGTATTGCCTAAAACAAATTCATTCGTTGAAGCAGATTATTTTTCTGATGAGAATGGGGAGTTGCCATGTCGAAAGTTAAATACGTCACGTTTGTTGTAGATTCTATTTTGAAGTCGTCAATCGCTGTCAATATCGAGGAAAAGATTAAGATATGAAACAAACCATCTACTTTTGAAGTTACAGTTTAAAGTTACGTTTCAGTACTTCATTTAATCTCTGTATTACAAAAATAAATCAATTACACATTTTTAAATAAAGGCAACAGTAGTATACCGCTGTTCGAAACTCATAAATCGATAGAGAAAAAAAAACCGGGTTACAAACTAAAACTGAGGGAAACACATCAAATATAAGAGGAGAACAACGACACAACAAAAACACAACATTAAAATGTAACACACACAGAAACGAACTATAATATAACAATGGCCATTTTCCTGACTTGGTACAGGACATTTTAAGAAAAAAATGGTGGGTTGAACCTGGTTTTGTGGCATGCCAAACCTCCCGCTTTTATGGCAACGTCAAACACAACATCAAAACGACAACATCACATGACAGGACCACAATACAAATAAATGGGAGAACATATAGGACAAAGAAACACACGAATAATAGCTAGCAGAAGGTACTAGGCTTAAAATCTGTTTAGGGTGAGCAAATCAATTACAGACGAGAAAACTGACCACAAATGTGTTTACAACTTTCAATTGTTATGAACAAAAATACTCCGATATTGACAAATTTGATCAAACCACGATCTATTCTAGAAAATAACTTTTTTACAAATACTAGATTACCTCCTATCTGTACTGTATTATTTTTTTCTTATAATTCCATAGTTTAACAATAATTACACGATACATAACAGCTGTTTGACGTTTGCTAGTATTCCCTGGTTATAAAATTACCAATTACTTTCTGAACAAGGCTCAATAATTCCCGGTTGTTAATGCTTGTCTGTCTTTACGAGACAAGATAATACAAACTTGATCGTCTTATCTGCTGGAATAAGTTTGAATCAGTGACTATGAACACTACAGATGTATTAGTGCTTTGTAAATTCATGGTTTCTTAACTTTTAAATTTTGAAGGTCAAATCTGAATATAAATAAAGGCAACGGTAGTAACTGGTGTTCAAAAGTCATAAATCGATTGAGAGAAAACAAATCCGGGTTACAAACTAAACCCGAGGGAAACACATCAACTATAAGAGGAAAACAAAGGAACAAAATAAAACAATATATTCATGTAAAACCCAATTTTTGTAATTTGATACATATATTTTAATCATTACACGCAGTTATTCATAAAAGGTTATTAACATAAGTCTACGTGGTCGCTTTGAAAGATATATAAAACATAAATATGTCTTTGCTTCATTTATAATACCGACTTCCAATCAAGGTGACCAATAATAATAACAATAATCAGATCAAAACAATTATTGTCTCGTCACGTCATCCTTCGTAGTAAAACGAATGCGTTTTAAGCCTTAATTCAAAGGTAACGTCTCTTATGAGGTCAGTATTTTCTTGTCCTTGGGTGTCCGTTATATACAGGTTTCACTGTTATCATATGCAGGATGAGTCGTATTGATTACAAAGCTACAGTTGTAGATACTTTAAATAATTTATTTGTCCCCTAGCCTTAAGCTTGTTCCTAGAATAAAAGCTTATTACTAGCTGATTATATCACCATTATCCAGACGTCTAAGTAAAGTGTATTTCATGAGAAATGTATTATATCATATTGCCATAGACATGTAGTGGCTTATTTTAATGTTTAGAATACATATAATTTCATACATTTGCTATATATCATATTGTTTAGTATATGAACATTTTATCCATGGTAATTACATGTAACATCAATGATACGTTAATAGATGCAAAACATAATTTGTCAACTATCACTAAAAAACTCTTGCAAACAACGGCATTGATAGCAAGTCAATAATATTAAAAGCCGTGAGCATATGTTTCTGTTTGAACAACATTTATGTTCACTGTTTTTATCGATGAGGGGTTTACGTTCTCCGTTGTATGACGTCTTACCTAAAATATAAAAATAAGTTATTAATTGTAACTCAAACTCATCAATGATTAGCTGGCATGAACATACGCATTGCTTATTTACGTTTTTTGTAGGGTTCAGTGTTGTTCAGGCTTTTATTCCCTATGTATGTTTTTGTCATGGCGTTGTCATTTTCGCTTCGACTTTTGAATGCCCCATTGCAATCTTTCTCCATTTTTCATAGTTGTAGTATTCATATATTCATACACTCAGAGATATGATCTGTAAGATATTGTATCTGAATATCGACTGAAAGAGGGAAGAGGTTATTCGTTTTTCTGCCCTTGTCGATACAAATGGACTAAATCCAAAAGAAGAAAAACACTATGGCAAAAACGCATACAACAGTCCACAAAACTCTAAGAATTAAATACCACAAAAATACAGGGGTGCACTCATCTGCTCTGTAAACATATTTGGTTATACTGTTCGTGCATATGCCGAAATATTTTTGATGTGGTCTATTAAGTTGTACTCGGTGTTGTTTTTGGGCGATTCCTGCTAGCGCCTAAATGGTTTCAAACATCCCAAAAAAGTGTATAGTAAAATGGTGCATTGGTGTATTGTATATGCTGCGCTGCATTACAAACGTTGTATTGTTTCTTTTTTTATTTGTTTACGTTAGTTTCAATAAGTTTTCAAATATGAGTTGCAATTAGCCGTTCCTTCAATAACGTTACATTGTGGGTAATTGTGAATAGTGCAAATCGTGTATGATTCAAATGTGACCGGGAAAGAGGAATGGTGTATGGTGTATGGTGCATGAGGAATAATGTAAGGTATAATGGTTTATAGTGAGTGTTGTTATAATGTATGGTATAACTGGGAAATTAACACCATTTAAGGACTTCAAAATAGACAGAAATCGTTTTTACAACTCATGGTTATAGATCATTTTATTTACATTACTGGGTTGAATAAAACGAGTTCTACGTTTTTACAACTCATGGCTATAGATCATTTCCTTTATATTACTGTTTTAAACAAAACGAGTTCTAAGAAGTTTAATCAAGCTCATTCTTCGTTCGGCAATACTGTTTTTTTTCGATTTACGGGTTGTGATTTCCACCTGTCGTATCCAATTCTCTTTTTATACAAGAAAAATTGAAAAAAAATTACAAAAACACGGATAAAACCAAATTAAAATATGGCTTAAGGTGTCTTTACATTTGATTTGATTCATTAAGCAAAAATCAAACATAGAAAAATAAAATCATAACATATGTTTAAAGTCGATATTTATAAAAGAATTGCCATTTGAAGAATCATAAAGTAGCCCCGAGAAAACGTTCTTGATAGACAAACTATTTCTTTGCGTGTATAAAGGGTGACGTCAAAAGCTTTTTGATCTTATTTGTAAACTAGAAATTAATAAGACTTATTTCAAACCTGACGTGTATAACAGAAAAGATTTTAATTAATCAGCGCCATTCTTCTTTGAAGACGCAAATAGGTTGTCATTACAAAGGAGACTTGTGATTGAATGTTTTGACTAAGTAATGCTCTAGTATAACATAACTGAATATGGTTTACGTTAAGAGAATGTAATCTTACAAATAAGTATAACTTTGTAGCGTCTGTAATTTTCTTAACACATTCTATCATAACACGAAATATAAAGAATTGTTCTAGCGTTCATACTGACTTTACCAAAGAAATGTAGGACTGTTTATATAGCTTACAATATACAACTGGGTGCGTCTAACAACAATGCAATTCATTCCCGGAATCAAAAGTCTCATACAATTTTGAAATAAAGTTACTTACCATATCCAAACGGACCTTATCGCGATGAAAAATTTAAGGCGAATACACCGAGGAGACCGTAAATAAAAGTAAGAAAGACCTATTCTTAAAAGTAAAAATCTTTTAACGGCTATACATTAAAATGCAGGATTTAATATACCGAATTATAATTCAATGTCCAGATGATTTTGTATTGAAAACTCACCACACTTCTCTCTCTCTCTCTCTTTCTCTTTCTCTCTCTCTCTCTCTCTCTCTCTCTCTCTCTCTCTCTCTCTCTCCTTGGTGTTCAGACTGTCTTACTCTCTATCTTATACACATATATTTAGAAAAAAATGCTTCCAAAAAAAGATGCATTGATTAAATAATATTGATAGATATATATATTAAATATTGCTGTTATATTATGCTGTAAATTTGAAAATCCTTTCACGAATAACCTACTTCCAAAAAATGCTTATCTTTACTTTTTAAATCTGCACAGACACAACTTTTGAATAAATATTTTCACGAAAAACAATATTTCTATATCAAAAGTTCAAGTGACCAGAGCAAATGGTCATACTCGAAAACTTTGACGTAGAAAACTTAGTATATTTTGGGAGATTGCAACATGCTAAGGACTATGTGGAACACTCCAAATATTAGTGACTTAGCGATTTAGATTTTTTTTTTTGTCAATTCACAGCAAACTTAAGACTAATATTTTTGAAATTTGAGTCTCACAAGCTTCTTATGCAATTATGTCGACAAATAATGGCAAAAGGCATCATGTATTTGCACATGTATATATTTCTAATAGCACGGTTTAACAATATTTTTTTTCAAATGCACGATGGTTGTTTAGAAATAGCTTTTATTCGGTAGCGTCACCGGTATTATTTTTTGATTGATTTTGTCAACAATTTTCGTAAGAAGAGTTACTTTTCCATTGTTCTTGCGTCATCGGTTTTGATATACTGTTTAAATGACATACACGTTCAAATTTTCGTTAATAATCTTCAAGGTTCAGCTAAACCATTTGACATTGCTACGAAGACACCACGATGTTTATGAGTACAGACAATGGTGGAACATAAAGGATGTACACCTCTGAGAAGCCAAAAATTTCTAGAATTAAACTTTTTTTCTTTACCTGATTTTTGGGTTTATATGACTGTTAAATAATAATTGGTGAAGAAAAAATCATATGGTGGTGTACTTCTTTTTTTTGCTACGGCCATTTGAAAGTAGCCAATTTTGATGATTTTCCCATTTTTCATCAATTTTTACCCATTTTTTAGGCTAATATCATGAAACAATTAAACTTTTTTTCAAACTTTCACTAAAGATGAAGTTCACCAATCTGAATAAATTTAACTTAAAAAAAACTATAGGTAGGTGTTAATGTAAGAAAGTTTTATAAAATTTTGTTGCTTTTTCGTGTCAAATTTACCATGCTGTCAATTTTGTAAATTTAGGATTTTTCTCTTTTTTAGAACAAAAAGCATATTATTTCAACATCTTTGTTATAAATGATTGAAAAAATACATATCTGAAAAATTTAAAAAGAAAAAATTGATATGGGATGTTCATGTTTCTGGTAAAATCATTGCTTGTACCCCTCACCCATTTTCGCAACATTTTGGCTAATGAGACTGACTTGATTGGTTATAAAATTGGGAAATTTTATTACTCAAAAACTACTTATTGTAAATACACAATTTTTTCACAGAGTTAAGTTTGATTATAATATTTTTTAAATTCATTGATATTTCCCACTTGCATCACATGTTTTGGAAATGATTCCAGAACGAGATTTCAACGAGACTGAAACGTCAGAGGAATACATCCTTAAATGCACTTTTGTTCTACACTGCAAAAGATGGTAAAATAAACAAAACACCTAAATTTGATTTAATGTCCACTCAGTTCCACTCTTTTCCTTGTATCTATGATGAGTTTATTTGAGTAGATATCTTTTGTCCGTATCATTCAGATTACAATACAAAACAATATTAAAATCAAATATTTTCCCACAGGGGCAGTAAGTGAATTTTAACACCAACGAAAATGCCCATCAAAATTCAGGAATTCAAAGTATCAAACTTTTTTGTTTAAAAAAAATGCATTTAGTTTTATTTATCTAGGTCATACAAGTCATTTCTTCATTCTTTGCACATGTTTTTCTGTGCTCAGTTTAAGTTGTGTGGTGTTAATATCGCCATTTGCAGGGGCGGATTCAGGCAGGGGCGTGGCGGGCGTGCGCCCACCCTAAAATTTGCAAAGCATGGGTTGTCCTCAGATTAATAAAGAATATTTCGATAATTTTACCCCAAAAACAATTTTCCCCTCGCTTCGCTCGACGAAAAATTTAAGTTTGCGCCCCCTAACCTAGAATCCTGGATCCGTCCCTGATTTGTCAAATGGTTATGATGAACTTGCTGAAAGATGAAATATAATTTTTATAACGTTGTTTACTTTGTGCATTTGTTGCCCTGGGACTCGAGCTCATAGATAATGGTTTAAGATCAAATATTTATAACGAAATATTCTTTTTTTCGTATTTCATGAACAAAAATTTATATTTCTATATTTAATTACCTAATTCTTTCATTTCCACAGTTTCCTGAGCTAAAGAACCTTTGTTATTTTCTGTAGTTTTCCTTTTTGAAATATTTTCTTTGCAACTAACATCATCCTGGAATACATAATAAAGCATCTATGGTAAATTTTGAAATTTCGTTTTTCATTTTTGCTTTTGTTTTTGTCTTTGTTGAAATAGTTTTTTTTTATAGTGATTCAGATTATAACACAATGTTGACTGCTGTACCCCAATTTTTGACATTTTTACCTATTATGTCTGTTTGTTTTGCTCACACATTGTTGTCAATATAATGGAATTCTATGCGACTGTCATACAAGTGAGAGGTTTAGTTAGCTATAAAATCAGGTTTGTGAATACCCTCTCTTAACTAAAAAAAACCATAACAGCATACAAACAATAAAAGAAGAAATATGTGTCCGTGGTAAACAGATGCACCAGCCTGTAAATGTTTAGATATGCAAGAGTTAATCTACTAATTCAAACATAATGACGTGTTTTTTTTTCTTTTAGATTTAATGCGGAAACGGCAAGTTCAGCATTTTTTTTTTCATTTATAAAGGGACATAACTCGAGAATGGTGAAAGTGATGCCACCCAAATTCAAATTAGATCTGTGTTTGGTGATTGTAAGTGTTGTGTATTGTATAACATTTAGTTGAGCAAGCTAAAGCTAGAGAAGGGAAACCGATTTCGGGATGGACGAACGTTAAAACCGACAAGCGTTAACCTTAATACCCTCTTCGCCTAGCGGCGGGGGCATAGAAAAAAAAAGGGAAAAATACTTCTAGAGGTCGACACACTGTCTTGAACAATTATAGAAAATGTCTATACAATACGTCAAGTTGTTTATCACCTTGAGTCTAGACACGTTTTAAATGCACGCAGAGAAACTGGCAAAGGTCTAACATCAGCACCAAATTAATCCCTTTAAAACAAATGACATCAGTTGACAACGTTTCTGGACTGACTTTTTAGGGTATTATGGTAAACTTTGATCAAGTACGTTTCTGCACTGACTTTGTAGGGTATTATGGTAAACTTTGATAAAGTACGTTTCTGGACTGATTTTGTAGGGTATTATGGTAAACTTTGATAAAGTACGTTTCTGGACTGACTTTGTAGGGTATTATGGTAAACTTTGATTAAGTACGTTTCTGAACTGTCTTTGTAGGGTATTATGGTAAACTTTGATAAAGTACGAGTCTGGACTGATTTTGTAGGGTATTATGGTAAACTTTGATTGAGTACGTTTCTGGAATGACTTTGTAGGGTATTATGGTAAACTTTGATAAGTACGTTTCTGGACTGACTTTGTAGGGTATTATGGTAAACTTTGATAAAGTACGTTTCTGGATTGACTTAGTAGGGTATTATGGTAAACTTTGATAAAGTACGTTTCTGGACTGATTTTGTAGAGTATTATGACAAACTTTGATAAAGTACGTTTCTGGAATGACTTTGTAGGGTATTATGGTAAACCTTGATTAAGTACGTTTCTGGACTGACTTTGTAGGGTATTATGGTAAACTTTGATAAAGTACGAGTCTGGACTGATTTTGTAGGGTATTATGGTAAACTTTGATTAAGTACGTTTCTGGACTGACTTTGTAGGGTATTATGGTAAACTTTGATAAAGTACGAGTCTGGACTGATTTTGTAGGGTATTATGGTAAACTTTGATTAAGTACGTTTCTGGATTGACTTAGTAGGGTATTATGGTAAACTTTGATAAAGTACGTTTCTGGACTGATTTTGTAGAGTATTATGGTAAACTTTGATAAAGTACGTTCTGGAATGACTTCCTAGGGTATTATGGTAAACTTTGATTAAGTACGTTTCTGGACTGACTTTGTAGGGTATTATGGTAAACTTCGATAAAGTACGTTTCTGGACTGACTTTGTAGGGTATTATGGTTAACTTTGATAAGTACGTTTCTTGACTGACTTTGTAGGGTTTTATGGTAAACTTTGATAAAGTACGTTTCTGGACTGACTTTGTAGGGTATTAGGTAAACTTTGATAAAGTACGTTTCTGGACTGACTTTGTAGGGTATTATGGTAAACTTTGATAAAGTACGTTTCTGGACTTACTTTGTAGAGTATTATAATGGTAAACTTTGATAAAGAACGTTTCTGGACTGACTTTGTAGAGTATTATGGTAAACTTTGATTAATTTTGAGAGGATAATATTTCATTGGTTTTATATTAAAATGAATAAACATTGTAAGTAAGTTTGTTGGAATCTTATATTTACTATGTATTATATACAACTAATACCAGACGTTTAGGTCTACTACAGTTTATTGCACAAATGCCTTTCGGGTTTTGTTTTATTTATCGATTTCATGTTTTTGAAATGTCGAGCTAAGTCTTATTTTTTAGTAGGCATTTAACAACAGAAAATGTCGTAAGACAGTTATTCATATATTGCGGATAACTCTACGGAGACCAATATGACTAAAAGAGGCGGAAGATAATAAAGCGATAGTCAAACTCATAGGTAGAGTGGAAAAAAGTCATATTTGCATTAGTAACATGACAGAAGAAACATCAAAGTACATGTATTACTGTTATATCCTTACCGTATTTGGTAATGCAAAATAATATACATTTCTGCAAGCATGATAAACTAAATAACAGTGAAGACAAACGAACTTATTTAATTTGACGGATGTTAGCAAGTATATATGTTTTAACATTTGCATAATTTTATTTTCAGACAGAATCAAAAACTTAAACATTGTACATCTGAGCGAAAGCAGTCCACCAGGGTTGATGATATGATTCTTATATGATTTTACCCTTCCGGAGCCCCTGAGATCACTCCTAGTTTTTAGTGAGGTTCGTGTTGCTAAGTCTTTAGTTTTCTAAGCTATGTTGTGTTTTGTGTACTGTTGTTTTTCTGTTATTCTGTTTTTCTGTTTTTCTGTTGGTCTTTTTCTTTTTTAGCCATTGCGTTGTCAGTTTATTTTCGACTTATGAGTTTGACTGTCCCTTTGGTATGTTTCGCCTCTCTTTTACTTTACAACAAACCGAAATTGGTTTCTTGCACGATGTGTGAACATGTTTCAGTTGCACGAGATGTTGACGAACCTGATTATTGTATTCAGACTCAGAAATTGATAAATCAAAATACTGAATTTACATTGTAGTGTATTGAGCACATTTTGTTCTACTCCGAGTATTTAGTAAAGTTGTATGACCGAAAGACCTCGTCTCATGCAATTTTCAGTTGCACGGAATTCCAATTGCTTTCATTCCAATATGGATCTGTTCATATCTTGCGGTTACAATTTTGTAAGCACAAGTACACTGTATTATAGTAGTTTAAGTGTGGGTAACAGTATGAAATAAAATTAAATATATAGTATTGCATTTTAAATGTATTACCTGGCCACAACAGTGATCTGATTTTGTGAATCTTTCGTCAACTTGAAAACGGATTGATTTGTTGCATTCTTCGTCTTCTGCAAAATATAAAATCATGATTAACATGATTAACATGATTAACGAGTCTTAGACGTCTTTATCGAAAATTGTATTTGATAAAGAAATTCATAAATACTTGAGTTTTCTAAATATAAAAACAAACAAAAATATGAAAATAACTAGAAAGTCAACGAGGCATAATTTTGTGTTCATATAAATGTGCAAGTAAATGTTGTCTATTGTCTATCTATTGGATTTTTCTATTATACCAAAGAATAAAGTCAAGGTACATTTACAACATTTTCCAAAATCCAAGCTCGCGTGCATGCATGTATAAGTTGGTTAAAAACTGGTTTGCGTCATTCATTACCATCGAAACTTATTTTTAATAAAGAACAATATAAAAGAGGTTTCAGATGACAGGGCAGTATGAGATAAGCTGTTCAGACACCTTATTGCTACTTATCCGACAATCATGTTCGCATAAAATGTATATTTTGGTTTTAGGACACTATTATATCTCTTTATTATTGGTAAATAGTTGTAGAATAGCATATAAATGTGGAAAAAGAGAATTAATTAACCGATTATTTGCCTTCAATCGTGCTATATTACATCTTTTCTTTTAAGAGCCTTAGCACAGTTGCACTAATAGAAAACGACAGAATAATTAATTTATTTTCAGATAGAGAGCTTTTTCTTTTTCCGGAATTAATCCGTTTAACTCATTAATGTCTAGATTTGATGTCGTTTTCCCTATTTCACAAATAATTAATCGATTAAGAAATAAAAATATCTAAAAGGTTTGCACTTTAGACTACATAATCCCTATAAAAGAGGGTCTGGGTGATGTCCTTAATTTCTGTATTGTTAAATGTTCAGGACATTTGTCTTTATCTTTAAAAATAAAGCTTATTCTGTAAATTTCCAATGAAAATGATTTTACTATTTATGTTTTTTAATCATTTGATGTCTTTATTCTGTATATCCTCTATTTCTGTAATCAGTTTTGTATAATCTAATTCATTTATTTTCCACAGTTATAATATCCTTTATACTTCTGCACCCCATTGTTTTCTATTTTTCAATTATTTTGCTCATTTTTGCCATTATTGTCTATTCTGTAAACCCTATTCAGACCCCAATGAAAGACTCTGTGTCCTATTCCCCTCTTCAATGTTTTGGCATGCTGTTTTGAGACACATTTTGATATGGGATATGGTTTCTGTAAATCTGTATGTACATATTTCTTGTATGAATTTTTTATATTCTTCCGATGTGGTCATTATTTCAGTTTGACATACAAAACATCGCAAACTATTTTAGACAGAAGGAATGAAGCTGTGTGTATCTGTTTCTCATTTTACGTTGTGTTCAATGGTGGTGGCCATCTTGAGCTAGCCATGATTGGCAACAAAAACGTAAAATTGGTATATATTAGGATATGTATGAACCATTTCTAAAATATTTCGAATAAATATTCATAAAAAAGTTCTTGAAATTTCAAAAAATCAGGATACTTTTTGGTCATTGCAGCAATTTTAAAATTCAGATCCACACCAAATATTCTTTTCAGTGAACTTCTTTTTAATATGAAGATTCCTGTCTATTTTACATATGATTTAAAGAAAATGCCGGATATTTCTTAATGAGACAGCAACCCGACGATACAAATGACAAAACAAACATCTACAAAGCAACATGGTCTTCAGCTATACAACATATCACGATCTTAATCGTTTTAGTCTAAAAACAAAAGTTGTGACTAAATTAGACAGAAACTTTGATCCAAGATCAGGTACCATGTGATATATAAGAGAAAAAAATAATAACATAGGAAAATAAGTAAAGACTAAAGAAAACAACTGCACGGGTTAATTAATGTTACACGGACATGAATATGTTGTAGGGTTAAACTATTTCGTTTGTATTTCATTCACATTTCCTTTGTATCTGTATTTAAAAATTCTGCAAATGAAAATACGTTTAGTACTGAAAGCGCCTCTATCATTCTTCAAAACAAAAATTAACTCAAAAGACGTTTTTCCATTTTCTTTTGTATGTGCTATTTTATATGGTGCTTTTTTTTTAATTATTGAAAAATCGTCAGAAAAACATACTTAAATGATATACTAATTGCAATAAATAGGTCGAGAGTTTGAATATGACATCAGAAAACCCGCATTTTAAAATTCAAACATATTTTCAACACTACTAAGTGGATCAAAGTTCATAGATCTCATTCGATCTGTACCTTGATGACGTAAAAGCGTTTAGGTCAACATTTATAGTTCGACCAAACTAACCAAAATTGAGAAAAAAACATACATCCACATATCCTGAGAGTATTTTTGTTTTGCTTTCTAATAATTTCAGACTCTACACTGTCATTCTATTTATATTGCTTTCCTTTCATCAATACTTCATCATTAATATTTCATTACTACATCTCTCTGTGGTATCTACGATGACTGACATTAAAGTTAATACCATTACGTATTGCTTTTATACTCGGAACACATCAGGAGATTTTAATATCATCTTATTGTCAGCTTAAATAAATTATGAAGTAAACTGTTCATATCATGGAAATAGAACTAGTTATCTTTATAAGCTTGGTCTTAACTATACAGAAAACGCCAAAGTCTGTCTTTTTATACTTTTATAACATTAAAATTACACCATTAAACCATTTCCAGAATAAAGATAAGGAGATGCGGTATAATTACCAATACTACAACTATTTACCAGAGACCAAAGGATGATGATATGAACAATTACAAGTCACTGTACTGCCTTCAACAATGAGCAAAACCCATACTATAAAGTAAGATATAAAATTCTCTGAAATTATTTGTTCCAAAAAAGGTAACACAATATCTTACTCTAGAGCTTTGAACATATTCAAGCTATAATACAAGACCTGGCATGACAACATATGAAAATGTCAAGATAAATACATGTATATGATATTTGAATTAATTATCATTGGCTAGACATGTATTGTAGGTTGTGACTAATACTTCAAATGGAAATATAAAATTTCTATGATATCGTTCTGTGCATTGTAATAAACACTAGTATACTTTTATTCAAAATCAAAAATTGTTTTGTAAAAATCATCCAATACGTTCGACTTATTGACGCCATTTTGTGAATCAAAATTGCTATTATTCGGTAGCAGACATGCACACGCAGTACTTTAATTTCATGGTTATATCGGTTTTATTTCCAACATTAACTTTTCAAAGCCAATTATACCTAAACGAAGCATTGAATTGCCGGATCGATAAGTTAAAATGACAAATCATTGTTATTTAGTTTCAATGTTTACGTTTAAGTTAGGTTCTTGGTATGACATCAATTGTTGTTTCACAAATGAAAATAACGCTTTGTGAATTTGTTTCGTCCCAATATAGAAATAAGAAGATATAGTATGATTGCCAATGAGACAACTTTCCAACAGAGACCAAACGACGTAGAAGCTATCAACTATAAAACACCGTATACCGTATTACAAAATTGCAAAACCCATACCGCAGAGAAAAATATAAAAGGTCCCGATATGACAAATGTAAAACAATTTAAACGAAAATAACTAACGGCCTGATTTATTTACAAAACAAATATGATATACAGCAACAATCGACAACCACTGATTTACAGGCTCATCCCTTGGGACAGACACATACAGAATGTTGCGAGGTAAAACATATCTACAGTCGACCAACTCTCCCCTAACTTGTAAGATCGACACAAACCAAACAAAATCAACTAACAAAGGACTGAAGACACAAAGTAGAGATTTGAGAGTAGTCGCAGTTACTGAACGCCAGTTGAAAGCCAATAACAACTAAACTACTTTCTAGATATTCCTTCATTAAGTACGCTGAAACAAAAAAATGTGACAGTCAATAAGATGCCTAAAATCCTCTCCATGGGTTTAGTATGTAAAATTTCCATCTGCAATTACTTGATTGCATTAATTTTGTTTTTATTTTAAAGTGTTATTTCATTTACAGATGAAAAACTATCATTTGATAAAGGCGACTGCTATCGTATAATGTTTCCCTAACGTATACTCCTCTAAGCTGTTTAAATCGACGTCTGATTTGCTTGACCTCAGTTTTTCATTGTTCGAAATTCAACTTTGATGTCAATGTTCGTGCTTTCATTTGATTGTACTTGTATAATGTCACAATAAACGGTGAGTATGCATGATGACGTCTCAAATTAAAAACATGATTTCTAAGCAAAATTATTAAAAAAAAACCACTGATATACTTTTCCTGCATATTGAGAAACACTGTACGATAAGACGTGTCTCTATTATCGATAGTTATGTCGTTTGATGTGTTTGGGCTTTTGATTTTGCAATTTGATTAGGGACTTTCCTTTTTGAATTTTCCTCGGAGTTCAGTATTTCTGTGATTTTACTTTTTACCAACCAGCTTTTTGCCAGAAATACTTTAAAATGACTAAAACAGTTAATATGTTGTGTTTCTTGTGCTAGTGAAGATGTATATTCGATTTATTCGACTACCTTCGAGTCTATATAATATATATATTTCATGTTTATTGTTATCTCAAAAAGTGTTCTTTTCATTTATCGAGAAAAAACATTAAAGCAACATTTGTGTTTTAATGATATACGAATATTCAGTACATATAGATTCTTACATTGGTACCAATGGATTATCGAATTTATCCAATCGAGGTTGTTAAACTATGGAATTTTAAATATCGATATTGGAGAAATCCGATAATCCACTAGTAACTAATGATTATCAAATGAATTTTCGTTTTTGATAAACGAAAACCCCCTTTGAGTGTCTTCCACATTGCACAAAGTTGTCAACTTCTCTAACACAAATACGATTCATCCAGCGAGCTGATAAAGGTTATGACCCTTAAACTCAGCCAATCATCTTCTGAGATCATCAGCAACCGCACGTTGATTAAATTGTGTTATACAATGCATGGGTCCAGAAAAGATTAAATTGCCAAAGATTTAGAGAAAAAAAAAATATATATAAATATCAGTTGTACGTAGACATATGACACCAAACTAAGTACATACAATGGTCGTAAGGATATATATGTAAAAACCATTAACCTGTACTGTTTCTTACATTTTTGGTAATGTCCTTTTGGCGTGGCTCGGTACTTATACATCCCGCCGTTGTGTTATTGTGCTATGGTCATTTTTTGTATTCTTGTCTTCCATTTTTGCTTATGTGCTTTGTCTATATGCCATTTTGTTTTTCTTTGTTGACATATTTGTTAGTTTTTATAGTGATTAAGATTATAACACAATGTTGACTGCTGTACCCGTATTTTAGACATTTTGTCCTATATTATGCCTGTTTGTTTCGTTCACACATTGTTGTCAATTTAATGTAATTTTATGCGACTGCCATACAAGTGAGAGGTTTATACAGCTATAAAACCAGGTTTAATCCACCATGTTCTACATAAGGAAATGCCTGTACCAAGTCAGGAATATGACAGTTGTTTTCAAATCGTTTGATGTGTTTGAGCTTTTGATTTTGTTATTTGATAAACGACTTTTCGTTTTGAATTTTCCTTGGAGTTCGGTATTTTTGTTATTTTACTTTTAATGCCATGAACTATACCTATTTTTTAATAAAGTATGCACATGTGATAATTACATGTAAGGGTCTGAGAATAGAGGCTAATGAGACAATGCGCATGATAGAAGGAAACAAATGATGAATAATAGAGAAGAATATGACAAAAAATAGGAAAAAAAGTGGGGTGATAAAAAACAAAGAATACAGAATAATAAGCAACACGTACAAGAATAGAGATAAAAGACCGTAAAAATTAAAGAATACCGAAATGGAAGGACCACCATCCAGACCCTCATATACCATATACAGAAATCTTACCTGGTACATCTTCATCCATACATTGACCATTTTGTTGTGAATAAGTGTTTAAATAATCCTCTTTTGCTTTCTCGATCACGTCTTGAATAAAGACATCAATTTGTTTACAGTTATCGTAATCTACGGCTTGTTCTCGATTCCATGCAAATTTCAAACGAGGTCTTTTCTTTCTTTCTGGATAAGGCGACGATGATTTCTTCAACAAAGCCTTTTTCAGACTCTTTTCATTCATCGTCGTTTTTAAATTACTTTCGGCACAATACACTTTTTCTTTCGGGTGACCTTGGGTCTTGCAGTATCTTCAGATTAAACCAGAATCACAATCGATTATTTAGTTTAGTTACATGAAGTTTCACTGCCTCATTTATCCTGATTTCTTAAAAATTTCTCCTCGAATAAATCGCAATTATTTCGTGTATATACAATCTACGTAGAGAAACTCTTCACAATCACTTAGTAAGGACGTATAAAGGTTGGATATTTGAAATAAAGACAGCATAACAAGCTCCTTGCTTTTATTCCTTCATTTTTATTAGCTTCATTTATTTTTTAATTCAGTTTGCTTATTTTCCTTCAAATAATTCAATCAGTAAAGCCGTAACTATTTCATTGACTTTTATATTCCTTTGCATTAAGTTTAATCATCTAAATGTTTTATTTTCTGTACATCTGTATCATCTAAATGTTTTATTTTCTGTACATCTGTATCATCTAAATGTTTTATTTTCTGTACATCTGTATCATCTAAATGTTTTATTTTCAGTATCTGTAATGACGTTGTTTGTCCCGGATGATGCACATGTAGCGATGGTGCTGAAACAAATACTGTATCGTCAGGGTAATCAAAAAGTATCATCAATCAAAATTAATTCTTCATTAAATAACAATTCCAATGTTATATTATTATAAAGTCTAATTGCATTGGTCTGAGTCATGTCAATCAAACAGTGTGTACATGTATAAACCCGTTTTTGACGTCACGTTTATGAAATCATACACAGACAAAAACGTTACGTAGCTGTTTTTGATATATTTTAGCTCGATTGATTGATGTTGATTGATTGTTGTGATTAACTATTGGTCACATCGTGGCGGTCAGTTTTTATTTGCAAAGGAAGCCGAAGTGCCACCGACCTTCGATAGGAAAACTAGCAATCCTAGTCAATTTAGAACTTAGTCGAAAGTACCAGGCACCTGCAGGGTTCGTACTCAATTCGAAGGCACAAATGATCCCATGTGTTTGCATAGCATTAACCAGGAAATCTTCGAGATCGGAAGTCTGGGAAATTAAATACATAAATCTTTTGGGAGCAGAAATTTCAAAAGCCTGTACTCAGAAATTCATCGAAAGCCCCATTGCCAGATTAATCTATATATTAAGCTTAAGTACAAATGCATTATTTATAAATTGGAAATACAAATTTGAAATCACTTAAATAATGCCCTCAAGCAATGCATCAAAAATATTATGACTATTTCTAAAATGACCTAGGATATTATATCTGTTAGGGGTCATCCTGTAGATAGCTTGCCCGTGCAGGTTTTATTATAATTTTTTGTTTTTGTTTAGCGAACTACGGTCTAGATAAGTAAAGAGGGAGGTTTGTTTTTGTAAAACTGGTTTGGCTCCACAACAGTATGTGCCCGTAAAAAGTTAGGTTATACATGTGTTGTATGTCTTTATGTATACAGTCAAACCTGTATATAAAGGTCACCCTTGGGAACAGGGAAAACTGACCTTATAAGAGAGATGACCTTTGAATTGAGGTTCAAAGTGCATAAGTATTACTACAACGGTAAAAGCAGGAGGTGACCTGCCAGGACAGGTTTACGCTTAAAAGAGGTTACCTTTATAACAGGTTTGACTTTATGTCAATATGTTCTCTGTTATGTATTCGAAGGAGTTGGGTGTTGGTTTAATATTTGTGTGTTTGGGTGTGCTGTCTGGTATTCTGGTTTATTACTGCTATCAACTTTATTTATTACAATTCCTCAAAATTATTTTACATCCGGTGCAGAAAAAAAATTGGTACCGTGAAATGAGCTGCGTCGGATAGAAATCGACCTTATGCAAGTGCACGTTTTCATGTACATGTGTAAGACTGTGCTTGATTTTCGAACATTCAAATATGAAATAAGAGATGAATGTTGGTCTGTTTTGTAGGGTTCTTAATAACTCAATTGTCAAGCAGTTATAGACTTTGCGTGGAGGTTTTTTCAACCCAAAATAGGTTAACAGATGTATTGATATCATACGAGTGCCTTAGGAACTGTCCTATAAATAATACATATAAAAATAAGGAGATATCGTATGATTGTCAATGAGACAACTATCAACAAAAGTTCAAATGAAGTGGATGTAAGCAATTTAGGCAACCGTACGGCCTACAACAATGAGAAAAACCCATACCGTATAGTCGGCTATACAAGGCACCGACATGAAAAATATGAAACAATTCAATTGAGAAAACTAACGGCCTCATTCATAACAAAAAAAAATACGAAAAACAAATATGACAGACATGAACCAACGACAACCACTAAACTAGACGCTCCTGACTAGGGACAGGTACACAATTGGTGTGGCGGGGTTAAACATGTTTTTAGAAACAAACTCTTCCCCTATTAGTAACCTGGCACGGTGGTGTAACGACACAACACAAGAACAAACTATGCATTTCAATAAACGAAAAAAAAAGTTGAATTATAGAGAGAATAAATCCAACCATATGGATCTCGTCAATTGCATCCTGATACTTTCATCTTCTTTATTTTATTTTCTACTTCTAAGCAAATCATCATTATTAACACTGGAAGATAAAACTGATGTACTTTTAAACATACCCTATATGGACCTTCTACTATTTTCATTTTTATCTTTTAAATCTGTATAACCAAATAAATAAATTCTCTTTTGAATGTTAAAGAGAATTTTAATAGTTTTTCAACCTTTAACTAAAATTAAAAAAATATCGAACACCAAGGGAAATTCAAACATAAGTCCCTTATCAAATGGCAAAATCAATTAAGGGTTTGTAAATTAATCATGTTAATGAACCTGAGACATTTTGAAATTTACTGTTAATATTTGAACATTCATTACGAACATGTATCACATATATATAACGTTGGATATTGTTGTTATGGTTATTGAATTACCTGATAGGAATGTGGTTTGCATAACTTTTGTGTATTTGTTTTAAAATTTCCCTGTAACATGCATTACGTGTGTAATTGGGCGTCAGTTAACGGATATCCGGTGTATAGAATTGGAAAGATCCATACTTTTTGTATTGCAATACTGCCAATGATCAGCTAATACTAATTCTAAAACAGTTCATTATGACTCCGGATATGCACTATAGAGCTATTCATTCTGATATTCTTATTTTCTGTTTGCTCGATAAACTTTCCAACAGGATATTATTTGTATTCATGGAAATGGGGAATTAATTCCATAACTAATGCTTATAAAACAAACTAATTTATTGCATTACACTCAAAAGAAAACACAGAATGAATACCATAAAAGAATGAATGAATACTTAACAACAAATAATACAAACCAGGGACATAGGAACCGGGATAGGGCGGGGGCAATAGGAACAGTTGGAGAGAGAAAGATCATTGAAAATAAAAAAACGAAAATGAAAGAGGACACTGGCCTACTTCTATCATGAGACGGTTATTTTTTTTTTTTTGCTTTTCCCTCCCATATTTCTGTCCACTCTTACGCCACTGGAAACTAACCATTTAAGGGACTCGCGGTAAGTTACAACTGAATACATCCAAAAGTGACTAACACATGGCCGTTTTTTTTTTTGATACCCAGGTTGAGCTGTATGCATAACATATTCTACGCAATCACTAACTTTACATTTAAACAGTACTTATATAACCATAAATGTACCAGCACTAATTTCATTGCACTCTTAAATCGTTTTTTGGGTGAACCTAAAAAAAAATAATCTCCTACTACATTGCACAATACTAAATTTCAAAAAAAAAAAATGCTTACCGCAAAGATTTCTGATAGCTCACTTACCTTGCATAATACTAACATCCTATAATAAACGCCTACCGAAAAGATTTCTAATAGCTCTTACTACCTTGCATAATACATGTACCATCAATTCTATAATCAAACGCCTACCGAAAAGAATAGATAGCTCTTAAAATCTTGCATAATACTATCATTCTATAATTAAACGCCTACCGAAAAGATTTCAAATAGCTCTTACTACCTTTCAAAATACTATCATTTTATAATTAAACGCTTACCGAAAAAATTTCTGATAGCTCTTACTACCTTGCATAATACTATTATTTTATAATTAAATGCTCACCGAAAAGATTTCAGATGGCTCTTATTACCTTGTACAATACTATCATTCCATTATTAAACGCTTACCGAAAAGATTTCATGCAGATAGCGCTTATTCCTTGTACAATACTATTATTCTATTATTAAACGCCTACCGAAAAGATTTCAGATAGCTCTTACTACCTTTCAAAATACTATCATTTTATAATTAAACGCTTACCGAAAAAAAAAAATTCTGATAGCTCTTACTATCTTGCATAATACTATCATATTATAATTAAATGCTCACCGAAAAATATTTCAGATAGCTCTTATTACCTTGTACAATACTATCATTCTATTATTAAACGCTTACCGAAAAGAATTTAGATAGCTCTTACTACCTTTCAAAATACTATCATTTTATAATAATTAAACGCTTAGCGAGAAAATTCTGATAGCTCTTACTACCTTGCATAATCCTATCATTTAATAATTAAATGCTCACCGAAAAGATTTCAGATAGCTCTTATTACCTTGTACAATACTATCATTCTATTATTAAACGCTTACCGAAAAAATTTCAGATAGCTCTTACTACCTTTCAGAATACTTTCATATAATTAAACGCTTACCGAAAAGATTTCAGATAGCGCTTATTCCTTGTACAATACTATCATTCTATTATTAAACGCTTACCGAAAAGATTTCAGAAAGCTCTTCTTACCACCTTTGCACAAAACTACCATTCTATAATTAAACGCTTACCGAAAAAAATCCTGTTGGCTTATGAAACAAATAGTAGATAATTTTAAGCATCCATCACCAATGAATTTAAATTTACCAACATCCTATTATTCATATCATATGGAAATGAACATACAAATTCTCTCAGGGCATGCTATGAATGGATTTCTCGTACGTGATCGGAGATAAGTCTGTAATCCTTAACTACGACGCAGATTGACACTTGATCTAAAACATAATGGGCTTTACTCAAAACACCATTAGCCTCCCTGAAACACTTTTGTTCCGTGTAATACGATGACAAAGACAGGTTCTGTGTCTTGATACTGTCAATGAAATGTAATGTATTTAGATAGACCAATCGATGACAGTCAAGTGTATATTTCAATAGTGAAAGTTTGTGATATAATCCATCTTAAAAAAAATATTGTTTTTATTCATGCAGACTTGATTCTGAATATCCATCATTTCATCTTAGTTTGTTGATGATACCGCTTAAATGAATTCTAACAAGTATTATTTTTTTTTCTTTCGTGTGAATGGCAGCTATCTTGTTTCAACTCTGTCCCGCTGTTTTTTTTTCTTCTGATAAATGAATAATTCAATTTCCTTTTTTAGCTTTTTCTACAAAGCCTATCTTGTGCACAGATTATATTCCGGAAATTAGCCACGCCGATAGAGCTTTAGGTGTTTATCAATTCACGATGAAAACTTGATCGGCAAAATGTTTTAATCTAATATTTCATTGGTTCAACCACTGTTCAATTAATATAGGAAATATAGTTTTAAATTGCATATTTCATGAAAGGTAATTTTATCAATTCCATATTATTTATATCAAAACGAGTTTCATGATAATTGTATTTGCAATCAACATTCTGTTGAGTCAATATTATAAAAAGTCAATAATACCTTTCAATTACGTTTGTTGTCTTCCTCTTGTTAAATTAGCATTGAACTTGTTTCTTTGTCAAAGCATACACACCAAAACTTAATTAACAGCTGTGGAAATGTTGTGAAGAACGACGTATATGGATAGACATATATATACATGGCTTAATGATGATACGATTGTATACATGCTATCGATTGTAAATCGATGATGTTACATTTACATAAAAGTTTTGACAAATATTTGTATGTACTTTTTATCAGGTCTAAGCCTTATAATATTTTCGCAGTCTTAGATTTTGATTACCAAACGATATTTATTAATTGCGTAGCTTAATAATTTTTAGCTCGCCTGTCCCATGGGAGCTTTTCTCATCCCTGGCTTCCGTCGTCGTCTGTTAACTTTTACAAAAATCTTCTCCTCTGAAACTAATTGGCAAAATTTGATCAAATCTGGCCACAATCACCATTAGTAAATCTATTTTTTTAAATGTATCAGATGAACACCGCCTGCCAACCAACATGGCCGACATGGACAAAAAAAGACCATAGAGGTAGAACGCAACTTTCGTCTACTAGTATTATTCTGAAAACCGATATAAATAGAGAAAATCTGACAGGGGCAGAAATGTTCAGAATGTTGGGATTTACTGTCAGACGACTTCAAATAGGAGTTATTGTCTTTAAAAGACATGTTTTACTTTTTTTCCTTTTTTTGCCTATTATCTTTGATAGAGAGAAACTGGTAAAGAAACATATTAATATACGCATTAATAATTGATTGTTTCTGAATCCTATTTGTGAATGTGAATTTATATTGTAATTTGTATTTAATTTCATAATTAAAATATTGTTTACACTAGAAAGACACTTTCAATAGCAACAAAGACTAGCTAATACCTGAATACCTAGGTTAGGCAACACATGCCCATTCTTTAGTGTCTAATTTCTGGAAGGTGAGACAAACAATTTGAATATTTGGAGTCAAGGCCACAACGTGGTTTGGGATGTGGTTTAGGCGTGGATTATGCAAACGGCGGAGATATCGGCGTATCAAAAGCACTTTCAGTATCTTAGCATTAAAAAAGTAAAATTGTATACATTTTTAATTGCTTGATTGTTGTTTTAATATTGAACTGTCACAAATATTTCATGCATCTTCATGACGAGAACAAATTGACAATAGTCCATGATATGTTCTGCTGAGTTGGCCGACTAGGATTGAACGTTAACGTTCGACTGCAACTGGACAAGAGGGGCAGGTAAGGTAGGGACAGCATTTTTGTCTTGTAACAGGCCAAATACGGATCACTGTAAGAGTTGTTACAAGACTTTTTCAACACATAATTGAAAACTCCATACACAAGGCACCGGATTTTGAGTCCCCATTCTGATAGGACGTGGCTGTGTATTTAGACATCCCACATAGTCAAACTGACGCCCCTCGTATGGGTTTTAATGTCGCATTTAGAAGAGAACAAATCACCAATAAATGAAGTAAGTAGGTTCTGTAAAATGAGACGACTGGTATGAAGTGGAAAAGGTTTAGACCACCGACTGATAAAAAGGATATATGAAGGGACAGATATGTTGCTCTGAACTAGATCCACGTATGAAACCCTCAAATAGTTGTTGCAACGGTTCTATAATGTGCATCAATGATTTGGGTCATTTTTTTCAGGATAATGATAAATGACCTGGGTATTATGAATGATTACAATTGTGCAGTCGTGTAAAATTATTAATTGACAAAGAGGAGTTATAAGACATTCGCATAAACTTGAAATATGTATAGGTGGACGCATACATTCCATCGCTAAATTTTAAGAACTGTGTTGTTTTGTTTTTATATCTTTGTTGCTGTTGTTTCTTTTTTTTTTTTTTTATACCACCCGCTTTTCATTTTCAACATATTGGAACAGAGTTCGTAACTATTAGTATGGAAAATCAAGATCTTGAATTAACGGCATTTCCCAATCAACATTAAAATAATACATTGGAGGATTGTAAATATTCTGGTATCGCTATGCTGGTAATACAAATGTAATTTCAATTTTTCGGTATTTTAATGATGACAGGTCCTTATAAGATGAAGAGTTTTGCTAAGATACATGGATAGAATATAACTGTATAGACAATGAACTCCAACTCATATGAATACAGGAACATGCCACTGACATGACTGAGAAGAAGAGCCAACGGAGTTCTCATAAAAATTTCGACGGTCTCATTAATAAAACGTGTTACTAGAAGATACGTGTTTCTACATTGGTCATTTTTTTACAACACAGTTATATTAATTCTATTACCCTGTCGTTAGTAAATAATGGCTATACATGTGTAAAGGTAGAGAGGTCAACGGTTCGAAACCTCCCGTCCTCTAAATATTATCGAATACACGCAGCACATTTTATCTTACTTTATTCTTCAATTTTTTCCTTCTTGGAGAACAATTTAGTGAGGTATTAGTAGTTGCCTAACTGCCTCAACGGAATTTACGACTCTGATTCTGATTAGTACATGAGATCCTGTTCCCTATTGTGACATTTTGACTGAATTTGGATTCACATGGCGGATGACGAATGAATATAGGACAAGACCCTTACCCTGTCGACACTCCAGGTTTCCACTATTCTGAGAACATTCCCCCAGTGTTGTTTTGTTTTCCCTTATTTTGTTTATATTCGTAATTGATTTAAGATATTTGAACTTCGGGCAATATTTATTTTATTTAATGATTTGCCAAACTAATGACTCTTACTCCATTTGGAGTGCATGAGATTCCCCAAATATTATTATTTTCATTTGATTCGTCTCTAATCGTAATTGTTTTAATAGATTTATACACGGAAGGTTTGATAGGGATGGGGCAAACAGAGCCTCTAATGATTTTTTTGTGTACTGATTTGCAAAACTATTGACTCTTGAATTTGGATTACAGGCGATTCCCCCAAATATTGCTTTTTTTTTATCTTGTTTTGACTATATTGGTTTTTGGTATACGATATTTAAACAACGTACAGGTGTATGTTTGTGTGTTTGTGTGTGTGGAGGTGTGGTTGGAAGGGGGATGTAAATAGAGCTTCCAATATTTGTTTTCCTTACTTACTTGCCATTTATTATTGGTCTTGTTTAAAACATCTCTCTTCGAAGTCGAACGCGTCAATATTAAGGTTTCTATTTCTTTTAAGGACGGACAATTTGCTTCAAGAAAATCATATTTATCCACACAAAAGAAAGAGCTACACTACAATAGTCATCAACAACATGTATCAGATGTACCAAAGGACTTTTTGTAATACGTTTTAGATGTGGGTGTATCCGTCCCACATAAATGTCAACTACATTAGATTTTAAATGTTTTGTGTAGCTTACCACGCACGAACGTTTGATAATTTTAAATTTACTCAATAAATTTTATTTTACTGTCATTTAATTTCAAAATGATAGCATATTTGACATCGCGCTTTATCAAAATATTGAGAATTTTTAATTCGAAATTAACTTCAAAAGCTTTTGGTCTTTTGCCTACATTCACGTCATTTGGATTCTAGTGACTTTGTTTTCTCATTCGTAATCATACCACCTCTCCTTATCTTTATAGTACGTTATCTGGTATAGATTGCAGAACACAATTTATTTCCCCATAGGCGACAATGGTAGCCTTTTTCGAGATAAAGACTTAAGAGAAGTTTGTTTTTTTTTACCAAACATTGCTAGAATTAAAGAAAAATTATTAGGACAGTATTTTTTGGTCCGGTTCCGGTGGCTTTTTCTAGCGTAATTTGCCTCCCTTGCTTATCAATTTTGCACTTTAGAACACGTGTCTTATCCTAGCGTAGAAAAGACTTCTTAGTTTCGTTAGGGCTAAGGAAATTATATTCTTTTTTCTTTGATATAACGCAGAGTGCAGTACGAAGTCTCTAGTAATAAAAAAAAAAAAAAAAATACCGGGTGCACACATCGACCACTTAGGATTAGCCATACTCTTAATTCTGAATACCATGTTATCTTCATGAAATGAAAATGGCTGCGCCCATTATATTTTATGGTTGATTGTAACCTAAAGTTATAAGGATGTAATCAGGTGAAATTAAATAGATCTGGAATTTAAAATTGATACTATAAATCAGAAGAGCATTACTTAAGGAACAAAATGAGCTGAAAACATTGATAGGTTATGGAACTCCTTTTCGAGATATTTATTATTTTTTAAATGGCGGGAAAAGGCTGACTCGGACTTTTACCATATATTTAGCATTGACATTATTTGGGTCTCAAATCGCAAGAAAAGGAATCTAGAATCTGCTCAAATTTCGGTTAATGACCTTGTATGCGCTATTGGAGTCTTATATGAGAGAAAAGAGGGTGATATGGAGCAAAATAGTTTACCCTGTATCGTAGGAAAAAACCCAAGAAGTCAGAACATTTGACAAAATTCCTTAACCTGACATGACTACATCCTTAACAAGAAAATCGTGTCAAACGCATTTCAATCTGTATCATGCATTGATTTGCACGCAGATCTCATGACAGAAATATACACCATAATAATAATGATTGTCTTCATATAGTTGTTGATTTCATCGCAAACTTATTATTAATTCATATGATATGATATTATCACAGAATTTTATACGTTAGCTTAATAATCAATACACAATGACAGGAAAACATATTTTGCTTTGAACTCGAATAATAATATCTTATTTCTAAAGAACTTTCCATTTCTCTGGGTGCGAAAAATGTAGACGCAAAAATGAAAATTGTGTAAGAATATAATTATATCTGACATGAAAGAGAAAAAAAAAGACATAAAATCACGAAAATGTTTGAAAAGCAAAGGAAAAGGTATATTATGGGGCTTATGATAATTTGGTCATATAAATTTACCAGAAATGAAAAAAAAAAACCAAAACATGTACGATAAAATTATTCATTTCTTTAAGCTTCGGAAGCAAAGGCTTACTGAAAATGTGAATATAAGGCATGGTTTGCTGACGCAATTTGACTGTGACGTCAACGTCATTTTTTTTTAGCAAAATTTGTTGATAAAAGTAAGATTTTAGGTGAATTAATACAGAACAAACGTAGCCAAAATACTATATTGCAGTGAACAGATAACACAATCTCAAAGTACTTTGTGAATATAATTTTCGACGATTGCTGTACATTATGTTTACTGATCACATGTGCGAGTAAAAAAAGGTAAGGCTAGAGTGTTTGCGATTTTTTTGCAAATATTTGCCATTTTTTTTATATGTACTTCATTTTAATGGGTATAATGTAAATTAAATTGTTTTTGTTCTAATTTGTTTCGGTAAAATTGATTAAATTTTGAAATGTTTCAAGATATTTGGAATTGAATTACACATGAAATAGAGATAACACCCTTAAAAGCAATGACGTGCAAAGACTTGTGTCAAAATTGAAATCATGTGATAGGCATGATATGTAAGAAGGTTTGGCTGGATTGGGTTTACAGAATAGAGAAAATAGGCAAAATATGAATAAAGGACCAAAAATGAAGAATAGAAAAAAAAAGATGAACTAAAATGATGGGTTGCTTAAATATAAAGAATTGAGAATAATGCGCCAAACATTTGAAGAATAGAGAAAAATGGGGTACAAAATAATTCTATTTTTGAGATCCTCCTGTTCATTATTTCTTACTGATTAATTTCAAGGAGCTGCTTTTAATGTATGCCAATACTATCGGAAATATATAGAGTATACGTCAATAAGACAGCAACCGAACAACGCCCAAAACCAAAAAGATATAATATTGAAATGTGTTGGAATTGCATTTATAATCATTATTGCAATTTAAAGTCATTGAAATTTAAATTAACTTTTTTTAAAACTTATTAAAAAAAACTGCTGAATGATTTGGCAAATCATCTCTTTCGAAAAAAAAAAAAAAAACACTTAAAGACTCTCCATTCTATCAAAACTAAATCGAAAACATTGAGATTCTTCAAAATGTCCAGCTCCGAAACTTCAGCAAACATTTTTAGAATGTTTCATCTAAATAAATACCCCAGGAAACATAATTGTATGTATATATATCCATATAAAAATAAGGAGATGCGGTATGATTCATTGAGACACTTATCCATCAAAGTTCATATAAAGTGGATGTAAGCAATTATAGGCAACCGTACGGTCTTCAACAATGAAAAAAACCCATACCGTAAAGTCGGCTTTAAAAGGCCACCGACATGAAAAATATGAAAAATTCAATTGAGAAAAATAACGCCCTAATTTATAACAAACCAATTAACGAAATACAAATATGACAGACATGAACCAATGACAACCACTGAACTACAGGCTCCTGACGTGGGACAGACACATAAAGAATGGGGCTGGGTTGAACATATTTGTGAGCGCTCAACCCTCCCCCTAACCTAGTACAGAACAACATAAGAACAAACTATAAAAAACAGTTGACAAAGGCGTAACTTATCGGCTCGATACAAAGCAGAAAAATATCAACCATAAACACAGATTGGACGTGGCAGGGTGTTTATCCATCCCTCATCCCTAACAACAAAAAGGACACTAAGTACAGATCTGAAAGAACTCGCAGTTACTGGCAGCTAGTTCAAAGCCAATATAACAACTAATAAGAAAGTTCATGTATCTAAGACTAAAATATATGTATGCCTGTAAATGCAACTAATAGGAAAAGTAAATTGTCCTATTAACTAAACTACTTAAGTTCGGCTAATAGTACATTGCGTTGGCCTTACCAATTATTAAATCTAAAACTAACAACAGTTGATACATAACGACGTGCAGTCTGTTTTATTTCAATTAGAGTGTATCTTTATAAATTTATAAATGACAGATAAAACTACATCAAAGTCAAAATATTGGACAAAAGAAATTGATGCCTCGTCGTATCTTTGATTTAAACCACTTTAAAGTTACTGGAATAGGAGCCTTATCATATTGATGAGGGTCTGGATGGGGATCTTTCATTTCTTTATTCTTTTATTATTTGGACCATTTTACTCTATTCTTTATTTATTTTGCTCTTTATTTTCTAATCGTTTTATTTTAGCACCACATTATTCTCTTATCTTTATATGTTAGCACCCCATTTTTCTCTATTCTATATTTTTGTTACCTATTTTTCTCTATTCTTTTAAATATGTTTTACTCTTAAACGAAAATGTACGTTTCCCAGTCATTCATCCCTAAAAAATTACATCCCACAATATTTTCATTATGATCCAACCAATTTTATTGTCAGTGGGCACAATTATATAGTGCAAACACGTCTTAATTTATGGTCAAATAAAACTTTCAATTGTATTCCGTGACAACGTTACAATAATGCGTCGGACATTTTGAACAAAAAAAAGTTGTTTCGTTTACGAAACGCCTTTTTAACTCTGTTCATTTTTTAATAGAAAAACGCAATCATAAGAAGAGAATGTCTATTTTTTTAAATTCTTTACATGGCTTTTAAATCGATGACCATGCGAAGTTTTTTGTTTGTGTTTTAGTAAACTAAACGACCGTGCGCATACTTTTATCAATATACCGGTACTATAAATGTACGCATTGCCAGTGCTTTTACTCCCCAATAAAAGAGGGTAACGCTACTGAACAAAGAGTCCCCTCATATGTGCATCCTCTCCCACTTTGACCTCTTCATGGAAAGCGATTTCGAGAAAGCATCAAGTACAAATGTAGTCCCTAGTGTATTACTTGTAAAGCTTTTGATACACCTTCCAAATAGGCCGTTTCAGAATCTAAAGGACTATGAGTAATTTTATTGTTCGTACCCTTAAATGAAAATAACGTCATGTCAATGGTTGAGTTTCAATTGTTTAGGACGTTTTTAACCAATCACGACGCTTTGGTGCACATTTTTGAAAATTTTGCCCAGAATGCATTAGATTCTGAAACGGCGAATTGATATCTGCATGCTTCATGCATACGATAACAATAAGATGGATACGTAAATACTGTGAACAATTGTATCAGGAATTTAAAGGTAAAATGCGCTGCTAATTTGCTCCTGGGCCAGTTAAAAAGGAAAACAAAACTAGTACGTCTGGAGTTATCGAACTTAATTCGCGAACCTTGTAACATGAAATTGTCCACATTCTGAGTTAAACCTGATAAAGCTTTTCATAATTTTGATATGATTTGTCCCAAAAGTAGTTCTCTATATGTCAACAAAAAAAAAGCGACAGAAGATATCGGAGCCTTTTATAGCTGACTTTATAGTATGGGTTTTGCTCATGCACCGTACGTTAATCGATAGTGCCTACATCCACGCCATTTGAACTTTTTTTGATAGTTGTCTCATTGGCATTCATACCACATATCTTATTTTTATATACAATACCGTATTTGCAGCAAAAAGTAAATACCTAAGTCAGTTTGACAACGTATATTTGTTCCACCTAACAGAAGTTCCCCTGGAGACTTTGTTATAAACAATGCCATAATACCTGTTCATGTTGGAACAACTATTCTATACCCTTTATTCCGTTAAGAACAAATACTGTCATATTTGTTCCAGTGGAAATAATATTCCTTAATAGTTCTTCCGTTTGAAACTTATATTATGAAGGAACTTCTATTTCATGACAAGCTTTACCACTTCTTCTCAAACTGATACTTGTAGTTGGTTTTCAGTAACGCACTTGAAAATGCTCTTCATTCTTTTGCCGTGTTAAATCGCATAACCAATCGCCTTTTTATGGATTTCTTTATGACATTTAAATGCAGAAACACATCATGTTCGATAAAAGTAAATGCATTTATCTTGTCAAGTTCATTTTATAACGAATTATCTTGTAGCCATTACTGTTCTTTTGGAATTGATGAACTAGCATTAAAGCATTAGAAATAAAGATTTACGGATTTACAAAGCACAAAATAAAGCTGAAATAGATTTAATCGATGAAGCTACTGAAGGTCAGAAATTTTACAAACAGACGAAATTAGGAAATTATCACGTGATCGCAATATACTCTCCAAAAAAAGAAACGCAACAACCAACTTTTCTTCAAATATGAATTTTCTCAAATGTTTGCGCGATTTAGATATGAAAGCATGATCATGCTAAATTCTAAATGTCCGATAATTGAATCTTAACACATGATAGTGGCTGTTGATCATTCGGATCAAAATGTGTAACGCTGCATGAGGAAGGCGTACGGGAAAAGTTAGGACAGTTGCACGTGCGAAACATGCCTTACCTTTAAGTAGGTTTTATGGGAATATAAGTCGTCTAACCGTTTAATTGAATTCAGCGGTAAAATTGATTTTCGAATCTGCTACGATATGCCAAGACTAGTCACAGCTACCTGGAATATAATCGTTGGTCGTCTGCAGGCCGATGCCGGTGAATCACAGAATGCAGTCGCTAGACTTTGTAATATTTACCGGAGCACGAGTTTTAGACTCTTAGAAAGGGTACCAGCAATCCGGTTTAACAGCTGTCTGTCAACGTTTTGGCCAACCTAGGATTACATCAGCAGCCCAGGATCGGTACATCCGGGTACTTTATCTGAGAAATCTGACCGTATTAGCAACAGAGACAACATTAAATATCCCATTTCTCCGACGAATACCGACACAGACAGTCAGAAGCCATATCCGTGAAAATGGATTACGCGCCGACGTTTTTACTTTGGTGCAGTACTGAGACGCAGGTATCAACTTGCATGGGTCCGATGGTACAACAGAATAAGAAACGGATACCTGCACACTGGAGGCAAGTCTAGTTCAGCGATGAGTCAAGATTCATACTGCAAAGAAGAGCTGACCTTACACATGTCTATAGACGTCGGAATGAGAGGTTTACAAGCAACTGCGTCCTTGAGATTAAAATTTTGTCGGAGGAAGTGTAATGATGTAGATGCCATATTCTTCGCCCAAAATACGCAACTGGTGCACATTTTCGACAACATTAACGGCGCTCGGTACAGTGACCTATAGTTGTTAATTTATGTGTCATTTGGTTCCTTGTGGAGAGTTGTCTCATTGGCAATCATATCACATCTTTTTATTTTTATAATGTAATGGTGAATGGGATTTTCGGAAGCACGTCATTCATTTCCTGAGGTATAAGACACATATGAGACTAAGAAATATTCAGATGCGGTGTAGTTTTTAAGACGTATATGATAGCTATACAAAACAATGATTTGAAAAAAAGAGTGTTGTAATCTTTTTCTCTCGGATTATTTTGTACCAGGCTAATGGTCCAATCTACAAAACAACGTATTAGTAAATGAAGGTGCATACAAGATTGGATGTTCTGTTACAAAATTGACCGGTCAGATATCAGCTTCAAAATGATCTTACAATGAATGCTGTTGAAAGGTTCATTTCAGGATTACTTTAGACTACTAAAAATGCCTTTATATTTTCTTTGATGGATTTGTTAGTGTTTGTCTTACGTAAAAATTCATGACAAGACCCAATCTACAATAATCCAATAGAAACAACGTAAATTCAATGATGTAAAACATCCCAGTCAGGAAAAATAATCACATTGTTTAAGGATTAAAATTGAGAATGGAAACGTGGAATGTGTCAAAGAGACAACAACCCGACCAAAGAGCAGAAAACAGCCCAAAGCCACCAATTGGTCTTTAAGACAGCGATAAAATCCCACACCCGGAGGTGATTATGTTATTTGCGTCTGTTATAATCTGGCAGGAACTGTTCTTATTAAACGAAAAACACTTCTATGACCATTGACAGATATATGTCTATGCATTGTTATATAATATTTCTAAATGAAATTGCACCGACATCTCAAATAAGTGGCCCATACCAGCGGCACGTCTGTGTATACCTTTATATAAAGTTACGTAGTATTTACAAGTTGACATGTATATCGTATAATACTAATAGCGTTAATTAATAATTTAGCATAAATTTATTCTTATCAATTCAAAAAATTCAATTAATCCAAACTAACCGCCTGAGCTGTTTATCAATATGAATTTGACGCGACATTGTATATAGAAAGATCAAACAGTAAAGGCAAAATTATTTATTGATCGGTTTATTGGATCGGATATTGAATACCCATACTGAAATGTTTTTCGTAACTTATATCTTTTCCTGTCCGGGACACGTTATATCTCACTCTAGCCAATATAATCTTTCCTACATCATAAGGCAACCATTGATAACCAATATTTGTTACGTAATAATTTCAAAGGTATAAATGAATGACATCCTGGGGTTTCAAGAAAGTTAAAATTTAAAGTAAAAGAAGGAAAAGTTTTGGTCGATAATTATAAGGATAAAACAGACATTTTTTTTGAAGTTATTGATGGGTAAGCTGGACCGCTGACTTACAAATTTCACATAAAAGTCCTTCGGACTTCTTATCAGTTTGTGAGTTAATCGGTCCCAGTTCACAGAACTATAACCCCTATCCTGTTTAATTCTATAATAACGGACTTGTTGAGCCATGCAGATTCGTCATTTGCTTGATTTAGAAAGTTTTAAACTGAACATATTTCAATCTCTTTTTATTTTATTTCGTCTGGTCCATTAAAATTTAAGTAAAATCAATATACGGTAATGGAGAAACATGTAGCTTGTTAATTTTTATCACTTTACTGTATATAGTTGTTGTCACTGACGTAAAAATATTTAAGTTTTGTAACACTAGATTTGATGTGACTTATTTTTGAAAATCTAGATTTATTCATTATCCTTCAGAGCATAACACGTGTATCATTTTATATTAGGCTTGTTATGTTAATCATTGCTTTTTTTTTGTATTGTATTGATTCAAAAGTGAAAACACGCTAGCGTTAAAAGGTAATACAAAAAAGAATATTTTTTGCGGGATCTACTACTATGAGACCGTTACTCTACATATATTAAGACTTAACAAGAGGTATAGGCCGACATACAATGTATTTACAAATGTAGCATATTAAAAGAGCTAGAGTTAATTTTCCTGAATTTATTTTGATCACGTAGTCAAAATTCTAAATCTTATTGAACCTAGTCGAATTGATTATCAAAAGATTTTAAAAACAATTTCACAGAAATTGATAAAATTAAAATGTTATTCAACACTTTTATGTTGCTACTAAAGAAAATTTTGGTACTTGTACATTATTGGAAGTTTTACATGTTTTTATACATTGTTGCGTTGAAGGACAGTCACACCCCTAATTAAGATGAACTTGTCTATAATTGAAATACATAGATTTACTTCCATAGAGTATTGATTTTGGTTAAGAATGTCCTTTCTTTATATATTATGATATATACTCAAAATCTGCAAGATTCTTTCAAAAATGCAGTTTTTATAAACCTTTAAGCAGGCATGATCGTAAATTCGATAAAATGATGTCATAACATCAACGTTCAAACATCCGGCTGTGATACTGTAAATTTCAGTACATATAGAAAGATTTCATTAAATCGTAAATGTGTAAAATAACTCAATCAGGGTAAATTGGCCCTACTTCTTTTAAAACTTTTTATATGAGTTTTTCTAACAAATCATTAGAAATTAATCTATTGCAAAAACTAGAAAAAGGCTATGTAGGCAATACACATTTACATACATGTAAATCAAATAGAGGCATACTTCATTATGGCCAAAGGGGTCTCGGTGGTCGAATGGTCTAAGTAGTTCTACTTCTGTTTCACTACTCTGTCAATACTGAGGTTGTGCGTTCGAACCCTGCACGTGGCAGGTGCGCTCGACTCCAATCTTAATTGACTAGGATTGCCAGTTTTCCTACCGATTGTCGTTGGTTCTCTCCGAGCACTCCAGCTTCCTGCACAAATAAATACTGGCCGCCACGAAATAGCCAATAGTGCTGAAAGTGGCGTTTAAACACCAAAAATCAATCAATCATTATGGCTAAAGAAGGAAGAAAACATTGACAACACTTTACAAAATGCACCACAAAAAACTAAAGATTAGCAACTTGAACCCAACTTACAAGCTGGGATGAGTATACCCACTACATCAATGGGACATATTGGAAAGGATGATCAAATGCACGAAAATCAATAATAAGAAGGAACCTTGTTTCACTCATTTAGGTATTTTATTCATGCTATCATATAACTTTAAAAATTTGCATAGCCGGATTTAAAGCTTGACGAATGATAAAGACAGCTCTATATGATCGAAGATGTTTACCTTTGACGATATGGTTTCTGTTGCTGTACAGATTTGTAAGGTTAACGTTGCTGCCTCATTTACGTTATGCCCATCGTCTCCTTTATACACTGCGCTACGATTTCCTCCGTACTTATCCTGCCAAAGATCAAATGTATCAAGAGGAATGGGGACAGTCCTAGATATGGCTTGCAACCAATAACATCTACTTGCGTGTCTATTCCAAATAAATTATATTTACTTCGAAAGCAGTAAAACTCGTTATCGACATCTAAAATTTGCCTTATGATTAGTTTCTCTAAACGTGTCTACTCTATGATTGAGGGATCGAGTGATTGATCGATGATGTTTAACACCACTTTCAACACTATTGACTAAATCATGGAGGTCATTTTATATTGGCGGAGGAAGCAGGAGTAACAGGAGAGAACCACCGAATTTCGACAGGAAAACTATCAATCATAGTCAATAAGAATTTGAGTCGAGCACACCTGCAACGTTCATGTGGGGTTTACCGTACAACCTCAGTTTTGACAGCTGGTGATACATTATATGAACTAACTGGACAACTCGCATCCCCCTCTTTCTCCCGCGTTTACTCTAAATACATGTGTTGCAGGTATCAATATCGACGATATAGATTCAACACAAAAATGGGATGCGAACGGTAATCAAATACAGTAACTGTTTGACACGACACATGTGGAGCAGAATATGGAGCACCTGTGATCATCTCCAGTTTTTGTTGGGGTCTGTGTTGCTCAGTCTTTAGCTTTTTATGTAGTGTTTTGTGGACTTATTTATTTTTTCGTCGTTTTTCGGTTTTCTCTACGGTGTTGTCAGACTCTCTTCGACTCATGAGTTTTGGATATCCCCTTGGCATCTTTCGGCTGTTTTCGTAAAACACAGTTTGGAATATTAATTTTGAAAAAAAAATTAAGTGACCATGGAATAACAGGGTTTTTCTCATTAGTATAACGTGTAAAAAAAGTTTGTATTTTCATATTTAAACTGATTTATTTTGAAATTAACATATGTGATGCATTTTGTTTGAATTTGAAATTAAAATCAAGTTGTCATATTAACCCCCCCCCCCCCCCCCCTCTCCCCCCCCCCCTTTTCCCCACAAACAAAAAGAAATAAAAAAAAAAATTGAATGGCATCAGTAGATAAGAAATGCGGTTCGATTCGGATTCGAACCCAATTAAGACTACGAGTCTTTCACTTTTCCAAATTATCAAGCCAACGAAGTATCCACTCGAGATATTTAAATATTGAATTTTATTTATAAACTTGATATCTGTGTTGTTAGTGTAAACAATGATCCTCTACTTACAAAACACATAAACTGGAGAGAAAAGATCGTAAAAAGGTTTTTTTTCTGAAGTATAGTTTTCATTTAAATCAATGCGCATATGCTAGTTTCAACTACAAAGTTAACATATGCATTAATTCAACTTCGACAGAGAAATTGTCTAGCATCTATGGCCATAAATGTACTAGATTCAGTTGCAATTTCATGAATATTCTTAAACTGTCAGGTATTGTAATAAATTCAGTCTCATCGTAATACAACTCTTCTTTAAGGATGTTCGCTATTCTGTTTCAAAATTACAAGCTTTTGAAAAGACTGTTATATATTGATAGTATATAAAAAAGAAACTAAAAAACAGCAAAAACAATCAAGGATTTGTGTGCTTATTTTCAAAATATAAGCCATTGCAAATTTGGCGGGAACTGATTATCTCTAGATTTTTCATACATTTAACATTGGCACCTTTTTTTCTTTCAGAAACTATGAAAAAATATTTGATAAGATTTTTGAATATGGCTTTTAAAACTATATGTAATAATATTATAAAAAGAAAAGCTGGAGTTACCTGGCAAAATGTTTAATGACACTACACGGGTAATGCTAGAGGATTCCGAATATCACGCAAAAGTTAAAAAAAAAAAAGAGAAGCGAACATCCTTAAATCTAGCAGCACGTGTGTGAAAAGTCGACCTTTAAAACTTCTGAAGGTTGAATACAAATTTTGGGGATAAGCAAGGTACGTCGTCAATAGAGACTTACGGCAAAAGGGATTGTTCAACGAAGCAGCTACACATGCCTAACACCACCAGTTAACCAAATACCATAAATTGTTACATGTAATCAGGCAAATGTGAAATGTGTCTTTATGTGTACAATTTATCTAACTCGACATACATGTAGGTTGACTATTATTGCATAATTTTGGACTATGCAGAGTCAGCAACTCATTACTGCTTAAAAGGTAAGTCTTGACGTTGCAATTTTTATGCCCCACCTAAGGACATTATGGTTTTTGGTCTGTGCGTCCGTTCGTTCGTCCGTCCGTCAGTTCGTCCGTCTGTCTGTCCCGCTCCAAGTTAAAGTTTTCAGGTTAAATTTTTTGGTCAAGGTAGTTTTTGATGAAGATGAAGTGTAATCAACTTGAAACTTGGTACACATGTTCCCGTCTGACGTGATCTTTCTCATTTTAATGCCAAATTAGAGTTTTGACCCCAATTTCACGGTCCACTGAACATAGAAAATGATAGTGCGAGTGGGGAATCCGTGTACTATGGACACATTCTTGTTTTTTTAATTTTGGAGAATATGCGCCAATGTTATACATTTATGCGTAAACAATCAGCTTTTACGTCACACTCGGTTACAGCATAGTTCATGAAACAGACATTTATTATAAATCTGTTTGTTTCAAGTGAAAATGTTGTACTGAAATACCGATATCGCAATATAAAAAAAAGCATATCAGTTGAAAAAAACAAAAAGGAAACGATCGTTTTCGTTGAGTACTTTCAGAGACAATGGGAGGAGACGTAATCATGGTAATGTAGGTGACGAACCTATAGTCAGCGGAATAAATTGGCAAAAAATAAAGTTTAAATCCTTAAATTTGTCATGGCAATTCTAAAAATGTAATTCATATTCCTGAGATAACTATTAATAAGAACTACCAGTTCGTTTCTGTAAAGTGAATTGACCAAAAAAGTGTCGGACAATTTTGACTGCTATTGTTAAAAGATTGAAGGTTTCGTAGGGGTTGATATTTTGCCCTGCAATTACTCACTTATAAACCCCTTATAATTATTGCAATTGTTATTGTGCGCTCAAAGAGCACGGCACTCTACCAGGCATCAGTCTAGGTTATTACTATGGAGATTGAACATCTACTGAAATAAAAAACTAACACAGAATTGAAAGTCAATTTCCCCTGTATGTGTATCCTTCAGAGAATCAAAATTCCAAAAAACCCAGCGAACAGTATAATATAACAAAGCACAAGTCTCAATGATTTCCGTTTAGATTTTCTGCATTCCACAAAGTCTTTTCTTACATGCAGAATGATTATCTTTAGATGAGTAGCTGAAAAGTATTCAGCTTGAAAGTAGGATTGGCTTTGACTTTCTTGGAAAAAAATAATTTTTAAATCTGACTACAAGTTTTTCTCTCGTGAAAACTATTTGAAAATACCTAGATAACCGTGCTCCATGTAGCCTGTTCTGAAATAAATAATCATTAAACCAGGCTTGGGAAAACAAAGTACTTTACTTTTATTTTTTTCAATACAAGATTTCTCTTGTAAACAGACAAACACGCAGTTTGATCATTCCAGACAGGAACTTGTTTACATCGAAGGATTTCACAAGTGATTGATATCTTGATGATTTAAGTTGATAGATCGTTATCTCTTTTATTGAAATTGATATTGTATCCATACCCCAAGCACGAAATGATCTGTGAAGGAATCGACAAGGAAACTTATGAAATAAACGTAAGATAAAGAAAAAAGAAAGGATGTGGTATATCAGTTCATGACACAAAATCACTACGCATACATGAAAACACAAAATGCAAATGAACAATTTTGATCTGCTGACATTTGATCCCGATTTCAGTGCAGATATACGAAGTATTAACTTTCACCAAGGTCGTTCAAACTAAAGGTTTGTAATGCTGACTTTTTTTTAAATATGTGACAAAATAATCTTTTTGGAGAACCGGGCTGAAGTACGTTCACTATTCACTTTTCACTTTTCACTATTCAAAATTCATGAATAGTGAACTGTGTTTTTTTGCACTATTCACTACTCAAGTTTATTCAAATTGAATAACTTTGATATCTACTTGTATATATAAAAAGGAAGATGTGGTATGATTGCCAATGAGACAACTCTCCACAAGAGACCAAATGACACAGAAATTAACAGATATAGGTCACAGTACGGCCTTAAACAATGAGCAAAGCCCATACCGCATACTGCAGCACTAAAAGGCCTCTAAATCACGAATGTAAAATTAATTCAAACTAGAATACTAACAGCCTAATTAATGTACAAAAAAAATAACGAAAAACAAATATGTAACACAGAAAAAAACGACAACCACTGAATTACAGGCTCCTGACTTGGGACAGGCACATACATACAGAATGTGGCGGGGTTAAACATGTTAGCGGGATCCACCTAACCTGGAACAGTAGTGTAACAGTACAGCATAAGAACGAACTATAAAAATCAGTTGAAAAAGGCTTAACTCATCAGATGGATACAAATAGAAATACAGATAACAAAAACATAGAGTGAACGCGGCCGGGTATTTGTACATCCCAACAACAAAAAGACACTACTGAGAGTACTGGCAGTTATTGACAGTTAGTTTAAAGCCAATAACAACTAATAAGAAAATCATGCATCTAAGACTAAACTGATTATCAATCAGTACACATGAAACATGGATTTAGTGTTAAGACGTCATAAACAGTCAGAGAAAAAACATGACATTGTGCAACGCCAGGATACAGGAATCGACAGATTGAAGATCCATGCAAGAGGGGCGAAAGATACCAGAGGGACAGTCAAATTATGTATATGTATATAAAATAATATTTAGTTTGCTTTTAATTTACTGATAACAAAATCAATCATAATACACAAAAAAAAAATATTCAAAGATCTATTGACAATGTTGATTTTTTTATCTTTTAGAATAAGTTTATTTAAAGGATCGATAGGTTGGTCTTTTTTTTTTGTAATAATTTTTAGAATTCGAATATCAATTGCATCTGAAATCAACTTCGGTCAATGATACATAATACATTTGATGTATATCTAGAAGCTTACGGTACAATTGTCGCACTTAATGTGTTACATATATTTCAAGGGGGTGGGGTCCAACTTTTATTCATCAAGCTTTAACGTAAGTATTCATTTCTTCCAGCATTCCTATATCGGGATGTCCATACTAAATGAAATCCGCCGGCTAAACGGTACACGTTGTGCCAGGGGAGGACAAAAGAACTATTATGTTTCAAAGCGACAATAATTCTTTTCTAAATCTCATTTTCCAATTAATAATACTCACATATTTACACACTTAAACATAAAAAACATAGAATAATATGAAAAGGCTATAAGAATTGATATACATTAGTAACGAAAGTTTCGTATAAAAAACTAGGGGTGTTTTCCTCAAGAAAAATCTAAAAAAAAGCACTAGGCTAACATATAGAAGATCTATGTTATAGAGCGCCCGAATACCAAAAACGGCCGAACCTAAGAAAAAAATACTTCAACAAGCACGTTACAATCGATTTTTAAACCCTTGAATCCCCCAATTAAGAGTATATCCTATATATCCTAAGAAAGCTAATAGAATGGGAAACAAATCCTATATAGTGAATATAGGGCACAGATCCGGTTTAAGGGGTAATGGAGCACCCGAATACCAAAAACGGCCGAACCTAAGAAAAAATACTTCAACAAGCACGTTACGATCGATTTTTGAACCCTTGAATCCCCTAATTACGGGTAAATCCTATATATCCTAAGAAAGCTAATAGAATAGGAAACAAAACCTATATAGTGAATATAGGGCACAGATCCGGTTTAAGGGGTAATGGAGCACCCGAATACCAAAAATGGCCGAACCTAAGAAAAAATACTTCAACAAGCACGTTATGATCGATTTTTGAACCCTTGAATCCCCTAATTACGGGTATATCCTATATATCCTAAGAAAGCTAATAGAATGGGAAACAAAACCTATATAGTGAATATAGGGCACAGATCCGGTTTAAGGGGTAATGGAGCACCCGAATACCAAACACGGCCGAACCTAAGAAAAAATACTTCAACAAGCACGTTACGATCGATTTTTGAACCCTTGAATCCCCTCATTACGGGTATATCCTATATATCCTAAGAAAGCTAATAGAATGGGGAAAAAAACCTATGTAGTAAAAATAGGGCACAGATCCGGTTTAAGGGGTAATGGAGCACCCGAATACCAAAAACGGCCGAACCTAAGAAAAAATACTTCAACAAGCACGTTACGATCGATTTTTGAACCCTTGAATCCCCTAATTACGGGTATATCCTATATATCCTAAGAAAGCTAATAGAATTAGAAACAAAACCTATATCGTGAATTTAGGGCACAGATCCGGTTTAAGGGATAATGGAGCACCCGAATACCAAAAACGGCCGAACCTAAGAAAAAATACTTCAACAAGCACGTTACGATCGATTTTTGAACCTTTGAATCCCCTAATTACGGGTAAATCCTATATATCCTAAGAAAGCTGATAGAATGGGAAACAAAACCTATATAGTGAATATAGGGCACAGATCCGGTTTAAGGGATAATGGAGCACCCGAATACCAAAAACGGCCGAACCTAAGAAAAAATACTTCAACAAGCACTTTACGATCGATTTTTGAACCCTTGAATCCCCTAATTACGGGTATATCCTATATATCCTAAGAAAGCTAATAGAATCGGAAACAAAACCTATATAGTGATTATAGGGCCATGATCCGGTTTAAGGGGTAATGGAGCACCCGAATACCAAAAACGGCCGAACCTAAGAAAAAATACTTCAACAAGCACGTTACGATTGATTTTTGAACCCTTGAATCCCCTAATTACGGGTAAATCCTATATATCCTAAGAAAGCCAATAGAATGGGAAACAAAACCTATATAGTGAATATAGGGCACAGATCCGGTTTAAGGGGTAATGGAGCACCCGAATACCAAAAACGGCCGAACCTAAGAAAAAATACTTCAACAAGCACGTTACGATCGATTTTTGAACCCTTGAATCCCCTAATTACGGGTCTATCCTATATATCATAAGAAAGCTAATAGAATGGGAAACAAAACCTATATAGTGAATATAGGGCACAGATCCGGTTTAAGGGGTAATGGAGCACCCGAATACCAAAAACGGCCGAACCTAAGAAAAAATACTTCAACAAGCACGTTACGATCGATTTTTGAACCCTTGAATCCCCTAATTACGGGTCTATCCTATATATCCTAAGAAAGCTAATAGAATGGGAAACAAAACTTATATAGTGAATATAGGACACAGATCCGGTTTAAGGGGTAATGGAGCACCCGAATACCGAAAACGGCAGAACCTAAGAAAAAATACACCATAGATCACGTTACGATCGAGTTTTGAACCCCCGTATCCCCTAAATACAGGTATATCATATATATCACAAGAAAGGTAATAAAATGAGGAACAAAAGCGATATAGTGAATATGTGGCACAGATGCGATTTAATGGGTTACGAGCGACCGAAAATCGAAAACGGCCGAACCTAAGAAAAAAAATACACCATAGATCACGTGACGATCGAGTTTTGAACCCACGTATCCCCTAATTACAGGTATATCCTATATATCACAAGAAAGGTAATAAAATGAGGAACAAAAGCTATATAGTGAATATGTGGCACAGATGCGATTTAAGGGATAACGAGCGACCGAAAATATATCTATTAGCTTTCTTAGGATATATAGGATTTACCCGTACTTAGGGGATTCAAGGGTTCAAAAATCGATCGTAACGTGCTTGTTGAAGTATTTTTTCTTAGGTTCGGCCGTTTTTGGTATTCCGGTGCTCCATTACCCCTTAAACCGGATCTGTGCCCTATATTCACTATATAGGTTTTGTTTCCCATTCTATTAGCTTCTTAGGATATATAGGATATACCCGTAATTAGGGGATTCAAGGGTTCAAAAATCGATCGTAACGTGCTTGTTGAAGTATTTTTTCTTAGGTTCGGCCGTTTTTGGTATTCGGATGCTCCATTACCCCTTAAACCGGATCTGTGCCCTATATTCACTATATAGGTTTTGTTTCCCATTCTATTAGCTCTCTAAGGATATATAGGATATACCCGTAATTAGGGGATTCAAGGGTTCAAAAATCGGTCGTAACGTGCTTGTTGAAGTATTTTTTCTTAGGTTCGGCCGTTTTTGGGATTCGGGTGCTCCATTACCCCTTAAACCGGATCTGTGCCCTATATTCACTATATAGGTTTTGTTTCCCATTCTATTAGCTTTCTTAGGATATATAGGATATACCCGTAATTAGGGGATTCAAGGGTTCAAAAATCGATCGTAACGTGCTTGTTGAAGTATTTTTTCTCAGGTTCGGCCGTTTTTGGTATTCGGATGCTCCATTACCCCTTAAACCGGATCTGTGCCCTATATTCACTATATAGGTTTTGTTTCCCATTCTATTAGCTTTCTTAGGATATATAGGATATACCCGTAATTAGGGGATTCAAGGGTTCAAAAATCGATCGTAACGTGCTTGTTGAAGTATTATTTCTGAGGTTCGGCCGTTTTTGGTATTCGGGTGCTCTATTACCCCTTAAACCGGATCTGTGCCCTATATTCACTATATAGGTTTTGTTTCCCATTCTATTAGCTTTCTGAGGATATATAGGATAGACCCGTAATTAGGGGATTCAAGGGTTCAAAAATCGATCGTAACGTGCTTGTTGAAGTATTTTTTCTTAGGTTCATCCGTTTTTGGTATTCGGGTGCTCCATTACCCCTTAAACCGGATCTGTGCCCTATATTCACTATATAGGTTTTGTTTCCCATTCTATTAGCTCTCTAAGGATATATAGGATATACCCGTAATTAGGGAATTCAAGGGTTCAAAAATCGGTCGTAACGTGCTTGTTGAAGTATTTTTTCTTAGGTTCGGCCGTTTTTGGTATTCGGGTGCTCCATTACCCCTTAAACCGGATCTGTGCCCTATATTCACTATATAGGTTTTGTTTCCCATTCTATTAGCTTTCTTAGGATATATAGATATACCCGTAATTAGGGGATTCAAGGGTTCAAAAATCGATCGTAACGTGCTTGTTGAAGTATTTTTTCTTAGGTTCGGCCGTTTGTGGTATTCGGGCGCTCTATAACATAGATCTTCTATATGCTAGCCTAGTGCTTTTTTTTAGATTTTTCTTTAGGAAAACACCCCTAGTTTTTTATACGAAACTTTCGTTACTAATGTTTATCAATTCTTATAGCCTTTTCATATTATTGTATGTTTTTTATGTTTAAGTGTGTAAATATGTGAGTATTATTAATTGGAAAATGAGATTTAGAAAAGAATTATTGTCACTTTGAAACATAATAGTTCTTTTGTTCTCCCCTGGCACAACGTGTACCGTTTAGCCGGCGGATTTCATTTAGTATGGACATCTCGATATAGGAATGTTGGAAGAAATGAATGCTTACTTTAAAGCTTGATGAATAAAAGTTGGACCCCACCCCCTTGAAATATATGTAACACATTAAGTGCGACAATTGTACCGTAAGCTTCTAGATATACATCAAATGTATTATTTATCATTGACCGAAGTTGATTTCAGATGCAATTGATAATGATCAAGTGCAATTTTACGTCAAAAATAAATAATTCTAGGTAAAAGGGGCAGGGCTAACAAATAGCCTATCTCTTTAAACCATAATACTATATAATACTAGGCCTCAACGTTTCAAGCTGATAGAATTTTAATCGAATTCTAAAAATTATTACAAAAAAAAAGACCAACCTATCGATCCTTTAAATAAACTTATTCCAAAAGATAAAAAAATCAACATTGTCAATAGATCTTTGAATATTTTTTTTTGTGTATTATGATTGATTTTGTTATCAGTAAATTAAAAGCAAACTAAATATTATTGTTATATACATATACATAATTTGACTGTCTCTCTGGTATCTTTCGCCCCTCTTGTATCGATCTTCAATCTGTCGATTCCTGTATCCTGGCGTTGCACAATGTCATGTTTTTCTCTGACTGTTTATGAAGTCTTAACACTAAATCCATGTTTCATGTGTACTGATTGATAATCAGTTTAGTCTTAGATGCATGATTTTCTTATTAGTTGTTATTGGCTTTAAACTAACTGTCAATAACTGCAAGTACTCTCAGTAGTGTCTTTTTGTTGTTGGGATGTACAAATACCCGGCCGCGTTCACTCTATGTTTTTTGTTATCTGTATTTCTATTTGTATCCATCTGATGAGTTAAGCATTTTCAACTGATTTTCATAGTTTGTTCTTATGTTGTACTGTTACACTACTGTTCCAGGTTAAGTGGATCCCGCTAACATGTTTAACCCCGCCACATTCTGTATGTATGTGCCTGTCCCAAATCAGGAGACTATTATTCAGTGGTTCTTTTTTTTCTGTGTTACATATTTGTTTTTCGTTATTTTTTTGTACATTAATTAGGCTGTTAGTATTCTAGTTTGAATTAATTTTACATTCGTGATTTCGGGGCCTTTTAGTGCTGCAGTATGCGGTATGGGCTTTGCTCATTGTTTTAGGCCGTACTGTGACCTCTATCTGTTAATTTCTGTGTCATTTGGTCTCTTGTGGAGAGTTGTCTCATTGGCAATCACACCACATCTTCCTTTTCATATATACAAGTAGATATCAAAGTTATTCAATTTGAATAAACTTGAATAGTGAATAGTGCAAAAAAACACAGTTCACTATTCATGAATTTTGAATAGTGAAAAGTGAAAAGTGAATAGTGAAGTCAACGTACTTCAGCCCGGTATAACCAGACAAACTTTATGAAAATATAATCGTCACCATACAATAATTCCTTTGTAAACAACTCCGTATAGTAGATATAAACTGTACACCCCCGAAATGGCCGGAAGTAAGAACAGAGAACGTAAAAAAAATTATTCAGTAGCGAAAGGCCGGACTATTGGGATCTTCTCAAGTTGGAGCTATTGTGGAAAGAGTATATATGCATTCCCATGCCAGGTATATAAAGGGTTTAAAGACCTTAACAGTGCATTAAATTTTATGGGTGCATTTAATTACAACTGCCAAACGATCGCCATTTATGACAATATAGGTCAACAAAAATCAATTACAGAATACGGCCACACGTGCAAAATATGTTTTACTTCAAAATCTGACAGTAAAAATGACAACAACAGTAACATTCAAGATGATGAGAGTGAATCTTCATGCTCAGAATATCATGATATACTTGACCCAGATAATGAACTTGACCTTTCAGAAACAATGGTTAAATCAATAGATAACAGCAACGTAGATTGCACAATACACAATGAAGAAATAGAAAGTGGTGAGGGTAAGAACAATCATCAAGCAGAAGTGAGTAAAACCTGTACAAAGCAATGTAAAGTTGAAGACAATGATGATATGCTCTTTTGTAGCAAATGTGAAGGCTAGGTACACTATATTTGCACAAACTTACCAGTATACCAACTTTACAGTCTTGTCACTTCAAACAGAAAATTCACATGTGAAAACTGCATTAAAGTTCCAAACGATTTTCTGGATAGACCAACTTTTTGTACAAGTACTAGGAAAATATGTACTAGTACTAAAACAGCATGTCAAACAGTAAGCGACAACAGTAATATTATTGGGGTTAATCTTAATTTGGACAACATAAACATGATTATAGAATTAGTAGCAGAAAGATTTGAGAAAGGAGTAATTCCGGTAAGGGCAAGTTTTGGCCTAAAATTCAAAGTACATCTGATGAAAGATTTTAGATTTTTTTTAAACACTTAAGTGTCTACTTCAGTCAATTCAATTCGTTTATGTAAAATATTTGAACTGATTTGGTCATTAGAGACGTTCAAATTCAAGCTTAAAATGAAAAATCTATTAAATATACAATAAACGTCAATTTTCAGATGGTTTTTGTCTAAAATGGAATTGGCCGCATTCGTGTTCAGTCTCAACCTTTATATATGTTATGCATTATCCTAAAATACAACATATGTTTAAATATTAAGTATGAACACAAATGCGGCCACTTCCATTTAGGCAAAAAACCGTCTTAAAATTAGCACAAATGCTACAATTGTGAAGATTTTAGTAATTTTGCACGAATTTATGATGCTATTACCTGACGCATGTGCATTGTATTGTCAAAAACAGCCTATATTTATGGAACACAAGTATTATACTTTCCAATAAAAAGCTTAAAGTTTACATTTCAACAAAGTTGTAAAAATGCTATATTTTGGGGCCAAAAAGGGGTCTTACCGGGCCTACTCCTTTGTAGTACAATCGCTTGGAAGTTTAGATAGGGAAGAACCGAATTTGAGAAATCATATGGACGAAACAATGAGAAAGCTTGACAGCATTGAATCAAAAATAACTCTAGACAAGACGAATATGTCTCAGCAAATTGCAGACGATGGAACTAATCTAGGTACGATCCGAGATAAACTCACAGATGTACAAGATAAAATTGTGAATTTAGGCATTCAAAACAGCAACAAAGAAGAAAGAACACATACAGTGTTAAAATCAGAATTGACAAACATATTTATCAAACTGCAGAACAACACTTCAAAAGTTGACATTCTATCATCAAACTTGAATGATCTTAAATATGAAACAACTAAGATGTCCAACAATGTTGAGGATCTCTGCGGTTAAACAGAAGTTCAATACATGTGTCCTGTACAAAATCGTTTCAAGGCCCTGATAGATGAAGAACAAGGCCATGATAACTCTTATACTAAATCAAAGAGTAATGATGATGATTTGTGTATGAATAACTCTGTTAGTCCATCTCTAAATACAGAGCATAAGAACGTTAGATCAGTACAAGAAATGAATAAATTTGTTGAACAAAATAGAGTTAATATTGTTAAACAAAAGATCCAAAAAAAAGTGTTACTTAATGGCAATTCTCATTTAAAATATGTTAGAGTGGCAAACTTCTTACAAGGGTATGAGGTCAAAAAAACATACATGTTACACAGCTCAAAATGCTGATGTATATATTAATTCTCTTGAAAATGTGAATGTAGATTGTGTTTTTTTAAACTTGTTCACAAATGATGTAAAAAATCAGATACCTGAAAAAGTATGTGATCTTGTAGAGTCATTAATTGTAAAAATCAAATCAAAATGGTCTAAGGTAGAAGTGGTTATTTCCCTTTGAATACCAAGAGGAGATTCAAATGATCTAAATAAAAAAAATCACAGAGCAAACATTATTTTACAACATAAAGTACTACAATATGATTTTGTCACTGTTTTTGATAACACATCTCTTGGCACACATGGTCAACCAAAAAGACAATTCAAAACAGATGACTTAGTTCATCTTAGCTACGAAGGCAAAAATGTATTTGTGAGCAATATATGAAGTATGGTATCAAAAAAGCTTTAAATATCTCTAGTACAAGGTTAGAAAAGTAAGCATTTGCAAGCAGACCCCTAGGAGGTACAGCTAAACCCTTTTTTAGAAGGAATTATAACATTGAGTACCCCGAATACATGTTTGGAAGACAACAAGGTAGTTACATGAGAGGTTATGGCCAATTTTATGATGACGGCCCATACGCATAGATAAATTATTCCGATTCGTTGGACAGTCCCACTGAAATTAATGCATTCAAAAATGTAATACAATATGTACATGTATTGATTATTTGCAAGGGAGCAACTTTTATTATATATATATATATATATATGTTATAATGACACATGAATGTTTATTCATTTGAATTTTATTTGTGGGTGTTTTTTTTATATATAAATATAAACATATGTTTTATCATGTTTACAAAATATATAGTCACAAAACATAAGATTTAATAGAAAATTTTATTCTGGTTTGATCCTAATTCTCAAAAACTTAATATTACTTTTGACATTTAAATGTGTTATAGAAAGAGAAATCTGAGGATCTCCACTTGGAGCATAAATGGCTATAAATGTAAAGGTATTAATAAATTCAGACATTCTGATTTTGTCGACAAATTGATAGAATATGATATTTTTTGTATACTGGAAACACATTGTGATTTAGAACTAAGTCTCACTTTACCAGACTTTCCTCGTCCAGTTCATCTTATTAGACCTAAAGTAAAGAATACAGGTAAAAGCTCTGGAGGAATATCAGTATATGTAAGAGATGTGATTAGACTGGGAGTGAAATTTTTCGAACACTCGAGTAATGATTATACAATGTATATGGCTTCATTTAGATAAAACATTTTTTGGTCTACCAAACCATCTTTATTTATGCTTTGTATATAACCCTCCTGAAAATTTTACTTTTACAAGAAGAATTGATTATGACATTTTAGAATTAATAGAAAAAGATGTGCTAAATTATTCAGAAAAGGGCAAAATTGTCATTGCAGGAGACTTAAATGCTCGGATAGGAGGTGAACAAGATTTTATAAATAATGATTGTGAATCAGTATAATTTAGATTTTTTATCTAAAAAAAATGGTGACAAAATTGTCAACTCTAGAGGCAGCTCTTATCACTATGCATATCCACAGGCTTAAGAATTTTAAATGGAAGAACCCTAGGCGACCTGTTTGGGTCTTTCACATGTTACCAACCTTTAGGAAGTAGTGCAGTTGATTTTTTTTATCGGTTCTGAAAATCTGTTGTCTTAATTCAGTTACTTTCAAGTACCTAAACTAACTCCTGACTTATCAGATCACTGCCAATTATCTTGGTTGCTTCAGTGTAATTTCAGAATGTATCAAAAGAAGAATACTTCCACCTCAATTCCAGATAAATATATTTGGGATGATAATTCCCCATTTCATTTTCAAAATGCTTTAAACTCTTTAAAGTTAAAAATTTGATTGATGAATTCAATCTTAACCTATATTCAGAAAATAATGTAGAAGTTATGATAGATAACCTAAATAAAATCATTATAGCTGCAGGCAACTTAACCTTAAAAAAGAAGAAAACTATGAAAAAATATAAAAAGAAAGTTAATAACAGAAAGCATAAGTTATGGTATGATTACAGTCTTAAGAAAATAAAACAAGAACTAGATCATAAATGCAATCTATTGCAAAAGTATAGCAATGATCCACACATCAGAGGATCATATTTTAAATGCCTAAAACATTACAGAAAAAGGAGAAAAGATAAAATGAGAAAGTTTAAGAGTGATTTGGTTAATAAGCTAGATAATCTTAAAGTCTTTTGGAAATTTGTTGAACAACTAAAAGGAGATAACAATGATAAAAAGGAAACAACTATCAGTTTGGAAGATTGGGAGAATAATTTTAAATCCCTAAATAAAAATTCAATTGCTGAAAATGAATCAATTCTACAGAAGCTTAAAAATGTAGAAAAAATTAGTATTTTTCATGAATTAGACTTTAAGATCACAGAGTCTGAACTACTAAAAGCTATTAAATCTTTAAAGAATGGCAAATCCTGTGGATTTACTATGATACTAAATGAAATGATTAAGTATGGCCAATCAATTTTAAACCAACTATTTTTAAAAGCTTTTAATAGATTTTTTCCCGCTGGAATCTATCCTAAAATATGGTCAAAGGGATGCATTTCAACTATACATAAAAAGGGGTCAATATATGACCCTTCACACTATAGAGGTATAACCATAAGTGACATTATTGGTCAACTTTTTAACAGAATATTAAATAATAGACTGACAGCATTTTTTGAAAAGAGAAAAGTCATTTGTAAAGAGCAAATTGGATTTAAAAGAGGATGTCGTAATCTGATCATATGTTTGTAATAAATACTCTTCTACAAAAATACATTAGAAATAAATCCCAACCATAATATGCATGTTTTGTAGACTTTAAATGTGCATTTGACTCTGTATGGCACTTAGGACTTTTCTATAAGCTTAAAAAAACTGGTGTCGGTTAAAAATTTTATAATATACTTAAGTCAATGTATAAAAACACTGAATTATGTATCAAAATTGATTCGGTTAGAACAGAGTTTTTCAAGTCCAATATTGGTGTTAGACAAGGAGATAGCTTGAGTCCGAATTTATTTAAATTATACTTAAATGATTAACCACATTATTTTGATTCTACATGTGACCCAGTTACCTTAAACTCAAAGTCCATTAATTGCCTCATGTATGCTGATGATTTAGTATTATTATGATCCAGCGAGGCAGGGTTACAAAATTGTGTAAACAAACTATACAGCTTTACCAAAGACTGGAATATGGTTATTACTTGTGATAAAACTAAAATAGTTGTGTTTAACAAAGCAGGTAGATTAAAAAAACATAAACATTACTTATTGTAACAGCCTAATAGAATGCGTTCATAAATACACATATTTAGGAACAACATTTAGTGCATCAGGTACATTTTCATATGCCAATGAGGATTTAAGTAAAATAGGCATAAAAGCATTATTTAAGCTGAAGACAGCGCTTCAAGAAAAACCAAATATTACTACTATCTTACATTTATTTAATCACACAGTGAGGCCAATACTTTTATATGGATCAGAAATTTGGGGGTACATGTCCTCCAAAAAATTTAAAACTGACCTTGAAAACTTAATTTTAAAAGAAATTGACACCATCTCTGTTGAAAAAGTACATACAAAATTCTAAAAATTTGCACTTGGTGTTAAAAATGATTCATCCAACTTGGCCAGTAGAGGTGAACTAGGAAGTTATCCAATCATTATGTATGGTTTTCTTAACATGGTTAAATATTGTTGTTATCTAAAAAATATTTCAGATAAACATAGTATATTATATCAAGCTTTACAAGAGTCTATTACAATGGATTCAGAAAATAAAGAATCCTGGATTAGTAATTTAAGAAAACTTTTGTCTTATCTGAAACTTGATTATTTATTCCATATGCCTAGTTCATCTAATTATATTATAACAAAAGTAAAAAGTTCTATAAAAACTGTATTTAACCAAATTTGGTTAAAAGGGCTTTTTAATGATAATACAAAACATTCCAAAATTGGGAACAAGTTAAGAACATATCGTAAATTTAAAAACATTTTCAAATTAGAAAAATATTTAAGTTGTGGTAATGAAAATGAAAGAAGGTTGTTAACTAAATTTAGAGTAAGCTCACACTACCTAAACATTGAAAAGGGAAGATATTGTAACTTAGATATTAGTGAAAGAAAATGTAACTTATGTAAAAATTCTGTTGAAGATGAAATGCATTTTTTGATTCAATGCCCATGCTTAACAACAGTACGCAAACCATATCTTGATCAATTAAAAAAAGTTAATAAGAATTTTGGTAAACTTTCAGATGAAAACAAATTAATTTGCAATGAAGATTTAGACAACTGTCAAAACAAAGAGATGCACTATTATTGAACAATTGACTTAAGAGCTTTCCCCCTTTGTTATATTTCTATTATTGTATGAAAATTTTGTGTTCCAGGTGGAATCCAAATTGCTGGGTTTTATTCACCACTTTTGTATATTTTATGCAAATCTTATGTATATATGTTCAATGTTTTAATCAACTCAATCATTCAAATCATGTAATGCATTGTATGTTTTGTCTTGTAGTCATAATTAAACTGTAATTATTCTGCCCTAGTACGGGCACTTTGATTAGTCAATAAAATTATCTGTATATGTATTTGTATTTGTTTTCCTAAAAAGCAATTATATAGAAAAATGCATTGTTGAACAATTTCGACGGATAGAAATACGAATATAGCAGTGTAAGGCATTTTCAAATACAAAATGTAGTCCTATGACATGTATGAAATTGGTTTTAAAAAAGTTGGTTATGGTATACGAACTAATCAGAAGTTCAAGTGTTATTTCAAAATTAAAAGGCGTACTACAATTGGGTTTTTATAATATCGATCTAGTTTTATGAAAATATAGAAATTCTGCGATGTTTTGATTAATGTTAAAAATGCGACAGTGTCAGGTTCGCAGTAATGATCAGTAATAAAAACTCGCGTTCATAAATTTAGTGGCAACTTTTCTTCATGAAATATTTGCAATTGCATTTAATTAGATTTCCTACTTTTCCCTAGAGGTCAAAGATTTGCATTAATAAATGCACGTATTCATTTCTGAATTTACAGTAATTCAGGATTTATAGCTTTATTGTTACGACTGAGGAGACAAATGTTGATGTAATATTTTATTCAAACAGACATTATTAACAATGCAGTAAAACATGTGAAAATAATAAAACTTTAGTGGGTATTTTCTTCAAATATTACTTTATGTATACTTGTTCAAATAAGGCCTTTGAAAATAGTGGAATTAATTACTTTTGGAGTGTCAAAAATTCGTTGGAAGTACTTAATAAATTACATGCTTATATTGGTGATTTCGAATCTGTTCAAAGTATTGATTTTTCTACCCTATATACCACTTTGCCTCATAATCTTATTAAGAAAAATTGACACACCTGATTAAATGGGCATTTAAAAAGTCGGAATGCAAATATATATGTTCAAACTCTTTTAGGTCATTTTTTTAGTAACAACAAACAAAAGAACTATGTCAATTGGACCTGCTTTGATACTATAACTGCCCTTGAATTTTTACTAGATAACATTTTTGTTGGAGATTCCGTATATCGTCAGGTTATCGGAATTCCCATTGGGACTAACTGTGCACCACTTATTGCGGACCTGTTTCTGTACTGTTATGAGTTACAATTTATGACCAAAATCAGCAAAGACACATCGAAACAACATCTGATTCAAAAATTTAATAACACTTTTAGATATTTAGATGATATATTGGCTCTCAATAATGACGACTTCAGTATGTACACTAAAGAGATTTATCCTGCCGAATTGACTTTAAATAAAGCTAATACTAACAATGAACACTACCCTTTCCTGGATCTTGATATATATATATCTTAACCGGGAAGCTTAATACCAAAATTTATGATAAAAGAGATGATTTTTCATTTCCTATTGTAATTATCCATTTTTAGATGGTGACGTTCCCTTGTCACCATCTTATGGTGTTTTCATATCTCAACTTGTTCGATTCGCTCGTGTATGTAACAACGTACTTGATTTCAACGAAAGAAATCTCTGTATTACTGAAAAATTATTACACCAGGGTTTTCGATATCACAAACTAGTCAAAACATTTACTAAATTTTATCATCGGTACAAGGATATCATTCGTAAATATAGCTCAACATGCAGACATCTTATACGTTCAGGTATTTCACATCCAATATTTTATGGTAATATTCTTTACAAAGCACAAAAATGTCGGCATTCACCTCAAAGGCCAACCAAACCTTTAAACAGACTTATTCGGAAAGGATATAGTTACGATACTGTTGTCAAGTCATTAAGGATTGCATATTTTGGTATTAATATTGATTCACTCATAGCGTCTTTGCATCGGAAATAAACACATTTGTTCTAAAACCAGTTGTTGGCATGATACGGGTTATGTTTTCTCATATATGTTATGATGGTATGATACTAAACCCCTAACGGGAGGAATTGTACTTGATTTTCATATGATGAAGACATAATCTTTCAATCAGTTTAATTGAGGTCTGGAGCTGGCATGTCAGTAACTGCTAGTAGTTCTTTGTTAATTTATGTATCATTGTCATTTTGCTTAGTTTCTTTTGTTACCTATTCTGACATCGGACTCGGACTTCTTATAAACTGAGTTTTACTGTGCGTATTGCTATGTGTTTCTTTTTTCTACATTGGCTAGAGGAATAGGGGGAGGGTTGAGATCTCACAAAACATGTTAAACCCCGCCGCATTTTTGCGCCTGTCCCAAGTCAGGAGCCTCTGGCCTTTGTTAGTCTTGTATGTCTTTTAATTTTAGTTCATTTATATGTTTTCGAGTTAAGTGTGACGTCCATATTCACTGAACTAGTACACAATTTTATTCAGAGGCCAGCTGAGGATCACCTCCATGTGCGGGATTTTCTTGCTGCGTTGAAGACCCATTAGTGGCCTTCGGCTGTTGTCTGCTCTTTGGTCGGGTTGTTGTCTCTTTGACATATTCCCCATTTCCATTCTCAATTTTATTAGTAATAGAAACGATGGAAAATGGTAAATTAATTCATGAAGATTATAAACCACACATACTTGACAAATAAAAAGCAATGGGAAGGAATTTTTTGTTGGTGGTCTTCATCTTAAAGGCACAGTATAGTCGACAATACGATGAAACAGCTCACATCTCACCCAAATCTTCAAGTTTGTCCCATGCGTTCTTTTTATCTATTAAGAACTTTGATCTATTTCTTACTACTCGCTTATCATATTCATTTTGAAAAGTCTTTGGACATACACTTTTTAGATTCTCCTTAAGGTCAATAAACATTAAATGGGCTATGTCACAGATTTTGGTATTTTGTATACCACTAAAAAAAATACCTTTATCTTTTGTTTTCTGAGATATAAATGATTGAATTCTTTCAAATTAGGTTAACATAAGTAAAGAAAGCACATAAAATTGGCGAAAAACGTTCTTACATTTGTTTTGAAAATCATCAAATCTCTAATAAAAGGTTAAGTTAGTTCGGGGGTTTGAATTTTCGCGCTGTCTGCGCAGGTGGTTGCGCAATGATATCGTAAGTCATGCCTATTGTCTTAATTAATCATTACAAAAAATTTTGATTATCACAATAATTAATTTTATTTAAAAACATCAAGGATGAGTTGAATAACCGAAAACTGCAATTTCATAATTTTATAAAGTTTGTTGTTGCAATTTTCATTGTTGCATAATTAATGCACTTTCGTTATGGAAATAAAGAGCTAATCGAACACGTGAACTGCTTTTCATGAATACTGTAATGCAGATCGAAAATTAAAACATATTTTTTTTGGAAGCACCATATAGTCCTGCCATTTTTTGTTAAGCATGCATACTGTTTAAGTTTAGATCGTTTCCCTTTATCATGTTTATATGCTGTATGAATTATTCTTAAAAAATAAATCATTTCATAAAACTACCTTTCCTATCAGAGGGTCCCCCAGTTCTTTCTCCTCTAATTTTTCATACCATTTTTCTCTATTCTTTACTTCTTTTTCTTTTTTTTTTATTGTTTTGTCTATTTGTCCATTTTCTTTATTTATTGTGCACATTATTCTCTATCCTTTAAAACCCATCCAGACCTCCTATTTGATCCTACATAATCTCCAAGGAAAAACAAAACTTTTTACTTCCAAACCTGTCTTGTCATAAAATGTCTTTGCATTTGTATGGCTAATTAAGCCTCTTTACGGGAAATTGCTGCTGACCGGTCAGTATTTGGTTATAATCCTGGGAAACAAGTATACATTGTTAATTATAGTTGGTCATTTAAAACTAGACACATACATATATCTGGCTGTGTAGAATATTATATCATAGGTTGATGTTTCATATTAAACAATTTACTATTTGACTGAGATTTATTCACTTTGCAGAATTAATCATATTAATAAAGTTTTACCAGTTTTTATTTTACTAGCGCAGTACACTTTTCATGGACATAATTAAAAAGCGTACACAGACTGACAAATAGTTCTTATACAATAAAAGTTATATTTTTACCCTAAATGGCAAAATGTTATTTGGTGCAACTATTCTTTACGACACAATGAATGTAATTTTGACATTAAAAATAGCAAATTTGAGCATGTAGCAACTGAGAAATTATGTGGTAAACAAGTCAATAAAGGCCATTATACAGAATTCATAAAAATATCATGGGAAGTGAAAGTTTGTGCTATTTCTTCATTTAAATGCATGTGCCATCTGGCATACATGCACAATAGCATAATGTAAGATCCTTATGTCACCAATTTAGCAAAAACAAATTAAACATAATACAAATATACTCTTTTGGAGAATTTAGCTTCTGAGATATACCTGATGCACATGTTTGTATGGCAATGGTTTTTAAAACTTAAAAGTGTGGTACTTCATATCTACAAGTGAGAAATGTCTACCATTGAATTCTGTTCTATGGGGTTTGGGAGGGGAGTTGTCTTATTTGTAATAAGTTGTATGGAAGAGTCTGTGGAATTTATAAATATTTCAAGGTTGATAAAATATAATAAGGGACCTACATAAGTAGCAAAAAAGTTAGAACATATTTGATTACTTTGTTGATTATATCATAATTATCTAAAACTAATCAGATTTAGTACTTTTCAAAGATAACAATAAAACCACTGTGTGATGAGTTATGGAACCTGATCATGACAAATGTCAGGAATTTTGAGTAGACAAAAATATGATTTAAAGTGTAATTAATGGGATATATCAGAATTAAATTTGGACTTAACTAGTGCAACTTGGATTATTCTATATTATTATATGTGCATATTAGCAAAAAACTGTTGCTGAAAGAAGTTTTCATTGTTTTCATTGGTATGAGTAGATGAATCGAGAGAAAAGGTAAACAACATTGTATACACAGACATACGAGTATAGTTCAAACGATAGTTATTAATCAATGTAGATATATACAATATAGTTAACCGTTATGACGAAGAACAGGCGCCCTGGTCAAAATAAAACTATTAACCCTTCTTCATCAAAATATAATGACCCTACAAAGTTTCCACAAAGCAACGACACAGCAACGTTACCACAAAAAAGCGACTTAACAAAGACAAGTAGCACTTCAAATCCACAAAAGAAACGTAAAAAAGACGAGGTTTCAGATAGTAGCGCATCCCAATCTGCATTAAGTCTGGATAACAGTAAAGTAGTTAATATCGATAAGGAGGAATCAATATCGAACACCATGTCTTACGCCTTATCGTGTATAAACAGTTTAAATGAACATACCTATGCAACCCCGAATAAAACTACCGGGTATACGCCTCAGCTTGCTACTAGTACACCATTATATCCAGCACAATACTTACAATATCCGCAAGCCCAACCTCAAAACGTGCTAATCATGTACCGATGCTATTCCAAGGCCCCTTCCAATCACAGCAGTCTCCGCCGTTGTTACCTCATCAACAACCTAATGATGTGAGTAGGCTGCTAACGGAAGTACTTAGCCGACTGAAGGTCTTGGTCAGAAACTAGGTCGTCTCGACAAAATTGATAAAAAAGTATTAAAGCTTGACAGTGTTTCAACCAACTTAGGAAAAATAAACAGCCAAGTGCAAAATTTAAAAGGAAATCTAGTTAATAAACGATTAGATGTTGAAAAAAGTTCAGTTTTTGTAAGCGGTAAACTTGACGATATTACGAAAGAAAATAAAAACATTATGGCAGTTTCAAAAATCCAAAATAAAATTTTGCACGAGAGAATAGCTTCAGTCGAAAAGCAAAACACTGTTTTTAAAGCGGAAATTTTGAAAATTGCAAATGAAAAAAAATCTAAATCTGACAATGTTAGTTTAGATTGCCTTAATGTTATAAAAACAGATAACGAGCGCTTGAGATCGTCTGTACTAGACCTGCAGTGTCAAAAGCTGAACGAAAACTTAGTTTTTAATAGTATTGACGAACAAAAGGATGAAGTAATTGATGACTTAGTTAAAGCCTTTGTTAGAACTGAGCTCGAGATCGTTCGTGAAATTTCTATTGTTAAATCTTACAAAATAGGAAAACATTTTGATGGGAAAATAAGACCAATTGTTGTTAAATTTGAAAACAGGAATGATCGACAAGACATTCGTTTTGCAGCCCCTAAACACCTCAAGGGAAAACCTTTCAGAGTAAATGAAAATTTTCCTCATGAAGTTGTGAAAATCCGTAAAAAACTACTACCAATACACAAAGAAGCACGCAAGCAAAAACTCAAATCAGTACTTAAACGTGATAAATTGTATCTTGATGGTGTCACTGAACTTTTTGACAAAACCAAACACAGTCACTTAAAAAAACAGCCCGAGGCTATGGATGAAGGGGGCGCTCAAGGTGGTGACAACGGGAACTAGGACAGACGTGAAGTTTTCTTACCAGATAGCAATATTAAATTTCTAGCATGGAATGTCAACGGTGGTTTGCAAAATAAACTGGATGATGAAGCTTTTGTTAGCTATTTAAAAACTTATGATATTGTTATACTTTCGGAATGTTGGATAAGTAATGATTTTACTTTCGACATAGAAGGGTTTATGTGTAACGCAATTCCGAGAAATAAATCAAAATGTACGCAAGGGGGTGGGTTATGTGTGATGATAAATACCATATACAGTCCGTATATTTCCTTTATTGAATCTATCGCTGATACATTCGTGTGGTTAAAATTCGACAAATTGTTATTTGATTTTGATCAGGATGTTTATGTATGTGGTGCCTACATACCTCCAATTAATTCAAAGTACCATTCAATATACGAGTGTGATATTTTTCGATTAATGGAAGGCAAACTAATTTCATATTCATCCAAAGGAAAACTATGTCTTGTTGGTTATTTAAATTGCAGAACGTCAAATGTCTCTGACTTCTTTGATGATGAAACAGTCCATATAACTTGACAAAATCAACTACCGAATCTATTCAATTATAGCAATGACTCTTCGTTATCTTCACGCATAAATCCAGATACTATATTTAATGATTATGGTTCGAAACTAATAAAATTATGTAAATCGACAGGATTAAGGATATTAAATGGTCGTCATAAAGATGGATTATCAAATGACTACACATATTGCGGCCCAAAGTGATTTTCAGTTATTGATTATTTCCTAACAACTGTTGATTTATTCAGCATTATTGACAGATTTATTGTATCCAGTTTTACGCAATTTTCTGATCACGCAAGTTTTCACCTAGAAATAAAAATTAGGAATGTGAATTTTACGAATAAATTAATTACTGATTGTGAATTTGATGATGGAGTTGAAAGGAAAACTTTTCAATGGAGGGATGAATACAAATCTCAATGTAAAGAATCACTGTCTAATAATATTGACAATCTGAACTCTTTGTGTGAAAATTTAAATTTTGAATCACAGGATTGCATTAGATAAAACTGTTTACGACTTCAATGAATTTTTAAATTGAATCATGTTGCCATACTTTAAAGTTAGGCAAAAAGTAAGAACGTCCCGGAAGAAACAGGACAGAATTATTTCTACGATTGAAGACAAACCATGGTTTAATGATGAATGTAAACGTCGGTATAATCATTATAAAAGATGTCTAAATGTGTTTAACCATAGCAAGTGTAGTACACATCATCTGAACTTAGTAACAGCAAAACGAAATTATAAATTACTTGAAGCAAAACTGAAACGGAATTATAAAAAACAGCAAGGAAATATGTTAGAAAGCTTAAAGCGACACAATCCTAAACTATTTTATAGAAAGTTTTCATCTAAGTGTAAAGTTAAACCCAAAGCTACGGGAAAGGAATTTTTTGATCATTTTAAACGAATAGCGTCCGCAATTAATTCAGAGGAAAATTCAAGAAATGGAAATTCAAATAATGATTAAATACCGGTTTAATTTATGAGGAATTAGATTGTGTTATCACCAATAAAGAAATATTATGTGCTATATCTAGTTTAAAGAGAAGTAAGAGTCATGGTATTTATGGATTGTTGAATGAATATTTCATCTAATTTCAGGATATGTTGATGCCAGTGTTCAATAAATTATTTAATAGTATATTAGTTTCAGGACTTTTTCCAGAATCATGGTCTATTGCAGTTATGGTACCAGTCTTCAAACGCGGCGACCCAGGTGACCCGAATAACTTTCGAGACATAAGTCTAGTCAGTTGCTTAGCCAAACTTTTTACACACATTATAAACAATAGACTAATTGCATGGGCAAACACGTATGATACAATAACTGATGCTCAATTTGGATTTAGAAACGGAATTTCCACTGTTGATGCAATTTTTTTTCTCTACAAAGTATTATTTCAAAAAAACTGTCAGAAATGAAGAAACTGAATTGCTGTTTTGTTGATTATACAAAAGCTTTTGACACTATTGATCGAATGAATTTATGGTTTAAATTGTCTAAAATTGGTATACAAGGAAAATTACTGTCAGTTATTAAGTCTATGTATTTAAATGTCAAATCATGAGTAACAATAAATGGGTTTTACACAGACCAGACTTTTTCAAAAATAATGTTGGTTTAATGCAAAGGGAGGTATTGTCGCCCATTTTGTTTGCTTTATATGTTAATGATTGTGAGATTGAGTTTATAAACAATAATTGTAAAGTTGTAGAGTTGAAAGAACTAAGTTTATTTTTATTAATGTATGCATATGACATGGTCATTTTTTTTCGGAAACCAAAGATGGTTTGAAAGAGATGTTAGATGCATTGTATGATTATACTAAGAAATTGAAATTAACTGTAAATATTGATAAAACCAAAATTGTAATTTCTTGAAATGGTGGCTTAGTAAAGGAAGAAGATAAATGGTTTTTTGATGATGTACAAATAGATATTGTTAACAAATTAACTTATCTAGGTGTTGTTGTTAATTTCAATGGAAAAATTGCTGTTGCACAAAAAAAAGTTGCAGAACAAAGTAGAAAAGCTATGTTTTGTTTATTTAGCAATATTAGACAATTTACATTTAATTATGACACGTTATTGTCATTATTTGATACATATGTGAGTAGTATTCTATGTTATGGTTCTGAAATATGGGGCTTCCATAAAGCTCAAGACGTAGAAAAAATACATATTGATTTTGGTAAAAGAATTTTGAATGTTAAAACAAGTACACCGAATGTCATGGTTTATTATGAACTTGGCAGATTTCCAATGTTAGTAACCAGGAAATTGCGTATATTTAAATATTGGATTAAGGTATTGAATAATAACAATTGTATATTTCATGGTTGTTACAATTATTTATATGATATGTGTTTAAAGAATCCAAATGACAAAAATAACTGGGTTTGTAATATACGAAAGGAATTGTTCCATCTTGGTTTAAATGATTTGTGGTATTCACAAAATTCTTTATGTAAAGATCATATTATGTTCATTAAACAGAGACTATGCGATATTGTCAAACAAGAGTTTGATGCTACTTTAGATAGTTCATCAAAATGTTTTTTGTATAGATATATGATATCCAATTTTTCTTTGCAGTCATATTTATGTAAACCAATACCCGAAATTTACAAAAAGTGTATTGTTAAATTTAGATTGTCATCACATAATCTAGCTATATATAGGGAAGGTATTCTAATGTAAAAAGAAACCTTAGAACCTGTACATTGTGTATTGATGATATTGAGGATAAAATGCATTTTATTTTATCATGTCCTTTATATTCAAATTTGCGTGAATGTTTGATAAAACCATATTATTGGCGTAAGCCATCTGTTTATAAACTTGTACAATTATTAAGCACTACTAATGTAAAAGACTTGTGCAACTAAGGAAATATATATTTAGAGCACTGAAGCTCAGAAATGACTGTTTTCAGTAAGTTGATTTGTAATTCATTTGTATATATATTTGCTATTTGGATATATATTTATATGTATTTACTTTTTGTGTATTTAATACTTCTGTCTGTATTGTCTTGATCGTTTATTTTTGTAATCTATATTTAGTATATATTGATTATACATGTACCTATATGTTGTAAAACATTTGGTTAATAAACAATTGAATATTTATCCTGAATGTGTGAGTAACGTCCATTAGACGATATAGATTAAGGAAAAAGAACAGATAGGTAGTTTTTCGTGGGGTAAGGATGTTTATAGAACATCAATTTCTAAATAAGTTCAAACAAAGTTCAAATATCAGATTTTTCTTCTAGATTTGTGGTTCACATTAACCTTGATTTTCCAAGGCTTTAATAGCATTTTTTTAGTATGTCCCGTAATTCAATAAATGTTTCCTCCATTTATATAATTATTTGTTCGTTTATGTTTAACCCTATTTTAAGCGACCTTGACTGTATCATGCCATTTCATTTTTATGGGATAATGAAGACGGAGTGATCTTAGAGAAGCACCGACCTTCCCCAGGAAAGCTAGCAATCGAGTCTAATACACTTGCCACAATTTCCTCCGTACTTATCCGGACCCACATTAAATGCAATACAATACAATACAATATTTTATTAACGTCTCACCTTTTACAAAGCAATACATAACACATTGATTAAAACAAATTACACATATTATAATGTAGTTTTATAGTGATACATAAGATGAACTACCTAGAAAACTCGCCCCCTTTCTCCCTTTGTTTACTCTAAATAAATGTGTTACAGGTGTCAATATCGACGATGTAGATTAAACACAAACATGGGATGCAAACGGTAATTGAATACAGTAACCTTTTGTTTTGACACGACATGATGTTTACATAAGGAGAATGTATCTTTAAAATGGAGTATTAAAATTTAGATACACATAACAAGAATTCTAGTTTAATATGCCCACAAAAAATGAGACCGGTTGAGAAGTCTATATCATAACAAAATTTTATTGTACGGGAGTCATAAAGATCAGCATTCAAAAACATCATGTGAAATTTTGTCATTACTGCAAATAGTCTGCCCATATAAAAAAAAAGATGTGGTATGATTGCCAATGAGACAACTCTCCACAAGAGACCAAATGACACAGAAATCAACAACTATAGGTCACCGTACGGCCTTCAACAATGAACAAAGCCCATACCGCATAGTCAGCTATAAAAGGCAACGAAATGACAAAATTAATGTAAAACAATTCAAACAAGAAAACTAACGGCCTATTTTATGTACAGAAAATTAACGAAACACAAATATGTAACACATCAACAAACTACAACCACTGAATTACAGGCTCCTGACTTGGGACAGGCACATACATACAGCATCTGGCGGGGTTAAACATGTTAGCGGGATCCCAAACCTCCCCCTAACCTGGGACAGAAGTGTATCAGTAACATATATAAGTACACTACAAAATATGTTATATAACAAGTCTAAAAGCGTACAACATCACCAAAACATAATAATAAAATGAACAAATGTTAAATATTTCGGATAACAGATATCCTTCACCAGTATGATCACGATGTAAAATGAATCATATCAATATATTCTGATTATAAAACTATAATAATCTTAAAATCTATACAATAAAACTGTTTTACCAGAACATCATAGAGACGCTAGTACAATTCTAACATTTCGAAAATGACTTAGGTTTTATAGCTATTTACAACAGAGACTGCAAAGATATGCTTCAAATAAAAAAAGTAATGTGTGATATGAATTGGTACAACTTTAAAATCTCAAAGGTGACAACAGATAAGATGTTACAACAACGATTGCGTGGAAATACATTCCCGATAAACAGCACTGACCGATCTATGTTGGTATAATATTTGACCACGGTAGAGTAAATAAGACAGAGGCTGCGTATTTAAACATCCAAAATAAATAGCAGTTGGTTAATGATAAAAAATAATAATACATTTTGACTAAGAATAATTGAACGTGACTGCGTACTTGTACATCCCTCCCAAATAAACAGAACTCTGTAATTTAAACTGGTAGAATTAAAAAAAATCTTAAAACTATAAGAGTCCAGTACGGAACCCTGAGTTACTGGAAACAAGTGATGGTACAAGTGATGGTAGGGAAAATAGTGATTCATTCTATGTCTTTTTATTTATGCCCTTTGGCTGAAACTGTCCTTCGCTTTTTTTATCCAAACCCTTTCCCGAGCAAGTCTGTCGGCCCTTGACCAACCCTCGTTGTGGTCTATGATTATGATGGTAAGGTTTTTGAGAGCAGCGTGGGCGTGACGACTTACGGGGAGATCGGGCTTGCAGGTGTAGTCCCTTCGATGACCATTCATGCGTTTGTTGAATGGCTGTTCTGTCTCGCCAACATACTGCATGCCACATCGACACTGAAGAAGGTATACGACATTCTAGTTTTTGCAAGTTACATTGCAAAAAATAGTGTACACAGACCCAGTGGAGTGGCAAGTAAATGTTTGAGTATTCAGTATTTGTTGGCATATCAGACATCGTCTGTTACCACACGACTTGCACCATCCTGCAGTTCAACAGCTTTTATTTGGGGGGACGTCAGCTCTCACAAATAAGTCTTCCAGACTTGCTGGTCTCCGAAAAGCTAAGATAGGAGGTTTGGGAAAGATCTTGAATAATTGTGGGTGCTTGGCAATAATTTGCCAATTGGCACGGATCAAACGTGAAAGGTTAGTAAAGGCAGGATTGTATGTTAAAACAAACGGAACTATTTTGCTGTGCCTCTTCTGTTTCTACTGTAATAGGTCGCAAAACCATTATCTATGTCCCGTTTCTTATAACTTCGTTTGGTAAAAAAATCAGAGAAGTTCCTGTAACCGTTTAGTGACATCCTCCTCATAGGAGCAAATCCGCTTCACTCTGATAGCTTGACTGTACGGGATACTTTTTGTACAGTGTTTTGGGTGACAGATTTGGGGAGAAAGGTACTGATGTTTATCTGTAGGTTTACAGTAGAGGTCTGATGATATGACACCGTCCTTTAAAGATGTAGTTTTGTCTAAGAAAGATATTTTTGAGTCGGAAATTTCATATGTAAATTTAATTGACTGGTGGGCGTTGTTTGCATATCTGATAAAAGCATCCAATTTTTGTTGGGATACAATCCATTTCATGTCAACATCATTGATGAAACGGAACCAAGACAGAGGTTTGGGTAAAGATGTTGAAATGATCTGTTTCTCTAATTTGCCAATGAAAATATTGGCGTAAGACGGCGCCATTTTCGTCCCCATCGCTGTCCCGTTTATCTGTAGGTAATGTTCACCATTAAAGGTGAAATTGTTGCATTTCGGAACAAGAGTAAGCAGTTGGACTAACCATTCGGTAGGTGGTTCTAAAGTGTTGCGCGAGTCCCATATTTCCTTACACGATTGTATTCCGTCATCATCAGGTATGTTGGTATACAATGAGGTGACAAAGTGACAAGGAGAGTTTACTTAGGGAGAGGGTTCATGGATTCCATTTTACGAAGGTAATCTGTAGTGTCTTGAATGTGAGAAGGAAGATTTTCTACATGAGATCTTAAATGAAAGTCTACGAATTCCGAGATTTTCTCAGTCGGATGGCCGTTCGCGGATACAATGGGTCTTCCAGGGTTGTTAACCTTGTGTATTTTGGGAAGATGATACAATCGACCAGGCTTGGTGTTCTCTGGTTTTAAATATCCGATTGTATCCTTATCTGTGTGACCGTCATTGTGCATGGTTTGTAACACAGTAATAATTTTGGAACTAAACTCGGAAGTAGGGTCATAGTCAAGCTTCTTTTAAAATCTTTCATCAGAGAGCTGACGCTCTGCTTCCGCGATGTAGTTAGCTTTGTCCATTTTCACAACGGCACTTCCCTTGTCCGCTGGTTTTATCACAATATCATCTCGGTTTTTCAGCGATTGTATAGTTTTTTTATCGTCAGAAGAGGTATTATAAAAGGACGAGTACTTGTTGCTAGCTAGATGAACAACATCCGATTTGATTTTGTCGATAACATCTTCCAGTGTAGCAGATTTGCTTGGTTTTGGAATCCATGAACTCTTCTTCTTAAACTGCGGAATTCTGATTTCTTCCTCCGAGTCAGACGTGTCTTAGTCTTCCTCGTTATCTTTGTTACCAAAGTATTCTTTAATTCGGGGGTTCTGGCAAAGTTATTAAGGTCATCTTCCAGTTTAATATTATCTATGTTACTGGGAGTAGGGCAAATATTCAAACCCTTAGATAAGACTTTAATTTCATCCTCAGTTAAAGAGACTGTTGACAAATTGACAACCGTGTTGTTGGAATTGACCGGAATTTGACTTGTTCTTCGAAATCTACGGTTGCGAGGCTTTTAAATTGAATTTTTTGAAAATCTGTTTAAAGGGTGGTTAATTTGCATACCATCACGTTTAAAATTGTTTATCTGCTTGACGTGAAGCTTATGTGATTTAATACGTTTGATATCACTAAGGCTTACTTGAATGTCGTGAAGTTCAAGATCAGACAATTGGTCACGAGATCGGCATTGCAAGTTATCACTTAGTTTGTATAAATTATTTACTTGATGAATTGCTTCTTGGCGTAAAAGATCCATCAGACTAAAGGAACTGTTGTATATCCCGCAATGGTGGTAAGTTGTTCACCTAAGGACATTTTTTTATTTTTTTTTTCTGAAGGCTTAGCTTTGTTTTTTTTATTACCATGTATTGCCAAGCTTAGTTACTCATAATTATTTCTCAGTCACTGAATGTACGATGTTGTTCCATACTAAAGCTGCTGAACCTGTTTGTTTACATTCAAATTCCAATGGCGTCAAAACCACGTGACGCATTGAATCGTTATACCCAATCAAATTCTTGTACACCCCTCCAAAATGAATGTAACCATTAAAGAAAAAGAAACAGAGACTACATTTGGGTTAAATTACTTATTAATACACAGTCTTTGTTTCTATTTCTTTACCCTTGTCAACTCTAATTTTTTTTGTAATTATATCAGTTTAAATTGCTTGTTTCCATTCATTTTGGAGGGATGTACAAGTACGTCACGTTCAACTATTTAACCTTAGTCAAAGTTTATTGTTATTTTTTTCTTATCATTATCAAACTGCTATTGATTTGGGATGTTTAAATACGCAGCCTCTGTCGTTATAACTCTACCGTTGTCAAATTTGAAATGTTATACAAGCTTAGATTGGTCAGTGCTGTTTATTGGGAATGTATATCCATGCGGTCTTTCTTGTGACATCCTAACTGTCGTCACCTTTTAAATTTTAGAATTTTAATAGTTCATACGCTTTTACTGCACATCAGAACAACAGTTACAATAACTGTCCTCCATCATGGTCATTGGACATATATGAAGACATTTCAGCAAACAAATCTGATACATGCACCATGCAGTTTACACAAGTTACTTACGCATGTGTCCCAAGAGTGGTATGAAACGCATTATGACATAAATGATTTATGCGATACATGTGCTTTACATGCGTTTTTCACACATTTGTCACAGGCGTGTTTGAAACGCATGAAACACTTACGTGGAACTAATAATTACATGCGTGAATCATGTGTATTACATCAGTGTTCAACACATGTGTCACATGCGTTGCTGGAAATGTCTCAGTGCTACATGTATATATCATCACTTTTTTTTATTCTAAAAATTATGAGAGGTATTCTGCAATCATTCTTATAATCTTAAAATCACTACTACTCCAATGCAGAATATATAATGATTGAAAATCTACTGATCAAGATATAAAGGGGGAGAGGATTGATATCTCAAAAACAAGTTTAAAATATACATGTGCCTGTCCAAAGTCATGAACCTTGTCAGTGGTTGTTTTGGATCAAATAATGTTTGTCTTTTTTTTTTAATTTTTTGATTGTTTCTTTTTAATTTATTCGGATGTTACAGGCTCAATACAATTTAAAATGAGACAAAAGTTAATACCAGATCCAGTTTTTTCTTAGGACGAATGATAGTATATGCCTGTTACGCAATTTTTATTAAATCATCGTAAATGTATATATAGAGCTATACAGTCATTCCATAAAAATCTGTACAAAAGCCGTAAAAATACGTTTCTAGATGTATTTAAAGTAAATTTAGTGTTTTCCTTTATCATACTGATAATTTTCTCACGGTAAATGTTCATTTTCACCAAAAGCTTGCCAAAAAAAATCGTAACGAATCTTGTAAATCGTAGATTCTGAAACTTATAGATGCTGTGAAATGTTATTTTCGTGTAAAATATGGTTGTCGCTTTTTCTTATTTTTTCTACGCTATGATGATTCTTTTGATATAATAGCAAACAACATCCAAAATAATTACTAGTAGTAAGATTAAGCATTGTATTAATGAAATAAAATACGCTGGGAGTTGTCCGTGGTCATCATATGTTTCAAATTTCGTAGTTTTGGATGTCTCCAATAAAGCTTTAATGTCCGTAACAAAAACTAGTGACTCTAGACAAACACATGATCAGTCTTTTAATTTTTCATTTAGATGTTTAAAGTTTTACTTTTGAATATACAACAATATAGCATAACACTTTGTCGCATTTTGCCTTTCCGTATTTTGTAATTGGATCTTGAAAACATAATTTCAATGTGTCCTATATAAGGCTTTAATGTCAGTAACGACGGTTGTAATGATTTGAATTACATTTGAGACCTGAATCTTTTTTGGTTTTAATAAACACACTATTATTACATAAAATATGCTGCTGTGAAGTAAAATAATTGCATTTTTTTACACAATATGATCTGGAATAGTAATGACATTAATGTACATAACACGTTAATATCCATAACGGAAATAAAAACTAAAGGATAGAACTAATCCGGGCGTTATTTTCGGGACCATTTTTATGTAACACCGCCAGAAGTTGGTTTGTCGTCGTAAAATATCTCAAATTGATGATGGAAATGATCATAAATGCTGAATAACGTCTTTATATAAGGTAAGCAGAAGTTATTTTCTTATTTAAAAAAATATTTTTTCAACAATCAAGATGAAATAGTATTCGATAATATGGCAGAACCTTGAAAATAGCATTTTGATCAGGGTTTGTACATTGGACGGTGTATGACGAAACAACGCCCTTGATTATAGACATTATATGTGTCCGTTACGGACATTAAGCAATGTTTCTAAAATTGCGAAAAATGATAAAACTGATAAAGAAAGATGCATAACAAGTTGGATTTTTAAAAGTTATCTTGTAAAACGTAGGTTTTAGGTCATTTTTGACATACTATACGAATATAATAAAGGTAGACATACAACGAAATTGTTCTGAACAAACAAAAAATAAGGAAAATGTAAGAGCACTTTTGAAATGTCATTTTAATTCATACTTCTTAAAGAATTCTCTTTGGTCAACTAGATGTCAAGACATTTGTCCTTTCGTCAGTCCGTCCGTCTCTCCAAGTTTTTTTCCCAAACTTGTGTCAGCTTGTGGTCATTTATGAGACCCGTTACGGACATTAAGCGAATTTGATAAATGTCCATAACAAGACTTATTTTCCAAATCCTTGTGAATAAATGTGCATGAAAGTAATGAATTAGGATCATTACTTTCCTTCAACTTACCTTGAATGTATTCATCTCTTTTTCCGTCTATAAGCCCGTATCACCACTGTGTTGGTGAACTGATAAGCTTTTACCCCTCGCTATCGCCGGGTAAATATTCATGATATAAAGGGTCTAACGGTGGTAAAATAATAGAATTATTTTACTTGTTATTACATAATGTTTAAAGATACATGTATTTGTTCTCTAAAATCTTATTTTGTTGTTTCAGATGGTCCTGTCAAACGCCGAAAGACAACAAAAATGGCGTGAGCGCCAAAAACAGAAAAACAAAGAAGAATTTCTAGAAAAAGAGAGAGTGAGAAGAAGGAAAAGATATATTCCTGCATTAGAGCTAGATGAAAAAGATTTAAAGAAGAGAAGAGCAATGATAAATAAACATGTTAAAAATCACTACCGTAGAAAGAAAGAGACATTGCAAACAACTATACAAATGAATGAATTGCCTGCAAGTAGTGGAACCAGAGCCAAAAGTAATGCTCAACACGCACCTTTACTTGTAAAACTTCCAATTACAATTCCAAACAGAGCAAAAGGCGTTAGGAAAACTTACCAAAGAGCCCTAAAGAGAGCAAACAGAAACGTCAGCAATCTTCAGTCAAAAAACACATCTCTGAAAAAATCAAATAAAAAGCTTCAAAAACGCATTGAAAGGTTAAGAAGGAAATATGAAAAAGAAGAAGAAAGCGTTGAACAACTTACAGATGAACAGAATATGACACCACGAAAAAAAACAGACTATATAATGAAGAAAGATGGTTTGTCTGGGAAGAAACATGTATCTGTCAGAAGGCAGTTGCTCTTGGCAAATTCCCTGTTCTATGATATAAAGCAAGTGAGGAAAGACGGAAAATTAAAAAGTTTTTTGGGAAAATGTAAACTGGTGAAGAAATATAGATGTGTGTCAAGTCTCAGTAAAGAACTCAAAATACACCGACGAACTAGAGCTTTAACAGGAACATCGAATAAACGAAAATCAAAGAATTCAGAAAGAAAAGCTAAGGTGATAGAGTTTCTTGAAAGAGAAGACAATAGTACCACCCTTCCAGGAAAGAAAGATCATCTCAAAGATCAGGAGAGTCGGGAAGTAAAACAAAAAAGAGTTCTAACAGATTACATGCACAATCTTCATGAAAAGTTTATGCTGGAAAACCCAGATGTCAAAGTTTGCAGGTCTGCATTCTATACGATAAAACCATCAAATATTGTACATGCAAATTTTTCTTCCAGACGTACATGTCTTTGTTCAAAGAATCAGAATATTTGCCTAAAACTGAAATGTCTTCGAAATAATGGCATACTGGCTTCGAAAAATCCTGACGTCTTTGTTAAGTAGTACGATAGTAACGAAAAGATTCTAGGAGAAATAAATGAAAAATGCACGGAAGAAGTCAAATATTTCAATTGGAAAAGGGTTCAAGACGGTGAAAAGCTCAGATGGAAAGAAGTTGAAGAGAAAGTTAGTAAAACTGCATTCAATGACCTCTTTAACAAGGAACTGACAGCGTTCAGGGGTCATGTACAGAGAGTGCAAACGCAGTACATTGAGATGAGACGTTTACGAGAGAATCTCAAGGAAGGAAACATTATGATCTGGATGGACTTTGCAGAGAATTATAACTGTTCCGCAGTCGAGGAAATCCAGTCCGCATATTGGAACACAGCCATGGTTTCATTACACACTATGGTTGTGTACTTTCCCGAAGGTCACACTAAAAAGTTACAAAGCATGGTCGCAGTATCAGATCTTGTGCAACACAATGCAACAACAGTATTTACAATTCTTAAAAAGACCATTCCTATCGTGAAGGAAGAATATCCGGAATTGACCACTGTGCATTATCTTACCGACTCTCCGACCAGCCAATATCGGAATAGATATGTATTTCAGATTCTCGCCAATCACGAAGCCGATTTTGGTATTAAAGGCAGATGGAACTATCTTGAAGCGGGTCACGGAAAGGGCCCTTGTGATGGCCTCGGGGCCAGCGTGAAGCGAACTGCAGATCAAGCAGTCAAACAAGGAAAGTGTAGTATCCAGGGAGCGTCTGATTTCTATGCATGGGGTATGCATTGTGAAGAAAGTGGAAGCAAAGTTAAATACATTTTCTATGACCAGAATGACTATGACAGTGCATCTGCTGAACTTCTGGGAAGACCTCAACCAAACAGTATTCCAGGAACAATGAAACTGCACGCAGTTGTGCCATCATTAGTAGATTCGAAAGTCATGTTAACTCGTGAGGTATCATGTAGCTGTGAAACATGTATAGAAAATGTTGACAATACAGAGTGTAATGACTGGAAACAACATCGACTTCTTGCGACAGAAAATCAAAATCAAAATGCCGACAACCAGCCTGTTACAAATGACATTCCAGAAGAACACCATGAAATTCACGAATTGGAGATTGAACTGGAGATCGGTGGTTATGTGGCAGCTATCTATAATGCTAGTTGGTTCATTGGTGTCATTACCGATGTCGATGAAACAGAATGTCAAGTAAACTTCATGAGTCAGGCCGGAAAGTACGGGGATACGCTAAAGTGGCCAATTTCAAGAGATGAAATTTGGATACCAAAATCTCAAGTGATATTGAAACTAGACAAAGAACCTGAACCACACGGAAGATCTAGGAGATGTTTCAAAATATCACCAGAAACAAAGCAAAACATTGAAAATGAATTTCAACGTAGAAAAGAGGATCGTGATAAATGTCCGTAACAATACCATTGTGATCTAAATTGAAAGTTTGAGCAACATTTAAAGAGTTTTAATCTTAATGAATTAAAGCAAGTTCTATTCTGATTAATTAGAGAAGCGATCATTTAGGTCCAAATTGAAATTTATGGTTTTAACTGTTAAAATTTTCAAATTTTAAGACATTTGTTATATAATTTTTTCTCTTGAAAAGTTTTTTGTTATATTTGTTAGTTTTTATTTGTAAGTTATTAAATAAAATGTTCAGATAATGTCATGATACATGTTTTTGAGTGTTTAACGTCTAAAAAAGGTAATTCAAACTCCGTTTTCATTCCAATGGTATTAAGTGTAAATTTGGTTAATGTCCATAACGAAAAGATCATTTTTCAAATTTAGTAGAAATTGTTCATGCTTGTAGAAAACACATATAAATTTATGTTTTTTGTTGTCTATATTGCTTGAAATTAACAAGAAAGGGAAACATACATTTAAGAAATAAAGGTATTTAACAGCAGGCAAGTCGAAAGATCACCTTTTAAATCGAAATGTTGAAATGAGAGAATATGAACTTAAATGTTCATGGTACAACTTAAATGAAGTATGAGTAGAGACTCTTTGATTTTACATAGTAATACACCTGTCAATAGTGATTAAAAAAACCAATACAAAATATGAATACCACTTCAAAGGAATTATATAGCTAACCAGATTTTCATTTTAATGTCCATAACGCAGAAAGTCAACCATCCAACATTTGCTGTGGCGACAGACAAAAACAATTCATGCAAGGTGTCAGCTTTTGATGTTTTTTACAAATATACATGTATAGCTTCGCATTAACGTTAAATTTTAACGTCACGAATGATACTGATTTTTTTTCATCTTTTATTGCTCAATTGTCCATTTATATCTGGAATGACTGTATATAAGGTGTATATTACATGTATCAGAGACATATAATACATTATTATAAGTTACATGGTGTGTTAGTGACCTAATACGAGATATATGGGGTCAGTAAATTCCATATCAGTAAATTTCATATCGGGTGAGAGCGAAGCTCGAATTCTCATATGGAATTTACTGACCCCATATATATCGTATTAGGTCACTAGCACACCGTGTACCGAATATATATAGTCACCACGTGTAGTCCGTTAAACAATCATATCCCCATAAATCTATAGCAGGTAAGATAAATATATATATATATGCTCTATAAATAATCATTTAATCAATATAATAGTAATGCATGAAGCAACACTGCTAACGTACATGTCATAATCAAGTTCTATCCACACCATGTCGTTAGCATGGAGATTCAAAATCACAGTAGTAGCGCCTCTTTGGTATTTCACTTTGTTGTTTTCTTCATAAACGCGTGTGTACAGATTGCCATTTAGTTTTAATTCGTAACCGACGAGAGTGTGGTATGCAGTCAGCGATACTGACACAAGATATACACCTTCATGTTCACACTTAAATTTTCCACTGCTTCGAAAGGACGAAAGATCACTTATTCCAAGGCTTACTTCCACGTTGTCAAACTTAACAATATAATTATAATGTTGATTCGCATCGCCTCTTTGGCAAGCTGTTATTGCAACTGTAAGATATAACAAGAATGAAAGAAAACGATTCGATTTCTCATAGAGTTATATTAAATGCGATATATTTTTGTACATGTACATAATTTTTTTAAACTTTTTCATTTTTTGTATTGAAAGTGAAAATGAAATCAAAATGCTTTTCCGGTTAACCAGAATATATCATGTCAACGCAACCTGACGATATGATAGTTACACATCATTTTGTATCAATAATACCTTATAATTTTTTTCAATATATATTAAAGATATCACCTTTTTCCATGCGCATTTGAAAACGAGACAATAAAAAGATATTACCAAGGACCTACACAAAAGGTAAATTTATATAATTATATGAACAAATCTTTTTCTTTTTTCTATTTACAAATTCAAACTTGTGAGATGTGATGAGTCATACTACGACAGTGTGTTTGTGACTTTGTTTTTGTAGATTTGTTTTTCATAAGCTCGTAAGAACGCTTTTCTGATTCATTTATACGATTTTTATTCGTTTAACATGTTTCTACATTTTTGACAATTATCTAGTATACGATATTTCAATATTATTCATTTTCAAATCGCTAGAATGATTTTTCTTAATCAATTTAGCAATGAGGAAAATAGTTTGCACAAATTCTTAATCAATTGAAAAATTTAGAAAACTTTTGTACGAATTTGTGTATAGTTTCAACTCTTCAAAAAATCTTATGAATGATGTTTAGAAATCGTTTGCACAGCTTTTACAATCTTAGGACACACCAATTTGATTTGTAGTTCTTCGGAAAAAAGCTGCAAAAAATATGGGGCGAGCGAGCGAATTTTTTTTTATTGTATTTTTTTCTTAAAAATGAGATTTTGTGAGGCGAGTGCTCTACAAGTGAAGCGAGCGGAATTTTTTTTTTTTAAATTGTGCGATGTTCATAATAAAACTGGGTTATTTCATAGAATAAACGAGCAGAAACATGCTATAATGCATATAATTTGATGTATTCGTACCTGTACCTTACCCGACTATCTTGTCTCATTGTGGTTTAGCTAATTTTGATTGTTTTCGTCAAATAAGCTTTGTCCGTGAAAATTTTCATTTAAATCCATACATGTGCATATATTAAGGAAGCACATATAGCAGATGCAGTTTTATTACAAGAGGAATTATGCAAATAAGATAAATGACATATGTTGAATACAATTAAGATATGTGTATGTATCCCCAAAATTGCCCCTGAAAAATATTTTAAAATATTTTTTGATATAGTCGTTTTCATCAAATAGTACATGTAATGATTGTTTATTTGCTGCTTGACATCCAGTTGGAACTATTTATCCATATTGATGATCAACATAATGAGTGATGTGAATATTTCAACAATATCATGAGTACGATAGTTATATTGCTATGTATGTAGATCTCAATGTATTAAAATGTCCTATCAAAATACCTGTTACCACAATCACATGCATTATTTTGACTGAGCAAAATACTCTTTCGTTTTGTTCCTAAAAGCTGCAATGCATTTGAAATTATTTAGCTTGACTAGAAGTGGTTGATTTCACATCCCTTATTCAGTATTATGAGCAAGCCAATACCAATACCACCACGTTGGAACTCTTAAATTTCCCCTTACAAAAGAGTTCTGCTTGCATGCCAAAAGACTAACAAGGGGATATGGGGTTTGATCAAAATAAGATCATTCTGAGAATTTTTTAAAAGTTCATTGGAGTTTAATATTAATTTCATTTAAGATAGATATAGGTCTATGTCTGTTGAAACAATGATCGTGGATGACGATGGTTCTAACAAATATAGTCCAAGATTGCTCTGACGTACAACGGCTGTTTTGCTAGAAAAGCTGCGGCCGTGGGACCACGGCCCTAGCTTGTCTGTCAAAACAGCCGTTAGACGTCATAGTACCCTCGGACTATAACAAATATGGATGTGATTGTGGTCATCTATCGAAAGATTTTTAATTTTTGCCTCCTAGAACAGGTCTTCAAAGGTAAAACGAGATACATTTAGGATAACTGTGTGTTCGTTAAATACTTGTCCACGACAATGAGCTGACACAACTACATGTTGGTATCCCGATTTTTGACCTTTTATTTACAAATCGATTTATCACACGTGCGTTTGAATCAATTGAAGCGATATGTGCACGAGAAAAACGTCCAAGTGATGAAAATAAAATTTCAAAGAGAAACTAATTTTGGAGCGGCATCCGGACCAAAAATTTGCGGAAGCGGTAACTATTTTTTTTATTGAAAAGTCAATTTCTCCAAAACAGGAGCGGGAAAATCCAAAGAACTAGTGATCAAATTGTTGTGGCCTATCATAGGAACACATTTTGCTAATAGTTTATACAAATCAAAGTTTTTTAAAGTGTGTAAATTTTTAAAGAGAAGCTTATACGAGCATTAAACGTCATGCATAATTTGGTTGAAAGAACATGTATTGAATAAGGCAAAATAGGGTATGTGTCGTGTGCGGTTAATCAAATTAATCCTTTCGAAAATTTAACTTATAACATCATTAATTGTTTGGCAATTATGGAATATCTATGACATAAGAACCGCTGATCCTTGTAAGGCACACATTTTCATCATTGATTGTTAGCGAGTTTGTGTTGTTCAATGGCTATCGTACTTTGTCGATTTGTCTCTTTTCCTATACTACTGTTGCCTTTTTTTTAACAGATTAATGGCCTTTGACATTTAAAAAAAAGGTAGCACATTTTTTACTGATGTGACCAGTAACATTAAATGCCTTTCTTTTAAAGTCACATTATTTTTTTTAAACAAATTAAAAGTCTAAAGTAAAAATCAAACTACCTTTTAGCCTACTATTTCCCTTTGATTGATGACTCGTTTCGTAAACAGGGTTACTTAGCCCGTTACCTTGGAGACTGATGTAATTGTATAAGGGACATATTTATAATTAAACGGATATATGTGCAAAGGATGAATTTAATCGATTAAACGATATTTTACATTTTAGTTCAAACATTGTAGTTTTATACAAATACGTTCAAAAGATTTTATAAGTTTTACAAACGATTTCTAAAAAAGTACAAATTATCTAACTTATCGTGTTCCGTTGTAATAAAAAAAATATTCAAATCAACGTTTTGAAATTTTATTATATGATATTAATTGAAACGTCAAATAATTTTATAAGTTGTAAAACTGATTTAAAAGAATCGTATGAACGCTGTGAACATTGTCTAACTATTAAAAAAAAACATACAACTATTTTTTTTTGTACAAACGCTTATTTCAAAAACACGAATACTTTACGGATACACCTATTATGTTTTAGACGTACCTTTTTTCTGAAGTATGATCGTCGTCCTGTTCACTATATTTTCGAGACCAATTGTGTTTTGACTGAAGTTTTTGAACGTCTGCTGCAAAAGCTTTGTATTCGACATTGACAAATTAAGGCATTGTTGTAACCGATCTTCTATTAACAAAAAACTTTGTGAGGTCTGTTGCTTTTGTATTGGTTAACGATAAATTGCTAAGATTTTCCAAATTTTGCAGACGATCTTCCGCATTAACAAAGCGAATTGAAGTCTGATTATATAGGGCTAAAAAGTCCTGGTTTCTAGCGAACTGACTTTGACTCAATGACAATGTTTGTGCATTGATACTCTGAATCTGATGGTGTATAGTCTGCAAATCTTGAAGTGATTGAACGTTCTTCAGTTGTTCGACTTGTTTCACTCGTTCATCAATACGATATGTTTCGTTCATTAATGAAGAAAACCGATGTTTCATGTTCGCGTTCTCGTCTTTTGCTATCTGCAGCTCGTACAGCACGGTCATATAGTTATTTTCCAGTTCCATAATCTTTTTCTCAAGATCATCAACACCCGGACATGTTTGGTTGTTTTTAACGTCACTTATTAATTTCCTTTCCAGATCGGCAAATTTACTTTGAAGTTGCGATGCCAATAAAGAAATTGTGTCGTCCATGGTCTTATGAAGCTTCTCTGTATCACGATGTTGTTCTTGTTGTGCCTCCAGAAATCTAGCAATTGTAAGATAATGGTTACCGGACACTAACTGTCCTCCTGTTGAATTTTGTTGATTATTTGGCTCTAGCAGAAATGCACAAATCGACGGTAACAACAAAATGTACACGCTTCGGTACATCTTAAATGCTACAATGTAAGCGTATATAGACAAACTAGTGTAGATGCGTCAATATTTATATAGACAGGTCTCCTATCGATAAATGTTTTCTGATATGATAGTTGTTAAGGCATGCGTAGAGATTTGATTTGACAAATAAATTTAACAAATGTTCACCATAACAGTCAAACCGGCCTTTACGGTTACCTCGTTTTAACAGTCAGCTTCCTGTTGCAGTCCTGTTTAGATTCTCCAAAACATTTTCTCTATATAATTTATCTCATTTCAGTGGTCTCCTGTCTAACGCGGTCATCAGTCACCTGCGAAACACGACCAGCTGTCACCTAGTTTTCGCACTAAACTATTAACAACTGTCATTAAAATCATTTTGATATTTTTATCTACCAACATATCATCATGTCAAAAATATGTGTTCGGAATCGGAACTTGTGATGAGTGACTGCTGTATACAGGTTTTACTTATTTTATCACTATAGTGTGTGCAATGTTAAAAATGGTTTTGCTCGCAATAAATTTTAAAGCAATAATAGCAGAATGTGGTGATAAAGGATATAATAATGTCTTGTTATTCATCCTGATATTCTTTAGTATTCAAAATGCTTCATCATGTTCGTATGATTAAAAACAAGTTGTCAAGAACAGAATCACTTTTCGTATTTAAATAAATGCCAATTACAAGTGTTGCTTAACCTTTATTCTTCTTTGATTGTTTTGACATTTTATCTGTCTAAGAGTTGTTAGTTTTTTTCTCCATTTTGAACATGATTTTGTTTTCGACTTTTTTTTTGAATGTCGCATTTTAATAGTCCCTCTCTTTATATATTCAGTAATAAACAGTTTGAATATGATAAGGAAACTTGCACAAATGTAAATAAAAATCATAATAACAAGTAAGAATACTAATTTGTATTGGAAGAGAATGATCTGTTTAGTGAAGATGTTTGTTGTTCCTTATGTTTTTTGGTGGCTCCTGCTATCGTTGTTTACATATCACCATTGGAAGATTTAATATCAAAGTCCTATCTAACTTTAAGCAGTCGAAATAGTAAACGTTCCTGTAAACCGTTAGTCTAAACAGCTAACACACAATTAATACATCATCTCAAAATACTAAATATGCTGCAAGAAATTTGAGCGTTTCCTATTCATAATCGACCGCCACCGTACAATATTATTCGTAAGAGAAGTAACAAAATTAGGAATATCAAAACGTTGAACGAATTGATAAATATGTCTGCAGCCAGTTATGATAAAATCAACTCTAAACTATCAAAGATTTGTAGCAATCTTAGTTAATGGTGCAGGTAATCGTTATAAATTTACTGTTTGCAAAACTTTACATTTTTGAAATACTTAGACTTTTATACCCCAGGAATAGATTACCTAAGCAGTATTTGGCAAAACGTTTAGAAATTTTGGTCCTCAATGCCCTTCAACTTTGTACTTCGTACTTTATTTGGTCTTTTTAACATTTGTTGATTCGAGTGTCTTTTGTAGACTGACGCAAATACAAAATTTCAATCCTGGTATCTATGATGAGTTTATTTATTTTGTGGCACTTTGTATGTTCTAGAGCGCTCATAATTAAGTAATTAGTATTTTTTAGTGGTCCAAAATATAAATCAGGCATTTTTTTTTTTTTAATATTTTCAAATTTTATTTTCGATAAATCTGTATGCGGTCAAGCAATAACAAAGCCAATCAAGACAGTTGGACAAATATTCAATAAAAGCTGACTTGACAGTGGTTAAATAAATGTTAGTCCTCAATGATACGGATAAGAACAAGTATACATTTTAAAAATCATTGAGAATGGGCTATATACGTATTCCCTAATGCATTGCTCATGTTTACAATAGAACCGACAATACTAGTATGTGACAATTGTCGCGTAACTTTGAATCACTAACAATGGTATGGCTTCTGTAAAATGAATTTAGCTATCAATAATAATCATATGTCCTTAAATTTTATCTGTATGTAAACATATTTATCATTGTAAAATGTAAACGTGTTGACACACTGTAAGTACAAAAGCGCGTTCAAGCAAGAATTTAAAGTTTTAATGAAGAAACAAATAACATTCGTATGAAATGTAAATACTTCGCTTGTTACAATTTATAATTAAATATTCCTTAAATGCCATTTGGGGTTTTATATATGCAAACATTTTTGATATTCCAAGATTCAAAAAAATGCCTTAAATAGATAGATAAAAAACCTGACCATGTTTCATTTAAAACAATTCAATACGAATTTAACATTTAAAAACTTCACAATTTCGACTTTATATTTAACCGACATATCGCGTCAGATTTTCATGCACGTTAACAAGGAGACATGCATCAAAACAACACTAGTCTTTGGATTGGCCTGACCCAAAATCTGCCATTCCTACTACCCGCACTATATAAACAAAAATAGATAAAAAAAAAAAAAAAAAAAAAATCACCGTCCCAGTTTGAAAAATGATTTCATTATTTGATTTTGTATACATAACATCCAGATGAAAATATTACGATGTAAACGAGACTGAAATTTCTGTGAAAAGACAGAAATATTTTGTTTTAGAGACGAACATTTAAACAATAGTCAACCTGTTGTTTAAATGGTTCGTTAACGTAGATGTAGAAAGCATAGTTTCTCACACTGTAGGAGATAACATGGCCTCCCCGAACGGACGGTGCTATCCGAACAGCCAAACTTTTCCCCATCTCTGATTTCACTGCGGTTCAAAAGAGGTTTCGGTGAAAACAATTATATATACTTTGTAAATCCTTTGGGTTTAGGCGTAGAAAAAATAGTACAATAGTTAAGACACCAAATCAACAATAACACAAAATTGCCTTTTTTTATTTTCCTAAAACAAGATTGTTCCCATGAAACAGACAAACACGCAAATTAATCAATTCAGACAGGAACTTGTTCACATAGAAGGATATCATAACTGATTGATATCGTAATTCAGGTTGTTAGTTCGATATCTCTTTCAGTGGAATTTATATTGTATTCATACACTAAAAACGACATTATCGTTTGAAAGAAAAAAAGTTACAAAATATACAATATATATATGATAATGAAAAGCGAAAGGATGTGATGTATCAGTTCATGATCAAAATCACTTTGCGTACAGGTAAACGCCAAAAGAGAATGAATAACGTGTGATTTGCTTTTTTTTCTTCTGCTGAATTTTGCTACTGATTTCAGTGCACACTACAGATATGTACGGAATACCCTTCACCAGGGATGTTTTAATTGAAGGATTTAAATACACGAATTGTTAACTATCAATGATTTATTTTTCCTAAAAAAAAGTCTTGCAAAAAAAAAATGCATCGATGAACTATTATAACAGACAGATCGATAGACAAATATATTGTTACATCCATGTATTTTTGTCCATGTTCAAATGTACCTGTATTTTCGTTCATTTTCACATGAACCTGTAATTTTTGTTTTCATTTTCATATGTTCTTGTTTGTTTTGTTCATTTTCAAAGGCATATTGTAAACTAAAATAAATTGGATGTTATTTTTCCGTTGAACATTTTCCGTAAAGAGATAACTAGCAAAATTTCATCAACTAGGACAAAAATGTCCCTCTTCAGTCATTCTCCTTAGCTACGTCATATATGACATGAGGTAGTTATAGATAGTCCTACTATGTTCCATTTAGTCGTCGGGTTCCCTTGTATTATACACCCATTGCCATCATTTTTGTTGTTGTTTCGAGCGTTCCTGATGAAGGTTTATCCAGAAAAACGCTTCGAACACACCAAATTATATATTTCATCTGCCCATCGAAGAAACAAGTACATAAAAACATGACAAAACAGCAGTCATTATCTTTCTTTTTGCATTGTGGGATATAAGAAAGCCACAGTGAGGAAAACGAAAACCGTTTTATGATTGGTTTTCATACAGTATCAACAAGCATTACCTAATGCAGGTTGGCAGACCTCAGACAATATTAACGAAGATAATGTCGTAGATAAGAATAATTACATTTTGTGCATGGTGAAACTTTTAATATACTTCGAGTATACGAATGACGTAAAACGCAACATTCAAAGAAATACGAGTAATACTCGCAATTTTTATGGAAATCTGAAGCTGTGATCAAGCAAGTTAGAAAAATAAAAGTTAAACAATTCATCCGTTCAAACTATATCTACAATGCATATTAAGTAAATGCCATAGATACTACGTTGTCCAGAAACAGTTGCATATAACTTTTATAAAAAAATAATAATTATTGATAATATTGATTATGTGAGGCGTTGCAATTGTATTACTCATCTAACAGGCTATTATTTCAACTTGGAATTATTTTTAATTATGGAATTTGCATAATTTCTTGTGCTTGAAATTTTTAATAAATTCCATGTTTATTCTGCATTATAATGTTTTAAGCATTGCATAACACTTTCCATATAATGTATCTTGTATAGATGGTGTTGTACGCGGCACAGTACATTCTATTGAAAATATGCATTCTTTTTTGTTATAGAAAGTGTTGTGCGCCGCACAGAACATTAAAATACAGAATAAACATGGAATTTATAAAAAATTTCAAGCACAAGAAATTATGCAAATTCCATAATTAAAAATAATTCCAAGTTGAAATAATAGCCTGTTATCTATATTTATTAATTATTGACTTTTTATCTATCAACCCCAGAGAAACGATTTTCACCGAGTCTAACGATCGATGATAAATGTCATATCTCTGAGGTTGATAAATCATTTAGCAACTGACATCAAAAGTCAACGATCATTGTATTATTATTATAACTTTGTTATCCTTCTCTAATTTTCTCTGCTTGCTTTATATTACATATATTATCTGTTTTAACTCATATAAGTTTTATTGAATAATCATGTGATAATGGAATTTACCAAAAGCTTCACATCGATAAAAAATTAGAAGAGGAAAAAACGACAATTTGCATGACGTCATAAACCTACGTAACTGACAAAAATCTATTTATAGAAATTTCATATTAACCTCTTCAAGTTTTTGCAACGGGGAATAACATGCGTTATCAACGGAGATTCCTTAGGTTCTTAGCCAATGAGAGCAGAGAAATTTGTATAGTCATATAATAATAGGTTGTGTCGGTTTTTAATTGTATTGTGACAATTATATTAGTATTTTCGAAGAAACTACACATCAGTACAATGCATATAAATTATGTGTTATTTTTTACCAAATAATGAAAAAGAACATTTAAAAAAGTAAATTTGAAATATCCCATATAAAAATATTTGTTTGTCCCCCGTCCGTCTATCTGTCCTTTTAAATACATCACTAGACAGACATTGTTTCATCAAGCTTTTATACTTTTTGGTATTTTTTTCACCATATTCTCTTAACCTAACTGTATCGTCAGTTCTGTTTGCCAATCCTGACAATGCCACCTTCTTCTTAGGCTCTCATACATCTACTTGGTAGAACTGTTTTCCAACATGTGTAGTTGACCATATTGTACCGCTCTTTTGATTCGACCATTTTAAACAGGAGTCATTGGACAAAACAACACAGGGAAACAACACGTAAAATAATTTCATTCGTCCGAAGAGCTTTTTTGGATTTACCTTTACAGGGAACGCTCACAGCCGATAATCTGACACTTTGGAGTATATTTTGTGATAATAACACCTTATGAACACAACTCCTTTGAGAAAATTTTACAGAAAGCTCTCATGGTTGGTAGTTTTGTTTCCCAGCAGGTTGTTGACCAAATTGTACCTGCATTATGATCATAACATCTTTAAGGGAGTTATGAAAAGTTTATTTGTTTGAATTATATTGTGACAATAGCACCTTGTTAACTCCTCTTAGTCCGTTCCATAAAGAGCTCACATGCGCATTAGGATTGTTAGCCAACTTGTGTTATTTAATATATTGTAGTGCTATTTTGAATCAATCAGTTTAACAGGAATTATGGGACTTTGACTTTTTGTATTGTGAAAATAACACATAGTGAACGGAACTTCTATGATACTATTTTACAGAAAACTCTCATACGTGATAGGGTTCTTTGCCAATATGTGTAGTTACTTATTAAAACGTTGAGCAAGACCTTAGTGACAAAAAATTTTAACCTTCTATAAGACCAGATATTGTCGATAGTAGTGAAGGCCTCTTTTAAAAAAAAAACAAAGTTTGTATGCTAGTATGTTGCTATTACGACAGACTGTGTATTTTGTAACCTGTATTTAGGACATTCGATCTTGATCGCGGATATCCCCGCCCGCAGCCAAACTATTGAGCGGTTAATGTCCAGCCAAATGGAACTTGACCCGGATACTATAGCTCCCAATATTGTGTTCTAATTTAAAAAAATTCTTTTTTCTTGATGAACACTAACATCTGCAAGAAATAAAAACAGAAATCCGATGTTTAAGAAAACTACAGTTCATTACTCATGATCAGCACAAGTTAAAACGTCAAAATAATCCTGGTTCAATTGTCAAGCAAGCAGTATTTTAATAGCTATCCGAATCATAAAGTGTGACAGACGGAGAAACAGACAGACAGACATATGGACATGTGCATCACTGTAAACCCTGCCTAATGAAGATTACTGAGAGGTATAATTCATGGACGGTATATGCAAAAAAAAAACCGACTACATAAAACATGACCTGCACTTTATGGTGCGTGACATTGTGTATACATAACAAAGGATTTAGGTCAGCAGTACTCTAATAATAATCCTGCTACCTTAAGTTTAAAGGACGTCATGTCATCACTATAAACCCCCGCCTCAATTAATTTTTATATCTAAATGACGATTGGACATTTATCAAGCACTAAAACGACATTGTATCTAATAATAACAAGAATGTGTTCATAGTACACGGAAGCCCCACTATTATTTTCTATGTTCAGTGGACCGTGAAATCCGGAAGAACGGACGGACGGACGGACGAACGAACGGACTAACGGACGCACAGACCAGAAAACATAATGCCCCTCTACTATCGTAGGCGGGGCATAACAATATTAAGGTTATGACAACCGTAAAATGTTGAGTGTCAAGTTACCTGGATAGGAAAAGTGAGCCCTTAATTGGCAGAAAATAAAGCATGCTTTAAGCAAACGTTTCGTTTATATGACAAGATCAAGATAAATTATTTAGGTTTGAAAATCTTTTTAAATGCATGCGCTTGTCTAATGATTAGAGATTGAAGTTAGTATTTAAACTGTCAAATGTAAAAACAAAGATAGCTTTTATCTACCATTACAAATTCGAAAACTATATTTCTTGAATTTTTTCTTGTATAGCAAGTTCAGTCCCTGCTTTCAGACAGCAAAAGATGAAACATTTTTTCTTAGAAATACCACGATAATAATGTGGAAATTAATTTCATTAGCCCAGTGTTTATAACAAAAAACAAATTTCTGTAAGGGTTTACTCATTTAAATCAGTACCTTTACTCAAGAAAGTTTTATGTGAAAGATGAGTTTCGCTCGTTTATTATAAGTCATTAGTTACCCATTAGAGAGGACCAGTCAAAAGCACAAGAGTAGTTTAAAACAGGGTCAATTTGGTTGGTGAAAACTATAAATTGGCAAATTATGGTAAATTAGTATTTATAGCAAATTTAGTCATCACTTACATGACTTATTCCACGAACTTTTGTAACATTTACCAAAACATATTCCTGTTGAAATATATTGATGGTCAGACAAATAGAGGCGGAAGATACCGAAGGAACCATAAAAATGCATGTCATAAAATACGACAGAATCATGATAACAAAACCCGAAAAACTACGGAAAGCCAAACACCAGTTTACAAACTCTACACTACAAATCTAAAGATTAAGAAACTACAAGAACCCCATCATAAACCAGGGTATCTTAGAAAAGGAATACTAAGTAATATGTTGACTTTTGTGGTTATATTGCTATTAGAAGAGGCATGAATGATAGTAGTCATTTAAAGGCTCCTGAGAGTGAAAAATAGTACAATATACTAAAATATTTTCAAAATGATCATTTTTGTATTGATAAATGAATAGATTGATATAATTTGCACAATGCAGGATCAGTTGTACTGGCAGTATTACGTAATACAGATGTAGAAACTTATATATATTACCTGAAATAGTCATTTCGCACATATTGCCTTGCAAAAAAAGATATAAACCTTAGATTTCTTTTACCCAAAATTTTGCACAAGATATCTTGAAGCAAAATATCTTTTGAGTACGACTGTCAGTCGTATCTTAATTTTAACGAGAAGAAATTAAAATAGGTCGATTTTGTTAATTATTAAAAATTTTGGAGTTGTTAAGAAAATATTTTTTTTTGGTTTCAACCTTTGTCTATTATCTTTTTGTTATCGACATTAGCATCAAAACTCATTTTGGTGAAATTCCGTTAGAAGTATGATTTGCATTACTTTCAGACGATATATTTTGGTACATTTTAAGTACACTACAAAGTATTTGTCTCTGAAAGAAATGCATAGCAGATGTATTTGTGTACCTATTTACATGAATACTCTAATATGTAAATTTACTAGTCTTTCTTATTAAAAAAAACTGGTATTAATGACAGATGAGTAGAGATTATCTGCATATATGAACATACACAATTTCAAATTCGATTATCTTGACAAAAACACAAATATTTAAATATTTTCAGTTTATATCAATCCTTAAACTAAATCTGTCATTTTATCATAACAATGGCGATACAGGAATTTTGAATGTCGACGTACATCTTAGATAGAAGCTGTACCCACAGCATGTCATTCGGTTGGAGATTTACAACCACAGTAGTAGTGCCTCTTTGGTGAGTTACTTTGTTGTCATTTTCGAAAACAGCTGTGTACTCATTACCATTCAAGTATATCCCATAATGTATTGCAGTGTTGTATGCAGTCAAAGATACTGACACAATATATAGACCTTCGTATTCACATATAAATTTCCCACTGATTAGAAAGGATGAAATGTCACTTATTCCTAAGCTTGTCTTTACTTTGCCAAACTTCACTATATATCTAGATTCTTTGTGTTGATTGCCTGCTTGACATGCTGTTATTGCTACTGTAAAATATAAGCATAAGTGCAAATAAAAATGCAATAGTATTTGCATTAATAGTTTATATTTTAGTTAACTGTTAAAAAAATATAAAATATATAATAACACAGAGAACTCTTTCTGATTGATAAATGTTTGCCAAGTCGAATGACAAATAGTTCATTCCCATTTAGAAAGACATCAAATCAAACAATAATGCACTAGGTATTTTAAAAGTACTAAAAAACCAGTGACAAGGAAGAATAGCAGTGAACTTGACTGCCACTTGAACATAAGGGATTTTTTGGTAGCAGCAGAAATGTTGCGTTATGAAATATCACATATAGATCACGTAGAGTTATTGGAAGGATTTTTTAACATATAAATATCATGGTAGTCTCCAAACATGGGGTAGTTAACGTCCCAATTCTTTCAATACTGCATATTTTCATCCCGTGGAAGCAAACACACATCTTAAGCCACATACCCTACTATTGTTACCATATTTTTTTATCGTTGTAAATCCTTTTTGCTGCTGATCAGGGAAAAAAATCATTCTATTTAAAAAATAAAAAAACAAATATTTAAATGATGATCAAAATATAAATCGGGAGCTTCCTAGCAGTACAGCTTATTCACATCAAATGTATATACTTACGTTATCATAATTTTCTACCTAGTAGGTTTCACAATCGTCGTATTTCTAATCAAGAAATAGAAAAAAATGCAGTATGTGCGATTATGCAAAAAACATTTGAACTTACTATTTTATCTTAATTTAAAGTGTTCATACCTTTTCGTTCGTTATTAGTAATTTGCGTCTTCAGTGCATCTGTTTTCGTGTTCAAGCGTGTTGATTTCATAAATGACATATTTCTATAAGCCTCCAAATGCTGTAGTCGATCTTCAATATTTTGTGTGTTTGTCAACGACACATTTTCGAAGTTTTTCAAGTTGTGGAGCCGGTTCGCAGCCTGGATAAAATCAACTGAAGTCTGACTGTACAGTGCCAGAAAGTCCTCGTTTCGTGCACATTGATTTCGACTCAGTGTTGCTATTTGTGAATTGATAGTCAGAATTTGCTGTTTGACTTTTTGCAAATCTTGAGGTATGTTCTCAAATTTTTCGGCATTTTTCACTCGATCATCTGTATGACATAACTCGTTCTTTAATATTAAACAAATCTGATTTTTCAGTTTCATATTCTCGTCTTTTGTTATCTTTTGTTCTAACAACACAGTTGCATAGTTGTGTTCCAAATCCAATCTTTTTTTCTCCACTTCGTTATCTGCCTGACATGTCTCGTTTCGCTCACTGTCACTTTTTAATTGCTGTTCTAGATCGGCTAATTTTCTTTGTAGTTGTGATGTTAATATGGAAAATGTTTCATCCATAGTCTTACGGAGCGTCTCTATATCAAGATGATGCTGTTCATGTTTAAGTTGTTGTTGCTTTTGTGAATCGAGAAATCTGGACATTGGAAGATAATGGTTCCCGGACACTGATTTTCCTCCTTTTGAATTCTGTTGACTATTTGGCTCTAGCAATAATGCACAAATCGATGGTAATAAAACAACGCAAACCTTCCAGAGGTACATTTTAAATGTTGAAAGTCAAAGTTTTGTAGATACTTACATAACAATCAATTATTATAAGATCTCATTGACATACACTTTATAAATATGATGATAAGATAGGAGTTAAGTGTGTTAGATACAATGAATAGGCGTTGTTCTTTTTAATAATTATAATGAGCTCCGAGGTCAAATGTTATCTTTTAAACGAACTAATGCTTTATTTGTGTGACGTCTTTTCTTCGTTAAATCCTATTTTTATTCAGTTCTAATTAACTCTTAGTGCATGAATGATAATGCTTATAATTTTTTTCATGATTCAGTACAAGTGTTAATTAGTACTCATCATGAGGAAAATGATTAGCATTCTCTCGCAAAATTAGATTTTTGTAAAGAGACGGACGATACATAGGGACATCCAAAAACCATATATCGTAAAAAAAACAGACAAAATTATGGCGAGAAGAAAAAATGACAAAATGAGAAACAGTCTAGAAAACACTAAATTGAAAACCAAAGATTAAGCAACACGAACCCTTACAATAATCAGGGTTAATGTCAGGTGCTACAGAAAAGTGAACAGATTGTATAACACTAGTGGTACCCATCATGTTGGTTAGGGCAATAAAATTTAATCATGATCGGATTTGAGGATTCTTGTTAAATTGAGGACAAGGGGATGGTATTGTTGTTTCGATAATTAAAAGATATCCGTCATTTGTCCGTGATGATCTATGACACAGATATAGCCATAAAATGTTCGAAGGGATTATTTCAATTCTAACACTAGGAACCATTCGTTCAATATCTTCTGTGTGAGAAGTAACACTCTGTAAAAATAAAATGATGATCGGGGTAAGCTTTTGAATACAGCGTCTGCCATGAGAATGAAATGTATGCTTTATGTACAAGCGCTGCTGAAATATTGCTACATAGTAGAAATGGAAAATTTGTATATGACATGTACAGCTTTTCAAATTTCTGTAAAAAAAATACATTGTTCTATTGTGGTTCTATTGTTATTCTTTTTTATTTCAGTAAAGTTTCTAAAATGTCATAAAATATTTCAAGATCTTTGATATTGACTAACATTTAGACATTTCTTCTTAAAACTGTGACTTGGAAGACATGTTTCCAAACTGTAAGCATGTGCTTCTAATGATATGTTACATGTGAAATTGAGAGGTATCTACGTAAATACTTTGCATTATGGCAGAAGTCGCTATGAACGGTTCGAATAGCGAAGAAAACGTTTTGCAGCAGCGTCCAAGTTTGTCAACTGACGCGAACGAAACGACAAAGATGGCGGCACGTACTCGTTCTTCTTCTTCGTCTAAGAAGAGCAAAAGCAGGTCTACTAAGAAAAAAGACGACCAGCTAAACGCCTTAGAACAGAAAATGGAACGCAGGTTTGCCCAATTTGATTCAAAGTAAGATACGATATGAAAATGTATTAAAACTAGACAAAACCCTGGCACTTCGGGTGAGCAGGTACAAAATGTTTCTACTTGTAATCAACAGGATAGCAGCTCTTCGGGAGTGCGCAGACCTTTACATCAAGAAACATAAATTGCTGATGAAAAATTTTCCTACAGATAATGATGCAGAGGAAAATTTACATGGAGATGTTATGTCTCTGGCCCCGGGTCGTTCAGAGAGACTAAATATTGGGTTATTCTCAGATAATGAAGATTGGACTTCAATGAGAAGTGACACTGAAAACCATAACACAGTAGCTAGATTCCGTAAATATTTAAAGTGTCAAGAAATCGATGAAAAAGACTCTGGTATTGACAATCTCAAACAGTTATTTAGTGGCAACGCCAAAACTAAATCAGTTTCTAAGTCAGTTGGCCTTGTTTTAGACACGAGTCAAATTGAGATTCTTTCTGGATCATGGCATTGTAAAAACCAAGAAAAGATAACTGCATATAATGAACAATAGACGTTGTGTTTGCATATAATGAACAATACACGTTGTGTTTTCCAATTCATGAAAGTTCTTAGACACTTAGATATACCTAGTCTTGATAGTTTTACATCAGACTTACTCGTCAAATAACATGGTCCAAAAGCCTTTTCAGTATCTAGTAAGAAAAAGACTTTATATTCACCTTATTTGAAATCAGTACAGGAATTGGCATATCAAGGACAAGCTGCTGCAAAAATGGGTATTTGGTTCATCGTCTTATATTCAGCAAGCTTTAGGTACGCTCTTAGAAACTTTATTAGACAAAGAAGTGAATATGGATTGAGATAAAGTGTTGATGAAGTTGCAAGAGCAGGTGTTTTTTATCGCCTTATTAGAAGAAAAATAGTAATGGAAGATACTGGGTTAAATGATATTAAAGAACTCAAAAATTCGTTTATTTCTTTACCACTGTCAAGCAGTGAAGTGTTTGGTGAAAAGTTTGAACAAACATTGAAAGATAGGATAGAAAAAGATAAACAACTTAAGGAATTACTTCCAGGGTTACATATTGAAAATAAACCTGGGTCTTTTCTGGGGAAAAGGAAAAACAGTCTACTTCTAATGATTGGCAAACAAAACGTATGAAACCAAATGTTAATCAAGACAGTTTTAAATAAACTCCAAGTACTCAGCGTTCTTTTCAGAGAACAAGCACTGTTACAAGACCTGACAAGAGTGACAATAAGTTTGAGAAAACAGGAACTAATTTTCGTCCCTCATGGGGCAACCGGGAAAAAACCAACAAAGAAAACGACTATTTAAAGGTAAGCAATATCATGGCTTGTCATCCGGAGATACCTGTTGGGGACGTCTAATTTATTTTCTGACAAAATGGGAACAAATAACAGACGATTAATGGGTGCTTTCTGTTATCAAAGAGGGTAACAAACTGGACTTCTTAGAGATTTTAAAGAACACAGGAATAAAATACACCTGTGTATCTGCAAAAGATCTAGATATTTTAGATACAGAAATAAAAGAGCAAGTACAAAAAGACGCTGTAGAATATGTACCACTGAACGAAATAGAAAAAAAAGGGGACATGAGACCAGTAATAAATTGAAAACCTCTCAACAAGTATCTCCGAACACAACATTTCAAAATGGATTCCCTTTCTACGTTCTCAATCTGGTAAAACAAGGGAGATTGGGAAATCAGTCTGGACTTAAAGGACGAATATTTACGCGTCCCAATTTACAAAACGCACAAGAAATATCTGAGGTTCTGTCTAAAAAACGGAAGAGCTCTTCAGTTTAAGGCATTACCTTTCGGTTCAACCTCAGCCCCAAGAATTTTTACAAAAATTGTTGCAGTAGTAGCTGCCCATTTAAGGTCAAGGAACATAAGACTGGTAGTCTATCTAGACGACTGGTTCCTTCTGAATCAGGAAAAAAGTCAAATAATATTAGATCGAGAATTAGTACTCGATCTCCTAATCGAACTAGGATTCATAATAAACTTTAAAAAGTCCACTTTGGATCCATCACAACAGATAACATACTTAGGGGCAATGTTTCATTTGGATCTGGGAATCGTTTTACCAACAGTGGAGAGAATATTCAAATTAATAGCTTCAGCCCAGACAATGATCTTTCAAGATCAAGTAATAGCCAGAGATTTTCTTCATCTTTTAGGGATAATGTCATCCTGCTTAGAAATAATTCCCAATGCGAGATAACACATGAGACCTGTTCAAATACATCTGTTAAAATTTTGGAAACCAGTTTCTTAGAATCTGGAATTCAAAGTCCCAATTACTGCACATCTAAAAAGCCATCTAAAATGGTGGTTAACTCTAACCAACATAACAAAGGACAGACCATTGAAACATTGGGAAACCCATGCCACCATGCCATTGCAATTTTGCAGTTCTTGAATGTTAAGACTTTTAAAAACTTTTATAACAACATGTACAATGTCTTGCCTCTTCTCGACAATAAAACTTTAAATATTTTTTTCGTTCAAACATAATTTGTATCCAAAACTTAAGAATTCTTCAAAATCTCAAACGACAGAGCAATTTTAGCATGCATGTACATGTATATCATCCATACATATATTCCATTGACCTTATACATTATATACAAATACGTCTAAATTAGTGACAACTTTACGATAGATGTTCTACCTCGGATACCAAAATGATTATTAGTGCTAACACTATAATTACCCCAACAATGTTATATCTGACAAATTGTGTTATTCGGCGTTATTAAAAGCCTTGCATTTGTAATATCGTGGCAAAACCGCCGGATCCCGCATTGTGTCCAGCGCCGTAGTCCACACGGCCATCGAGACTATAACTATATAGCTTTCGTTAGTCGAGTTATGTTTCTGGTCGTCAACTTTACCAAGCTTAAGGGTTGTAACACAGTGATGTATTGTGGTAAGTATAGATGGTTAATCTTACAGACCAGCTGCATTTATTATAATTTACGTTAACATGCCAGGTTTTCCTAGTGTAAAACCATTCAAACGGGAAAACCAACGGTCTACTCTATATAAAAAAAACGATAAACGAGAAACACTTATGAACGACATCAACAAACGACAACTACTGAACATCAGATTACTGACTTAGGACAGATGCAAACAATTGTAGAGGGTTTTAACGATTTAATGGTACCAAACCTTCACTCTTATCTGAAACAATAGTGTAACATCACAACATAGAAAGACACACTATTAAATATCAATTGAAATGGCTTAACTCAATCATAAGACATATCAACACAAGTGAACATACACTGCACGAATAAATTTGATCTATGATACAATGTAAATACAAAATCAATAAAATAAGGGATAAATTATTAAAGTAACAGTATTATACAGCTGTGAAATGTTAAACAATTTCAGAAAAACAACAAAAACCTTAAACAAAAATCCGCCATTTAGAATAATATAATACACAGGTAAATGAAAATAATTTTGTTGTTAGGTATACAGTTTAAAAGGAGAAAGAAAATATTTTTACGAAATAAATAATTTTGATGTTCATAGTTCGAAGAATTGAAAATTTATAGTAATATCAAACACTTATAAAAGCTGGTATATAGACCAGATATTACCCTGAATAAGAAAACATTAAATAACAAAAAAGCATTACAAATAGTATCAACAGGTCAAATTAACAAGAAAGTACGATTTGAGAGTACTCGCAGTTACTGGCAGCTAGTTAAAAGCCAAAAACAATCAATAATAAAACGCATCCCAGGGATTTAGTATTTTAACGTCATGGACAGTCAAAGAAGACATGACTTGTGCGATGCCAAAAATAAATGTATTGACAGGCAGTAGGATAGTTAGGAGTTAGGAGTTAACCTCTTGAATATAAAAATGAACGTGGGTGTGTCTTTATACATCCTGTTTGAAAAGAATATACATTTAGTTATGTTTTAATTTGCTGATGACAGAATCGATATTACATGATAAGTGCCAATGTAAACTATATTCAAAGATCTTATTACAACATTGGTAAGATAACCTTTCCTAATAAGTTTGTTTAAAGGTTCGATGAGTTTACACGGATCACATAGTGATTTTCGCGCTTTTAGTACAATATTACCGTAAAATTTAGGATGTGAAATACCGTTTTTAATAAGTCAACTAATCAAATCTTTGTATCTATGAAAGAATTTAGTAAAAGTTTTAAGTAATTTATGGTAACGAAATCCCTGACTTAATAATTAACCAGTGATGCATTGATTACGTTCGTTAAAATCTATGACATCACTACACACACGGGCATAACGAACGAGTTGAGATATATAAACACCGCATGATGGAGCTAAAGGAACATCGCCGTCTAAAAAAGGAAAATTAACAATAGGGAATGAAAAATCGTCTCTTTTGTCGTAAATTTTAGTATGGAGTTTCCCTTTATAAATTGAAATGTATAAATCCAGAAAAGGACAATTACTGCTGTTTATGTTAGATTAAGTTAAAGTAAATTCTTTTGGGTAAATTTCGGTAATAGATTTAGAGAACTCTGGATTATTTAACGAAACATATCATCTAGATAAGGGTAGGTATTGTTGAATGTAGCAACCAAATGTAACAATAACGTGTCTTTACTGAGTTTCGTCATAAACTGAGATTCATAGCAATACAGGAATAAATCTGCTATTAAAGGGGCGCAGTTAGTGTCCATAAGAATACCTACTACCTGTCGATACACTTTATCGCCGAAATGTATACATATGCTGTCCAGGAGAAAATTTAAAGCTTCAATCATATCTTCACATTTCCAGTAAGTGTATCTAGCATACTTTCCTTTTTTTATTAACATAAAAGAAAAGGCTTTAAACGAGTTAAAGCAAATACATTTGCAACGAGATTTCTCAAAAGACCATTCAATTAAATATGAAACCTTTTTCTCGATAAGAGTGTGCGGAAGTGTAATGTAGAGAGTAGAAAAAATCATAACTGTCAATAGAATTAAAAGGACCATCAAAAGCACGGATTTTATCCAAAACCTCTTTAGAATTTTTAATACTCCAAAAAATAATTAATACCATTATTTTCATAAGCTTTATTACAAAAGTTAATAAAAAATTCTTTGATAGTAGTAAGAGAGGTAGTTAGAAGCACTGATAAATAAGTAGTAGAACACTTACTAAATGCGGAGATGAAACGGAATTTTAATGGTTTTTTGTGCAATTTAGGTAACCAGTACATAGTAGGGACTTTCAAATGTTCGGAAGAGGCTTTAAGTTGAGTAGTGGCAGTGATATGCTTGTTTACAATTTGACTCTCTGTGGAGAGTACGGACCTGAATGTAGAAGAATTGATAATTTCGTTTTAGAGAACTTCCGTGTAGTATATGCGTCATACCACCAATACATCATTGGCTGGTTTGTCTGCCGGTACGAACACAAACCGCTTTGCGAGTATTTGGAGTTTATGTTTTTATTCTAGAAATGGGAATATCTTGGACCCTATTATTAATTTCAGAATTGTTTTCAAAATGAGATATACTAATATTAACAGTATTTATAATTTTATTCATATAACTGTCTAGATATTTTTATCAGATTTTTCACGTTTACACAAACTTTTACAGAGGCAGACAGAGCGTCTGAAACGACACTGTTTCCAATCTATTATAGATGGAGGACGATATTTCAATCCTTTCTAAAGAAAAAAATGACTTCACGGTCTTCGACGATGTTGAGGTCTCCTGTAATGACATGACCATAGGGAACATATCTAAAACTAGATGTTTTACAGTTTCAAGTGGAAGGAACATTATATTCTATATTGACTTCTGATGTTACTGACGTATAATTAAAAATCAAACTTTGTTTATAAGAATACGAAATAATAGATGGTTCTATATTATCAAAATATGGAGGTATTTGACTTTGGATGGTAGAGTCATTGAATATACTAGATAAGTTAATAAAATCAAAACCTCTATTTATGCATTTTAATTTACGAAAATGCCGTTTATGATTTTCAGCTTTATCGATAGTAGGAAACATTCTGTGATGACAAAGGGCTGTAATAATGCGGGTGTATTCATACAACGGGCAAAAAAAAAAGAAAGTTTATCACACTCCAGAAAAAAAGCATATAATTTACTTATTGGTATCTGAACCAGTTTGCATAATACTTGATGTTTGCCATTATTTTTTATTGTAGATAACAGATCAGCAAGTGTATAATTTATATAATGTTTAAACGTTGATTACGGTTTTTGCGTTTACCATGCGACCTATTATTTCTAGGTCGTTTATCGACAATATTAACGACATCGATAGAAGTTTTGGATATGTTCCCCTGTCCTAATATTTTGTCATTGAGACCGAAAGGATAAGCTGTTTGAAGTCTTTGTATCCAAAATAATTCGCTAACTTCACGTGATTTTTCAAATTTCTTGTGTGATTCTCCTTTTTGTTTCTGAACGGTTTCAAGTTGTTGGAATTTAATAAATTTTAGATTGTGAGTGTGCTTATCTAACTGTTGATATATCAAACTTTTAATTTCTAACGTCGACGAAAGCGGTAAAGGTGATCTTGGTATCTTCTGTAATACTCTCGTCCCGTCCGTCCCACATATTGAATACCACACTCAGGTTGGGTTCAAGTTACCACATATATAAGGTTTTGAGTTTTTCAGGTAATGTCACAGGAAAAGGAGAGCGAAAAAGCTCTCCCGTTCCTGTTGACCTTATGGTATTTTGATAAGTTAATCTAAAACAGTTTAGTCACTTTTTGGCATTGCATGGGGAAATTTGTGGATATTCACGTGCATTTTTGTTAAACAATCTGGCTGTAGAGGTATTAAAAATACGTTTGTTTAAGCACGTGGATATCCTAGAAGTTGTGTTGTTAATAATTTTATTTCCATTACGTAAAATGGATAATTAAATAGGGGTATAGGAAAAAAAAAAGACCGCCGGTTGTAACATTGAATAAGGATCACAATTACGGAATAGGAAATAAAGGCAAAGCAGTAAAAGAACTTTTACAAAAACTGTTATAAAAGGCCCGACATAAAGACTTAAGTATTACAAAACTGACATATAACAAACACAGGGCAAACACAGAGATTGTAAGAAATCTTAGTAAAACTATAGCAGGGGGCAATAATAAAAATAACAGGCTTGGATGAGTATTTATAAATCCAAACACCACAATTGACTGCATTAATAATTAATAACTTATGATCAATTTATATTTCATTGATATATACATATATGTATGTTTTTGTCACAAACATGTTTCATCTATTTATATGACAATAAAGATTATTATTATATATTGTCAGCCGTGAAAGTTGATACGTATACTGTACATGCAATCATATCAATATTATTTTATTATATACGGTTGAATATGTGACAATTTTCCGAAAGATAAATCTATGTATACATGTAATGCAACTGATAGGAAAACTTAATTATTCATTGACTAGATGCATGCAAATCAAATTCGTCTCATAGTATACATTGAAATGGTATTACCTATCAGTACATCTAAAATCAACAACGGAAAAACAAAATACCAACGTGCTTTCTTTTGTATTTCAATATGTTCCCTTTATTCCTTATATTAATGGCAAATATATTTTCATTAAAGTAAAACTATTAAACCTTTAAGGATGCAGTTAAATCCCTAACTTTAAATTGATACTATAAGTCAAAAGAACAAAGGAACAAAATAAGCTAAAAATACTGATAGGTTATGAACTTCTTTTTGCGATTTTGGATTTTTTTAAAAAGGCGAGCAAAGGTTAACTAGGACATTTACCTTATAGTATGCATTGGCATTATTTGGGTCTCAAATCGTAAGAGAAAAATATCTAGAATCTAATTAAATTTTGGTATTGGCCTTTTTATGAGCTATTGAAGTCTTATATGAAGAGAAAAGAGGTTGATAGGTTGCAAACTATTTTAGCAAGTATCGTAGAAAACACCCAAGAAGTCCGAACATCCGACAAAAATTAATTAACCTGACCTCATAACCACCTTTAAATTGCTTGATTTGCAGCAAGTAGAGATGGAGCTTAATAATTTCGATTACTTTGCATATTTAAAACAAGAATGTGTGTTATATCAGTCCTTCGTCTCTTAGTCATTACATCATATGGTATTTCCAAAAGGTCCCGTCGTTTTTATTGTCAGTGTGCGCAATCACGTGGTGCTTAAAGGTAATAATTTGTGTCCATAATTACGCAAAATCCATGACCTCACTTGCTTCCCGTGACAACGTTACAACAAATGCGTCATAACATTCGAACGAAATAAATGTTTTTGTTTGCAAAACGTTCTTTACATCTCAATTTTCCAGTTAAACAGAAAATGTAATTAAAAGAATAGTAATCGTGTTTTTTTAGTAGGACTGTTAAAAGCGATCCTGCGTAATTTTAATATTTTATTAAAAGGAGGAACGCAATTGATCAAAATAGTCTATCAAATGTCTATCCGTTTTTATTTGGATCTCTTCATCGAAAGCGATTTCGGTCAATCGTTAAGTTTGAAAACACAGTTTTTTTGTGGATGTCTACAAATAAATTCCCTAGTGTGGACAGGGTATTACTAGTATTTTGTTTACACACTTTCCCAAATTATTTTATCTTGTTTAATGCCTAATTAAAGTACATTGCAAACACATTGGAACATTAATTTAAGGTAAAGTACATCATGGTTTGGTCCTGTTACGGCCTTTTACAAAAGATTATATGGTATGGATGTTGCTTATTGGACGAACATTGACCTATAGTTCTCGCATTCACGTCATGTGGACTCTGTAGGATAATTGTGCTATGCAATCATACCACTACTTTTTTTTATATGCCAAATTTTTATTAATGCAATATGTATATACAGAAGCCATCTTATACACTTCTTCTCAAACGGGTCATATTCAAACCTAATACTTGTAGTTGTTTTGTAATAACGTACATGCAACTACTCTAAATTCATTAACCATGTAAAACTGCACAACAAACAGCCTTTAACTTTAAATGTATAAACACATCATGTTTGATAAAAGTAAATGCAGTTATCTTGTCAATAACAGCAGCAGAAATAAATAAAGATTTGCGGATTTACAAAGCACAAAATGAAGTTTAAACAAGTAAATCAATGAACCTACTGGAACGGTTCGAAAGATTACGCACAGACGAAAAGAAAAGTATCACGTGATCAAAATAGATTGAATAAACTACACAACCTTGCTTGTTAACATAAACCCTCCGACTTAGCAGTAAGTTGTTGTGTAGCACGTTAAACATCCCACTAATTTAAAAACAAAGATTAAGTAAAAGTGTGCGTACTGATGATTATCTCATGCAAGTTCTGGACAAATACACATCCATCTTCCCTATATAATGAGGATATGTTGGATAGGAACAGATATTGTGACTCGCAGCAGTACTACAATATGTCCTTCCAACAATTGTTGAAAAATTTCAACTTCGTACTTGACCCGTTAGCTATTTTGATTCGAGCATCATTGATGAATCACCCGTAGACGAAACACACATCTGGGGTAAAAATGTTTTAAAGTCTGATATCTGTGATGATTTCTTTTATGCAATGCATGTTATTATCTGAAATGGGTTGTAGGTGTTAAAAAGAAGATATGGTATGTAGGGTCTACTTGATATCAACACGACTGCATATACACCACCTAGATTAACATAAATAGATCCTTACAAATAACATGCATGCTATAAAGATAAATAGCTCCCGATCTATTTCAATTTTGAAAGTTCTTATCATTAATTAGAAGGCAATGGCGATAAAAAAAAGATGTAAAATCTCTCTTGAAATATTTTAATATTTCATATTTGTGTTCATTTTATTACAAGCACACTTAACAGAGAATCGAAAGTTATCAAGAGACATGAAAACTAATAAGTCAAAAACGAAAACGATAAAAAGACAAAGTTTAACACGGTACACAAAACATATTATAGATAATTATTAAAGACTATTATCAAGACGAACCCACCAAAAACGGTAGACACAGAAATAAATATATATATACATAGGCACATCAAGGTGCCACATGTGGAGCAGGATCTGCTTACCCTTCCGAAGCATCTGAGATCACCCCAGTTTTTGGTGGGGTTCGTGTTGCTTAGTCTTTGGTTTTCTATGTTGTGTCATCTGTATTATTATTTGTCTGTTTGTCTTTTTTTTTTTTTGCCATGGCGTTGTCAGTTTGTTTTCGATCTATGAGTTTGACTGTCTCTCTGGTATCTTTCGTCCCTCTTTTATCCTTACTTTAGTTTGCCTCTCACATCTAGTTTTACCTCTGTTACATGTCAACAGTTCATAATACACAACATGTATGTAAGGAAATAATGCAGAAGTAGTTGAGAAAAGAGTGTTCTTTGTATCAGTATATTTTGCACCAGGCCTATGATCAAATCTTAAACAAAATGTACTAGTAAATGAGTACCTAACAAGATAAGTTTTTCTGTTATAAAATTTATTGGTAAGATATCAGCTTCATTATGAATACTGTTCATAAGGTTAACATGGTTAATTCAAATTACAAGTAAAAAAAACCCCGTCACAGACAGTTTTCAAGTTAAGACGAGTTAACGATGTTAAATATGTGGAACAAAAATTAAATGTTAATTTAATTTAAGTACTCAAGACACATTAGAACTTAACTTCTATTTGATTGATTGATTGAATGATTAATATAAAAAATGAGACGTGGTATTGCTGTCAATGAGACAACTATCCAACAAAATTATAATATTTAAATTTACCTGTGTACGTTATTTTATTTAATTACACCTTATGTAAGAATCCTGGGTTTTGATTGGTTGATAGCCAGTGTATTTTTCACCAATATACTTTTATCAAATGAATATCGTTCATTTTTAAACAGCGCCGGGGTATATGCAAAAAGGATATGCCTTTTTTACCCTCTCTGCCGTGGTATTTGCCAAAAAATACTCTATCCGACTGGACGCTTGTAATGTCACGATCATCAATGCGTTTTGTACGCTAACATTCGGTGTAATTAAACAGATATAGCATGTTCTAGAAACAAAAGAAGATGGGAATAGAAAGAAACCAAATCATTTTTTAGGCAGCGGCCGATCAAACAAGATAAAAGGGAGGTATCATTATAGGTACACTCAATGTACAAAATGTGAAGTCAAACGCTCTCTATATCAAAAACTTGTTAAGGGATGTACAGGTGTTATGCATTCAAGAACACTGGCTCTTCAATGCGGAAAAGAAAATCATAGCTGAAGTTGCTGAAAATAGCGGATACATAGCTAAAAGCGTTGACGATAATGACGACCCTGATTTCAACGTATCAATGAAAAGAGGATATGGTGGAGTAGCCATAATCTGGAAAAAAGAAATTAATGAAAATATAAAGGAACTGATAGACGGTGGAAATAGAATACAAGCCATACATATTCAACAAGGAGACAAACCAATATGTCTTATAAATGTATATATGCCATCAGATAACAAAAATGCAGATATCGAATACAAAGACACTTTGGCTCAAATTGATGAAATGATAGAGAAATATAAAGATACACACAAAATTATAGTATGTGGAGACATGAACGGGTCACTCCATAGAAGCTCTGCACCTCATGATAAAATTCTACAAACTTTCTGCAAGGAAAAATGTATAGGAAATACTGAGAGATGCCCATTAAAAGAAACATTTTATCACCAGAATGGTAAATCGAAAGGACAAATTGAGTACTTCCTCTTCAAAAGTAACTCGGAAATAATAAATAAAATCAGACAAATTGATGTCCTTGACACTGACCCAGAGAATACCTCGGACCATGTACCTGTTATTCTGACACTGAATAGCCAACTGAAAAAAAGTAAGGGAAAAAGCAACAACTATCATAGCAAAACCTAAATGGACTGACTGTGATCAATAAAGATCTACCAAACCTCATGCAAAAATCAAAAGGAATCATTGAGCAAGATATAAGAAATCTAGAAAAATTGCTACATAAAGCCGGAGAAGCGGCAATCCCAAAGTATAGAAGAAAAATCAAAATCAAATCAAAGGGAAAGGCGATATGGAATGAACAAATAGAAAAGGCATCAAAGCAATCAAAAAATGCATATAAAGTATGGAGCCAACATGGAGCACCTCAAGAAAGAAGTAACGAGCTCAAAATCAAAATGACAGCTGCAAAAAGAATACTTCGAAAAGCACAAAGACAAGCTTATGCCTCTCAGAGAGAATCAACAGCGGGAAAAATTATGAAAGCTTCAAATGCAGACACAAAACTTTTTTACAAGCTTGTTAACATGCAAAGAAAAACACCACTTACTAACACCAAGATACTGAAACTGAATGAAAAGACTGCAGAAGATGGACCAAGCATAATGAACATTTGGCAAGAACATTTCCAACAACTAGCTACGCCAACATTAGAAGAAAATTTTGACACTGAAAAGCTAGAGCTTGTAGAAATACAAAACAATATAATAGAATCCATAGAAAGGGAAAAAGGTCAAGGCATTGATCATGTCAATGTAAAGGAGGTTGATAAAGCTATAGAAAAACTTAAAGCAGGAAAAGCACCAGATGAGGATGGAATTTCGGTAGAACACTACAAATATGGGATGGATGAGTTAACTCCCTTTATAGTACATTTGCTAAATTTAATTTTAACATATCTGGATGTACCAATCTTCCTAAAGACAGGGATTCTTACACCAATCCTAAAGAAAGAAAAAGACAAAACATTACCATCTAGCTATAGAGGAATAACTGTGACTAAAACCTTTGCAAAAATATTACAAAGTATGCTGAAGGATAGAGTTGACTCTGTATTTAATAACATACAAAACTCCTTGCAAAGAGGCTTTACAGAAGGAGTATCATCACTATGCGCAGCTTTCCTCACATCAGAAGCAATCGAAGAAAGTAAGAAATTAAAGATACTGATGATTTTAATAACTCTTGATGCAGAAAAAGCATTTGACAAACTAAACCATGAAATACTATTCAACAAGTTGTACCATTATGGAATAAAAGGAAAACTCTGGATACTACTGAGAAACATGTATAAAGGCATGAGCATTAAGGTCAAATGGGAAGGTCAATGTAAAGAAGATGTAATGGTGTTACAAGGAATTCAACAAGGTGCAAAACTATCTACAACGCTATATAAATGCTACAACAACGTCATACTGGATAGCATTTTAAAAAGTAGACTTGGAGCATGTATTGGTAATATACAAGTCCCTGCACCCACATTTGCCGATGACATTGCTGTCCTGGCAAATAGTACTGCAGACGCACAAGGAATATTAGACATAGTACAGCACCATACAAGCAGAGATCTAGTTAAAATCAATCCAACTAAATCTGAAGCGGTTTTATATAATGCAAAAGGCTCAAACATAACAACACTGCAATTCGAAGACGATGACATCAATATAACCAATGAAACCAAACATCTAGGTATCAAAAGAAACGAGCAAAACCGGGCAAATATCTCTGAACGAATAAGAACCGGCAGGGCAACAATATACAGCCTTCTCGGAGCCGGTTTACATGTCAGGAGGGGATTCTCACCCATGGTCGCATACAAGCTATGGAAAACATATGCAGTACCAAGAAGCATCTACGGACTTGAGGTGATGAACTTACTTGCAAAAGAAAAGGATATGCTAGAACTGGCAGAGAGAAAAATCCTCCGACAAATTCAAGGGCTTCCAAATAATACAGCAAATATGGCTGTTTATACCCTGGTAGGAGCAGAACCTATTGCCATCACATTAGACAAAAATCTACTTACCTTCTTCATGAATATTGTTCGAAAATCAGGAACCATAGAATGTGAAATTCTGCGTCGACAAAAAGCATTCTCAGACCAAAGAGGAAAAGACTTTATAAACAGAGTGGAAAAAACTCTATCAAAATACAATTTGAAATCTAGTAGTTACTACATAGAAAAACCACTTAAGAAAATCGAATGGAAAAGACTAGTAGGAATAAAGATCAAGGAATACTGGAAAAATGAATGTCACTATGAAAAAATGGAAAAAACATCACTTAAATACATAGAGATACAGAACAATCCATTAAATGAAGCACACAATATATGGAAAAGCGTAAAAAACAATAGTAAAGATGTAAAGGCAGGAGAAATAAAAGCAAGAATAAGTACTCAAACGTACATATTACAAGCCAAAAGAGCTAAGTTCGATCCGAAAGTTAACCCGATATGTACAATCTGTGAACAGGAAAATGAAGATCTGGAACATTTTATTCTACGCTGCAAAGAATTGGAGCAAGTAAGAGCTAAATATTGCTAAAAAATAGAACAGACAATGGATGAAATCGATACCTCAACATACAAGAAGATCATACAAGAAGGGAATTTACTGCAGCTCATAATGGACTGTACTAGCAAGGACATAAACTGTTACTCAACTGTGTATGAAAACATTGAAACTCTGGCTAGAAATATGTGCTACGAGATGCACATGCTGCGCACAAAAAGGATTAAAAACTTGAACACAAATACAGTATAAGTAAACTTTTTTAAAATAAAATAGCTCCCTACTTTACCATCTTACTATTTTATGACGTATTAGGACCTAAATTAAATTAAAAATTTTGCAAAGTTTTAAGATATCCAGTTACCCTTAAAGAATAATGATAAGATCCGAAATAAGGTAACTTTAAACTGTGAAGGTAAACTTATGTATATATGATGAATTGTTCTAAACCCCAACCCTTTTACATAAGTCCTATAAAATAACCTTCTCATTATAAATTCTGATGTACGTATAGCACCTTTAACTAACAATTATAAGAAAGTTTAATTTAAGACCACTTAAATTCTAAATTCTTATTTGTAAATATATCCAGTTCTTACTTAACTTATTCTTACACTTCAGCACATTATGAATATTATTTTAAAAATTTTATGATGACAATCCTATGAATTAGTTATAATATTAATTTTTAGTAATTATTATTGCCTAAATTCAGTCATCTGTACATAATTAAATGCTTCCTTATGTTCTAAGGTGTATATAGTTGCTACAATTATACCCTATGGGTAGTGCTCCACAATGAATGGAGGAATATACAAGAAACTGAACTGTTCTTGAGGGGTATTTGCGAAAAATACCAGTCTTGAGAATGAATTTCCCTCGCCTTACGGTTCGCAAAATTTAACATTCTCTCGACTGGTATTTTTCGCAAATACCCCTCCTTAACATGATATATCTGTTCAAAATGCCATTTTGTCCAAGGTTAGAGTTGTCTTTTTGACATTGTTTTACATCCCTCTTTTTTTTAATATAGTATTTATATTGTGTCATAGATAAAATGTATTCGTTCAATGTATGTTTACTTGATTTGATTAATATGTCTTTTTGATCGAGATAAGCCATTTCAATTGTTATTTTATAGGGTGTCGTTCTATGTTGCAATGTTGCACTTCTGTTTCAGGTTAGGTTGAAGGTTGACGCCTGTTAAAACGTTTAAAGCCACTGTGTTTGTTTGCACCTGTTCAAAGTCAGGAGCCTATAGATCAGTGGTTGTCGTTTGTTGATGTGGTTCATAAGTGTTTCTCGTTTCTTTTTTTTATATAGATTAGACAGTTGGTTCTCCTGTTTGAATTGTTTCACACTAGTCATTTTAGGCCCTTTATAGCCGGATGTTCGGTGTGAGCCAATGCTCCGTGTTGAAGGCCGTACTTTGACCTATAATTGTTTACTTTTTACACATTGTTACTTGGATGGAGAGTTGTCTCATTGGAACTTATACCACATCTTCTTATTTCTATATCTTGTCTATTTGAATTACAACACTCTATCTGATCTTTGTTGATACTGTTGTCACTAGAACAAGTTAGTTAGATTATTGTACCGTTACATGTATTATGTTTGCTTTATTTTAGCAAATCTTATCTGTTTTTATCATTCAGAGAATAAAACTTTCAACATTACAGATATGCCTATAGTTGAAAAAAAAACACACTCCGTGAAAATGTTAATACTAATAAAAGATAAAAGAAACACCATTTACACCATGTACATATAGCAAATTAATAATTTGTTCTGGCAACTGGACATATCTAATTCATATTCAGGAGGTTTGCAAATTTAACAATCTTTTGAAGAACCAGAAGATAGATTTTGTAAATTAGGTCGACCGGAAAGAAGGTCGGGATTTGACATCCCCTTGGCTGGACGAGGCTACGTATTTATACATCCATTACAAACAAAAGAACCTCGTCTTAGAAGGTGTCTTGCTGTCCGACTAGAGAAATATAGGCATATTTATTACTATACAGAAAATGTTTCAGAGATACTCGCACCGTATTGATTAGATGTGATTAAATCCAGAAGTACATATTCCTTAAACAACGCTAAGCAAAAAACAAGTTCGTCCACTTTATCCTTTTCAATTCAAGATTGTCTCCTGGAACAGACCAATACACTAATTATCCATTGCAGACAGGACCTTGTTTACATCGAAGAATATCACAACCGATTTGTATTTTGATTTAGGTAGATAAATCGGTATCAGTATTGTCGGAATTAATATTGTATTTATACATTGAAAATGAAATAATCTTGTGAAGGAATTTTCAAAAGAATTTTACCAATTAAACATATCATAATGCGAAAGAAAGGATGTGATGTATGAATTCACGACACAAAATCACTACGCGTACATGAAAAGCAAATGGTCTACTGTCCTTTTGTACTGTTGTCTAAGGTCCACGTTTTTGTACACTACTTAACCGCATGCATGTTTATCTAAAACAATAATATCGACAAATGTATTATTGAATTAGTGTGACGAACAAATGGATATACGAATAAATTACTGAAAGGTCTCAACTATCAAGTAGCCATTGGCTAAAACGACTCAGTATAATAATCACAAGGTCAAGTGTTTTTTTTTTTAAATAATAAGGTATAACCAGTTTTGCATAATGGCAAATATTTATGTAATTAATACTCTCTACATCAGGCTGAATAGCTTATTTGTTACGACTGACGCTGCAAATGTAGATTATAAGAGAGGTGAAAGATACAAAAGGGACATTTAAATTATAAGTCGAAAACAAATTGACAACACCATGGCCAAAAAAGTAAAAGACCAGCAGACAAATAATAGTGCACAAAACACAACATAGAAAACTGAATACTGAGCAACACAAACCCCGCAAAAAATTTGGGGTGATCTCAGATTCCCCGGAAGGGTAAGCAGATCCCGCTCCACATGTGACACCCGTCGTGTTGTTCATGTTAGTACAAACTCGGTAATAAGTCTAATAATTCCCCGTTTATTTTATTCAAACTGAAACTGTTATCAATCTTATACTTAAGTGGGTATTTCTTTTTAAATATTACAATCTATATAGAATTATCAATACAAACGATGGACCATTGTAAAATGAAAAATAAAACTACACATACTTGACAAATCAAAATCTATGGGAAGGAGCTTTTATTGTTGGTTTTCATCTTAATAGCACATGATGGCCTACAACACGACGAAACAGCCAAATTTACTAATCAAATCTTTGTATCTATGAAAGAATTTAGTAAAAGTTTTAGGTAATTTATGGTAACAAAATCCCTGACTAAATAATTCATTAGTGATGCATTGATTATGTTCATTGAAATCTATGACATCACTATACACACGGGCATAACGAACGAGTTGGGATATATAAACACCGTATGATGGAGCAAAAGGAACATCGCCGTCTAAAAAAGGAAAAGTAACAATAGGGAATGAAAAGTCGTCTCTTTTGTCGTAAATTTTAGTATGGAGTTTCCCATTAGAAATTGAAATGTCTAAATCTAGAAAAGGACAATTACTGTTGTTTATGTTAGATTAATTTAAAGTAAGTTCATTTGGGTAAATTTCGGTAGTATATTTAGAGAACTCTGGATTTGTTAACGAAACAAATCTAAATTTAGAGAACTCTGGATTTTTGAACGAAACAAATCATCAAGATAACGGTAGCCTGGTATTGTTGAATGTATCAACCAAATGTAACAATGACGTGTCTTTACTGAGCATGCTCAGTTTGGTCATAAACTGAGATTCATAGCAATTCAGGAATAAATCTGCTATTAAACGGGCGCAGTTAGTGCCCATAGGTATACCTACTACCTGTCAATACACTTTATCGCCGAAACGTTAAATATGTTATCCACGAGAAAATTTAAAGCTTCAAGCATATCTTCACATTTCTAGTAAGCGTATCTAGCATACTTTCCTTTTTCGTTACAGAAAAAGGCTTTAAACGAGTTACAGCGAATAAATTAGCAATGAGATTGTTCCATTTCCAAAGACACTTTATAGAATCGTCCAAATGTGATGGACTCCTTTGAAAAAATTACCTTTTGTGTGCAATAAGTAAAAATGTCAACGACTCGTCAAAGAATACAAAAATATGTCTTTTTTATTTACGTCTGATATAGTAGGGTGCCCAGTCAACGAATTAGATCGATTTGGGTTAACAGAATAACACACGGCTGTATTTGATATCATTGGAAATAGGAGAGCAAGCCTCATCGAAATAATGATGTCGTTGTTGTCTACAGTGGTCACGGATTGCTTAAATTTGGGTCAAAGTTCAAAGCTAAAATTTCAAGGAAAACGCAGAGTCAAGTTTAGACAGCTGGCCTCCCTTACATATATGCGTTCATAACAATATAAATTCGAATTATTCAAAGGATAAAAACTATAGTTTCTATATTTTGGACTAATTTGATATTTAAGTTGCCAAATATGGTTCGAGATTGACATTTGCACTCTAAGGGTGCACACCTACAATTTTCATTCAGCTGTTAAATAACAGTGACCTTGACTTATTATTATTTCCAAATTCGGACTTTTTACATAAGAATCGATACAAGTGATCTCTAGAGATGTTTTCACATAGTAACATTTATAAGTTGCCCTCCCAAAATGTAATTTTTCCATCTTTTGATAGAAGGTGTTTGTAAAGATTTCCTGTGTAAATATCCAATATTTATTTTGGCGATTGTGGAAGCCCATGCAATTGTACTTAGTTCCAAAACTGGTGTAATATTTACGTAAAATGGATTGAATTAGTAGGTCTAAGTCTATCTTTGCTTTATAAAAATAAGAAAGACTGCAAACGGTGAAAAAGGGCGACGGTTTTTGTTAAAGTTTATATGAAAACAAAATGACTATTAGAACCAGGTTAATCACTCCATCTTACATACTTATATGCCTTATTAAGCATAAATTGGCATACCATTGACATAAAGTTAAACATGTTTAAGACTATCTACAAAAAGATGGTTGTTAACAACATCAAACTAATTAAAATATAGATCTCTCTGATTTAATTATCTTCGTATGAGCTTATATATACTAGCACGCGAGATGATATAGATCAGAATTTTAATCAAATTGAAACAACATAGGAAAATTGCCGAAGCTAGCAGTAGCTATTACGTTCATTGACTATTGTTAAGTTGAAAGCCCACCGACCAGGTTGAGGTTAGAGAGTTAATTTCAGTTGTTCTTTTTTAATCGCATTCGAAGCACGTTGCAGAATGCAAAGCATACAGCATACAGTCTGATGGTGGCGGCGGCAACACCATAAACTATTTGTATATCTCTATATTTCAGAGGGTAGAGAAATCGGATGATTCATACTTGTTTATAATTCCATTGTGTTACGAAGTTCCAGTCTGCTATATAATCATTGTCCTTGACGACCTGATTGTCATGGTTTAGTGACTGCTTAAAAACTGCATAGCTTTTTTTTTTGTCATGGCAATGTCTCACTTGTGAGTTTGAATGTCCCTTTGGTATCCTTCGCATCTCTTTTATCATGAGTTATATGATAACTATACTTGGTTACTAATATATGGTATCCTTGCAAGTTCTACATGTCGGTAATACATGGTTCCCTTGACCTCGACCTCATTTCATGGATCAGTCAACAAGGTTAAGTTTCAGTGGTCAAGTCCTTATTTCAGTTACTATAAGTAGTGGGTCTAATATATTTGGTGTATGGAATGGTAGCAAAGTGTACATGTCTTTATGGCAGAGTTCATCTGACCTTACCTCATTTACATGGAACATTAATAATGTTAATTTTATGTAATACTTGTATAATATAAAAAAAAGGAGATGTGGAAGTAAGCAGTTAAAGGCAACCGTACGGACTTCAACAATGCGAAAAACCAAACCGTATGGTCGGCTATAAAAGGCCCGGATATAAAAAAAAATGAATCAATTCATTTAAGAAAACTAACGGCCTAATTTATTACAAAACAATTTACAAAAAAAAAAAAAAATTGACAGACATGAACCAACGACAACCACTCAAATACCGGCTGGATCCTAACTTGGGACAGACATATAAAGAATGTAAAATCCTTTTCTCAAAGAATTTCGACATAATTCAGTCAGTTCGTCAAACATGCTGTACCAGTAGAATCCTACTTTGTACAGTAAACTCTGACTTATGATGTTTATGATCATACTTTTCTCAGACTTTAAATTGATGACGTTCTTCCATTAGCTTTCAGTAAGGGAACGACTATTTAATTTCGAAAGGAGGGTGGGGATGAGGATTTTGTAAATCAATAACTTAGCCTGGTTTGAACTGAAAATAAATGACTTAGCACAAGACCGGATAAGAATGAACACTCTGCAACATGAATTGCAGGATAGTTAAGGATATAAATGTGTACAAAATTGAAAAACAATGCCGCGGGAAAAAAATAAGCAGATGAGAAACATGGTTAATCCTGAAAAAATTTCCTGCTGCCGAATTTGGAACATATAGGTCATTGGCTTCAGTGGTTTGCTCGGACAAACCTATTGCCAATTCAGCTTTGAAAGTATTGCAGTTGTGTCTGCTGGTGTATAATTTATAGCACGAACGGTAATTCATTTTTGTTGTCGTTCACACCGATTGGGTATTTAGGTCGAAAACATCATGCAAGATCCGTAACATAGGCTTGATGTGCCATATTCCGGGTGTGAAACTTAACCGACCGATTTGATTCTTGAAAAACAGACATAAAATATATTCCTCCGAAGACGAAGAAAATAACAATTTACAAAGTTAGGTGGCCATTTAAAACAAGGATTTTGTAACACATAGATGTCGTGTACCTTAAAGAAGACATTTACAAAATGTATTTAGTGCGTTTCCTACTATTGAGACACCTTTTTCATACCCCTGTTAATATTTTTTTTGGTATCCGATCAGAAAAAAGTTTCATTCTATCTACAAATATATATAAATGAGTCTAAATATTATCCGGAAGCTAATTAGCAGAAAATCGAAAATCTAATTAACACCAAATACATTTACTTTTATGAACATACTATGAAGATTTCTGGAATCCTATATTTTTAATCAACAAACTATAAAATTCGCTATGTGTAATTTCATTAAACATTATCCAACCACTAATGTGACACTACCTTGAAATCAGTATTACTATTCATACCTTTCCGTTTAATATATTTAATTTGTTTCTGTAGTACTTCTGTTTTCGTAAAAGACATGTTTCTGTGTTCCTCCAAATGCTGCAGTCGATCTTCCACTGCAACAAAACGATTTGTTACTTGTTGCGTATATTAACTACACATTTCGAAAACTTTCCAAATATTGCAGACGATTGTCAGCCAGACCAAGGTCAACTGAAGTCTGATTGTAAAGTACTAAAAAGTCCTTTGGTTTGACTCAAAGATGCTGTTTGTGCAATAATACTCCAAATTTGTTGTTTTACAGTACTCAAATCTTGAAGCGATATTTTTCAATCGTTCATTAACATGATATGTTTTGTTCATTAATAAAGACAACTGATTTTTTGTGCCCATGTCCTCGTTTTTAGTCAACTTCATTTCAGACAGCACGGCGGTTTAGATATTTTCTAGTTTTAATAGCTTTGCCTCCAGTTCATCAATGGCTCGACATGTTTCGTTTCGCTTAATACCATTAACTAGTTTCTTTTCGAATTGAAGAATTTACCTTCCAGTTGCGATGTTAATAAATCAAACGACTCATATACGGATTTACGGAACCTCTCTGCATTACGATGTTGTTCTTCGATATTTTTAAAACTGTTGTACCTTTTGTAATTTTAGATAACATGAATGGAGCGGATCCGAACGTGAACTCGATCTGTAACTAATCAGAGCCAACTCACATACTAAAACTCAGCTCAACGTGCGAAGGCGTTTAAAAAAAAAACGTATAACTGTTCGTTGTGAAATGACGGAATGACAGAATGACGGCATGACGGAATGACGGAATGACGAAATGACGGATAAGGGTAAAATTATATGGCCCCGATGACCTTGTGGTGGGGCCATAACATATCTCTATGTTATAGACAGATGTGAACAAAACATCAGCTGAACTTAAAAGGTCTTATCAAGGCAATTAGGAATACATATTTATGGTTAAAAGGTGAAATCTGGACAGCTTGAAAGATATAACCGATGTTGTATATGAAGGGTGGGATATGATCCTTGGAGCAATCCTTGGGTTCATTGAAAATGTCTTGTGGTTCAGCATCTTTGTTCCAAATGTCAAATGCCTATATCAAAGCCTTCCTTTCAACACAAAAATAACATACTACCTCAAAAAATAAAATTAACATCAAGACTGAATAAGTATTTTGTTTAATTATAGACCAACAATCATAAATTTAATACAGCTGCAAATATTTAGAAGTCAAACAGACTATACAAACATTGAAAAACTTCTTTTAATTTTCATCATACGTAAACCAATCATTGCTTTTTTTTCGAAACAATATATTTCGTCAAAGAACATTAACGAGTTAACAAAAGATATCATATATAAAAATATGAATCATTAAGAGATATAAAAAAAAAATATTATATTATTTATCTACTAAACTTTGAAATCGACACCTTCATTATGCGAAGTTATTCTAATAAACGATTTTCCTATTTCACGTAGGAAATTGTTCTTTCCTATTATTTAACGATGTCGGCTACAGTTTTGTGTCTGAAGCTTTACTTTTAGATCCAAAGACATTATAATGGTTTTGGATACTAAAATTAAATAACTTGAACAAATCTGGTCATTTTCAGAAATGGTAAAGTAATTCTGAATGTATCATATGTTTGTTATCATTTGTACTGTAACACATTGTTGCGATATAATTTTTATATTGATATGACTTATCATTAATTGCTGATAATGTTTATCTTATTTATACATAAAATCAACAAATTATTGTTCCATTTCAACATCTTATTGAATGAGAAATACGTGTCTGTTGTTGTCTGGGTACAAAGATGACTGCGTTGTATTTAAACATTCTCCTTTTAATGTACAGACTTTTGCGTACTTGTCATACTCTGCAGCGGAACAGGCAGTATTCGTGATGCACGTACTTGTACAATGAATATTACTTTGCGCTATAGATATTCCTATAACCGGACCTACATATCCGTACCCGATCTTTCCACATGCATAGGTCGTAACAGTACCTGCCAAGCCTTAAATAGAAAATAACAATTTTTTGTTTAAACTATTGACGGATACCTTAATATAAGTGTCTACAGGTTTAATCCACCATTTTCTACATTGTATACATAAGGGAATTCCTGTACCAAGTCAGAAATAAAACAGTTGTTTTCCATTTGTATGATGGATTTGACCTTTTTATATGGCCATTTGATTAAGGACTTTCCGTTTTCAATTTTCCTTGGAGTTCTGTAGTTTTCCTTCGTTTACTGATTACAAAATTCCTGTCAAAATCCGGAATCTGCAGTGGTTAAAAATATCTTCCGATGTATGCAAGTTTTCGTGTATATGTTGGCCTAAATAAGTTCGTTATTTAGCTGTTTTTTTATTCGAGTGTTTGATTAAACATTTCTGTTATTTTTTCCTCAAGGCAATAATTTTCGTTTTTAGCACCGTTTTTAGGAATTTTCGGATTTTCAAATTACTAAGAATTGTCTACCCCAGAAATAGATTGCCTCAAACGCGAGTCTGGCATAATTGTTTTTAACCTAGTATGTATGATGAGTTTTTTTATTGCTCATTACTTTGTATTTAATTTGGTCTTCTAACTGTTATGATTCGAGCGCCACTGACTAGTTTGTATTGACAAACTAAGAGTCTTACAAACTTAAATATAAATCGGATATTTTTTAGGAGATTTTGAAACTAAACAAATAAAAACCAAATTATATAATGTTGCACTTTTTTTCCTGAAAAACCATACAGATTAGTCTCTACGTTGTAACTAAGACTTAATTATAATTATTTGACAATAGATATAAGAAGATGTGGTATGAGTGATATTATGGATATAGCAGTTCGACTACTTGATCCACTCAGCCACCAATGCCCCTGCATTATACAAATAAAGCACGTAATATTAATATCACAAGTGTATAGATATAAGAAGATATGGTATGAGTGCCAATGAGACAACTTTCCATCCAAGTAAACATTTATAAAAGTAAACCATTATAGGCCAAAGTACGGTCTTCAACACGGAGCCTTGACTCACACCGAACAGCAAGCTATAAAGAGCCCCAAAAATTACTAGTGTTAAACCATTTAAACGGGAAAACCAACGGTCTAATCTATATAAAAAACGAGAAACACTTATGAACCACATCAACAAACGACAACTACTGAACATCAGATTCCTGACTTTATCTGTAATTGATGATATGACCAAGGAGGAATTTTCCTAAGGTAGTCAAAGTATTCTCATTGACATTACACTAATGTGGCACTTGATTATCTCTCATATTTGTGTAAGAACAATGCTAGACATTACGTATAGTTTAAACTGGGTGATATATCAATAAGAAAAGAATATATTATTTCCAAAAGTTTTTTTTAACAATATTCAAAAATGAATGGTTTCTTCCTTGTGTTGATCAATCTAAAGATCAAGAAAGGATTTTTTCTTCAATCGAAATACGTAAAACGAGGTATGGTCTTATCAATTTATCTAGTATATTTGATTAGTCTATTGTCCAAAGATGCATAATTTAATGTATCTACCGGTCAGTATGCTCTCTTCGATCATTGACTAATGACAGGCAACAATAGTTCACCAATGTTGAAATTTCATAAATCAGTTAAGAAGATACAAAACAAGACAAATTCGTTCTTATGTTGTACTGTTACACAACTGTCCGAGTCTAGGGGAGGATTGGGATCCCGGTAACATGATTAACCCCGCCACTTTTTGTATGTATGTGCCTGTCCCAGGTCAGAAGCCTGTAAATATGTGGTTGTCGTTGGTTGCTGTGTTACATATTTGTTTTTCGTCAACTTTTTGTACATAAATTAAGCCGTTAGTTTTCTCGTTTGAATTGTTTCACCTATGTCATGTCGGGGCCTTTTATGGCTGACTATGTGGTATGGGCTTTGTTCATTGTTGAAGGCCGTACGGTGACCTATAATTGTTAATTTCATTTAGTCTCTTGTGAAGAGTTGCCTCATTGGCAATCATACCACATCTTCTTTTTTATAAGAAAGAAACTAAGGTAAAAGCATGAACTTCAAAAGAGAGAGAACTGATACGTCGACAAGGTAATCGTCACCTGCTATACATGCACTAACTTAAACAGTTGTGCAACAACAAAACTTAAGATAAACGAGGCAAAATACACATTGATGTTTTCAGTGTTTGATATGGAACGCCAAAACTGCCTTGTTATGCCCATTTTCATTACATGGTGTGCATTTACCTTTGTATGATGTGCACTTACCTTTGTATGATGTGCACCTGTCATTATATGATGTGCAAACACCTTTATATGGTGTGCAAATACACTTACAACAAATATATATGATGTGCAAACATACTTATATGATGTGCAAATGTTCTTATATGATATGCGTATATCCTTATATGATGTGCAAATATACTTATATGATGTGCAAATGTACTTATATAATGTGCATGTATCCTTATATGATGTGCATATTCCCTTATATTATGTGCAAACATCTTTACATGATGTTGTTGTGTCATTATATTATATGCTTGTAACCACATATGATGTGGTTCGGCTTACTTCATTATATCATGTCATAACGTCCTTATATGATGTGCTTTCATCGTTGTTATGGTCAATGAACATCAGTACGATAAGAACGATTACTGTCTACGTCATAACTGATTCCGATCTGCTTCTCCGGATTTACTATAAACCCGGCTCAAATCTTTAGCTATCGATTGAAAATTGGTTGAAAATATAAACATTGGCACGTTGGTACCTTTTATAAAGATGAAAACATCGCATCTTATATAATTGTTGGAAAATTGTCAAAATATGAATTGCAAAGTTTAGATGAGTCAACAATAATGAATATATATATATATGGTAAAAAATTTTAATGCCAGCTTACTGTTTCTAGCAGCTGCAGCCTCGTATCAGCTAGCGAACATGTATTTAAAAAAAAAGACCAGTCTTTGCTTTTACTCTTTAATGCTGCGTGGTTAGTGGGGTAGCAGCAAATACCGATTGTATAGTCTTTTGTTTCACCCGGCTAGGGTTCGAAGCCACGACCTCCTGCAATCGAGGCGAACACGCTACAACGAAACCACCTCTAGATGGTGCTTCAACTAGACAGTAACCCGCAATATAAAAGGTTTCGTGGGAAGTCGCTCATATATACACCTCCAGACACAAGGAAACAGGGCTAATTTACCGACCATCAATCTTTTTTTTTTTTTTTTTTTGTATTTTGGGTTTTTTTGGGGTTTTTTTTTTTTTGGGGGGGGGGGTTATTTTTAAATGTTTAATTCCAAAGTATTGAAAATTCTTTATTTATTCAAGAAAGGAGGCGAAAACATAGTTTGTTTCCATTTGAAAAAGAGGGAAAAAATAAAGCAATGATGAAATTTAAAAAAATAAAGTCATATGAGACGTGTTTCTTGAAATTTTAATGTTATCGAAATTGTTGAACCATTGCAACCATATATACTAAACTAAGTCTTGTATGCATGTTTTTTTTATATTAATAACGAATCTATAACGTATTATCGACAAATAATATTTCATTCAGTGATTGTTGATCGCAAGCTAATTAACTTTCTAGTTTGTTGGCGAAGTTTACCGGATCGTGACATCGATACACAATAAACACAAGCACGTGGAAAACGTGACAAATAATTGAAATTAAGAGCCATGACATTTGTTTTTATATTTTCCATGCGTTCCCATTTGTTAATTAAACGTTTCCTTAGCAATTGTTAAATGATTGTTGTATTAATTTGTTCTCTATGAATCAGTTATTACTAATTACCTTCCAGAAAACGTTTGTTTACATTTTTTCATCACGATTTTCTCCTCGCACCTGCGCTGTGCGGTGGCCGAAGCGATAACGATAGGCCTCGTAGTTCAGGTTACTGCATACGGGAAAATATCTGCGAATTAATGTCTGGGAAGTCAATAATTCAATACCAGTACAATTATGAAGATTTTAATAATATAAAAGATTTTCTTTTAAGTGAAAATTCATGTTCACTTGTTTTATAGTAAAAGTTAAATGAATTTGGAAAATATTTGTAAATGTAAATTATATATTTTTCATATTTAACACTAAAAAAGTATATAGTGATCATAAGAAATCCCGCAATAGCTTTAGAAATACATGTAACTTAATATAAGAGCAAATAGTATTTTATGTTGTAATTTACCGAATAGTGATCGCTTTAACAAATGATTTAAATCAGTAAGAACGCGTCAAGGTACACACATGGAGTTTCGTTTGTCAGAAACAAATCGGTGGAAAAATCATTAGTGTAAGATGTATTTAGTTTTTGTATCGACAGTCTTGGGAAATTTCATGACGATGCACTGTAAATAATTGCATTAGGTATTTCACCAGATTCACTTTTTCTCCAAGTCTTTGGGCATCACTAATGTCAGCAGAATCCAGGCCGTACGGTGACCTATAGTTGTTAATTTCTGTGGCATTTGGTCTCCTGTGAAGAGTTGTCTCATTCATTGTCATTGGCAATCATACCAAATCGTCTTTTTTATATATACTACAAACGGTCCGGAATCATTCCATACTCACTGCAATGAGCAATTTCATTCAACTCATCCATAAACTTTTGTGCACGTTCCGACATGTAAAATCATTCCTTAAATCTTTAAATTTACCATATTTTTACATTTCTATTTGTATATATTTCCAGGCCTAAGTGGTTGTGCACAAGAAAACAAACTTATCATACTAGAAATTGATAGTTTAATAAATAAATAAGTATAATCTACCTGTGTTTATCTGAGTTTACATGTAAAAGAATGCGTGCAAATGTAATCAAAAGCTGCGCATAAACGTAATGATTCTTGCGCCTAAATGTGATGGCAATGTGCGCAAATGTAATGCACCGTTACATACAAGGAGTCGATACGACTTCATTTTACATTCTGTTCTGGTGATTATTACATCAGCCAAAGAAATATCCGCCTTTAAATGTTTGCTGGTGTGTATCAATCCGACAAAACCGAGAATCCCAATTAATTTTTAAACAGAAAATAGAATGGTGTGTTTTTAGATTCTTCTCAGCAAAACTTGGAAACACAAGATCTGTATTTTAATCAGATTGGTGTTTAAATGAACATAAAAAAAACTGCATTCATGTATTGTTTACTGAAGCCTGTTGGACTCATACACATAGAGAGTTGTGTTTTGTGTTTGTTTTTTTTTTTAAAGTGAAGCCCTTCAGAAGTAAAACTAAGCACTATAGATTTAAAGTCAAGCAATTTAGATATAATGTCCAGAGGTGTAGTTGTAAATTTCCTTTACATCTCAAGCGCTGGACTTAACATCTCTAGACCAACAAGGCTCCGTACTTAGTAAAGCTTGGGGATTGATGATGTTAATCATGTCTTTTTTAAAAAATTAAGTTCAGTTTTCCGTCAGTAACTTTTATTGTCATGCAGCCCTGTAAAACCATGTGATGTTTCTGGTCATTAATCATGCGTCGTCCGTAAAATTCTCATTTTCACCTTCTGTTCTGAATCTATTAACGTATTCTTAGTGACGAGCATATACAGCCATTTTTAATAATACTTTGCAAGAAAAATGTATTGAAAGTCCTACAAAAAAAGACCGTTCAGTTCCGATTTGAAAAAATAATACCAACTGAGTCAATCTTTGAATTGGACAGGTCAATTTTAACAAATCCTCTTCACTGAAACAGGAAAGCTAAATTAATGTTTGAAAACTCTGTTTGATTAATGATGAGTAGACCCTGTTCAACGGTTACCATTTACTATTAATAGCACTACAAACCAGTAAAAGTCTGAAATGGCCTATATCTGTACTCGACTGTACTGATTATTACTCGACAAGTCTAAATTGGTCTGAAATTTACTTGATATTACTCACATGTAGTCTGAAGCATACTTAACAGTCTGAACTTGTACTCGACGTTTACTCGACCAGTACTAAACCATTTTATATGAGTCTGAACCATACTCGACATAGTCTTAACCATTCTCGACCAAGTCTGAACCATGCTAGACCTAGTCTGAACCATACTTGACCTAGTCTGAACCATACTCGACCAAGTCTTAACCAGCCTAGACCTGTTTTTTGTATCTATCTATTGTATTTCATCAATTTAGGAACTGTAATAAATACACACATATATATATATACAATGTAAATCACATTTAAAAAAAATTTAAAAATAAAAACAAGATGATCAAAGAAAGTAATTTCTGGTTGGATTAAAAATATATAATGTAATAAATTAAGTTTTCATCAATGAATTTTTATATACATGATATCATGTTCACATTGCTTTATGTACATAAAAAATACCAGAACTTTCAACCATTATTCAAATATCTTAAATGTTATTCAAATTTTTTTTTTATCAAAAATGAAAATATATATAAAATAGTATATAAAGCAACGTAATAAATGTTTTATGTCTTGTAAAACCAAGAGTTTAATATAATAATAATAATAATAAAGCTTTCATAGCAATCCTTGATAACCTTTTAAAAAAGGAAATGTCTTCCAAAATGCAGTAGAAATTTATTTTAATTAAATTTAAATATGTTTTGTCAAAATTAAAGACTTGGCATACAAGAAGCACTTTAATACGGTTTAATTATATTAATACAATTGTGTTTTACAGGTAAAAAGAAAACCCTATATTTCTTAAACTCGTGTATTACTGATCTAGTGAATTCAAAAGGCCTTGTAATTTAAGTTTTACAGGCTGTTGTAATTTTCAATGGATGTAGTTAAAATTTTATTACTCTCTGACAAGGTGTGGTCGTTTTAATCAGTGTGCCCCAAGCAGGATGTATTAATTTACAGTGTACCCCTAATCAGAAGAAAAATTTTATTCATTTCTTTAATTTTTTATCCCATTTTTAATATATATATATATCCCAAATTATACGAATAGATATATTTCTGATATATTAAGGTTAAACAATGTCAGTGATTTTGTTGGCAGTTGTTACCTCATTAAAAAAGATAGTTAAATAACTGTTCTATGTAAAATGCTAAAATCAAAAGCTGAAATAATCTGGAAGGCAAAATTAAAAAAAAAAATGAACATACTTGAAATTCATGTATCAACTTCTTTGAGAAGAAACTGCCTCTAAATGGGAAAAACATTTTCAATGGAAACAAACTATTTTGTTTGCTTCCTTTCTTAAACAAATAATGTCCTTTTGCCAGAAATTTGGAATCAAAATTTAAAAAAAAAACATGCCAGGACCGAGGGTTCTAAGTAGTCTAACTACTGTATCACTAGCCTGTAAACACTTAGGTTGTGAGCTTGAATCCCGCACAAGAAAGCAGGTAAGCTCGACTCTAATCTTAATTGACTAGAATTGTCATGTTAGTTTTCCTACCGAAGGTAAGTGCTTCCCTCCGGGCACAACGGCTTCCTCCACCAAAATAAACTGACCGCCTCGAAATAGTACGGTAGTACTGAAAGTTCTTCAACTATCTCCTTTTTTGATGGATCTAAATCTTCCTCCGAAATGTTTGAAAAGTTGATTTTTGTTAAATCCACTGTCGCATTTTTTCCATAAATTGCACTTTCGGAAGCTGATACTATGATAGAGCTGCTAGATCAGAAATAATAAAATGGCATTAAAAATAATGCATAATATCCTCTGGTAAATCAAATATTTGAACTGCAGGTGCTCAATCCACAACCATTTTTGATAACTTTAACCGTATGTTCATTATTGTAGACCCATCGATTAAAACTAAACTTTGCAATTCATATTTGACAATTTTCCAACAATTATATAAGATGCGATTTTTTCATTTTTAAAAGGTACCAACGTGCCAATGTTTATCTCTTTAAAAATCTTAACCATTTTTCAAACGATAGCTTCAGATTTGAGCCGGGTTTATAGTAATTCCGGAGAAGCAGATAGGAATCAGTTATGACGTAGACAGTATTCGTACTAATCGTAATCATGTTCATTGAGAACAACAACGATTAAATGACATCATATAAGGACGTTTTGACATAATACAATGAAGTACCCCGAACCACATCATATAAGGTTACAAGCACATAATATAATGACACAACCTCATCATCTAAACATGTTTGCGCGTAATATAAGGGAATCATATCATATAAGTATATTAACACATCATATAGGGATATTTGCACATAATATAAAATATATTTTCACATCATATAAGGTTATTTGCACATAATATTAGGATATTTGCACATAACATTAGTATATTTGCACATAATATTAGTATATTTGCACATAATATTAGTATATTTGTGTATCATGTAAGTATATTTGTTTATCATATAAGTATATTTGCACATCATATAAGTATACTTGCACATCATGTTAGTACACTGTATATTTGCACATCATATAAAGACATTTGCACATCATATAAAGGTGTTTGCATATCATATAATGAGAAGTGTACATCATATAAAGGTAAACGTACATCATATAATGAAAATGGGCATAACAAGAGAGTTTTGGCGTTCCATAGTTTGATGTAGTTTGGTTTCTGTCGTTGCGTTGTTGTTTCACTTTACCTTACCTACACCTCCTTTAAATTATCCCTTTCTGTTCGATAGATACGTATCTAAACTGACCCCATGGGTTGACTAGGGTATAGAAATATGGTCATCTCTAGGTGTTTGTGCGACCGGCAGTAAAACTCTTGCCAAACCTAGGCGTCAGTTTAGTTGTGTGAAAAATATACATTTCAAGCCATATCCAGTCTGAATGGGACGTTACATCAGACGCCTCGTGTAAAAAGAAAATCCCACGCTCTTTGCATATTATTAGGAACCCTTGCAACAACTCAATGGTGAATTGTCCTCAAATCATCCCCTTATTACAAGACCTACTTATTGTCATAATTGGTAATTTGTTCTTATCCTGACCATGTATGACATATTAGTCAATGAACGTAAATCAATCAAAATAGATATGACTTAATACGAGGTAATAAGAGAGCTTCAAAGAACAATCCTCGCTTGTCTGTGTTGGTTGCGATGTTATTCTTTCACGTCGAAGAAAAACTAACAAAAAAATATCATCAAACAAAAAACGACGAAAAGACAAACAATAGTCCATAGAAAAACAACATAGAAAGCAAACAACCGAGTAATACTAACCCCCAAAAATAACGGTTGTAATCGCAGATTCTCCGAAAGGTTAGTAGATCCTTCTCTAGATGAGACGACCGTGGTTAGATGATTAACCCTACAACATTGTGTGCCTGTCCAAAGCTGGGCTACATTGATCATGTTTTGTTCTATTTGATTTTTGTTTGTGTGTATACCATATTTCTTGAGGATTTGGGTGTTGCTGGTTAGTATTTTCTGTTGAAAAGGACATTATATACCAACGACTACGACTTTGCTTTGGCAACCCAATTGTGTCACGCACGATCTGAATATGTAGCTTGTTTGTAATAAATGAATTAAACTAACATTTAATAAATTTCGTGCGTCCTAATCACTTTTCTGTATTTACCTCCATCCTAGTAAAACAGCTTTTGATCAATTGGTTTTAAAATTGTACAATTATATAAACCCGTGTCACCTTACCCGTACTTTCTATTTCGACTTGTCATTGAACATACTTTTTAAAGGTGCTTACTTTAAGTAGATGACATTCTTCCAACTACTTATCAAAATAAAGATTAACTATAAATTAAGTCAATTACCGTACCTGATTCATTAAGGCTGTTTTTTGGATTTCCATACACTTCTACTTCACAAATGACCAAGCCTAACGTATCACGACGTTTAATCCTGACATACCTTCCTGTAGTGTTAGGAGGGCAGGTAACCGCGATTCTCTGACTTTCTGATTCCTGGTAGTGACAATTAATTTTATCTCCTTTCTCTAAATTATTCCAATGCCAAAGACTACATGTACATGTTGGCAAAATAATTTCAACATCAAAGTTAGCGAGATCTTCAGCTGAGAATATAATTGCAAATTAAGATTGACTTTGTTATCAAAATTGAAATGCTATTATATAATTGCCTCAACACTGGCCAAATATTCACACAGAAAGATATGTGATTGGGTCATTTTTATCAATTTCCAGTTTTCTGTAAGGTTTTACTAATAGGGGGTTGGCTTTACTTCTGGTGCTTTTTGGTTTTATCAGCTCTTCAACGTTAGTTGAGGTTTTAAAATTTCAGATAGTTTGGCCTTGAGCAAAACTGTTGAATATTAGTTGTCGAAATGAGCATATGGTGCTGTAAAATTGGTATCATTTATTTTATTACTACTATCAACTGGGTCGATACCTCTGCTGGTGGACTCTTATTCCTTAGGGTATCATCCGCACAGAAGCCAGTACGTCGGTACTGGCATAGAAATACGGATTTTGTTTGATTTCAATTTGTTGATAAACAATAAATTTCGAAATGATTACAGATTTGTTAATGTATCTTCCTCGTGCAAGATCTGATTTCTTGTCCGGGTTTGGCTTTACTTTTGGTTTGTTTTGGGTTTTTCATCTCTTCAACGTATCAGGTTTTGGACTTATAAATATTTTGGATTCAAGCATAACTGAAGATACATTAGTTGTCGAATTACGCATCTGGTGCAGTAAAATTTGTTGTTTCAATATCATCAATCATCTTCATGTTATAGTCTTGTTTCGACTTTTAATTTTCGCCGATAAAATAAAAGTATATACATCCAACAGAATTAAGCATATAAAATTAGATTATAATTTAAACGGAGTATTGAACATTAAACAAATATACGGATACAGAGAAGAGACAATAATTATTATATTATTGTAGTTTGATGAAAGAGTGGTATTTCACACTACAGCAATATCGTTTATCAAGCAAACATTTTATTAAATTATCTTTCCCTTACAAACATTATGTATATTTCGAGAAATTCAAGAAAATAAGTAAAACGCCCAAACACATTATACACATAACATATAAGGCAAGGTTAAGACTTGTGAAAAAGGACATATTCGTTTAAGTACCTATGCTTGTTTGTTTTAACTCAAATTTATCAAATGATTTTGAAACTTGGTGTAGATATACATGCAGTTACCATCAACTTGCATTCTACGAGATAATGTACGCGGGGCGTTAACACAAAAAGATGCTTAAGGCATACATTTATTCTAATTTTTTTTCAAGTTAGTGGGGATAACGTTGTCAACTGTAATTTTGCTGAAATCTAATTGTTTTTACAATAATTTCTGTGCTTTCTATATGATTCTTTCCATCAACGAGGACCATGATTTCAGCATACAAAGGCTTATGATAATGTCAGAATACCCTGCATTCTTAAATTTTATAATTACTTATTAGCTAAATAATGCGAAATAAACTTTCTTTTCAGGCTACATTAGCTGTGTACATAAGTACAGTTGTTCAGTCTTTAGTTTTCTATGGTGTTTGTTTACTGTTGTTTGTCTTTTGGTCTTTTTTTACCATGGTGTTTTCTTATTTAGTTCAGTATATTTTCGACTTATGAGTTTGAATGTCCTTTTGGTATATTTAGCCTCTCTTTTATTTTACGATTTTTTTTCTAAAATATATAATGAAATAATTTTCAAACGTACTATATATAGTCCCCTCTTTAATGACTAAATCATATATATGAGGCATATCGTAATTTTTAACATTTAACGTCAACACTACTGTTAGAAATCTACTTTCAGTTATAATTTGTATTTTGGCGGTCGTTAAATTTAAAATGTTTCAGCCTTGAAAGCACCCTCATACCTTTGAACTTTTTTTCTAATAAATATATAATTTTTAGATTTGTTTGATTTCTAAATATTATGTTTCATAACAATTGGTCCAAGGATTTTAAGTTATTATTAATACCAATAGCCAGTCATCGAAACTTATGAATATCACATGGTACATTTATTAGCATGCAATTTTTAAAAGCTAAAAAAATCGTCAGATTATTGAGGTTTTACAGACTCATGTATTCGCTTTTCGCGTATTTTCAGCTTAATCGAAACACAGACATACACATTTGATATTAATATCACGTGCTTTATTTGTATAATGCAGGGGCCTTGGTGGCTGAGTGGTCCAAGTAGTCGAACTGCTATCATGGTATCACTAACTTGTCTACACTGATGTTTCGAGATGAAGTCCCGCACGGGCAGGTGCACTCGATTCAAATCTGAATTGCTTGATTGTCAGTTTTCCAACCGCAGTTCCCTAGTTTTCTCCGATACTCCGGTTTCCTCCACCAATAAAAACTGAAAGCCACGGAATAGCACAATAGTGTTGAAAGTGGCGTTAACCACCAATTTATAATGTATAACATGGTAATATAGAGAACAAATTAACACTCACGGCAACAATCTGTTCGTCCAAAGATATCTACACCAGTAATGGCATAAACATTCTGAAGGTCGACAGCCCACCACGACATCTCATTAACTCCCTTGTCTGAATGCGCACAAACATAATTGTTATTGACCGGTGTTCCTGACCTATCTCCATCAACAGCATATGTAGAGTTGCAACACATATAATCCAGCCCTTCACGAATTTTGGGATCATATATAGAGGAAAGCTTTGTAGGTTTCTTTAATGCGATATTTGCATCTGCAAAAGCTGAAACAAAACAGGCACATAAACATGATACGTATACACAATGATTGACTAAATAATAAAAAAATACCTTTATTAACTAAATGGAAGGCATTTTATATTAGTTGCTAATTGATAAAAATTTTGAACAGATTTCTATGAAAACAGACGAAACTCATCAGATATACCAATTGTATAATTGTCATACAAGTGAGATGTTTAGTTGTTATAATACCGGGTTTAATATACCATTTTCTACATAAGGAAATGCCTGTACCAAGTCAGGAATATGACAGTTGGTTTTCATTCGTTTGATGTGCTTGAGCTTTTCATTTTGCAATTTGATCAGAGACTTTCCGATATGAAATTTTCTTGGTGTTCGGTATTTTTATTATTTTACTTTTTAGTACGTCAGACTGGCATTTTGTCTTCATATAACTTCTCAGTGACGACCAAATAAAGAGACACAATCAAATACATTTGTACGTGTATCGAAAATGAATTTACGGCTATTTTACAGTTATCAAACATATGTACTAACTTATTACTGAATGGAAATTGGCAAGTAAATATAAATATTAACTTATCAACTTATGAAACCAATTTCAGAGTACTCTTTTTTCTGGAATTACTTTAACCTGGTTAAAAAGATAACTATTTTTCGAAAAGTCGTATACCTACAAACAATTGACAGTTCCATAACCGAAACCGCCAAATACCAGAAAAATAAAGTTGTCTGTGAATTTTAAATCAACTACTGGAAATGTAGGATGATAATGAAGCATTTGTTTATATCAGAACCGAAATATCTTTCTACTGCTACCTTGATATTATAAGTTGTTGGGATATAACAAGGAACATCGAAGCCTGCTAAAACAATGGACGGAGTTTAAAAAGAAGAAAAATCTTCTTTGAAAATATAAGCAATATACACAATGCTATCTACTAATATATATTATGAACCGTGTACAATGGTGTATATTAAAATCAATGGTAACCTATGATGGTCAAATTACTTCATTTGAAAGTTCTATTTGTGATGCTTGAAAGAATATTGTATAACAATAACAATCTCAGTAAATATTAATTAATGTACAAAAACGATATCATAACTATCATGATAGACTACCAAAACTGAATACAGTCATCCTATAAAATATGAAAGTTATCAAAATAATACATTACCCCACAAAATAATTAAATACTTCAATCCTAAAACATCTTTGTCTAGCATGATGCCTTGCTGAACTCACTGCATAATTGACAAAATAAACGTCCAAGAGAATAAATAAAATCAATGTATAGTTGTTTTTTACTTGTTCTGTTGATTGAATGCGCTTGAATTTGTAAGTTTTTATGAAATTGTTTTAATTTTCCTTGAAGTTCGTTTTTTTTTTGTGATTCCTTTATATCGTTAAATTTCTGAATTTTTATTGCATGTTAATGATGAAATGTTTGACAGAAAATAGTGCTAGCAGTGTAGAAAGTATCCTTTATAATTTTCAAGTGTTTATTGATTTTGATAATTACGTTATGAATTCATCATTGATTTTGCCTGAACAAACATATTTTGTCAAAGGGATTATAAAGTAGAGTTTCATGTACTAATAACGGCAATTCACAACTACTAAAAAGACTTCTAATTCCGATAGATGTCATTTTAAAATTATTTCAAAACGAAATATTTTATTAGATTATGTAATTATCTAGTTCCTTAATTTTTGTACATTACATAACATTGGATGTTAGGAATACACTTATAATGAGAGTAACCCAACGAACGGTTACTGAACCAAAATGCGTTTATATGTCAATTTTGGGTCCTCAATGCTCTTCAACTTTGTACTTGTTTGGCTTTATAACTATTTTGATCTGAGCGTCACTGATGAGTCTTATGTAGACGAAACGCGCGTCTGGCGTATTAAATTAAAATCCTGGTACCTTTGATAACTATTTACAGTCTAAAACGATTAACAAATAAAGATAACAGTAGTATACCGCTGTTCAATAGTCATCAATTGATTAACAAAACCGGGTCACAAACTAAAACGGAGGGAAACCCATCAACTATGAAAAGAAAACACAAGCTGTATATAGCATCCTACAAATATAAAGTGAAATTCAATAGCATAGCTGCTGGTGCCTTTTCTTTAAATAACAATTCATATCGGAAACAGAAGGCATGACAAAGCTTTAATTCTTGAACATTTAGCACAAGACGTTCTTAATAGCACACATACTTTATTACATGTATAGCATATCCAGTTTATTTACGGAGCCACTATCGACATTTTGCGTTTGCTTTTACCATTCCTGTTGTTCGATTTGTACTACAGACAAACACTAACAAAAGCAAATTGAACTTTCATACATAAAAAAAATCTCTGTGAATTTTTAGATCCAGACAAGGATATAAAGGACGATAACCCGATGATGTGGTCTGTCATTAGTATAGATAATAGAATCATCATTTACAAAAAAGTAGCAACAACAAAAACAAATTCCATTGACAGACAGTTTGCATATACACTGTTTATGTTCTTGAGAAAAAACAACTTGTAAAGACCTTTTGTTGAGCTTAAAAGGAAACATATTGTTTCATTCAACATTAGTCACCACAATATCATTTTCAACGTTTAAGGATGTATAAGAAAAGCTTCTGCCAATATAAGTGTAAGTATTGAGTGTAAAATTTCCACTGACAAAGTTGCTTTGCTTGAATAAAATTAGCATCTCTGGCAATCAATTGCATCAAGTGAAACATAAAACCAATTCATATAGCATACATCTTCCATGACCTTTCGATCTCTAGTTTTTTTTACCGTCAATTACGGTCATTGTATAATTTTTAGAGTACCGCGATTCCGTGCTGTTTCAAGATCTGCCTTTTTAACTCCATATTTTATGTGTTTAAATATAAATATATGTGCCATGCATACAAACTTCGATTATAAAAAAGTTAAATTCATAAAATATATTTATGCAGGTGACCGGAGATAATCGGAGAGACATTTTTGAGAACAAAGTGAAGACTTCCTTAACAAAAACATCTGTTTTTTTCTTGTTGTGGTTCTTTTACAAATCTTTAAAGGATTAAAATTATGTGTGAACAAACTCGCAGTATTGCAAGGTACAATGAATGTATTTAATATATTACCAACTTGGAAAGGAGCTTAATTGAGACAATGTTAAAAATTTCAAAATTGCATCAAGTGAAACATAAAACCAATGCATAGCATACATCTTCCATAACCTTTCGATCTCTAGCTTTTTTTACCGTCAATTACGGCCATTGTATAATTTTTAGAGTACCGTGATTCCGTGCTTACCATTGTAACTTCTAAAAGCATTGCATCAATTAGTTATGTTGGAAACTGGAATTACAATGCATACATGTTTACTGCAAACATGTAATAAAATATTAAACGCGGAGACCATCATACTATTCTATAAAACCGCAGTATATGATTAAACGGAGATGTGTGTTTACATCAATGACACATCACTACAGAGTCAAACAAAACCAAATGACACCTAGAGGGTTATAGACAAAAGACAGGTGAATTTGCAATATGTCAAGCTCTAAACCGTTAAGTCTATAAGAAATGAATTATGAAATTTAGCAGAAACAACCATAGATATGTCTCCAAAATCTAATTCTTCAAACTACAAACAATCTTATATAACATACGATAACTATGGAAGATATTCTAAAATTTTGACAGGTGTCTGACTATGCGACGGGAGCAAATTACTTTTTTGTGATCTTAAAACTCATCTTTTTATTGATGTTTGTTTGGGTTCGCAAAATATGTGTACTTTCTTTTATTCAAGTCAGTATCGCAGAACTGGAAACTTGGTACCCTCGGGAACTTAGGCAATAACATTAATGTTTAATACATGTAGACAAAATGAGCGTCTTTCGTATTAATGTATAAGCCTGTTACTTTGATGTCATTTATTCCGATACCATATCAGTTCGGGTGTGCAGCAGAAAACGACAAATGTAGACATTTCACCACCAACATTACCATAATAACTATTATAGAAGTATTGTACCACTCCTGACAATCAAAATATTGCAACAGGAGTGTGGTTTTGTATCCAGATTATCTGCTTAAATGTCAGAGGTTTCACTATTTATCTATTCGTCAAATTATTTTACCAAAAGTTGTCAAACATCGTTAACGTTTGGACTCCTTCCAAATCAGAAATGAGTAGATATAAAGTCATGAGTCCTTTCAAATAAGAAAATTTTGAAATTATTATATCCATTTCATTCGTCGAATACACTTCATCTTATATTTGAACAATGCTCTTACGAAGCAGGGTTTATGGATGATTGTTTAGTTAAACTATACGTCTACAACATGTGTCCTTACATGTCTTTACATGTTTATGCAAGCCTAAAATTTTTAAAAATCTCATTAGAACACATTTGATAAATTGAATACATCGTTAGGATAAAAGGATATGCAATTTCATAATAACGTTTTGATAAACGGATATGCAAAATCAATATATCGTTATGATAAAGGGATATGCAAGTTCAATATACCGTTATGACAAAAGGATATAAAAAACTAATATATCGTTATGATTAAAGGATATGCAAATTCAATATATCGTTTTGATAAAATGATATGCTATTCAATATTTCATTATGATAAAATGATGTGCTATTCAATATGTCGTTGTGATAAGACGATAGGCTATTCAATATATCGTTATGATAAAATGATATGCTATTCAATATGTCGTTTTGATAAAACGATATGCTTTTCAATATGTCGTTATGATAAAACGATATGCTATATAATTAATAGGACTAAAAAAGTATAACAAAAAATACAGAACTTTGAGGTAAATTAAAGAAAGGGCAAGTCAATAAAAACTGACAAAATCAAAAGTTTTCAATCAAAAAAGTGAGGAAAACCTTAATTGATTACCTGATAATTTTAGAAATGAATATTAAAAATCATGTCAATAGCGAATTACCAATTACTGAGCTGATGATAACCACGGAGGGAATAGTAGACCACTAGCATTCCTCAGGGGCCACCTTCATCCTAAGCATTACTCCGAAATCCTCTGTATTAGGACTATGTTGGATAGTCGTCCAATTGGCAATCATACCACATCGTCCTTTATTTTTTACTATAGAGAATATCCAAATGTGTATGACAGAGTTTGAACCTTAGTTTCGTAATCATTTTCAGATTTATTAACGGAATATTTTAAAAAAGGTAATTTTCAAGTCATGTCAGAACTTAATCACCACTTACTCAGCTGGAAATTAACCTCGGGAACTAACAGTCAAATAAGAGCGGCGTCGAACTATTGCTAGAAAGTTAAAATAACACGTTATTATTTTGATCCTTCTAAAGCTTTTCTCTTGGTCCTCCCTAAAACCTCAGAAAAAAAAAATATAAATATATAGCTGTATACTTAAAAAAGTTATGTAAAAAATCATGCACTGCCTCGTAAGCAGATGACATCATCGGGAATTTACAGCCAAACAGCAGATGTATCGACCTAGTGATAAAAAATAGAAATAACACATTATCAATGAACTGCGTCGGAAGCGTTCGTTATGATACCACTTCTTTAGTTACTTTGTATAGACAATAATGAAAACCATAACGCGAACCTTCGATTGAGAATGATTCAATTGTTTGTTCTCATACTAAACAGATGAATTATTATATCAGTTGGTAATTATTTGCATTGCTAATTTATTGTGGAAACCTTGATTGTAACTTTTAGTGAAAGCGTTAAGATTAGACGTTCTCCTAACGTGCTCATCCTCATTTTTTATTTATTAAGTTGAAGGTACATGCATTTGTAATGTCATTTTTTAGTTGTATATTTATATACTGATAACAATCAACGATAAGGTTGTTGGTCTTTATATATAATTATGTCAGCGGCTACACCAAGCGCACTCTCGTAGTTTCCACTTTGCTTTATGCCTAGATGTCGCTTTGCTAGAATGATTTTTTTTAAATGAAGTTTCCTTCGAATTGTTTTACAATTATATCCAAAATTCAAAAACATTTGTTGACGAAGAAAGAATTGAGTAACTTTTGTCAGGTTTCTGTTATACGATTAAACTTTGACATATTATAAAGATATATCTTTATCGTTGAAGAACGTATGCTGTATTAATTAATTTATTATGTTGCCTCCGTCGTGACGTACACTTCGCCCTCCTTTAATTATTTTTTGAAATTGTATATCTCTAATATTGTACCGAAAATGTTTTCCATTTCACACGAATAAAAGCCGCCAATTATTCAATGTCACTGATATAAATGATTTTAAGATATTTGTTTTGTGCAAAATCAACTTCGTACTTTATTTGGCAGCTTTAATTTGTTTTTGATTCGAGCGTCACTGATGAGTCTTTTGTAGACGAAACGCGTGTCTCTATTCATTACCCCTTTCAAAACTTCATTCTCTGTTCAATTTATGTTTGGAAACCACTGTTACAAACCCTCATTCAAACCAATACAAACTTACAGCTATTATTTCGGATATTGCAAGTCACAGACTTTTCAAACCAGTTCGCATTGGAAAAGATGAAAAAGAGAAAAGATCTTTTCTCAAACTTTCCTTTGCCAACAAAGGTCTCGATGGCGTCAACTTAGGCAATATCCTTCATCATAAATTAGTTCAGTCGAAAATACCTCCTTATTTTAAAGATCAGTCTGTACCAATAATTTCTTATACCTATACCAAACCAATTGCAACTAAAATTTTCAATTACAAACACGTTTTGCAGGATCTCAACATTGACGACTGCAAGTCTAAACCTCCTGATTGCACCTGTGCTAGTTCCCAATTCACATATAATCCGGCTGGCCACGTTATTACCGGAGACCTCAACATTGTCGATAACACTTCCCTGCGAAATTTGTTATCCAAAGGTCCAAAATATCGTGAGCCTAAATCCATCAATTGGAAATACAAGTTCAAAATACTGATGGATTCAGTCGAGGATTATGCCAGGCAATGGGCTAAACGCGAGAAAGAAGACGTAGATACTCTTTCCGAATGGATTAAGGCTGTGAGGTCGTTGATACAAATCCGAATTAAGAAACTAAATGGGCATAATGACCTGTTGGTGACCTTCTGCTGTTGTCTGTTCTATGGTCGGGTTGTTGTCTCTTTGACACATTCCCCATTTCCATTCTCAATTTTATATCAATACCCACGCTACATCAATTTTTAAAGACCCAAATGTTGCAAAACACTTGTCCTACCTCCATGACTAATATGTTGTTGTTCCCGCAGATAAAGCCCCAAACAACATCGTTTTTGTGTGTAAATATCATTACATAAACTGCTTGATAAATGAATTAGGTATTGACAATTCACTTGGAAACTCAACATATACCCTCACAACACTTACCAAAGAGGAAATCCTAGATAATCATAGGTCTGTTCTATGTTCCTTTGGAATTTCAACCAAAGACGAAGAACTGGATCTTCCATCACTGTATTGGATACCTAAACTACATAAGTGTCCTTACAAACAACGGTATATTGCTGGGTCTTCCAAGTGCTCTACGAAACCTCTTTCTAAATTATTAACATCTATTTTATCAGCAATCAAAGCCGGGCTCCAAAGTTATTGTGAAACTGCCTATTCTAGAGGTGGCGTGAATCAGATGTGGATACTAAAAAATTCCAAAGATCTTTTAGAGTACATACAATCTAAGACTCTCTCATCTTGCAATAGTATTAAAACATTTGACTTTTCTACACTTTACACAAGTATTCCCCATTCCAAACTAAAAGACAAATTGAAAGAGTTGGTATTACTTTGTTTCATTAAAAAGAATGGCGAACGTAGATACAAGTATCTTGTCTTGGGGAGGGATAAATCCTACTTTGTAAAGAATCACTCTGATTCAAACAAAAAATTCTCTGAAACTGACATTATCAAGATGCTTGATTTCTTGATTGACAACATATTTGTTACGTTTGGAGGACGTGTTTTTCAACAGACTGTCGGAATTCCAATGGGAACCAATTGTGCCCCTCTTCTTGCCGACTTGTTTCTTTATTATTATGAGGCTGACTTCATACAGGAGCTTCTTAGGAAGAGAGATAAGAAGTTAGCAATATCCTTTAACTCTACGTTCCGCTATATAGATGATGTTCTCTCACTAAATAATACAAAATTTGGTGACTATGTTGAACGAATCTATCCCATCGAACTAGAGATAAAGGATACTACAGATACAGTTAAGTCTGCCTCATATCTTGACTTACATTAAGAAATTGACAATGAGGGTCGGTTGAAAACAAAACTTTACGACAAAAGAGATGATTTCAGCTTCCCAATTGTGAACTTTCTATTTCTATGTAGCAACATTCTAGCAGCGCCTGCCTACGGAGTATATATCTCCCAATTGATACGATATTCCCGGTCTTGTGTTTCCTACCTTGATTTCCTTGATAGAGGATTGCTGCTCACAAGGAAGCTATTAAACCAAGAGTTCCAAATGGTGAAGTTGAAGTCATCCCTTCTTAAATTTTATGGACGCCATCACGAGTTGGTTGACCGTTATGGAATAACCGTTTCACAGATGATATCGGATATGTTCCTTATGTCGTAACTACAATACCCTTCCCTTTTCACGAATGTGACTTACCGAATTAGACTATTTACCGGATTTGTAATAACATAAGCAACTCGACGGGTGCCACATGTGGAGCAGGATCTGCTTACCCTTCCGGAGCACCTGAAATCACCCCCAGCTTTTGGTGGGGTTCGTGTTGCTTAGTCTTTAGTTTTCTATGTTGTGTCATCTGTACTATTATATGTCTGTTTGTCTTTTTATTTTTGGCCATGACGTTGTCAGTTTGTTTTTGATCTATGAGTTTGACTGTCCCTCTGGTATCTTTCGTCCCTCTTTTGCGTACACAATTTTAATTCTGCTATTTATGATAAGTTTATTTACATCCACTGGGTCAATACCACAGCTGGTTGAGGTTTCTCCATTAGGGAACCACAAGCCCAGTAGTCAACACTTCTGTGTTGACATGAATAATCAATGATATGTCAAAATTATAAATTAAAAGAGAGATGAAAGATACCAGAGGGACATTCGAACTCATAAGTCGAAAATAAACTGACAACGCCATGGCTGAAAAATACTTAGACCAATAGACAAACAATAGTACACAAACTAAAGACTAAGCAACACAAACATTACCGTAAACTGGGGTGACCTCAGTTGCTCCAGAAGGTAGAATCATATTAGAATCATATAATCAAGCCTGGTGGACTGCTGTCACTCGGATATACAATGTTTAAGACTTGATTTTTTTTTAGAAAATGGAATTATGCAAATGCTTCGTGTCTGATTAAAACTATTATACGTGTCAAAATCCGTCAAATAAAATAAGTTCGTTTGTCTTCACTGTTTTTTTTATTATGCTTGCAGAAGTTTCTGTCCCTTTGCTTTACTAAATTAGGAATGGCTATAACAGTAGCACATGTTGCTTTTGTCTCATTACTAATGCATATACGACGTGTTTGCTCTACTTATAAGTTTAAGTATCCCTTTGATATATTCCGCCTCTTTTTTTTTGTCATATTGGTCCCCGTTAAGTAGTTCACAAAAAAATAGATATGAGGACCTGTTTAACGACATTTACTGTTGTTAAATGCTAACTAAAACTTACGACTTAGAGCGACATTGCAAACTCATGAAATCGACAAATAATACAAAACCTGAAAGGCATGTGAGCTATAAACTGCAGTAGACCTTAACGTCAGGTATTAGGTATATACTACATCATAAATATAAGATTCCAACCAACTTACTTACTATGATTCTTTATTCTAATATAAAAAAAAAAACAATGAATTATAATCCTTTCATACTTTATCAAAGTTTAACAAAATACTTTACAAAGTCAACCGAAAAATGTCGTCAATTGATGACGTTTGTCCTAAAGGGAATTTAGTGCTGATGGTAGATCTTTGCTAGTTTCTTTGCGAGCCTTTACCTCTAAATCTTGTCTAGACTCATGGTGATAATCAACTTGACATATTGTAAAGACATTGTCTATAATTGTTGCTAAATACAGTGAGTCGACCTCTAAAAGTATTTTGTCTTGTATCAATTGTATTAATCGCCGCTAGGCGTAGAGGGCATTAAGGTTCACCCTTGTCCGTTTTAACGTCCGTTCGATCGTACGTCCCAAAATTGGTTTCCATTCTCTAACATGAGTTTGCTCAAACAAATGTTACGAAACGTATACACAATACTTATAACAACCAAACACAGATCAAGTTTGAATTTGGGTGGTATCACTTTCATCATTCCCGAGTTATGTCCCTTTTTTAAATGTAAAAAAATAGCTAAACTTGCCGTTTTTGCATTAAATCGTAAAGAAAAAACGAATCGTCAACATGTTTGAATTACTACATTGACTCTTGCATGTTTACAAATTTACAAGCGATAGCATCTGTGTTCCACGGACACATTTCGTTATTGTTTTATGTTTTTCTTTTGTGTTGTTTTATGTTCTTTTTTTATTAAGAAGGATATTGTCCCGCTCGCATTGAAGTATAATTGATCACTATATATTGTCAAGACTCTGATAAACAACTTGATGATATAAAGTGTATAGACATTTTTCTTTAATTGTTTAAGTCAGTATATTGACATGAATAAGTCTTTTGTTATAATTTTGTGGCTATCAATTAGTAAATCATGGACTATATCATTGCTGAATCTGAGGAGAGGATCACCATCGGGGGTCAAACTCCCCCTAAACCCCTTATAAGATACTGACCACTTGACATAGACACTTTGACATACGATTATCTCGAAAACTAAAGCAACAATAGTAATGATTTAGCAGTAATAACTTAAAACATGATGCGTTAAAATGTTTTCATCAAAAATGTTTTAAAAACCTGAAAATCAATTTTAACTGGAAGAGGGTTGGTCGCTCATAAAAAGTTTAACTGCGTCAACATTTTAATGTGCCCGTCCTACGCCTAAATCATGTTATCTAGTGGTTGTCGTTTGTTGCCGTCTTTCATATTCTTTTGATTTGTATAAATCAGACAGTTCTTGTTCAAATGGTTACACGTTTGTTTATGTTAGGGATTTTTTTGGCTTACTATACGGTTCATTGTTGAAATCCGTAAGGTGACCTATAATTGCTTAAACCCATGTTATTATTTGGATTCAAGTGAATATTTGTTGCATTATCAATCATGCCATATCTTGTAATTTATATGTATAGATAAAGTTTAGTTGTTTGCATTAAAAATCTCTGAATAAGTTGTCAAAGAACAAAATAGATACTTATTATATTTCAGGAGGATGTTAGTTCCAAAGAAAATATTTCGAAAAGGAAAAATACGGATAATAACAAAGGTTCTTTAGCTCAGGAAACTATGGAAATGAAATAATTAGGTAATTAAATATAGAAATATAAATGTTTGTTTTATGAATTACGAGAATTTCAATTATTTGATTATTACCGATTATTTATGAACTAGAGTTCGAGGGCAACAAATGCACGAAGAAAACAACGTTATTAAAAGTGTACTCTTTTTTACAACCAGCTCATCATAAACATTTGGAAAAAGGGCGCAACTGATTAATAAATGGCTTGTAGGACAAAGATATATAATACTAAATGCATTTTGTTTTAATAAAAAAGATAGACATTTTGAATTCCTGGACTTGGATGGGTATATTCGTTAGTGTGAACATTAACTTTGTGGGATAAAATATATGATTTAATATGGTTTTGTATTATATTGTATTCTGATTGATATGGACAAAACATATCTACTTAAAAACAGTTGCACTATTAAAGTGGACATCAAAATCAATTTCAGATGTTTGTTTATTTTTCCATTGTCTGCAGTTTTGAACAAATATGCATTAAAGATCCCCCATTTTTTTTTCTGAATCACAAAATTCAACTTTAATGTATCTAGGGGCTGTTATTCCTTATTAACTTTTCCTGTTCCACAATTGTCTGTTCTCATAAATATCGTGGTGTCATCGTAGCACTGTCAAATAGTTGAAGGTTATTTAAGGAAAATGGGAATGTGTATATCAATTAAACAGTATAGCAAAACAGATGACGCGAAAACAATAGAAAAGTAATTTCTTACAAACAAGTCGACAAAATCAATAGTTAAACCATGCCGGTGACGCAACTAAGTTTTTTTTTCTAAATGGCAATCGTACATTTGAAAAAATGTATTGTTAAACCGTGCTATTATAAATATATACATATATGAATACATGATGTTTCGTTTTCATTATTCATCGAGATTACAATTGGATAAGAAACTTGTGAAACTCAAACTTTAAAACTGTTGATATTAAGTTTGCTGCGTATTGATAAAAAAAAGTGAAAAAGTCATGTACATACACAATCTAAATCGCTTTCAAGTCACTTATTTTTGGAGTGTTGCACATAATCCTTAATTAGCAAGTTGTAATCCCTCAAAATATACCTATTTTCCACATCAAAGTTTTCGATTACGTGTATTTGCTCTTGTCTCGTGAACTTTTGATATAGAATTATTTTATTTTCGTGAATATTATGATTTGAAAGTTTTGTCTGTGCTGTTTGAAAAAAAAAGATAAGCATTTTGTCAAAGTAGGTTATTCTTTGAACAATTTTTTGTAATAGTTAAGAATGGGTCGTCTCAATTTTATACATGTATTTGCGGTCTCCTCGAATTATTCTTCTTCAACGTTTTCATCTCGATAAGACCCGTTTGAATTTGCTAAATAAATTAATTTCAAGATTGCATGAGGCATTTGATTCCGGAAATGCATTGCATTGTTGTTTGACGCACCTAGTTGGATTTTATAAGCTATATAATCAAATCTTACATTTCTTTTATAAGCTCAGTATGTTCGCTAGAACAATTTTTTATACTCCGATAAAATGTGTTCAGAAAATTACTGACGCTCAAAATGTATACTTATTTGTAAAAAATACATTATCTTAGTGTAAACCATATTCAGTTATGTTAAACTAGATCATTACTAAGCCAAAACCTGCAATTACAAAACTCCTTTTTAATGACAACCTAGAGAGGTCTTCAAAGAAGAATGGCTCTGATTCATTAAAATTTTTTCTGATATGCACGTCAGGTTCGAAATCAGTCTTTTTAATTTCTAGTTTACAAATAAGATCAAAAAGCTTTTGACGTTACCCTATATACACGCAAAGAAATAGTTTATCTATCAAGAACGTTTCCCTAAGTCTACTTTGTGATTCTTCAAATGTCAATTCTTTTATAAATGCCGACTGTAAACATGTGTTATGATTTTATTTTTCTATGTTTGATTTTTGCTTAATAAATCAAATCAAATGTAAAGTCACATTAAGCCATATTTCAATTTGTTTTTATCCTCTATTTTTTCATTGTCTTTTTTAAAATAATGGTTTGTATAAAAAAAACCGTAAATCGAAAAAGAAACCCAATATTGCCGAATGAAGAATGAGCTTGATTAAACTTCTAAGAATTCGTCTAATATAACACAGTAATATAAATACAATGATCTATAAACATGAGTTCAAAAAACGATTTTGTCTATTTTGATGTCGTTAAATGGTGTAAATTTCCATATACTATCACAACACGCACCATACACCATCACACCGTACACCATTCTTCATACACTATACACTAACACCATTCCTTTTTCCCTTTCACATATAAATCAAACACGATTTGCACCATTCAAAATAAGCCTCAATGTAGCGTGAATGAGTGAACTCATATATAAGAAACTAACTTAAATGAATAAAACAAAAACAATACAACATTGTTCATGCAGCATAACTTGAAAACTTGAAAGAATGTGTTTTAAGGTCAAAGCAATTAATGATGTTCAGGTTTGAATTCACAAAATCTTTAAAATCTATATTTTATGAAGAGAGGGAAATACCTTCTTTTCATGTTATTTTTTTTTGTTACCAGTATGCTGCTCATACATTGTTATTATATTAATGACATCTGTTACTGTGATTTAATTTGTACATATGCTATGCAATACAATATACAAAAAGGTAGGTAGTAAGCACCTGCTTTTCAATTGAGCGGGCCACCATTTAAGAAATTGGCGACCTTGACCTGTTTACGACGGACTCGAAAAGCGCGACGTCATAATACGGTTACGACACTATAGCGTCGCCGAGAGTGATGCGCATAAACAATTGTGTGATTTCCCTTTGACAGATCACATAAAAAACATTTTTGCGTATACACGATTAGTACAACAAACTATATTTACAGAGCAGATGAGTGCATCCCTGTATTTTTGTGGATTTTTTTTTTTTATTTTATAGTTTTGTGGACTGCTCTATGAGTTTTTGTCATGGTGTTTTTCGTCCTTTTGTTTAAGTCGATTTGTATCGACAAGGGCAAAAAATTTAACAACCTGTTCCCTTCTTCAGATGATCGCGATAAAATATCGTACAGAATTATAACTCTCAGTGTATGCATGTATGAATATATATATATATATATATGTAAAAAAAAAAAGCAAAATACCTAAATAAATGAAGCAAAGACGTGTATATGGTTTATATATCTTTCAAAACGAACACAAAGGCTTATTTACATAATCTTTTATGAATACATACTTAATTGTAATGATTTGAAAATTACAAAAATAGTTTGTACATGCATATTTTGTTTTAGATTTACACTTTTCCTCCAAGTAAATATTAGTGTCCAATCATAGTTTCTTTACACTGATTAAAAAATATGGTTACTTTATAATTTTGTCTAAAATAAGGGAAATCATTTGCTACTTCCGGTTTAGAAAATGTCATTTCCTGTCGCATAGGACAGCGTAAGTCACGCAGATTAAAAAAAAATATAGGGTTTCTATATATAGCAACTTTCGGTTTAAAAAAATCTCACTTTTGGTACCATCTGAAAGGTTACTCTACACTGATTCCAAAATTTATGGTTTTCGGTCATTTAAAATGAAATCAGTGCAGGAAATGGCTACTTATGGTTTCGAAAGGTCACCTCCAACAAACCTTGTTAAGGTCATGTAACTACCAACCTAATGCAGAAGGAACCATAGCTTTATCATGTAAAAATATAATTTGATAGCAAAGGTCAAAAGCTAGAACGTCAAATTTACCAGTGAACTTGACCTCAATTTCAAGGTCATATAGCAAGGACCTCAAAACAAAAGACCCTAGGTCTCTATTATATATGGTCAATGAGTTATATCAGCATTCAGCTAATTTTAAGTATAAGAATGGAGAAAACTCCTATTAAATGTCAACGTATCCTATCAAACAAAATCTATATGTGTTGCAATATGTTGCAACTAACCGTTTTATAAAACATGTAAAATATTTTGTCGTTATCTTATACGGTTTCTCAGGAAAAGCGAAAATAATCAAAAATCAAAATTATGAACATGACCTTTACCTTTGATCTTGACCTCATTTTCATTTTTGGTTGACCAAGGACCTCAAATCAAAAGATCCTAGATCACTAGCACTTATGGTTTATGAGTTACTATTACTTTTTACAGAAGGGGAAATAACTCAAATGGAGCTCCGGATCGCTTCGGGCAAAATTTGTTCCGAGATCCCGAGGATGTAACAAGGAAGTTAAATAATTTTTCTGTTTTTTTAACGGTTACGAAGTAGTAGCAATAACAAGGAAAACAGTAATTGGGTAGATTACTCTTACAAGGATTAGTTGTCGGTTTAGCGGTGTCAGTTTCAAAAGCGTTTAAACTGTTATATATCTTATACCAAATAGCTAAGCAACATCTTGCAAAACAAAATCTTCTCGCAAGAAATAAAAGTGGCCAAAGATGAAAAAAAAAAAAAAAAAAAAAACTATTGTTTAGAGAACAATTGCAGGTCTTTCCACTCCAAATGCACATATTTTGATATCAACATATCAAATAGGGTTTAAAATGTCATTTCTGGTATTTGACGATAGCTTACTTAACATGCTTTAATCAGATTCCAAAAATATATGGTTTCTAAAGGGTGCTATAAACAGTTTCGTATAAAAAAAATAGGGGTTATTCCTCCGTCTTAAGAATAGCCATGGAGGAAAATCCTTTTTTATTTACATAATTTGTGAAAAAGTATCATGTTTTTTTTTATTTGATAGTAAAAATTAGTCAGGTAGCTTTCAATTAAAACAAGTTGGATTATTCAAATAATTTAAAAAATATAGATTAAATATTCATGTTTTAAGGGGAGACAACACTATAAACTTCATGTTTTTTTTTTTTTTTTTGTAGTGAAAATTGAAAAAAAACTATTTGTAGCTACTGTACAAGCGAGAATTATTTAAAAGACCAGGTAAAAATCTGTGAAATTCATACAATTTTGATTACTTGAAATCTGCCTGAATCATGCCTACATGGGTATGCACATGACCTGATTTTGGGTTTTTCATGTTGAGACTGGGCAGTTAATGTTTTCATTATCTTTGGATAGAACTTTTTTATTCTGTGAAAATTTCATTCTATTTTTATTTCATTATAGACTAGAAACAATTCTAATTCCAATGATATCTAGTTTTATATATGTACATGTATCTTTATAACCTAAACCACCACTAAAGGTCACTTATGCATGGCCCCTCAAACTATGACGTCATAGAAAAAAACCTGCTGATAGCACCCATACACTTTTGCCCAATAAGGTACACAATTACTACATCCGGTTTGAAAAATGTCACGTCGGTATAAAGTGATATTTTACTTGACTCTGATCCCAAAAATACATGATTTTAAATATTTTTACATTAAATTAATGCAAATAAAGGCTATTCCCGGTTTACTTAAGGTCACTTCCGGCTGCCTTCTTCAAGGTAATGTGTTTTCCTAATAAATGAAAAAGACCCTATGGTTTCATCATGTATTAATATGAAGTTATAGTATAGGTCAAAATCTAGAGCGTGAAATTGACCTTGACCTTAATTTCAAGGTTATCAAGCAAGGACCCGAAACTAAAAGTCTTTAATATATATGGTTGATAAATTAAATCACAGCTTATTTCAAACATAACTGGGGACGAAACTCATTAGATGTCAAGGCACCCTTGAAACCAAAAATTATATGTTACGACATGTTGCAACTGACAGCTTTGTATACCATGTATACTATAGTTTTTTTCGATATTTTATATGGTTTGTGAAAAGAAGCAATAATGAGCCAAAATCATAATGTATTACATGAGCTTGATTCTTAACATTGACCTTATTTTTTTTTTGGTGGACCAAGGACATCAAATAATACGACCCTAAGTCTCTATTACTCATGGTTTACTAGTTACAATTACATTTAACTTATTTCAAATACAGAAGGGGAATTAACTATCATAAGTAGTCTCCGGAAAGCTTTTGTCAAAATTAAATGTAACATTCTGAGGATATACCGAGCAATTAAGAAAAAAAAATGTCGGTTTCCTTTACGGTCGTGAAGACGTAGTCGTAAAAAAAACAGTATTCGGGGAGATAACCCTACAGAGAAAAGTGCTCGGTTAAGCGATGTCAGTTGCAAAAGAACATTAACAGTTACTGTTTGATATCACATATGAAATATTGAAACACCAAATCAGCGCAAAAGAATTAAGCAGAAGAAAAAAAAAATCAGAAAATAACAAGAGGTCTTTCCGAGAAATTTGTAAAAAATAGATGTTGATTAAAATAATATATGTTTTTTTATATACTTTTGTCTGAACTAAGGGAGAACATGTGCTACTTCCGGTTTTGAAAATGTCAGTTCAGGTCTCATATGATAGCTTTAGTCACACTGATTCCAAAAATATATGGTTTCTATCTGATTTTGCTACAAATAAGGAAGATAATTTGTATCTTCCTGTTTACAAAATTCACCTCCGGTACCATTGAAAGGTTACGTCACACTAATTCCAAAAATATATGATTCTAGGTACTTTTAAATGAAAACAGTGTAGGAAATTACTTCTTCCGGCTTATAAAAGGTCACTTCCGGTTCACCTTTTAATGTCATAGTCTACCAAACTAATGCAAAAAAAAAACAAAAAACAAAAGCTATATCATGATCTAGAACGTCAACTTTACCTTTGACCGTGGCCTTAATGTCAAGGTCACAAAGTCAGAACAACAAATCAATAACCCTAAGTCCCTTCTGTATATAGTCAATGAGTAATATCCGAATGCAGCTAATTTTAAACTCCAATTATATGTCGACGCACATTTTAAACCACCATATATTTGTTACGACATGTTGCAGCGAAAGTTTAATTAAAATATTTTGTCGTTATCTTATATGGTTTCTAAAAAAGGAGAAGCAATAATTATCCAAAATCAAAGTTTAGAACATGACAAAGTTTGTTTTGGTGGACCATGGCACTCATATCAAAAGATCCAAGGTGTCTATTTTTTATGATTGATTGATTGATGTTTTAACGCCACTTTCAACACTATTGTGCTATTTTGTGGCGGTCAGTTTTTATTGGTAGAGGGAGCCGAAGTGCCCGGAGAAAACCACCGAGCTTCGGTAGGAAAACTGACAATCCTTGTCATTTAAGATAGGAATCGAGTTTTCATCTGCCGCGTGCGAGATACAAACTCACAACCTTAGTGTTGACTGGCTAGTGATACAGTAGTTCGAATACTTTTATCTTTATATTTATTAAATCCAATCATTATTATCTACAACAAAGTTTGCATATTATCACAGAAAACATATAGTCCCTATACTAACATTCTGCAGCATTCTCTCATCTCACATTCTATATCTATCAATCAAATCCTACATTTACTTTCTTTACATAAAACACCGTATATAGATACTTAATATTCAAAATATATTTTTACCGTCTATTCTTTAATTCAACAATGTTCATTTTTAGCGTTTCCTGATGAATTCTTTTCCTGAAAAGCATTCAACGAATTCAAAGTTTTCTTAAATAAAAAAAAAGAATGCTTTCGTTTAAGTATATACCACATGTCATTATTGTTGAACTAAATCGGTCACATAATTATACAAAGTTCACGCAAACTATCACACAAAAGACGTTAAATTTATTTATAGTGTCGACAGTCTTTAACATCTTACATATCTAATCCTTAGTTCAATTGCTTCTTTTGTCCGTATGAAATCCATTTCGGTTATATCATCGAAATCCTTAAATAGTAATCGCTCATAGTGTTCATATCGTCAATCCCGTGTATCACTTGTTTCAATAGATTGTCGATTAACGTTAAATGTAACTATAAGGTTCATATCAATAATCTTTTCGATCAACACATCACCGCTAATACGACTTCTTTTACAAACTATATCATAAAATTCTTCATGTTTCGAATCTAAACACTTTTTATCACATACAGTTATACTTTGTATTTTTAATTCATTTCCTTTGCTATGTTTACGTTTCACTGTTTGTTTACGTTTTTCTTTATAATCTATTGTCTCTCCTACAGGTAAGTTTCTGTCGCTATCATCAATCTGTCTCACATGTTTGTCAACCGTAACTTCTTGATTAAATGTACATTGTTCTATATTCTGATCCACGTTTGAATTGCCATACTATGTGTGAATGCAGAGACTCCTAAAAGGGGAAAATATGTATTTATTGTAAGTTCCTCGCATTCATTCACAGTACATGCATCAGTGTTCATACTATCAGTATCAATACTTTCAATTTCATTGACATTAGCACATACTTACAACTTCTCGTCCAATCAAATTGCTTATATTTGCCTTCTAATTTTCATAGTACATACTGTTCCTGTGTACTAAGTAACTACGCATGAATGACCACAAGGGTAAGATTTCATTGTATCGTAATCAAGATATTTAAAGCAAAAATTGTCACTGGCTATTTTGAAATAAAATGCTGTGTTCCAAATTAAATTAAATAGTTTGTAATTAGTTTTAACGTTGATTTTTAAATATCCTGCTATTAAAATCTTTGGATCTAAAAAATGTTTTTGACAATTGCAAATTTTATCATTTAAATAAAGGGTAATACATATGGTTCTTTATACCTTGATTAGAGTACAACGATACAATTATGATAATGTATCATCCATGCAATTACTTTGTACACAGAAAAGTGTGTACTATGAAACCTTGTGAAGGAAAATTAAAGCAACTTGGTGATAATTTTTTAAACTTTCTTAAGGAAGGTGATCTATTTCATCATGAATTGATTGATTTATTGATTATTGGTTGCTTAATGTCCAGTGGCAAATATTTCATACATGTTTAGGACGATGTCATGAATTGAAAAAAACTGTGATTATGTCTGACGATAATGTGCCACCTATATATATATATATAAACATATTCTGGTAAATCTTTTAGTTTTTACTTTGAAATAATAAAAAAAACCCAACAAAAAACACAAAACCTATAATCTCTGATCTATTGGTAGTTGCTTTTTAATGCCTATCTGCTAGACTATATCCATGGGGACAAACTATCTATATGTTTCAAATTTATTTTAGCTTTAGTTTTACTGTGAAATTAAAAAATGTTTTCAAAACATGTAAAGCTTCCACTGCAATTTAATTATTGCCTGCTTTTGGTCAATTTATTTGGTCATCTTACCATGTAAGAAGAACATGTATAGTAAAACACCGCTTTATATCAGTATACATACTTACACCGGCAGCTACCATCTTTTCATTCTGGAGTGAAGGGCCTTTTGAAATCACATATTTTACAATGATACTAGTGAGTAGATTTACAAAACTTCGTTAATGAGCTCCGTTTTACAAACACCTGTGATACAAGTAGTCAGCCAAAATAAACTATCAATAGACCAATTAAAAGATTACTTGAGTTGTAAATATGTGCTAAATTGGATAGTCTATGGAAAGGTATATACTATGAAATTAAGAGCTCGGTGCAAGCCCCTCGCTCTAAATTTCATAGTATATACCTTTCCATAGACTAACCTAGACTTAAGAACCTGTGTGCTATCACTTATGGTTTACCAGTTACAAATACATTTGAATTATATAAACTAATTACGTAAGGGGAAATAATTCTCATATGGAGTCTCCGGATTGCTTCGGTCAAACTTTTTTTCGACATCCTGAGAATGTAACGAGCAATTTCAAAAATAAATTTGTCGTTTTCTTTTACGGTTGCGAAGGAGTAGAGATAACAAGTAAAACAGTGTTAGGGAAGATAACTTTAACAAGGAAAAGTGTTCAACAAACGGTGTTAGTTTCAAAAGCGTATAAACTGTTCGATATGATACACCAAATATCTAAGCGCCATCTTGCAAAACAATATCTTCCCCCAAGAATTAAAAGTGGTGGAATAAAAACAAACAATAATCAGAACAAAATCAATAGGTCTTTCCACGGAAAAGTGGAAAGACCTAATAATAATCTGAACACATTTAATAGGTCTTTCCATGGAAAAGTGGAAAGACCTAATCATAATCAGCACTACATTAGTAGGTCTTTCCACGGAAAAGTGGAAAGAACTAATGAAATATGAGTTCAACAAATTTGTTTTAATGATTAAGATTTAAGCATTGAATTATTTACATTGAGTATGAATAAGGTTACTTAAATGTTTTAATACAGATGTTTCCTAACAGGTCAATAACCAAACGAACATTTCTGGATGATTCTTGTAAGCAAATAATTTCATGACTGAGATATGGTTGTTTTAAAACATTTTGTCGCTCCTCGTTAAATTTGCTAAAGTGAAGGAGAAAATGTATCTCATCTTTTACCTCACCTGAGCCACACTGTCGGTAAACTCTAAGATGGGGAAAGATATCCTGGTATCTTCCAGGATCTATTTGCAAACGATGTGCTGAAAATTGTAGTTTGGTTAGACTTCTCCTTTGCTCAAAATTACCAAGAGATAAATTATTTTCAAATCGAAAATTTTCCTAAAAGGTGGTGTTACTACAAAGTTTCCCTTTTTTTTAGTTTGATTTTCAAATAGTTTCTTTTATATGGCTTTTTAGTTTGCTTCTTGAATTTTTCTCTTTCTCAGTCCCTGTAATATCGGGTGATTTGGTAGTATACGTTGAAATGATCTATACCTAGACGATTTCCCTTGGTTATATGGTTTTTTGTTTGTTCATAAGCATTTTGAAGAAAGGGCAATTTATTCAGATGTTCAATTCGCTTTCAATATACGAGAATATAAGATAATATCACAATACCAAGTTATGTCATTACAGCAAACTTGGTGGTCTGTCTATATACCACTAAGATTAATTTACCAAAAATTACATGACTTCTTTGTAGTTTTTCACTAATTAGATATGATAATATTTTGTCTGGAGATATTATGCTGTTTCTAAATCTTGCTGTGTTTGAGTGAAAAGTGCCCCATATTGCACTACCATTAAGTAAAATGGGATTGATTGTGTGATCAAATACATGTATACTAGTTCTTAATTTTAGATTTAAAGTTTCTGAAGTTTGTACTATAAGCCTTTTTTGTAAAGTTCATTCTGAGCAAAGGAAAACGAGCCCGAGTCACTTAGATATATATCTAAGTATTTGCAGTGTTGTGCACATTCAAGTTCATGTACTTTCAAAATTCTATAATTAAATATATGACGTATATGTCTTCTCTACTTATTGAAGATTAAGATTTTTTTTAACGGGGATTACAGCCAGACACCAGTCATTGCAATTTCTATCAAGGACACCACGAGTAGCTCGGAGGCCGTTTGCAGTGATGAATAATGGAATTATAACATCAGCATACATTAAGTAATTGAGAGGTTTATCATTTAAAATCACCGGATCAGGATAATTCTCAAGATATTCTGGAAGGTCATTGATGAAAATGTAAAATAAATTAGGACTAGGTGGTTTTCCTTGCTGTACCCCAAACTTAATAGGGGACAAATTGTTATGTCATTTTTGACTTTAATGCAATATTTGCTGATTTCAAACATTCTGTGTATTATGTTATGAAATAAAGTGCCTCCGCCAACCTGCAGTAAATGATCTTCGTATCTGTATGAATGACTATTTCATATGCTTCTCGAAAACCAACAAGTCAGGCAAACACTCTTCCGTCTTTAGAGTTACAATATGTATCAATAATACATTTCGATATAAACAAGCGATCAGATGTTCTAGCCTTCCTTGTAAATACTACCTGACATGCAATATTCATTGTGTATGTTTTAAAAAAAAACGTATCTACACATTTAGTCTGTTATTTAGGATGGAATTAAAAAGTATCCCCATAGCATTTGTGACTGAAATACATCTGTACTTAATTATTACAATAAAAGATATCACTTTCTTTATAAACAAGAGTAAAATACTCAACAACCAGATATTTTAGATAAATTCCACTAAATTGAATATTTTTTTCTATGCTAGGTACAAGTGTATTTTAACTATATTTCAACATGTTGTTTGAAATGTTATCTAATCCTGGAGATTGACCTCATTTTAATTAATACATGACTTGTGAAATGTCATCCCTACTGATGTGCACAGCACAGGTCAAGGTGGCGCTCATTGATTTTCAGACGTGCTTTGAAATTATCATTCACTTCGTTCAAATTTTTGAAGTTAGAGATCCAAGAGGGCGGGTCAATAGCTGAGCTCTTCTGACTAACATCTTTCAGTTGTCTTAGATCATTAACAAGATTCCATTAGAGTTTTGGATTGTTATGATAAAGCAAATCCAGCTGATAAATAAGCGTTTGTTTGTATTTATAGAAATACGTTGTATAATTTTTCTCTCCTTTAATACAGGGTTTTTTCATTCGCATAACGTGTAAAAAAAGATGTTAATGTATTTGTATTTGTACATTCTAACTGATTTATCTTGAGCAATAACATATTTGATGCATTTTAATTTATTTTGAAATTAAATCAATTTGTAATAGTAACACCAGCAAAAAAACAGGATAGAGTTAGTAGATAAGAAATGGGAGCTCGAGTGGGATTCGAACCCATCAATTAAGATAACGAGTCTTACACTTTACTTAGTTCAACTTCGACAGAGAAATTGTTTAGCATCTATGGCAATAAATTCACTGGATTCAGTTTCAATGTCATGAATGATTTGTGTATTACTAATAAATTATTGAGTCAGAGATTTAGTTACCACAAATTACCTAAATCTTTTACTAAATTCTTCCATATGTACAAAAATTGTGTTTGCAAGTTTGCCTGTAGAAAACTTATTTCAAACGGAATAAGACATCCTGAATTTTACAATGATGTTGTTAACTGAGCCCGAAAATACGATCCGGTTAAACTTATTAATTCATTAAATAAACTTATTCTAATAGGTCATCTATCCAACATTGTAATTAAATCTTTGAATATTGTTTTTATTGGTATAGACATTTGATTTTGTTATCAGTAAATTAAAACAATACTAAATACCATGCATATCTTACACATACTAATGAACTTTCACGGTACTACAATCTGTCGATACCTAAATTTTGGCATTGTACTCTCAGATCTGTACTTAGTCATTTAAGAGTCTTTTTTGTTGATAGGGATGAGGGATTGATATTTACCCTGCTACTTCTTGTCTGTGTGCTTGTGCCTGTTATTATGTTATGCTGTTACACCACTGTCCCGATTAAGTGGAGGGTTGAGCGCTCACAAACATATTTAACCCCGCCTTATTCTGTATGTGTCTGTCCCAAGTCAAAAGACTGTAGTTCAGTGGTTGTCGTTGGTTCATGTCTGTCATGTTATGTAGTTGTAACGACTTTATATGTCGTTGTCGAAACATTATATTCATTGGTCACACAATTATGCAGTGGTCTCAACGTTACATGCAGTGGTCGAAACACTATACGCAGTTGTCACGACATTATATGCATTGCAGTGATCGGAACATTATCATAATTATATTTATTTTGTAGATTGAAGATAATGATTAGTAATATTGATGATGATAGTTGAGGATAGTGAAGGTTCCAATTCGGTCAACTTCGTACATTTAATTCGGACATTGCCAAATCCGGTCATATATTAGGCAAACATTGAAAATACACCGCAAAAAATTATGGAACAGTTATTGATTCATAAAATTTATAACTGCTATAATGCATGAAAATTCGATGAAAACCTATGTTAAAATGTCAAATTGTTTCAGTGCAAAAAGATGTTCACCAGTTGCGTCATTAATGGTATATTTGTGACGTCATAAATGAAGAGGAACATTGTAAAAACTTTTTGGCATATCTTGGCAAAGTGTTTTTTTAATGTTTTCTGTCAGGTATTACAGAAGTAAAGCAGTTCTTGTTCGCATGATATCATTAAATAGGAGAAGTATAGAATTTGGTCAACTTGTTTTTTTGAAAACTAACAATTGACAAATTTTGGTATAATAAGTTTGCAAAATTAGTCAGTAGCTCAACCTCTTAAAAATGTTTTCGTTTTGCATAACATTTACCAATATACTTTATTGTTCAAATATCTTGATTGTTAGAAAAAAAATATAGAAGAATGTTAGCAAAGGGACAAGCAAAATACATAAGTAAAAGATAAACTGACAAAACTACTTATAGCAGTTTAAACGAAAAACCACACGAAGGATAAGCAGATCCTGTCCTAAATATAAGTTGTGATCTATATCTTGTAGACCTTCGACTTCGTAAACTGTGGAATAGTCAAGTACATGCTTTTCGTATGATTCAAGAGAGGGATGTTGATTGGCTGCACTCTAATAATGTCATTTACTTTATTTCATTATTGATATCTTAATTGTAGCTTTTTTCGTCTTTAAGTTACTTTTTTATTTAAAGTTTTGTTTTCCAAGAATAAACTTTTGCGTAATATGATCAGAATATGATAATATAATCGTGCGTTGTGTTTATACAAATTAGCTTTCTATATCTAAATTATCCATCCAGTTTTGAAATTGTCACTTTGAAGACTACCTTGACACAAACACAGCAAAATATTAAAATATTTCTAATTGATATCAATCCTTAAACTAAATCTGTCATTTAATCATCACAATGGCGACACATGAATTTTCAATGTTGACGGACATACTTCCTAGGAGTTGTACCCACAGCATGTCATTCAAATGGAGATTTACAACCACAGTAGTACAGCCTCTTTGGTATGGAACTTTGTTGTCATCTTCGTATACAGAAGTGTACTGATTGCCATTCAAGTATATTCCATAGTTTATTGCAGTTTTGAATGCTGTCAAACATACAGACACAGTGTAGAGACCTTCGTATTCACATTTAAATTTCCCGCTGCTTTGAAAGGATGAAATGTCACTTATTCCTATAGTTGTTTTAACGTTGCCAAACTTCACTATATATCCATAATATTCGATTTGATTGTCTGCTTGGCATGCTGTTATTGCTACTGTAAGATATAAGCAAGAGTGTAAAGAAAAATGGATGGATAATTTTCTCATTGGCAATCATACCTCATCTCCTATTTTTCATAAAGCAAATGAAATCTTCTTTTTTTTAAAAATCATAAATTGTATGAACATTTTATGTTTTGGTTCACTGTTCAAGGAATGTAAACTACATAATAATCCTGGAAATACTATTTGATTACTTGTTGTTTGTTTTACTTGAAATGGCAATTGTATTTAGTTCACACACATTCAAAAAGACAGCAAAACAAACAATAATCGACAAGGTACTAGGTTTTACAAAACGAGCGACAAGGACGAACAACGAGAAATTGACTGCCATGCCGTTCAAAATATCAAATATGGACCACATATTTTTGAAAGGATTCTGTAACAGATATATGTCGTGGTTCTCTCTTAACACGTGGAAGTAAGCATTTCTTTTCCAATGGTACTTGGCTGTGTATATATAAGTCCCCTGGAGAAAAGAAGACATTTTTCGACTCAGTTACTTACTATTTTGACAACTTTGTTAAACCCCTGCATATCCGTGTTGTAATTGATCGGAAAAAAGTTTCATTCTTTTTAAAATGATATGTTATTTAAAGTCAAAACATTATAAGGGAGCTTTTTATCAGAAAATCTTTTTTTATACTAAAGGAATCTACTTGCATCAGGATACTGTTCTTCCAAGTTTATTTTTTGAAACCTATAATTGTTATCAATAAATAGTATAAATACAAAATGTGAGAATAACATAAAAAAAAATCATTTCACACCCTCTTATGCTACACTGCCTTGAATTCAAGATTCATAATTTTGATACCTTTTTGATCATTATTAGTAGTGTGTGTCTGTAGTGCTGCTGTATTCGTGTAGGGACGCGTTAATGACATATTTTTGTATTCCTCCAAATGTTGTAGTCGATCTTCCATTGCAACAAAACGATTTGTAACTTGCTGCTGTATAATTGTTGCGTTTATTAATGACACAGTTCTAAAGCTTTCCAAATGCTGCAGACGATTGTCAGCTTGGACAAAACCAACTGAAGTCTGATTATATAATGCTAAAAAGTCCTGGTTTCGATCGAAATGACTTTTACTCAGTGCTGCTGTTTGTGAATTGATAGTCTGAATTTCCTGTTTTACGGTCTGCAAATCTTGAAGTGATTTTAAATTTTTTAATTGTTCGATACTTTTCACTCGTATATCAACATGATGTGTTTCGTTCATTAACAATGAAAACTGATTTCTCATTTTTATGTTTTCGTTCTTCAATGACAAAATCACGGTTTTCATTTTCTTGTTTTCATATCTTGCAATCTCATATTCATAAATCACGGCGGTAAAGTTATTTTCTAGTTCCAACAGCTTTTTCTCCAGATCATCAACACCCCGACAAGTTTCATTTGGCTTAACATCATTGATTAATTTCCTTTCAAAATCGACGAATTGACTTTGCAGTTGCGATGTTAATAAAGCAAACGTTTCATCTACGGACTTGCGGAGCGCCTCTGTATTACGGTGCTGTTCTTCGAGAGTTAATTGTTGTTGTTTTTGCGCTTGGAGAAATCGCGAAACAGTAAGATAATGGTCACTGGACACTAATTGTCCTTCGGACGAACTTTGTTGATTACTTGGCTCCAACAAAAAAGCAAATAACGATGGTAGCAAAAAAAGGAAAATACTCCAGAGGTACATTTTGAATGTTGTTAGATTTACGTGTGTAGATGAAACAAAGTAATTATCAATTAAAAACCAATTGTTCAAAGAACAATTGAAGGTCTTTCAACATCAATTTTCTAAATAATTGATGAGAAGCTAATTCTGGTTTACTCAAAGCTACTATTGCCGTCCAATCATAGGATTCTTCATACTGATTCAATAAACATATGGTTTCTATAGACTTTTGCCTGAAATAAGGGAGATAATTGTCATCATCCGGTTTAGAAAATGTCACTTCCGGTCTCATATGATAGCTTTATTTACACTGATTCCAAAAATATATGGTTTATATATACTTTGCCTGTAAAAAGGGAGATAATTGGCTACTTCAGGTTTAGAAAATGTCACTTCCGGTCTCATATGATAGATTTATTAACACTGATTCCAAAAATATTTGGTTTATATATACTTTTGCCTGTAAAAAGGGAGATAATTGGCTACTTCCGGTTTAAAAAAGGTCACTTCCGGTCTCATATGATAGATTTATTTACACTGATTCCAAAAATATATGGTTTATATATACTTATTCCTGTAATAAGGGAGATAATATGCTACTTCTGGTTTATGAAATATCACTTCCGGTCTCAAATGATAGATTAATGTATGACCATTCAAAAAATATATGGTTTCTATGTACTTCTATATGAAATAAGTGCAAAAATGACTACTTCCGGTTCACTCAAGGTCACTTCCGGTTGACATTTTTCAAGGTCATATGTCACCCAACATTTTGCAAAAGATCTTATGGCTTTATCATGTACCAATATGAAGTAATAATCAATTTACCTTAAAATAAAACATTTTAGGGACAATAACTCCAATAAGATGTCGCTTGATTGTTTCAGACCAAATGTATCATATCTTCATCACAATATAACAAACATTTTGCACTTGTTCTTTAATATATAACATTAAAAATATCGGAGAAAATGCAAAAACAAGCAAAAGACAAAATTCAGAACATGACCTTGACCTTTGACCTTGACCTCATTTTCGAAGTTAGGGTCCAAGGACCTTAAATAAAAAGACTATAGGTTTATACGGCTTACAGTTTATGAGTAACAAAAACATAACGACAAATTTATTTGATAAAGGTAGATAACTCCTATAAAATTTCATCGAATCGCTTCAAAACAAATTAGCCAAAAATTCCTGAGGATGTAACGAACAATTTAGAAAAAGAATTTTGTCGATATCTTTTTTTGTTACGAAGGAGATGCACACACTTGATAAACAGTGAATAGGGAAATAACTCTTGCAAAGAAAATGGTTCGGCTTAGCAGGGTGAAATTTAAAAGCGCATAAACTATACGATACAATATGAGAAATATCTAAGCGACATATTGCGAAACAAACATTTATCACAAGAACAAAATTTAGCGGAAGAAAAAAAAAATAATAATAATAATAATAATTAAAAACCAATTGTTCAAAGAACAATTGAAGGTCTTTCCACATCAATTTTCTAAATAATTGATGAGAAGCTAATTCTGGTTTACTCAAAGCTACTATTGGCGTCCAATCATAGGATTCTTCATACTGATTCAATAAACATATGGTTTCTATAGACTTTTGCCTGAAATAAGGGAGATAATTGTCAACTTCCGGTTTAGAAAATGTCACTTCCGGTCTCATATGATAGATTTATTTACACTGATTCCAAAAATATATGGTTTATATATACTTTTGCCTGTAAAAAGGGAGATAATTGGCTACTTCCGGTTTAGAAAATGTCACTTCTGGTCTCAAATGATAGATTTATTAACACTGATTCAAAAAATATATGGTTTCTATGTACTTCTATATGAAATAAGTGCAAAAATGACTACTTCCGGTTCACTCAAGGTCACTTCCGGTTGACATTTTTCAAGGTCATATGTCACCCAACATTTTGCAAAAGATCTTATGGCTTTATCATGTACCAACATGAAGTAATAATCAATTTACCTTAAAATAAAACATTTTAGGGACAATAACTCCAATAAGATGTCGCTTGATTGTTTCAGACCAAATGTATCATATCTTCATCACAATATAACAAACATTTTGCACTTGTTCTTTAATATATAACATTAAAAATATCGGAGAAAATGCAAAAACAAGCAAAAGACAAAATTCAGAACATGACCTTGACCTTTGACCTTGACCTCATTTTCGAAGTTAGGGTCCAAGGACCTTAAATAAAAAGACTATAGGTTTATACGGCTTACAGTTTATGAGTAACAAAAACATAACGACAAATTTATTTGATAAAGGTAGATAACTCCTATAAAATTTCATCGAATCGCTTCAAAACAAATTAGCCAAAAATTCCTGAGGATGTAACGAACAATTTAGAAAAAGAATTTTGTCGATATCTTTTTTTGTTACGAAGGAGATGCACACACTTGATAAACAGTGAATAGGGAGATAACTCTTGCAAAGAAAATGGTTCGGCTTAGCAGGGTGAAATTTAAAAGCGCATAAACTATACGATACAATATGAGAAATATCTAAGCGACATATTGCGAAACAAACATTTATCACAAGAACAAAATTTAGCGGAAGAAAAAAAAAATAATAATAATAATAATAATTAAAAACCAATTGTTCAAAGAACAATTGAAGGTCTTTCCACATCAATTTCCTAATAATTGATGAGAAGCTAATTCTGGTTTACTCAAAGCTACTATTGGCGTCCAATCATAGGATTCTTCATACTGATTCAATAAACATATGGTTTCTATAGACTTTTGCCTGAAATAAGGGAGATAATTGTCAACTTCCGGTTTAGAAAATGTCACTTCCGGTCTCATATGATAGCTTTATTTACACTGATTCCAAAAATATATGGTTTATATATACTTTTGCCTGTAAAAAGGGAGATAATTGGCTACTTCCGGTTTAGAAAATGTCACTTCTGGTCTCAAATGATAGATTTATTTACACTGATTCCAAAAATATATGGTTTATATATACTTTTGCCTGTAAAAAGGGAGATAATTGGCTACTTCCGGTTTAGAAAATGTCACTTTCGGTCTCATATGATAGCTTTATTTACACTGATTCCGAAAATATATGGTTTATATATACTTATGCCTGTAATAAGGGAGATAATATGCTACTTCCGGTCTCAAATGATAGATTAATGTATGACCATTCAAAAAATATATGGTTTCTATGTACTTCTACATGAAATAAGTGCAAAAATGATTACTTCCGGTTCACTCAAGGTCACTTCCGGTTGTCATTTTTCAAGGTCATATGTCACTCAACATTTTGCAAAAGATCTTATGACTTTATCATGTACCAATATGAAGTAATACTCAATTTACCTTAAAATAAAACATTTCAGGGGCAATAACTCCAATAAGATGTCGCTGGATTGTCTCAGACGAAATGTATCATATCTTCATCACAATATAACAAACATTTTGCACTTGTTCTTTAATATATAACATTAAAAATATCGGAGAAAATGCAAAAACAAGCAAAAGACAAAATTCAGAACATGACCTTGACCTTTGACCTTGACCTCATTTTCGAAGTAAGGATCCAAGGACCTCAAATAAAAAGACTATAGGTTTATACGGCTAACAGTTTATGAGTAACAAAAACATAACGACAAATTTATTTGATAAAGGTAGATAACTCCTATAAAATTTCATCGAATCGCTTCGAACCAAATAAGCCAAAAATTCCTCAGGATGTAACGAACAATTTAGAAAAAGAATTTTGTCTATATCTTTTTTTGTTACGATGGAGATGCACACACTTGATAAACAGTGAATAGGGAGATAACTCTTACAAAGATAATTGTCCGACTTAGCAGGGTGAAATTTAAAAGCGCATAAACTATACGATACAATATGAGAAATATCTAAGCGACATATTGCGAAACAAATATTTATCGCAAGAACAAAATTTGGCGGAAGAAAAAAAAAATAATAATAATTAAAAACCAATTGTTCAAAGAACAATTGAAGGTCTTTCCACATCAATATTCTAAATAATTGATGAGAAGCTAATTCTGGTTTACTCAAAGCTACTATTAGCGTCCAATCATAGGTTTCTTCATACTGATTCAATAAACATATGGTTTCTTTAGACTTTTGCCTGAAATAAGGGAGATAATTGTCAACTTCCGGTTTAGAAAATGTCACTTCTTGTCTCATATGATAGCTTTATTTACACTGATTCCAAAAATATATGGTTTATATATACTTTTGCCTGTAAAAAGGGAGATAATTGGCTACTTCCGGTTTAGAAAATGTCACTTTTGGTCTCATATGATAGCTCTTTTTACACTGATTCCAAAAATATATGGTTTATATATACTTATGCCTGTAATAAGGGAGATAATATGCTATTTCCGGTTTATAAAATATCACTTCCGGACTCAAATGATAGATTAATGTATGACCATTCAAAAAATATTTGGTTTCTATGTACTTCTACATGAAATAAGTGCAAAAATGACTACTTCCGGTTCACTCAAGGTCACTTCAGGTTGATATTTTACAAGGTCATATGTCACCCAATATTTTGCAAAAGATCTTATGGCTTTATCATGTACCAATATGAAGTAATAATCAATTTACCTTAAAATAAAACATTTCAGGGGCAATAACTCCAATAAGATGTCGCTGGATTGTCTCAGACCAAATGTATCATATCTTCATCACAATATAACAAACATTTTGCACTTGTTCTTTAATATATAACATTAAAAATATCGGAGAAAATGCAAAAACAAGCAAAAGACAAAATTCAGAACATGACCTTGACCTTTGACCTTGACCTCATTTTCAAAGTAAGGATCCAAGGACCTTAAATAAAAAGACTATAGGTTTATACGGCTTACAGGTTATGAGTAACAAAAACATAACGACAAATTTATTTCATAAAGGTAGATAACTCCTATAAATTTCATCGAATCGCTTCGATCCAAATTAGCCAAAAATTCCTGAGGATGTAACAAACAATTTAGAAAAAGAATTTTGTCGATATCTTTTTTTGTTACGAAGGAGATGCACACACTTGATAAACAGTGAATAGGGAGATAACTCTTACAAAGATAATTGTCCGGCTTAGCAGGGTGAAATTTTAAAGCGCATAAACTATACGATACAATATGAGAAATATCTAAGCGACATATTGCGAAACAAATATTTATCGCAAGAACAAAATTTGGCGGGAGAAAAAAAAAAAAAATAATAATAATAAAAATAATAATAATAATAATAATCAGAACAAATACAATAGGTCTTTCCACAGAAAAGTGGAAAGACCTAATAATAATAATAAATATAAATCAATTGTTTTAAAAACAATTGTTAAACGGTCTTTCCCCTCCGAAACATGATAAATTGGTTTTTTTGCTTGGTTGGTTGGTTGGTTGGTTGGTTGGTTGGTCGGTCGGTCGGTCGGTCGATTGATTGATTGATTGCATGCATGCATGGCACTTTTTCTGTGCGACGCAGCTAACTTAAATGACGCCTATATTCTAACCGAACGTAACTGCGTACTTTATACATCCCACACAGCCAAACGGACGCCTGAGATGTCCTCATAAAAATTGATCCTAGCATCATTCGTTTATAAATTTTCTCTAGTTTCTATGTTACCTCGCGATTGATTGATTGCATGCATGGCACTTTTTCTGTGCGACGCAGCTAACTTAAATAACGCCTATATTCTAACCGAACGTGACTGCGTACTTTATACATCCCACACAGCCAAACGGACGCCTGAGATGTCCTCATAAAAATTGATCCTAGCATCATTCGTTTATAAATTTTCTCTAGTTTCTATGTTACCTCGGACTTCCATTTTTCATCTATTTGTTGTGTATGCATTTTGATTGAATTTGTAGGAAAACGGAGTAAATTTGATCTTGGAAGTTTTATTTTCCTTATTTGGATATGGAATGTTTTATTCTAAATTTAGGTCCGCGCGCGAGATGGTGTTGTGAAGTCACGTGACCCTCGAATATATATGTCTGGAATATTAATTTCTTTTCAGGGGAGACCGTTGAACAGAGCACATGTGTACTGATCGGACAAACATGATCACTTTTGGTTTTATTATTTACAGGTCATTGATGACATGCATCTTACGTACACATGTTTACGGGAGCACAGATTTGTATTTCAATGCAGGATTAAAAAATTTGATTGTAGGATTTCAGCAATATTTACGATTTTTCTACGTCATTGAATTTTATTTCTCAATCAAGCGGACCGCGTCTAACAGGAACATGAATTGGAGCCGATTTTTGCAGGAATGAATTTCTATTTAAGAACTTTGTACATCAGAAGGATTGCATTTTTTACAGTAAAATGTACAGGACTGAACTTCAAGGCGAAATGGGATTCCTCAAAGTAGAAGAAAAAAAAGGGGGGGGGGGGGAGGGGGAGGTGGAGGATGGTGGACCTTGGTTGATAAATTAAGATAAGATGCATGTATACATCATGATAGCTGCAAAGTTTCAGGCTATAATTAGTTCATTTTGTTCATTTTACTATTTCAGTGACATGGAACCCCTTAATCAGTGACGCGTACCATTTTGACAAAAACTTTCCAGTTATATCATGTCGCGACTAACATTTTAGTCAAATTTTTTTTTATACGGCTTATGGTTTACGTGTTACAAAAACATAACGACAAATTAATTTGGTAAAGGCAGATAACTCCTTTAAGATCTCACTGGATCGCTTCGATCCAAATAAGGCAAAAATTCCTGAGCATGTAACAAACAATTTAGAAAAAGAATTTTGTCGCTTTCTTTTACGGTTACGGAGGAGATGTGTGCACAAGGAAAACAGTGATCGGGGAGATAACTCCTACAAAGAAAATTATTTGGTTATGCAGGGTAAATTTCAAAGGCGCATGAACTGTTCGATATCATATACCAAATTTCTAAGCGACATATTGCGAAACAAATATTTATCGCAAGAACAAAATTAGGCGGAAGAAAAAAAAAATATATAAATCAATTGCTTTCAAAAAGCAATTGTAAACGGTCTTTCCCCTCTGAAAACATGATTGGTTGGTTGGTTTGTTGGATGATTTGTTGGTTTGATTAGTTTGTTTGTTTTTTTGTTTGTATGTTTTATTTGTTCAATGCATGTTTTAACGTCAACCAGTCAATTGTTCACATTACAAGGAGAGAGAAAGAAAAAAAAAACCACAAGTAAAAGAAAGAAATCGGTTTAATAGCCCCCCCCCCCCCCTAAATAAAAAGAGGGGAGGGACCCAAGTCCTCATTTTCAGACAAGATTCCATATTATTGTGTTGGTTAAGTTTCTATATTTAGTTCGGAAAGTTTTTATTCTATTTAAGGCCCCGCGCCAGATTGTGGCGTCACGTGACGACGCTTTATAATAGCGAAAACTTAGCATTTTTATTTCTTTTTAGGTGGAGACGTTGGACAGACAACATGTATAGAGACGGAATACACACAATGTATTTCTTTTGTCATTGTAGGTAATTGACGTTTCGATCACAGTTCACGAGCAGTGCATGCTTTGGATTTAATTGATCCTGTGTAACTTTAAAACACGTTTATCGATTATTTTCATACAATGTACATTTTTCAGCAGCAGTTAGTAACACAGATTTGCATTTCAATCTAGGAGCGGACATTTTATTGTAGGATTTCACTGAGATTTACGGAACTAGCAAGCGATTTTTACGGCATTGCAATTTCTTTTCTATAGGAAAATTCTTGAGAGATATCTGCACCACGTTGTTTTATGAAGATTTAATACATGTATACCCTGCTGACTGCAAAATTTGGGGTCAATTGGACATGTAATTTCTGAGAACATCTGATAACAAGCATGTGGATTTTTTTTTTCAGAAGAGATGTAAATACAATATTAAACACATGAGACGGAAACATGCATACAATGAATGATTGATTGGTTGGTTGGTTGGTTTATTGATTGATTGATTGATTAATTAATTAATTAGTTGGTTTGTTGATTGGTTGGTTGGTTGATTAAACACGTGGGATAGGGTCTTTTGAAACAAGCGAAAAAAAGAAACAAAGGAAATCTTGGACACGGTATTAAACACATGAGACGGAAACATGCATGCAATGATTGACTGACTGACTGACTGATTGATTGATTGATTGATTGATTGATTGATTGATTGGTTGGTTGGTTGATTGGTTGATTGGTTGGTTAGTTGATTAACACAGAGAACGGATCCACTTGGATCCTGCAAAAACGGAATTGAAAGCCTAGATACTATATCTAAACACATGGGGTTTATCTTTTGAGAGATCACTTAACAAGTAGTAAGGTTAAAGGTCAATGTCAACCTACAAAAGCATTTAAACACAATCAAACTCTTTAAATAGTGCCAAAAACACATAATTTGCCTCTTTGTACATCACCTTGACCTTTGACCTTGACCCCAATTTCAAGGTCATGAAACAAGGGCCTCAAATCAAAACACTCTAGGTCTCTACTATATATTGTTAATGAGTTATATTACCATACAGCTAATATTAGATATAAAAGGGGCGAAAACTCCCATTAAATGTCTACGTACCCTTTCAACTAAAATTTACGTGTTACGACATGTCGCAACTAACAATTCTGTAAAAATATGTTGTCGATATCTTATATCTTGTTTGAAAAGTGGTGAAAATAATCCAAAATCCAAATTTAGAAATGACCTTGACCTTTGACCTTGACCCTATTTTCTTTTTTTTAGACCAAGGACCTCAAATCAAAAGACCCTAGGTCCCTATCACTTATGGTTTACCAATTACAATTACATTTTACTTATTTTAAATACAGAAGGGGAAATAACTCTCATATGGAGTCTCCGGACCGCTTCGGTCAAAATTATTCTTAAGATCCTGAGGATATAACGAGCAGATTGGTGAAATAATTTTGTCGTAATCTTTAACGGTTGCGAAGGAGATTTGTACACAAGAAAAATAGTGTTTGGGGAGATAACTCTTACAATAAAAAGTGTTCGGCTGAACAGGGTCAGTTTCAAAATCGTAATAACTGTTCGATATCATATGCAAAAAATCTAAGCGACATCTTGCGAAACAAAAAAGCACCGTCAGAAAAAAGTGGCGGAAGAAGAAAATAATAATAATAATAATAATAATTAAAAACCAATTGTTCAGAGAACAATTGAAGGTCTTTCCACAAAAAAACAAGTATTTTGATATGAAAATAGTAAAAATTTGGTTTAAAATGTTATTAACAGCGTCAAATGATAGCTTATAGTACGCTGATTCCAAAAATATATGGTTTCTATACAATATTTTTTAAATAAGGGAAATAATTTATTACTTCCGGTTTGAAAAACGTTACTTCCGGTATTAATTAACTGTTTAATTGACACTGATTCCAAAAATATATGGTTCTATATACTTTTACATTCAAAAAGTACAAAAAAATAGCTACTTCCGGTTTACACAGGGTCACTTTCGGTTCCTTTTTCAAGGTCATATGGCTTGCAACTAAATGCAAAAAGTCCCATGGCTTTATCATGTATACAAATGAGGTAAAAGCAAAGGTCAAAATCTAGAACGTCAATTTTATCTATGACCTTGGGCTTAATTTCAAGGTCATCAACCAAGGACCTCAAATCAAAAGACCCTAGATCTTAATTATATTTGGTTCATGAGTTATATCACCATATGCATATTTTTGAATAAAGAGGGGAGAAAACTCTAATTTGATGTAAGCGCACCCTTTTAACCAATATGTATGTGTTACGACATGTCGCAACTTGCAATTAAGTAAAAATATGTTGTCGATATCTTATATCGTGTTTGAAAAGTGGTGAAAATAAGCCAAAATCCAAATTTAGAAATGACCTTGACCTTTGACCTTGACCCTATTATCTTTTTTTTTGGACCAAGGATCTCAAATCAAAAGACGCTAGGTCTTTATCACTTATGGTTTACAAGCTACAACTACAGTTTTCTTATTTAAAATACAAAAGAGGAAATAACTCCCATATGTAGTCTCCGGACCGCTTCGGTCAAAATTATTTTTAAGATCCTGAAGATATAACAAGCAAATTGGTGAAATAATTTTGTCGTAATCTTTAACGGTTGCGAAGGAGATTTGTACACAAGAAAAACAGTGTTTGGGGAGATAACTCTTACAATAAAAAGTGTTCGGCTTAACAGGGTCAGTTTCAAAATCGTAATAACTGTTTGATATCATATGCAAAAAATCTAAGCAACATCTTGCGAAACAAAAAAGCACCGTCAGAAAAAAGTGGCGGAAGAAGAAAAAAATAATAATAATAATCAGAAGAAAACCAATAGGTCTTTCCACAGAAAAGTGGAAAGACCTAATAATAATAATCAGAAGAAAACCAATAGGTCTTTCCACAGAAAAGTGGAAAGACCTAATAATCAGAAGAAAACCAATAGGTCTTTCCACAGAAAAGTGGAAAGACCTAATAATCAGAACAAATACAATAGGTCTTTCCACCGAAAAGTTGAAAGACCTAATAATCAGAACAAATACAATAGGTCTTTCCACAGAAAAGTGGAAAGACCTAATTACATGTTTTTATCAATATATTAACTGTGTTATACTTGTTTATTTTGATAAGATAGTTTTGATACACGAGGAGACTGGTATAGATTTGACACAATGTAATAAACACAAATAAATAAGATTATTTTTGAAGCTTAAATTTTCAAAGTATGTTCAATGTCAGAACAGAATATACGTTTAACCATTGTTTGTAATGATGTTTAACTATTGTTTTGACGTCGTGATCAATACAGAACAACCATCATACTATTTGACCACATTAACAAAGTCTAAACAGGGTATATTTTATTCAAGCAAATCTGCAATGCCCTTTTGCTCAAAAACTTTAAACACAATTGTGTTTCTCTGTAGTTTCCATGGGCGCATTGGAACTCAGACATTTGGAACGTCAGTATGAATTGTGCCCCCCCCCCCCCCTCATTGACAAACAAACAAAACCAAGATTATATTATGAAAAAGCATACATAACCTGAACCCTTAAGCTAATTGTTTAAATAGACATTCTGTTTTAATACTATTTTTTTTTTAATTTTTCAGTTAATAAACATTAAAATCGATCATTTTATTTTTAATCGATCTGTACTATTATTTGTCTGTTTGTCGTTTTAATTTTGGCCATGTCGTTGTCAGTTTGTTTTCGATCTGTGAGTTTGAATGTCCCTCTGGTATCTTTCGGCCCTCTTTTAATGTAACACGTAAAGGAACAATCTGGAAGAAGTTGTATGAAGAATTATAATAAGTGAATGTCGTTTTCTTCAGGAAATATTTTGATAAAATTCAAAGTTATGAACAAATCAGATAGTTTTCGAATGTGAATATCTATAGGAAATGGAGTAAGAGCTGAAGAAAATTGTTTTAAATCAGGAAATAAAATAAATGTATATACGAAATGAAATAACACACAGAAGACGACACATTATTGACATTAGTTTCGCCGTCCACTGCCTAAATTTAGGTTATGTGATTTGGTTACACTTTTTAGTTGCCTGTTTCTAAAAATAATTAAGACAAATGCAACCTATAATTGAAACATTGTTTTTTTTTTTTTTTTTTAGAGTTTTTCTCTATTTTAATGCTGGAAACAACAATACTAGCATTCATGCTAAATATTTGATAAAACATATCAATTAAACGGGTTTCAAATCAGTTTCACTTCGAAATCAGCGCATTTTGAAATTTTTTGCTTAGTTCAGTTTATCAGTAACCATAACATTTGTTTTGTAATGTGTCGCATGGTCGACGTAAAAGTTTTGTGACAAGGTATGCTTCTCCTTTTTTTTTAAATGATAGAGGTGCAGTATGTGGTATAAAAGAAGTACATGACTGTAAAAAAGATATGACCTGACGTTGATCAGTTTCACTATTTAAGGTTTGTTTAGGACTGTGTTTTTTATCATTCTATGATAGTTGGATGTAAAAGTACAACCATTTTAAGTGGGTCTGAAGATACATGTCAGCTTGACAATTGTAACTGTTTGAATTAAATGACTGAGCTTACAATTTGTTATCATGTATTGTAACTTGGACGCTCATGTCAGCCCTATTTTCAAACATCAATGATACCAACATATTCAAAATGTTTCGATAGTGGAACTGTTTGTCAGACATGAATATTTTGGCTTCTTCTCACTTCCTGAGTTCATCCAAATGTTCACAAACAGACTTAAACTGTGAGGTATGGGCTTTGCTCATTGTTGAAGGCCGTACGGTGACCTATAGTTGTTAATTTCTGTGTCATTTGGTCTCTTGTGGAGAGTTGTCTCATTGGTAATCATACCACATATTCTTTCTTATATTAATTATAATAGATTACAAAACAACTTTTCGATATATAAAACTGTTTTTTTTTTGGTAATAATGGGGATCACAACATCCACGTATTTAAGAAATGAAAACACTACAGACACGAACTGATACAATGATTTCAACTAATGGATCACCGTTCATTTAATTTATGATCGAAATTTGTAGAATCAGTGATTTTGTTCGTATAGTAACAAAAGGGTAATCATAAGGACAATTTAAAGTCCGCACTCCCCATATCTGCTTACTATTTCAATTTAAGCATACAACGAAAATGGGCTCATTGTTGAAGACCGTACAGTGACCTATAGTTGGTTATTTTTGTGTCATTTGGTCTCTTGTGAAGAGTTGTCTCATTGGCAATCATACCACATCTTCTTTTTTATATTGAAAAGGTAAAAAAGAGGACTATATCTGCGTCTACAAAATCCTATTGAATTAGAAGCATTTTTGGCAGAATAAGTAGTACTACAATTTCTAACCGTAACAGCTCACCCTGTTACATGGACTAATTGCTGTCTTATTGGCGTATACCCAGCACCAACTTTCATTCATAAATATAATATATCAATGCAAATAATCTAACAATAAAACACTGAAGTGCAATTCGTTTTATCCTAACAAAATTAATACATGTATGGGTACAGAATAGGTACTAACATACAGTTTTTGATCTTTGCATGGTTTTAATATCTTTTCATACAATACGAAATACGAGATATGAAAAACTAAGAAATGTAATCTAAATAAAAAAAATCTTTTGTGTGTCAGTCTGTTTATTCGTCTGCCTACCTGCCTGTCTATCTATGCGAAAAGGATAAATTCAGAACTCATTCCGCGTATATAGCTTATCGGTGTAATTGGTCTTACATGCACTTATTTGCATTACAACAATGTAAATAGGACCTTTATCTTGTTAATCATGTTGATTGAAATAAGATAACAAACACAATGCTTTGTTCAATAGGAAAATCTATTGAAAGATATCACTTTTAATTTCATCAATATTTTTTATTTCGGTACCTTTCTGTCATTTACAAAAGCTAATGAATTGTATGTAAAAAAACAACTATTTGTAATATAGTGGTAGTTTTGAAAAATTGTAAATTTGGGAGAAATGTCGAAATCTAAACAATTGTAACAATAAGTTTCTTTGAACAAAATAGTGATACTGTATTCGGATTTTTTATATACCAATTAATGAATTGATTAGCTAGTTAACGAAGTATTTTGACAATTTCACTAAATACTCAACAAACTACCGGGCTATTTTACTACTTCAGTATACTAATGGATTCTGATTAAATTAGATACCAGTTAAAAGACTCTAGTCGATCCAAAACTAAACATAGTGTTTAGACACCAGTTTATTGTTGAAGATCATATGTTGCCCTCTACATGTCTTTTAACTGTTTTGTGGTTTGGCTGCTGCCTCATTGACAGATAGCTTTTATAGTCATTCATCCATATATTCCTAAGATATACATGTACTTCTGTTATATATACGCATCATAGATACCAGGATTAAAATTGTTTACGCCAGTTAAAAAAGCTAAATTAAGTCGAATTTTAAGAGAATTGAGGACCTCAAATTCCGAAACGTCATTCCCAATATAGCTTAGGTAATATATTCCTGGTGAAGAAAAACCGTAATTTTTCGAAAAATTCTAAGTTTGATAGACAACATTATTTATCATTATGACAATGATGACCATATCAATTATAATCAATGTAAACGCAGCAGTGCTGACTACTTTTAAGTCTGTAATTAGTTTGGTTAATAATTTGAGTTTGTAAATGTTTTCATTCATTCATTTGACATAAATTATATTTGTAAACCCATACAATTTAGCCTATCTTATAAGTGGTCATTCAATTAATGTAAAAGTAATGCATGAACCAACATCTTCAACGTTCATAACACCACTAAGTTCAATCCACACCAGGTCGTTAACATGGAGATTTAAAACTACAGTGGTAACACCTCCTTGGTAACGTATTTTGTTGTCTAACTCAAAAACCTTTGTGTATTCAATTTCAGTATACAATCGACTCCTGTGGTGTATGCAGTCAACGATATTGACACAATATATAAACCTTCATGTTCACATTTAAATTTTCGGCTGCTTCGAAAGGATGGAAGATCACTTATTCAAAGGCTTGTTTTCACTTTGTGAAACTTCACAATATATCCAGCATTGTCCCTTACATCGTCTCGTTTGCAAGCTGTTATTGCAACTAAAACCAAACAAGATTATATTGTAGAAGAATCATTACAGGCAAAATGTATAAACTGCATTCAACTTCATTGATATTTCAATTTATTAAAGTTTTCCTCTTATTCGTGTTGGATTTTGAAAACGAAATTGTATCATACAACTAGATATTTCATCAACAAGGATCCACAAGCAATGTATATATTTTAATTCATTTCATTAACAAATTAATTTTTTTATATCTAAATAATCATTTCTCTTCGTGTATTATACGTACTTTTTGTATGATTGGTGACCGTTGCAGGGTTCGATGTATTTTCATTGCCTCGTGTGTTTTGGGTTAGATCTTTCAAATTCTGCTGCAGACTCTTTGTAGTCAACAAAGAAACATTTTTAAAGTTTTCCAAGGTATCTAGATGATCGTCTGCATTAACGAAGCGAAGCGAAGTCAGATTGTATACTGCTAAAAAGTCTTGGTTTCGTGCGAACTGATTATGACTAAGTGACGTTGTTTGTGCATTGATACTTTGAATCTGCTGTTTTAGAGTCTGCAAATCTTGAAGTGATTGTATGTTCTTCAATTGTTCGACATTTTTCAATCGGTCATCGATTTGATATGTTTCGTTCCTTAAGAAAGAAAACTGATTTTGCATTTTGTTGTTTTCGTCTTTGGCAATCTTCTCTTCATACAGCACAGTCGTATTGTTTTTTTCCAGTTCCACAATTTTATTTTCTAGCTCATCAACAGCTCGAAGTGTTTCATTCCTTAATAAAGTAAACTGATTTGTCGTTTTTCTGTGATCGTCTTTTGGCCATCTTTAGTTCATACAGCACAGTCGTATAATTAGTTTCCAGTCTCATAAACCTGTTCTCGAGTTCATCAACATCCCGACATGTCTCGTTTTTTTCGAGAACGACGAATTTACTTTGTATTTGAGATGTTAACACAGACAGCGTGTCATCCACACTGTTACGGAGCGACTCAATATCACGATGCTGTTGTTCGATTTTCAACTGCTGTTGCTTTTGTTCCTCGGTAATTTCGAAATAGTGAGAAAATGATTATTGGACACTAAATGTTCTTATGTTGTATTTTGATTATTTGGTATTAGCAAACATGCACAAAGTGATAGTAACAAAACAACGAAAATACTCAAGAGAAATATGTTGAATAGTGAAAGGTAAAATAAAAAAAATGAAATAATGAAAATGCTTCAATACTTATATTAGAAGTTCTAGAATCGATACATTTAAACGATGATAAGATAGTTGTTATGGCAATCAAGGTTATTCGGCTATATAAACTTGTTTCTTTGTGTTATAAAAATGAGAATGGAAACGGGGAATGTGTCAAAGAGATAGCAACCCAACCAAAGAGCAGAGAACAGCACAAGGCCACGAATGGGCCTTAAACACAGGGAGAAAATCCCGCATCCGAAGGCGGGTTTCAGCTGGCCCCTATCTAAAATGTGTACTAGTTCATAGAAAATGGATGTCGCACTAAACTCCTAAAAATATATATGTATGTTATAATACCCATACTGTACACACTGTAAAAAAGTTTTGCTTACTGCTTTCACTTTAAATAGTAATTCAACTAATTAACACACTGCGTTCCAATTAGGCTTGTCGTTCTGGGAATAATTATGTTACTCCTGTTTGTTTTAAAGTAAATTGGGGATATAACGTTTAAAAGTGGAATGTCATAATTTTTGGACTCAGATATAAACATTTATGTGGGAATCTAACGTGTCTATTGTATTTGCTAAAGAGAAGTTCTGTTTTAACTTTCAACAAGTTGGAACAACCTCCTTAAATAAATAGAGAACCCTTGTCTATAGTTTGAGTACTATAATACAAAAAAGTGCTTGTACTGAAGTACTTCATATATCTCTAATGACTATGAATTTTGAATTTCTGTATGATCCTAAATTCTGTAAAACTTGAAATTTTGAAAATAACTTGTAATGTTACGGGTTCAAATCACGCACAAAATTAAACATAGTATTAATAAGATAACATTTTTTTAAAAACAAACATATCTGAAAAAAATCGAGACACACAGTTATAAAAGTTTTTTTTTCGTACAAAGTAGAACTATCGTATAATAGTTGTTTTTGGAAAGTTACCATTGTCTTGGATCTTAAAGATGAGGCTATCTAAACAAAATATCAAAAGTTCATAAAGAACACTATAAGACTCACAAGAAGTGGTGTTATTATACATATAGGTTACAAATACAATGTCATGTTAATATCATAGAATGTATTAACTATTACAAGGCTATGCGAATACAGCCTTGTAATAGACATTTCTGTCGACCCTTTTCTCAAAACGTCCGTTGTGGTTTTATTGTTTAGTCAGTTTCGATTACACACTCACTGTTTTCCACTGCACGTTAAGTATACTATTAAAGTTTTTTTTAAGTGGCACGATGTTTATTACATGTAAGTAGAGTTCAAGCTTTAGGCACGAGCGTTTTGTTTTTTATGTCGAACCCCTCTTAGGTTAGATCAAGAATAATGCGTATATAAATGCATGTCCAGGAAGCATGTGGCAATTGGTACAAACAAAAAAGATTCCTTGATTCTTACTTTTGATAGGTAGACATGTCTACCTGTTGAAGAAGAATTCAAAAATATGAACTGTCTTGTGGATCGTAAATACAAATGTGGTAATTCAACACGACTTTTACATGTTCACTTGTTGTTTAGCGCAAGCATTTAACTTTCATTCAAATTGAATAGTTTTCTGTGATTAAATTCATTCTTATGTTTGTCCTATCAGTTTTATCATATTTAGCTTACAGGTATGTTCTAGGTCGTATGAGATTGAAAATTTGTTAAAACGCAATTCAAAATTGCGTCTGTTTTGTAATGAAAATATAATATGGCCTGGTTTTTAACTAAGTTAATAACGACACTTTTCTAACGCCTGATATATCCAATTTGGCTTTGAACAGTTAATGAATTTTAATCTGTTTCTTTATTCAAGCTTACAGCTCTTGATTACAAGTTTTTGTTGTACTCACAGGGGTCAAAACAAATATTTGTACGAAGATAATTATGTTTATCTATTTACATACAGATAATATTCAGATAGTTTAACATTCAGAACTGATTATTATGAATGATAGAGGAAGGGACTTTAAACAAATCATTACTTTATCAAAGATTTGAAATTGCACGTTAAACATAATATTTTCATATCTTTGCAAATTAAGTTGATTAAATTTCGTACAACATGTACAGTACAAATGCATTATAACAAAATAAATGTAGACACGAACAACCCTTTTTCTCTTTTAAGTAAAGTAAACGCATCATAGATACTAGGCTTAGAATTGTGTACGCCAGACGATTGTTTCGTCTACACAATCCCCATCAGTGACGATGCCAAACTATCTGAAGAAGAACTTAATGTAAATCCAAGATCAAAAACGATCAATAGAACTTTGCATAACGAAAATATATTCTTAAATTTGAAATGATTTGCATAATTTAATAAAAGGAAGTTTCAAGCAAACAATATCCGTATTTGCATGCTTGAACCTAAGTATTGTCAACTGGACTGGTATTATTCTACATTGTCTAGATGTACAGGTGGAGGGTTGAGATCTCACAAAACGTGTTTAACCCTGCTGCATTTTTGCCCCTGTTCCAAGTCAGGTATCTCTGGCCTTTGTTTGTATTGTATGTTTTCTTAAATTTTAGTTCATTTGAATGTTTCGGAGTTAAGTATGACGTCCATTTTCACTGACCTAATACATATTTGTGTTTAGGGACCCGTTATTGGCCTAAGGCTGTTTTTCTGCTCTTTTGTCCGTCGTTGTCTCTTTGACACATTTCCAATTTTTATTCTCAATTTTATTTTTATTAAAGTTCACAACTAACGTTGATACATATATTTTGGCATAGGGAGAGATAAATCATAATTTGTAAAACAAAACATCAGATTCAAACAAAAAATTCTCTGAAACTGGAATCATTATGATACCTGCTTTTATCAAATGCCAACATATTTAGAACGTTTGGGGGACTTGTTTTTCCCAGTGGCAGTCAAAATCTACTATTCTTCTGTTGGCCGATGTTTATTGGCAAAAATGTCACACGAGTAACAATTAATCGACCAATCAGAGATATGAAAAAAACGACAAACGACATTATTCTAATCATATCAAACATGTCAAAGAAAATTGAAAGTTTGGGAACACAACTCCCCAAAAAACAAATGTATGATTCTCTTGTGTATATCCGTTGGTGAATAATTATGAAGGGATTATTAGATTACTTTTGTACATGTATTACCCTGAGAAATCACAATATTTATGCATTACTGGTACATTAATAATCATATCTTTAATGAACTATACAGTTTAGTATACGAATTGCTTTTATAGAACCAATAAACAATGCTGTTGTAGATATAAAGTATATAATGTCTATCGCAGAAGCTTTATGATAGTCTCTATCGAGTTTTTTAAACGACCTTAAAGAAAATGATCCTTCTCTCTGAAAAATTATAAAATCAATAAAAACAGCAAGTCGATCTCATTCATCAATATTTGAAAATATAGTTGTGTCATGTTGCTAATGTTTTGTCAGTTGAAACTACAATTTGTCAGTGAAGGTAGATAGGCTTGGTATAATTAGGTATTGAAGTCATGGTATTGGTCCTCATTCACTCTCTTTGACAATGTTGTCTTGTGAGAATATTCGATAACACGGTTTTCGAATAAGAAATGATTTACAAAAATCAATAACTGAATATATTCATCAGTAATTCAGTGTTGTGATTCTGAATGATTGCAATTTGATGCACGATACTCGACTAATTATAATGTATACAGTCTTTTATAACTGATAACAAAAAACTAATTTCTAGACGGTTTATAGAAGGCAAAATATCAGGATGTTATATGGTAGGCAATATCAAGACGGTAAATTTGAAGATGATTTACTTAGAAATAAAATAACAAAATACTGAACTCCGATGAAAATTCTAAACGGAAAGTCCCTAAGCAAATGGCAAAATTAAAAGCTCAAATACATCAAATGAATGGATAACAACTGTCATATTCCATACTTGGCACGGTCATTTTCTTATGTAGCTAGCTAAACCTCTCACTTGTATGACAGTCGCATCTAATTCCATTATATTGACATCGATGTGTGAACAAAACAAACAGACATAATAGGTAAACATGTCAAAAATAGGGGTACAGCAGTCAACATTGTGTTATAATCTGAATCACTATAAAAACAAGCAAATATGTCAACAAAGATAAACAAAAGGGAATGTAGACAAAGCACATTAGCAAAAACGAAAGACAAGACTACACAAATTTACCATAGCACAATAACACAATGACGGGATGTATAAGTACCGAGCCACGTCAAATGGATATTGCCAAAAATAAACTAAACATCTGCAGAAGTAATAATTTACAAAGACAAATTAAGGATTCTATAACACGTTATTAAGATGATAAACAACGTCAGTACCTGTAATCTATACTTCACGACCATCGTGTATTATTTGTGAAGTTGATACGGAATATTATCAACAAGGTCTTGGTATCTTCCGAATAACTTTAAAAAAAAAATACAAGACGTTCTTTGACATACCCCTGGTTCATCATCTTTCTGCTCAGACACTGGTGACGTTTTACAAAGTTTAAGTAGTCTGCAAGCTCTTGAATACCGAATGCGTTTAGAAATGTTTATCCCATATGCAGGTGAAGTTGGTATATTGCTACTAAGGTGGCGGAAATTCAAAATTAAAATCGTCTCGTTTGTCATAGATACTGGTACTGAGATGACCGCTTATGTCAAATACAAGGTATAAGTCTAAAAATGAAGCAGCGGAAGCCGAATCTGTTGTTTCGTTAATTTGTAGTTCTGGGGGATATATTAATGGAACACAATCAGAAAAGTTTGGATTGTTAATGGAAAGTACATCATCAATATTTCTAAATGTAAATTTAAATGATCTGGATTCTTTGATATGGATGTTTTTGACATTTGACCAGTGTCTGAAGGAACTCCGACTCATATGAGAATGGAGAGAGGTCGGCAAGGAGAGGCGCACAGTTCGTTCCCATAGGAAAGCCGACCATTTGTTGAAAAAGTCTACCTCCAAATTCAACAAATATGTTGTCAATAAGAAACTCCAGCATACTGATCACTTGTTCCTCTGTCTAGCATGTTTTACCTTTTTGTTCCTTATTAACAAAATATGCCGTTTGGGTATCCATAAAGGATGAAAAAAATAACGGATGTTTACCCCTACCTATAGATATGATACATTGGAGTGTCTTATATAAACAATATTCATTTACGCAGACAGAGCATTTAAACGGTGATTTAAGATGAACTTTGTATTTGGAAATGTTTTGACATGCAAAAAAACGGACATTTGCAGATCTGTTCTAATTGTTTTAAACATTGTTATCAATTGATAAAAGATTACCAATTCTTTCAATCTGTATCCGAAGCGCCTGTGTTCATCCAGAATTTTTCACGCGGATTATGTGTGCTTTGTTTTAAATTGGAGTTGTGATTTTTGATTGCTCAATGAATATCTTCTGTCCAAGTTTTGAGCGTCATTCAGTTGTCTTTTCAACATAATTGTTATATATGATGCATTCGACATCCATAAATGACCTTCAGAAAAAGATTGAAAAGAGAAAATGAGAATAAATATAAAAAAGAAGATATGGTATGATTGACAATAAAACAGCTCTTCATAAGAGACCAAATGACAGAGAATTAATAAATATAGCTCACAGTACGGCCTTCACCAGTGAGCAAAGCCAATAATGCATAGCCAGCAATAGAAGGCCCCGAAATGACAAATGGAAAACAAATAAAACGAAAAAACTAACTGCCTAATTTATGTACAAAATAATGTACGAAAAAAAAATTATGGAATACAGCAACAAACGACAACCACTGTATTCATCTAAGGACGTAATCCTTTTTCAAATGATTTTTATAGTTTGTTTCTAATTCTAACAAAAACACATAGTGGACGTGGTCGGGTACTGGTACAACCCAATAACAAAAAGACAATAAGTACAAATCTGAGAGTACTCACAGTTACTGACAGCTAGTTCAAAGCCAATAACAATTAATACAAAAAAAAAAATCATGCATCTAAGACTAAATTATCAATCAGTACACATCCAACATCTAATGGGTTTAGTGTAAAGACCTCATTCAGTCAGAGAAAAACATCACCATGTAGAATGCAAAGATACAGGTATTGACTGACTGTAGAGCCATAAATGTGCATATGTATATAACAATTATATTCAGTTTACTTTTAATCTACTGATAACGAAATTTATATTGATACCGATAAAAACAATATTCAAAGATCTAATTACAGTGTTGAATTGGTAACATTTTAGAATAAGTTTATCTAAAGGATTGATTCTAAATTTCCGGGCTTGGTAAACAACATCTCCGTAAAAATGAGGATGTGTTATCCCGTTTGAAATAAGTTTTCTACAGGTACATCCAAACTTCAAAACTAAATCTTTATATCTATGGAAAAATTTAGTAAAGGTTTTAAGTAATTTGTGGTAATCGAAATCACTGACTTAATAATTTACCAGCAATTCATAGATTACGTTCATTAAAATCCAAAACGTCACAAAAAAGCATCTTTTTTAAATTGAATTAAAATAAAGTAACATGTTATCATTTGTTTTGATTGCCTCTTTCTTGCTGGATTTCAGCCAGTCTTGCAAAGTTTCCAGGTTCTTCATGAAATTTATAACATGTTTTAATTTTTTTTTACTTGTCGGTACAGACTGTCAAATATTCCTACGACTAGCATTTGAGTAAATTTTTTTTTCATAATTTGAAATCATAATGTTAAAAACAGCATATTGCATGTATTGCAATAGAAATGTTTAAAGGTTAACTGTAGTATTATTTTATTTCAATGCAGATACAAAGAAATACACAAATGAATGATTTATAACTTGTGACTTATGGTTACAAAACACATTTGAATAACTGAATTATTTATTTTTTTTACATTAAAAACAACAGTCTTATTTCTGAAAATGTCCAAACAACCGAAAAGAAACGTTTCACAGTTACGAAAATCTCATAATTTTGGTATGCGAAAACAAAATTGTTTGTTGTCAGTTAAAACTTCGCAAGCTACATTTGTTGTTGACCATTGACGCCTTGACTTGGTTGGTGTTCTAATCCTGGCTGCACACACACATGAGCTGGCTGCTGATCTGTATGTGAACTAACCATGCCGTTGTTTTGTTGATATTGTTGTCCCTGTATCGATTGTGGCAATACTTGCCCATGAACTTGCTGAGGTATTATTTGTACATGTGAGCCAGGCATGATTTGTTGTTGTTGGTATCCTTGTGGAATTAATACTCCTTGTTGGTTAACATATGGTCCTTGTAGCTGTGTCATGGAATGTAATACCTGTTCTTGAACTGGATTAAAAATGACAACATTTTGCTGTAAATAAAAAAAACAAATCTTTTCTTTAGCAAAAGCCCCAAAAATAAATTAAGTTTGCTGAAAAATGAGTTGCATTGTCCATGTTGTCGATTAAATTAAATGACCTACTTCCTTATGACTAGATATATATAAATTAATATGCATTCTGAAGTTGGGCTTAATATATTGCATAACATTGCATACATTCCATTTTGTTATAAACGCACTGTATATCAGAATGGATATACTTAAATTATTGGATTTAATTACAATAATGTTTGACACACAAATGTAGCATACCATATAAATAAGCTTTAATTCTATCATTAGATATTTGATTAATTAAGGTGGCACCAACACCTTGACTAATATTAATTTGGCTCGTTTAATTTTCACAAAATTTTCACAAAATATTTACTTTGACCCTTTGACAAAAATATTAAATTTAAAAAAATTTGAACCAACCATTTTATCAGAAAAAATTCATTGGTTATATAGCAGTTTGACAAACACTAATTTTGATCATTGATAATCTTAATATTTCCTTAAGAATACAACGTAATTAAAACGTTTAGCTGATTTTTACAGAGTTATCTCCCTGTAGTGTTAGGTACCACCTTAAATAAGGTGTGTAAATCAAATGCACTTAACTAGCATATAATTTCTATCAATAGTTGGCTTTAGCATTAAGAATAATATTAGATATTTTACTATTGCATGTTTGTAGTATTTTCCCTTTTTTTCGAAATTTTACGGATGAAACCAACACCATGATGAAAAACTGGCAATATTGTAGCACTACTATCCACTTGTTTATCAGAAATAAATATTTATTCAATTCATTTTTCAACCGTGCGTACTATACACATGAAATCGTCTCGGCTTATGTAATCAAATATTACGTAATGAGAAACCAAATATTCCTCCAATGGTGGACTGATGTCAATTTCGGACTACTAATGGATTTCCTACAACTAGTCAACTAGTACAATTACAGCCAAAATATAACCGCGCTTACAAAAAGTAAAACGAAAATTGATGATGTAAAATACGTTTATTCAGCTCCTGTTGCATTGAATTTTTCCAGATATTTGTCATTGATAAGTTTCAAACAAAAAGAAAACGTGTATTTTAAGGCTTGAAATTTTCATTTATATTAGAGAATAATAATTTCTACATTGTCTTGGAGTACCGATTAAAACATAAAAAGAAGTAGTAAACTAAAGTTTTTTATACTGACTTCATTGGCTGGTAGAATTTGGGAACAGCAGCAACAATATGTCGCTGACGTAATGGCTACTATCATTTCTATAACGGCGCATGCATCAATGATTCCTGAAACTGTAATGATATCTCCGTCGACTTCCTCCGCCTACAATAACAAACATTAACTATGTATACAAAGGTAAAGATACATATTTATTTATATTCAACTATAGATATGACCAATTTTGTATATGAATAATTAAAACATAGATTTTGAAAAAAATATTGAGGCAGTATATTAAGTTTTTTTTTTATTTGAATAAAAGCAATGATTGTCTTTCTTAGAAAAGGACACATCACGTACTAACATAATGACATAATGTCTCTTATGCTTACTTTTATTTCTCTGTGTCTCCTTTACAGTCGTATGTCTCGTTTTTATGTAAAACTAATAAGTACTAAAGAAGTTGCTCGAATTCAAACCGTCTTATCAGAGAAACAAACCTATCGATGTCATTCAACATTTGGACATAATTCAGATCTATGGTAATTTTTAATCCTTGGATCTCATTAGAGTTAAGTTAAATTCCGTGCATGGGTCAGTTTCTGTTTTACCACGAATTATTTTTTCTAAAAAGATACTTGCCTAAAAATGATCTTAGCCAAGTTTTCTTATTTCTTTGCACACAAAGATCAATTCTTTCAAATTTTGCATCGAAAAGAACTAAGTCCTATGAACATGTTACCAAACTATAAGCATTTAAAAATTTCAATATAATAATTGTTATTTCAAAACATCATGTGCTAGGGAAGTAACAATAACGAAAAAAACTATAACTCACGGAAGCATCAGATCTCAAATACATACATGTGACAGTCTACATCATCTATGAATGGCCAACCTTATTTCATGTTATCTGGGTGTTGAAGCCTTTGCTTTTGTTCATTTGCATGATAAAATAAGCTATTATATAGTTTCATTAAATATATCTAAAATGTCCCCTTATTATTTGTGGTTTGTGTAGGGTATATGTTGTGTATAATGATACTTACTTTGATAATGGATACGCTAAGAATTCCAATAGTAAACATCGATGGACAAAATATTACTGCAGATATAATACTGAAAACCATGAACGTTATTTTCTGGAGAAAAAAAAAAGTAAATATAATAAGTGTTTTGTACTTAAAAATAAATATAAGATTAGACATATTGAATGAACAGCCGCAGTTAAGAAATATTATAAGAAAAAAATCTTAAATAATACAGGTTATCAATATAAAAATTACATAGAATGATGAGCATTAACAAATAACTTGCTGCTGGAAATTTGAGGACATGTTTTTTTTTAAAGAAAATGTAGATAAATGCCATGCAGGTCAATAGTAATCCGGAATATGAAACCGATTTTGTTGAACAGCTTCTATACAACTTACAGAGAGTAAAATTCTAATACATCTTTGGCTTTGATATTCCACTTTTTGAATTCCTGACTGAGTGATACCCAGAAGAATGCTTTGGACGTTTAAAATCTTTAAAATGATGTTTTCGTATTTTACAAGATGGTCAATTACTAAAAATCACAATAATTTTCATTCAAAAGTTATGCATCTTAAAATTGTATTGAATGAAAATCCTACAATCATTTACAATTAATATAAAAATAATAGCAGAATAAATTAATTCCGTTTTGATAATGTGAAATAATCATTGGGTCATCGACTGAAAGTTAACTGAATTTTTTGTCACAATCAGAGCTGCACATATTCGAAATAGACAACTAAATGAACTCATCATAGCTTCCAGGCTTAATATTTTGAAAGCCTGATACATGATTTGTCTACAAAAGACTCATCGATTTACACTCGAATAAAAAAAGAGACCAAGTAGTCAGCAACTGAAACGCAATAATGATACGAAATTCCGAGAAGTGTTACAGCTTAGTTAATTTTCTCCTGGGGTAGAAAATTCGTAGTATTTTTATAAATTCAGATGTATAACAAAATATAGTGCTTTATACAAGGTTTAAAATTACCAAACACAAACTAGTTTTTATTTTCGAAATCTGGGTATGATTGCCAATAGGACAACGATCCATCAGAACCCAAGTTATGCATATGTAAACTTCTAAAGGATACCGTAAAGTCTTCAACATAGTACGCCATAACGGGCTTCGATCTTACAAAATGTAAAACAATCAAAGTTAGAAAACCGAAAGCCTGATAACCATATATATCTGAACCACTGTATATGGTCCATCCACCCGAAACATAGTATTGATTTATAAGATACCATGTTTCACTGATAAATCATTTAAGGGTTGCTGTCTACTGACAAACATTGTATGCATACACCACGTAAAAAAGGCAAAATAAATAATTCCCATTTTGAACGTGGGTAAGTCTGACGAAAGAAAAAAACGGGGTATTTGGACCAAAAAAGGTTGTATTGGTGGGGAAGCAATCCCGTGTTACACAATCATATTTACTTAGTAAGATGTTTAATACCTAATATGATTTGCAAGCTGTGAAAAGCATTCCTAACATGGTATACTGAAGTTGAGCCATGCCGATAAGAGTGGTTGATCGATCACAACATAAAAACGACACCCGAAGTAAATCAACACGAGTTTTGTTTAATTTGGTATCAAGGTGTACTACAGACTTGAACTTATGAAGAAAAAAAGCATCACAAGTTTTTTTACAAAAACTGAACGCATGCTTTTTGGCCAGATGAGCTTAAGTACACTGTATCAAATGTATCCGAAGTAGAACACAATATTTATCATCATTTACATAAACATGCAGTGTAACGTTAAAATTTATACCAAACATTTCCATCTGGGTCTCTTTGAATCCGTCATACAAATTGGAAATATTCCTGTTAGCAAAAACTGAAATACAAGTATGTATATTCATTTAACAATGATGCCAGAAAAATCATTAGATATTAGATACATGGTTATAGAATTAATAGTAAAATTGTGCATAAATGTCAAATGCGGTATATGACGGCGTTAGGAATGAAGTTTACTAAAGTTGCTTTCTTTGTATCATTCTACATACAATTACATCGAAAAACACATTGTAAGTTTTAAAAATACCATGTTGAACTCACTGACTAGAAAATGTGATGATTTTTTAAAATTTTATGTTGTATGTACATTGTATTACACAAGTCGATCTGTATAAACTTATGTTGTGAAATTGATAAGAAATCATCTAAACGTCCATCAGTTGTATGTGTTGTATTGTTTCTGTAACCTTCATTGAGATTGGCCATAGTTACATTCAATAAGACATGTAGCTTTAATAAACCTTTTTTATATTGTATACATCGTTATAGTCTGCAATTATATATCTTAATCACATGCGGACCAGGATCTACCTACAGTTCAAGAGCACCTGAGATCAATGCCGTTTTTTTATCGAGGAGAGTTGTTGCTTTGTCTTTGTAACCCGCTGTATGTCTGGTCTTTTGCTGTTGTGTATGATTTTTTTTCATTGCATTGTCAGTTTGTTTTAGACTTAAATGTTTTCTGAATCATTTGAGATAAGATACTTGTGGTACTTGTACATTCTATCATTATGTTATTGTTTATGATATTCCCGTATTCTTGTCTTTCATTTTTGCTAATGTGCTTTGTCTATATGCATTTTGGTGTTACTTTGATACATATAGCGTGGCTCTGTACTTATACATCCCGTTATTGTGCTATTGTTAAACATGTTTGTATGCTTGTCTTCCATTTTTGCTATGTGTTTTGTCTATATGCCTTTTTATGTTTCTTTGATACATATATGACGTGGCTCTGTACTTATACATCCCATCGTTGTCAATACAATGGAATTTGATGCGACTGTCATACAAGTGAGAGGTTTAGCTAGCTATAAAACCAGGTTCAATACACTATTTTCTACATAAGTAAATGCCTGTTCCAAGTCAGGAATATGACAGTTGTTATCCATTCGTTTGATGTGTTTGAGCTATTGATTTTGCCATTTGATTAGGGACTTTCCGTTCTGAATTTTCCTCGGAGTTCAGTATTTTTGTGATTTCATTTTTTGGTATGTTTTGCCCTCTCTTTTGAGATTCTTTCGAATAATGACTTTTGACAAAGAAAAACTTTTTTTTGGTCTTTGTACGGTTGCGTTTTTGTACATATCTATGTTTTAGGAATGCGACATACCGATTACATATTTACTGTATTATCAATTATATCATTAATAAGGTGAATAATTATAAAAGATTACCACTTTGACATGTTGGAATGAGTCCAACCTATTCACGGAGAGCTTTACAGTTATAGCACAGGGCATCATTTTTAAGCATCTTTCCAAAGTCTGATTATGTTTTAATATCACATTGATAATAAAATTAAGAATGGAAATGGGGAATATGTCAAAAAGCAGACAACAGCCGTAGGTCACTAATGGGTCTTCAACGATGCGAGAAAATCCCGCATCCGCAGGTGGTCCTCACCTGGCCCCAAAATAAAATTGTTTTCGTTTCTTTATTTCAAGATATTTCATCCCCCGTATATAAACTTGAAATCAGGAAACACGCAACGGGCAATGGTTGTTTTTGGTAAAGTTTGTAGCACAATGGTAGCAGGAAATGATCAGACACCTAGAATTACTTCAGTTTTTAACGAGAGTTATGTTACTGAATCTGTGCTTCTTTGTGTAGGGATAAATATTTTGTACATTTTCGTTTAAATTGTTCGCTTGTCCTTGACGTGTTTCATTCAAATATTTTTGAAAATCACTCTGGTATATTCTTTTACAATATAAACTTTCCCTTCTAAAGATTTATAAATACATTTGCTTTGTCTTATTTGTTATACGTTTTTAATCTTCCCTATTAAAACATTGATTGCCTAAATACCAAAATGTATCTGAAGAAAACATTTCAAAATGTCGTTTATTTAAATTTGCATAAGGACGTTGTAACATCAGCGTTTTGTTAGAATGCCATATTCATAATATTACATAAAATTATGTAGTTCTATTAAAAATTTTCAAACATCTTTTTTTAAATTGTCCAGACTTCTAAACACCTTTCATTCGATTTTATTTATTATTTTTTGAAAGAAGAATGAAATGAGGAAACCTTCTGAAAACAAAAATGCTAAAATAATACTTACCCAGCCTGACAGGAATATACAGGTCCCATATAAAATCAGTACTGTTGTTTTTTCGTTACATCCGAGTCGTGAATATGAATTAACTAGATCGTCTAATGTAAAATGTTCTTGATACTTTTTCTGGCATGCATAATCATCACAACACATAACCTTTTTCTTTATATTTGTTATAACACCCGCTGTGCACGCAGATATACAAGCAACCCCTAAACTGATCTGTATTCCAGCAAAAACTTTAAGCTTTCCAACACCTAGTGCCGAACGGAAATTGGAAGGGACTGTATATGGTGTTGAAGGATTATTCAGATTCATATTGCTTTTTAAAAAAAAACGAAAATGAAAATTTGTTAATATAGCAATGTATGGATGCATTATTCAAACATACTCACACCTATCTACCTCGTTTTAGCATCTAATTAGAACCAACTGTACACGTTTGCGTACCACGGTGTTTTTAGTAGCTGATTTAAAACTTTGTACTTGTTTGGCTTTATAACTATTTTGATCTGAGCGTCACTGATGAGTCTTATGTAGACGAAACGCGCGTCTGGCGTATTAAATCATAATCCTGGTACCTTTGATAACTTTTTAAAAGCCTTCCGAATGACTTACCCATGTCATTTATTATTGCGTACACATTATCTAAAAATAGACATAAGCAAATGCCCTGTCACGATGTAAATGTTTGTATTTTTTCATGTTTTCATTTTTTTTCAAGTCTTTTCCTTTTAAAAACAGCTATATACGTCAGTTTTCATCTTCTTTTAGTTAAAGACAAACCTCTTTCACAAAGTTAATAAGATTATTTTAAGATGTAACTTACATCAAATAATGCTTAATCTTTCATTATGTTTCAAAGGACTAGGTTCAAAATAAATTGAGTCTGTCCAATCAAGTAGATTAATTGATTTCAGCAAGTTTATTGATTTTAAACGTTCCTCATTGTCAAAAGACTGTAAGGTTTGTTTCAACCATTTACTGAATCTTATTGGTCTTCAAATATATTTCTGACTTAAGCAACTAAGTACTAACACACCAAAGTTACTGAGACAACATTGCTTGAACGGCCAGCGATACTTTTTGTATTTAGCATTGCGATATTATATGCATTACGAGTATTCGTCAACAGAACAACAACCCTACCATATAAAAACATTGAAAGTTAGTGTTTGTGTTGTCTCAGTCTGCGTATATCTCATAGTACATGTTGTTTGTTTGTATTGTGTTTGCGTATATCCTCTCCTAAAATAGAACCCTTTAAGACATGATGAATATCATAATGAATATCACAATATTTTCTTTGCAAGCATAAGGCTTGTATTTATTTATTAATTGTTTAAATATAGTATAATATCATATGATCGCCAACTTTCAATACGGTGCATGTTGTTATTTTTGTCAGTACATGATCATGATATTGTATAAAGGAATTTAGTAATTAGATTCGTAGAAAATAGGAACACGTCAATGTTCAAAACTAGGCCTCTTTTTAATATCTGTTTAACCAAACATCCAATCAATATGCTCCATTTGAAAATTTTAACGTAGATTATTTGTATTGTTCTGGAACACAATCAGACCTTTAATGCTTAATACAAAATTTCAATAAATGTTTAAAAACTATATGTTGCTCAACAGAAATTGTTTTAAACTTTTTAATTTGTAAATAAAAAGGTACATGTATTTGATTACAGTCATATAAAACTTCAAATTTAAAAGAAAATGATGCATAAGTTTTTTGTAACTAAATGGCTAGTTTTTATTATAAAACGTATGTACATATACTTTTTTCTCAAGAAAATTCTATAATTTGTCCAAATTTTGAAGACATTTACTTTTTTTCAATTGTTTGCTTCGAGTAAACAATTCGCCGATATGTTTTCCGTATGCAGTGATCTCAGTGTGACCTTTCTCGTAAAAATCCGGTGATCACAATATGCATGGATCTGTCATTGAAATAAACTACTATCTTATTGTACATGTTATACACGTGCTCAATATCCATGCTTCTTTGTTGATTGTTTACCAAGGTGACAATCGGTAAACTACGGCTTCAAAACACGCCAATTAATTAGCTGCCATATTTTCACATCATAACAGACCGAGAGAAATTTTTTTTTTTGACGATTATACGATATGGATGCGAAAAATGTGATAAAATCGTTCACAGAAAACTAAGGTTATGATTTATACATGCATTGGTTCAAGAATTCGATAAACATTATTTTTCACCAGTCACTCGTTTTATATGACTTTATCTCAGGAATTTGTCGAAGATAAATGGTGGATTAAACCTTGTTTAATAGCAACTTAACCACCCACTTGTATGACAGTTTGTTTATACTTCCGTTATATTGATACAATTTGTTAAAAATTCATCATATATTTGGTTATATTGAACAGTGATTGGATTCCAGCAGTCGAAAATCTACACATACATCACAAACATACAACCCAACTGACTAAAACATTCGAACACACAAAAGTCATGTCATGCAAATAAAATGTTAATTTTGATGGTTGAGATTCATAATATAAATCTATCAAGGGTGTATTGTTTGATGAAAATTACGCTAACATTTTGTCTCATAATGTTATCAAATGTTTTATGCAGGCTAGTATACAGTGAAATACAAATGAACTGTACTTGATTCGAAAATAATATTTCTATTTATTTAATCAGGCTAATTAACTTCTTTCTGCTAATAAGGGGTGTAATATTTTATTCAGTGTCAAATTTACTCACAAATCCCAGTTTATCAAACAAATATTTATTGCATTTATTAATCATGTTTACGTGGATCGTTAATATTGATTTCAAAGTATGAAATTTCTAAAAGTCTTCATCAAAAATATTAATCAGATGCGGTACTTACAAAAATTCTGTGTCAATTCGTATAGTCCGTAAATGTACTGTATTCATCAAATAAGGTTGTGTTTGGGTATTGCATGAATATAATACGTTTCTTCCTTGTAAAATTATAAAGATATTTCCTTAGTTAGAATACAATAAAAGCAGATTTCTATTATTGAAACGACAACTATTTAACAACTGAGTCAGGTATTCCTCATCGGGTTTTACAGCCTAGTTCCTCGTGACCGTTTAATGTATTGTTCTCATCTCCTAAGTTACAAGAAAAACACTTAAAAAATAATGTAATTATGTATTTTAACAAAAAATGAATGCAATTCTATTTGAATATTATGTTAAAAGTAAGATATCAATCATAACGATTCATGCATGACTCTTTATACGATAGACGAATTAATTTAAGCTTGGATTTTGATGGGTTTTCAGATTACCAAGAACGGAAACACTTTAGAAGATAAGTTGTAATTCCATATTCACGTATTGAAATGATACAGACCAGGAAATACAACCCACCCTCACTATTTCCCATTTTTCTTCTTTTTGAATATCAGGAGTTTTTTCTCGAAAAGGTTTAAACTGCATTTTGCACTTTTTTTATTTTGGGACAAATCAAGTTCTCACAAAGTGTATTTAGAACTTTAAATATACGTATTAACTAATCAGATTTTTTATATCTACATTTATATGAAACATTTCCGCTCGAACTTGAAGGTATATATATAAGAACCAACGTATCAGTGAAACGTTCTCCTGGATTTGAAGAGGCGGAATAAATTTTAAAAATGCATGAGTAAACATTGCAAAGTTGTGGGCATGAGTGATACCACTAGAAAAATGTCTACAGGACACCTAGAAACACCTTTGAGATTTATATGAAGCATCTGAGTTCTTTAACATCCAACGCCGCTGCCACCTTTTGTACACAAAATAACTGATTTATTATTCAATTCTGACCAAAAGCAGCTGCGATTATATTCATTCCACCCTGTCGAACGGACAACCTCTACCAATTGGTTAAATCGGGATAAACATGTGGCTATGCGTTAACTACGTCAACATTTAACAGACGAGAAATATAAGTACCAGTTTAAAGAAAGTTAAATACTCTTGAACATGTTGAAGGCTACAATCTTCTTGCCGTGAATAATGAGAACTAGATCAAGTACATATCTTTGAAAATATACAAAAAATTTACGGGTGAAAAAGAAATGAGTATATTTGAAGGCCATTAAACAGTTTGAATAATTTGAATGCCACTAGAAAAATACACATTTACTCAATATCTGTAATGAATAATTCTTTATCAAACATTTTTGCAAATAACCAAACTAGCCCTCACATGAAAAATTGATATCGTACCTTTTCCGGTTCAGAGAGTTATGAACAATATGCAGACGTACTTGACAAAAAGTTACTCTGAATGTCGTTTATAAAACCGAAGACAACAGTGGAGCGTTCAAACAAAACAAAAACGTATCCTACGGAAGCCTTTTAAGGCCATGCTTATTTACCTTTTCGAATTTGATATATAACACATTGATTATTTGATGTAACAAACTAATATTTTAATATAAATAAAGGCAACAGTAGTATACCGCTGTTCAAAAGTCATAAATCGATTGAGAGAAAACAAATCCGGATTACAAACTAAAACCGAGGGAAACACATCAATTATAAGAGGAAAACAACGAAACAATAGAAACACTGAAGTGCAACAAAAAACAAACGACAATGCAACACACACATAAACGAACTATAAGATAGCAGCTGCCATTTTCCTGACTTGGTACAGGACATTTTAAGAAAAAAATGATGGGTTGAATCTGGTTGTGTTGCTAGTCAAACCTCGCGCCCTATAGCAATATACAACATATTGCTAAATTGACAACATTACATGACAGGAATATAAATGCAAGAACCCTCAAGACAGAGAAATACATAAATAAATAATATAAAAGTACATTTCGACAATATGAAAAATTAATTCCACGATATAACAAATTAGTAATTTGATATAACACATTATTATTTTGATATAATAATTTATCAATTTGATTAACATATTATCAATTCGATAGGTTCTTTTGTATTGATTGACTGTTTATCTGACGTCCAGTGACAGTCATTTGATCCATATTCAAAACTCTGTTAACAGCTTTTTTCAGGTTGTTTAATTGTAACCATAAACACTCTCTAACCTTGAAATCCATCAGAATTTGGCAATTAAACTTGGCGTGATGATTAACCAATGCACGTAGTTGTATTGCATAAAAAGGATTAAAAGCGGATACTGAAATAAATTCATAATCAATAACTAAGTTAAACATGTATCTTCGTGCTGAAGTCAAACACAAGAAGGCTGTTTATGAAAACACATACAAATATAATTCCTATATAATTTGCATAATACGGAATACGTTTATATGATTGGTCGAGACTGCGTCCGGCAGTGGATCTTGAAAATATTGTATTTTGATAGACGACGTTGACGGAACTATTTTTCGTTACCAATGTAAACAAGAGAGCGGCGACTTTAACACAAAAAACCAGCTGGACGTTTAAAATATTGATACAACTTCGCGTTTATTGTTAAACTACACAATAAACACAACATATTCATTTGAAGATATTTTTGTAGTTTATTTTTTAGCAGATAGCAGATTCCTGGAGTATATTTTTTATGACAAAAATAAATTCCTGCACCAAGCCAATTCAATGACACAATTATGGAATTTACGTGTGATAGAGCTTACGAGTGGGGAAATTAAATTCCTTATCTCAAATTTTAAAAACATAAGGATAAAACGCATGTAAGAGTAATTTATCGGTGAATAAACTGGACCAAGTCACTCTCAATCATATTTGTGAGTGAATGAGTCTAATTTGTCTTCAATATATTTCTTTAAAAAGGAGTTTAATCCTAAAATAATGTACTGTTTCTTTGGGTCATAAAAACAAATCAAAACAACATTTATCTACCTGCTTACTTAATTTTTTTGTTTGTTATATTAATCAGTCATTTATGTATTCATAAAATGGTAAGGTATGAATATATATAGGTAAATGTAGAAAAATTGTAAAAAGTAAAATGAGAATATAACATTTTCCAAAATATATGACAATTTTAGTATATAATACAAGATATCTATTTTTATTTTATTTTTGTTAAATTTGTTGCTGTCTGTCGACGACTTGATTTGGTTGATGCCCAAAATTCGGCTGCATCTACCCTAGCTGTTGACATAAGTTAACATTTGCCATTCCGTTATGTTGTTGACCTTGTGGTACTTGAATCACTGGTACCAACACTTGACCAGTAGGCTGCTCGGTCATTAACTGTACATGTGTGTTCGGTATGAAATATTGCTGCTGGTACCCTTGTGGATTTAATACTCCGTGTTGATTAACAGGTGGTCCTTGTAACTGTGTCACGGTATGTATAACACGTACTTGTATTGGGTTAAAAATGACAACATCTTGCTGCAAAACAAAATACACAATTTTTCGTTAATGCCCCTAAGATGCCTGAATCTTGGTTTAAATTTAGTTGCAATATCGATGTGACAAAAGATACGTATTTACCTATTTAAATTAGAAACGCAAAATACAATTAACTTAGTTTATATATGAAGAATATACATTTGTTTTAAATTTTCTTGCATCCCACCTCTTTATAAACGCATTTGCATATTTGATTTAGATGACTTAAATTGAAATGCTCAGGTCTATCACAAAATGATTTTAACATTGTTAATTAGGATTCCCCCTCCTTATAATAACATTAATTACGGTTAACAATTTAATTGCACCAAGTGAACTTCTGATGTATGATTTTTTTAATTATTAATTATCTTTTTTTTTTATTTTTAACCAGCTTTCAGTAACTGCGAGTACTATCAAATCGTACTTTCGTGTTAATTTGACCTGTTGATTTGAATTGTAATGCATTGTTTTATTCAATGTTTACACATTTTTGTGGTTATATCTCGTCTCACTATTTTTAATATATTACCTTTCATCAGTATTTAGTATGACGATAAATTGTCACTTCTGTCTTCGTACTATGAACAACAAATCTATTTATTTTGTAAACAATGTTCCCGTACTCCATCAACTTCCTTGCAACAAAACTATTCTGTTTACGTTATTTTATTAAAAGTCCTTTTGTTCAAGGTTATAGTTATCTTTATGATATTGTTTTACATCCCCCCCATCTTTTAATAATTTTGTATTCACATATATAATTTATAGTGTGTCTTTCTATGTTGTGATGTTGCATTCAGGTTAGATGGAAGGTTGTTGCCTGTTAAAACGTTTGAACTCGCTGAATTTGTTTGCACAATTCCCAAGTCAGAAACACGATGTTCAGTTGTTGTCGTTTGTTGATGTGGTTCATCAGTGTTTCTCGTTTCTTTGTTTTTTTTATAAATCAGACCGTTCGAATAGTTTTACACTTATCTAGTCATTTGTTGGGCCCTTTATAGCTTGCTGTTCGTTGTGAGCCAAGGCTTCGTGTTGAAAGCAATACTTTCACCTACAACGGTTAACCTTTTACACATTGTGACTTGAATGGGGAGTTAGCTCATTGGCGCTCATGCCACATCTTCTTATTTCTATTCATTTAAATAATTGATTTTTTTATGTTTATTTTGAAAACGGGATGTTCTTTCCTTTTTACCCTGAATACATAAAAAGCACCTCCTATCATGACAAACAAATAACTAATGTTTACCCTAAATACAATTTGTTTTTATCATGACTGACAAATAGCTTATTTGTATCCTGATTACATAAAAAATAAGTTTTTTTCATTACTGACAAATAGCTAAAACTTTTAATTCTTTATTTGAACTAAAATTATCGATCTTTTTAGATGAAATATTTAATACATCAACTGTACTTTATTTGTGTATGCATAATCTTACCTGGTTAGCTTCAGCATTGGAAATATAATATTTTGTTTTTGGTAAATTAGTTAGGGCGACTTCACAATCAGAATTAAAAGTTTCTTTCTCTTTTCGATTTTTTATTCATAAAATAATCTTTGTATTCGTTTATTCATAAATGGTTCCTGGATTTTGTTCATAAAATAATATTTGGATTCATTTATTCATAAAATAGTCTTTGGATTAAACATAAAAGTAAAAGACACAGACAAAACGTAAACCTTTTTTTTTTTTTTATTATTCACAAATCAGAGTTAATCAAAATTGGAACTGCATTTCTAAATAATCTATTCTTTTTTAATTTTGCATTCAAGATAAATAACAAAGTCTCAGGCTAAGTTTTTAATCTCTACAAAACGAAGACAATATTCATATCCGTCGACAGGTATAAAATTAAAATGTATGTTGCGCAAATAAAAGGAAACAGTTAATATTACTTAGGTTTGAGGAGAACGGTAGTATTTCCTGGCCCATAAGGGATAATGATAGCCTTTTTAGAATTTTCACCACTTTCTAACACTGCCAAAAATTCTATATAAACAGTTAACTGAAGTACTTTCCTTATACTATTCAGAAATGAATTTGAATATGTATCATGACCGTTTACCTCTTTTGATATCTTTGAAAACCTAAGTGCTTTTAGGTCTTTTATCATGCAGTGAATACAAAATTCTCAAAAATTCTCAAAAATTCATTTTACCTGTATGTAAAATTATTTCATATTTTTCTACACCTGATTCATCCCTCAGTTTGGGAAAGTATGTTCAGTTGATACTGTATTTTTAGTCCAATCACACTGTTCAGATACATTGACTTAAGTAGGGTACAAAAAAGAGCAACCTAAGTTCTGGAATGCAAATACTACCGTGCTACCTTAAGCAGCTTCTGTTTCATCGAAGGTTCATACATTGCCTTTGATAAGTGATAATAACACACATTTGTTTCTATTAGAACTTTCTTACATATTTACGAAATGTACTAACGAACATAAAGGGAGCATGTATTACATTAGTATGAAAACATTTAAAGTCTATGTTTTATCCGAATAAACGTTCATCTATTCTGAATGTAATGTATCTTTTAAAATATAAGCATATCGGGAATAAAAGAGGCATGCCACATCTTCTTATATCTATTTAATATTTGGAAGGAAAGCTAACTTGTTTAATATACACTTACGTCCGATACGTTTCTTATGTTTAAACAACGATTACACACATTTGAGCGGGAAGAGTTTACGCATGCTTTTTTAAATGTTAAAACAATACATCTCTGGTTGAAACCATTTACATTTTATTGAAATTCCTGCAGTATCATAGTACTCTTAATTTAACGACAAAATTTACAATTATTTTTATTTTATAATGAGTATGCTACAATAAACTAAGGCTAGGAATAATTCAGCCGAGTAGAGATAGATCGGGTGCACCCCAATTCAATATCCGCCCTAGAGCTCTGGTATTAGATCAAATATTTATGGATCTTGATTTTTTCATTTATATACACATTTGAATATATGGATGATTAAACGAGCCCTGTAATAACTTATGGGTGTAATCTTTACGATTTTACTATTTTAAGAGGTTTCAAAATTAACAATTTAGGAAAATTATTTCGTTTATTATTTGTTTTGTGATGGGACGGATAGGCCGATACATTTGAAATCCTTTTTTTTGTAGGTTAGTTAATGAAAATATGTAAAATTAAATTTTCATGAAATAAAAAAGAAATCAGGTGCGGGAGGGGGGTGGGGGTGAGCTTAATTTTTGAGGAACATTTTCTTCTTCTGACGAGTCTGTGTTTAGCAAATTTTATTGAGTTATCTATCTCCTTCATCCATTTTTTTTAATTATTTTTTACATAGCACGTCATCAGGGTTGACACATGTATGATGTTGTACACAGTGTTTTAGTCCTTCCTGGACAAACATTGCTTGAGACGAAACGCCATCTTAGTCCCATAACAGCCTTGATTAAGATTACAGAAATATGTTACATTTTAAGAATATTCAAAATAAAGTATCCCTCAGACGGGTCTTACGTATGATTCGTCAAGCGTACGTGCCTTTCGTTAAATTGTAAGACAGTTCTATTAAGACGTTAACATTAACAAATAAAATGAAAAAAAGCGTTGGCCATGACCTAAATGTTAAACGTTGAACAAAGTTAAATTAAAGTTTAGTTATAAAAGAACATTCACTTCTTCGTACTATGAACATCAAAATTATTTATTTTGTAAAAATATTTTCTTTCTCCATTTAAACTGTATACCTAACAACAAAATTATTTTCATTTACCTGTGTATATTATTGTAAAAGGCGGATTTTTGTACAAGGTTATTGTTGTTTTTCTGAAATTGTTTAACATTTCACAGCGGTAAAATACTGTGAATTTAATTATTCATCCCTTATTTTATCGATTTTGTATTTACATTGTATCATAGATCAACTTTATTTGTTCAGTGTATGTTCACTTGTGTTAATATGTCTTTTGATTGAGTTAAGCCATTTCAATTGATGTTTTATAGTGTTTCATTCTATGTTGTGATGTTACACTATTGTTTCAGATAAGGGTAAAGCTCGGTTCATATTAAAACGTTTAAACCCGCTGCAATTGTTTGCACCTGTCCTAAGTCATGAATATGATGTTCAGTAGCTGTCGTTTTTTGATGTAGGTCATAAATGTTTTTTATATAGATTAGACCGTTTGTTTTCCCGTTTGAATGGTATTACACTAGTCATTTTTGGGCCCTTTATAGCTTGCTGTTCGGTGTGAGCCAAGGCTCCTTGTTGAAGACCATACTTTGACCTATAATGGTTTACTTTTATAAATTGAGACTTGGATGGAGAGTTGTCTCATTAGCACGTATACCACATCCTCTTAAATCTATTTACAAAGGACAATAAAAAAATCGGTCAACAGTGAAATTGATAAAAAAGATAAACTTTACTGACTTGATTGCCTGGTAACATTTCTGAACAGCAACAACAATATGTAGCTGCCATAATGGCTACTATCATTTCTATAACGGCGCATGTATCGATGATTGCTGAAACTGTTATTATATCTCCGTCATTTTCCAACTAAAAAACAAGCATACACATCACTGAAATTTAGTATTCGACAGAAAATGATAACAATTCACATAGATACCTAAAATGTACGTGTTGTAACTCTACATATACACCCACTCGTTCTTCAAAGTATTGGAAAACAGGAAGAATCTGTCTGACAGATCTGAATACTGCTTACCCGTTATAGCAAATCCTGGTCAAGCAGTTGACCATATATGACTATATTTTGCTTAATTCATTTTTTGAAACCCTATCAAAGTTACTTAGTACCACACAAATTAATGCGTTTGTTAGAAATATGAAATCAGTCCTACAGTGCAAAAATATGCTTTTTTGCTAACACAAGTGTAGCTCCTATTTGCAAAGCGGTTTTAAATATTTGTACTACATGGGGTTTTACAATACGACATAAATCGGACGACAGATAACAAATTATCAAACATTTCTGAATAATTAAGTTTTCCTTTGATATTGAATTATATGAAATTGATGCATTAAGTGAAATAATTTCATTCACTTATTCATTGCAGTGTTATTTACGCAGACAAAATACCTACATTTCCGTAATAGAACGTTTTTACCACAAAAAAAAAAACACAACATCGTAGACTCATTGGCTGATATACTTGGTCCAATTAGTTGTAATGTTTAGAGGCAAGTTTATAGAGGTTAGTTTAAAATTTTCGTTTTTTCACGGAATGGCAGTAAACATTTATGTTCGCTAGAAAGTGTTTCTGTTGCTAGAAAAATGTCACTGATTGTTTGTGAATATCAATATTTAGTTACTTACATTGATGATGAAAACACTGAGTAGTCCAATACTCAACATCGCTGGACAAAATACTACTGCAGATATAATACTGAACACAAGAAACGTTATTTTCTAGAATATATATATATATATCTTGACGTAGTTATAAGAAATCATGCATGCATTTTGGGTGTTATTTGCATCAATTCATAACAACTGAACCCCATAAGAAATTCGAATACTTGTAAAACTTTTTTCCTGTATGTAATCTATATACTGTATTTAAAATAAGTAGCAGAACACAAATAACGGCAAAACTAAAGCAAAAATATGGTTGTTCAATATCAATTCCCTGAAATAATTGTTAAAATAAAGGCAACAGTAGTAAACCGCTGTTCAAAAGTCATAAATCGGTTGAGAGAAAACAAATCTGGGTCACAAACTAAAACCGAGGGAAACACATCATTTATACGAGGAAACAACGAAACAACAGACACACTGAAGTGCAACAAAAACAAACGACAATGGAACATACATGGACACGAGCAATTAGATAACAATGAGATTTAAAACGAACGGAAATATAAAAAAACGTGTTTCTATTTTGAAATTCATTAAAAGATGATACTAGTTTTCAATTATTAGGTGAACACAATCATTACGGCAGCGCGTATACAAAATTCATACATAATCAATAACTTCATATACCAATATTACATAAACATGAATGTATTGTCAGGAAATGTGTTTTACAATACTCATTGATTTGAGTAGTACTAGTTTTCCTACATACGGTATAAATTTTAAAAGTTTTATATACAGTCTCTGATTTTCGAAATATAATCCAATATTAACAATATTTAAATATTTAAGGATGTTCGCTACTCTGTTTAAAAATAACAAGCTTTTTATAAGACTGTTATAAATTGATAGTATATACTCAAATGAACTAAAAAAGCAGAAAAAAATGAAGGGTCCGTGAGCTTGTTTTCGAGATATAAGCCATTGAAAATTTGGCGGGAAATGTTTCTCTCCAGACTATTCATGTATTAAACATTGGCACCTTTTTTCTTTCAAATACTGGGAAAAAATAACAAGGATTATATAAGATTTTCAAAAATGGGTTTTTAAACAATATATAATAAAATTATGAAAAAAAAAGTGAGGGTTAGTTGGCAAAATTTTTATTGGCACTAACATGGATAAAACTAGAAGATTCCGAATATCTGACAAAAAGTCAAATACAAGAGTACCGAACATCCTTAAAACAAAAAAGTACTGTTATCTCTAGAACATAGACATACCAAACATTTCCATCTGGGTTTTCGGGAATCTGTCATACAAAGTAGAAACATTCCTGTAAACAGATACTGAAATAAAAAATAAATGCATGTTTTTGTAGTGTGACCAAGTTTGATCAGGAATACACGTTCCTGTCTATTGTTATGCTTTTTAACTTTCTTTGTACCGCATAGTGTTCAAGGTAAAAACCACGACTTACCAAATATAGAGTAAGATAGTTATTAAAGAGTAGTTTAACATCGTTGTTAACTAAAACTTTTAGCTGCCGGTGTTGGTATGCCAAAAATATATAAAAGTGTACTGACTAGTTTCTATTTATCAAGTACAGACCTTACGATCACAGTAACTGAAATATTTCGTCTTACTGATCATCTTTTCTGTTTACAGTTTGCGGTCTTAATTGTGCTTAAGAGAAATAGCCAAAACAAATGGCTAAAAGAGTAGGGGCAATAAGGGTCAAATTCTACGCAAGCTTAGAATATTTTCAATTTTTCTGAAAAACTTGCATACTTTAAGGGTAATATTTTCTAGTAGATGATTAACAATTTCTATCTTTGACTTATTCGTAGATCTTGACTCCTGTCTAACCATCTTTGCTGTCCCTACTTGTATCTGTCGATCATATTTTTCAAGATTAACATGATTAATGCAGAGACACTTACATTGGAAACAAAAATGTATATTTAGGCGAAAACTGTATTGGTTTTTAAGCTAGACGTACGTACAACGTTGGTTTTAACCGTCACAAAATGAATTTACCTAAGCATCACACAGCTGGAATTATATATTATTACATTGGTTGCAATAAAATACATTGATTTGCCAGTGAAATAAAAACCGATAATTTCACATGTGAAATAAAAGTGGTTATTTCACACTTCTGACGTCATACAACAACAGGAGTTGTCAAGACGTCGATAACGTCGGATAAAAACAAATTGTGAATGCGTAGGAAAAGATATAGTTCCTTACATTTTCTACATTAATTTCATAAAAAATATCCATTTGCCAATGTAATTAAAAGAATAAAGAATTCAAATATCGAAAAATATTCAACTCGTGACCGAGCAACACTGATAATTAACTCATGCGATACGCGCATTCGTGAATTAATGTGTTGTTTGATCACTCGTTGAATACTTTTCTCTATTTGAATTCTTCGATTAGTTATTCTATAAGTAACGATCCTGATGAAGGTAAATCCGGTAAATTGCTTCGGCCGTATGCAATTTATAACGTGTTCTTTTTTTTATTTTTTTAGAATTATACCTACCCAGAGAGAAAGGCATATACAGGTCCCATTTAAAATAAAAATTGCTCTTTGATCACTGCATATGCGGCCAGAATCATATTTGGAATCGTAAAACAATTCGTCATCATTCGAGCACGGATAATCATAACAACAGGAAACATTTCTGTTCAAACTTGTGATAATTCCAACGGTACACGCAGTAATACAGGCAACACCAAGTCCAATCTGTATTCCAGCAAATACCTTCAGCTTTCTAACACCCAGTGCCAAATGGAGATTAGGTTGATCTGTATCAGTTGTGGTAGCATGAATATGCTCATTAGGGTTCATTTTATTCTGTACATGATAAAAATAAAATTCAAATCATTTATTTAGCAAAATTGTATTATATACGACTCGTACATAATCTTATTAACATACAGTTAAGGAACATGTCTTTTGTTGACGACAGTATGCAGTATAAGTAAAGTTGAGTTTAGTTCCACATTTTAATGAATGCATATAACCATTCATGCCTTATAAATCTCATCGTATAGTTTTCTGCTGAGTTCAATTAAAGTGAAGGCACAGTTATTAGCACAACATTTCCCTTGTTGATGGTATGATGTTCGTTTTGTTTTCAATCAGCAGGAACAAATCCAGCATCAATAGTTTGTAATGAAGTAGTTGTTGTTGTTGTCTAGTATACAGTTCCGTTTTCCGTTTTCATTTTATCAATAATCATGCCATTAGTTTCACTTTTCCATTTTGTGATGTCGGTGTTTTTGTTTTATTGTTTACTATACGGTAATAGTGTTCCCAATTCTGTGACTTATAATTTCAAACGTCTGCGTCATGTGATTATTGGTGGATAGTTGGCAATAATAAAACACTTTAATTGTATATGTACTAGTTTATAAATTAATGCGGTTAATTGAATATTGCTAAAAAAAGAGGCGGAAGATACCAAGGAGACATTTAAAACTCCTACGTCGAAAAAAACTGACAATGCCAAAGGGATAAAAAACGAAATACGAGGAAAAGATCACAAAACAGTACTTCAAAAACCTAAAACTGAATAACACGAACCCGGGGGAGGGGAGAGGTCAAAATTGAGATTAAAAATTGCTCGAGATATTAGTAATAAGTGAACAGTGATAGTGTGTTTGTAAAAAATCTCTCAACCAGAATTCAATGGTCGAACCCTAATCGGGAATGTTGTAAACAGTGGTTCAATGATAGAATGATGTCATCTATAAAAAGTAAATTTTATGATTTTCAATAATCGCAATATATAAATATTTCTATATATATTTATCTACTAGTATATGATTAAATTTCATACTTTGTGTTTGTTGTATTGTGGCTAATGTTTCATATATATTCAGGATATGAACAAATTGGTTGGTTTTACAAAATGGATTAACCAGAACAAATCGAAAAGGTTAACTGCCACTGGCAGGTCTACAGACCACTTTGGAAGAAATAGGAAAGGTACTTTTTCGGAAACATAGAACATATATTCGAGTTTCAAAACTATGGATTCATAATCTGCCAACTTAAAACATATTACCAATTTGAAAGAAACTCATGATTTCGTCGTGAATTAGAATATGAAAATCTTAAAAAGAATTCATAACGTTAGATATTGTACATACAGAGAAATCAAAGCAGCAACCACGTTTTGTTTTCAACGAATAGGCATTTCAAAACTAATCTGGATCTAAAATTATTTTATCCATACTGTTTGTTCATATGTTTGGAATAATTATCGGAAATTTCTTTATTTCGCCTTTGATCTTACTGCCTTATGTTCGTTAAGATCATGAACAAGACTTGACATTAGAATATATAAGGCAATGACGTCAAATATCAGTGCAACAACGTGGCGTGATTAAGTTAATCCGTGACGTCATTCATACACCCGAACAACTATCACAACGTTTTATACTCGTAAAGGTTGTTATACTAATAAAATCCTTTTAGTTCATATTCTCAACCAAAACAAATATTGTAAAAAACAAATTGCGTATAAAAGGAATGATGGCATTTTATTTTTTGATACTGACTTTATCACCTCGAGTTTCAAGCGAGCCCAAAAGCTAGAATACATGTTTGCTGTTCAATGCAGATATTGCGGAGAATTTTACCTGAAATCTATAGTAATTGATTAATGGCGAATGTGCCCATGAAACACGGATGATGCCACCATCTGCATATAACGTTATAAAGGAATAAGATTCCAGAATTGTAAAATTGACGGTACCCAAATTCAAACTTGATCTGTGTTTTATTGTAAAAAGCATTGTGTATTAGTTTCATAACAGTTGATTGAGGCAAACTAAATTGAGAGAACGGAAACTACATTTGGGACGTACGCTGCAGTAGGAGCATACAAATTACAATTTATATCATGTCATCATCGTAGCCTCGGCGCAAGACTTTGGAACGCCACTGCTGTCTTATGTGGTACTCTGATATTACGTTATGTTGTTTTATATGACTTGATGATATTTTGTCTTTACATAACATGGTTTTGACATTACTTAATGATGTTATGATATAACTCAATATGGAATAGTCATTACTTAATAATATTTCGATATTACATGAAATGGTTTTGTATTGACTTGATATAGTTTTGTCATTACTTAATATGGTTTTGTCATTACTCGATATTTCACAATTATTTAATGTGGTTGTGTCACTTGATGTGTATATGGCTTAACGTAATGTATATATGATTATATTTTAATTGAATTATCTTGTAGTTGTTTCATTACATGATGTGGTTTTGTTATTTCGTAATGATGATTTGCCAACTCTTTATATGGCTTTAACATTACATAATGATGTTTCAAAATTGGAAGATTTCACACTGCATGATGTGTTTGTTCCATTCTTTGATGTGGTTATCACATTACTTGATGGGGGTAAAACCACGTGACCATTTGGGAACAACTATTTATATTTTTAAACCGATTTCATATGTTTAATGTGCTTCGGATGAGTGTCGCTATCCATTGAGTTAAAGGTCAAATTAAAGTTCGATTTGTTGTTTTGAGTTATTTGGTATGAAAAAGGGGAACGGCAGACAAAAATAAGAAAAAAAGTATTAAAAAAATATTAATATTCCGGATATAAGGGGGATATCCTCACACCACTTGGTCCGGTCGTTTTTTTTTTCTACTTAACTCTCAAATGGAAGCAGTCTTATAATTAATTCGTGAAGAATACCACGGAACCCTCTGTCTCGCTTGAGATTGTTGCTGTCAGTTTAAAAATGTAATGTTGACTGCAACAAGGGAAACAGGGGGATCGGACTAAGCGACAAAGTAACAATTCTTTAAAATAAGAATACTCCGATTTTTTTAGCGTGTATGATCATTTGAACATATACAAATATCAATATTTTATTTTTATAAATTGCATTCTCTGATTTACCTCGCATTAATCGAAAAAAAAAACTTATTGGAATATCTGTTTCACAGGTGACGACGGATATGTTCCAATTGTAGTTAACACAATCCCGTCCCCTTTTTCTCGGATGTGACCAACCGAATTAGACATATCACTCGGTTTTTACTATCACGAATAACACGACGGGTGCCACACATTGAACAGGATATGTTTACCCTTCCGGAGCACCCGGGATCACCCCCGGATTTTGATGAATTCATATTGGCCAGTTATACCGATCTATCGAATCAAACCAATTGCAACTGATTATTACAGTTTTTTCTTATGTTGTGCTGTTTTACTATTGTCCCAGGTTAGGGTTTGGGCTGAGCGCTCACTGAAATGTTTAACTCCGCTTAATTCTTTATGTGCCTGTCCTAAGTCAGGAGACTGTAGTCTAATGGTAGTCGTTGGTTTATGTTTGTCATATTTGTTTTTCGTAAATTGTTTTATTATAAATTAGGCGTTACTTTTCTCGTTTGAATTGTTTAACATTTTCACGTGGTGGCCTTTTATAGCCGGCTATACGGTGTATTGAAGGCCGTACGGTTGCATATACTGGCTTACATATACTGCATTTAAACTCTCATGGATTGTTGTCTTATTGACAACCATACCACATCTTCTAACTTTATTTCGATTTCTATGTTGTGTTTATTATACTGTAACATTGTTTATTTTTTGTGCGCATACCCCTAAGCCCTCTTTTCGGAAGCCCGAGTAAAAGCTCTCGATCATCAATAGAAAATTTAAATACGAACTAACATTTAGTTCGTATTTCAACTCGAAATCTTAATCTAAATCAGACTCAAATTCGAAGTCTTACTCGAAGTCTAACTCGAAATCTACCTCAAAAGGTGACTCAAATTCAAAGTTAAAGTCGAATTGTAACTCGAACTCTGCCTTCAAATGTGACTCAAACTCGAAGTTAAACACGAAACTCAATGCTAACTCGAACTTTAATTCTAATTATGCCTTGAATTCTAACTCTTAATGTTAAAGCCATATAAAGAATTGGCAAATCATCATTACGAAATAACAAAACCATATCATGTAATGAAATAACTACATTACGTTAAGCCACATACACATCAAGTGATGTTAAAACCACATTGCTTACATTAAATAATTGTGAAACCACATCGAAAAATGACAAAACCATATTAAGTAATGACAAAACTATATCAAGTCAATACGAAACTATATCATTTAATATCGAAATATCATTAAGTAATGACAATTCCATATTCAGTTAAGGGGTCCTCGGTGGCCGAGTGGTCTAAGTAGTTACTACTGTAATCACTAGCTAGTCAACACTGAGGCTGTGAGTTCGAATCCCGCTCGTGAGGGTGCACTCGTCTCCAATCTTCCTATCGAAGGTCGGTTGTATTCTCCGGGAACTCCGGCTTCCTCCACCAATAAAAACTGGCCGCCACGAAATAGCCCAAAAGCGGTGCTTAAAAGTGGCGTTTAAACACCAAAAATCAAAACAAATCAAATCATATTGAGTTATATCATAACATCATTACGTAATGTCAAAACCATATTATGTAAAGACAAAATATCATCAAGGAATAATAAAACAACATAACGTAATATCAGAGTACCACATAAGACAGCTGTGACGTTCCATACAAGACACATAATCTACATTTTGTAACTATATGGCAGTAAATTTAAGAAAACAATAAATTATATACATGCTTACCTGATCGCAGAGATTGCTAGTTTTGACAATTGATTTTTTTAATCCTGTAAATCCAGAAAAGGATATTGTGTTTTATATTTTGAATAACTTATAACTTCAAATTCTGTTGACATGTAAATTTGATGTTATTTTATTTAATATATCGTTGTGTGTTTATTAATAGATAGTTAAAGAGTACTAGTTACAAATGCACCTCTTTTTTCCTTGTACAAAATGTTAATATTTCCTCAGTAATTCATAATTGTTTCCATTATTGAAACTTGTTTAACAGTTCCTCATCAGTTTTTACCGTGTAGTTCCTCAAAACCTAAAACTGTAGTTAGTATTAACAAAAACTTTAAAATTTATATATTCAATTATTTTTATTTTCAACAATCAACATGATCAAGTAGCAAGATAAATATTATATATGGAGAAAAGATGTTGACGTGATAACGATTCATACATGACTAATTTTACACCACATGAGTGCGATTCAAACTATGATTGTGATTATTCATTCTTTTAAGAACCATATAAACCCTTGTAAAAGACAAAATGTTATAGTCAAAAATGAACAAACTCATTCGAAATAATACTCGGCAGCCTTTTTTTTAATTGTCTATAAAATTGATACAAATACCTTGTTTCATATTTTTTCAGAGCAAGTGCTTTTTCTGCTTTTTTATAGTAAGATACAAACATTATGTTACATAAATATAAGAAGATGTGCTATAAGTTCCAATGAGACCGACATGCATTTAAAACATTATTTACACATTCCTGGCTTTTCCGGATTTCCTCTTTATAAATATCAGTTTTGTTTTTCTCGAAAATGGTAAAACTTCGTTTAGCTCTTGTTTGACTTCGTTATCAAACAGGTTAAAAAAAAGTGTATGTAAAGCTTTAAAACATGTGCTTATTACCTAGTCAAGTTGTATATAAAACAAGAAGACGTGGTATGAATGCCAATGAGACAACTCTTCACAAGAGAGACATTAACAACTATAGGTCACTGTACGGCCTCCAACAATAAGCAAATCCCATACCGCATTGTCATCTATAAAAGGCCCGGAAATGACAAATGTAAAACAAACGAGAAAACTAACGGCCTAATTAATGTATAAAATAATGAACGAAAAACAAATATGTAACATAGCAAAAAACGACAACCACTGAATTACAGGCTCCTGACTTGGGTCAGGCATATACAAACAGAATGTTGCGGGGTTAAACATGTTAGTGAGCGGATGTTGGAGATGGTCGGCTGATTAAGACTGCCACTAAAAAATATACTGGATTTACAGACACCTTTAAGATTCATTGAAAACGTCCGAGTTAATTGCCAAAGCTGGGGCAACTTTCTCTACACCCAGTACCTGATTTATTGTTCAATTCTGACCCGATGTAGCTGCGATTGTATTCACTGTCGAACGGAAACCCTCTACCAATTGGTTTAACATTTAATCGGAATAAGACCTGTTACCATGCGTTACCTTTGTCAACATTTGTAGGCAGTTAAATTTCAGGACACATTTGAATGACACTTGAAAAATACACAGCTAATAAAGATCTGTTATGAATTACTTTTTACGACATATTTTTTTACAAAACATTCAGTAAAGAATACGTCAAAAACAGATTTGCCTAAGTCATTAATCTGCCCAGGTAAAATAACTGGCCTTAATCGAGTCAACATTGGCATCCCATGCAATTTCAATGAAGGAGCAAAATTTGCCCTCACGTGAAAAAAATATATATTTGACGTCCTTTCTAGAAACAATACATATTTGATGATTGTCGGAGAAAGCCTCATGTGATTTCTTGAGGAACTATTGGAACGTTAGAAATACAAAACATATATTCCAGAACGTAAAACCTAAAACGAATAAAAGGCAAGCAAAATGAATAACTTAGATGTCTACATTCAACTGTTTATTCCATTGTCTGTTTTAAATTTCATAGGCTTAATATGAGATAAATAAATCTTTACATGGCGTCTTCCATTTGCTAAAGTCTTCATCCGGTATGAAAGTTTTGAATTGACACAAGGACTCATAGCGTAAATACTGTGTAATAATCTAGAAATATCTGAAAGGAATCAAGTTTTGATGTGGTTAACAAACTATTTCTATTTTATGTTGCCGCGTTGTTTATTTTTATGGCCCGTCTATTAATCGCCAGAGTATTTAATTGCAACCATACCAGCTCTCGAACCTTAAAATCCATAACAATTCGGCAAAAAAACAGGCTTGAATATAAACCAATATATGCAGTTGTGCTGCGTAAAAGGATGACAACCAGATATTAAAATGCATGGTCAATATCTTAGTTGATTAAGAATACTTGTACATATGTCAAACACAAGGAGACAATATCAAAAAGCAAATGTCAACGGAAATGTTTTGACGAAAAAACTAATTAACGTTTTTGTACATCGTTCGTATTTTGTATTTAAGACCAAAAAGCAGTGAAAAATATAACTGAACGTTTGACGAACTATTTCTTCGTGCCATAATTACAACTAACAATATATTTAATTAACTGTTGATATTATTTTTTTGTTACATTAAACATTGTTAAAAAATAGTATGCATGAAATATTAAGGTACATGTATGAATATAAGTAAAAACAAAATAGTAAAAAGTTAAATGAAAATGTAACATGTCCCCAAATAAATAGCAATTTCAGTATTAATAAGAAATCTATAGTTTTTATTATGCTAGTCAAACATGTTAATGTTGCTGCTGACTGTCGACCTCTTGATTTGGTTGTAATCCTAATGTCGGCTGCATATACGCTGGCTGCTGACTTAAGTTAACGTTTGCCATTCCGTTATGATGTTGAATTTGCGGTCCTTGCATCCCTGGCGGCAACACATGACCTGGAGACTGCTGGGTCATTATTTGTACATGTGTGTTCGGCGTGAAATGTTGCTGCTGGTACCCTTGTGGAATTAATACACCGTATTGATTAACAGGTGGTCCTTGGAACTGTGTCACGGCATGTATTACTCGTTCTTGTATAGGGTTGAAAATGACAACATCTTGCTGTAAAATAAAACAAAATTTATAGTAAATGTCCCGGAGGTGACTAAAACTAGATTCAAACTGAGTTGCAATATCGATATGACAAAAGATACTTATTTCCCTATTAATGTAGAAACACAAAATATAATTTCCTTTATTTATGAAGAAAAGATATTGTATTGACATTCTTGCGTCTCTCTTTGTAATTAACGCATTTGCATATATGAATTATATGATTTAGAATTATAAAGCTAAACTTTATAAAAACAGATTTTAACATGATTATGTCATGTTTTCATCGTACAATCGTACAATAGCATTACCGGTACAAATTTTACTGCATCAAGTGAACTTCCATTGTATAAACCAAATCTTTGTCCGTTTATTTTAAACAAGCGGTGTACATCCCTTTTTACTCATCAATCCATTAATATAAAGTTTAAGTCTGACTAACAAATAACGGAAACTTATGTTTCAATTCTGATTTAGTACGAGACTTATCATTTAAATTTTAAGATTAAATATTTAATGCATCAACTGGACTTTACTTGTAGTATACATATTACTCCCAAGATAAGCGTCAACGTTGGAAATGGAATATTTTATTTTTGGTAAAATTATAATAGGTCGATTTCACAATCAGGGTTAAATGTTTCTCCCTCCTTCTGATTTATGTTTAATTATTCACAAGTTGGCTAAATTTATAATTATGGTGTTTACCGACAAAATAACAAGAAATAGACAAAACGTGTAAATCTACTCTCCTTTTCTTGTCGTTATTCGTAAATCAGAATTAAACAAATTAGGAACTGTGTTTCTAAACCAACTTTTGTTTTTAATTTGCATTTAAGACAAATAGAAATGTCTCAGTTTAAGATATCTCTCTACAAAATCAAGAAATATAATCATATGTCAACCGTCGACGGGTATAAAATTCAAATAACTAATGTATGTTACACACATACAAAGAAACGATTGATTTTTGGCTAGGTGTATGCAGCTTCTGTTTTATCGAATTTTCATACATTTGTCTTGAATAAGTAATTATAACACACATTTTGTTTATATTTAGACTTAATCATTATCACAAATAAAAATGAAAAAGAAAGTGTTGGCCATTGCCTAAATGTAAAAAAGTAATAATAAAGTTTAGTTTTAATGCAAAGGACAGGGCAAAAATCAACAGTAAATTTTGTCCAAACCCTACATGAAAATTGACGAAAAAGATGAATTTTACTGACTTGATTGCCTGGTAACATTTGTGAACAGCAACAACAATATGTGGCTGACGTAATGGCTACTATCATTTCTATAACGGCGCATGCGTCGATGATTGCTGACACTGTTAATATATCTCCGTTGTTTTCCAACTAAAAGATAAAACATACACATTACAGTATTCAACAGAAACTGTTTACAACTCACAAAGATAATCAGAATGCTAGTTGAGTTACCCTACACTTACAACCACTTGTTCTTCAAAATGTCTGAAAAAAGGAGGTATTTGTCGGAAAGATCCGAAATTTTTTTTTACCCGTTATAACAAATCATAGACAATCTGATGACCATATATAGATGTGGTTTAAAAATACCGGAAGATTGGGTGACAGACCATTTTAAGTTAATTCAACATATCAAACAAAATATGCAAAGCCGGGGCTGACAAATATGAATGATCATTCGTTCCAACTATCACTGTCTAATTGCATGGCAAACTACGTTGCAATTCGTTTAAATGGTTTAAATAAGTTTAGTAAAAAAATGGACGGACATTGTGAATTCAATATCCCTTTTTCTAACTATGTGGTTTGGTAAACAAATAAAACAGGGAATACCGTAAATATTTACTCATTTAACTACAAACTTAATATCCCTATAAATATGTTCTAAATGTTAGTATAGAAGCAATTCATTTGATTTTGAATCAGTAAGTTACAATTTGAAATTTTAGTTCCTAAATACTCATCAACTTCGTTCTTTGTTAGTCCTTATGATTTTTGGATTTGAGCGTCATTGATGAGTCTTTTTGTATTTCTGGTGTATAATATCTTAATTCTGGTACATGTATCAATGACGAGTTTATGAAAAAAATTGTACGACGTATAACTTTGATGAGGTTTTTTTTTTTTTATTTTTTAAAAGCTACTTACCACAAAGATAAGAAAAGTAATGCATTTGTGAATCAATGATGATTATTGTCATTTTGCTTAGTTTCTTCTGTTGCCTTTTCTAATTTCGGAGTCGGACTTCTATTAATTGAGTTTTACTGTCGTGTTGCTGTGTGTTTGTTTATTCAACTTTTGCTAGAGGTGAAGCGGGAGGGTTAAGATTTCACAATATATGTTGATCCAAACCGCATGTTTTACGGATGTCCCAAGTCAGGAACCTCTTGCCTTTTTTTTCAATTTTGGTTCATTTATATGTAAAATTAGGAATATTTAGGAGATAACTGTACTGTGCTTTAAACTTGAACTACGCTAAACCTTGGTTTAACCCGTCACAAATTGATTTTACTAACGCAGCATGAAGACGGATTATATAGTTCCAATTATACCTACCCAGAGAGAAAGGCATAAACAGGTCACATATAAAATCATAATTGTTGTACGACCTCTGCATTTGCGGTTCGGACTATAATCGGAATTATATGAATATTCATCCGAGCACGAATAATCATAACAACACGAATCATTTCTGTTCATATTTGTGATTAGTCCAACGGTACACACAATCATACAGGCAATACCAATACCAAGTTGTATTCCAGCAAACATCTTGAGCTTGTCAACACCCAGCGACAGATGGAAATTTGGTGGAACTGTATCAGTTGCAGTAGGATCAATATGCTCATTATGATTCAACTTTTGCTAGAGGTGAAGCGGGAGGGTTAAGATTTCACAATATATGTTGATCCAAACCGCATGTTTTACGGATGTCCCAAGTCAGGAACCTCTTGCCTTTTTTTTCAATTTTGGTTCATTTATATGTTTTGGAGTTTAGTGTAACGTCTATTTTTGCTGGACCAGTATACATTTTAGTTGAGGGGCCAACTGAAGCCCGTCTCCAGGTCCAGTATTTTCTCTCTATGTTGAAGACCCATTAGTGGCCTCTGGCTGGTTTTTGCTCTCTGGTCGGTTTAGTGTCTCTTTGCCACATTCCCCATTTCTGTTCTCAATTTTTTTAAAAGAAATATAAACTCGGTCCTATAATGACAAGAACATGCTTCTTTATTGATACCATCTGTATCACTCCTATTTGCCGTTTGATCTTAAGCTATTTGTACTATAGGGTACATAGTTTTGTTTATACAACACCACATAAATGACGACAAAAACACTGTTTAGACATATCGAAATGATCAAGTATTCCCGTCATATTGAATCATATGAGTTTTGTTGTATGCATTCAATGAATCAATTCTAATTGCCTGTTTACTTTTAAAATTTACTTTTATTTCGGTTATAGAACGTCATTCAAGTTCAGGTAACAGCATAGACTTTTTGCGCTCATATAATTGGTCCAACTGATTGTTAGTTTAAGAGGCATGTTAATAGATGTTAGTTTTATTTATTTCTCGGATAAGTGATACGTTTATTTACTTTATAAGGTTAGTTTTCCGCTCCAAGAAAAATGTCACTTATTATTTGTGGTATCAATATTAAGTTACTTACAGTGACGATAAAAATACTGAGAAGTCCAATACTCAACATCGCCGGAGAAAACACTACTGCAGATATAATGCTGAACACCAAAAACGTTATTTTCTAGAGAATATACATATCTTGACATAATAATCAGAAATAGCATGCATACTTTTTGTGCATCAAGTGGCACCAATTCAATACAAATGAAACTCCAAGAGAAATTCGAATACATACATTACCATTGTTTGTATGTGATCTGTATACTTTATTTAGAAAAGATAACAGAAGAGAAATCACTGTAATATTTAAGGAAACTGTTTGCAGGAAATTTATAGTAGTCCAATATGGAATCTCTTAAACATTCCTTACAAATATGATTCACAACAAACGAAACAAACAAAAAAATACAAACAAAAAAAAAAAAATACAAAAAAAAAAAAAAAAAAAAAAAAAAAAAAAAAATGGTGCTACGTGATAGAAGATTGTTCGATGACATAATTTAAACTTAAGATTTGAAAGTAGTTTTCAATTGACACAAACATTAGGCCGGCACGTAAACAAAGAACATACCCAATCATTAATTTCATATATCAATGACCTTAACATGATGTTTTTGGTCTACAAAAGTCTAAAAGGTTTTATATACAGCCACTGATTCCCAGAAGCCCGGTAACAACCAAACCTTTGCAATGAGTCCCATCATAAAACTAGTGGTTTAAAACTTATCAGAGATAAAAATTTCAGAAGAAAATATTATTCAATTGTTAAATTGTCTAACGAGAATCAATGATTGTTGTTTTTGTTCTCTTTGTTGACATGGTTGTTTGTTTTATAGGGATTAATAGTATCGTATACTTTGAATTTTTGAAGTACTAAGGCTTTTCTACCTCAGGAATAGATTACCGTAGCTGTATTTGGCAAAACGTTTAGGAATTTTTGGTCCTCAATGCTCTTCAACTTCGTACTTTATTTGGCCTTTTTAACTTTTTTTTATTCGAGCGTCACTGGTGAGTCTTTTGTAGACGAAACGCGCGTCTGGCGCAAATACAACATTGCAATTCTGGTATCTATGATGAGTTTATATACATGTACAATTTTCACTGCAGAATCCATATTTTTTGTCATTTTTGCCTATAATGTCTGTTTGTTTAAGTCACACATAATGTAATTTTATGCAACTGTTAGCTACAAAACCAGGTTTAAAGCACCATTCTCTACATCAGAAAATGCCTGTAACAAGTTAGGAATATAACGATTGTTTTCCATTCGTTTGATCAGTTTAAGCTTTTGATTTTGCCATGTGTTAAGGCACTCTCAGTTTTGAATTTTCCTTGGAGTTCGGTTTTTTTTTTTTTTTTTTTTTTTACTTTTTCCAAACCGTCAATAGGGTTTACTGAGTATTGCTTTATATTTGATATAAATAAAATAATCCTAGTTACGTAAACGTTTTCAAAAGCTCATCCGGGTTCTTTAGACAATTGAGTACACTATATTTGTTATTAGATATTATCGGAATAGAATCCAATGTAAACAACAATTACAAGAAGCATATATTCTGACTTTAGAACATATATATACCAAACATTTCCATCTGGGTTTCCGGGAGTCTGTCATACAAAGTGGAATCATTCCTGTTAACAAATACTGAAATAAAAATATGCATTTGTACGTATACTCACTAGGTAAAATTGTGAAAAATTTGATAACGAAACAATTTCCTGTTTATTGTTATTGCTTTGAAACTTTCTTTGTCTCGTACAGTGTAAAAAGGTAAAAACCGTAACTTACCAAATACAAACAGAGTAGCATAGTCTATTTAAAAGTAATGAGACATCTTTGGTTACTTTGACATGTATCTGCAGGTATTTGTTTTCAGATCAGATATTAAAGTTTTTTGTTAAGTTTCTATATACGAAGAATATTTTTCAAGATCACAGAAACAAATGTTAGGTTTACAATGTATCTGATCATCTTTGGTGTTTAATTTGTTTCCTTCTTTATTGTGCTTTAGAGGAAATAGTAACAACAAAAAAGTAATCGGTTAAATTAAAAATGAAATTACAATATCTCCATGGAGATGATAAATAATAGCAGTCATTAGACTTATTCGTAGATCTTGACTTGCTGGTCATCTTTGCTGTCTACTTTAATGTAACGGTCATATTTTTCAAAATCATTGCACAAACGCTTACATTGGTAAAATTAGGAATATTTAGGAGATAACTGTACTGTGCTTTAAACTTGAACTACGCTAAACCTTGGTTTAACCCGTCACAAATTGATTTTACTAACGCAGCATGAAGACGGATTATATAGTTCCAATTATACCTACCCAGAGAGAAAGGCATAAACAGGTCACATATAAAATCATAATTGTTGTACGACCTCTGCATTTGCGGTTCGGACTATAATCGGAATTATATGAATATTGATCCGAGCACGAATAATCATAACAACACGAATCATTTCTGTTCATATTTGTGATTAGTCCAACGGTACACACAATCATACAGGCAATACCAATACCAAGTTGTATTCCAGCAAACATCTTGAGCTTGTCAACACCCAGCGACAGATGGAAATTTGGTGGAACTGTATCAGTTGCAGTAGGATCAATATGCTCATTATGATTCATCTTTACTCTGCACATGATAAAAACTACATGTATGTAGCAAACTTGTATTAGATACGGATGTTACATGATCATACTGACATCTAGTCAAGTCACATGTCTTTTGTTGACACAGTATGCATTATCAGTAAAGGGTTTTTTTTTAGTCCTTATGTTATTGTAATCAATGCATATAACTATTCATGCCTTTTATTTCTTATCAGTTTTAAATGTATTTTATACGATTATAACCTGATCATACTGACATATAGTTAAGGAACATGTCTTTTGTTGACGACAGTGGACAGTATCAGTTATACAGAGTTTAGTTCTTCATTGTAATCAATGAATTTAACCATTTCCAAATGTATACCTTATTTTTCTATTCGTATAGTTTTGAACATTATTGTTGAATGTAATTAAAGTAAAAGCACAATCGCTAGCGTCATGAGCCTGTAATGAGGTAGTTGTCATTGTTGTTTATACAGTTGGATTTTCTGTTATTGTTTTAAAACTAACCAGGTCTTTCTTTCTCAATTGAATACTAATCCATTTTGTCAAGTCGGTATTTTTATTAGCTGACTTCACGGTATGAGATTTGCTCATTGATGAAACCTGTATTTTGGTCTTTAATTCCGATTCATTTGCTCACAGGTGGATAGTTGTTTCATAGAGAACTATGCCATGTCTCCTTATTTATAAATGTATATACATGTATGCGGTCACCTTATATATTGCTCAACAAGAGGCGGAAGATATCAAGAAGACATTCAAAACTCATGTCGAGAGAAACTGACAACGTCATGGCAAACCAAAAAAAGACGACGTAAAGACAAACAAGTTCACTACAGTACATAAACCACTTAAAACTGAATAACACGAACCCCGTCAAATAATTTTAGAGGTATAAACGTGAAAAAACATAGATAAGCAACATGTGAACAATAATATTTTGTTCGAAAAAAATCCCCTAACCGGAATTCACATCGAACCCTTTTCGGGAAGTTGTAAACAGCAATTTGAAGGTGGAATGATGATGTCTATTAAAGTAAATTTCATGAAATTCAATAATCTTAATAGATATCGCTATAGAATTATTCAATATCACTGTTATTAGCATAATGTCCAGTGGCTAATACTTCGGGCATATTATGGACATGAGCAAATTTGATTATCAAATATAATATATTAGTTTTGCAAAGTAGATTGATCGGAATGAAACGTGAAGCTCAACTGCCACTGTCAGATCTACAGACTATCTATAGACGCAATAGGAAATGTAATATATCGGTAATGTAGAACATATATTTCAGTTTTAAAAATAAATTGAGCATAGCTAACCTTGTGTCGATACTAAAGCTTACACAAGGCTAAGGATTCAGAACTTAAAATATTTAACCAAAGCAACTCCTGAGTTCGACGTGCATTAAACTATGTAGATCTTAAAAAAGATCCATAACGTGAGATGTTGTACATGTCTAAGTGACACAGAAATTAAAGCAGTAACCATTTTTTTTACGAATGCTAGTATGCATTTTATAACTTATCTGGTTCTAAATTTATTTCAACAATATTTCTATTTCATACGTTTGGAAGAACCCAAGGTATTCAGTTAGTGTACCTATTTGCTACATCTTGACGATTTTTATTATAAAGGCATATGCCGTTCATTGCAGATATTGCGGAGAATTTGACTTGAAAGTTATCTGAAAAAAATACAATTTATATTATGCCATTATCGTAGCCTCGGCTTAATCATCATTTTCTTTCTTAAACAAACGTTGTCTCTGCCAATAAATTAAAGTAATAATTTCTATCCATGCTTACCTATTCGCAAAGACTGCTAGTCTTAAAAAAAGATGTTATTTAGTCCTTTAATCTAGAAAAAGATATTGTGTTTTATACTTTGGATAACGTATATCTTCTGTTGAAATGTAAATTTATGTTATTTTATTTAAAATATTGTTTTGTGTTCATCAATAGACAATTAAAGAGTAATACTTAAAAATACAAACATCTTTTTCCTTGTACAAAATGTTAGTATTTCCTCAGTTATTGATACATATTTCCATTATTCAAACTGGTTGAACAGTTCCTTGTCAGGTTTTACGGTTTAGTTCCTCAAAACTGAATCTGTATGATTGTTTTGACAAAAACATTCAAAAATAAGATATTTTACATTTTTTGTTTTTAACAAACAAGGAACTACTGTGATATAAACTTAACATTATGTAGAAAAAAGATGTTAAAGTGATAACGATTCATACATGACTATTTTACACCACACGAGTGCGATTCGATTAAACTATGATTAAGATTATTCTTTCAATTACGAAAAACTAAAGCCGTTGAAGTTCAAAATTGACAAATTGAGTCAAAATAGTACCAGTGTTTGTTTTAATATTAATAAAATTGTTACAAATCATTGTTGCTACAGCGTTTACAAACAAGGTTTATATATAATTGAAAATACTTGACTTTTTCTTCGTAAAAAATGTTAATATTTCCTTAGTTATTGCTGCACATTTCCATTATTCAAACCAACTCGACAGTTTCTCATCAGGTGCAGTTCCTCAAAACCTGAATCTATTACTAGTAGTTGATATTGACAAAACCTTCGTAAAAAAAAATATCTCATTATTTTTCTTAAGAAAATAATAATGAACTACTGAGCATGTATAATATTAACTTATCATTATGTAGGAAAAATGATGTTAAGTTAGTTACGATTTTACAAGACTAGTTTCAGACCACGCGAGTGCGATTCAAATATGATTGAAATAAGTCTTTCAATTACAAACCCCATAAGCCCTTGTAGAAGACAACACTTTATACTTTAAAATTTACAAAATGAGTCGAAATAGTCCCCCCTCTTTTTTTTTATCTAAATATTAACAAAATTGTTACCAATGCACTGTTGCTACAGCGTTCACAAACAAGGTTTGTAGATATATTCATATGTTAAAGAACAGGGTGCTTTTCAAATAAAAAATAATTTCTTATTGTTAGTTCTTTAATTATTCAGTGAATAAATGTCATAAACAAAATATTTATATTCGTTCTCAAAGTCACCATAATACAAAATTATTCATAAATAAAAGAGAAACAACAGAGCGTGTAAACGCTGGCTTAATATTCATAACCTGGTCATATTCTATGTCAATGTTTTTAAACTTCTATTTTCAACTGTAGTATATGCATTGTACATGTAGCCCCGAAAAGCCATGATATTTATTGAATTTTGTTTGCCTAACGGACATTAGTCTGGACATGTATTTCATGCACTTTAAGGAATTAGAAAAACAGTTATAGAAAAGCAGTCCAACATCATTATAAAATTGAAGACAAACGTCATCTTGTTCGAAAGATAGTCATAATTCTATCAAAAATATTTGTTAAACTGGAATCATTTATGCAATTAAAATATATAACAATACGGTTATTTTTTTGAATAAAATGGAATAAGTTCAAATTGCACATTATTAGCTTTTTAATTGCACCAAGTCCCAATCTAGAGCGTTGAGTGGTATTCGCAAAAATAGTTAAATGTAAATACTTTTTTTCATTTTTTGACAATTTGAATGCAGTTTTTCGAACGAAATGGCGATAACGATGGTGTACAAGATGTTTCAAGTTATACGTTGACGAAGCGTGCGATATTGTTCATACAATTAAAAGCAACAAGTAAACTGCTCGCTTTAGGAATTTGGTTAACATGAGGTTGATGCGCAATGAATGTGAAAACATATCACAGGGTACAGCATTTCCACATGAAGCCTGACAATAAATTTGAAGAAGCTCTTTTTTGTAATTCCCTAGAATAATGTGACGATTAAATGAATTTCATGCATGACCATTATGTGTAGAAAATATAGGTATTGGTAAACTGAAAGTTGATGAGTCAAACATTTGAAAACGACTCACATGGTAAAGCCCGTTCACACCACAAACTTCAGGAAACTCTTATCTGTAATTTTCTAGAAATCGGGGAGACTATAACACTGGAGGCTACTAGTATTATAGCGGAGAATATAACAGTGAAGGATAAAACAGTGGCGACTATTACAGCAGAGAATATTACAGCGGACAATATTATAGTGAAGGATATAACAGTGGAGACTATTACAGTAGAGGATGTTACAGTGGTGGATGTTACAATAGACAACATTACAGCGGACGATAGTACAGTGGAAACTACTACAGTAAAGGATATTACAGTTGAGACTATTACAATGGACGATATTACAGTGGACGATATGACAGCGGACGATATTTCAGTGGACTATATTACAGCCTACGATATTACAACGGCGACTATTACAACAGGCGCTATTACAGTAAAGGATATTGCAGTGAAGGATATTACAGTAGAGGATGTTACAGTGGATGATATTACAGTAGACAAATAACAGCGGACGGTATTACAGTGGAAACTATTACAGTAAAGGATATTACAGTTGAGACTATTACAACATTTGATATTACAGTTAAGGATATTACACTGAATGATATTAGAGTGGAGACTATTATAGCAGGGAATATTACAGAGGAGACTATTAGAGTAGAGGATATTACAGTGGAGACTATTACAGTGGACCGATATGACAACGGACGATATTTCAGTGGACTATATTACATTCTACGATATTAAAACGGTGACTATTACAGCAGGCACTATTACAGTGATGGATAGTTTTCTAAAACTGCATAACCCACATCACTCCCAATAAAAGTAGGCTAAAATACAATACTATATACGATGTACACTCTTGTCGGTTTAAAAACAACTCTGAAGAGGCAGCACACATTTCTGTTTTATAACACCGTATGAGCAGCTCTTCAAAATTTACAGAAATGATTTGATTGTGTTTCAACTTCAAAAAGTAATAGAAGACCACTTGGATTCCATTGAAGGTATCGATAGAGGAAAAGGCGTTACAAATTCTGGTTAAAATGATTTTATTCATCATAACTACCCCGGTAAACCAGATGATTTAAACCTAGGGAATCTTTGGTTCAAACTCAATTATTGTACGGCAGTGTCAAAGCAAAACGGATAGACAATGTACCATGATCGTAAGTTGTGTTGGATTGCTATATACCTAAGGTAATTGCAAAAACACCAAAATTCCAATATATCTTTTAACAGCTTAATTAAAGCAATTGTTTGCCTCTTTTTTGACTGAATTCAGTAAAGTACATATTGCCATCTGAGTTTATGTTGTTTTTGTTTTGCAAATAAATGAAATATTATTAAGTACCAGTCTTTGTAAGAATCAGGCAATTTTGAAAAAAATCAAAACATGGTCGAAAAAAAGTTACCCTCATCCTGAGTTAGAAATGGTAGGTCTTTCGTTTCTGCGTGTCTGGTAACTTGAGTAATCTCTAGATGAATTTTGGTTACAATAATAGCAATTTACGGAGTTAATTCCCCTTAGTTAATTTTCAGTGCATTTCAACCAAATAATATCTTGAATTACCAGAACAGGAAAAGGAAACGAATGTTATATTCGTGCACTAGTATTCATTTTTAACATAAATTAATGTCAACTTGAGTTGGTTTTTGTTTGTCATGTTTTCACCACTGCCTTATTCTTAGGCAGATTGGCACTCCTTTGTTTAGTTTGATAAAAACAGGTGAGCAATACGACTTCTTAAGGTCTATTGTTTTGAAAAATCTTTCCATATAAATAGTAGCATTAATCAAACAGATTTTTGTAGCATAACTTGACAGCATAGTGCTTAGTTAATAAATTATTCATTTCTAAATATATCTGCCTCGAGCATCACTGCAAAGACATTAATTGTCAAAATGTGCATCTGGTGCAGTAAAATCGTATCGTTAATGTTATTACTACCACTGGGTTGATAACTTTTCTGATGGACTGTAAATCCCCGAGGGTATCGCAAGTCCAGTAGACAGTACTTTGGTACTGGCATGAAAATACAGACATTGTTTGATTGAAATTTGATGTTATAACGATACGTTGTCTGGATTTCGCTATACTGCAGGTACTTTTTGGTTTGATCAGCTGTTCAACCACTGTATTATTTTTGGATTTTCAAATATTTTTGTCTCGGACATTACTGAGGAGAAACTAATTGTCAAAGTGCGAATCTGGTGTAGTAAAATTTGTAGTTACAGGAATTAATATCAAATGGGAGTGAAATTAAGCTGACGAAAGTTGACGAAGCATCAACTAGACTTATTTAATACAAACTAATGAGACGTCTTGTATTGTTGTGATTTTTTTCTAAAACAATTTGATTGAGAATTTGACTCCAATGACTTTTTCATTTTATCGTAGGAATAATGAGTTTTTTGGCATGATTAATTTTAGTTGTAATTCTATTTACACAGATTCTTGTCATTCAAATCTAGTCGTTATTCAGCAATTAGTTATAATGATTTGAATGAAACTGCGCCCAGACAAAATTGCTGGTTTACCGACTTTAAAATTTAGCAACCCACATTTTTATTAAGATAGTTACAGATAGAGTTAAAAAATATATTTAACAGGTTTTACAGTGCAGTTCATCATCATGTTTTATTGGTATTGATAACTATATGTTGTTTACAAAACATATAATATAAAATTGTAATTATGGATTTAAAAAAACATCAAACTATTTAAAAGATATATCAACAATGTAATTTATGTGATAACGATTCATCCGTGATCCGTTTTACGACAGACGAACGAATTTAAACTTTGATTTCGATGGGTTTTCAAATTACTTAGATCGGAAGCACTTTTGGGAGAGAAGTCATCATTACTTATTCGTTTATTATGATGGTCCATATAGGGATATATTACATATCCTAAAAATTCACCTTTACTTCCTCGTTTCGCTTACAATTTCTTTTTATTAATGGTGTAACAATTAATGTTTTGTATTTATGAACAACCAAGGTAACTTAAACATATATTTATCTTTAAAACAGGGTGTCTTAAACCGATAGAAAAAATGGTAGTGAATAACACGTGCGAGCATGTTTCCTTCCCGAATAAAATACAAGTTTTGTTAAAAGCGTGCGTGTTTAAAATATTATAGAATATATATTACCTAGACAAGTTTCATGTTTATTTTTTAAACATCTCCTAAAAGTACAAAAACTTCACGAAGGGCCGGCATGCAAGTGTAATTTTTCATGTTATAAATTAACAAAAAATTCAATGGGTAAGAATTGCAAAGTGGGAGGATATGGATGACGGACAGCAGATTTGGACTGCCACAAGAAAACAATGAGTACTAGCGTATTGAATTTACAGACATTTTAAAGATTTGTTTGAAGAATTCGATTTCTTTGAAATCCAAAGCCGGTGTCACTTTCTTTACACGAGGCATCTGATTTATTGTTCATTTCTGACCGGAAATATCTGCGATTGTATAGATGTATACAATCTACCACTGCTGAGCTGACCAACCCTACCAATTGGTTAAATTGTCGATCGTGATAGGACCAGTGAGTGTACGTTGCCCAGGTCGTTAGCTTGCCATGTATAACATTCATACTTTTTTTTTTTACAAATTAAATTAATAAAATAATTCTGATTCATATTACTTAGGAAATCATTTTTTGTTTTACTTGTGCAAAGTCATTTCATAAATCATATATCATGTTTATTGTAACTATAAACATTAAGTAAAAAAATCATATGTCGTTGTCTTATTAATTGAGGCCTGAACATAAAAATAAGCAGGTTTTCCATTTTTTTTTTTCAACAATTTGATATTGAAAAGTAAGCTGAAATACAGAATCGCCTCTGATGTTGGTCATGTTATTATGCAATTTATTTGTGACGTCATTATCTATGTTAACAAGGAAATGCAGTCGAAATTTCCAAATTGTGTGTTTGAGGTAACGTTATTATCTTATTGAAGGCATGTTTGGTTTAGTTCATACTTATTTCTACATGGAATTGGAGAAGACAGACACATCGGCGTGTTTTTAATCATTTTTTTTTCAAAACTATCCGTTAATTATCAGGTGAGTTGAGTTTCGTCTTGCAATAGGTAGGTATCGTGCAAAAAGCTTTTCACTCTTCCTGTACAAAAAATTGGATTTCAAGACGGGGTTGCGTATTTAATTTAATTTTTTAATTAGGGTATATATAAAAAGTACAATTTAATGCTTCTTTGATGAAACACAAAAGAACACCCAATCCTGAAGTCAACAAATTAATTTTGCATAAATAATAAGCGCAAATTTGCTTAAGTAATATTTTTGCCCGTGGCAAGTAACCGCCCTGTATCTTGACCAATATTTGCATCCCATGCAAATTCAATGGAAGAGTCATATCCGCCCTCATGTGCAAAATCATTTGCAATATCGGTGTCGGGTCATTTACAGTCTGCGAGAGTTACTTGATGAAATTTTGTTTTCACTATTTCTATTGAAAAGCAAGCTGAAATATGGAATCGCCTCCGATGTTGGTCATGTTATTATGCAATTTATTTGTGACGTCATTATCTATGTTAACAAAAAACGAAGTCTAAATTTCTAAATTGTGTATTTGAGGTAACGTGTTTATCTGATTACAGGCATATTTAATTGTTTTCTGTTTGGTATTAAATTAATAATTTTAAAAGATCCATTTTGTAACATCTTGTGATCCGTTTATTTGGCAATCGCCAATGGCAGTCAGCAGGGTTTAAGAACATCTGTTGTTCGACCCGTTAGTCAAATGCATTTTGTTAAAATATACTTTTTCACTGTTTTGGTCTTTTGAAAAATGTTGTTTGCGCTGTATTTAGACCCCTCTATCAAGAAATTTGTTTTGCATGCACACGTATAAAAATTGCGGTTTTTATCTACGCAATCATAGGTTTGAACGTTGTTTTCAATTTAGACTTGTTTATATTTTTTCGTTTGGGCTTGTATTATATTTGCCTTCGGGTTTATATAATCCGTTCATCCTATTTTGACTCTTTCAAAAGAAAAGAGTCTATCCTAAATTGAGGAAATTCATATGGCCTTCCAAATACCGTTTCGATTCCTAACATCACTGAAGAGACATTAATTGTCGATATCCGGATATGGTGTACAAGTTTGTGCACCTCGTGTTTGCGGTATACCATCGTTTCCGCAAGTTTATTGTTTTCTGTTTGGTAATAAATTATTAAAAATAAGATCTATTTTGTAACATCTTGTGATCCGTTTATTTGACAATCGCCAATGGCAGTCAGCAGGGTTTAGGACATCAGTTGTTCGACCTGCTAGTCAAATGCGTTTTGTTAAAATATACTTTTTCACTCATTTGGTCTTTTGGAAAATGTTGTTTGTACTGTATTTAGACCCCTCTACCAAGAAATTTGTTTTGCATGCACACGTATAAAAATTGCGGTTTTTATCCTACGCAATCATAGGTTTGAACGTTGTTTTCAATTTAGACTTGTGTATATATATATATATATATATATTCGCCTTAAAAAAGTGTACAACAACACAAAAACAATGATACAGAAAAAATGAAACAAAAAAAACAAAATTCAATAAATATTTCGGATAACAAATATCCTTCATCAGTATGAGCAGCCTGCTGTAAAATGATGTCACTAGCTATGATAATTTTCAAAAAATATTGACCACCATACAAATTAAACACCGAGCAACGTTTGTAGAAATTTAAAGTTACAATTCAATAATCTTGAACTTCATTCAAATTAATTAAAAACAAAAGATGGAAAGTTGACAGTTTTAGTATTCTATAATCTTGTGAACTAGATACAAATTAAGTATTTACAACCGGCGGGAGTGCGTAGTTATATATTTCAAAATGAATTAACACATCTAGTACTGCTTGATTTTAACTACCTCTTTTCGTTGATCCCATTTGGTGCTAACGTTTTCAACTTTCGGATCCACAATCTTTCCCGAGTGACTCTCTCCTCTCTGGACCATGAAGCGTTGTGGTCAATGATAATGATAGTCAGTCGGTTCAGATCTGCCTTAGAGTGACGAGGAAATCTCAAATGTCGACTGAGAGGGAGGTCTGACTTACAGTCATAGTCACTACGATGACCATTCATAAGTTTGTGAAATGGTTGTTCTGTCTCGCCAATATACTGCATGCCACATCAACACTGAAGAAGGTATACAACATTCTGAGTTTTTCAAGTTACATTGCAATATATAGTGTATACGGACCCAGTGGAGTGGCAAGTAAATGTTTGAGTGTTCAGTATTTGTTGGCAAGTCAGACATCGTCTGTTACCATACGATTTGCACCAACCTGCAGTTGAAGAGCTTGTATTAGAGGAGACATCAGCTCTCACAAATAAGTCTTACAGACTTGGTGATCTCCGAAAAGCTAAGACAGGAGGTTTGGGAAAGATCTTGGATAATTTTGGATGTTTGGCAATAAAATAAAAAAGAAGAAAATGCATATTTATCGTTGTATTAAAAATCGTTTACATTGTCTACATTGTTTACATTGTTCCTACCGGTTTCACTCCTCACAGAAGATATTCATGGTAAACATATATACAATCTTTCAAAATAACGTTGTTAGTGGTAACGTCATGTTACAATCACACTTCGCAACAATGGAGGTAACGTTGAAATAAATTGTTATGCAATCCCTATGCAGACGTTATAATATTAAAATATGTCCGTTATTTAGAAAATATAATTATCGGTTTAAATTTGGTTTATATTTATGTATGAAAAATGTCTCTTTGTTGATTCTCTGTATCGTTCCATCAGCACACTGATAAAATTGTTTGATGGTGTTCCTGCTAGCACAAGTATCTAAGTGTCCACTTAGTGGTATGTGTCTATAATTATGTATGCTAATTTGTTGTGCGTGAACGTTCATTCTCTTTCGAAGTGACAGTCCTGTTTGGCCTATGTAATCTTCTCCACAACCAGTACATGTCATTATGCATAGAAGGGATTCAGAAGCGCACGTAAAATCAGATTTAATTTGAGATATTTTACCTTGTTTAAAACGGAATTCGGAACCTTCAGATAATTTCTATCTTTAAGTAATTGAGGTAATTCTGTTCAACGGATATTTCGTGTATAATTATCCGATAATATGGTACAAATTCGTTTTGCTAAATTAAAAGGTATATTCGTTCTTGTAGGGTTCGGATGGCATGCATTGAATAATAAATATTGTTTTGAATCTGTTGGTTTGTAATATATGTCCATCTTAATGCGGCAATTGTTTTTAATTACTAGTATATCTAAGAATGGTAACTTATTTTTACTGTGTTCCATCATAAACTAAATTTTTGCGTTTACGTTATTAATACATGTAATTATTGTCTTGAAAATTAGAAGTTTTTTTTCATCTTTGTTCCATAGTATAAAGCAGTCATCAAAAAATATTTTCCAATTTTTAATTCAATAGATTTTTTTTCAATTTTTTAATTTAATTAGAAATTTTTTATCGGATATAAATATATATGTTATATATATATATATTTATCCAACGCAATCATAGGTTGAACGTTGTTTTCAATTTAGACTTGTTTATATTTTTTAGTTTGGGCTTGTATTATATTTTCCTTCGGGTTTATATGATCCATTCATCCTATTTCTAATATTTCGACTCTTCAAAATTCAAGAGTCTATCCTAAATTGAGGTACATTATATGGCCTTCCAAATACCGTTTCGATCCCTAACATCACTGAAGAGACATTAATTGTCGAAATCCGGATATGGTGTACTAATTTTTGCACCTTTTGTTTGCGGTATACCATCTTTTCCGCTAGTTTATTGTTTTCTGCTTGGTATTAAATTAATAATTTTAAAAGATCCATTTTGTAACATCTTGTGATCTGTTTATTTGGCAATCGTCAATGGCAGTCAGCAGGGTTTAAGAACATCGGTTTTCGACCCGTTAGTCAAATGCGCTTTGTTAAAATATACTTTTTCACTTTTTTGGTCTTTTGGAAAATGTTGTTTGTGCTGTATTTAGACCTCTCTATCAAGAAATTTGTTTTGCATGCACACGTATAAAAATTGCGGTTTTTATCCACGCAATCATAGGTTTGATCGTTGTTTTCAATTTAGACTTGTTTATATTTATATATATATACAGTAAAGAATCATATCTAATCTTACATTGTTAGGTTGATTTTCTAGCCACTTTGTAAAGATTCTAACGCCTGGTATTTCTTAATCATAAGAAATCCGATGGACAAGGTATAATTTACAGTTGTCACTACACATACAGACATACATATATATAAATTTACAGTGATTATATGCTTCAAAAAATGGAACAGCATCCTGTAATTATACTGAACAGATGAGTAGATGATCATCTCTGAACACCTAAAAATACTTTGTGTATTGCGTCTAGATGTCCTTGTTTAATTCCTACAAGTAGGTAGCACCTCCCGAAACGAAAGCTGATTATTATCAGCTAGAGTTACAGGAGGGGATGAGGCGTCTGCGCAATAAGTATGAAGTTAAAAGTACAGGTTCCAGGCCCGGTCGGGAGGAAGTAAAGAATCAAATCTACTCTAACCATGCTAACATTTTAAGGTTTATTTTTTTGGCACTGTATAAATAGTCAAACGCCTGGTATTTCTTAATTATAAGAAATCCGATGGACAAGGTATAATTTACAGTTGTCACTACACATAGGCAGACATACACACATATAAATTTACAGTGATTATATGCTTCTAAAAAAAGAGCAGCATCCTGTAATTATACTGATGAGAAGAGTAGATGATCATTTCTGTACACTTAAAAATACTTTGTGTATTGCGTCTAGATGTCCTTGTTTAATTCCTACGAGAAGGTAACACCTCCCAAAAAGAAAGCTGATTTTTATCAGCTATAGTTAGAGGAGGGGATAAGGCGTCTGCGCAATGCTAGGCAGTGTTGTCGTAGAAGTATGAAGTAAAAAGTACAGGTTCCAGCCCCGGTGGGGGAGAATCGAATCTACTCTAACATTGTTAGGTTGATTTTCTAGGCACTTTTTATATATAGGTTTGAACGTTGTTTTCAATTTAGACTTGTATATATATATATATATATATATATATATAATATATATATATATATATATATACGCCTTAAAAAAGTGTACAACAACACAAAAACAATGATACAGAAAAATGAAACAAAAAATACAAAATTCAATAAATATTTCAGATAAAAAATATCCTTCATCAGTATGAGCAGCCTGCTGTAAAATGATGTCACTAGCTATGATAATTTTCAAAAACTCTTGACCATCATACAAATTAAACACCGAGCAACGTTTGTAGAAATTTAAAGTTACAATTCAATAATCTTGAACTTCATCCAAATCAATTAAAAACAAAAAATGGAAAGTTTACAGTTTTAGTATCCTATAATCTTGTGAACTAGATACAAATTAAGTATTTACAACCGGCGGGAGTGCGTAGTTATTTATTTCAAAATGAATTAACACATCTAGTACTGCTTGATTTTAACTACCTCTTTTCGTTGATCCCATTTGGTACTCTCTCCTCTCTGGACCATGAAGCGTTGCGGTCAATGATACTGATAGTCAGTCGGTTCAGATCTGCCTTAGAGTGACCAGGAGATCTCAAATGTCGACTGAGAGGGAGGTCTGACTTACAGTCATAGTCACTACGATGACCATTCATAAGTTTGTGAAATGGTTGTTCTGTCTCGCCAATATACTGTTTGCCACATTTACACTGAAGAAGATACTTGGTGTTTGTACTTTTACAATTAACATTGCAAAATATGGTGTATGTCGTATCAGTCGAATGACTTTAGAAAGTCTGGGTGTGCAGTATTTGCTTGCAAGTCAGACATCGGTTGTTGGGTTGTGAGAACACACGATGTCTGACTTGCAAGCAAATACTGCACACCCAGACTTTCAAAAGTCACTCGACTGATACGAAATACACCATATTTTGCAATGTTAATTGTAAAAGTACAAACACTGTGCATCTTCTTATGCGGATATGGTGTACTAATTTGTGCACCTTTTGTTTGCGGTAAACTATCTTTTCCGCAAGTTTATTGTTTTCTGTTTGGTATTAAATTAATAGTTAGGATCCATTTTGTTAATCTGGTGATCCGTTTATTTGGCAATCGCCAATGGCAGTCAGCAGGGTTAAAGAACATCCGTTGTTCGACCTGCTAGTCAAATGCGTTTTGTTAAAATATACTTTTTCACTTTATTTTGGTCTTTTGGAAATTGTTGTTTGTGTTGTATTTAGACCCCTCTACCAAAAAATTTGTTTTGCATGCAAACGTATAAAAATTGCGGTTTTTTATCCAACGCAATCATAGGTTTGAACGTTGTTTTCAATTTAGACTTGTTTATATTTTTTCGTTTGGGCTTGTATTATATTTGCCTTCGGGTTTATATGATCCGTTCATCCTATTTCGACTCTTCAAAATTCAAGAGTCCGTCCTAAATTGAGGTAAATTACATGGCCCTCCAAATACCGTTTCGATTCCTAACATCATTGAAGAGACATTAATTGTCGAAATCCGGATATGGTGTACTAATTTTTGCACCTTTTGTGTGCGGTATACCATCTTTTCCGCAACTTTATTGTTTTCTGTTTGGTATCAAATTAATAGTTAAGATCCATTTTGTTACATCTGGAGATCCGTTTATTTGGCAATCGCCAATGGCAGTCAGCAGGGTTTAAGAACATCCGTTGTTCGACCTGCTAGTAAAATGCGTTTTTTTAAAATATACTTTTTCATTTTTTTGGTCTTTTGGAAAATGTTGTTTGTGCTGTATTTAGATCCCTCTACCAAGACATTTGTTTTGCATGCACACGCATAAAAAGTGCGGTAGTTATCCAATGCAATCATAGGTTTGAACGTTGTTTTCAATTTAGACTTATATAATTACTCTAAATATCAAAACAACAATGTTAAATCCAGCAAGTTTTTGTTCTTCCCTCGCCGGGATTCGAACTCATGCTATTGGGATATCGAGACAACGCCGCCTGCACTGTGTCCAGCGCTCTATACCACTCGGCTACCTAGACTGAACTAAAAATTCAGCTTTCGGTGGCCTAGTGTTAGTTTTCCTCGTCAGTAGAATCTAGAGTTGTAACACAGTACATGATATATAAGCCATGGTGATGGAATTGATTGCAGATTAGCTAAATTATCTGTCCTAAGGGATCGTAAGATGCAGTCACAGAAATAACTACTGTAAATTCAGAAATTATTGCGAGGTTTTTATTAATGCGAATAATGCGATTGAGTGAGTATCGCAATAATAAGAACTCGCATTCTGATATCTGATATAAATAACTGTATGCAGATTTTCCTGCAATCGCAATAATTAATCTCGCATTTTTGTCCTTTCCACAAAAATCGCAATAGTAAATGCACGCAATAATTTACAGTATTTAATAAGTACGTCTAAACAAGTGACAATTCTACGACAGATTCATCCATTCGATCACCAATGAAGGTTATATATATATATATAAAGTCCAATATAGCCGTGTCATGTATATATTATTAATATTCACAAGTACTTTTATATTTTTACAATAATCTTCAGGTAAAAGACGAATAAGGGTAATTGTGAGACAGTAGTTAAGTACGTAACGTTACAATTGTAACGCTATTGATAACCTAATGCGCATTTATACTTGGCTTGAATTTGGTTATAAGGTAATTTTCCTTTATAGCGTTACAATTACCTTGCCTCATTTTACTGTAGAACGTTTTTTACCTGTTATCTCCCTTTTATAATTGTATAATGACGTTACTCCTTTCGATGACTACAAAGAACAATAATAAGTAGTAAAAATGTCTGACTGTACAAGACTCTAACTACTCTTATTACCTACATCCGGCTTCTCTGGCAAAAGACAAACTGCCGCAAACACATGGTTTAGATGCGCTGGTATATTCACAAAATTTGGAGGCATCTTACGAAGCGTTCGTACGTTTTCTTCCGTACCATATGTCGTAAAAGCTAAATTAAGCAGGGAATAAGAAATGTACATTTAACACCGCTCCAAAAATATTAAACCTCTGGAGATGCACCAACGGTATATACATATTAATTGTGACATTTGAGTTGTGATTGACACGTTAAATTTTTAATGTTGGTTGAAGTGTACATTAATAAAATGAGATTACAACATTCACGATACTTAACTTGCAAGGAACTGTATTTATTTTTCGACGCACTCGATTTTTGTTTTAAATTCTCATACAATAAAAGGGTTTGTTTTTGTTTCTGTTTCTGCTTTTGTTTGATGTTGTTCATCACCAATCATATACAAGTTACTTGCACATATTGATCATTCGAAGTGCAAAATAACTTGGTTATGAATAGAATAAAACCCACTATAGTTTGCTAAGTGGTATGGCTTTTGATCATTGTTAAAGACCGACCTATCGTTGACATCGGCCTCAATAAAACGCAAACTATTTAAGAACAATCAAAAAAATAAATTACTAAATTTTACTTAAAACAAGTATTGTTTTTACTCAAATCAAGTAAAAAAAAGTAAAAATGTTTGTAAAAAAATGAGTAATTACTAGTAATTCAAAGTAATTGTAAGTAATTAGCTAGTAACTAAATGCAAGTAATTTTTCAATGTATCTTAAGTAATTTTTTTAATATAAATACTACGTTTTTTTTTTTCATTTGTAATAAGTAATTTTTTTTAATACACATTAAGTAATTTTTGTTATTATAGTAAGTAATTCTTTTAGTACACAATAAGTATTTCTTTTATTATAGTAAGTAATTCTTTTAATTCCCATTAAGTATTTCTTGCATATACATTAAGTATATCTTTTTATTATAGTAAGCAATTTTTTTGAAACACATTAAGTATTTCTTTTAATTATAGTAAGTAATTCTTTTAATACACATTAAGTATTTCTTTAAATAATAGTAAGTAATTCTTTTAATATATATATATTGAGTATTTCTTTTAATATTCTTAGTAATTATTTTATCACTTGTAAGCCATTCTTTTACTTATGGCAAGTAATTTCTGGAAAACTATTACATGAATCAGTAAATTTATTTGTAGGTTTTGAGTAATTCTTTTGCATATACATTGTATATATATATATACAGTTTAGAATAAATAAAAATTCTACACTGTTTTATTATAAATGCATATAATTTTAGAATGTAACATACCTTTCAAAGAATGATCATATACTTTATCCTTTGTTTTTATCCATTTCTATTCTTGTTTGTTGTAAGTTAACATGGGCTACCTCCCCAGCAATTCTTTGTGCTACATTTTCATTTAATTGGAATAGTACACAAAGAGTAGCCAGCAACATGAATACCCACAAAGTGTCGTTTTTATAAATTTCTCCTTTCCTTTCATGCTTGTCAATCGTGCAAGTATTTCTACAAACTCAGTATACTTTTTGTTCAAATTCAAATCTGAATGAATTCCAGCCATTTTTGAAAAATAGCTTACTTAAGTCAAATGAAAGCTTAATTCTGATTGGCTGAATATTTTTTCAGTCTCAAATCAAAAACTACTTATTAAATACTGGAAATATGATACAATTTTGTACATCTATAGTAGATAGTCAATATGTATCAATTTTAGTATGACCAAGTTTGTATTATAAAAATTATATAAAAAAATGACAAATGATTGCTGGAAGATATTTTGAAATGAAAATAACTAATGGCTAGTAATTTCAAGTTATCATTTTTAGTCATTTGAAGTAAAATTCTAAGTAATACCAAGTAATCCAAAGCAAATTTTTAAGTATTTCAAAGTACTATCCAAAAACAATTGCTAATTATCCAAACTTATGCAATTTTCAGACTGTGAAACCTACCTATGAGCTGCGTCGAATAGAAATCGACCTTATGCAAAAAAATATCAATACATCTCTTAACCTATTTCGGGTTGGAAAAAACCTCCATGCAAAGTCTATAACTGCTTGAAAATTGAGTTAATATACGAACCCTACAAAACAGACCAACATTCATCTCTTATTTCATATTTGAATGTTCGAAAATCAAGCACAGTCTTACACATGTACATGAATACGTGCACTTTCATAAGGTCGATTTCTATCCGACGCAGCTCATATGTTGAAATTGTAAAATTATATAGTAGGAAGCACTTATTATTAAAAATTATTAAACCTTGTGCAAGTAAACAATATGATGTAGTGCCTAAGTCTACTTAGTAATAAGACGTTTTACTTCCAAGTTATCAGAAGTAATTCCAGTAACTTTCATACTGAATTTTAGTAAGAAAAAATAAGTATGTTTACTTTAAATATTTTACTAAATTCAAGTAATTTCTATTTACTTAAAACAGTAACTTGTTACTTAAATGAGGACTATGTAATTTATTTACTCAAGTGAGTAAAATTATTATCAGTATTTTTGTTTGTTAAGTATTTTTTTTAATACACACACATTTTCAGTAAAACAATTACTTGTATGTTCATATCTAGTAAAATATATGTAATTGCTAGTAATTGTGAGTAACTGGTAAGTAATTCCCAGAAATAAGTAATAAAAAAGAATACTTAATTTAAGTAAAATATAATAACTTAGTAATATTTTTTTTTTGTGTGAATGATAATTAAAAGTAGAAGTTTTGTACATTAAGATATTGCTCCCTTGCTTTTTTGATAAAAGAACACTGATTTTTGAGAATATTTTCTGTTTGATGAATAGCTCATAGGATGATTGCAGTTACAATAATATGGCGAAAACATCTAGTTGAAAAATCAAGTAATTATTCTTCGTCTCTTGAGGTCAAGGATGTGCCCTGGCTCAATATCAAATAGTATGGGGTTTTATGTTGTACTGTTTTACTGTCATTTCACATTTAATGATTATAGTTGCGTCTTAAATATATTTCTATTTTTTAAAGTTCAGCCATTGTTATGATAGAATAATTGTATTTTTTTGTCATATCATTGTATCGTTAATGTCATCATTAGTATTTTGTTTCATTTTATTGTGTCATTTATGTCTTCATAAGTATTTTGCACTATGTCATTAAGTCTTTTTACTCGTCCATAATATTTTGTTTCATTTCATTGAGTCGTTTTTGTCATCATAACAATGTTGTATCATGTATGTCATCTAAAGTATTTTGCATCATGTCTTTATGTCGTTGATGTCATCAATAATATATTGTATCATTTCATTGTGTCGTTTATTTCATCATTAATTGTTTGTGTCATGTCATTGTGTCGTGTATGTCATCAATAGTACAGTTAAACCTGTCCAAACCGAACACACTCAAGTTTTCGTGTTTTGTTCGGTTTTCATAGGTGTTCGGATTGTAAAAGTAAACGGAAGTGGACAGTTTTAAATCATTTTGGCACTGACTGAAGAGGACAACAAGTGACACATCAGACGACAATACATTTCCATGTTCATTTAGATGTATATGTTCATAAAGCGAAAATATCAAAGAGATAAAGAAAGACGTAGTTACATTTTGTAAAATCAATCTCGATGCTCAAATGCGGCGGGGTTCAACATGATTTTTGAGATCTCAACCCTCCCCCTATACCTCTAGCCAATGTAGAAAAAACAAATGTACAACAGTACACACAGTAAAAATCAGTATAAGAGAAGTCCTAGTCCGATGTCAGAATAGGAAACAAAAGAAAATAAACAAAATGATAATAATACATAAATAACAACAGACTTCTAGCAGTTACTGACATGCCAGCTCCAGACCTCAGTTAAACTGATTGAAAGATTATGTCTTCATCATATGAATATCAGGCACAATCCCTCCTGTAAGGGGTTTAGTATTAAACCGTCATAAAATATATGAGAAGAACATAACCCGTGTCATGCCAACAACTGGTTTTAGAATACATGTGTTTAATTCCGATGCAAAGACCCTATAAGCATGATAAGTGAATCAATATTAAAGCCAAAATATGCAAACTTTAATGACCTGACAACAGTATCGTAACTATATCCCTTCTTAAAAAGTCTGTTTAAAGGTTTTGTTAGCTTTGGAGGTGAATACTGACATGTTTGTGCTTTGTAAAGAATATTACCATAAAAGATTGGATATGAAATACCCGAACGTATAAGATGTCTGCATGTTGAGTTATATTCATATATATAATGATGTCCTTATACCGATAATAAAATTTAGTAAATGTTTTGACTAGTTTATGATATCGAAAACCCTGGTGTAATAATTTTTCAGTAATACATAAATTTTTCTCGCTAAAATCTAATACGTTATTACATACACGAGCGAATCGTACAAGTTGAGATATATAAACACCATAAGATGGTGACAAGGGAACGTCATCATCTAAAAATGGATAATTAACGATAGGAAATGAAAAATCATCTATTTTATCATAAATATTTGTATTAAGCTTCCCGTTAATGATATAGATATCAAGATCGAGGAAAGAACAGTGGTCATTGTTAGTATTAGCTTTATTTAAAGTTAGTTCAACAGGATAAATTTCTTTAGTATACATACTGAAGTCGTCATTATTGAGAGCCAATATATCATCCAAATATCTAAAAGTATTGTTAAATTTTTGTATCAGATGTTGTTTCGATGGGTCTTTGCTGATTTTAGTCATAAATTGTAACTCATAACAATAAAAAAAACAGGTCTACAATAAGTGGTGCACAGTTAATTCCCATTGGAGTTCCGATAACTTGACGATATACGGAATCAAAAATGTTATGAAGTAAAAATTCAAGGGCAGATATAGTATCAAAGCATGTCCAATTGACATAGTTCTTTTGTTTGTTGCTACTAAAAAATTACATAAAAGAGTTTGAACATATGTATTCGCATTCCGACTTTTTAAATGCCCGTTTAATTAGGTGTGTCAATTTTTTCTTAATAAGAATATGAGGCAAAGTGGTATATCGGGTAGAAAAATCAAAACTTTGAACAGATTCAAAATCACCAATATATGCATGCAATTTATCAAGTACTTCCAACGAGTTTTTGACCCTCCAAAAGTAATAAATTCCACTATTTTCAAAGGCCCTATTTGAACAATTTATTATCAGGTTTTTGATTGTACCAAGTGTACTAGTAAGTAGAATAGACAATTTAGTAGTGAAACAATGACTTGAAGACGAAATAAATCTATATTTGTAAGGTGATTTGTGTAGCTTCGGAAGCCAGTATATAGTTGGGACTTTCATTGTATTTGGTTCAGCTTATGCTTGTTACAGATATCGTTTTCTGAAAATGAAGTCAGTTGGAATGTTTGTGAATTCGTGATTTCCTTTTGCAGAACCTCAATGTAAAATTTACGTCAAACTATAATGATATTATTAGCAGCTTTATCAGCCGGGACAAAACAAATTCCTTAGCTAGTTCTTTTAGTTTATGTTTGATACGAGAAATAGGATTTTTATGGTTGTTGTTAAGAGTAAAATGTTCTTTAAAATGTTGTATACGTATATCAACTATCTTCATTACTGAATTAAAAAAAGAGTCCAAAGATTTTTGTCAGCTTTTTCCCGTTTTATCCATTTCAAACAGTAAGCACGAAGTGAGTCGTGGATGATATTACGACACTCATTCCAATTAATAATTGACGGGGGACGATATTTAGGTCCTTTACTGAGGAATGATTTTAACACTCGGTCGCTAACGATGTTAAGGTCTCCTGTTTTAACATGGGAAATGGGGCCATAAGTGTATTCGGAATTACTACAATTACATGACGTAGGTGTATTTTCACTGATATTTACATCTTTACAGACTTGGCTATAATTAAACACAAATTTCCGGGTAGATTTCTTGTAAATATAACAAATAAGAGGGAGTTCAGTATTATCAAAATATCCAGGAATTTGTTCTTTAACAGAATGGTCGTTAAAAATACCGGCAATATTTACAAAATCAAAACCTTTATTGATATACTTTATTTTAATAAAATGTTTTTTATCATCTTCAGGGCGATCAATTTTGGAAAACAGTTTAGAATAACAATATGCCATTATAATTTGAACGATTTCATACTTAGGACTGCAATATGAAATTGTTTTGCAATCCTCTAAGATTTTATTTAATTTATTTATAGGTAAAGAACAGAGCTTGGTTAATAGATAATGTCTGCCGTTGTTTTTTGAAATAGAAATTAGGTCCGAAATATTTGTATGGTTGGTCCGAAATTTTCTTTGATTGCGATTTGTTCTACGCACATGAGAACGGTTTTTACGAACAGTTTTAGAAACTATATCCAAAATGTTAACAGAATCGGTTCTTGATATATTACCAATTCCCATGATATTATCATTAAGACCGAGAGGGTAGACTGTCTGTATTTTTTTAATCCAATTTAATTCAATTATTTTCCGTGATCGTACAAAATTTGAATGAGATTCACCAAGCTGCTTATTTACTACTTCTAAAGGTTGAACTGTTAAATATTTAATAGGATGATTGTGTTTTTTAAGATGTTGATAAATGATACTTTTGAATTTATTGGGTCTTTTAAAACGATTTAGATAAATATCGTCCAGTTACACCTACGTACTGAATACCGCATCCCGGTTTGTTTCATGTGAGTAAATAAATAATTCTGTTAGTTTTTCAAGTTATATCAGTTTACAAATTTAAAGAAAATGTGCGACCATTGAACGTAGACCTTACCGTATTGTTGGTGGAAAGACGGGGACATGTAAGTCATTTTTTGGCATGACACTTATCGATAGAAGGGTAACCACGATTTTTATTGTTAAAAATGTTAGCGATGGTAGTATTTTAGATAAGCGATTTTGAAGATTGATACGTGTAGATACCCTTTGAACGAGTTTAGTATTTAATATTTTTCCATTTCTAAGCTTCATATTTGTTTTTTGTTATGTGGATTTTATTAGAAAGGAGCAAAGACTGGCGTCAAGAATATGAACCAGCACACAATAAATTGAATTATGTGAATATGATAAAACTGTTCGGCTAAAGACGTCAAACGCTATCCGTCATAAATTACCCGAAAAATAAAACAAAAGATAAGGTATATCAGGGTAGCGACTGACGTCTGACTAAATAGAGGAATGGGGCTGAATGTTGAAATACTACTTTTTGATAAATATTCCTAAAGTAATGAACATAGAGAAGTTCTCGCTCGGACACACACTCCGAGTACTCTTATAATCTAGCATATTATAAGAGCAGAATGATGTCTGACGTGGAGCGAGTTTGCTTTTCATAATGATGTTGTCATCCGTCAATTCACAAACCAATTCACATTTCCAATCACTGTCAAATGATGATTCCGTATTTGAATCAAGATCAACATCGTCTGTTTCAATTATCTGTACAAACGAGTTCTCGGACTTTATCTTAGCTTAATCGCTAACGGAACGTCATCATCCGGGTTTTCAAAATCATCTGCATTTGATAGGGCCATGCTTCAATTGTCGATGATTTTGTTCGTTCAACGACTTCTCAATCCGGTGAATTTTGTTTCGTTACACGATTTCTCAATCCGGCGAATGGCTTTAAAACGATGATTTATTTACACAGTTCAGTACAGAATGGCAGTTATGAGTTTGTGGCAGTAAATATTTGAAGCACGCTCATCAAAAGTCAATAATTGTATTATATCATATCATTACCTTGTTTGTGGCAGTAGATATTTAACATGTTTAAATCACGCGCATTTAAATAAAAGAAACGTTCCTTTCTTGCTCTTTTCGGTGATGAGGGCTGATCAATTTTAAGTTTCTTTACAGAAGTTTCCATTTATCACTGAATACATGTACACAAACAAGCTAATTAGTTCATAATAACAACTCACCAGTTAATTTAAATTCAAATACCCTCGGGGATACTCTGTCATCCTGTATTTGTTTGATTATTCATGCAAATCATTTAAAGTACCTTTTGTTTTGATTGCTATCGATCGATTTTTTTAATACACATTCACCAACGATCCTTCAAAAAGCGTTCGGAATTCGGTATTGACAGGGTTCGGTTTGTTAAGGTTAGATAAACGGTAATTGGTAGGGAAATTTTAAGGGACTTTGAATATTGTTCGGTTTAAACTGAAATTCGGTTTTATCAGGGTTCGGTTTACCAAGGTTTCACTGTATTTTGTATCATGACATTGTGTTGTTAATGTCATCAATAGTACTTTTGTCGTTTCGTCAATAGTAACTTATATTATTTCATTGAGTCGTTTAAGTCATCATTAGTAAGTTGTATTACATCATTGTGTCATGTATCCCATTATTAGTATTTTGTATAATGTCATTGTGTGTTTTATGTCGTCTTCAGTATTTTGTATTATTTCATTGTGTCCTTTATGTCTTTATAAGTATTTTTCACCATGTCATTATGTCGTTCATGTCACCATTGGTATTTTGTAAAATTTCATTATATCGTTGATGTCATCAATAGTACATTGGATCATTTCATTGTGTCGTGTATGTCATCATTAGTGTGTTGTATCATTTTAACATGTCGTTTTTGTCATCAATAGAATCTGATATCTTTCATTGAGTCATTTATGTCATTACAAGTATGTTGTATTACATAATTGTGTTATGTATCAAATCATTAATATTTTATTTCATTTAATTGTGTTGTTTATGTCAGCAGCAGTATCTTATGTCAGCATTAGTATTGTGTATCCTGTTATATTGTCTTTTATGTCATTATTAGTATTTCGTATCATTTTATTGTGTCATTTATGTCATCATTAGAATTTTATTTAATTTCATTGTGTTAATTATTTCTTCATAAGAATGTTGCAACATGCCATTATTTCGTTTATTTCATTATTAATATTTTGCATCATTTCATTATGTCGGAAATGTCATCATTAGTGTTGTGTATCATTTTAATATGTTTTTTTTGTCATCATTAGTATGTTGTATCATATCATTTTGTCATTTATGTCAGCATTTGTATTTTGTATCGATTATTGTGTCGTATATGTCATCATTAGTATTTTGTATTATGTTACTGTGTTGTTCATGTCATTATTAGTCTTCTGAATCATGTTTTTGTGTCGTTTTTCTCATCAATAGTAACTTATATCATTTCATGGAGTCGTTTATGTCATCCCAAGTATGTTGTATTGCATCATTGTTTCATGTATGCCATCATTAGTAATTTGTATCATTACATTATATCGTTTATGTCACATTTATATTGTGTCATTGTTATGCGTATGTCATCAATAGCATTTTGCATTATTTCGTTGTGTCGTTTATGTCAACATTAGTTATTTGTATAATGTCATTGTGTTGTGTATGTCATCTATAATATTTTGTATCATTTCATTGTTTCATTTATGTCATTATTATTATTTTGTTTTATATCATTGTGTCGTGTAAGTTATCAGTAGTATTTTGTATCAATTGATTATGACGTTTATGTCATTATTTGTATTTTCAATCATGTTACATTGTATTTTATGTCATCATTAGTACGGTGTATCATTTCATTTTGTCATTTGTGTCATCATTTGTATTTTGTATCGATTATTGTGTCGTATATGTCATCATTAGTATTTTGTATCATGTAAATGTGTTGTTCATGTCATTATTAGTCTTCTGAATCATGTTTTTGTGTCGTTTTTCTCATCAATAGTAACTTATATCATTTCATGGAGTCGTTTATGTCATCGCAAGTATGTTGTATTGCATCATTGTGTCATGTATGCCATCATTAGTAATTTGTATCATTACATTTTATCGTTTATGTCACATTTGTATTGTGTCATTGTTATGCGTATGTCATCAATAGCATTTTGCATTATTTCGTTGTGTCGTTTATGTCAACATTAGTTGTTTGTATAATGTCATTGTGTTGTGTATGTCATCAATATTATTTTGTATCATTTCATTGTTTCATTTATGTCATTATTATTATTTTGTTTTATATCATTGTGTCGTGTAAGTCATCAGTAGTATTTTGTATCAATTGATTATGACGTTTATGTCATTATTTGTATTTTCAATCATGTCACATTGTATTTTATGTCATCATTAGTACGGTGTATCATTTCATTTTGTCATTTATGTCATCATTTGTATTTTGTATCGATTATTGTGTCGTATATGTCATCATTAGTATTTTGTTTCATGTTACTGTGTTGTTCATGTCATTATTAGTCTTCTGAATCATGTTTTTGTGTCGTTTTTCTCATCAATAGTAACTTATATCATTTCATGAAGTCGTTTATGTCATCGCAAGTATGTTGTATTACATCATTGTGTCATGTATGCCATCATTAGTAATTTGTATCATTACATTATATCGTTTATGTCACATTTGTATTGTGTCATTGTTATGCGTATGTCATCAATAGCATTTTGCATTATTTCGTTGTGTCGTTTATGTCAACATTAGTTATTTGTATAATGTCATTGTGTTGAGTATGTCATCAGTTTTATTTTGTATCATTTCATTGTTTCATTTATGTCATTATTATTATTTTGTATTATATCATTGTGTCGTGTAAGTCATCAGTAGTATTTTGTATCAATTCATTATGACGTTTATGTCATTATTTGTATTTTCAATCATGTCACATTGTATTTTATGTCATCATTAGTATGGTGTATCATTTCATTGTGTCGTTTATGTCATTCTTATTATTTTGTATAATATCATTGTGTCACTTTTTTCACTATTAGTATTGTGTATCATGTCATTGTGTCGTTTATGTCATCATTAGTATTTTTATATCATTTCGTTATCATTTCGTTGTGTCGTTTATGTCTTTATTAATATTTTGTATCATGTCATTGTGTCATGCATATCATCATTATTATTGTGTATCATGTAGTTGCATCGTTATATCAACATGAATTTGTTTTTGTATCTTGTCATTTAGTCGATTGTTTCATCAATAGTATCTTATACCATTTCATTGAGTCGTTTATGTTATCACTAGTATTTTGTATTACGTCATTGTGTTATGTATGCAATCATTTGTATTTTATATCATTTCATTGTGTCATAAATGTGAAACAATGAATGTCATCATTAGTATTTTGTATCATGTCAATATGTCGTTTAAGTCGTCAATAATATGTTGTCTCATTTCATTGAGTCGTTTATGTCATCATTAGAATATTGTCTCATTTTATTTAGTCATGTTTGACATCATTAGTATGTTGTATCCTGTCATTGCATCGTTTATATCATCGTTAACTTTTTTGTATCATGTCATTTTGTCGTTTTTGTCAAAAATAGTATCTTATATCATTTCATTTAGTCTTCTATGTTTCCATTGTGTCAAGTATGCCATCATTAGTATTCCGCATCATTTCATTGTGTTGTTTATGTCAACAGAAGTCTCTTATATCATCATTAGTATTTGTATCATTTTATTGTGTGGTTTATGTCATCATTAGCATTTATGATACAAATAACACACTTTGTAAATGTATTGATTTTATGAATACTTCAGAATAATTATTACATATATGTATTGATATGTTGTTCCTTTGTAAGAATTAACAATAATTCAACCACTAATTACAAAAAAAAGAAAATGTGGTATGATTGACAATGAGACAACTCTCCACCAAAGACGATATAGCATAGAAGTTTACAACTATATGTTACCGTACGACCTTCGACAATAAGCAAAACCCATGCTGCATTGTCAGCTATTAAATGCCCCGAAACGACAAAAGTAAAACAATTCAAACCAGAAAACTAACGGTCTAATTTATGTATAAAACAATGAGCGAAAAACAAATATGATAAACAGCAACAAACAAAAGCCACTGAATTACAGGCTCCTGAATTAGGATAGGCACATACAGAATGTGGCGGTGTTAAACTAGATTGCTGGCCACAAATCCTCCCCCTAACCTTCATGTAGGACAATAGTGTAACAGTACAACATAAGAACAAACTAGCAAAATCAGTTGAAAAAGGCTTAACTCATAAGATCGATACAAAGCAGAAAAACGTCAAACAAAAACAGACCGGACCTAGCAGGGTATTTATACATCCCCACAACAACAAAAAAAGTACAAATCTGAGAGTACTCATGGTACTCGCAGTTACTGACAGCTAGTCCAAAGCCAATAATAACTAATAAATACATTATGTATCTAAGACTAAAATATCAATCAGTACACATCCCACATCCAATGGATTTAGTGTAGAGACGCCAGTTACAGTCAGGGAAAAACCTTGACATTGTGCAATGCCAAGATAAGTTCATTATATGTACATATATGACAAGTAAATTTCTTTGGGTCGTAAGATTTAACGCTGGTTTCGAAATGGTACCAACATAACTTTTGTCGGTGACAAGGTTAAAAGCATGGAGTTAATTGGTCTACTGTATATCAAAATCCATTGTATTGTGTAATGATTGACAAGAGAATATTAGTGAAATTTTAAGATAAAGAAACACGATAACACGTCAAAACTGTTACGACAAAGGTTTATATCATTGCAGTTAGACATGACATTTGAAAATTTATACTAGATGTCAAACAATTTTAATTTCCGTATTTCCGCCGTCGAACATTGACACTTTGTCAATTGCAATGATTCAACATAACACTGATAGGCTGCGTCTTTATATCCTGATATCTCATTACATACTCCAAGTATGGTTAATGAATGAGAACCTGAACCTTTTGAAGTAAACGGTTTAAGTGTTTAATATAAATCACGTAATGCCAGTCGTCTGTTGGATATGTCACCAAGATGATGATAACATAGAAATCTAAGACAGTGAGACATAAAAACTGGTCGGATAACGATGATATGGTCTTTTACCTCCAACTGTAGTTCTTCTGGTATTAATGATGAGTTCGGTAAGTACTCGATATTTTCTACAGTGAAAATTGTCATCTTTTCAATCAATATCATTGTAGAATGTACATTATGTTTAATTATTGAAACTTCCTTCTTTTTTATGTTATAGAAGTTTATTGATATCATATCAGGTGAATATTTTGATAGAACATAATCCGTAAGTTTTAATGTAGCATTGAACTGTCTTGTCACATAATAAAAAGACGCGTAAAACAACCAACCTGACACTGCATCTGTCTTGATGCTGTTTTGTAAAAGTTTATAATAACATTTTCGTATGTTATATACTAATAAGTACACATAGTAGTATCTTATTGTTACGCTGATTGATCTTTCCAATGAACATATTGTGTTCAGGTATGAAATAGTTCGGACAGTTACATGTTTTTACCCATGAAATCATTTTATCAAGACAGAGATAAAAAACAATAATATATTTTAGATAATTGACATGTGTCAATATCTACTTCTTCCGAAACCCAGAATAAATCAGTCTTCAGAAAGTAAGAACACAATAAATCTTTGACTTCATCTTGTGTGTTGACGATACGCTTTAACATTTATTTGAGTAGAGCGTAACATAAGAGTTGAGTGAAATTAAACGAATGTACAAGTATTTTCTCTGCCACAGAGAACGACAATCTCCATAATAAGTCATTATCTTGTAAAGTCTTAGGCCCTATAGGTACTAACAAGCACCCGTAATTTATGATCCTGTCAATAACAAAATTAGGTGGCCATTGCCATCGACGACGGAATGCCCATGAAATTGTGTTTTGAGATAGATATTTACTTCGTAGGCAATATGCTATATCTAAAGTATAATCTCCATTTGACAACCATGGACCGTGAATAGATAACGGATGAATATAATTCAAATTCTTCCGTTTACGTGTACATGTCCGTGGATGAAATTGACAGTGTACATTAACCCCTACTACTTTGAACCTGAGCCTAGTAAATCCAGGATGATCAGTATCTGTCTTCATAACAAGTGTTGTACGATGTATTGGGTATTTGATATTACTTATACTTAGTATAACGTCATAGCAATTATCTACGTACATTATATCTTTGTCACTGCCTGGTAGATCAAGTCCCTCGGCTAAACTTCAACTTGATATTTTTGTAAGATCAGACAAACATGCATTTGCAATCATATCATGTATGATAAACATTCGTTGTCTCTTTCGTATATCTATTTCAGTACCAACTATTTTACCAGGTGTTCGTATAAGTATTTCTTCCTCGTGTCACTTTCGATGCATAGCAAGTGATCTATAAAAAATATGTATTAACTTATTCATCATAAAACTATAAAATGTCTTTCGTAATTAGACATTATCTCAATTAGATGTATTCCAAGCAATATTTTTTATCACAGCAGCAATGTTGAGTGTTATTTAGACGCAATTGACGTCTATCATTTCATTTATAAAGCCAGATATGACAATTTACAACCCATGGAGCAATACTAATCAAGCTTCCCATTTCGTACTCGCAATAGGTGATGTCATCGGCCTTATATCTAAAACTTTTGAATTTACTGTCATAAAATCATAAATGTTTATATGGAGTATTCTTAAGTTTTATGCGTTCCCCCTTTGTAAATAAACTACAATGTATGTGTCTACTGTTTAATTCTTCAAAACACAATGGTTTTCAATGCATTAGCTGTTTTTTTGGCTTTAAACTATTTGTTGTAAGCGCTTCTGGTTGTGATGAAAAGTGAATATAAAAAGGGAGATGTGGTATGATTGCCAATTATACAACTCTTCACAAGAGACCACATGACTCATACATTAACAACTATAGGTCACCGTACGGCCTTCAACAATGAGCAAGGCCCATATCGCATAGTCAGCTATAAAAGGCTCCCAAATGACAAATGTAAAACAATTCAAACGAAAAAACTAACGCCCTCATTAATGTAAATAAGCTGAACAAAAAGCAAATATATAGTACAGCAAAAAACGACAACCACTGAATTGCAGGATCCTGACATAGTACAGGCACATATATACAGAAAGTGGCGGCGTTAAACATGTTAGCGGGATCCCAAACCCTCCCTCTAACCTAGGACATTAGTGAAACAGTACAATATAAGAACGAACTATCAGTTGAGAAAGTTTACATTACCAGATGAATACAAAAAGAAATACATCAAACAAAAACACAGAGTGGACGTGGCCGGGTACTTGTACATCCCAACAACAATAAGACACTAAGTACATATCTGAGAGTACTCGCAGTTACTGACAGCTAGTTCAAAGCCAATAACAACGAATTGACGGTCTAGACGCATCTATTTTACTGTAACCCTAAATAATTGAGTGAATTTGCAATTCACGTAAATGTTGCAAATCGATCCATACATCTTATATGCATCAATACTTTTGTCAGAATTAGGTATTGTACTATTAACATATAATATTCTTGTTCATGGATACATTTAGCTTGTTTTATTGACATTTACATAAAGTCGTCTAGTTCAAGGAGGACAATGCAACCTCAAATACTGATTTTACTTCATAAACATGATTTATATTAATTTTGTCAATTCATTTCATATTGTCCACTGGTCTACAATTGTACATACTCAAAAGTGACTACTTACCAATGTGTGTTGTCTTTGTGGTTTCTATTTTTTGTCATGGTGTTGGCTGTTTGTAGTTTATCTTTCTTAGTCATTGTGTTGCCTGTTAGTCGTTTCTCTTTTTAAGTCATGGTGTTGTCTGTTTTATCGGTTCCTTTTCTGAGTCATGGTGTTGTCTGTTTGTCTGTGGCGTATGATTTCCGATTTAAATCCTGGTATCTTAAACCCTAATAAGACTGTTCTGATCTTGCATTACTTTACTCTTAAGTTTACAACTTTAATTTTTTCTAGAGTTTTTAAATTAACTACAAATGTATTACCTTTTTTACAATCTGTACAGTTTTCTAAGTATTCCAGATATTCTTTTGAGGATTTGTCAGGATATCTGAGATTTAATATCCATTGTTCTTTAGTTTTCCTTCTTTAAAAACAAGCTTTATACATTCGTTCAAACTGGGTAATTGTTAGTCCAAAAACATTATTTGAAATCTTCATTCCTCCATCAAAAGATGGGTAAAGTAATGGTGTAAACCTACGTTTTCCACGGTACGGAAAACGTTTAACACCGTATATTTCCCAGTACGTAGTTTTCTTTATGTCATATGAATTTACATCTTCAGATTTGACTTGGTTTCTGGAGTTTCTGTTCAAGGATACGATTACATAGATTAAAATATGGATTAAATTTTGTATGCAATGAATTCAAAGTTTCATATAAATGTTCAATATTCAAATATATACCGATTATCAGGTAATATATAAGCAGTACAGGTGTAAAATTTTGTTTTTTTTCATTTTAGTTACATGTACGTTTCAAAATGCGTTGTAACATATATATGTAGTAACGTTTCATGGCTTTAGTTGACAATGAATCCATTATTTAAATTTCTGAAGTTAAGTTTCTTAAATATATCTTTGTGTCTCAATTTGAAGTACTGTTGTACGGGCAGGTTTAACCTAACCTTTCTAGTTATACTATGGTAACTGATCATATTCAAACGAAACAAAACCTGTATCACCATATACAGGACTTTTTCTTTTTGATATGATATAGGAGATGAAACATAATAGCCAATGAGACAACTATTCAACAAAGTCCACATAACGTTTAATCAAACACAATTTCCTGTAAATTTACTAATATAAAATGTTGAATTATATTCAAAACCCAAGACTTTTTCGGCCTTGCAGGCATAGATTGTTAAAGCCGAATTTGGCACAACTTTTCGGGGTTTGCGATTTTTATATAAAAGGAATATTTCATCAACGTAACATCTTTAAATAAGTCAAGTGCTTAGATGCAGAGAAACATCATGCAGGCTATTTTTCTGAAGTTGTTATTAAATGCAAATATATACGTGATCGCATTTTGAATTGTTAACTTTATAACCTGTTGTAATCTTCTGACTGTTCTTGTAATTCATTTAATATATATTTATATATTTATATATTTATGTAAGTATAACATCGATTATTTCTGTACAGAGCTTCGAACTGAATTGCCAGTTTATTGTCGATTATAACATGAATTCATCTATCTTTCCTGTGGGATACAGTCCTTGGATGGTGTAAACTTCCCACTCACACCATACACCATTACACCATACACCTTGTGCCATTACACCATACACGTTACACCTTTGCACCATACACCTTACACATTACACCATACCCCATTCCCCATTCTATCTACACGATCCGAAATTACCCATAATGCAATTAAATTTCAAAGAAAGCGTGCAACTACAAAATTATTTATTTGTTTTAAAAAACGAATTTTGATCACAATATTGTAAATTAATGTATAAAATTAAAATCTCCGTGGTCATGCCTATGATGGTTATATAAACAATACAGATTAAATATAAATACATTTATTTGTTAATAAAGTACGCATAAAACTTTGCTTGTAATGCAAATTTATCCGCGATCTGCCTATCTATAAATTAAAAACGATATTGGTTACAGTGCTATTATTATCGGTTTTAAAATGTAGCGTAAATCTTATAGACTTGGTTTTCAGATAAAATCGACAAACAATGTCAAAAATGAATAGTACTTAGATCATATAAAATAATCATGATAATTGAAAGCAATATTGGTGTACAGTTAATCATGCTTATGGCCAGCGTAATATTAATAATATTTCTTTTTCTGCACCCATTAACAGTGCAAGTATGCATGTCCTTTTTTTATTCAAATAACTGAATCATCACAAAAAATCAGTAGTTTTCACATCTCAGACTGGCTCCAATGTAACATTTTTTTTACTGTCGCAGGAACATATATATGTATATATATATATATTATCTGTAGTTTTGATACTTCAGGATGACTGGTACATGTACAACATGTACAACAAAATTATTTTAAGCATCACCCAAAACTAACCATATTTGCACTTAATTATAAAATTGAGAATGGAAATGGGGAATGTGTCAATCTGTTAATTTATTTAGGGTTAAAAAATTTGGAAATATTTTTGTCCTCTTTTTATTAAAGATATTGTCTCGCAACAAAATTTCAGTAATTTTGATACCTCAGGCTGACTCATATAACAAAATTATTTTAACGTATCAACCAAAACTGACCATATTTTCTCTTTATTATGTAAATCTATATAGCCGCATAGTAAATCAGCAATAGTTTGATGTCAGGATGGATTGTATAATACAAATGACAGCAACATTGCAATACAACTTGTACAATGACAACAAAAATTTGTCCCCATCAATCTAGATTGCCAGCATGTCCTCTTTTTATTCAAAATATTGTCTCGCAAGAAAATTTCAGTAGTTTTGATACCTCAGGCTGACTCGTATAACAAAACTATGTTAAAGCATCAACCAAAACTGACCATATTTGCACTTTATTATGTAAATCTATATAGCCGCATAGTAAATCAGCAATATTTTGATGTCAGGATGGATTGTATAATACAAATGACAGCAACATTGCAATACAATGACAACAAAAATTTGTCCCCATCAATCTAGATAGCCAGCATGTCCTCTTTTTATTCAAAATATTGTCTCGCAACAAAATTTCAGTAGTTTTGATACCTCAGGCTGACTCGTATAACAAAACTATGTTAAAGCATCAACCAAAACTGACCATATTTGCACTTTATTATGTAAATCTATATAGCCGCATAGAAAATCAGCAATATTTTGATGTCAGGATGGATTGTATAATACAAATGTCAGCAACATTGCAATAAATTGACAACAAACATTTGTCTCCATCAATCTAGATAGCCAGCATGTCCTCTTTTTATTCAAAATATTGTCTCGCAAGAAAATTTCAATAGTTTTGATACCTCAGACTGACTTGTATAACAAAATCATTTTAAAGCATCAACCAAAACTGACCATATTTGCACTTTTAATATTATGTATATCTATATAGCCACATAGTAAATCAGCTATATTTTATTGTCAGAATGGATTGTATAATACAAATGACAGCAACATTGCAATACAATGACAACAAAAAATTGTTCCCGTCAATCTAGATAGCCAGCATGTCCTCTTTTTATTCAAAATATTGTCTCGCAAGAAAATTTCAGTAGTTTTGAATCCTAGGCAGACTCGTATAACAAAACTATTTTAAAGCATCAACCAAAACTGACCATGTTTGCACTTTATTATGTAAATCTATGTAGCCGCATAGTAAATCAGCTATATTTTGATGTCAGGATGGATTGTATAATACAAATGACAGCAACATTGCAACACAATGACAACAACAATTATCCCCATCAATCTAGATTGCCAGCATGTCCTCTTTTTATTCAAAATATTGTCTCGCAACAAAATTTCAGTAATTTTTATACCTCAGGCTGACTAGTATAACAAAATTATTTTAACGCATCAACAAAAACTGACCATTTTTGCACTTTATTATGTATATCTATATAGCCACAGAGTAAATCAGCAATGTCTTGATGTCAGGATGGATTGTATAACACAAATGACAGCAACAGTGCAATACAATGACAACAAAAATTTGTCCTGATCAATTTAGATAGCCAGCATGTCCTCTTTTATTCAAAATATTGTCTCACAAGAAAATGTCAGTAGTTTTGATACCTCAGGCTGACTCGTTTAACAAAATTATTTTAAAGCATCAACCAAAACTGACCATATTTGCTCTTTATTATGTAAATCTATATAGCCGCATAGTAAATCAGCTATATTTTATTGTCAGAATGGATTGTATAATACAAATGACAGCAACATTGCAATACAATGACAACAAAAATTTTTCCCCATCAATTTAGATGGCCAGCATGTCCTCTTTTTTTTCAAAATATTGTCTCGCAAGAAAATTTCAGTAGTTTTGATACCTCAGGCTGACTTGTATAACAAAATCATTTTAAAGCATCAACCAAAACTGACCATATTTGCACTTTTAATATTATGTATATCTATATAGCCACATAGTAAATCAGCTATATTTTATTGTCAGAATGGATTGTATAATACAAATGACAGCAACATTGCAATACAATGACAACAAAAAATTGTTCCCGTCAATCTAGATAGCCAGCATGTCCTCTTTTTATTCAAAATATTGTCTCGCAAGAAAATTTCAGTAGTTTTGAATCCTAGGCAGACTCGTATAACAAAACTATTTTAAAGCATCAAATAAAACTGACCATGTTTGCACTTTATTATGTAAATCTATGTAGCCGCATAGTAAATCAGCTATATTTTGATGTCAGGATGGATTGTATAATACAAATGACAGCAACATTGCAACACAATGACAACAACAATTATCCCCATCAATCTAGATTGCCAGCATGTCCTCTTTTTATTCAAAATATTGTTTCGCAACAAAATTTCAGTAATTTTTATACCTCAGGCTGACTAGTATAACAAAATTATTTTAACGCATCAACAAAAACTGACCATTTTTGCACTTTATTATGTATATCTATATAGCCACAGAGTAAATCAGCAATGTCTTGATGTCAGGATGGATTGTATAACACAAATGACAGCAACAGTGCAATACAATGACAACAAAAATTTGTCCTGATCAATTTAGATAGCCAGCATGTCCTCTTTTATTCAAAATATTGTCTCGCAAGAAAATGTCAGTAGTTTTGATACCTCAGGCTGACTCGTTTAACAAAATTATTTTAAAGCATCAACCAAAACTGACCATATTTGCTCTTTATTATGTAAATCTATATAACCGCATAGTAAATCAGCAATATTTTGATGTCAGGATGGATTGTATAATACAAATGACAGCAACATTGCAATACAATGACAACAAAAATTTGTCCCCATCAATTTAGATGGCCAGCATGTCCTCTTTTTTTTCAAAATATTGTCTCGCAACAAAATTTCAGTAGTTTTGATATCTCAGGCTGATTCGTATAACAAAACTATGTTAAAGCATCAACCAAAACTGACCATATTTGCACTTTATTATGTAAATCTATATAGCCGCATAGAAAATCAGCAATATTCTGATATCAGGATGGAATGTATAATACAAATGACAGCAACGTTGCAATACAATGACAACAAAAATTTGTCTCCATCAATCTAGATAGCCAGTATGTCCTGTCTTTTTATTCAAAATATTGTCTCGCAAGAAAATTTCAGTAGTTTTGATACCTCAGGCTGATTTGTATAACAAAATTATTTTAAAGCATCAGCCAAAACTGACCATATTTGCACTTTACATATTATGTACATCTATATAGCCACATAGTAAATCAGCTATATTGTATTGTCAGAATGGACTGTAAAAAAGAAATGACAGCAACATTGCAACACAATGACAACAAAAATTATCCCCATCAATTTAGATTGCCAGCATGTCCTCTTTTTATTCAAAATATTGTCTCACAACAAAATTTCAGTTATTTTGATACCTAAGGCTAACTAGTATAACAAAATTATTTAAACGCATCAACCAAAACTGACCATATTTGCACTTTATTATGTATATCTATGTAGCCACATAGTAAATCAGTAATATTTTGATGTCAGGATGGATTGTATAATACAAATGACAGCAACATTGCAATACAATGACAACAAAAATTTGTTCCCATCAATCTAGATAGCCAGCATGTCCTCTTTTTATTCAAAATATTGTATCGCAAGAAAATTTTAGTAGTTTTGATACCTCAGGCTGACTCGTATAACAAAATTATTCAACACCATCAAACAAAACTGACCATATTTGCACTTTATTATGTAAATATATATAGCCGCATTATAATGCAATAATATTTTGATGGCTTATATAATACATATGACAGAAATATTGGAAAACAATGACTACAAAATCTTGTTCGCTTTAATTTAGAGTGCCAGCATTTCATCTCTGTATTCGTAATATAAAACTGTCACTTAAGTTAGTATCATGCAGTATTTGTATATCCCACTTCCATGACTTCTGAATATGGATGGGTACATCACAGATTCCTTTTGGGCTATTGTGTGATGGGTTGGTCTGCGCATAAGTTAGTCGTGCTTGCCTAGGTGTGATGATTTAAACTCAGTAGTTCAAGATGGTTTGTATAATAAAACTATTCCACCACATCATCCAACACTGTGACTGACATGACAGATTTCATTTGTACTTCATAATAAAAAGTATGAGAAGTTCTCTTCTAGGAAAAGTATACTGTTAGTATATTATGTCGGTTGGTTGATTTAGTAGGTGGCTAAATATCAAGTGGCAAATATTTTATTCCTTTTCACATAAGTATATTTTTTCGGACGTTCATGATATCATTTATAATCCGTAAAGACAAATCTAAGAAAACTGACGAGATTGTTCATAATTATACAATACCTTATGTGCAATAACACTGTACAATTTTCCTTTGAACATTTTTTGGAAAACAGGATAAATCCAAGGCAAACAAAGGTGAATTACGATGAAATATTTATAAAGAGACTGTCAAAAATGGGGAACGAAGCAACTTTCAAAATGATGTTGATAACCCATGATATTAAAATATTGTTCCGATGCGTGGATAACCTTTCTATCCGCCTTCTAGTTTAAAAAAAAATCTTTTCTTTGATGATAACTGCATATGATCACAAGTGTGTAATTTTATAGCCATTGTTTAATGTAAATAAGAATATGAAAAAAAAAGATTTTTTTAATATGTGTATAATATGTATAACATAGAGTCTAACGAGTAAAGTAATTTGCTATACTGGGAAAAAAGAACAATAGGATTATTATTATTGTTTATGTTTACAATCCGAAAAATTAAAATAAAATGAACTTCGGTTTCAACAAATGAAATGTCGTGCACCATTCATTCACACCATTCCCGATCGCACGTTACACAATCACACCATTCCTCATACACCATTACACCATCCCCCTTACACCATACACCATAGCACCATACACCTTCTACCATTGCACCATATGCCATACACCATTACGCCATACACGTTTTTTTGGGAAGTTTACACCATACAAGGGCTGTACATTAAGACAACGGTATGTGTAAATCTCGTTGACTTAGTAAGAATAGACGAATCAAGGTAACAAACAACCCCTGAGATATTCACTTCAACGCCAAAAGAAGTGAAACAGGCTGTGTCTACTCGATGAGCGTCTCATGTTGTGTGTGATTTAACAAAGATGTATATCTTATCCTTTTCTACTGAGCCGTTGGATATACACTTGTTGCTTTTCAATATTACTTGACTTAATAAAAGTAGGAGTTTATGGAAGCTGAAACAAAAAGAGAAAAACTTCCTGATGATACATTGTAAATACTTGTACTGAGGCTATCGGATTTATGATCAAAACAAGGATGGCCGGTCACTCCGCAAAAGTGGAAAACACTTGAATGTATAAAATAAGATTGCAAAAGGGAATCATAATCCGAAACCTTACACTTGTTTTAATTTGTAATACATACATTGTTTAGTATTATTATGATAGCATGTGCAATGCATTTAATAAATACTGTTCCCAGTTGTCATATGATAACATGTCCATTGCATTTAATACAGATGTTTCCCTGTGGTAACATTATAACAGGCCCAATGCATGTAATACAATCATTTCCCAGTGGTCATATGATAAGATGTCAAATGCATTTTAGTAGTTTTAACCGTTTGATACATGATAAGTTGTTTACACATAGAAAATGTTATTTAAGAGTACACTATTCAATCAAAGTCCGTACATATGAAAATAAGGACATTTGGATTTTTTTATATGATTTAAAATATGGTAACTACCGAAAGAGGAAAGAACAATAATTTAAGTAGTTTATGTCACTCTATGGCCTTCGAAAATCAGCAAAGTCTAGACATATATGCATTCTATAGTAATCTTTACAAAATATGAAACAGTTCAAGGGAAAAAACCACTTGCGTGATTTATACTACAACAATAAAGGAAATGCAATAGATCAACAGTTCCATTATATGCATGCAACAGCCAACATGCGAATTCACACTCAAATGTAAATGATCGTGCATAGGACAACATTCAATTTGGTACAAATAGTCATAGTATTCCATTGAATTCATTATTTTGATATAAAATTTCGTATAATGAAAATTCCGTAAAATGATGTTATTGTCTTTTACAACTGAATAAGGTGGCGTCATATGTATGTTCCGATATCAAATTAAAACACCGGGTGTTTTCAGTCTTTTTGTACGCTTCAGAATGTATTAAAAGGTTTAAATGAAAACTGTGAGCTTTTTTTATATATATTATTGAAGAAATAGCATGTCAATATATTCCAAAATTCAAAATGTTTACTTGTCTGACAGTCGCATCAAATTCCATTATATTGACAACGATGAGTGAACAAAACAAATAGACATAATAGGTAAAAATTTTAAAAAATAGGGGTACAGCAGGTGTCGCAGTTTTGCTTTCAGCTGCATCTAATAATGTTAAGAAGTTTATCAGGTGCACATGGTTCAGGAGGGAGTTCCATCAAAATTTTGCATTTCATCAATTCTTACGTTTTATTTCCAATACTTTCCGCTTAATCAACGTTAACATCAGGCTCTGCCTCAAAACCTGTTTCAATACTTCTAAGTGAAACATCATTAATAAAATGATTTCTTTCACTAAGGTACTCAAGAATCGCCAGAGTGTCTACCCTATCTCGTTCTTTCCTTGCACGGGTAGCTTCTTTGTGCTGATCACTATTACAGTATCTTACACCAGTGAGATCTTGCATGGCACTGTTGTAGTCTGCACAAGCTGGCATAGATAGTATCCACTGTGCTCGTTGGGATTCACCCATTCCTCTGCCCCTTGTAAGACCTCCAGAAGATTTGACACTTCTCATCAATATCTGTTCTATAGTCAGATATGTAGAAAGACCACTCCGAAAACGGTCAGTCATCCTAAGTACGTAGTACCCTGCTTTAAAATGTCTATAGACAGCTGGGTGATCAATTTTAAGTCTTTGCATCATTGACAAATAAACGTAGACCGATTTTGCATATAAATTGTGACCAGCTGCTACAAAGAACGGTAACATTTCTTGTATGTTATTTAAGTGAAGATTCCAGTTTCCTGTTCGTTCAGCTATAAGAGATTTGCTAAGAATGTTTGTCATGCGACAAAAGTTCAACCACAAAGACGACGTTCTTGATTTAATCAATTTTTCTTTTGTTGCTACAAGTTTTGTATTTATCTCGGAAAGAATTGAACTTTGTTCGACAGATTCAGTAGTTTTTTCACCAGCAACAAATTGGTCGTATAGCTCGCATGCTTTTTCAACAATTGCGTCAAATTCACTGGAATCGGCTTCCGATATATCAGATTCATATGCACAAGGCAGACTGACCCCAAATGATTCCTTTATGAGAAGTATATGAAGTGCATTTTCCGCCATCATAAACCCACGAACAGCTCTAGGTACTGTATTGCCACTTAGCATATGATTTACCGCATTTGACAAACAATGTTTGATGCATATACAGTTTCTCATACTTCACGAAGACCAGAACCAGCCATAAGACGACTAATACTTCCAAGGAAGCTCCTTTCAATGTGAAATCCACCTAGACGAAGGACGATCTGTTTAAGGTCACTCTCGGTTTTTTCATTTGTGACAATACACATATCTTTCCAGTACAGAGGCTGATCAAACGTGACAACAGGTGGGTTTTTTTTTGGGGTATCTGTGAGCCTCTTTGCAAATGAATTTCAAAGTGGAATAAATGTATGATAAATCACTAGAAATTAAGTCGATCATAGGAAGAAATACGAATGCTGATTTACCAGGATATTTTCCTTCCTGTACCATTTACATATATCCTGACTAGTCCGGCATAAGAGAACGCAAAGGCCATGACACCTTCCACAATAACTTGATCATAAATGAACAGTCCACATCTTTATAGTTCTTTTTCTCAGATTACTATACACACATGAGGCCATTTGGTTTGATTCTGATGATTTGTAGTAAGAAATGTTGATTTTGGCCAGCAGTGCTATTTGCTCTGACGTAACATCTATTCTCGGAATAGGTTTTATTCCGAAAGACCCTGGGGTAACTGCTGCCATAATTCCCATTCCATGAAAAGTATTATTTCGATCTAGAGTTCCTGGGTTGTAGTCTACATTGTCCGCTACATACGGCAACAAGCTCTCGGCAATGAAATGAGGAATGTCATTTCCTTTTTCTGCAGCTGCACAACATTCAAATTTTTGAATTTCAGTATATGAAGAACAAAATCCTAGGCTGTTCAAAGTATCAATCAGAAATCTAGACGAAAAATTGTGATGTAACTGAACTCCTAGTGTAGTTGTAGAGGTAAAATGGTAAAATAAACATTCTTGGTGCTTCGGTTTGGACTATGGATTGACCTATTGTCATGATTTTCTCGCTGCGTTGAAGACCTATTGGTGGCTTTCGGCTGTTGTCTGCTCTGTGGTCGGGTTGTTGTCTCTTTGACATATTTCCCATTTCCATTCTCATTTTTACATACTTCATGTTATTTTGTGCAGATAGTTCATCCAGTGAAGGATATAGTGCCTTGACGGATGTTTCTGAAGAACGGATTTCAGATATAAGTATCTTAACATCTGTATGGATTGTAAAATTTTTTCTTCATCAATACCACTTTTTTGTGTTTGTTTGTTCATAGAACTCATTCAAAATTGACAGAACTGTGTTTCGAAATGTAACAACATTTTGCTTTCCGTTTATTTCAGAAATGATTATTGTATCTCCAAAATATTCTTTTAATTTATTCTTCATGTGTTGTACACCATACGCATCATCAACTTCTGACATTTGTTTTACAAGATCTGTAACGGTTATTTGTTCATCTTCATTTTGCTGAAGGTAATTTGCAGCAAACAAAAAACTCTCTGATAATGTAGATTTTCTTCTTGCTTGCGTTTTTGCCTTTTTTGCTGATGGAAAAAATACTAGTGGAGTCTGCTTTAATGTCCGGAAATTTACATTGCATGTCTGGTGGTACATAGCATCTGCAGCGTGGAGATCCTGAACAAAATCCTATCTTCACCGAACCTCAAGTGCCAATTCATCTTCACGTTGTTTACATACATCAACAATTTTGGATTGAAACTCTGATGTGCGTACAGGATACACATCACTTTTTCTCTCCCTCCCAATGACTGCATCTTCAAGCTGTCCACAGAACAAACAATGTTTCTTAAAGTCAAATTGGCTAAATCAATGTATTTTGGAGTTGTATACAATTTTCTACAATTTTGATGCCACATTGTCCAACGCTGGTAACTACATTGTCTTGACGACTTTTACTTGCTTCATTGACCCTCTGGCTGCCCTTTTCACCTAGTTCTACTACAGCGTCTTCCTGTGAAAAGGAGTTTTGACAAATCAAACATATTTCGTCTTTCAAGCAAGTTTCCTGAAATGAAAATAAATTTATAATTATTACAGGAAAATTAACATTTTATTTTCATTTATTTCATATAAATTTCAGGGTAGTAATGTTTGATTACTAGTAATAACTGTTTTAAAATATTTTACCGTTAAGTATCTGTAATATTGCGTTAACATATGTATGCTGGTTTTCATAGGATTGAAACTGCGTGTATTTTAAATTAAATAAAACATGCAGCAAGTGTGGTAAAACAGTGTTCCATAGACACAAGGCCTCTTTTATTTGTTGAAAAGTTTCTCTACATCTAATCATTTCGTATGCAATATAGTATACCACTTGTTATCCCTTGTAATATGCATATTGAAATTAATAACGCTCACTGTTATATTTCTTTTGTTAAACCGGCGTTCCATAGAAAAAAAATTCGGACATGTTTTCCCTTATTTTTATAAACAGTTTTTATAATTTTTAGTGGTGTGTAACAGTCTGAAAATTTTTTTTTTTTCAACACTAATGTGAACTAAATTTATGTTCTAATTCGCCAGACTTAAACGAACATAAATTATTTATGCAATAAAACTCAACACATGTATCAGAAATGAGCTCTCCACGTGAGGGTAGCATACTTTTTATTAACCAATGTATAATATAAATCAGTTCTTTTCAAAGTTCATTTTAAGCACATTACGGCTTATTCTCAGTCAGCCAACCATTAATACATACAAATATACACCAATCTACAAAACAAGAAATACAACTTAAATAAATCATTATAAGTAAAACATTACTTTCCACATAAAAACAATAGATGGTCTTGATGATGGTGGGGGGCTTAATACAGGCAAGGCAGTAGTACGGAGTATGCTACTCAGCGTAAGGCAGAACTTCGAATAATAACATTATAAATTACGTTTAATTTATATCAAACAGCAAGCACGAGAAACACGGGCCAAAATCATACGATACATAGAATACCTGTTTTAAATTCGCAATGCGACGAATTTCATCCAATGGAATACATTGTAAACATTACAGGTATTCTAAAAACATGTGTTGATGTAAAAACACACGTGTTTTACCAAAACATATACATGTGCTTCCGTACTATTATTAAATATATTTATATCATATATTTATGTTCTAATTCGCCAGACTTAAACGAACATAAATTATTTATGCAATAAAACTCAACACATGTATCAGAAATGAGCTCTCCTTGTGAGGGTAGCATACTTTCGAAAGTAACAAAGAAAGAAAAGGGGGGGGGGGGAGGGGGGGTCATATGCCAAGGTTTTTAGAAACTGTTAATTTTTCTGATATGTTTTCCTGAACATACCCATCTTTTGCAGTTTCAGATGCCCATCTTCCATGTTTCTTGAATAACCTGTCATTTATACCAGCAGCGGCTGCAGCCGTCGCACCACCTGCTCTCAAACTGTGTAAACCAAAATTAGATTTTTCTAGACCTAAATATCTAAGAGCGTCTAACAACAACTATCTAGCCCTTGTATAAGATAGAGGAGTAATTCCTCTTAAAACAAAAGTGTTTGTTTTCTTACGAAAAGTTACTGCTCTAAAAATGAATTCGTTAGAATCGATTGCTATGTTAGCTTGTGATAAATATGTGTGTAACATAGATACCGGACATGTTATAGAACTAGTCTTCGAAATCAACACTCTACTACCTTCACTGTGTTGGTCAGTCTTACTTTTTTTGATAAATAGAGACATATAAGTAGGATAAAACTGTATATCAGATCTTTGCAAATTAACAAGTTCGGAAAATCTTAAAATTCCTGCTTAACTTATGAGACACATACAGGCGATTCTTCTATGATTTAAAGTACTGAATTTGTTACCGTATTTTTGTACAATCTGGTACAGAATTTCAGGTGCAGTAGGCTCTTTCTTTTTTACAATGTAATGCCCGATTGACCTATGAACTCCTTCTTTAATAGATGTACATAAAAAAGAATTACAAGGATCGGCAAATCCAGCTAGTTTATGTGACCAACTAATTGCATAGTAAGCTCCTTCAACTATAGATGCGGATTTGTGTTTTTAACATAAATGAATCAGGTATAACGAAACATCATAGTCTGATGCTGGTAAAGAATTAAGATTAAATGAATTACACCATCTACAAAAATTGTTAAAGGCGTACCTGTACTTCTTCCGAGTGCTTTCAGCTCTAGAGTGAAGACAAAATTCTGGAAGACACTTTGCTAAATTTTGTAATGGCTGGTGTGGTGAAAGAATTTCTGATGACCACCTGCCAACGCTGAAAATATCTGAAAAATGTAAAAATTCAAACAGATAGTAAATAAAAAAGTATATAATACATGACAAATGCGTTAAAAATATAATCATTACTGACCTTGCTCCGTACTATAGCCTTGTCAGATTTCTAAAAAAGACCTCGCTATCATTTCTATAGCCTTGTAAACATGTTTCATGTCTATGTCACAGTAATACAAAAACAGTTATCTACATTGTTCTTAGCCTAACAGCTAAAATATCAGAATTCAAATTCTAAGAGCCAAAAATGGAATGCTTGTTGTTCCCTTGAAGAAATATGCGTTGTTCACTGGAAAATTCAATTACTTTCAATACATAATGACGAAATTCCATGTTTCTTCTAAATAATAAAGTCCAAAACGATGAAGACGGCCATTTTGGTACTATCAGGGTACCTTCGGCTTTACAGAGTACTAAATGATTTATACTTTTAGTAACTAAATCAATTGGAGGGACTATCCAATTATTTTCATTTTTCCAATTTTATGAAAAGCATCAATAGCTTCACTCCCGGGATTCCAAAATTTTGAATTAAATCGCTTCAATTTTGTATTAGCAAAGTTGGCAAATCTATCAACAGTATAAGGACCCCATAAATTATCCATGAATTCAAAAAACTCTTTTGCCAGTCATCTATATCTATCTTTTTAGACAAACAATCAGCTCTACAATTTTCTGATCTAGGTACCCATATTGGATGTACAATGACTCCTTCCTTCGAACAAAATTTAAAAATGTCATATGCAGAACACTGTAAATGCATCTTGGTGCTACCTCTATTGATTATTTTCACACAGTTTTGATTATCGGTGTGCCATTTGACAGTACTGTTTTTTAAAACAGATTTAAATGAATACAAAGCTAATTGAATAGCCCTTAATTCTTGCCAGGTCGAACTCATGTTTTTCTCATATTCGCTCCATGTGGAATGAAAAACTTTTTCATTCAACTCTACAGTAAAAGCACCTGCGGCTACATTACTAGCATCTGAATACACCACTATGTCTGGTAAGGTGTCATTCACAAAATTCTTCTAATTAAGATTTGTCAAACTGTCTGACCAAAATCTCAACTCTGCTAATACACACTCAGTGTAAGCAATATTTAAATTATCATCCCATGATTTTCTGTTCTCAATTGCAAAATATAAATGCCTTGTCATTAGGCTTGTGACATTGCCCATAACTGGAGACATAGAAATAATTCTACCTGTGAATTGTGCTAACTGACGAGCACTTATAATGGGAAATTTATTCAAAATATTGTCAAGCGATTCTTTTGCATCATTTAATCTACGTTCAGACACTGCTAAACTAAAGATTTTCGAATCCCATATTAATCCGAGCCATTCCAAGCATTGAACTGGATCAAAAATAGATTTTTGTTCATTTATCAAAAATCCAGCTAATTCTAATGAGGACTTTACGAATTCAGATATATTTTGACATTCTAAAAAACCCTTCTGACATACCCAAACCATCATCTAGATAAAGCATTATATCTACACCGTTTTCACGCAAGTTTAACCATAGGTCGTAAACATTTTGTAAAAATGTAAGGCGCTGAACTCAAACCAAAAGCTAAAAATGAAAAACAATAAAACATTCCGTTCCAAGAGAACCCTAAATATGTATGTTGCTCTTTGCAGATGTCCAAATGAAAGTATCCAGATTTTAAATCAAATTTAATTAGGTATATATCTTTCTTAAAAAATTGTTGAGCAACTTTCCAATCTTCGAATTTTATTTTATTTTTCAAAACGTATAAATTCAATTCAGATAGATCTAATATCAATCTCTTTTTCCCAGACTTTTCAATGGCAACACTTAATGGATTTACTACAAAAGGCTGGAATGGTACTTCGTGTACGCATCCGTTTTTCGAAAGTTCGAGAACAGCTTCGTTTACAAAATCAGTATTATCCACTGCAGATTTATTATTGCGGAATTTCATAGGAGGTGGTAAACTCACAAAAGGAATCATATAACCTGATTTTATAGTACTAATTATAAATTTGCTTGCTCCAATGTGCTCCCAAAAAGCTACATTTTTAGATAAACTACTTTTGACGCCTTTGGCGAAATTGGAAAAATCAACTTTATCAAAATACTTAACATGTTCGAAAAGTATATTCATGTGCCCATGCAACAAATATTCATCTACTAAATTAAGATACTTATCTTTTATCTAATGTTGCTGGGTTGTTCTATTGTGTAAATTGCTTGCTGCTTCTATTGGGACAGTTTGTCCTCCAGTGTCCAAATTGGTGGCATTCATAACACATGTCATAGGAAGTCGCCTCTCGGCGACTGTTCCTCTGAAAGGGCGGCTGGTTGTACTGTTGAAGAGGCATATCTGCAGTATTAGTAGGAGGTCTGGAAACAGTAGCTGAAGGCTTAGCGTAAGGTTTAGTACGACTTTTCTTCTCCTTGATGGTTTTGAGAGCTCTGCTTTCACCCTGTCGGAGTCTTTTCTCGTCATCTGAATCTGATGCTATTTCGTCACTCTCGTACTCGCAAACTGTGGTCCAACAAGCAAGAGATTTATCGGCTATTCTGATGAGCTTATTTCTTTTGTTCAACTTTAAGATAAGTCCAGAAATTAAATTTATAGAAACAAAATCTTCCTTAGTAAAACGTTTTTTGCAGCTTATGTAGGTCAGCAAGGACTTCGGAATTGAAAGAAAATTGGATTTGATAACCTTCACTCTTTAGTTTCACGGACGCTTCCTTTTTCAACTTAGTGGCTAAGGAGTCGTTGCCCGACACTAACTCGTTCTTCAATGCAGATATTTTAGAATCGAAGTACGACGTAAACAGTTGAAAAGTGCTGTCACTTATTTGTTGCTGTGGCGCTGTTTGCTGGGTTGCTGTCGACGGTACTGGTATAGGCAAACTAGGAAATGCAGCTTCTCTGTTAAGAACGACAGGAGTTGTAGACTCGTGTAGTAGTAATTCGTCTTCGTCTTCGGAACGGTGGTCTGTCATGGTTAATACAGGCAAGGCAGTAGTACGGAGTATGCTACTCAGCGTAAGGCAGAACTTCGAATAATAACATTATAAATTACATTTAATTTATATCAAACAGCAAGCACGAGAAACACGAGCCAAAATCATACGATACATATAATACCTGTTTTAAATTCGCAATGCGACGAATTTCATTCAATGGAATACATTGTAAACATTACAGGTATTCTAAAAACATGTGTTGATGTAAACAAACACACGTGTTTTACCAAAACATATACATGTGCTTCCGTACTATTATTAAATAAATGTATCGAAGATCACGGAACAATGAAATAAGAATATTTGCGCATATTTTCCGGCAATAGCAAACGACAAAAAAAAAACTTTTTTTTCAGAAACAACAACTAGAGATCTTTTTGTTCCTATATCTTCGGAGGATTGAAAAATTATATATATATTTTATTTCTTATTCATAGATACTTACCAAATTCATAATTATTACATCATCTGTTTATTTTTATATTTGAATGCAAAGCGTGAATAAACTTATATTGCCTGCCTTTAATAAATCGTCTGTGTACGGCATCCCATCTGTAACGTAAAAATCTGCGAAAAATGTTTTTTGTGTCATGCCATTTTGTCGATTTTATCATTTATAGTATCTTATAAAATTTCATTGAGTCATCTATGTCATCACTAGTATGTTGTATAACATTATTATGTCATGTATGACATCATAATTTGCATTTTCTTATCATTTCATTATGTAATTTATTTTCTCATTAGTATTTTGCATCATGTCACTATGTTGATTTTGTTATTATTAGTATTTTTCATCATTTCATTGTGTCGAATATGTCATCATAAGTATTTTATATCATGTCATTTCGATATAAGGGAATGTCATTTTTAGTATTGTGTATCATATTGTATTCAATGTCATCATTAGTATTTGTATTACGTAATTGTGTCATTTATGTCCTCATAAGTATTTTGCATCATGTCATTATGTCGTTTATGTCATCATTCGTATTGTGAATCATGTCATCAATAGTATGTTGTATCATTTAATTGTGTCGTTTTGATCATCATTTGTATTGTGTATCATGTCATTGTGTCTTTTTTTTTTTATGAACATGTCATGTACCAAGTCAGGAATATGGCATTTGTTATCTACAGTCCATTCTATTAATGTTAGCGTTTGCTTTTGTTGGAGTTCCGTGTTTATATTGTTCCGTTGTTTTCGTCTTATAGTTGAAGTGTGTCCCTCAATTTAGTTACACGGATTAGATTTGCTCAATCGAATTACGACTATAGTATTGAACAGCGGTATACTATTGTAGCCTTTATATACGTCATGGTTAATATTTCTGTAAAATTTGATTTTGTTGTTTAGGTTATCATTAATATTTGTATATCATTTTGTTGTGTTGTTTATGTTTTCATTTGTATTTTGTATCATGTCATTTGTCATTTGTATCAACATTATCATTGTGTATCGTGTTATTGAATCGTTATATCAACATAAGTTTGTTTATTTCTTGTCATTTAGTTAATTTTGTCATCAATAGTATCGTATATAATTTCATTGAGTCGTTCATATTATCACTAGACAGTATTTTGTATTACATCATGTCATGTATGACAATATTTGTATCTTTTATCGTTTCATTGTGTCATAAACGTCATCATTAGTACTATGTATCATGTAATTATGTCGTTAATATCATCATTCGTATTTTCTATCATGTCATTGAGTCGTTTATATTATCACTAGTATGTTGTTTAACATCATTATGTCATGTATGCCATCATAAGTATTTTATTTCCTTTCATTATGTAGTGTGTGACAACATTAGTATGTTTTATCATTTCATTGTGTCACTGTACGTCCTTCGACAATGAGCAAAACCCATACCGCATAGTCAGCTATAAAATGCCTCAAAATGACAAAAGTAAAACATTCAAACCAAAAAACAAACGGTCGGATTTATGTACCAAAAAATGAACGAAAAACAAATCCGAAGTATAGCAATAAACGAGAGCTACTGAGGTCAAGGCTCCTGACTTGGGACAGGCACATACAGAATGCAGAGGTGTTGAATCTAGTTTGATGGCAACAAACCTTCCCCCTATACTAGGAGAGTAGCGTAACAATAGAACATAGGAACAAACTAGAAAAAGCAGTTGGAAAAAGCTAGACTCATCAAATCAATACAAAGCAGAAAAAAGCATTACAAAAACAGACCGGACCTGGAATGGAGTTTATACATCCCCACAACAAAAAAAGTACAGATCTGAGAGTACTCGCAGTTACTGACAGCTAGTCCAAAGCCAATAATAACTAATAAAACAATCATGTATCTAAGACAAAAATATCAATCAGTACACATCCAACGGAATTAGTGTAAGGACGTCATTAAAAGTCAGAGAAAAACTACGACATTGTGCAATGCCAAGATAAGTTCATTTTATGTACAAATATGACAAGTTGATTTCATTGGGTCGTAAGATTTAACACTTGTTTTGAAATGGTACAAAATTAACTTTCGTCGGGGATAAGGTTGAAAGCATGTAGTTAATTAGTTTTCTGTATATTAAAAGTTCATTGTATTTTATAATGATTGATAAAAGAATATAAATGAATTTCTAAGATAAAAAAAACTCGATAACACGTCAAAACTATTACGACAAAGGCTAAATAATTGAAGTTAGACATGACATTCGAAAATGTATACTAGACGTCAAACAACTTTAATTTCCGTATTTCTGCCGTCGAACATTTACACTTTATAACTTCCAAAGATTTAACATAAAACTGATAGGCTGCGTCTTTATATCCTGATATCTCATTACATACTCCAAGTATTGTGAATGAATTAGCTAATGAGCCTTCGGAAGTAAACGGTCCAGCGTTTACTGTTATTTATAAATCACGTAATGCCTGTCGTCTGTTGGATATGTCATCAAGATGATGATAACATAGAAATCTAAGACATTGAGACATAACAACTGCTGATTGTATGGGCTTTTACCTCGAGTTGTAGTTCTTCTGGTATTAATGATGAGTTCGGTGAGTACTCGACATCATCTACAATGAATATTGTCATCTTTGCATTCAATGTCATTGTAGAATGTACATAAAGTTTGTAACTATTGAAACTTTCTTCATCTTTGGTATTATTGACGCCTAATGATATCATATCAGGTAAATATTTTGATAGAACATAATCCGTAAGTTTTAATGTAGCATTGTACTGTCTTGTCACATAATAATAGGACGCGTATAACAACCAACCAGACACTGCATCTGTCTTGCTGCCGTTTTGTAAAAGTTTATGATAACATTTGCGTATGTTGTAGGTTTCACCTTTTGTGTTTGGTGGTGGTAGTTTTTGTGCTGTTTTTTTGGCTGATTCTAGCAATATAATATTTACAATTATCAATAATAAATGAAGACGTTTCTGACTTTAGAAAAGATTCAGCCATTACAAGTCCTTTATAATAACCTGTAATGCTTGTTTTAAAAGACATCACGCTCTCCATGTCATAAAGAATCCTGCGACGTAGAGAGTCTAACATAATGACCGAAGATTCATTATCTGTTCTTGATAAATGGAGATCTTCCTGAACAGGCGCAAATAGATTATTTATTAATCCACCAATCCCTCCAGACTTTATACTCTCAAGTACACATAGTAGTTTCTTATTGTTACGATGATTGATTTTTCCAAGGAACATATTGTGTTCAGGTATAAAATAGTTCGGACAGTAACATGTTTTTACCCATGAAATTATTTTATCAAGAGAGAGAGAAAAACAATAATATATTTAAGATAACTGAAATGTGTCAATATATTCTTCTTCCGAAACCCAGAATAAAGCCGTCTTCAGAAAGTAAGAACAAAATAAATCTTTGACTTCATCTTGTGTGTTGACGATACGCTTTAACACTAATTTGAGTAGACCGTAACATAAGAATTGAGTAAAATTAAACGAATGTATAAGTACTTTTTCTGCAACAGAGAACGACAATCTCCATAATAAGTCATTGTCTGAGAGAGATTTGGGTCCTATAGGTACTAACAAGCACCCGTAATATATGATCCTGTCAATTACAAAATTAGGTGGCCATTGCCATCAACGATGGAATACCCAAGGAATTCCCTGTTGAGGTAGATATTTACTCCGTAAGCAATATGTTATATCGAAAGTATTTGCACGGTTTGACAAACATGGACCGTGTTTAGATATCGGATGAACATATTGCATTTTCTGATATTTATCAAAAAAGTAATTTACTGATAGATACCACCATTTACGTGTACATGTTCCTGGATGACACTGACAGTGTACATTAACCCCTGCTGCTTTGCACCTGAGCCTAGTAAATCCAGGATGATCAATGTCTGTCTCCATAACAAATGTTGTACGATGTATTGGGTATTTGATATTACTTATACTCCGTATAACGTCATAGCAATTATCTACGTACATTATATCTTTGTCACTGCCTGGTAAATCAAGTCCCTCGGCTAAACTTCTACTTGATATTTTTGAAGGATCAGACAAACATGCATTTGCAATCATATATCATGTATGATAAACATTCGTTGTCTCTTTCGTATATCTATTTCAGTACCAACTATTTTTACTAGGTGTTCGTATAAGTATTTCTCCCTCGGGTCAATTTTGATGCCTAGGAAGTGATCTATAAAAAAATATACGTATTTACTTATTAATTATAAAACCATAAAATGACGTTCGTATATAGAAAATTACATCCCCTAAATTTATTCCAAGCAATCGTTTCGATCATAGCGGCAATGTTGAGTTTCATGTTAACGCAATGCACGTCTATCATTCTATATGTAATGCCAGGTATGACAATTTACAACTCATGGAGCAATACAAATAATGTTTCCTATTTCGTACTTGCATTATGGTAGTCATCGGCATTCATGTCATTAAATCCCAAATGTTGATATTGAGTATCCTTGATGCGTTCTTCTTTTTTGTATAGAAACTATTTAGCAACTGTTGAATTATCGAAAACACAATGATTTTCAAAGCATTAGCTGTTTTCTGCTTAAAACTATTTGGTTTACGTGTTTCTCATGAAGTTGAATTTAGAACAGTTAAGACGCATCTATTTTATAAAGAGTTTTGGCGTGATTTTACTGTAACCCTCATACAGTTGGATGCATACCAAGCATTAAATGTAGACGGGCGTTAAACGTTAACGCGGCGTTTACTCGCGTGCACTTCATGTAAAAGCCGTGTTATTTCTGTGTTAACTCCGAAATTTCAGTAGACATAAAAAGTTTACCTTCGCGTTTACCTCCACGTTTACGCGAAAACGGCGCGTCTTCTAATTTTGAAAAAAGCAAACGGGTGTTTACTTTCGCGTTTAATTCCGCGTTAACGTAAAAAAAAGGCGCGTCTATTTTTGTAAAAAGTAAACGCTCGTTTACTGTTTGTTGTAACTAAACGCGTGTAAACGCAGATTTTCCTCGTATTCTGGATACACTGACTTCACATATCACATTATAAGGTACATCAAAATAACCAACTGTCCATCTTTGAGTGACTTATTGACGATTACAGTTAATGATATTACACCTCTTTAATATATATTGACCAATAATCAACTTTTAGATGAAAAGCCGTGATAATGTGATACGACATGAAACCAAATTATTGTACGATATGCCATTTATTTTATTTTTTGAAGCATAAACTAGTTGAACCTGCCGAAAAGAATGTTGACCAAATACTCATCATACTGTATACAACATAATTTTACTTATAACATAGTTTTGCAGTAATTAATTTTGGCATAATTGTTTTAAATATTTTTGTGAGTCATTGTGTTGGCTGTTTGTCGTTTCCTTTTCTTAGTCATGGTGTTGCCGGTTTGTCGTTTCCCTTTCTTACTCATGATGTTTGTCTGTGGCTTATGATTTTCGATTTAAATCATGGTATCTTTCCCCCTTGTAAGACTGTTTCTACACTTGCATTACTTCAACTTTTAGTTTACACCTTTAATTTTTTAGTTTTAGAAATTAGCTACAAATGTATTACCTTTTTTACAATCTGTACAGTTTTCTAAGTATTCTAGATATTCTTTTGAAGATTTGTCAGGATATCTGAGGTTCAGTATCCACTGTTCTTTTGTTTTCCTTCTTTCTAAACAAGCTTTATACATTCGTTCAAACTGTCTGATTGTTAGTCCAAAAACGTCATTTGAAATAATCATTCCTCCATCTAAAGATTAGTAAAGTAATGGTGTATATTTACGCTTTCCACGGTATGGAAAACGTTTTACACCGTATTTTTCCCAGTGCGTAGTTTTCTTAATGCAATATGAATTTACATCTTCGAAATTGTCTTGGTTTCTGTAGTTTCTGTTCATGATACCTTTAAAAATGATACAATTACATAAATTAAAATATGGATTACATATGTGTATGCAATGAATTCAAGGTTTTATATTAATGTTCAATATTCAAATACATACCTATTATCAGGTAATATGTAAGCAATACAGGTGTATAATTTAGTTACTACATTTTGTTACATGTAACTATAGTTTCATTTTAAACTGCGTTATAACACATATAATTACGACGATGGGTTTTGACAACCACTGGATTAATGCCATTGTTGGGGATATCACCAGCCTAGTAGTCAGTAGACACACTTGTCATTGGTGTATTCATTTTCTGTACATTTACTATTATTATAGGATGAATTATTAGAAACACAAGGATGCATCTGCCAATAGGCATATAAAAAAAAATATTACAAATATTCCATCAAATATCTCTGAAAGTAACATCTTTTAAAATATATCAAGTTCTTTTGAGGCTGTAAAAAACATGCGTGTTACTTACTGTTAGCTCTTATTAAATGCAGACTACAAGTTTTAACTGTGATTACTATTTAAACGTTGTATTACATTGGTTTCCAAGTGAAATAAAAACCGATAAATTGACATGTGAAATAAACGTGGTTATTTTACTCCTATGACGTCATACAACAAAAGGCGTTGTCAAGACGTCGGACTTAAACAATGCGTAGGAAAAAAAAAAGTTCTTTACATTTTTTACTTTAATTTCATAAAAAAGCCATTTGCCAATGTAATAAAAATAATAGCTAATCAAAGAATTCAAATATCGAAAAATATTCAACTCGTGACTGAACAACACTGATAATTAACGCATGCGCTACGCGCATTCGTGATATAATATATTGTTCGGTCACTCGTTTAATATTTGTTTCTATTTGAATTCTTCGATTAGTTATTCTATAAATCTCTTTTTAAATTGTTTTTTATTAACTTTTATTAACTTGTTGTAAAATCTTCTGACTATTTTTGTTATTCATTTATATATTGATGTAAGCATTACATCGATTATTATTTATGTACAGAGCTTCCAACTGAATTGCAAGTTTATTATAGGGTTACACGCTTAAAGGAATTAATTGGTGTATAAAATCGACAAATTCATTATCAAATACATAATTATTCAAAAAACTTTCATGATATGTTTGTGAGTGACTCGTCCAGTTTATATAACAAGAAATCCCCTAAAAAAGCATTTAATCCGTATAATTCTTCAAAATTATAGTAATGGATTTTATTTTTCCTCATTCATAACCTCTGTCACATGTGGAATGTATATTTGTGTTATTGAATTGGCTTGGCGCATGAATACATTTGTTGATTTAACCCAAACAAATGTACGCCATGAAATTTGATATCTGATAATAAAAAAACTACAAACATTTTATTTTTTTATCAATCAATAAATGTTTAGCGTTAAACGATTAATCCGAAGTGAAAATAAATATGTTCAAAGCCGTGCCGGATTGTGTAATTATTGCCGCCTTCTTATATACATTGGTAACAAAAGTATTTTGGTCAACGTCGTTTGTCGAAAAATAAATAACGTCAAGAGCCAATACCGGAAGTCTTCTCGACCAATCAAAAAAAATATTTCCTAATATGCAAATTATATAAGAATCATAGCCGATTATAACATGTATGTATCGTTCCTTTATGACAAACTAAGACAACAATTTATTTAAATCTCGTTAATTGCATATCAATAGACGAAACTACGTGACACACAAACCCTGAGATAATCACTTCAACGCAAAAAACAGCAAATCCAGGTGCGTCTCTTTTTGTGAATGCCTTAACAAAGATGTAAAGTTTACCTTTTTTCACTGAGACTCTGGATATACACTTGTTGCTTCACAATATTACTCGATTAAATAAAAGCAGGAGTTTAGGGAAGCTGGAGAAAGACAGAAAATCTTCCTGATGATATATTGTAAAGACTTGTACTGAGAATATCTGATTTTGTTTCGTATCAGATTAATGGTGGGCGGTCACTTAGCAAAAGTGTAAAACACTTGTAAAAATAAGACTGCAAGGAAACCGAAACACTAGGTACATGAGGTAAGTGAATCATCATTGGAAATCTCACTCTATTATTAATTTCTAATATAGACATGTTCTAGTGGTTATAATGATAACATGTCCAATGCATTCAAACATCAAATTTCCAGACGTTATCTGATAACATTGCCAATGCATCTAATACATAAAATTTTCACAGGTCATATACAAACACGTCCACTTGTACTTGTAGTATTTTTATTTTTTATCCATCTGATGAGTTAAGCCTTTTTCTACTAATTTTTATAGTTCGTTCTTATGTTGTACTGTTACACCACTGTCCCAGGTTAGGGGAGGGTTGGGATCCCGCTAAAATGTTTAGCCCCGCCAAATTCTCTATGTATGTGCCTGTCCCAAGTCAGAAGCCTGTAATTCAGTGGTTGTCGTTTGTTTATGTGTAACATATTTGTTTTTCGTTCATATTTTTGTACATAAATTAGGCCAATAGTTTTCTCGTTTGAATTGTTTGACATTGTCATTTCGGGGCCTTGTATAGCTGACTATGCGGTATGGACTTTGCTCATTGTTGAAGGCCGTACGGTGACCTATAGTTATTAATTTCTGTATCATGTTAGTCTTTTGTGGAGAGTTGCATCATTGGCAATCATACCACATCTTCTCTTTTATATGTTAAATGAATCTAATACATACATTTTGCAGATGTCATATAATAACATGTTCTATGCATCAAATTTATACATTTTCCAGTGGTAATATCATAACATGTACACTGCATTTAATGCATACATTAACTAGTGGTAATATGATAACATGTCCAGTGCATTTAATACATGAACCATCCAGAGATCGTATGACAATATGTTCAAAGCATCAAATACATAAAACGACTAGAAGTGCATGTTCAATGCATTAAATCCATCAGTTCCCAGTGGTCAAATGATTGCATGTTAAATGCTTTTAAGTAGTTCCTCTTGTTTAATATGATTCATGATAAGTTCTTTCCACATAGACATTTTTGAAGACAGACACGTCATGCTTTATGATTTTATTTTACATTGAGAGCTAAGTAATCAATCAAAGTGCGAACGTTTAAAAAAAAAGACAGTTAGTATGATTCCAAAGGTGGCAATATTCATAGAGGAGATGACAATAATTGAAGTATTGTATATCACCGTATAGCATTCTACAATGAGTAAAATCTAGAAATATATATTGTAGAAAAGACCCCGGTATTACAAAACAATTCAAGAGAGAAAACCAAATGCGCGATTAATACTACACCAATGAATTAAATGTACAAGATCAACCGTTCCATGTTATGCCTGCATCAGCCATCATACGAAGTCACACTGAGTTAAACGTAAAGGATCATTCAAAGGACAAAATTGGTTTAAATTACAAATTACTGTAAATTCAGAAGTTAGTTCAGAGATTTTATGAATACGAACAATTCAAATCAATGAATATCTCAATATTGTAATAATATAAAGTCGCATTCTGATATCTGATACATATAACATGTATAACTGTATGCAGGTTTTCCTGAAAGTTCGATAATTAAACCTGCATTTTGGTTTATTCTCGAAATTCGCAATATTATGTGCACGCCAAAACAAATCTGATTTCAGATTCCCAATTGTAAACTTACCATTTCTATGTAGCAACATTACAGCAGCGCCTGGATACAGAGTGTACAGCTCCAAGTTGATACGATATTCCAGGGCTTGTATTTACTTTCATGATTTCCTTGATAGAGGGTTACTGCTCACAAGGAAGCTATTAAACCAAGAATTTTAGTTGGTGAAGTTGAAGTCATTCCTTTGGAAGGTTCAGAGACGCAATCACGAATTGGATGACCATTATTGAATATCCGTTTCACAGATGACAACGGATAAGTTTATAATGCGACTCACGGAATAAGACTTATTATCGGGTTTTTAATAACATGAGCAACACGACGGGTGCCATTACTTAAGCAATATCTGATTAGCCTACTGGAGCACCTGAGATCACCAATCAGTTTTTGGTGGGATTCGGGTTTCTCAGTCTTTATTTTCTATATTGTGTTTTATGTACTATTGTTTGTCTATGGGTCTTTTTCTTTTTTAGTCATGGCGTTAATATTGACATAATCTTTGAATGTCCCTCTAGTATCTTTCGCCTGTCTTTCAGATGAAAATTGTGAGTTTTCTACCGATAATTGAAGACAAAATGTCAATATATTCCACAAATCAAATTGTTGGCTCTCCTTAGCTTGAGACAGGTAAACAGGGTATGTTACCCTTGTTGTCATATAATCAGAACCATGTATACAAAATGTTTGCATCATGACCGGTGAGTGAAGTTATTTTTCTAAGATTCCATTAAAGATATTTCAAATTTAATGTATCAGTTAAATTGAAGTATTTACTATTTCATCAAATAGAATATATCATTATTTAAGACGTTTCGGCCATTGTCCTTCTTTCATTCATAAACACATATTATGACGTCATATTATTGTGACGTCACAATATAGTGACGTCATAACATTATCATGAAATTATATCTATAACATTTTAATGCTTGTGAAGGGAAAATGTCTATCATGTAGTCAAAAAGAAAGCCAAAGCCGAAACGTCTTAAATAATTGTTAATAACAACAATAATGTAATATATGTTCCCTATTGGAATTTTTGAAACAACGAAATAGAATATAGTTACATGTAATGGGTAAAATTTTGTAAAATTATGTATTCCTGCATTCATTGAACGTACATGTATACAGTTTCTTTTGATTTTGATAAGCAGACTAGGTACATGATGTGTTAAATCTTATCAAAAATATTATGCCGGTCAGTTTTCATAATATCTGAAATGAAATATTAGCAGAAATATTGACCTTACTTTTACATATTTTAAAAATGCTGTTTGATATACAGATAGTAGTTTTTTGGAATAAACGTTAGATTGTTTTCAGAGCTGAATTTGTTTCAAATTTTGTTTGATTTTCTACAAATCAATAGTTTATTTATCACTGTCGATAAACTTATAGCTTAAAGTCATTTTCCAAGGGATGATTTAAAGTTAAATTCAATGAAAACTTGAAAAAAAAACAGAAAAAGCTTCCTTCTACCAAATTTTGTACTTCCTTTCGTGAGAAAAGATTATTTTGATGGTATTCAAACAATACGATAAAAAATAGCGCATAATAAGTGTTAAACACTTGAATAACTGTACTAAAAAGGAAATCGAAACTCAAACTTAGTGTTGTTAGTTAGAAAAATAGTTGTATTCCTGTCTGCTATACAACCATTACCGGTATTAATATGTCAAATAAAGTAAGGAATTATTGAATGGTATTTAACCTTAAAAATATCTGTGAAGTTTTCTCATTGTCAGTCTTACCAGAACTTATGAAATCTCATCATAGTTATAGAATGTGCATGGATTGCTTAATTTACATATAATATGAAAAAAGTCTAACATGTAGCGTGTTTCTGTGCGGTTACTTTTTTTGGGGGGTACTATTTTGCGTTTGTGATTCTCTTTAACATCGTGTTTGATACTTGGCCTTTTTAATCCAGGGCCACAGATAAATTTATGTGGTCGAATCGCACGTCTGTTAAATCTTATTTTTTAATAATGATTTCACGTAAAACATTGAAATAAGAAGATTTCTGTTTAAATAATAGTATGTTTCATTATTTGTGACTGGAAGTGACTGTATTCTAAAATTGACATCAATGCACAAATAATCGGACAGATGAATCAAAACCTACAAAAACAAATCCTAGTGTATTCATTGTATCAGTCGAATATAAATAATACATATCTTGGAGAAATTCGAAAAAATAGATGTTGTAATGCCACTCGATTATATTGAAACATCTTAAAGTTACACCATTACTATCAAATGCTTCAACATGTTCAATAAAAGCAAAACAATATCGTCTCTTGCAGTTAATAACTTTTTCTAATGTTTCAACTTCATTTTCAAACTGTTCAACAAACACATCTCTTGAATACAAAATATAACGGCTCGTATATTTGAGAAGTTAATTGATATATATATTAAATATGCTAGCTTCTTACACGTTTCGCTTTAGGTTGATCATGTTGATAGTTAAAAAACCTTTGCGATTAGCTATATAAGGTTTGCATTCGAAAACAGACATCACCATACACAAACAGTGCGACAAATATCTATCTTTCAAATAAAAACACTATATTCAAGCATGCAGCTCTGTCAAAAAACTCAACGAAACTCGAAGAAGATACCTCTTTTGGGAATACAAAAGGCTGTATCTTAATGTACTGATAAAACATAACACATGTACAGTAAACTACATTTTCTGTTTATGCTAACCACATGTAACATTCATGTTAAATCTACTGAAGTTTTGATATCCTATTTTCTCCTGTTTATTTTGCATAAGGATCACATTGCAAAGCGTCATCCTATCATTCAAGGCCATGTGTTTATCAGCAGAAATATCATAACATACTTTCATATTTTTTCGTTAAATAATCCAGAATTTTCTAAATATACTACCGAAATTTACCCAATAGAACTTACTTTAACTAAATCTAACATAAACAGCAGTAGTTGTCCTTTTCTGGATTTGGACATTTCAATCTCTAAAGGAAAACTCCATACGAAAATTTACGACAAAAGAGACGATTTTTCATTCCCTATTGTTAATTTTCCTTTTTTAGACGTCGATGTTCCTTTGGCTCCATCATACGGTGTATATATATCCCAACTCGTTCGTTATGCCCGTGTGTGTAGTGATGTCATAGATTTTAACGAACGTAATCAATGCATCACTGGTAAATTATTAAATCAAGGATTTCGTTACCATAAATTACGTAAAACTTTTGCTAAGTTCTTTCATAGATACAAAGATTTGATTAGTAAATTTGGCTGTACTTGTAGAAAACTGATTAAAAACGGTATTTCACATCCTAAATTTTACGGTAATATTGTACTTAAAGCGCGGAAATCACTATGTGATCCGTGTAAACTCATCGAACCTTTAAACAGGTTTATTAGTAAAGGTTTTCTTACCAATGTTGTAATTAGATCTTTGAATATAGTTTACAATGGCACTAATATCGATTTTGTTATCAGCAAATTAAAACATAACTAAATTTGTATTTTTTTCAAGTGGGATGTATAAAGACACATCCACGTTCGTTTAGATCTATAAAGAGGTTAAACTCCTAACTATCCTACTGTCTGTCGATACATTTATTTTTGGCATTGCACTAGTCATGTCTTCTTTGACTGTCCATGACGTTAAAATACTAAATCCCTGGGATGTGTTTTAGTTGATTTTAGTCTCTGATGCATGATTTTTTATTATTAATTGTTTTGGCTTTTAACTAGCTGTCAGTCACTGCGAGTACTCTCAAATCGTACTTTCTTGTTTATTTGACCTGTTGATACTAATTGTATTGCTTTTTTGTTATTTAATGTTATTCAGGGTTATACCTGGTCTATATACCAGCTTTGATAAGTGTTTGGTATAACTATAAATTTTCACTTCGTACTATGAACATCAAAATTATTTATTTTGTAATAATATTTCCTTTCTCTATTGGTACTGTACACGTATACCTAACAACAAAATTATTTTCATTTACCTGTGTTTAAAGTTATTGCAAATGGATGGTATTTTTGTTCGAGCATATTGTTTTTCTTTAATTGTTTAACATTTCTTACCGATATAACATGTTACTTTTATTATTCTTCCCTTAGCTTTTTTATTTTGTATTTACATTGTGTCATAGGTCAAATTTATCTGTTCAGTGTATGTTCAATGGTGTTAATATGTCCTTTGATTGAGTTAAGCTATTTCAGTTGATAATTTATAGTGTGTCTTTCTATGTTGTGATGTTACACTATTGTTTCGGAAAAAGGGTGAATGTTTGGTACCATTAAAACGTTTAAACCCGCTGCATTTGTTTGCACCTGTCCTAAGTCAGGAATCTGATGATCAGTAGTTGTCGTTTGTTGATGTGGTTCATAAGTGTTTCTCGTTTCTCGTTTTTTATATAGATCAGACCGTTGGTTTTCCCGTTTGAATGGTTTTACACTAGTAATTTTTTGGGGCCCTTTATACCTTACTGTTCGGTGTGAGCCAAGGCTCCGTGTTGAAGACCGTACTGTGACCTATAACGGTTTACTTTTATAAATTTTGACTTGGATGGAGAGTTGTCTCATTGGCACTCATACCACATCTTCTTATATCTATTTAGATATGTCAAGTGCAGTAAACGCTGTATGTACCAGAGGGACATTCAAACTCATAGATCAAAAATAATAAGCTGATAACGCTATGGCCAACAAAAAAAGACAAAAAAAAACAATAGTACACCAGACACAACATAGAAAACTAGAGACTAAGCAACACGAACACCCCCCCCCCCCCCTTCCCCCTCCCACGCCTCCCCCCCCCCAAGAACTAGAGGAATAGTAAGCAGATCCAGCTTTACATGTACACGGGATTGTAGTTAAAACATAAGGAACATATCCAATATCATCTGTGAAACGGATATTCCGTAACCGTCAACCAACTCGTGATTGCGTCCGTAAAATTAATAAAAGTAAAGTTATTTTGCACCGTCAGATATAAATCTGTCATCTGTGGAATATATCACCAAATTGATGATAATAAAAGCAACTATAGTTATGTATCATGTAGTGGCATCGTAATATCATCACGCTTTTTTGTATCTTGTCATTTAGTCGATTTTTCATCAATAGTATCTTATATCATTTCATTGAGTCGTTTATGTTATCACTATTATTTTGTATGACATCATTGTGTCATGCATGCCATCATTAGTATTTTGTTTGGTTTCATTATGTCACAAAAAACGGGCAAAAAATACCAGAGGGACAGTCAAACCCATAAATCAAAAATAAAAAAGACAAAGACAAACAGACAAATAATAGTACACAAGACACAACATAGAACACATAGGACTAAGCAGCATGAATCCAACAAAAACTATGAGTGGTGTTAGGTGCTCCGGAAGAGTAAGAAAATCCGGCTCCACATGTGGCACTCGTCGTGTTGCTCAATTGTGAACTTTCCTTTCTATGTAACAGCATCCAAGCAGCGCCTACGGAGTATACATCTCCCAAAATAGTCGATTTCGGTAATTCACATTCGTGAAAAGGGAAGGGGATTGTAGTAAAGACATAATTAACATATCCGATATCATATGTGAAACGGTTATTCCATAACGGTCAACCAACTCGTGATGGCGTCCGTAAAATTTACGAAGAGATGACCTCAACTTCACCATTTGGAACTGTTAGTTTTATAGCTTCCTTGTGGGCAACAACCCTCTATCAAGGAAATCATGATACGAAATACAAGCCCGGGAATATCGTATCAATTTGGAGATATATACTCCATATGCAGGCGCTGCTGCAATATTACTACATGGAAATTGAAAGTTCACAATAGGATAGCTGACATCATCCCTTTTGTCCTGAAGTTTTGATTTCAACTGACCCTCATTATCAATTTCTAGATGTAAATCAAGATATGAGGCAGACTTAACCGTATATGTTGTATGACATCATCACTATTTTTACCATTGCATTGTGTCATAAAGGTGAAAAAATGAATGTCATCATTAGTTTGTTGTATCATGTCATCATTAGTTTGTTGTATCATGTCATCATTAGTTTGTTGTATCATGTCATTATGTAGTTTAAGTCGTCAAAAATATTTTGTATCATTTCAACTATTCTTTTTTGTCATCATTAGAATATTGTCTCATTCTTATTAAGTACTTTTTGTATCATGTCATTTTGGAGTTTTCAAATATGGTATCTTATATCATTGTGTCGTTCAAGTATGTCATCATTAGTATTTTGTGTCATTTGATTTTGTCTAGGATGCCGTCATTAGTATTTTGTATTATTTCATTCTATTGCATACGTCATGAGTAGTATCTTGTATCATCATTAGTACATAGTGTATTTTGTATCATTTTTTATTTTATTGTTTATGTCTGTAGTAATTTCTTGTACCATCATTAGCATTTTGTACCATTTCATTGTATAGTTTATGTCAGGAGTAGTTTCTTGTATCATCATTATTATTTTGTATCATGTCATTGTATTGTTTATGTCAGGAGTAGTTATTTTTATCATCATTATTATTTTGTATCATTTCATTCTACATGTTCTATTGCATGTGTCATGAGTAGTATCTTGTATCATCATTAGTACATAGTGTATTTAGTATCATTTCATTTTATTGTTTATGTCAGTAGTAGTTATTTGTATCATCATAAGTATTTTGTGTCATTTCATTCATTTGCATATGTCATGAGTAGTATCTGGTATCATCATTAGTAAATAGTGTATTTTGTTTCATTTCATTGTATTTTTTATGTCAGTAGTAGTATCTTGTATCACAATTAGTATTTTGTATCATTTTATTCTATTGCATATGTCAGGAGTAGTTTCTTGTATCATCATTATTATCTCGTATCATGTCATTGGTTTTTTTTTCATGTCAGCAGTAGTTTCTTGTATCATTATTAGTATTTGTATTATGTCACTATGTCATTTGTGCCATCATAAGTGTTTTGTATGTATCAATTCACTGTGTTGTAAATGTCATGATTAGTATTTATGATACATGATACAAATAACACACTTTGTACATGTATCGATTATACGAAAACATCAGAATATTATTACATATTAGTATTTATATGTTGTTCCCTTGAAAGAATTAACAATAATTCAACAGCTAATAATGAAAATAAGAAGATGTGGTAAGTTGACAATGAGGCAAATACACACTAAAGACGTTAATGTAAATATAAAATGTAAAACAATTTAAACAATTCAAACCAAAAAAACAAACGGTCTTATTTCTGGACAAAGTAATGAACAAAAAATAAATATGATTAAGTAACAAACGACAGCCACTGAATTACAGGCACTTGATATCGGACAGGCGCATGCAGAATGTGGCTGTGTTACACTAGATTATTGGCGCCAAATCCTCCACCTAACCTAGGACAGTATTGTAACAATTCAAAATGAAAAAAAATAGCAAAATCAGTTGAAAAAGGCTTAACTCATCAGATCGAAACAAAGCAGAAAAAATGTCCAACAAAAACAGAATGGAACTGGCAGGGTATTTATACTTCCCCACAACAAATATATGTACAGATCTAAGAGTATTCGAAGTTACTAACAGCTAGCCCAAAACCAATAATAACTGCTAAAAAAAATTATGTATCTATGACTAAAATATCAATCAGTACACATCCAACAACCAATGGATTAAATGTAGAGACGCTATTACTAGTTATGGTAAAACGTGTCCTTGTGCAATACAAAGATAAGTTCATACATATTATGTACACATATGCCAAGTAAATTTTCTTAAAGCCGTCAGATTTAACACTGATTTTGAAATGGTACCAAAATAAATTACGTCAGTGACAAGGTTACAAGCATGGAGTTAATTGGTCTACTGTATATCAAAAGCATATGTAATAATTGATACGATAAATGATTGAGATGAGAATATTTATTTTGTGTATTGTTTTAGATAAAAAAAAAAACTCAATAACACGTCAAATCGATTACGACAATTGTTTATATCATTGAAGATAGACATAACATTCGAAAATGTAGACTACATGTCAAACAATTTTAATTTTCGTATTTCTGCCGACGAACATTTACAGTTTATATATTGCAAAGATTTAATATAACACTCATAGGCTGCATCTTTATCTCCTGATATCTCATTACATACTCCGAGTATTGTTAATGAATTAGCTAATGAGCCTTCTGAAGGAGACGGTGTAAGTGTTAGACATAAATCACGTAATGCCTGTCGTCTGTTGGAGATATCACCAAGATGGTGATAACATAGAAATCTAAGACAGTGAGTCATAAAAACTGGTGGGATCCTGATTGTATGGTCTTTAACTTCCAGTTGTAGTTCTTCTGGTATCAGTGATGAGTTCCATAAGTATTCGATAACACCTATGGTGAATATTGTCATCCTTTCATTCAATGTCATTGTAGAATGTACATCATATTTGTAATTTCTGAAAATTTGTTCTTTTTTTCTGTTATTGAATCCGATTGATATCATGTCAGGTGAACATTTTGATAGAATATAATCCGTAAGTTTTAATGTAGCACTGTACTGTCTTGTCACATAATAATAAGACGCTTATAACAACCAACCAGACACTGCATCTGTCTTGATGCCGTTTTGTAAAAGTGTGTGATAACATTTGCGTATGCTGTACGTTTCACCTTTAGTGTTTGGTGGTGGTAATTTGTGTGCTATTTTAGAACTGATTTCAGCAATATAATATTTACAAATATCAATAATAAATGTAGAGGTTTCTGACTTTAGCAAAGATTTAGCCATTACAAGTCCTTTACAATAACTTGAAATGCCTATTGGTAACGCCGTCATGCACGCAAAGTCACCAATAGTCATGTAAAATAGACAATCTAACATAATCAACGAGAATTCTTTATCTGTACTTGATAAATGGTGATTTTCCGTGACAGGCGGGAATAGATTATTGATTAATCCATCAATCCCTCTATACTTTATACTCTCAAGTACACATAGTAGTATCTTATTGTTACGATGATTGATCTTTCCAAGGAACATATTATGTTCAGGTATGAAATAGTTCGGACAGTAACATGTGGTTACCCATGCAATTATTTTATCGAGACAGAGAGTAAAACAATAATATATTTTAGATAACTGAAACGTTTCAATATCTACTTCCTCCGAAATCCAGAATAAAGCCGTCTTCAGAAAGTAAGAACACAATAAATCTTTGACTACATCATGTGTGTTGACGATACGCTTTAACACTAATTTGAGTAGACCGTAACATAGGAGTTGAGTAAAATTAAACGAATGTATCAGTACTTTTTCTGCAACAGAGAACGACAATCTCCATAATAATTCATTGTATGACACAGTTTTTGGTCCTATAGGTACTAACAAGCACCCGTAATTTATTATCCTGTCAATTACAAAATTAGGTGGCCATTGGCATCGACACCGGAATACCCAAGGAATTGCATCATGAGGTAGATATTTACTACGTAAACAGTATGCTATATCGAAACTATTTCCTCGATTTGATAAACAAGGACCGTGCATCGATAACGGTGTATTATATGTTAGATTTTTATATGAATCAAGAAAGTTGTTTACTGATAGATACCACCCTTTACTTGTACATGTCCCTAGATTACACTGACATTTTTTTTGTACATTGACGTCTGCTGCTCTGCACCTGAGCCTAGTAAATCCAGGATGATCAATATCTGTCTCCATAACAAGTGTTGTACGATGTATTGGGTATTTGATATTACTTATACTCCGTATAACGTCAAAGTAATTTTCTACGTACATTACATCTTTGTCACTGCCTGGTAAATTAAGTCCCTCGCCTAAACTTCCACTTGAAATTTCTGAAGGATTAGACAAACAGGCATTTGCAACCATATCATGTATGATAAACATTCGTTGTCTCTTTCGTATATCTATTTCAGTACCAACTATTTTTACTAGGTGTTTGTATAGGTATTTCTCCCTCGTGTTACTTTCGATGCATAGCAAGTGATCTATAAAAAATGTGTATTAACTTATTCATCATAAAACTATAAAATGACTTTAGTAAATAGAACATTATCTCATTAAGATGTATTCCAAGCAATTTTGTTTATCACAACAGCAATATTGAGTGTTTTGTACAGCAATTAATGTCTACCATTGTATATATTAAGTCCGTATAGTATTGGACAATGTAACTTCTTGTACTAATTTTACTTCATAAAACTTAATTTATATTAATTTTGTCTATTTATTTCATATTGTCCACTGATCTATAATTTTAAATAGTCAAAAGTGACTTATTACCAATGTGTGTTGTCTTTGTGGTTTCTTAATTTTGTCATGGTGTTGTCTGTTTGTCATTTCTCTTTCTTAGTCATGGTGCTATATGTTAGTCATTTCTCTGTCATAGTCCTGGTGTTGTCTGTTCGTTATTTCCTTTTCTTAGTCATGTTGCTTACTGGTTGTCGTCTCCCTTTCTTAGTCATGTTGTTGTATGTTTGTCTGTGGTTTATAATTTTTGATTGAGATCATGCTATTGTTCCCCTTGAAAGGTTGTTTCTGGACTTGCATTGCCTCAACATCTATTTTTTCCTTAAGTTTTAGAACAAAAAAAAAGTAAAATCACAAAAATACTGAACTCAGAGGAAAATTCAAAACGGAAAGTCCATAATCAAATGGCAAAATCAAATGATAAAACACATCAAACGAATGTACAACAAATGTCATATTCCTGACTTGGTACAGGCATTTTCAAATGTAGAACAAATTTATTACCTTTTTTACAATCTGTACACTTCTCTAAGTATTCTAGATATTCTTTTGAAGATTTGTCAGGTTGTCAGGATATCTGAGGTTCAATATCCATTGTTCGTTTGTTTTCCTTCTTTTTAAACCAGCTCTATACAATCGTTCAAACTGACTGATTGCTAGTGAAAAACTTCCTGATGATACATTGTAAATACTTTTAATGAGAATTTCTGATTTTGATCGTATCAAAACAATGTGTGGCGGTCACTTCTTAGTGTCAAATACTTGAATAAGTAAGACTGCAAGGAAATCGAAACACTATGTAAGTGAATCATAATCAGAAACATTACTTTAGTCTTTATTTGTAATGAATAAATTGTCCAGTAGTCATAATGATACCATGTCTAATGAATTTAATACATAAAATTTCAAGAGGTCATTTAAAAACATGTTTTTAGCATTTAATACATACATTTCCTAGTGGTCAAATGATAACATGTCAAATGCATTATAGTAGTTCTTATTGTTTGAAACATGATAAATGTCTTTGCAACTATAAGTGTTTGAAGTCAGACAAGTCATACAATGCCGTTTTTTTTTAGTAAACCAATGAATCAAAATCCAGATTTTCAAAAATATAAGGTCATTTGGTATGATTCCAAACGTAACAACTATCTATAGAGGAGAGGAAAATAATTGAAGTAGTATGTGTCATCATATGGCCTTCGTCAATTAGCAATACCTAGACATATACATTCTACAGTAATTTATAAAAGACCCCAATATTATAACATATATCCAATTGCGTGAGTTATACTACACCAATGAAGCATATGCAATAGAGCAATCGTTTCATTATATGCATGCATCAGCCATCATACGAATTCACACATGTATTCAATAATAAGTGGTTCCAAATTAGACAGTGGCAGGTTTTTTTTATATCTTTTATAAGCAGACAATGTATTAAATTTCATAAAAACAGTTATGCCTGTCCATTCTCACAATATCTGAAAAGACATATCAGCAGAAATATTAGCCTTGCTTTTAAAAATGCTGGCTGATATACAGATAATATTTCATTGGAATAAACTTTACAGTTGTTTTCAGAGCTCAATTTTGTGTCAAATTTTTGTTTTGTTTTCTACAAATGAATAATTTATCTATTACTGTCAATATACTTATAGATTTTAGTCATTTTCCCGTGGATTATTGAAAGTAAAATTGAATGAAAAAAAAACAGAAAAATCTTCCTTCTACAAAATTTTGAACTTCTTTTTCTAGGAAAAGATTACAGTGATGGTATTCTAACAAAAGGATCGAAAATAACTCATCATAAGTGTTAAACACTTGAAAAAATGTACTTAATAAAGGAAAACGAAATTCAATCGAAGTGATGTTTGTCAGAATTATAACTTCATTCTTATCTGTAAAACAACATGTAAAACCATTACCAGTGAATAAATATGTCAAAAGAAGTAAGGAATTATTGTATGTATTTGAACCTTAAAATTAACTGGAAAGTTTCCTCATTGACAGCCATGATCAGAGCTTGTTATAATATTTATGTGCATGGATTGCTTAATTTACATATAATATAAAACAAGTCTAACATAAAAAAAGTTTTTTAGTACAAATATGCGTTAATGATGCTCTTTTGCTTCGAGTTTGATTTGTGGCCTTTTTCGCAAGCGCCACTGACGACTTTTATATTGCGGAATTGTTAAACATGTTCATTTTTTTATAAGCCTCTTATTTCTTATGGTTATTATTTAAAGCATTATCATATATATGAAGAGTTCTGTGTAAAGAACAGTCAGTTTATTGCCGATTATAACACGATTTTATCTTTCTTGTGTGTACAATAAGACAACATGTTTTAAGCTCGTTAATTAAGTACAAAAAGACGAAACAAGGTAACAACAACCCACGAAAAAATCACTTTAACGCCATAAAGGGCGAAACTAGGTGCCTTGACTGGATAAGCGACTCCTGTTGTGCATGATTTAACACAGATGTATATTTTACCTTGTTCCATTTGGCCGCTGAATAAACACGTGTTGCTTCTCAATATAACTTGACTGAATGAAAGTATGAGTTAAGGGAAGATGAAACAAGGAGAAAAATACTTCCTGATGAAACATTGTCGAAACTTTAACTGGGGCTATCTGATTTAGTTTAGATCAAAACAAGGATAGGCGGTCACTTGTAAAAATAAAATTGCAAGGAAATGGAAACACTGCTCATGTGAATCATCATCCGAAATCTTTCTCTAGTTTTGATTTGTTATACAAACTTTTCTATTAGTCACAATGATAACATGTCCAATGTCGTAATAAAAAAAAAGTGGTAAGTGAATCCTAATCAAAAACCTTACTCTAGTTTTAATTTGTAATACATACATTTTCTAGTGATAATGTGATAACATGTCCAATGCATTTAGCACCTATATTTCCTAGTTGTAATAGGATAATATGTCCAACGCATTTAAAACATATATTTCCTAGTTGTCATAGGATAATATGTCCAACGCATTTAATACATACATTTCCCAGTTGTCATATGATACCATTCCCAACGCATTTACTACATACATTTCCCAGTCCTCATGTGATACCATGTCCGATGCATTTAATACATATATTTCCCAGTGGTCAAATGATAACATGTCCGATGCATTTAATACATATATTTCCCAGTGGTCAAATGATACCATGTCCGATGCATTTAGTACATATATTTCCCAGTGGTCAAATGATAACATGTCCGATGCATTTAATACATATATTCCCCAGTGGTCAAATGATAACATGTTCGATGTATTTAATACATTCATTTCCCAGTCGTCATATGATAACATGTCAAATGCATTTAGTACATACATTTCCCAGTGGTCATATGATATCATATTCAATGCATTTAGTACATATATTTCCCAGTAGTCATATGATTCCATGTCTAATGCATTAATACATACATTTTCCAGTGGTTATATATTAACAAATTCAACGCATTTAATACATACATTTCCAAGTGGTAACATTATAACATGTCCAATTCATGTAAAACATACATTTCCTGGTGGCATATAATAAAATGTCAAATATTTAAATTGAAAATGAAAATGAAGAACATGTCAAAGACACAACAACCCGACCAAAGAGCAAACAACAGCCGAAGACCACCAATGGGTCTTCAACGTAGCGAGAAATCCCGTTACCAGAGGTGGTCCTTTGCTAGCCCCTTAATAAAATGCATGTTTGTAGTTCTTATCATTTGATAGATGATAAGTTGTCTGCACATAGAAAAGTTTGGGCCCGACACGTTATGCAATAGTATTTTTTCCCCAATTGAGAGTACACTGTTTAATCAAAGTCCGTACATATGAAAAAAAGGACATTTGGCATGTTTGGTATTATTTAAAATGTGGCAACTTCCTAAAGATGAAAGGACAACAATTGAAGTAGTACATGTCACTGTATGGTCTTCGACAATGAGTAAATACTAAACATATATATTTTTTTTGTAATCTATAAAAGGCAACGGTTTTACAAAATTTGTAACAGTTCAAGAAAGAAAACCTATTGCGTGATTTATACCACAAAAATGAAGTAAATAATAAAAAAAAAATAGATCAACCGTTCCATGCTATGCATGTATCAGCCTCCGTGTGAATTCACACTCAGTAAAATGTAAATAGTCGTGCATAGGACAAATTGTGTTAAAATAATCAGATAAGCTCCGTTTATTTATTATTTTGATTTTAAATTTCGTAAAATTAAAATTCCGTGAAATAATGTTATTGTTTTTGGCAACTAAATAAGATGGCGTGTATGTGTGCATCCGGTGTAAAATTTAAATACTGGGTGTAATCCGTCTTTTGTATGTTTCAGAATGTAATACAAGGTTCAGATGTAAATTCGATATTTCTATATATATATTTGAAGAAATAGCATGTCAATATATTCGAGAATTCAAAATATTTGCGTCCTTTAATGGTACCTTAAGATAGGTTAATAGGGGATATATCGTTAGTTGTCAGCCAATCAGAAACATTGATACAAAATGCTTGATTATTAGAATCACAAATATAATGTATAACGGCGTACATCAGTGCAGACTAAGCATTACATGAAGACGGGCAGAAAAAGTTTACGCGGCGTTTACTTGCGTGCATTTCATGTAAACGCCGCGTTAACTCTGCGTTAACTCCGAATTTTTAGTAGACATAACAAGTAAACGGGCGTTTATTCCCGCGTTTACCTCTGCGTTAACACTAAAACGGCGCGTCTTCTATTTTTGTGGAGATTAAACAGACGTTTACCTTCGCGTTTACCTCCATGTTAACGTGAAGTATGACGCTTCTTCTATTTTTGTAAAAAAAAAGAAGCGTCTACTGTTTGTAGTAAACACGCGTAAGCGCATATTGAACAATGATTACCATTTAGATGACAAGCCGCGATAATGTGCTTCGACATGGATACAAATATTTGTACGATAAGTCATTTATTGTATGTCTTGATGCAGAACCTAATTGAATCTGCCGTAAAGAATGTTGATCAATTACTCATAATAATATATACAAAATAATTTACATGTACACATAATTATGCAGTATTTAATTTTGGCGTATTTTTTTCAAATATTTTTGTGAGTCGATATTTGTACATATAACTTTTGAAAAGGATGTATAGAAAATCCGCTATTTGAAGAAGTTGGAAATGATTTTTTGCAATTAATAAAAGTCAATATTTCGAATTGAAAGTGATTTTAAATTTGTACGGTTTTAATATACATACAAACGTTAAATATTAAGATAGAAGTGATTTTTACAAAATACAAAACTTGTACAAATGTACACAAAGATTATTCATAATTTACACAATTAATGTACGCGAAAAGGAAACATTTACTTTTAAGTGCATGTTAAACTAAAGTCGTAAAATCTGAAGTGAATGTACGTTTACTACTGACTAAACGGACACAGAGTAAAATTGCGTTTACTCGGGAAGACATTTGAAATTTCCATTTTGACCGCATAAACATAAATATAGTCGTTTACTAGTACACGCGATAACTCAAGTTAACTAACGAAATATGTGCACGCTGCATTTTTTTACTTTATGTATTGCTTGGTTTGCACCCAACTGTACATAAAATTGAATAACATGTGATTGGTCAATAATGTTCTGTTTCTAAGATTCTTTTTTAAACAATTGAATTTTTATCTCTCAATACTCTGAAGTATTTACTATTTTATCAAATAGCATATATTAATGAGTAAAAATTTGTACAATTATAGATAAATACCTTCATTTGACGTATGCCTTTTTGGCCGAACTTTAGAATAGTATGGGTGATGAAACGGGAAGCCATTAATTAGAATATATGTTAATGTAACATACATAGTTACATCTGTTTCAGGTTTGGTTTTGTTTTCTACAAATGAATAACTTATATACTACTCTCGAAATAATTATAGATTTCAGTCACTTCCCCGTGGATTATTGAAAGTAAAATTCGATGAAAAATTGGAAAAAGCAGAAAATCTTCCTACTACAAGATTTTGAACTTCTTAATCTGAGAACATGCTAGTTTGTTGGTATTCAAACAATACGATCAAACATAACGCATAATAAGTGTTAAACACTTTAATCAATGTACTTAACAGGAAATCGACACTCAAACTTTATTAATAATTTTATTTTTATCTGGTATACAAACATTACTGATGTTAATATGTCAAATGAAATAAGGAATTATTGTATTGTTTTTAAAGCTAAAAGTTATCTGCAAAGTTTCCTCATTGTGAGTCTTACCTAAACTTATTATTTTATTCTAATAATAGTTATAGAAATGTGCATGGATTGCTTGATTTACATTAATATAAAAGGTCTAACATACAGTGTGTTATTGTGCAGTTTTTTTTTTTTGCACCATTTTGCGTTTATGATTCCTTCGTGTTTGATATGTGAACTTTTTAATCGAGCGCCAACGATGATTTTATGTGATCGAACCTCACGTCTGTGAAATCTTAGTATACGACTCGTATTTTAATGGTTATTTCACGCAAAGCATTGATATATGAAGATTTCTATTTAAAAACAGTTGTTTCAGATAATGTTCGTATTCTTAAACTGACATCAATGCACAAATAATCGGACAGATGAATCAAAACATACAAAAACAAATCATATTGTATTCATTGTATCAGTCGAAACTAAATAATACATATCTCGGAGCCATTCGAAAAAATAAATGTTTTAATAACGCTCGATTTTTATTTGAAATAACTACACTATTATCAAATGCTTCAATAAAAGCAAAACAATATCGCCTCTTTATCTGTCCTTTTCAATTGATGATTTGTCTGTTTTTAATTTTTCAACTTCGTTTTCAAACTGTTCGACAAACACATCTCTTCAATACAAAATTTATCGACTAGTATGTTTGAGAAGTCAATAGATATATATATATATATATATATATATTAGATATGCTAACTTCTTACACGTTTTGCTTTTTGGGTTGACCATGTTGATAGTAAAAAAACCTTTACGATTAGCTTTATACGGTTTGCATTCGAAAACAGACATCACCATACACAAACAGTGCGATATGTATCTATCTTTTAAATAAAAACATTATATTCAAGCATGAAGCTCTGTCTATAAACTCTATGAATCTCGAAAAAGATTCCTCCTTTAAGAATACAATAGGCTGTATCGTAATGTACGGATCAAATATAACACATGTACAGAAAACTACATTTTCTGCTTATGCTAAACATGTATGTTAAATCTACTAAAGTTTTGATATCCTATTTTCTGCTATTTATTTTGCATATGTTGGGATCATATTGCAAAGCGTCATCTTGTCATTCAAGGCCATGTCTTTATCAGCAGAAATATCATAACATCCTTTAGATATGGTAAATGCATTAAACGCTGTATGTACTGATTTAAAGGAAGGGCTAAGGATACCAGAGGGACATTCAAACTCATAGATCAAAAATAGTAAACTGACAACGCCATGGCTAACAAAGAAAAATTAAAAAAAAAAAATAGTACACAAGACACAACATAGACAACTAAAGACTAAGCAACACGAACCCCACCAAGAACTGGGGTGATATCAGGTGCTACGGAATGGTAAGCAGATCCAGCTCCACATGTAAACGGGATTGTAGTAAAGACATTAGGAACATATCCAATATCATCTGTGAAACGAATATTTCGTAACCGTCAACCAACTCGTGATGGCGTCCGTAAAATTTACAAAGGGATAGTTATTTTGCACTGTCAGATATAAATCGTGTCATGTCTGTCATCTTTGAAATATATCACCAAGAGGATAATAATAAAAACAACTATAATTATGTATCATGTAGTGGCATCGCAATATCAGCACGCTATTTTTGTATCTTGTCATTTAGTAGATTTTTCATCAATAGTATCGTATATCTTTTCATTGAGTCGTTTATGTTATCACTATTGTTTTGTATTACATCATTGTGTCATGTTTGCCATCTTTAGTATTTTGTTTCGTTTCATTATGTCACAAAAAAGAGGCAAGAGATACCAGAGGGACAGTCAAACTCAAAGATCAAAAATAAACTGACAACGCCATGGCTAAAAGAGAAAAAGACAAACAGACTAATAATAGTACACAAAACACAACATAGAAAACTAAAGACTAAGGAACGGGGTTGTAGTAACAACATAAGGAACATATCCGATCTCATCTGTGAATCGGTTTTTCCATAACGGTCAACCAACTCGTGATGGCGTCCGTTAAATTTACAAAGAGATGACCTCAACTTCACCATTTGGAACTCTTGGTTTAATAACTTCCTTGTGAGTAGCAATCCTCTATCAAAGAAATTATGATAGGAAATACAAGCCCAGGAATATCGTATCAATTTGGAGATAAATACTCTGTATGCAAGCGCTGCTGGAATGTTGCTACATAGAAATAGAAAGTTCACAATTGAGAAGTTTACAATTATTTTTATCCGTACCGTCTTCGACAATGTAAAACAATTCAAACAATTCAAATAAAAAAATAACGGTCTAGTTTATGAACAGTGAACGAAATACAAATATGATATTCAGCAACAAACAACAGTCACTGAATTACAGGCTCCTGATTTAGGATAGGCACATACAGAATGTGGCGGTGTTAAACTAGATTGATGGTGCCAAATCCTCATGGCGTTAATTGATCTACTGCCTATCAAAAGCACATTGTATTGTGGAATGATTGGTACAAGAATATGAGTGAAATTTTAAGATAAACAAACTCGATAACATGTAAATACTGAAATGACTAAGGTTAACATCCATGAAATCGAAGGTAAATATGGTATACTAAATGACAAACAATTTTAGTTTCCGTATTTCTGCCGTCGAACATTCACTTTTTCTATGTTGCAATGATTTAACATAACACTCACAGGCTGCGTCTTTATTTCCTGATATATCATAGCATATTCCAAATATTGTTAATGAAGAAGCTAATGATGCTTCTGTAGTAAACGGTACAGTGTCAAATGTTACATATAAATCACGTAATGCCTGTTGTCTGTTGGATATGTCACCAAGATTATGATAACATAGAAATCTAAGACAGTGAGACATAAAAGCTGGTGAAATATGGATAAAATGGTCTTCTACTTCCAGTTGTAGTTCTTCGGGTATTAATGACGAATTGTGTATGTTCATGATATTATCTACAGTGAGTATTGTTATCTTTTCATTCACAGTCATTGTAGAATGTACATTATGTTTGTAATTATTTAAACGTCCTTTTTTTCCGTATTCTCCCGAGCCATTTACTCTCATATCAGGTGACCATTTTGATAGAATATAATCCGTAAGTTTTAATGTAGCATTGAAATCTCTCGTCACATAATAATAAGATGCGTATAACAACCAACCAGACACTGCATCTGTCTTGGTACCGTTTTGTAAAAGTTTATGATAACATTTGCTTACGCTGTACATTTCACCTTTTGTGTTCGGTGGTGGTAGTGTTTGTGCTATTCTTTGGCTGATTAAAGCAATAATCAATAATGAATGAAGACGTTTCTGTCTTTAGCAAAGAATCAGCAATTACAAGTCCTTTATGATAACTTGGATTGCTGCTTGGTAACTGTGATAGGCACTCCAAGTCACCCAAAATCCTGTAAACTAGAAAGTCTAACATAATGAACGACGATTCTTCATTTGTACTTGATAAATGGTAATTTTCCATGACAGGCGCAAAAAGATTATTTATCAATCCATCAATCCCCCCAGACTGTATACTCTCAAGTACATATAGTTGTATCTTATTTTTACGCGGATTGATCTTTCCAAGGAACATATTGTGTTCAGGTATGAAATAGTTCGGACAGTAACATGTATTTACCCATGAAATGATTTTATCAAGACAGATAAAAAAACAGTAATATATTTTAGATAATTGAAAAGTGTCAATATCTACTTCCTCCGAAACCCAGAATAAAGCTGTCTTCAGAAAGTAAGAACACAATAAATCTTTGACTTCATTTTGTGTGTTCACGATACATATTAACATTAATTTGAGTAGACCGTAACATAAGAGTTGAGTAAAATTAAACGAATATATTAGTATTTTCTCTGCTACAGAGAACGACAATCTCCATAATAAGGCATTATCTGGTTTAGTCTTAGGTCCTATAGGTACTAACAAGCACCCGTAATTTCGAACGCTGTCTATTACAAAAGTAGGTGGCCATTGCCGTCGACGACGGACTGCCCATGGAAATGCGTTTTGAGGAAGATACTTACTCCGTAAGCAAAAAGCTATATCCAAAGTTTGTTTTCGGTTTGACAAACATGGACCGTGTATATATAACGGATAAGCATAACTCATGTTTATATGTTCTTCAAGAAAGCTGTTTACTGATAGATACAACCATTCACCGGTACATGTCCCTGGACAACACTGACAGATTACACGAACGGATTCCCCAACGCCTACTCCTTTTAATCTGAGTTTAGTAAATCCAGGATGATCAATATCTGTCTCCATAACTAATGTTGTACGATGTATTGGGTATTTGATATTACTTACACTTCGTATAACGTCATAGCGATTATCTACATACATTATATCTCTATCACTGCCTGGTAAATCAAGTCCCTCGGCTAAACTTCCACTTGATATGTGTGTAGTATCAGCTAACGCACATGCATTAACAATCATGTCTTGTATGATAAACAGTCGTTGTCTCTTTCGTATATCTATTTCAGTACCAACTGTTTTTACTAGGTGTTCGTATAAGCATTTCTCCTTCTGGTCACTGTCGATGCATAGCAAGTGATCTATAAAAAAATAAGTTTTATCTATTTATCATGAAACATGAAGTGACGTTCGTACAAAGAAAATGATATCACTGTATATTAATTCCCCGAGGATATCACCAGCCCAGTAGTCAGCACTTCTGTGCTGACATGAATTATCATTGATATGGTCATATTTATAAATTAACGTTTACAAAACTTTTGAATTTTTAAAATACTAAGGCTTATCTACCTCAGGAATATATTACCTTAGCTGTATTTGGCAAAACTTTTAGGAATTTTGGTCCTCAATGCTCTTCAACTTCGTACTTTATTTGGCTTTTTGGAACTTTTTTTGATTTGAGCGTCACTAATGGTTCTTTTGTAGACGAAATGCGCTTCTGGGGTCAATACAAAATTTAATCCTGGTATCTTGATGAGTTTATTTATATTAATTCCAATCAAACTTTCTGATCAAAGCGGCGTTGTGTTATTTAGAAGTGCAGAGATGTATATGTTAGGCCAGGTAATACATTTGACAAACAAGTTCCCTATTTTGTCTTTGCGATAGGAGTTTCATTGGTTTTGTATACATGCCTATTGAATTAACTGTCATACAATCATTAATATTGATATAGAGTATCATTGTTACGTTCATGTGGTCATTTAACTATTTATCAATTTTTGAATTCTTTTAAACACAATGGTTTCCAGAGCGTTAGCTGTTTCTTTTTTTCTTTATTTAATCTTAAGTTTAATCTCTGTTTGAATAAGTTGAAATGAGAAGAGGGGTTAAGATGCTTCTATCTACAGTTATGTCATGACTTACAAATATTTGACTACAACCCTTTTAGAAATTAACTACAAAATTAATGTATTACCTTTTTTACGATCTGAACATTTTTCTAAGTATTCCAGATATTCTTTTGACGATTTGTCAGGATATCTGAGGTATAATATCCACTGTTCTTTTGTTTTCCTTCTTTCTAAACATGCTTTATACATTCGTTTAAACTGACTGATTGTTAATCCAAAAACGTCATTTGAAATCTTCATTCCTCCATCAAAAGATGGGTAAAGTAATGGTGTATACTTTCGCTTCCCGCGGTACGGAAAACGTTTTACACCGTATAATCCCCAGTAGGTAGTTTTCATTATGCCATATGGATTTACATCTTCAGAATTGTCTTGGTTTTTTGAGTCTCTGTTCATGATGCCTTTAAAAAAGATACGATTACATAGATTAAAATATGAATTACATATGTGTATGCAATGAATTCAAGGTTTTATATTAATGTTCAATGTTCAAATACATACCTATTATCAGGTAATATGTAAGCAATACAGGTGTATATGTTAGTTACTACATTTTGTTACAAGTAACTATAGTTTCATTTTAAACTGCGTTATAACACATATAATTACGACGATGGGTTTTGAAAACCACTGGATTAATGCCATTGTTTGGGATATCACCAGCCTAGCAGTCAGCTTTTTTCTTCTGACACACTTGTCATTGATGTATTCCTTTTCTGTACATTTACTATTATTATAGGATGAATTATTAGAAACACAAGGATGCATCTGCCAATAGGCATATATAAAAAAAATAAAACAAATATTCCATCAAATATCTCTGAAAGTAACATCTTTTAAAATATATCAAGTTCTTTTGAGGCTGTAAAAAACATGCGTGTTACTTTTAGCTCTTATTAAATGCGGACTACAAGTTTTAACAGTGATTACTTTTTAAACGTTGTATTACATTGGTTTCCAAGTGATATAAAAACCGATAAATTGACATGTGAAATAAACGTGGTTATTCTACTCCTCTGACGTCATACAACAAAAGGCGTTGTCAAGACGTCGAACTTAAACAATGCGTAGGGAAAAAAAATCTTTACATTTTCTACTTTAATTTCATAAAAAAGCCATTTGCCAATGTAATAAAAATAATAACTAATCAAAGAATTCAAATATCGAAAAATATTCAACTCGTGACCGAACAACACTGATAATTAACGCATGCGTTACGCCCATTCGTGATATAATATATTGTTCGGTCACTCGTTTAATATTTGTTTCTATTTGAATTCTTCGATTAGTTATTCTATAAATCTCTTTTTAAATTGTTTTTTATTAACTTTTATTAACTTGTTGTAAAATCTTCTGACTAGTTTTGTTATTCATTTATATATTGATGTAAGCATTACATCGATTATTATTTATGTACAGAGCTTCCAACTGAATTGCAAGTTTACTATAGGGTTACACGCTTAAAGGAAGTAATTGGTGTATAAAATCGACAAATTCATTATCAAATACATAAAAATTCAAAAAACTTTCATGATATGTTTGTGAGTGACTCGTCGAGTTTATATAACAAGAAATCCCCTAAAAAAGCATTTAATCCGTAGAATTCTTCAAAATTATAGTTATGGATTTTATTTTTCCTCATTCGTAACCTCTGTCGCATGTGGAATGTATATTTGTGTTATTGAATTGGCTTGGCGCATGAATACATTTGTTGATTTAACGCAAACAAATGTACGCCATGAAATTTGACATCTGATAATAAAAAAACTACAAACATTTTATTTTTTTATCAATCAATAAATGTTTTGCGTTAAACGATTAATCCGAAGTGAGAATAAATATGTTCAAAGCCGTGCCGGATTGTTTAATTATTGCCGCCATCTTGTATACATTGGTAACAAAAGTAGTTTGGACAACGTCGTTTGTCGAAAAATAAATAACGTCAAGAGCCACTACCGGAAGTCTTATCGACCAATCAAAAAAATTATTTCCTAATATGCAAATTATATAAGAATCATAGCCGATTATAACATGTATGTATCGTTCCTCTATGACAAACTAAGACAACAGTTTATTTAAATCTCGTTAATTGCATATCAATAGACGAAAAAAGGTGACACACAAACCCTGAGATATTCACTTCAACGCAAAAAACAGCAAATCCAGGTGCGTCTCTTTTTGTGAATGCCTTAACAAAGATGTAAAGTTTACCTTTTTTCAATGGGACTCTGGATATACACTTGTTGCTTCACAATATTACTCGATTAAATAAAAGCAGGAGTTTAGGGAAGCTGGAGAAAGACAGAAAAGCTTCCTGATGATACATTGTAAAGACTTGTACTGAGAATATCTGATTTTGTAAAAATAAGACTGCAAGGAAATCGAAACACTAGGTACATGAGGTAAGTGAATCATCGTTGGAAATCTCACTCTATTATTAATTTGTAATATAGACATGTTCTAGTGGTTATAATGATAACACGTCCAATGCATTTAAACATCAAATTTCCAGACGTCATCTGATAACATTGCCAATGCATCTAATACATAAAATTTTCACAGGTCATATACAAACACGTCCACTTGTACTTGTAGTATTTGTATTTTTTATCTATCAGATGAGTTAAGCCTTTTTCTACTAATTTTTATAGTTCGTTCTTATGTTTTACTGTTACACCACTGTCCCAGGTTAAGGGAGGGTTGGGATCCCGCTAAAATGTTTAACCCCGCCAAATTCTCTATGTATGTGCCTGTCCCAAGTCAGGAGCCTGTAATTCAGTGGTTGTCGTTTGTTTATGTGTAACATATTTGTTTTTCGTTCATTTTTTCGTACATAAATTAGGCCATTAGTTTTCTCGTTTGAATTGTTTGACATTGTCATTTCGGGGCCTTGTATAACTGACTATGCGGTATGGACTTTGCTCATTGTTGAAGACCGTACGGTGACCTATAGTTATTAATTTCTGTATCATGTTAGTCTCTTGTAGAGAGTTGCATCATTGGCAATCATACCACATCTTCTCTTTTATATGTTAAATGAATCTAATATATACATTTTGCAGATGTCATATAATAACATGTTCTATGCATCAAATTTATACATTTTCCAGTGGTAATATCATAACATGTACACTGCATTTAATGCATACATTAACTAGTGGTAATATGATAACATGTCCAGTGCATTTAATACATGAACCATCCAGAGATCGTATGACAATATGTTCAAAGCATCTAATACATAAAATGACTAGAAGTGCATGTTCAATGCATTAAATCCATCAGTTCCCAGTGGTCAAATGATTGCATGTTAAATGCTTTTAAGTAGTTCCTCTTGTTTAATATGATTCATGATAAGTTCTTTCCACATAGACATTTTTGAAGACAGACACGTCATGCTTTATGATTTTATTTTACATTGAGAGCTAAGTAATCAATCAAAGTGCGAACATTAAAAAAAAAAGACAGTTAGTATGATTCCAAAGGTGGCAATATTCATAGAGGAGATGACAATAATTGAAGTATTGTATATCACCGTATAGCATTCTACAATGAGTAAAATCTAGAAATATATATTGTAGAAAAGGCCCCGGTATTACAAAACAATTCAAGAGAGAAAACCAAATGCGAGATTAATACTACACCAATGAATTAAATGTACAAGATCAACTGTTCCATGTTATGCCTGCATCAGCCATCATACAAAGTCACACTGAGTTAAACGTAAAGGATCATTTAAAGGACAAAATTGGTTTAAATTACAAATAACTGTAAATTCAGAAGTTAGTTCAGAGATTTTATGAATACGAACAATTCAAATCAATGAATATCTCAATATTGTAATAATATAAACTCGCATTCTGATATCTGATGCATATAACATGTTTAACTGTATGCAGGTTTTCCTGAAAGTTCGATAATTAAACCTGCATTTTGGTTTATTCTCGAAATTCGCAATATTATGTGCACGCCAAAACAAATCTGATTTCAGATTCCCAATTGTAAACTTACCATTTCTATGTAGCAACATTACAGCAGCGCCTGGATACAGAGTGTACATCTCCAAGTTGATACGATATTCCAGGGCTTGTATTTACTTTCATGATTTCCTTGATAGAGGGTTACTGCTCACAAGGAAGCTATTAAACCAAGAATTTTAGTTGGTGAAGTTGAAGTCATTCCTTTGGAAGGTTCAGAGACGCAATCACGAATTGGATGATTATTATTGAATATCCGTTTCACAGATGACAACGGATAAGTTTATAATGCGACTCACGGAATAAGACTTATTATCGGGTTTTTAATAACATCTAGTATCTTTCGCCTGTTTTTCAGATGAAAATTGTGAGTTTTCTACCGATAATTGAAGACAAAATGTCAATATATTCTACAAATCAAATTGCTGTCTCTCCTTAGCTTGAGACAGGTAAACAGGGTATGTTACCCTTGTTGTCATCTAATCAGAACCATGTATACAAAATGTTTGCATCATTACCGGTGAGTGAAGTTATGTTTCTAAGATTCCATTAAAGATATTTCAAATTTAATGTATCAGTTAAATTGAAGTATTTACTATTTCATCAAATAGAATATATCATTATTTAAGACGTTTCGGCCATTGTCCTTCTTTCATTCATAAACACATATTATGACGTCATATTATTGTGACGTCACAATATAGTGACGTCATAACATTATCATGAAATTATATCTATAGCATTTTAATGCTTGTGAAGGGAAAATGTCTATCATGTAGTCAAAAAGAAAGCCAAAGCCGAAACGTCTTAAATAATTGTTAATAACAACAATAATGTAATATATGTTCCCTATTGGAATTTTGGAAACAACGAAATAGAATATAGTTACATGTAATGGGTAACATTTTGTAAAATTATGTATTCCTGCATTCATTGAACGTACATGTATACAGTTTCTTTTGATTTTGATAAGCAGACTATGTACATAATGTGTTAAATCTTATCAAAAATATTATGCCGGTCAGTTTTCATAATATCTGAAACGAAATATTAGCAGAAATATTGACCTTACTTTTACATATTTTAAAAATGCTGTTTGATATACAGATAGAAGTTTTTTGGAATAAACGTTAAAGTTGTTTTCAGAGCTGAATTTGTTTCAAATTTTGTTTGATTTTCTGCAAATCAATAGTTTATTTATCACTGTCGATGAACTTATAGCTTAAAGTCATTTTCCTAGGGATGATTTAAAGTTAAATTCAATGAAAACTTGAAAAAAAACCAGAAAAAGCTTCCTTCTACCAGATTTTGTACTTCCTTTCCTGAGAAAAGATTATTTTGATGGTATTCAAACAATACGATAAAAAATAGCGCATAATAAGTGTTAAACACTTGAATAACTGTACTAAAAAGGAAATCGAAACTCAAACTTAGTGTTGTTAGTTAGAAAAATAGTTGTATTCCTATCTGCTATACAACCATTACCGGTTTAAATATGTCACATAAAGTAAGGAATTATTGAATGGTTTTTAACCTTAAAAATATCTGTGAAGTTTTCTCATTGTCAGTCTTACCAGAACTTATGAAATCTCATCATAGTTATAGAAATGTGCATGGATTGCTTAATTTACATATAATATGAAAAAAGTCTAACATGTAGCGTGTCTCTGTGCGGTTACTTTTTTTTTGGGGTACTTTTTTGCGTTTGTGATTCTCTTTAACATCGTGTTTGATACTTGGCCTTTTTAATCCAGGGCCACAGATAAATTTATGTGGTCGAATTGCACGTCTGTTAAATCTTATTTTTTAATAATGATTTCACGTAAAACATTGAAATAAGAAGATTTCTGTTTAAATAATAGTATGTTTCATTATTTGTGACTGGTAGTGACTGTATTCTAAAATTGACATCAATGCACAAATAATCGGACAGATGAATCAAAACCTACAAAAACAAATCCTAGTGTATTCATTGTATCAGTCGAATATAAATAATACATATCTTGGAGAAATTGGAAAAAATAGATGTTGTAATGCCACTCGATTATATTGAAACATCTTAAAGTTACACCATTACTATCAAATGCTTCAACATGTTCAATAAAAGCAAAACAATATCGCCTCTTGCAGTTAATAACTTTTTTTAATGTTTCAACTTCATTTTCAAACTGGTCCAAGGACACAGTTATCGTCCTTTGGTTTTCGTTGTCTACGAATATAGTCCCTAGTGTGAACAGTGTATAACTTGCATTTTTTTTTGATACACTTTCCCAATTTATTTCTTGATATTTTATGCATGAAATATTAAGTAAGGGGATGAAATTACATGTTAAAAAAATTTGGGTGCTGAATCTTTATGTTAAGTAGTGATTTGGTCAAGTTAAAAAAGGTCAAAAATTAGAATGTCTGAAGCTGTCAAACTGAATTTTAACCCCCCTTAACACAGAATTGTCAATATTTTGAGTTAGAGCTGGTAGAAGTTTCTATAATTTTGATATTATTTGTATCAATAGTAGTACACTACACTGTAAAAATCTTTTTGAGATAGAGCAGGTGCGATTTTTTTAATTTGAATTTATTGTCTAAAAGAAATGCACTACGAAATAACTGTGTTCTCGGGCCTGAGAGATGAATTCCGTAAATGTAGATTCTGTACTTTGGCAACTTTCCTGAAAGGTTTGCTGGTTTCAATTTGTCAAACTCAATAAAAGTAAAGGATTTACATCTTTGTTTGACAGAAATTCTGTTAAAATGTCCCATTTTGGCATTATACGGCTAAAATAAGCATTTTAAAGCAGTTTCCATTTTATGCCTAAGAGCCATGCTGACTTTCTATCTGACAGCTTTTTGTGTTCCTGATATTTGTGTTTCTATGCTTAAATCAAATTTAATTAACCATTTGTGAACTCGGAATCTAGAGAAAAGTAGATTATCACAGAAAAAATGTGCAGAATATTTGTATTTATGTCACTGGTTAAACGGCCTGTTTGATGTATGTGAAATGTGAAGAGCTTTGTACATAAAATCTGTAGTCCATCACAAATATTTCACTAAATCTGTAAAAAAACCACTTTACAATGATCAGTACACCCTATTCATTTCATATGCTACCATAATTTTCTTCTTTAGGATAGTAAGTGGTTCAAATATATGCCAAATGATACTAAAACTACATGCAAGTTTTCCATTGAAAAGTGAAAAACTGGTCATCAGACCATACTGTCTGCAAAAAAAAGTTGAATTCAAGAGTCTTTCTGCAATTAGACTTCTTGTATCATGACATCTTAGCATAGAAATGAGCAAAAAGTAACAAATTTCAATTTCTTATAGCCTCTGTGTGCATTTTTATATGTACATATGGGCTACGGCCTAAATCGACCCTAAATAATTCTCAGTCTTACATGGCCTAAGACTATTTTATACTCATGTGGTATGCTTTTTGTAACTTTTCTTTACATTTAAAGTACATTTAATATATATGAAAGAATAATGTATGGTTAAAAAACTTCAAAAACTTCAAATTGGTTGAAAAAAATGCATGTTTATGTAAGGCTTCCCTTAATTCGAAAATCTCTATTTTCAGGCACAGGCTCATATAAATTTGACTTTTGAATAACTGTAATAAATCTGATAAATCAAATGAGTGTTCCGTTGCTTTTAATACTTATTATATTAAATTCAAGAGTATTTAAAAAGCAAATTTTTGCAATATTTAAATTTTTTAGGCCAAAATCTTGACAGTTGAAAATATTTGATTTAAACGTCAAAAATAAACATCCAAATTTCAATATTAAAATGGCCCTAGTTTCTATAATATATATCCTATGGCCATGAAACTTGGCCAACTATCTTATAATTGCCTAAGCTTAGGTCATGCAAAGTTTTATTAAAATTGGTCAAGTGTTTCTATACTATTAGGTCAGGGGACACAGTTATCGTCCTTTGGTTTTCGTTGTCTACGAATATAGTCCCTAGTGTGAACAGTGTATAACTTGCATTTTTTTTTGACACACTTTCCCAATTTATTTCTTGATATTTTATGCATGAAATATTAAGTAAGGGGATGAAATTACATGTTAAAAAAATTTGGGTGCTGAATCTTTATGTTAAGTAGTGATTTGGTCAAGTTAAAAAAGGTCAAAAATTAGAATGTCTGAAGCTGTCAAACTGAATTTTAGCCCCCTTAACACAGAATTGTCAATATTTTGAGTTAGAGCTGGTAGAAGTTTCTATAATTTTGATATTATTTGTATCAATAGTAGTACACTACACTGTAAAAATCTTTTTGAGATAGAGCAGGTGCGATTTTTTTAATTTGAATTTATTGTCTAAAAGAAATGCACTACGAAATAACTGTGTTCTCGGGCCAACTGTTCAACAAACACATCTCTTGAATACAAAATATAACGGCTCGTATATTTGAGAAGTCAATTGATATATATATTAAATATGCTAGCTTCTTACACGTTACGCTTTAGGTTGATCATGTTGATAGTTAAAAAACCTTTGCGATTAGCTATATAAGGTTTGCATTCGAAAACAGACATCACCACACACACACAGTGCGACAAATATCTATCTTTCAAATAAAAACACTATATTCAAGCATGCAGCTCTGTCAAAAAACTCTACGAAACTCGAAGAAGATACCTCTTTTGGGAATACAAAAGGCTGTATCTTAATGTACTGATAAAACATAACACATGTACAGTAAACTACATTTTCTGTTTATGCTAACCACATGTAACATTCATGTTAAATCTACTGAAGTTTTGATATCCTATTTTCTGCTTTTTATTTTGCATAAGGATCACATTGCAAAGCGTCATCCTATCATTCAAGGCCATGTGTTTATCAGCAGAAATATCATAACATACATTAGATATGTCAAATGCAGTAAACGCTGTATGTATTGATTTAAAAGAGGAGCTAAAGATACCAGAGGGACATTCAAACCCATAGATCACAAATAATAAGCTGATAACGCTATGGCCAACAAAAAAAGACAAAAAAAAACAATAGTACACAAGACACAACATAGAAAACTAGAGACTAAGCAACACGAACACCCCCCTCCCACGCCCCCCCCCCCCCTCCCCCCCCCCACCTTCCCTCCCCCAAGAACTGGAGGAATAGTAAGCAGATCCAGCTTTACATGTACACGGGATTGTAGTTAACACATAAGGAACATATCCAATATCATCTGTGAAACGGATATTCCGTAACCGTCAACCAACTCGTGATTGCGTCCGTAAAATTAACAAAAGTAAAGTTATTTTGCACTGTCAGATATAAATCGTGTCATATCTATCATCTGTGGAATATATCACCAAGTTGATGATAATAAAAGCAACTATAGTTATGTATCATGTAGTGGCATCGTAATATCATCACGCTTTTTTGTATCTTGTCATTTAGTCGATTTTTCATCAATAGTATCTTATATCATTTCATTGAGTCGTTTATGTTATCACTATTATTTTGTATTACATCATTGTGTCATGCATGCCATCATTAGTATTTTGTTTGGTTTCATTATGTCACAAAAAACGGGCAAAAAATACCAGAGGGACAGTCAAACCCATAAATCGAAAATAAAAAAGACAAAGACAAACAGACAAATAATAGTACACAAGACACAACATAGAACACATAAGACTAAGCAGCATGAACCCCAACAAAAACTATGAGTGGTGTCAGGTGCTCCGGAAGAGTAAGCAGATCCGGCTCCACATGTGGCACTCGTCGTGTTGCTCAATTGTGAACTTTCCTTTCTATCTAGCAGCATCCAAGCAGCGCCTGCATACGGAGTATACATCTCCCAAAATAGTCGATTTTGGTAGGTCACATTCGTGAAAAGGGATGGGGATTGTAGTAAAGACATAATTAACATATCCGATATCATATGTGAAATGGTTATTCCATAATGGTCAACCAACTCGTGATGGCGTCCGTAAAATTTACGAAGAGATGACCTCAACTTCACCATTTGGAACTCTTAGTTTTATAGCTTCCTTGTTGGCAACAACCCTCTATCAAGGAAATCATGATACGAAATACAAGCCCGGGAATATCGTATCAATTTGGAGATAAATACTCCGTATGCAGGCGCTGCTGCAATATTACTACATGGAAATGGAAAGTTCACAATAGGATAGCTGAAATCATCTCTTTTGTCATGAAGTTTTGATTTCAACTGACCCTCATTATCAATTTCTAGATGTAAATCAAGATATGAGGCAGACTTAACCGTATATGTTGTATGACATCATCACTATTTTTACCATCGCATTGTGTCATAAAGGTGAAAAAAATGAATGTCATCATTAGTTTGTTGTATCATGTCATTATTTAGTTTAAGTCGTCAAAAATATTTTGTATCATTTCAACTATTCTTTTTTGTCATCATTAGAATATTGTCTCATTCTTATTAAGTACTTTTTGTATCATGTCATTTTGGAGTTTTCAAATATAGTATCTTATATCATTGTGTCGTGCAAGTATGTCATCATTAGTATTTTTTGTCATTTGATTTTGTCTAGGATGCCATCATTAGAATTTTGTATTATTTCATTCTATTGCATACGTCATGAGTAGTATCTTGTATCATCATTAGTACATAGTGTATTTTGTATCATTTCATTTTAGTGTTTATGTCAGGAGTAATTTCTTGTACCATCATTAGCATTTTGTACCATTTCATTGTATAGTTTATGTCAGGAGTAGTTTCTTGTATCATCATTATTATTTTGTATCATGTCATTGTATTGTTTATGTCAGTAGTAGTTATTTGTATCATCATAAGTATTTTGTATCATTTCATTCATTTGCATATGTCATGAGTAGTATCTGGTATCATCATTAGTAAATAGTGTATTTTGTTTCATTTCATTGTATTTTTTATGTCAGTAGTAGTATCTTGTATCACAATTAGTATTTTGTATCATTTTATTCTATTGCATATGTCAGGAGTAGTTTCTTGTATCATCATTATTATCTCGTATCATGTCATTGGTTTTTTTTTCATGTCAGCAGTAGTTTCTTGTATCATTATTAGTATTTGTATTATGTCACTATGTCAATTATGCCATCATAAGTGTTTTGTATGTATCAATTCACTGTGTTGTAAATGTCATGATTAGTATTTATGATACAAATACATTTTTTGTAACACACTTTGTACATGTATTGATTATACGAAAACATCAGAATATTATTACATATTAGTATTTATATGTTGTTCCCTTCAAAGAATTAACAATAATTCAACAGCTAATAATGAAAATAAGAAGATGTGGTAAGTTGACAATGAGGCAAATACACACTAAAGACGTTATGACATAGACGTTTATAATTATTTGTAATTGTACAGCCTTCGACAATGAGTAAAATGCGTATTCCATTGCAAGCCTTAAAGGTCCCGAAATATAAAATGTAAAACAATTTAAACACTTCAAACCAAAAAACAAACGGTCTTATTTATGGACAAAGTAATGAACAAAAAATAAATATGATTTAGTAACAAACGACAGCCACTGAATTACAGGCACTTGATATCGGACAGGCGCATGCAGAATGTGGCTGTGTTACACTAGATTATTGGCGCCAAATCCTCCATCTAACCTAGGACAGTATTGTAACAATTCAAAATAAAAAAAAAATAGCAAAATCTGTTGAAAAAGGCTTACCTCATCAGATCGAAACAAAGCTGGAAAAAATGTCCAACAAAAACAGAATGGAACTGGCAGGGTATTCATACTTCCCCACAACAAATATAATTACAGATCTAAGAGTACTCGAAGTTACTAACAGCTAGCCCAAAACCAATAATAACTGATAAAAAAATTATGTATCTATGACTAAAATATCAATCAGTACACATCCAACAACCAATGGATTAAATGTAGAGACGCTATTACTAGTTATGGTAAAACGTGTCTTTGTGCAATACAAAGATAAGTTCATACATATTATGTACACATATGCCAAATAAATTTTCTTAAAGCCGTCAGATTTAACACTGATTTTGAAATGGTACCAAAATAAATTACGTCAGTGACAAGGTTACAAGCATGGAGTTAATTGGTCTACTGTATATCAAAAGCATATGTAATAATTGATACGATAAATGATTGAGATGAGAATATTTATTTTGTGTATTGTTTTAGATAAAAAAAAAAACTCAATAACACGTCAAATCGATTACGACAATTGTTTATATCATTGAAGATAGACATAACATTCGAAAATGTAGACTACATGTCAAACAATTTTAATTTTCGTATTTCTGCCGACGAACATTTACAGTTTATATATTGCAAAGATTTAATATAACACTCATAGGCTGCATCTTTATCTCCTGATATCTCATTACATACTCCGAGTATTGTTAATGAATCAGCTAACGAGCCTTCTGAAGAACACGGTGTAAGTGTTAGACATAAATCACGGAATGCCTGTCCTCTGTTGGAGATATCACCAAGATGGTGATAACATAGAAATCTAAGACAGTGAGTCATAAAAACTGGTGGGATACTGATTGTATGGTCTTTAACTTCCAGTTGTAGTTCTTCTGGTATCAGTGATGAGTTCCGTAAGTATTCGATATTATCTAAGGTGAATATTGTCATCCGTTCATTCAATGTCATTGTAGAATGTACATTATATTTGTAATTATTGAAATTTCGTTCATTTTTTCTGCTTTTGTATCCGATTAATATCATGTCTGGTGAACATTTTGATAGAATATAATCCGTAAGTTTTAATGTAGCACTGTACTGTCTTGTCACATAATAATAAGACGCGTATAACAACCAACCAGACACTGCATCTGTCTTGATGCCGTTTTGTAAAAGTGTGTGATAACATTTGCGTATGCTGTACGTTTCACCTTTAGTGTTTGGTGGTGGTAATTTGTGTGCTATTATAGAACTGATTTTAGCAATATAATATTTACAAATATCAATAATAAATGTAGAGGTTTCTGACTTTAGCAAAGATTCAGCCATTACAAGTCCTTTACAATAACTTGAAATGCCTATTGGTAACGACGTCCTGCACGAAAAGTCACCAAGAATCATGTAAAATAGAGAATCTAGCATAATGAACGAGAATTCTTTATCTGTACTTGATAAATGGTGATTTTCCTTGACAGGCGGGAATAGATTATTGATTAATCCATCAATCCCTCCAGACTTTATACTCTCAAGTACACATAGTAGTATCTTATTGTTACGATGATTGATCTTTCCAAGGAACATATTATGTTCAGGTATAAAATAGTTCGGACAGTAACATGTGGTCACCCATGCAATTATTTTATCGAGACAGAGAGTAAAACAATAATATATTTTAGATAACTGAAACGTTTCAATATCTACTTCCTCCGAAATCCAGAATAAAGCCGTCTTCAGAAAGTAAGAACACAATAAATCTTTGACTACATCATGTGTGTTGACGATACGCTTTAACACTAATTTGAGTAGACCGTAACATAAGAGTTGAGTGAAATTAAACGAATGTACAAGTATTTTCTCTGCCACAGAGAACGACAATCTCCATAATAAGTGATTATCTTGTATAGTCTTAGGTCCTATAGGTACTACCAAGCACCCGTAATTTATGATACTGTCAATAACAAAATTAGGTGGCCATTGCCATCGATGACGGAATGCCCAGCAAATTGCGTTTTGAGGTAGATATTTACTTCGTACGCAAAATGCTATATCCAAAGATTGCTCTTTGTTTGACAAACATGGACCGTGTAAATATAAGGGACTACTATAAGTCGCTGTCCTATATTCATCAAGAAAGCTGTTTACTGGTAGATACAACCATTCACCGGTACATGTCCCTGGACAACACTGACAGTTTACACGAACGGATTCCCCAACGCCTACTCCTTTGAACCTGAGTTTAGTAAATCCTGGATGATTAATGTCTGTCTCCATAATTAATGTTGTACGATGTATTGGGTATTTGATATTACTTACACTTCGTAAAACGTCAATGGTATTAATTACGTACATTACATCTCTGTCACTGCCTGGTAAATCAAGTCCCTCGGCCAAACTGCCACTTGATATTGTCGTAGGATTACACCCACATGCATTTACAATCATATCTTGTATGATAAATAGTCGCTGTCTCTTTCGTATATCAATTTCAGTACCAATTGTTTTTACTAGGTGTTCGTATAAGTATTTCTCCTTCGTTTCACTTTCGATCCATAGCAAGTGATCTATAAAAAAATATACGATTTTACTTATTTGTCATAAAACATAATGTTCGTACATACACAAATATCTCCATTAGTTTTATTTGAAGCAATATTTCTGATCATAGCAGCAATATTGAGTGTTATGTAGACACAATGGACATCTAGCAATTTATATATTAAGTCAGGTATGACAAGTATCAAGCTATGGAGCACTAACAATCATGTTGCCTATTTCGTACTCGCGTGAATGGTGTCACCGGCCATCAATGCATAACTTTTGAATTTACTGTGACAGTCATAAAATCACAAATGTTTATATGGAGTATTCTTGATGCGTTCCTTTTTTTTTTGTAAAGAAACTTTTTATCAACTGTTGAATGATTTTTTAGCTTTTGCTGTTTTTCGCTTAAACTACTGTAAGTTCAGAAATGATTGCGTGCATTATATAATAATTTTTGTTAGCAATATATACTAGTGGTATGTAAGGCTTGTTATTTTGAAACTAAGTAGCGAACTTCTTTAAAGCGTTTCGCAATAAGGTGAAATAAGAATGGCTGTTCAGACGCATCTATTTCATAAAGAGTTTTGTCATGATTTTACTGTAAACCTAATAATCGAGTGACTGCATTTCACGTTTTTTATTCATCTTTACCTATACATCAATATTTTTGTCAGAATTAAGTATTGTACGATTAACAAATATTGTTCTTCTTCGTGGAATCCTTAAGCTTGTCTTTTTCTTAATCATTGTGCTGTCTGTTCTTCGTTTCTCTTACTTAGTCATGTTGTTGCCTGTTGGTAATTTTATTTTCTAAGTCATGGTGATGCCTGCTTGTCGTTTCCTTTTCTTAGTAATGTTGTAGCCTGTTTGTCGCTTCCGTTTCTTTGTCATGGTGTTGCCTGTTTGTCGTTTCCATTTCTTATTCGTGATGTTGTTTGTTTGTCTGTGGTTTATAATTTTTTATTAAAATCATGGTAGTGAACTCCCCTTGAAAAACTGTTACTGGACGTGCATTACCTCAACATATAATTTTTCTATAGTTTAAGAACAACAAATGTATTACCTTTTTTACAATGTGTACAGTTCTCTAAGTATTCTAGATATTCTTTGAGAGATTTGTCAGGATATCTGAGGTTCAGTATCCATTGTTCCTTCGTTTTCCTTCTTTCTAAACAAGCTTTATACATTCGTTCAAACTGACTGATTGTTAGTCCAAAAACGTCATTGGAAATCTTCATTCCTCCATCAAAAGATGGGTAAAGTAATGGTGTATACTTACGCTTTCCACGGTATGGAAAACGTTTTACACAGTATATTTTCCAATACGGGGTTTTCATAATGCCATATGAATTTACCTCTTTAGAATTGTCTTGGTTTCTGGAGTTTCTGTTCATGATGCCTTTAAAAAACAATGTATGGAATATTTGTATGCGATGAATTCAAAGTTGTATATAAATGTTTAATATTCAAATATATACCGATTATCGGTAATTTATAGCAATACAGGTGTATAATTTAGTTTCTACAATTTTGTTACATGTTACTATAGTTTCATTTCAATATGCATTATAACTCATATATATGTAGTAACGTTTCTTGGCTTTAGTTGACAATGTTTTGTCCACTATTTCAATTTCTGTAGTCCAATTTTTTTATATGTATGTATGTGTGTCAATTTCAGGTACTTTTGTATAGGCAGGTTAAACCTAATTTTTAATTCCTATATTATGTTTATACTGTCGGTTTTTTTTTTTTCGTTTTGACATAAGGAAGGAGATGAAAAATAATTGCCAATAAAACAAATATTCAACCGAGTCAACGTAACGCACATTAAAGCAATAAAAAGATCAGTATAAAGCCTTCGATAAAAAGTACAAATAACCACAAAGAATCCCTGCATGTCAAAATGTGCAACAATGTAAACTATAAAAAAAACGGTATAATTTGATTACCAGCCGTTTAACGATGATGGGTTAATACCATTGCTGGGGATATAACCAGCTGAGAAGTCAGATTTTTTCTTCTGACACACTTAGCATGTATGTATTCATTTTCTGTACATTTGCTATTATTAAATGATGAATTATTCGAAACACAAGGTTTCGTCTGCCCCAAGGCATATACAAAAATAAGGAAAACAAAATATTCAATCAAATACCTGTTTAAGTAACATCTTTTAAAATAGATCAAGTTCTGTTTGGACTGTAAAACAACATGCGTGTAACTTTTCTGAGGCTGTTATTAAAAGCAGACTACAAGACTATTTTAAGATTAAACGCCTTTTTAAAGGAATTAATTGGTGTATAAACTCGAACAAACAAAAAAGAGTCGAAAGGACTTTTATAATATGTTTGTGAGTGACTTCGTCCTGTTTATATACCAATAAATCCCTTAAAAAATTAATTAATCCTTATAACTCTTCAAAATTATAGATAAGGAATTTATGTTTTCTCATTTGTAACCGCTGTCACAGTTTGATTATATATTCGTGTTATTGAATTGGTTTGGTGCATTAATATGTTGGTTGATTTAACGCAACAAAATGTGCTTCATGAAATTTGCTATCTGATAGAGAAAAAAAAATCCCCCAAAAATTGTTGATTATTCAAATGAATGTGTTGTTTCTTTTTGAATTAAACAATTCATGCGATATGAAAATTATGTTTCAAGTCGATCCGGATTGTGTAATTATTGCCGCCATCTTGTATACATTGGTAACAAAAAAAACTTCCGTCAACGTCGTTTCTCGAATAAATAAATAACGTCAAGAGTCACTACCTGAAGTCCTCTCGACCAATCACATAACCGTATTCCCCTATATGCAAATCATATAAGAATTATAGCCAATTACAACATGTGTTTATCGTTCCTCTATGACAAATTAAGACAACTGTGTAATTAAATCTCGTTAATTGAGTACCAATAGACGAAACTAGGTGACACACAAACCCTGAGATATTTACTTCATCACATAAAACAGCAAAACCAGGTGCGTCTCTTTTTGGCATAACTTAACAAAGTTATAAAGGTTACCTTTTTCACTGGGCAGCTAGATATACACTTGTTGCTTCACAATATAACTCGATTGATTAAAAGTAGGAGTTTAGGGAAACTGGGAAAAGAGAAAAACTTCCTGATGATACATTGTAAATAATTGTACTGAGAATTTCAGATTTTGATCGTATCAGATCAATGGTGGGCGGACACTTAGCAAAAGTGTAAAATACTTGTAAAAATAAGACTGCAAGATAATCGAAACACTAGGTAAGTGAAATATCACTCTATTATTAATTTGTAATACATACATGTGGTCATAATGATAACATGTCCAATGCATTTAAACATAAAATTTCCAGACATCATCTGATAACATTGTCAATGCATCTAATACATAAACTGTTCACAGGGCATATACAAACATGTTAAATGCATCTAATACATACATTTTGCAGATGTCATATAATAACATGTTATATGCATCAAATTCATACATTTTCCATTGGTAATATCATAACTTGTACACTGCATTTAATGCACACATTACAAAAATGTAACTAGTGGTAATATGATAACATGTCCAATGCATTTGATACATGAAAAATCCAGAGATCTAAAATGACTAGAAGTGCATGTTCAATGCATTAAATCCATCAGTTCCCAGTGGTCAAGTCATTGCATGTTAAATGCATTTAAGTAGTTCCTCTTGTTTAATATGATTCATGATAAGTTATTTCAACATAGGCATTTTTGAAGACAGACACGTCATGCTTTATGATTTGTTTTCACATTGAGAGCTAAATAATCAATCAAAGTGCGAACATTTAAATAAAAACAGTTAGTATGATTCCAAAGGTGGCAATATTCATAGAGGAGAGGACAATAATTGAAGTTTTGTATATCTCCGTATGGCATTCTACAATGAGTAAAATCTAGAAATATACATTGTAGAAAAGACCCCGGTATTACAAAACAATTCAAGAGAGAAAACCCAATGCGTGATTAATACTACACCATTGAATTAAATGTACAAGATCAATCGTTCCATGTTATGCTTGCATCAGACATCATACGAAGTCACACTCAGTCAAACGACAAAATTGGTTCAAATTATAAATAACTGTAAATTCAGAAGTTAGTTAAGAGATAGTATGAATACGAACAATGCAAATGAAGGAATATCTCAATACTGTAATAATATAAACTCGCATTATGATATATGATGCATATAACATGTATAACTGTATTCAGGTTTTCCTGAAATTTCGATAATTAATCCTGTATTTAAGTTCATTTTCGAAAATTTGCAATATTATGTGCACGCAACAAATCTGACTTCATATTCCCAATTGTGAACAAAGGTGACAACAGATACGTTGATAATGTGGTAACAACAATCAAGTAACCTTTTCCCGAGTGTGACTCCCGGAATAAGTCTTATTATCGAGTTTTTAATAACATGAGCAACACGACGGGTACCATATGCGGAGCAAGATCTTATTAGCCTAACGGAGCACATGAGATCTCCCATCAGTTTTTGGTGGAATTAAGGTTTCTCAGTCTTTAGTTTGTATGTTCTGTTTATGTACTATTGTTTGTCTATTGGTCTTTTTCATTTTTAGTCATAGCGTTAATATGGACATAATCTTTGGATGTCCCTCTATTATTTTACGCCTGTCTTTACGTAGAAACATGTGAGTTTTCGACTGATTATTGAAGAAAATAATGTCAATATATTCTACAAATCAAATTTTTGGCTCTCCTTAGCTTGAGATAGGTAAACAGGGTAATATAAAACCTTGTTTTCATCCAATCAGAACCATTTATACAAAATGTTTGCATCATGACCGGTGAGTGAAGTTATGTTACTAAAATTCCATTAAAGATATTTCAAATTTAATGTATCAGTTAAATTGAAGTATTTACTATTTCATCAAATAGAATATATCATTATTTAAGACATTTCGGCCATTGTCCTTCTTTCATCCATAAACACATATTATGACGTCATAATATTGTGACGTCAAAATATAGTGACGTCATAACATTATCATGGAATAATATTATGGCTTTTAGTCATTTTCCCAGGGATGATTTAAAGTTAAATTCAATGAAAATTTGAAGAAAAAGAAACAGAAAAAGCTTCCTTCTACCAGATTTTGTACTTCTTTTTCTGAGAAAAATTATGTTGATGGTATTCAAACAATACGATCAAAAATAGCACATAATAAGTGTTAAACACTTGAACAACTGTACTTAAAATGAAACCGAAACTCAAACAAAGTGTTGTTAGTTAGAAAAATAGTTATTTTCAAAAATAATGTTCTGTTATACAACCATTACCGGTGTTAATATATCACCAGAAGTAAGGAATTAATGTATAGTTTTTGAAGCTTAAAGTTATCTGCAAAGATTCCTCACTGTCCGTCTTACCAGAACTTATTATATTATAATAATAGTTATAGAAATGTGCAAGGATTGCTCGATTTACATATAATATAAAAAGGTCTAACATGCAGCGTGTCTGTGTGTAGTTCTTTGTTTTGGTACAATTGTGCGTTTACGATTCTCTTTAACTTCGTGTTTTTATACGTGGCCTTTTATTCGAGCGCCAATGATGATTTGATGGGGTCGAACCTCACGTCTGTGAAATCTTAGTATAAGCCTCGTATTTTAATGGTCATTTCACGTAAAGCATTGAAATATGAAGATTTCTGTTTAAAACATATGATGTTTCATTATTTGTGACAGGTAGTGACTTTATTCTTAAATTGACATCAACGCACACATCATCGGACAGATGAATAAAAACCCACAAAAACAAATCATATTGTATTCATTGTATCAGTCGAATCTAAATAATACATATCTCGGAGCCATTCGAAAAAATAAATGTTTTAATAACGCTCGATTTTTATCTAACATAACTACATTACTATCATATGCTTCAATAAATGCAAAACAATATCGCCTATTTATCAATCCTTTTCAATAGATGATTTGTCTGTTTTTAATTTTTACAACTACGTTTTCAAACTGTTCGACAAACACATCTCTTCAATACAAAATTTATCGACTCGTTTGTTTGTAAAGTCAATAGATATATATGTTAGATATGCTAACTTCTTACACGTTTTACTTTTTGGGTTGACCATGTTGATAGTAAAAAACCTATGCTTTATACGATTTGAATTCGAAAACAGACATTACCATACACAAACAGTGCGATATATATCTATCTTTTAAATAAAAACACTATATTCAAGCATGAAGCTCTGGCAATTAACTCTATGAAACTCGAAAAAGATTCCTTCTTTAAGAATACAAAAGGTTGTATCTTAATGTACATATAAAATATAACACATGTACAACAGACTACATTTTCTGTTTATGATTATCATGTATGTTAAATCCACTGAAGTTTTGATATCCTATTATCTGCTATTTATTTTTCATAGGGATCATATTGCAAATCGTCATCTTGTCATTCAAGGCCATGTCTTTATCAGCAGAAATATCATAACATCCTTTAGATATGGTACTAGTAAATGCAATAAACGCTGTATGTACTGATTTAAAGGAGGGGCTAAGGATACCAGAGGGACATTCAAACTCATAGAACAAAAAAATATAAACTGACAACGCCATGGCTAACAAAGAAAAATTAAAAAAAAATCAATAGTACATAAGACACAACATAGAAAACTAAAGACTAAGCAACATGAACCCAGCAAAGAAATGGGGGTGATATCAGGTGCTACAGAATGGTAAGCAGATCCTGTTCCACATGTAAACGGGATTGTAGTTTTTTTCATCAATAGTATCTTATATCTTTTCATTGATAATCGTTTATGTTATCATTATTGTTTTGTATTACATCATTTTGTCATGCATGCCATCATAGGTATTTTGTTTTGTTTCATTATGTCACAAAAAGGGACAAAAGATACCAGAGGGACCAACAATAAACTGACAACGACATGGGTAAAAAAGAAAAAGTAAAACAGACAAATAATAGTACACAAGACACAACAAAGAACACTAAAGAGTAAGCAACATGAACCCCATCAAAAACTGGGAGCGATCTCAGGTGCTCCGGAAGGGTAAGCAGATCCGGCTGCACGTGTGGCACGCGTCGTATTGCTGTCGTATTTTGTGGAGATTCGTGTTGCTTAGACTTTAGTTTTCTATGTTGTGTATTGTGTTCTATTATTTGTCTGTTTGTCTTTTTCTTTTTTAGCCATGGCGTTGTCAGTTTATTTTCGATCTATGATATTGACTGTCCCTCTGGTATCTTTCGCCCCTTTTTTATTACAAACCCAGTAAATAGTCTAATTCGGTAGGTCACATTCGTTTAAAGGAAGGGGATTGTGGTAACGACATCCGATATCATCTGTGAAACGGTTATTCCATAATGGTCAACCAACTCGTGATGGCGTCCGTAAAATTTACGAAGAGATGACCTCAATATGATATTCAACAACAAACAACAGTCACTGAATTACAGGCTCCTGATTTAGGATAGGCACATAGAGAATGTGGCGGTGTTAAACTAGATTGATGCTGCCAAATCCTCAACCTAACATAGGACAGTTGTGTAACAGTACAAAAAAAAAGCAAACAAGACCAATTAAAACAGTTACTGATAAATAAAATCATGTATATAAGACTAAAATATCAATTAGTACACATTCAACATCCAATAGATTAAGCGTACAGACGTCATTAATAGTTAGGGAAAAACAGGACATTGTGCAATGTCAGGATAAGTGCATTTTATATACATATATAACAAGTAAATTTCTTTGGCTCGTAAGATTTAACACTGATTTTGAAATGGTACCAAAATACCTTTCTTTGGTGACAACGTTAAAAGCATGGAGTTAATTGGTCTACTGCCTATCAAAAGCACATTATATTGTGGATTGATTTGTACAAGAATATTAGTGAAATTTTAAGATAAACAAACTCGATAATATGTAAATACTGTAAAGACTAAGGTTTACATCCATGAATTCGAAGGTAAACATGGTATAGTAGATGTCAAATAATTTTAGTTTCCGTATTTCTGCCGTCGAACATTTACACTTGCTATTTTGCAAAGATTTAACATAACACTGATAGGCTGCGTCTTTATTTCCTGATATCTCATTACATACTCCAAATATTGTTAATGAAGCAGCTTTTGAGCCTTCTGAAGTAAACGTTGCAGCGTTTCCTGCTGAATTTAAATCATGTAATGCCTGTTGTCTGTTGGTTATGTCACCAAAATTATGATAACATAGAAATCTAAGACAGTAGGACATGATAACAGGTTGGATACGGATTTTATGATTGTCTACCTCCAGCTGTAGTTCTTCCGGTATTAATGATGAGTTAAATAAATATTCGACATTATCTACAGTGAATATTGTCATCTTTTCATTCAATGTCATTGAAGAATATACATTATGTTTATAAAAATTTATGACACTGTCTGTACTGATGATTGTATATGAATATATCCTATCAGTTGAATATTTTGATAGAACATAATCAGTAAGTTTTAATGTCGCATTGTACTGTCTTGTAATAATAAGACGCGTATAACAACCAACCAGACACTACATCTGTCTTAATGCCGTTTTGTATAAGTCTGTGATAACATTTGCGTATGTTGTTCGTTTCACCTCTTGTGTTTGGTGTTGGTAGTTTTTGTGCAATATTTTTGCTGATATTTGCAATGAGATATTTACCAAAATTTATAATAAATGTAGAGGTTTCTGACATAAGCAAAGAATCAGCAAGTACTAGTCCTTTTAAATAACTTGTTATTCCTATTGGAAACGTCATCATGCTCCCCGGTCGATCTATAATCCTGTAAAGTAGAAAGTCTAACAAAATGAATGAGGATTCATTATATGTTCTTGATAAACAGTGATTTTCCTTGTCAGGCGCAAATAGATTATTTATCAATCCATCAATCCCGCCAAACTTTATACTCTCAAGTACACATAGTAGTATCTTGTTGTCACGATGATTGATCTTTCCAAGAAACATATTGTGTTCAGGTATAAAATAGTTTGGACAGTAACATGTGGTTACCCATGAAATTATTTTATCAAGACAGAAAGTAAAACAATATTATACTTTAGATAACTGAAATGTTTCGATATATACATCCTCCGAAATCCATAATAAAGCCGTCTTCAGAAAGTAAAAACACAATAAATCTTTGACTACATCATGTGTGTTGACGATACACTTTAACATTAATTTGAGAAGACCGTAACATAAGAGTTGAGTGAAATTAAACGAATGTACAAGTATTTTCTCTGCCACAGAGAACGACAATCTCCATAATAAGTGATTATCTTGTATAGTCTTAGGTCCTATAGGTACTAACAAGCACCCGTAATTTATGATACTGTCAATAACAAAATTAGGTGGCCATTGCCATCGGCGACGGAATACCCATGGAATTGCGTTTTGAGGTAGATATTTACACCGTAAGCAAAATGCTATATCTACAGTAAGATCTCGGTTTGACAAACATGGACCGTGCAATAATATCGGCTTACTATATTTCAATGTCGTATATCCATTAAGAAAGAGGTTTGCACTAAAATACAACCGTTCACCGGTATAGGTCCCAGGACGACTCTGACAGTTTACACTAACGGATAACCCTAATGCTTTACATTTGAGTCTGGTAAATCCAGGATGACCAATAGCTGTCTCGATAACTAAGGTTGTACAATGTATTGGGTGTTTTATGTGTTTTGCACTCAGTATAACGTCAATGCAATTATTTACGTACATTATATCTAAGTCACTGCCTGGTAAATCAAGTCCCTCGGCTAAAATTCCACTTGATATTTTTGTAAGTTTAGACACACATGCATTTGCAACAATATCGTGTATGATAAATAGTTGCTGTCTCTTTCGTATATCTATTGCAGTACCAACTGTTTTTACTAGGTGTTCGTATAAGTATTTCTCCCTTGGTCCACTTTCGATGCATAGGAAGGGATCTATAAAAAAAATATATGTATTTATTTATTAATCATACAACCATAACGACGTTCGTAGATAGAAAATTATATCCCCCCTAAATTTATTCCAAGCAATCGTTTCGATTATAGCGGCAATGCTGAGTTTTATGTTAACGCAATGCACGTCTATCGTTCTATATGTAATGCCAGGTATGATAATTTACAACCCATGGAGCAATGTTTCCTATTTCGTACTTGCGATATGGGTGTCATCGGATTTGAATTCATAACTTTCGAGTTTAATGTCATAAAAGCACATATGTTGATATTGTGTATCCTTGATGCGTTCCTTTTTTGTATCGAAACTATTTAGCAACTGTTGAATTATCAAAAACACAATGATTTTCAAAACATTAGCTTAGCTGTTTAATACTTTAAACTATTTGGTTTAAGAGCTTTTCATGAAGTTGAATTTGGCATATAGCAGTTGAGACGCATCCATTTTATAAATAGTTTTGGCGTGCTTTTATTGTAACTCTAATACAGCTGGGTGCAGACCAAGCATTGTAGACGGGCGGAAAACGTTAACGTGACGTTTATTCGCGTGCACTTCATGTAAACGCCGTGTTAACTCTGTGTTAACTCCGAAATTTTGGTAGACATGCAAAGTAAACGGGCGTTTACTTTCGCGTTTACCTCCGCGTTAAGGCGAAAACGGTGCGTCTTCTACTAATTTTGTAAAAAGCAAACGGGCGTTTACTTTCATGTTTACTACCGCGTTAAGGTGAAAAAAGGCGCGTTTTCAATTTTTGTTAAAAAGTAAACGCACGTTTACTGTTCGTTGAAAAGGCGTGTTACAAAGATTTTAATCGTATCTTGGATACACTGACCGAACATATCACATGATAAGGTACATCAAAATGGCGAACTTCCATCTTTGATTGACTTATTGACGATCACAGTTAATGAAGTTACACCTCTTTAAGATACATTGACCAATAATCAACTTTCAGATAAAAGCCGTGATAATGTGATACGGCATGGAACCAACTTATTGTAGAATATGCCATTTATTTTATTTCTTGAAGCACCACCTAGTGGAATCTGCCGTATATTTGGTTAAACAATAAAACATACAGAACTTGAAAAAGATCTGGTTCATCTCAGAGATTTTAAAGAAATTAACTCAAATATGAAGTTTTACAAATATTCCATGAAGATTGAGAAAATCCTGGGCCTTAATTATGATTGCTCAGTTTATATTCACAGTTTCCAGTATGCATAGTTCACTTCAAGCCCTGAATTCAAAATAAATTCATAAAATATATATATTTGTAATTCAAATTGTTTAAAAGTGCTCATATTTACTCTACGCAGTCATTGGCATTTATTGATCCTTTCTGAAAATTATTGGTGTGGTATTTTTGTCCTGTGGATACCCAAAAGTAAGCTGTAACACCTAAATGTGCTTTTTTGTGACCTCGGCATAAAAAAAATGCAAGCTAAAAATACAAGAATACCTCAATAAAACAAACAATAGTGTGTTCTATCCTGAGAATGTACTAAATATTCCACATTGCTAGAAACAGAAGAATAATTAAGGAAATTTGAGGCCCCAGGGAGCATAAAACAGAGAAAAAGGCCTACCCTCTGGGTTATAAAACAGAATATTAAACTGTTAAATCCTATGATTTTATTATTTAATGTCTTTTGTATAGAAAACAATAACTGTGCTTGGAAGTGATGCAAACATCAGATGTTAGCAGTCATTTATATGAAACTTTTAGTGAATTCATACACCAGACTGGTATCTTCATACATACAAGTTTTGCAAATATGGCTTTGTTTAAACACTTTTAGTTCATATATTAGCTAAATTATGTTAGATATATGGTAAGAGATGTTACTGTTGTGACAATAATTTTAAACTGACCATTTGAGGCAGATATTGTGAACTTTCATTGACAGATAGGCATACAGTAAGGTGTGGACTGGAGACAGAGGCAGGATTGGATACTTTCTATTATCTTGAATGTTGGAATGAATAACTACTAACCATTAAATTCATAGTATATGAAATGCTTTCAATTTATTATCAGAATAGTTTCAAAGAGGTTGTAGACATTTCATGTTAGAAAACATGCACATAGGGTAAGCTGGCAATAATTAAAGTCTTATTTTGAAATTCAATTAAAAATTAAAACAGGGGTAGGGGTATAAAATGTACTATAAAGGAAACTTAGAGTATATGCAGTGATTTCTTTAATGCTATAATTCTGATAAATAGGTATTGTTGTGAGAAAAAGTGTTTTTAGAGAGTTTTCTATTTGAATAAATGTTAGTATAGGTTGCACTTTGTAAATACAGCTGTTTCTCAAACCACGCCTCCTTTGTGGAGATATATAATATTCATAGATAATTTGATTTGTTGACATTCTAGTTCCCAGATATGATCTCTATGTTTCATCTCATAGAGACATAACTTGGGACTGTTACCAGTATAAAAACATACTATTGTGGTGCAAATGAACTCTGAAGTAGGCAAAAAGTAAAGGTAGGGGTAGTACATCATGTTAGTATAAAGTTAAACTCTAACAAATTCAGGGCAAATAAATGTTGAAAATATCCTGCACAACCCTATGTTTTGACCTTTGAATAAAATAGTAGTGCATATGACCTTCCATTCTAGGAAAAATTTTCCCGAAACTTCATAGTAAAAGTGTCACAGTTTTAGCCGCAAAGGGAGTTTCTATGGAAAATTGCATTGTCTATATTGTCTATATTTACAGAAATGCAACCTATTGAATGTTGACCAATTAATGTACACAACATAATTTCACATATACACATAGGCTTGCAGTTTTTAATTTTGGCATAATTGCTACGCAATTTTTTGTGAATCGAATATTTGTATATATAACCTTTGAAAAGTGAAAATAGAAATAAATTGTTATGGTTTTAAACACATATACGTAAAATATTAATATAAAAGTAATTTAAACAAATAAAAAAAAGTACAAATGAAGGCGAAGTTTATTTTATAATTTACACAATTAGTTAACGCGAAAAGTAAACGCGCGTTTACTTTCAAATGCACGTCAAATTAAAAGCCCGTTTACTACTGACTAAAAGGACACCGAAAAAACGCGCGTTTACTCGGGTTATCATTTGAAAGTTCCATTTTGACCGTGTTAAAGTAATTATAGTAAACGCGAAAATTGAAGTTAACTAACGAAATATGTGCACGCGGTGTTAACGTGCGTTTACTTTATGTAATGCTTGGTTTGCACCCAACTGTAATTGAGGGGACTTTGCATTTCACGGTATTGTTGCAAATCGACCTTTACATCTGATATACATCAATACTTTTGTCAGAATTAAGTACTTTACTATGAACAATATCATTCTTGTTCGTGGAATCCTTTGACTTGTTTTATTGACATTTACATAAAGTCAAGGAAGATAATGCCACCTATAATACTGATTTACTTCATAAACATAATTTATATTAATTTTTGTCAATTTAGTTCATACTGTCCACTGGTCTACGATTGTAACTTATCAAAAGTGACTCATTACCTATTTGTGTTGCTTATGTGTTTTTTTCTTCTTTGTCATGATGTTTGCCTGTTCGTCGTTTCCCTTTCTTAGTCATGGTGTTGCCTGTTTGTCGTTTCCTTCTCTTAGTCATGTTGTTGCCTCTTTGTCGTTTTCTTTTCTTAGTCATGGTGTTGTCTGTTTATCTGTGGCTTGTGGTTTCGATTTTAATCATGGTAAATTGCCGCTTGTTAGACATGTTTCTGTACTTCCATAACTTCAACATTAATTTTCTAGAGTTTTAGAAATCACATACAAAAGTATTACCTTTTTTATAATCTGTACATTTTTCTAAGTATTCCAGATATTCTTTTGAAGATTTATCAGGATATCTGCGGTTCAGTATTCATTGTTCCTTCATTTTCCTTCTTTCCAAACAAGCTTTATACATTCGTTCAACCTGACTGATTGTAAGTCCCAAAACGTCATTTGAATTCATCATTCCTCCATCAAAAGATGGGTAAAGTAATGGTGTATACTTTCGCTTTCCACGTACGGAAAACGTTTTACACCGTATATTTCCCAGTACATAGTTTTCAGTATGCCATATGAATTCACATCTTCAGAATCGTCTTGGTTTCTGGAGTTTCTGTTCATGCTGCTTTTAAACAGGATACGATTGCATAATTCAATAATTAATAAACTATTTGAAAGCAATGAATTCAAAATTTCGTATTAATATTCAATATTCAAATATATATCAATTATCAGGTAATCTATAAGCAATCCAGGAGAAAAAATTAGTTTTTACATCATTGTACATTTTTGTGACATGTTACTAGTTTAATTTGAAAATGTGTTGTAACACATATATGTAGTACCGTTTAGTGGCTTTAGTTGGAAATGTTGTATCCACTATTTCGATTTCTGGTGTCTAGTTTCTTATATGTATGTATGTGTCGTACAGATACTTTTGTACAGGCATGTTTAACCTATTTTTTAAGTTACTTATTCTGGTTATACTGTGTTTTTTTTTTCGTTTTGACATAATAAAGGAGATATAAATAATTGCCAATAAAACAAATTTCTAACAGAGTCAAGGCAACGCACATAAGAGCCTTCGATAATGAGTATAAAAAACCACACATAATCCCTATACGTCAAAATGTGCAACAATTAAAACTATGAAGCAACGGTCTGTTTGATTAAAAGCCGCGTAACGATGACGAGTTCTGAAAACCAGTGGATTAATGCAATTGCTAAGGATATCACAAGCCTTGTATTAAGCTGTTTTCGTCTGAAACAAATATCATGCATATTTTCATTTTCTGTGAATGTACTGTCATAAAATGTGAACTTTTCGAAACACACGTTATTTTTGTTTACCCAGGCATATATTGTTTTAGTCGAATTTTAGGATTTACTGTCTTTATGGTAAAAATATAAAATAACATACATTTCATCAAAGCAACATATTTAAAATACATTTGTAATGTTTTTGAGGCACGAAACATTATACAAGCTACTTCTTCTGAATCTGTTATTTAATGCGTGTGATAACTTTTAATACTGTATTTCATTATTACCCTTCAGGAGAACCTTAGATCTAAGATGTTGCTTAGTCTTTAGTTTTTTATGGTACTATTATTTGTTTGGTTGTCTTTTTCTTTTTAAGCCATGGCGTTGTCAGTTTATTTTCGATCTATGAGGTTGACTGTCCCTTTGGTATTTTTTTCCTCTCATTTTGAACTTTTTATTTATTAAAATGTTATAATCATCTGACCGTTTTTATAATTTTTTTCTATATTAATGTAAATAAACATTGATTACTATTAAAGTACAGAACTTAAACCTGAATTACCAGTTTTTTGCCAGTAGTCACCTGAACTTTTCTTTATGGTATGTTAAAGGAAGACAACGTGAGGTTTAAAGTTCGGTAATGAAGTACGAATAGATGAAAAAAGGTAACAAATAAACACCAAAAGGAGCGTAACTAGATGAGTCCCCTGTTGTGCAAGTCTTAACAAGCACATGTCTATGTGTTACATATTTGTTTTTCGTTCATTTTTTGTACATAAATAAGGCCGTTAGTTTTCTCGTTTGAATTGTTTTACATTGTCATTTCTATAACTGACTATGCGGTATGGGCCTTTGCTCATTGTTAAATGCCGTACGGTGACCTATAGTTGTTAATTTCTGTGTCATTTTGGTCTCTTGTGGAGAGTTGTCTCATTGTCAATCATGCCACATCTTCTTTATATATATATACAAGTCTAAATTGAAAACAACGTTCAAACCTATGATTGCGTTGGATAAAAACCGCAATTTTTATACGTGTGCATGTAAAACAAGTTTCTAGGAAGAGGGATCTAAATACAGCACAAACAACATTTTCCACAAGACCAAAATAGTAAAAAAGTATATTTTAACAAAACGCATTTGACTAACAGGTCGAACAACGGATGTTCTTAAACCCTGCTGACTGCCATTGGCGATTGCCAAATAAATTGATCACCAGTACAAAAGGGATCTTAATATTAATTTAATACCAAACAGAAAACAATAAACTTGTGGAAAAGATGGTTTTCCACAAACATGAGGTGCAAAAATTTTAATACACCATATCCGGATTTCGACATTTAATGTCTCTTGAGTGATGTTAGGGATCGAAACGATATTTCTAAGGCCATATAATTTACCTGAATTTAGGATAGACTCTTGAATTATAAAGAGTCAGAATAGGATGAACGGATCATATAAACCCGAAGGAAAATATAATACAAGCCCAAACGGAAAAATATAAACAAGTCTAAATTGAAAACAACGTTCAAACCTATGATTGCGTTGGATAAAAACCGCTATTTTTATACGTGTGCATGTAAAACAAATTTCTAGGTAGAGGGGTCTAAATACAGCACAAACAACATTTTCCAAAAGACCAAAATAGTGAAAAAGTATATTTTAACAAAACGCATTTGACTAACAGGTCGAACAACGGATGTTCTTAAACTCTGCTGACTGCCATTGGCGATTGCCAAATAAATTGATCACCAGTACAAAATGGATCTTAATATAAATTTAATACCAAACAGAAAACAATAAACTTGTGGAAAAGATGGTTTACCACAAACATGAGGTGCCAAAATTTTAATACACCATATCCGGATTTCGACATGTAATGTCTCTTGAGTGATGTTAGGGATCGAAACGATATTTGGAAGGCCATATAATTTACCTCAATTTAGGATAGACTCTTGAATTTTAAAGAGTCAAAATAGGATGAACGGATCATATAAACCCGAAGGAAAATATAATACAAGCCCAAACGGAAAAAAATAAACAAGTCTAAATTGAAAACAACGTTCAAACCTATGATTGCGTTGGATAAAAACCGCAATTTTTATACGTGTGCATGTAAAACAAATTTCTAGGTAGAGGGGTCTAAATACAGCACAAACAACATTTTCCAAAAGACCAAAATAGTGAAAAAGTATATTTTAACAAAACGCATTTGATTAACAGGTCGAACAACGGATGTTCTTAAACCCTGCTGACTGCCATTGGCGATTGCCAAATAAATTGATCACCAGTACAAAATGGATCTTAATATTAATTTAATACCAAACAGAAAACAATAACCTTGTGGAAAAGATGGTTTACCACAAACATGAGGTGCAAACATTTCAATACACCATATCCGGATTTCGACATTTAATGTCTCTTCAGTGATGTTAGGGATCGAAACGATATTTGGAAGGCCATATAATTTACCTCAATTTAGGATAGACTCTTGAATGTTAAAGAGTCAAAATAGGATGAACGGATCATATAAACCCGAAGGAAAATATAATACAAGCCCAAACGGAAAAATATAAACAAGTTTAAATTGAAAACAACGTTCAAACCTATGATTGCGTTGGATAAAAACCGCAATTTTTATACGTGTGCATGTAAAACAAATTTCTAGGTAGAGGGGTCTAAATACAGCACAAACAACATTTTCCAAAAGACCAAAATAGTGAAAAAGTATATTTTAACAAAACGCATTTGACTAACAGGTCGAACAACGGATGTTCTTAAACCCTGCTGACTGCCATTGGCGATTGCCAAATAAATTGATCACCAGTACAAAATGGATCTTAATATTAATTTAATACCAAACAGAAAACAATAAACTTGTGGAAAAGATGGTTTACCACAAACATGAGGTGCAAAAATTTTAATACACCATATCCGGATTTCGACATTTAATGTCTCTTCAGTGATGTTAGGGATCGAAACGATATTTGGAAGGCCATATAATTTACCTCAATTTAGGATAGACTCTTGAATTTTAAAGAGTCAAAATAGGATGAACGGATCATATAAACCCGAAGGAAAATATAATACAAGCCCAAACGGAAAAATATAAACAAGTCTAAATTGAAAACAACGTTCAAACCTATGATTGCGTTGGATAAAAACCGCAATTTTTATACGTGTGCATGTAAAACAAATTTCTAGGTAGAGGGGTCTAAATACAGCACAAACAACATTTTTCAAAAGACCAAAATAGTGAAAAAGTATATTTTAACAAAACGCATTTGACTAACAGGTCGAACAACGGATGTTCTTAAACCCTGCTGACTGCCATTGGCGATTGCCAAATAAATTGATCACCAGTACAAAATGGATCTTAATATTAATTTAATACCAAACAGAAAACAATAAACTTGTGGAAAAGATGGTTTACCACAAACATGAGGTGCAAAAATTTTAATACACCCTATCCAGATTTCGACATTTAATGTCTCTTGAGTGATGTTAGGGATCGAAACGATATTTGGAAGGCCATATAATTTACCTCAATTTAGGATAGACTCTTGAATTTTAAAGAGTCAAAATAGGATGAACGGATCATATAAACCCGAAGGAAAATATAATACAAGCCCAAACGGAAACTTATAAACAAGTCTAAATTGAAAACAACGTTCAAACCTATGATTGCGTTGGATAAAAACCGCAATTTTTATACGTGTGCATGTAAAACAAATTTCTAGGTAGAGGGGTCTAAATACAGCACAAACAACATTTTCCAAAAGACCAAAATAGTAAAAAAGTATATTTTAACAAAACGCATTTGACTAACAGGTCGAACAACGGATGTTCTTAAACCCTGCTGACTGCCATTGGCGACTGCCAAATAAATTGATCACGAGTACAAAATGGATCTTAATATTAATTTAATACCAAACAGAAAACAATAACCTTGTGGAAAAGATGGTTTACCACAAACATGAGGTGCAAAAATTTAATACACCATATCCGGATTTCGACATTTAATGTCTCTTGAGTGATGTTAGGGATCGAAACGATATTTGGAAGGCCATATAATTTACCTCAATTTAGGATAGACTCTTGAATTTTAAAGAGTCAAAATAGGATGAACGGATCATATAAATCCGAAGGAAAATATAATACAAGCCCAAACGGAAAAATATAAACAAGTCTAAATTGAAAACAACGTTCAAACCTATGATTTCGTTGGATAAAAACCGCAATTTTTATACGTGTGCATGTAAAACAAATTTCTAGGTAGAGGGGTCTAATACAGCACAAACAACATTTTCCAAAAGACCAAAATAGTGAAAAAGTATATTTTAACAAAACGCATTTGACTAACAGGTCGAATAACGGATGTTCCTAAACCCTGCTGACTGCCATTGGCGATTGCCAAATAAATTGATCACGAGTACAAAATGGATCTTAATATTATTTTAAATACCAAACAGAAAACAATAAACTTGTGGAAAAGATGGTTTACCACAAACATGAGGTGCAAACATTTCAATACACCATATCCGGATTTCGACATTTAATGTCTCTTCAGTGATGTTAGGGATCGAAACGATATTTGGAAGGCCATATAATTTACCTCAATTTAGGATAGACTCTTGAACTTTAAAGAGTCAAAATAGGATGAACGGATCATATAAACCCGAAGGAAAATATAATACAAGCCCAAACGGAAAAATATAAACAAGTCTAAATTGAAAACAACGTTCAAACCTATGATTGCGTTGGATAAAAACCGCAATTTTTATACGTGTGCATGTAAAACAAATTTCTAGGTAGAGGGGTTTAAATACAGCACAAACAATATTTTCCAAAAGACCAAAATAGTGAAAAAGTATATTTTAACAAAACGCATTTGACTAACAGGTCGAACAACGGATGTTCTTAAACCCTGCTGACTGCCATTGGCGATTGCCAAATAAATTGATCACCAGTACAAAATGGATCTTAATATTAATTTAATACCAAACAGAAAACAATAAACTTGTGGAAAAGATGGTTTACCACAAACATGAGGTGCAAAAATTTTAATACACCATATCCGGATTTCGACATTTAATGTCTCTTCAGTGATGTTAGGGATCGAAACGATATTTGGAAGGCCATATAATTTACCTCAATTTAGGATAGACTCTTGAATTTTAAAGAGTCAAAATAGGATGAACGGATCATATAAACCCGAAGGAAAATATAATACAAGCCCAAACGGAAAAATATAAACAAGTCTAAATTGAAAACAACGTTCAAACCTATGATTGCGTTGGATAAAAACCGCAATTTTTATACGTGTGCATGTAAAACAAATTTCTAGGTAGAGGGGTCTAAATACAGCACAAACAACATTTTCCAAAAGACCAAAATAGTGAAAAAGTATATTTTAACAAAACGCATTTGACTAACAGGTCGAACAACGGATGTTCTTAAACCCTGCTGACTGCCATTGGCGATTGCCAAATAAATTGATCACCAGTACAAAATGGATCTTAATATTAATTTAATACCAAACAGAAAACAATAAACTTGTGGAAAAGATGGTTTACCACAAACATGAGGTGCAAAAATTTTAATACACCATATCCGGATTTCGACATTTAATGTCTCTTCAGTGATGTTAGGGATCGAAACGATATTTGGAAGGCCATATAATTTACCTCAATTTAGGATAGACTCTTGAATTTTAAAGAGTCAAAATAGAATGAACGGATCATATAAACCCGAAGGAAAATATAATACAAACCCAAATGGAAAAATATAAACAAGTTTAAATTGAAAACAACGTTCAAACCTATGATTGCGTTGGATAAAAACCGCTATTTTTATACGTGTGCATGTAAAACAAATTTCTAGGTAGAGGGGTCTAAATACAGCACAAACAACATTTTCCAAAAGACCAAAATAGTGAAAAAGTATATTTTAACAAAACGCATTTGACTAACAGGTCGAACAACGGATGTTCTTAAACCCTGCTGACTGCCATTGGCGATTGCCAAATAAATTAATCACCAGTACAAAATGGATCTTAATATTAATTTAATACCAAACAGAAAACAATAAACTTGTGGAAAAGATGGTTTACCACAAACATGAGTAGCAAAAATTTTAATACACCATATCCGGATTTCGACATTTAATGTCTCTTGAGTGATGTTAGGGATCGAAACGATATTTGGAAGGCCATATAATTTACCTCAATTTAGGATAGACTCTTGAATTTTAAAGAGTCAAAATAGGATGAACGGATCATATAAACCCAAAGGAAAATATAATACAAGCCCAAACGGAAAAATATAATACAAGCCCAAACGGAAAAATATAAACAAGTCTAAATTGAAAACAACGTTCAAACCTATGAAATATATTACCTGTTTTTCACTGGACCGCTATATATAAACTTGTCATCTTGCTTCACGATATTACTTGACTGATTAAAAGTAGAAGCTTAGGGAAGCTGAAACAAAGGGAGACAGCATCCTGATGATACATTGTAAAGATTGTATTGATGATATCGGATTTATGATCAAAAGAAGGATGGGCGATCACTAAGTAAAGTGTAAAACACTTGTGTCAATAAGATTTCAGGGAAATCGAAACACTACGTAAGTGAATCATAATTCGAAACCTTACTTTATTCTTGATTTGTAATAAAATTGAGAAATCAAATGGGGAACATGTCAAAGCGACAATGACCCTACTAAAGAGCAGATAACAACAGAGGGCAACCAATGTGTTTTCAATGTATCGAGAACAATCTCGCATCCAGAGATGGGCCTCAGCTTGCCTCTTAATGAAAATGTGTACTAGTTCAGTGAAAATGGACGTCATACTAAACTCGACAACATAAATGAACTAAAATCAAAAATCATACGAGACTCACAAAGGCAAGAGACTCATGACTTGGAACAGGCGCAATGTAATACATACATTTGTCAGTATAAATATGATAACATGTCCAATACATCTAATACATTAATTTCCTAGTTGTCATATGCTAATATGTTCAATGCATTTAAAGCGTACATTTTGAAGATGTCATATAATAATATGTTCAATGCATCTAATTCATAAATTATTCATTGTACTACTAATATTGTATATTTTTGTATTCTTATCTTATGTTTTTGCTAAATGTGATTTATGCAATAGTATATGTCTTTTTATGCTTCTTTTTATGCTTCTTTGTTTGTTTTATAATTATTAAGATTATAACACAATGTCCACTACTGTACCCCTATTTTTGACATTTTTACCTAATATGTCTGTTTGTATCGTTCACACATCGATGGAATTTAATGCTTTTGTAATACCAGCGAGAGCTTTAGCTAGCTATAAAACCAGGTTAAATCAACAATTATCTACATAAACAAATGTCTAACTTAGTCAGAAGTATGACAGTTGTTATCCATTCGTTTGATGTGTTTGAGCTTTTGATTTCGCTATTTGACTATGGACTTTCCTTTTTGAATTTTCCTCGGAGTTCAGTATTTTTGTGATTTTACTTTTTTCAATACTATTTAATACATCTAATTCATAACATTTCCAAGTGTTATGCTAATCTGTGCAATGTATCTAATACATAGATATAAGAAGATGTAGTATGAGTGCCGACGTGACAACTCTCCCTCCAAGTTCCAATTTTTTTCAAAGTAAACCATGAAAGATAAAAGTACAGTCTTCAACACGGAGCCTTGGCCCCAAAAATTGATATTGTATAAAGTAAAATGCCAAAAATACTGAACACCGAGGAAAATTGAAAACGGAAAGTCCTTTACCAAATGGCAAAATCAAACGCACAAACACATCAAACGAATGGACAACAACTGTCATATTCCTGACTTGGTACAGGCATTTTCTTAAAATGGTTGATTGAACCTGGTTTTATAGCGCTAAACCAGCCACTTGTATGACAGTCCCATCAAATTCCATTAGATAGACAACGATGCGGGAATAAAACAAACAGACATAATAGGTAACATTGTCAAAATAGGGGTACAGCAGATTACACCGTGTCACAATCTGAATCACAACAAAAATAAACAAATATTTAACAAAGAAGCACAAAAAAGCGTATATCACATTTAACAACCTCATTTTTTCTTACTTAATTTTGTATTTTATTGATGTATTTTAAATCAACCGATAAAGAATTGAGAGATTTTAAGTACTTGGACCGAATCGTTAGATTGACATTAACTCTGGCGTAGAATCGCGTGTTTGACGTTATGATATAAACATCACACAGGTAGAGATATAAAATAAGTTTGTCGTTCAAAATATGCAAAAATTATAAAAGAACAATAACACAATGACGGGATGTTTAAAGTACAGAGCTACGTCATATGTTTAAAAAAAACATAAACAAAAATCACACGGACAAGGCATACAAGTAAAGATGAAAGATAATACAAACAACACAATGGAGGGATGCACAAGTATAGAGCCACGTCAAATGTATATCACAAAATACAGACCAAAGTACCCAGAATCTATACTCCAAGACCATCATGTATTATTTGTGGAGTTGATACCAAATATTGATTAACAATGGCTTAGTACCTTCCGATGAACATTTTTAGAAAAAGGACGATACGTTCTTTGACATACCCCTAGTTCATCAATTTTCTGATCAGACACTGGTGACATTTTACAAAGTCTGAGTAGGAGCTGCAAGCTCTTGAATACCAAATAAATTGGAAAATGTATATCCCATATGCAGGTGAAGTTGGTATATTGCTACTAAGTGGGGGAAATTGATAATTTCAAAATCGACGATATTACAAAACACGGAATAACTAAAGAGAAAACACAAAATGCGTTATTAAACTACAACAATAAAGTCACTTTCCCATGGACTATTGAAAGTAAAATAAATTGAAAATCTGAATAAGACAAAAATAACTTCTTTGACAGGGATGTTAAACTTCTTGTTCTGAGTAAATATCATTTGTTGGTATTCTAACATTACGATAAAAAATATTTCATCTTAAGCGATAAACACTTAACAAATGTACTTTAAAGGAAAACGAAACTCTTCCTAAGTGGTGATGGTGAGAAATTTATTTTTTATTTTTGGTACAACCATTACCTAAATTAGTCTAAAGCAGTAAGGGATTATTGTATGTGTTTACTTATTTTAGTATAAAAACATTAAGTGTCAATTTTCGTATCGAATGTATATACTGTGGATTCATTTATTTTCGTGGGTATCAATTTTCGTGGATTCGGTAAACATTTCATTTTCGTGGATATGTAATTTCGTGGTTTTGCCATAGTCTGAATACAAGCCTATATAACATTTGTATATTGTTGAACATATGAATTCGTGGTTCAACTTTACCCATGAAATTCACGAAAATGATATCCAACGAATATTAATGATTCCACAGTAAATCACGATCTAACAAATATTCCATCTACTGTCGGCAAGCACTGGCGTCTTATTAAAAATGAATCTTCCTTAAAATAAATGTATCCATTACCTCCTGTTATACATTATCGCAGACCAAACATTTTCAAAGATGTACTTTACATTTAAAGAAAAAAACAGACAAAAGTACTCTTCCATAGAGTGTTACAAAGAATGCAATAAAAGCAATTGTAAGTGCTGTAGTGTCGGCAACACTGAAAACACTGTAACCAGCACAGTAACAAAGCAGCGATTCAACACCTTATATCTATATGCCTACCTATATTGTTTACCTTTGAACTCCTGGCGACATGGACGACGAGGTATAACAATGTTTGGAAAGTAATGATAACATATTCCCAAAGACATAATGCAAATGAGTATTTATTCCACAAAATATAGAGAAAAAAATGTGTCCACGTGTGAAAATGCTTGTTTTTGTAGTTTTAAAAAGGCAGTTTTGCAACACGTAAAAATAAATAATTCATTCTGAAAAATCAATTTTTCCCTTACCCGAACCAGAATCAATTGGTCGTCTCCTAAATAGGGGTGTAGAAAACAGCTGGTAAAGGGATGTTTTATTTTTTTTAAAAATGGTTAAATTTAAGTTGTCAAATAAACCAATATTCCCAATATTCCTGTTAAAAGATTAGACAAGACTTTCCTCTCTGTTTTTGTATACAATGTTGGTCGATTTATACTGTTGTCTCCGCAGATAAAGCCCTAAACAACATCGTTTTTGTGTGTAAGTCATATTACATAAACTGTTTGATAAATGAAATAGGTATTGACAAATCACATGGAAACTCCATATTCGCATACTAAAGAGGAAATCCTGAATTATCTGTTTTATGTTTCTTTTGTAATTACAACCAAAAATGAAGAACTGGATCTTCAATCACTGTATTGGCTGCCCAAACTACATAAGTGTCCTTACAAAACACGGTATATTGCGTGGTCTTCGAAATGCGTCACGAAAACACTTTCAAAATTATTAACATCCATTCTATCAGCCATCAAACCTGTGCTTCACAATGATTGTGAAACTACCTATTCTCTAGGTGCCGTAAATCAGATGTTGATAACAAAACATTTCTTAATTTATCGTACAAACATTCTTAGACTCTTTCGTGTTGCAAAAATAAAAAAATAAAACATTTGAATTTTCTATACATTACATACGCTTTCGTTATTCCAAACTAAAGATAAAATTGAAAATGTATTCCTGCTTTGTTTCATAAAAAAAATAACGACCAACGTAGATACCAATATGTTCGGGAGGGATAAATCATAAGTTTGTAAAACAAATGACCCTGAATCAAACAATTTGTTTTTGAAAATTGACCTTATCAAGATGTTTGATTCCTTCACTGACAACATACGTGTTACGTTTGGAAGATATGTTTTTAAACAAACAATCGGAATTCCAGTGGGAACTTACTGTGCGTCTCTTTTTGTCGACTTCTTCATATGAGGCTGACTTTATAATTGTTTTCTTAGGAGTTTTTTTTTAACTTTACAATCTGCTATATAGATGATGTTTTCTTGCTAAATATCACATCGTTTTGTGACTATGTTTAATGCATTTATCTCATTCAAAGAAGATCAAATATATCGCCTCATGTATTGACTTAATCTATAATTGACAATGAAGGTCGGTGGAAAACTTTACGACAAAAGAGATGATTTCAGCTTCGAAATAAAGGACTTTCAATTTCTATGTAGTAACATTACAGCAGCGCCTACATACAGAGTGTATATCTCCCAGTCGATACGATTTTCAAGGGCTACTATTTCTGATCATGAATTTTCTTGATAGAGGGTTGCTGCTCACAAGGAAGATATTAATCAAAATGTTCCAAGTGGTGAAGTTGAAATCGTCCCTTAGTAAATTTTACGGATCTATCACGAGTTGGTTGACCGTTATGGAATACCCGTTTAACAGATGATATGTTCCTAATTTAGTGAATACAATCCATTCCCCTTTTCCCGAATGTGACCTTATAGGTATGGCGTTGTTATGTTTTTTTCGTCATTTGAGTTTGAATGTCCCTCTGTTATCCTTTGCCTTTCTTTTATAGGAGATAATTTCGCACAATTGACATTCGTTCAATCCTTCCTTTAGAACAAATAACTAGAGTACAATGTTGATCAACAAGTAGGCACGATAGTCTTCAGTAGTATTTGTACGCAAGATGTCAATCGAATGCAGACCTCGAGAGCACTAGAGTTGGAGCCTAGACTTTAAATTGTATTACATAATATACACATTTTTCATTCTTTCATCTGAAATCAAGGCTTTCATAAAAAAAAACTAGATAACAAAGGAACAGTTATTTATCCTATAATATTTAAAAAAAATTAATCCACCCGATTTCTCTAGCTTGTTCATCCTTTAAACACACATATAGTCCAGCTTCTCATGGTATAAATGGGGACATTGACATCGGTAACTATCAACCAATTAGAGGTTTGATGGACTGGACAACTTCAAGACAAATCTTAGGTTATCAAAGGAATATTCCATAATATTGGCTCTGTATGAGTCAGTAAGTAAATTTACTATTATTCTGATAGACCTTCAGAAGTTCTGTCTTGCATTCAGAGACGCATTAAAAAAAACTTCGCTCATGTCTACGATATTGTAATGTAAAACAATATTTTATGTCGACATAACAATGCTACTCTAAAACATGAAGGATATAAAGGTCATTCAGTTGGTGAGTATCCTTCATAAAAACATCATGGATTGGTGTTTTTTTATAATATGACTTAATTATTTAACTTTTGATAATAAATGGACACGTAGACTTAAAAAAATGTATAAATAAATATAATGACACGGACAAGAGATTTATCATTGCTGGTTAAATTTAGCTTAATCCTTTGAAAACATTCTCTAGTTTGATTAAACAGCTAAAAATCTGAAAAGAATAGTTCTAGTAATAGGTGTTTTTGGTATTAATTTCCGTAAATAATAATCAGCATGGCTAAAATCTAAAAAATAAATCTTACACATATGGCAGCTGGTATTACAGGATAAATAAAAAGGACCACAACCCTGAGCCACAACCAATATCTACAAGGTGTCTGCCAACAATCTTTCCTAAAAAGAAACCAATTTTGTTTTTATATATGTAGAACTCACAACCATGGCAGGATCCAGATCTGTGACAGATTCCCAATCTATATTACAGATGACGGCATGATAATCTAAATCTTTTAAAATGGCAAATGGTCTTGTGACCTAATATATGTCCAATTTATAATAAGAGACATAATTTACATCTTGATCAGTAATATTTGTGCTGCTGAATGTATCATTTTTTTTGGCATAGGGAGGGTTGGGGCGTAACTGACAACATATACAACCAAATAGGGTATACCCTTTACGTCCATGGCATTCGCGAAGGAAGTCCAAATTTCGCTGCGAAGGGTCAGACTTGCCAAATAATAAACCCATTTCTAAATTAAAAAGTAATCATACTTTGACAGCCTAGACTTCAATAAAGAGTGATAGAGAAGTTAGACCCAAAATTACTAGTATATTTTGGTGTTATAATATATTTCCAGAGACACAATTTTAATCACAAGATTACGTACAATATTTAAAATATAAATTCATGAATGTTCTATATGACAAGGATAACAATGCTTTAGACCATAAAATTCAAATGCTTGTGGATCATGTAACGGTTTGTTCTTCTAATGCAAAACATATAAATACTATATTGGATTTCCTCTCGTATTCCTTATTTTAAAATTATGTATTTTACCGATAGAGTATTACTGCATGCATGATAATTAAAATAAGTATACATTTGACATATTAATTAGCAATTAGGGTGTGATCAATTTTAGTGATTCGGCACGATGTATTGAACTGTAGAGGAAGTTTAGCACTTTGGGTTAACAATAAACGGCAGCACTACTTGAACAAGTGAGTAATCTTTTTTTTTTAAATGCTTTTATGAAGCCTGTAAAAATAAAGATCGTCTTCAGTGGGAAAATATGTCTAGAGGACTAATTTAAAACGCCCCTAAAATATATTTGCAATAAATAAATTATTGAATAGCAGGCAGCAATTTTTTGCGTTTTCTTCTACAGTTTACAGACAACATTTAAATGGAAAAATCGTTTTGTTCGACAATAAGGCAATGCGAAACAAGAAAACTATTGAGAACATGCTTTTGATTTTGCCATTTGATTAGGGACTTTCCGTTTTGAATTTTACTCGGAGTTCAATTTTTTTGGTGATTTTACTTTATACTGCAGTTTTTTTTTTTAAATAAAATGAAAACCACGCTAACTTATTAAACATGTTAATATAAATTTTATAGAATTCGTGAACCTAATGGATGATCATTTTCAAAATCATCCCCCTGAAAATACAACCGTCGTCCCTTCATTATTAAATTTGCGTAGCGATGTTATAGCCTGGCTTATGATCCATGTGTTTAAGTATTCATCAAAGTGTTTTGCTGTTCACTCTGCTTATATTTAAAAAAAAAACTAAGTAGCACGGACGTTGAATTAGATCCAAGAGGTGAATATACTATGAAGTTATATTTTTCTATGTCCAATTGATACTTAGGTGATTAAATTGCAAATGACAATGAAAGCTTTTATAACTGATGTCATTTCCGTTTGAATTCTATGTGTTTATTTTCGTATAATAAGGATGTTTAGAGTTATTCCTCATAATATAACTTTTGCTCTGTCATTCCTGATTTAGAATCTCGAGTTTGGGAGAAATGATTGATTACGATGACAAAACGTTGATATCGCTTATCAATCCATATAAACAAACTTAACTTACTCGATGTAAAGGGAACAGTCGAATTTGCCTTTGTAAATTTGTTTAACTTATATAAAGGATGTTCTTAGAAAATTCACAACAACACAGAAAACTTTTTATTTTATCTCATTTCTTTCAAAATTGTTGCAGCAATTAGAATTTTATATCAGATTTTTCTAGTATGTTCTAGTATATGTAGTAAGTAAAAAAAGGTGTTTAGTCACGTTACGGAATAAAATGTGACTGTATATAGATGCCCCTTATAATATAAGAGGTGGACCCTTTAACTATTTCTCAATCAACTTTTATCAACCTTCAATTGATAATTGAGACAATATCGGTAACGTTCCCATTCTGATTTGACTTGATTTTGAATTGAAGTAACTTAAGTTATACCCATTTATAATGGTTTCCATTTTCCTTTGCGGGATTATAAAGAACGTAGTTACCTACGTCATAATAGTGAACCTGCGTGATCGCCTAGTATTTCAGATTGTCAAACAATTGTTATAGATTTCCATAGATATCGTATTATAAGGTTAAATCGCATTTATTTCCAAAACAATATATTTCCAAGGGCAATCCACAATTTGCCCCCTTCATATATATATCCACCTCTTGTATATATTTACCTATTTACCATTGATAAATACATTTCTACTGTTTTAGAAATGAATCAAATAATTATATCATTGTCCGTAAAGTAAACTGCAATGTATTATAGCTCGGCTTTTCAGGACTACATTTGTAATATACTGTGGTTTCATTAATTTTCGTGGGTATCAATTTTTGTAAATTGATGAAATCTTTGATTTTCGTGGACATTTGATTTCGTGTTTGTTTTGTTTTTTTCAAAAATCTGCATACAACCAATTCGAAAATATCTGATTTGTTGCATAGTTAAATTCATGGTTCACTTGTACTCACAAAGTCCTTAAAAATGTGTATCCCACGAAAATTAATGAGTCCTCAGAATACATTATATAGTTTATACGTTATGTCCTAATTGATAGAACATAAACATAACCAAAACAAAGTTCACATGGTATGGGTTTTCATTAACGAAATCAATACATTTTTATTATGTTCAATTTTGGATTGTGCGTATGTTTTACTAATGGCATTAACTGACTAAAAAAAAATTACCTTCTCAGAAAGTATTACAAATAAACACATCATAAATACCAGGATTGAAATTTTGTATTTGCGCCATACGCGCGTTTCGTCTACATAACACTCATCAGTGACACTCGAATAACAAACGCTAAAATGGCCAAATAAGGTACGAAGTTGAAGGGCATTGATGACCTTATATTTCAAAAATTTAAAGTTTTGTAAACAGTTAATCTATGATTATGACCATATCAATGATATTTAATGTCAACACAGAAGTACGGACTTCTGGGCTTCTATTTTATTTCTGACACTCCTTGTCCTTGAAAATATTATTGTATCACAACAACTTGATTATACACACTGTTACAATATTCAAATTGTAACTGCGATTTAGAAATTCAATACAACGACAATCATAGTTTAAATCCCAACACCCCTAAACGGTTTATTCTGGCTATTCCTACATTTTGAATTTTAAAGGTAAAATAGTAAAATTTTATGTAGGAGTTCCCAGAATTTTCATGTAAACAATGGGATTATGTAGGATTATGTTGTAACAACACTATACTAATGAAGTAATGTAAATCCAGGTAAATCTTCTGGAAAATAAAGAAAAAGAATAGTTTATATTTAATTACAATATTGTATTTAATAATTTCATAGCACATTTTGTGTAAATAATATTCAAAAGCACAATATGAACTTATAGGCATAATGTTATTCACAAGCAATTGCAATTATTTAGGTGCAAACATTAATATGTACAAGTAAATAATATCAATTGAATTATAAATGTTAAATTTAAAAAATTATTCTTTGAATCAAAGCACTAAATTTTGAGTTACACTTAACAAAGCACCAAAAGCACCAAAAGTACACTAAATTGACATCAATCATAGCACTCACACAGTAATACATTGCACATAATTGAACATACAAGAGAATCTAAAGTCTTAATCAATGTACAGAAGATGAGAAGCAGCATCTCCATACTCGACTGGAGTAAGCTCATCATTCTGTAACCTTGTTTTCAGTGTTTGCAGTCTGTCATCTATTTCCCTGTATTTTCCCTTTTTTTGAACACGTTTCCCACCGGCTCTGTCCTGGTTAAGTGTGAGAGCATGGAAGGCTTCGTCTTGTCTCAACAACTTGATCATGCTTAAGATGTTTGGGTGTGGTGCCTTTACTAACTTTTTTAGTTTACTATGCCAACCTTCTAGATGGTTTGTTGTTTTAGGACATTCTGGTGCGTAGTGGTTCCATAGGCTTTGGTTGTTCTCTACCCAGAAGTAGGTTTCATAGTCTGTAAAGATAAGGGTTGGTGTATCAGTATCTGCATCATCGATGTCCTCCAGTGCGTTAAATCAGCATCTTCAAATTGGGTGGTAAAAGTGGCAGAACTGTAGCTCTTCGACCAAGTTGTCGAATGTCGCCCTTTTCACTGTATTCAGTCTGCAAACCATGCTGCTGTGCATGTTGCCAGATGCACTGAGTGTAGGGGAAAAGGCACCCTTTAATGTTGATTCCTGGGAAGATTGAAGTGGCTGCATTTCTGATGGCTATTTCGTAGTCGAGGAACATCGTGTTGGTTGTAGTAGAATGTTGAATTGGTTACTTAGATCTTGAAGTATAGTGAGTAGCCTTGTGTATATCTGCTGATCTTTACCGGGTAGGAGACTGTAAACCAGTTCAAAGTTACTTGGCTTGGCTTAATCTACTAGGCCAATGTATCCACTTATCTATAATAATTAAGTACTTTTAGCATTACTTTTGATGTTATATTCATTTCAAAAAATCATAATTTATTAAATTAATGAAATTAATAAATTCTTTGAGGCTGAAGTTGAAAGTGTGGGTTATTATTAATTTTCTTTTAATACATTTTTTTCAGACTTTTAAATGCTTTTACTATTTTTTCTTTTAAATAATTTTCATTTTCCAGACTACTAAATGCTTTTACTTCCTTTTCTTTGAAACAATTTTTTTTTTCTAGAAATTCCATAATATTAAAAACACTTAATTTTAATACTTAATGCATGATTTCAAACAAAAAAATCCCAATTTTTACATATAAAAAAATAATTTTTATTTAATTTCCACAGGTAGATTTACCTTTGACCCAATTAGACACTAATGACTAAAACAACATATCTTGCAATAACAACATGTATTGTTCTTCCACTAATCTCCCATGTAGAAATAGCCAGAATAGTAAAATACATAATGTAGGAATAGCCAGAAGACACTCCCTAAACGTGTATGAATCTTTATCACTTTAACATCATTTTTTCTGCAAAGATAATTTTAAATTGATATTGTAACTGATCAGAGATGATAATTTTTATTGTCATATAAACAAACTAAAATGTTTGTGCGTATATATATGAACAATTATATCTATTAGTTCATTATGGGTTTAAAACAAACATAATGGTATATATATTGTTTAAAATGTTTGATCAATATCAACTATGAGTATACAGTTTCAGCTTTTGAGGAACTGACGAGAAGCTGTTTGACTATTTGAAAATTAAAATATTCATCAATAACTAAGGATATCTCTCAATGTACACACGCGGGAAAAGGCAAAGTTTTTTTTAAAAGTACTCTTGATTTTGGCCACACACATTGGACTTCGAATACAAGCATTTTATGAATATACATTTTAGCAGAAGATATTTATAATTCAAAAACTTGCAAAGAATATTCGTTTTGGACCTCATAATTTTTCATAGGATTAATATCACAAATTAATGACTTGCAGTTTATGTGATTAGGTAGACATAGATAGAAATTAATGTTTACTTAAATTAAAAATTAAAAAGAGATAAAAAGTTGAGTTTATGTGTATACTTATCATAGATACAAGAATTACAACTGTGTACGCAGGACGCGCGTTTCGTCCACACAAGACTCATTAGGGACGCTCGAATAAAACTATCTAAAGATGCCAAAAACAAGGAAACAATGAAAAAAGTTAAAACCCAAGAAATCCGTACTCCGAGAACAATTTAAGAAGGGAAAGTCCCTAATTAAATTGAAAAATCAAAAGCCTAAACACATCAAACGAATGGACGCGCACAGAAGAACCAAAATCTTGAAAGGTATAGCTAAATATCGTTGCGCATGTTAAGGTCATCCATTCATTGGATACCTTGGATACAATACTGCTGATGACATGAATAATTCCACCTAATACATTGTATTAACAAATAAATAAACGAATGGTTGTGTTGAAAATTTTTTTATAAGTGAGACAAGCATGTTAATTTGAGTGTTGGTTTGAATACTAAAAACTTGTTTTGACAGAAGCCAATGAAAACCACGTATTGCAAGCTACAGACCTGGCTCGTGTAACTGCTGAAGTATCGAAAATAAAATACCATTAACAGGGTAAACATTATGTTGGTAATTGAGCCTGTCTTGACTTACCTTTTACTAACATTCAAGAGTAATTTTCGAAATATGATTATGAGAAATGTTAGATCTAAATGCATTAATAACAACATTAAAAATACGTCTCTCCTTGTTAAATATATCTCTACTGGTAGTACATAATGTCGACAATAATGAATATTTCAATAGACCATATGTATATATATGATATTGTAAAACATGACTCGTAAAAAATACCCCCTTATAATTGTGTACGCCTTACTCGTGTTTTTCGTTCATTTTTTGTACATAAATTAAGGCCGTTAGTTTTCTCGTTTGATTTATGTTACATTTGTCACTTCGGAGCATGTTATAGCTGACTATGCGGTATGGGCTCTTCTCATTGTTGAAGGCCGTACGGTGACCTATAGTTGCTAATTTCTGTGTCATTTGGTCTCTTATGAAGAGTTATTGGCAATCATACCACATCTTCTTTTTTTATATAGAATACCATTTTGCTACATAGAATATTTAAATCCTTTTATATCATGATTTTATGAATATACATTTTAGCAGAAGATAATTATAATTCAAAAACTTGCAAAGAATATTCGTTTTGGACCTCATAATTGTTCATAGGATTAATATCACAAATTAATGACTTGCAGTTTATGTGATCAGGTAGGCATAGATAGAAATTAATGTTTACTTAAATTAAAAATTAAAAAGAGATAAAAAGTTGAGTTTATGTGTATACTTATCATAGATACAAGAATTACAACCGTATACGCAGGACGCGCGTTTCGTCCACACAAGACTCATTAGGGACGCTCGAATAAAACTATCTAAAGATGCCAAAAACAAGGAAACAATGAAAAAAAGTTAAAACCCAAGAAATCCGTACTCCGAGAACAATTTAAGAAGGGAAAGTCCCTAATTAAATTGAAAAATCAAAAGCCTAAACACATCAAACGAATGGACGCGCACAGAAGAACCAAAATCTTGAAAGGTATAGCTAAATATCGTTGCGCATGTTAAGGTCATCCATTCATTGGATACCTTGGATACAATACTGCTGATGACATGAATAATTCCACCTAATACATTGTATTAACAAATAAATAAACGAATGGTTGTGTTGAAAATTTTTTTATAAGTGAGACAAGCATGTTAATTTGAGTGTTGGTTTGAATACTAAAAACTTGTTTTGACAGAAGCCAATGAAAACCACGTATTGCAAGCTACAGACCTGGCTCGTGTAACTGCTGAAGTGTCGAAAATAAAATACCATTAACAGGGTAAACATTATGTTGGTAATTGAGCCTGTCTTGACTTACATTTTACTAACATTCAAGAGTAATTTTCGAAATATGATTACGAGAAATGTAAGATCTAAATGCATTAATAACAACATTAAGAATACGTCTCTCCTTGTTAAATATATCTCTACTGGTAGTACATAATGTCGACAATAATGAATATTTCAATAGACCATATGTATATATATGATATTGTAAAACATGACTCGTCAAAAATACCCGCTTATAATTGTGTACGCCTTACTCGTGTTTTTCGTTCATTTTTTGTACATAAATTAAGGCCGTTAGTTTTCTCGTTTGATTTATGTTACATTTGTCACTTCGGAGCATGTTATAGCTGACTATGCGGTATGGGCTCTTCTCATTGTTGAAGGCCGTACGGTGACCTATAGTTGCTAATTTCTGTGTCATTTGGTCTCTTATGGAGAGTTATTGGCAATCATACCACATCTTCTTTTTTATATAGAATACCATTTTGCTACATAGAATATTTAAATCCTTTTATATCATGTGCAGAGTAATTATGAATCCTAATGAGCATACTGATTCTACTACAGCTAATACAGCTCAACCTAATATCCGTTCTGCGCTGGGTGGTGGTAAACGGAAGATGTTTCCTGGCATATAGATTAGTATAGGTGTTGTCTGTATAACTGCGTGTACAGTGGGACTTATCACACGTACTAACAAAAAGCCTTACTGTTGTCACAATTATTAATGTGTGAATGATTACGGTTATTTGTATGGTTCAAGTTTAAGTTCGGGCCTCACTTGCAGAAATTACACATCAATCATGATTTTATATGGGACCTGCGTATGTCTATCTCTTTGGGTAAGTATAATTGCAACTATATTATGTCAGATGCGTGTTGCTATGTGAACTTCAATTGCGACACTTAGTACGTATGCAAAGCTAAAAATATTATATAGCTTTCTCTTAAATATTATAATGTTTACCAAACTACTTGTGAAACTAAGAACTTTGATTATTAGAGAAAATGACTGAAATTATCAATTTTCTCATTGTAGGAAATGTTGACATAAATAAACTCATCATTGATGCCAGATAAATGATTACCAGAACCGATTTGTGTTTAACCATTGTTTTCTTTAAAAAAAAATAATAGGGAAAGCTGCTAACCGAAAAGATTATCATATAGACAAAAAAACTATGTTTTTTAGGTTTTTTTTTTTGTTTTGCTTCATCATGTTCAATCAAACATGAACTCGATAGATAGAAACTAAACAGTACAATTGTATACATGATCTCAAACTTACACCAGGATATACCAAATTCTTTAAAAGCATATGTTGCGCTGTTTGTATTTATTAAATTGTTGCCTTGATTTTATAGGAGACAACGAAATTTTTAAAGCAGCAACATTAAACATGATAATTATTCCCTATCAAACGTGATCGCAATTTCACCTAGTGTTGAATCTAATGTTTACAATGGCTCCAACTGTAGCTAATGGTTATTATACTCAACATCGATATAAGTATTAAGAAAGGAGACGTGCTATGATTGCAACACACCAAATGATAATGATGTCGACAATAACAGGTCATTGTAACACCTTTAAAATAGATATGTCCATACTGGGTAGTCACCTATAAATTACCTCGTCATAACTGAATGCCAAGCAATAAAGAAAGACGGCCTACAACATTGAAATACATACCAAATATGTCAAACTGCAACCAAATATAGCCACTGAAATCCATATTCCGTCATTGAACAGACAAAACCGTAGGAATTTCAAACCCTATTGCAACCGCCAAATCTCAAACAGTGAAACAACAATAAAGTACAATTACAAACGAATTAGACTGTCCCACTATATGCACTACATGTCGGTTTATGATCAATCCTTATAGCTACATCCATAATGAAGGACATGAATAATAATTAACTGAGGTAATGAAGCGTTCAAAATACATGCTATTCTGGTATTATCTTGTGAGATTTAAATATCGTTTCCTTGATGCAGACTGGTTCAATTGATTCAAATCACTGATTGGATCAATGTTTTTAACAATTAGTTGTATTTCTAAACATATACCAGCTACTTTACTAAATGTTTTTTTTTTTTATTAGTTTTAGGAAACATATTTTTTTTAGTTTTATGAAACATTTTTTTCAGTATTTGTTAACTGGGATATTTCCACTTCGTATGACAGATTCCCGGAAACCCAGATGGAAATGTTTGGTAAATATAGAGGGTCTTAAATTTAAAGCACATGCTGACAGTTTTAAAATATTGTTAACATTGGTGTGTTTCTTCGCGTATCTTTTTTAACATAACATGTCGGCTCAATTAGTCAAGGAGCAAACATTACACTTTCACATGTTTTTGCAAAAATTGAATAAATACCAGTGTTATGTTTTTATTACATATAGTCATATAGGTTATAGAAAATAACGTTTTAATGGCACTCTGCTCAATTGCATTACTTTATTGTCAACCTTCCTGAAAATGTCGACAGTTTGAGTTGAACGTCTATTTGAAGTTGAATATGGTCAACAACGATGGACCTTTGAGAATTGCGGGAATGTCATTGTGGTTCTACAAGTGTAGACCTCCAGGGTCATTTATCGCCAGATAAGAACTTTATCAATAATCATGAAAAGCTTTCTTAACATTCCGTCAAAATTTTTTGAGTAAATAAACCTTCGTTAATACTTTAAGGACCTAATTCAGAAAAAAAATCATTTTCAACGAATTTATGAACATTTCAAAACACTTCGCCAACAATCAAGTTAGTGGTATTGAATGTAGGTGTGTTGAATTGATCTACATTGACATACGAAATGTATACGAAGAACTTCTTACTACCTAGACAAGATATTTCTATTTTCTTGAAAAAAAACGTTCTTGGTGTTCAGTATTATATCCGCAGTAGTATTTTGTCCGGCGATGTTGAGTATTGGACTTCTCAGTGTGTTTATTGTCGATGTAAGTAACGTAATGTTGATACATAAACCGTATAGTGGGTTATTTTCGCGGTTGTAAAATTTCGCGATTTTCATTGAATAAGGTATACGGAATATTTTGGTGGTTATTATTTTGGCGGATTCAAAACTGTTATCAATACCTTTGCATTTGTTTTAAATTGGCGGAATTTATTTTGGCGATTTTGTTCTATCCGCGAAACTAAGCGAAAATTTGCACTCCGCGAAAATAACCCGCTAAACGGTATTCAGTGAGAATTGTTCAAGTACATTGAAAGCTGACTGTTTTGCAAACATTAACAATGATCGCTAATTCAATGAAAACAAACCCCCCCCCCCCCCCCAAAAAAAAAAAAAACGTGTTCACTTACCACTACACCTAACAACGATACATTGGACCGAATATATTCGATACTTTTCTCAGCAAATGTTAAACTGATATACAAAAGAGGCGGTAGATACCAGAGCGACATTCAAACTCATAATTCAAAAATAAAAGACAACGACGTGACTAAAAAGGAAAAAGACCAACAGAAAAACAATAGTTTACTAAACACATTATAGAAGACTAAAGACTGAGCAACACGATACCCACAAACAAATATAATTGCAGACAGTCTACTTTGGTTTTTGAACTATGGGAATGTTTTATAATCGCTATAAAGGTTATATTTAAAGTACAAATGCAGTCATAATTATTTTACTGAATACATTAAAAAATAACTTACAAAAGAAAATAACATAACTTAATATATAGCTCAATATTACGGCAAAAATTATTTACAAATTATTCCATAATATGCTTGTTGTCGTCCGATTTTCGTGGTTTTACATCGGGAAAACTTAATAGTCTGTATGACGACTATCTTGAACACGTGACAACCAGGAGAGGATCAAATGGAATAAATGAAGAAACATATGTATGCCACTGAAGGACTGATTATATTGGAATGATTAAAAACATTTGCAAATTTCTTTTAACCCCAATAACACAATAACTTTCACTAATTGATTAAATGATATAAACAACAGCCAAATTTCATTCAAACCTCCAAATTCGTATTTTTAGCACACATAAAGGCAGAGAAAGTTTGGATTTTCATGGTTAATTATCTACAGTATCCCATTGCACAACAAGGACTTCATTGTGTCCGTCCATTTTTCTAACAAACATTATAAAAACCATTGCAACATGTGAAAATAATGACTTGATAGTTTCCTGTAGTTAACAGTGATGGTCTGCAACGAATAAACACTGTTCAGATCACTAAGACAGTGGCATTGCAAATACTTTCAAATTGATTTGTTTCAATGTGTTGAATGATCAGCTAAATCGTGTTAGCAGTTATCCGATCTATCATTCATATAATTCTTGTTTCACGATATCTTGAATTACTAGTGTTTGTATGCTTCAGCTACAACGCGTGAATTCTAGTTTTCCTCTTTCCGTATTGCCTGTTTCTGTGACATACTTAATTTCAGTGAAGTTTGTGTTTGTTCCTTTAGGTGGGAGACAATGGATATATAGTAGCAGTTTCAGCAATCATCGATACATGTGCTGCTATTGAAATGATAGTAGCCATTACTTCGGCCACTTATTGTTGTTGCTGCTCACAAATGTTACCAAACAATCAAGTCAGTGAAGTTTTATTTCTCTTATACCTCAATTTCATATAACATGTAAAAGCTCCAGATATTAAATACTAGTAACTAGAAGAAGATGTGATATGAGTGCCAATGAGACAACTCTCCATCCAAGTCACAATTTGTAACATTTAACGATTATAGGTCAAAGTAGGGTCTTCGACACGGAGCATTGGCTCACCCCGAACATCAACTATAAAGGGCCCCAAAATGACAAGTGTATAACCATTAACGGGAAAACCAACGGTCTAATCTATAAAAAAAAAACGAGAAACGAAAACACTCATGAACCACATCAACAAACGACATCTACTGAACATCAGATTCCTGATTTAGGACAAGTGCAAACAAATGCTGCGGGTTTAAACTTATTAATAGGAACCAACCTTCACTCTTCTCTGAAACAATTGTGTAACATCACAACATAGAAAGACACACTATAAGATATCAATTGAAATGGCTTGACTCAATCAAAAGACATAATAACGCAAGCTTCCTTAAATATTGCATTGAATAAGTCATAATATCCTTAATGACTAACAACAGTATCGTAACTATGTCCCTTCCGAATAAAAGTTTGGTTAGCTTTTGAGGTGAGTGCTGACATTTTGTGCTTTATAAAGAATATTACCATGCAATATTGAATGTGAAATACCTGAACGTATACGATATATGCATGTTGATTTATAGTTACGAATAATGTCTTTGTACTGATGATAAAATTTAGTAAATGTTTGGACTAGTTAATGATATCGAAAACCCTGGTGTAAAATTTATCTGTAATACAGAGATTTCTTTTGTTGAAATCAAATACGTTGTTACATATTCGAGCCAATAGAACAAGTTCAGAAATATAAACACCATAAGATGGTGACAAGGAACGTCACCATCTAAAAATGGATAATTAACAATAGGAAATGAAAAATCATCTCTTTTATCATAAATTTTGGTATTAAGCTTCCCGTTAAAGATATAGATATCAAGATCCAGGAAAGGGCAGTGTTCATTTTCAGTATTAGCTAAATAGTTAAAGTCAGTTCGGCAGGATATACCTCTACATTGTTTTGTAACACAATTCTAACCTACATGTACTTTAATGTAAATTCGGGACATTCACTAAAAGAAACTTTTTTGCAGCAAACTGTGGTAATATTTAACCCAGTACAAGAACGCGTAATCCATACCGTCACACATTTACAAGGACCAAATGTTAATCAACACGGAGTATTATACCCACAAGGATACCAGCAGCAATATTATATGACAAACTCGCATGGACAAATGATGCCCTGGCAGTTTCCTGGTCAAGTGTTGCATGGACCTGAAAGTCAACAACATAGCGGAATGTCAAAGGCTAACTCAAGTCAGCAACCATGGCATATGCATCCTTGATCAGAACAGCAAGTAAATCAAAACGTTAACAGACAGCAGAAAAATTAAAGAGTAAAGTTTTAACAAGGATAACAAATAGTTAAATGCTTTGTTGTACACTGAACTATATTTAAGGGGAAAGAAAGGAGTTTTGGTTTGTTTTTGTTTTTTCGTTTAACATTCACAATTTGTTTGACCTATTTGTATACCTAACCATTTGTTGTTGTTCAATAAAACATAGAAACAAATAATTAATATCAGCAGGTAGTTAAATTTGTTATTATGGCATAAGGAATTGAGACATCATTGGTACCAGGAATAAAATTTTAAACGCCAGACGCGTATTTCGTCTACAAAAGATTCACCTGTGACGATCGAATCTACAAAGTTACGAGAGCCGAATAAAGTACGATGTTGACAAGCAGTGAGGACCCCCAAGTTCCAAAATTTGTTGCAAATAGCAGCTAATTAATCGATCATGAAAAATGTTCGTTAATTGTTTAAAAATGAAAACATCACGTTTTAGATTTTATGCGTCCGAAGCACTTTTCTTGATTGACAATGTAAATGTCTTTGATAAGTTCTTGCATCAAAAGATTTCCGTTGAATTATGCTTTTTAAATTTATCTTCTAATGTTTGTATTATTACTAACGAACGATTAGTTTATCAAATCTTTGGTGCGTCTTTTGTTGAATTTCAATAGGATGCAAATGGTGGTACCTGTGCAGGCCGGTTACTTGCTCCGGGCAGAAATATAACCAAGGCAAATCTGTGTTTTTTACATATGCAAACTAAATTGTTATTTTCAGGACGTCGTGTTCTTTTGCATTTGATAAAATACGCAGTTCCGCCTAGAAATTCTTTTTTTTTTTTATTTCTTTGCACGAAATTAAGTACATGACAAACTAGTCTGTATTAAAGTAAAACTTTGCCATATACAACATGGCCTCCTGTTTTAGTTTTATTCAATTTATTACCTTTCTTTGACATCTTTAAATTCTACTCATTTTCATACGTGGAATGTTCAGACAAATATATTTTTGGTCGTTATTTGCAAATAAATGATCTATTTTTACTGCTTATGGTTCCAGTTAATGTTAAAATATCTTAAAAAGTTACTACCATGCCAAGAAATCCTCGCTAAAAATTCCGGTTGACCTCCTACGGCACCTATTAGTAGTTAAAGATTTTATGTCATTCAACAAATTGATTTATGACCTGCATATACGTGTCGCTTAGAACTCGACTATGTACCAAATGGTCAACATTAATCATCCATGTAATTTGCTCTATGGGATGTTTGCAAGATTTCAACGGAGGCAATTTCTTGGCATCACGAGACAGCATCCCAGCGATGAAAGAATATGTTTGAAACAACTATGCACCCGGCTACCTTTTCTTCTTCAATTCGTTTTTAAAACGTCTTGGTTTCTTCAATTTGAATAATAGAAAACAAAACTATATATCAAGTCAAACTAGATAAAGTGAGAAACAAGTTTCTTTTATTAGTAAAAATTACTGCTTCATTGATTATTTCAGAGTTTGAACCCAAGACGTGGTAGCTTGGTTCGACTCCAATCGTAATTGACTAGGATTGACAGTTTCCTTGCCGAAGGTCAGTGGTTCTCTCCGGGCGTTCCGGTTTCTACATTAAAAAAAAGCTGGGCGCCATGAAAGCAAATAATGATGAAAGTGTCATTAAAGACCAACAATGAATACATCAATCATTGTACATCTTAGACGTTTCACACACAGATCGATCATAGTTTTGTTAAACACGAATCTATTTATTTGAAATTGAATCTGACAATAGCAATTTTCCCGCATCGTACAACGATTATTTCGGATAACAATGTAACATGTGCCACTGGACATGAAAAAGCTTAACCTGTAATAATTTTGAATTACTAGAAGAATAGGATAACTATTTAGAAATTTTGTCGGATATTTTATAGGGAAAGCATTTAATCATGAGAAGATATTTAAGATTTCTAATGATAAGGCAACATATAGAAGGGGACTAACTTTTAAGGTTGGTGTGTCCATCATATGGTATCATATGTGGCAACCTTTTGTTTAAATCTTATAACATATTTAACTTTTCAAAGTTATTCAAGTTCCATTACTAACTTGCAGTCGACACCTTATAATGTAAAATATCTATTTTAAACAGAAAAGGGTGTTTTCTATGTCAAAAGATTGCAAAATTTCTGAGAAGGAATGCAGCAGTCCCTATTCGAATGCAGCATTCGTTAACTTAGTAGACATGTCTTTGACAAGCAATACCTTGAACCACTGACACGGTCTTTAACGATCCAATGCGCAAAAATTACAAAATTAAGAACAGAGTATTGCCCCTGCCAACCTGAAAAGTGTAGGTTTCAGCTCGAGCGTTCCCAGTGAAGACATTTTTTTTTCAGTTAAAAAATTAGAGGTACGGAAAATCAGATCATTTCGTCTTTTTCTATTTAGTTCTTTGAGTCTCTTTTTTGCTTTTCTTTACTTTATTATGCATGACATAAAACTTTAACGTCATGTTCTAAAACAATTTGTACGTGTGCATTGTGCTTCAATCTGAAATTATGGGGTAAACGTCAATAATACAGCCACCTAATGACAGAAACAACAGAAAGACATGTGCTCGGGTTTGACGGTATACCAGATATAAGCTAATTTCCCAACGGGAGAAAGGAATAAAGACCATTCACAATTTGCCTTACATTTGTTTTTCCCATTTTTAATCAAATTAAAAAAAAAATAACCTTTCGAATGTAGAGTTCATTAGATACAAATATTCCCTGTGGAAGAACCCGTCCCCCTTTTTTCGTGATCTTCGATTTCAACCCTCCAAATAAGCTTTCCAATCTAATTAAAATTAAAACCTTGCTCTCTAACCGATCTATTAATGTACCGGACCGGTAACTTTCTTCATTTAATTAGAAAATATACAGTTGCGTTATAAAATATGCATGTTGTCTGCTTGGAGTCCCCGCCCGAACTGAAAGAAATAGCCTAACTCCAAGATACAATATTCATGCACCACGTGATATTTGCCACGTGAAGCTTACATTAGAATGAATACCGAATATGGAAAGTGAAACTACAATTCAAAACATAAAGTCCGAAGTCACCTGGAAAAAAAAGAAGGGTTTTTCTTTTTGGCAAAGGGTGACGGGGTAACCTTCTCTGTGTTTATAATATACATGATATATTTGCCACTGCCCCTTGTCTGTTTTATAAATTCTTACCCTGAGTTTTCAATCTGTTACATGCCAAGAAATCCTCGCTTAAAACTCCGGTTGACCTCCTACGGCACATATTAGTAGTTAAAGATTTGACTTCATTCAACAAATTGATTTATGACCTACATGTACGTGTCGTTTAGAACACGACCATATACCATGTAATTTGCTCTATGGGATGTTTGCAAGATTTCAACGGAGGCAATTTCTTGGCATGACGAGACAGCATCCCAGCGATAAAAGAATATGTTTGAAAGAACTATGCACTCGGCTACCTTTTTTTCTTCAATTCGTTTTTAAAACGTCTTGGTTTCTTCAATTTGAATAATAGAAAACAAAACAATATATCAAGTCAAACTAGATAAAGTGAGAAACAAGTTTCTTTTATTAGTAAAAATTACTGCTTCTTTGATTTTTTCAGAGTTCGAACCCAACACGTGGTAGCTTGGTTCGACTACAATCTTAATTGACTAGGATTGACAGTTTCCTTGCCGAAGGGCAGTGGTTCTCTCCGGGCGTTCCAGCTTTCTACATTAAAAAAAAGCTGGGCGTCATGACATAGCAAATAATGATGAAAGTGGCATTAAAGACCAACATTGAATACATCAATCATTGTACATCTTAGACGTTTCACACACAGATCGATCATAGTTTTTTTAAACACGAATCTATTTATTTGAAATTGAATCTGACAATAGCAATTTTCCTGCATCGTGCAACGATTATTTCGGATAACAATGTAACATGTGCCACTGGACATGAAAAAGCTTAACCTGTAATAATTTTGAATTACTAGAAGAATAGGATAACTATTTAGAAATTTTGTCGGATATTTTATAGGGAAAGCATTTAATCATGAGAAGATATTTAAGATTTCCAATGATAAGGCAACATATAGAAGGGGACTAACTTTTAAGGTTGGTGTGTCCATCATATGGTATCATATGTGGCAACCTTTTGTTTAAATCTTATAACTTATTTAACTTTTCAAAGTTATTCAAGTTCCATTACTAACTTACAGTCGACACCTTATAATGTAAAATATCTATTTTAAACAGAAAAGGGTGTTTTCTATGTCAAAAGATTGCAAAATTTCTGAGAAGGAATGCAGCAGTCCCTATTCGAATGCAGCATTCGTTAACTTAGTAGACATGTCTTTGACAAGCAATACCTTGAACCACTGACACGGTCTTTAACGATCCAATGCGCAAAAATTACAAAATTAAGAACAGAGTATTGCCCCTGCCAACCTGAAAAGTGTAGGTTTCAGCTCGAGCGTTCCCAGTGAAGACATTTTTTTTTCAGTTAAAAAATTAGAGGTACGGAAAATCAGATCATTTCGTCTTTTTCTATTTAGTTCTTTGAGTCTCTTTTTTGCTTTTCTTTACTTTATTATGCATGACATAAAACTTTAACGTCATGTTCTAAAACAATTTGTACGTGTGCATTGTGCTTCAATCTGAAATTATGGGGTAAACGTCAATAATACAGCCACCTAATGACAGAAACAACAGAAAGACATGTGCTCGGGTTTGACGGTATACCAGATATAAGCTAATTTCCCAACGGGAGAAAGGAAGAAAGACCATTCACAATTTGCCTTACATTTGTTTTTCCCATTTTTAATCAAATTAAAAAAAAAATAACCTTTCGAATGTAGAGTTCATTAGATATAAATATTTCCTGCGGAAGAACCCGTCCCTCTTTTTTCGTGCTCTCCGATTTCAACCCTCACATTAAGCTTTCCAATCTAATTAAAATTAAAACCTTGCTTTCTAACCAATCTATTCATGTACCGGACCGGCAACTTTCTTCATTTAATTAGAAAATATACAGTTGCGTTATAAAATATGCATGTTGTCTGCTTGGAGTCCCCGCCCGAACTGAAAGAAATAGCCTAACTCCAAGATACAATATTCATGCACCACGTGATATTTGCCACGTGAAGCTTACATTAGAATGAATACCGAATATGGAAAGTGAAACTACAATTCAAAACATAAAGTCCGAAGTCACATGGAAAAAAAAACAAAGGAGTTTTTTTTGGGGGGAAAGGGTGACGGGGTAACCTTCTCTGTGTTTATAATATACATGATATATTTGCCACCGCCCCTTGTCTGTTTTATAAATTCTTACCCTGAGTTTTCAATCTGTTACATGCCAAGAAATCCTCGCTTAAAACTCCGATTGACCTCCTACGGCTCATATTAGTAGTTAAAGATTTGACTTCATTCAACAAATTAATTTATGACCTGCATGTACGTGTCGTTTAGAACACGACCATATACCAAATGGTCAACATTAATCATCCATCTTATTTGCTCTATGGGATGTTTGCAAGATGTCAACGGAGGCAATTTCTTGGCATGACAAGACAGCATCCCAGCGATAAAAGAATATGTTTGAAAGAACTATGCACTCGGCTACCTTTTTTTCTTCAATTCGTTTTTAAAACGTCTTGGTTTCTTCAATTTGAATAATAGAAAACAAAACTATATATCAAGTCAAACTAGATAAAGTGAGAAACAAGTTTCTTTTATTAGTAAAAATTACTGCTTCTTTGATTTTTTCAGAGTTCGAACCCAACACGTGGTAGCTTGGTTCGACTCCAATCTTAATTGACTAGGATTGACAGTTTCCTTGCCGAAGGGCAGTGGTTCTCTCCGGGCGTTCCAGCTTTCTACATTAAAAAAAAGCTGGGCGCCGTGACATAGCATATAATGATGAAAGTGGCATTAAAGACCAACATTGAATACATCAATCATTGTACATCTTAGACGTTTCACACACAGATCGATCATAGTTTTTTTAAACACGAATCTATTTATTTGAAATTGAATCTGACAATAGCAATTTTCCCGCAACGTACAACGATTATTTCGGATAACAATGTAATATGTGCCACTGGACATGAAAAAGCTTAACCTGTAATAATTTTGAATTACTAGAAGAATAGGATAACTATTTAGAAATTTTGTCGGATATTTTATAGGGAAAGCATTTAATCATGAGAAGATATTTAAAATTTCCAATGATAAGGCAACATATAGAAGGGGACTAACTTTTAAGGTTGGTGTGTCCATCATAAGGTGTCATATGTGGCAACCTTTTGTTTAAATCTTATAACTTATCAAACTTTTCAAAGTTATTCAAGTTCCATTACTAGCTCACAGTCGACACCTTATAATGTAAAATATCTATTTTAAACAGAAAAGGGTGTTTTCTATGTCTACAGATTGCAAAATTTATGAGAAGGAATGCAGCAGTCCCTATTCGAATGCAGCATTCGTTAACTTAGTAGACATGTCTTTGACAAGCAATACCTTGAACCACTGACAGGGTCTTTAACGATCCAATGCGCAAAAATTACAAAATTAAGAACAGAGTATTGCCCCTGCCAACCTGAAAAGTGTAGGTTTCAGCTCGAGCGTTCCCAGTGAAGACATTTTTTTTTTCACTTAAAAAATTAGACGTACAGAAAATCAGATCATTTCGTCTTTTTCTATTTAGTTCTTTGAATCTCTTTTTTGCTTTTCTTTACTTTATTATGCATGACATAAAACTTTAACGTCATGTTCTAAAACAATTTGTACGTGTGCATTGTGCTTCAATCTGAAATTATGGGGTAAACGTCAATAATACAGCCACCTAATGACAGACACAACAGAAAGACATGTGCTCGGGTTTGACGGTATACCAGATATAAGCTAATTTCCCCCACGGGAGAAAGGAAGAAAGACCATTCACAATTTGCCTTACATTTGTTTTTCCCATTTTTAATCAAATTAAAAAAAAAAATAACCTTTCGAATGTAGAGTTCATTAGATATAAATATTCCCTGCGGAAGAACCCGTCCCCCTTTTTTTCGTGCTCTCCGATTTCAACCCTCACATTAAGCTTTCCAATCTAATTAAAATTAAAACCTTGCTTTCTAACCAATCTATTCATGTACCGGACCGGCAACATTCTTCATTTAATTAGAAAATATACAGTTGCGTTATAAAACATGCATGTTGTCTGCTTGGAGTCCCCGCCCGAACTGAAAGAAATAGCCTAACTCCAAGATACAATATTCATGCACCACGTGATATTTGCCACGTGGAGCTTACATTAGAATGAATACCGAATATGGAAAGTGTCCCTACAATTCAAAACATAAAGTCCGAAGTCACATTGAAAAAAAAACAAAGGAGTTTTTTTTGGGGGGGGAAAGGGTGACGGGGTAACCTTCTTTGTGTTTATAATATACATGAAATATTTGATACTGCTCCTTGTCTGTTTTATAAATTCTTACCCTGAGTTTTCAATCTGTTACATGCCAAGAAATCCTCGCTCAAAATTCCGGTTGACCTCCTACGGCACATATTAGTAGTTAAAGATTTGATTTCATTCAACAAATTAATTTATGACCTGCATTAGTCATCCATGTTATTTGCTCTATGGGATGTTTGCAAGATTTAAACGGAGGCAATTTCTTGGCATGACGAGACAGCATCCCAGACATAAAAGAATATGTTTGAAAGAACTATGCACTCGGCTACCTTTTTTTCTTCAATTCGTTTTTAAAACGTCTTGGTTTCTTCAATTTGAATAATAGAAAACAAAACTATATATCAAGTCAAACTAGATAAAGTGAGAAACAAGTTTCTTTTATTAGTAAAAATTACTGCTTCATTGATTATTTCAGAGTTCGAACCCAACACGTGGTAGCTTGGTTCGACTCCAATCTTATTTGACTAGGATTGACAGATTCCTTGCCGAAGGTCAGTGGTTCTCTCCGGGCGTTCCAGCTTTCTACATTAAAAAAAAGCTGGGCGCCATGACATAGCAAATAATGATGAAAGTGGCATTCAAGACCAACAATGAATACATCAATCATTGTACATCTTAGACGTTTCACTCACAGATCGCTAATAGTTTTGTTAAACACGAATCTATGTATTTGAAATTGAATCTGACAATAGCAATTGTTCCCGCATAGTACAACGATTAATTGGGATAACACTGTAATATGTACCACTGGACATGAAAAAGCTTAACCTGTAATAATTTTGAATTATTAGAAGAATAGGATAATCTTAAAGCACAACTATTTAAAAATTTTGTCAGATATTTTAGGGGAAAGCATTAAATAATGAGAAGATATTTAAGATTTCCAATGATCAGGCAACATTTAGAAGGGGACTAACTTTTAAGGTTGGTGTGTCCATCATAAGGTGTCATATGTGGCAACCTTTTGTTTAAATCTTATAACTTATCAAACTTTTCAAAGTTATTCAAGTTCCATTACTAGCTCACAGTCGACACCTTATAATGTAAAATATCTATTTTAAACAGAAAAGGGTGTTTTCTATGTCTACAGATTGCAAAATTTATGAGAAGGAATGCAGCAGTCCCTATTCGAATGCAGCATTCGTTAACTTAGTAATCATGTCTTTGACAAGCAATACCTTGAACCACTGACAGGGTCTTTAACGATCCAATGCGCAAAAATTACAAAATTAAAAACAGAGTATTGCCCCTGCCAACCTGAAAAGTGTAGGTTTCAGCTCGAGCGTTCCCAGTGAAGACATTTTCTTTCAGTTAAAAGATTAGAGGAACAGAAAATCAGATCATTTCGTCTTTTTCTATTTAGTTCTTTGAGTCTCTTTTTTGCTCTTCTTTACTTTATTATGCATGACATAAAACTTTTATTTCATGTTCTAAAACAATTTGTACGTGTGCATTGTGCTTCAATATGAAATTATGGGGTAAACGTCAATAATACAGCCACCTAATCACAGAAACAACAGAAAGACATGTGCTCGGGTTTGACGGTATACCAGATATAAGCTAATTTCCCCACGGGAAAAAGGAAGAAAGACCATTCACAATTTGCCTTACATTTGTTTTTCCCATTTTTAAGCAAATTAAAAAAAAAATAACCTTTCGAATGTAGAGTTCATTAGATACAAATATTCCCTGTGGAAGAACCCGTACCCCTTTTTTTCGTGCTCTCCGATTTCAACCCTCAAATTAAGCTTTCCAATCTAATTAAAATTAAAACCTTGCTTTCTAACCGATCTATTCATGTACCGGACCAGCAACTTTCTTCATTTAATTAGAAAATATACAGTTGCGTTATAAAATAGTCATGTTGTCTGCTTGGAGTCCCCGCCAGAACTGAAAGAAATAGCCCAACTCCAAGATACAATATTCCTGCATCGCGTGATATTTGCCACGTGGAGCTTACATTAGAATGAATAGCGAATATGGAAAGTGAAACTACAATACAAAACATCATGTCCGAAGTCACATGGAAGAAAAAGAAGGAGTTTTTTTTTGGCAAAGGGTGACGGGGTAACCTTCTCTGTGTTTATAATATACATGAAATATTTGCCACTGCCCCTTGTCTAATGTATAAATATTTACCCTGAGTGTTCTATCTGTTACATGCCAAGAAATCCTCGCTTAAATTTATGGTTGACCTCCTACGGCACCTATTATTAGAGCAAGGTTTGATTTCATTCAACAAATTAATTTATGACCTGCATGTACGTGTTGCTTAGAACACGACCATATACCAAATGGTCAACATTAATCATCCATGTAATTTGCTCTATGGGATGTTTGCAAGATTTCAACGGACGCAATTTCTTGGCATGGATGCGTTGATAGTAGAAATATATATAATTAGAGTTATCGTTCTTCGGACGTGTGTATTGTATCTTATTGTATTTTTAAATGTTGCAGGGTATGTATTTGAGATTGCCTATAACATGTATAATGAACATTACTCAGAATGATTTACTCCCAAACTGATCATGATGAGTCTGAATTTACAAATCACTGACATGCCGAAACGTCCTATGTGACAAATATACCAGACTGAAGACTTTTAAATAAAAAAACTTTCGTCAGCTGACTATAGAATAATTTAGGTATGGACAATGAATCAGTAGAGACTATCGCAAAACTCATTCCATGTCGACCTCATTACAGTTCATAATATCTTAATAGTGTAATTTAATTTATTATTTACTTTCGCTCTTTATGTTGTCTCATTGGCAATCATATTATTGTTTTCTTCTTCGTCTCTCATGCAATGGCAATATGTTTCAATTACAAATTATGTGTTGCGTCCACATATGAACTTGTACACGATATGGTGACTAAAATGGTGAACATGTCCTCAGAAACAGAACAAAATGTGGAAGATACCGCAAAAATGCACAAAATCATTTCACATTGTGCGGTATAAAAGAAAACTCAGATTGTGATAGTTCCAGTTCAAGATAGAAAATGTAAATATATTTTCGAAAAAAGAAAAAGAAATCTATAAAAACAGTTATTTATATTAGTTAATCAAAACAAAAATCACTACGTGATTTTATTTTCCTTTTGGGTGTCTTATAATACATTAACAGCCCAACATATATCGCTATACACATATATCGCTTCAGCTCCGCCCATTGTCGAATTATTTTTTGTGTATTGCTATTGACGAGAGTTGTAAGAACATTCGTGACCACTAGCAGACTTAGGGGGTTGAAAAGGGGGATTCGGGACCCCCCCCCCCCCCCACTTGAAAATCTTAAAATTGTTTTTGTATCAATCATTATTTTAATGTTACTTTTACTATAAATTGAATTTCCAGTGAGCACTTAATTAATAGGGTGACTCAATGTCGCTACACTCCGTTAAACTTACACATGTCATAATTACATGGCCTGGGGGAAGGGGGGGTGTTAGGGGATTAAATGATTTTAGTAAGACAAGCTAAGATGGTATCCCTATTTATTATTATTTATTTTTTTGGTTTTATAATTTAAACGACATTTTCTGTTGGCTTGATTTGAAGAAAAATACTTTCTCACCGTATCATATCCATAAGATTTTTTTTAGAAAATTATGCAACTGCTGATACACCTACTGAATCTAAGGATATTATAAACTTTAGTTCCACATCTGTACCTAGTGCTCAAATGTTTGGCATCCTAAATAAAACTGAAACCCACCTAGTTCTTTGCCTTTTCCTAAACGAGAAATGTATGGATGTTTCAAATATGCATTGCTGCACTATTTCCCATGGATTGTCTATTCAACTTCACAAGAAGGACTTTACTGCAAATTTGGGGTTTTGTTCGCTACTGATCACAACATCGGACAGTTTGTTAAGAAAGATGCTTTAAGTTCTGAATCCGCGCCTGGTGACCTCAGAATGGTATTGTAATTGCCCTCAAGGACGTATTGCTCCGTCTGTCAGTTCCAGTCTCCGATTGGCAACCCACTTACAGCTCACAGACAAACTTGAACAGCAAGGTTAACTCCATTTATTACGGCGCCTAACTTCAAGTTCAAAACTTAAATGTGTAAATGTGTAACACTCAAAATCAACGAAGGAAAAATGTCAAAAATCAGTGAATGTACTGACAGATCGAAATTCCAAAGCGTAGGTAATAACAAACATTTTGTATTATATCGGACATTGTTTTGTTATTTCTTTTTACTGCTGACATTAGTTGTTATGTTATAACAAATAATTATTAACTTTGTATTATTGTTGACAATGCAAGATTCTTTTCGGATCTTTTCGGCGTACAGATCAGCAGATCATCAGCTGGTTGTCGAATTTTTTTACTATTACTACGCAGGCCTCATAGGGTTTTAGAGCGGGAAAAATACAGTAAAGTTGTGTTTTTTCTGTATTTCAAAGCAAAAAAAAATGTACAAAATGTGTTTCAAGATACACTTATAGTCCCGCAATTCGTGTAATTGTATTGTTCCTAAATCAAATACCAAATTTTGCAAATCACGTTATTCTTTTAGTGAACTAAAAAGTGTGAAATTCAATATCCCGAAAAATTCAAACATCAAAAATTGTACCTGCATTTAAATAATCTAGCTAGTCATTACCTATTTATCAAAATGTTGAATTTGTAAGTTTAACCACAATGCCGGATTTTTAAGCATCACAGTAACTTTTTTCCTGAAGTAAGTCTCGCTGATTGTAAATGACACGATACCAAAAGAGGACCGATGTTAAGTTTACAAGTAAGAAGGGGCGAGGGTGCTCTTCCAAATTTTCCATGAAATGTGGGGAGAAAAATGTTAGTTTCTGTTTATATGTAATCAACGTTGACATTATAGTTACAATGTGTGTGCATTTTTTTTTAAATTAGACCATGTGCAACAAGTGGTTAAAAATTTGATTTTGAATTTTGACCCCTTCACTCAAAAAGAACAGTGTAGCTATCTGAAATTTGAACAACATGACTGTAGCAGTTTGGAATACACAAACGATTGAAGTTTACGAATCACAAAAATGAAAAATAAATCAACTTTTTGCTTTACTTTTTTTAAGTCAAGAGTCGCGATCGATCATGTTGTTAAACACAATTTTAGTAAAAGCATGACTGTGAAATAAAATGAAAAAAAAAAATATTTAAAAATGAGGTGGCAAACTTAGCAACGTTTTGACTTGGACATGTAAAAATACTATGCATTAACTATATCATCAGCTCCCCTGTCCCCCCCCCCCCCCCCCCACCCCCCAACCCTTTTTAATCCGTCGTAATACATTCATTTTGTAAAACTAGAAAAAAAGCATCCACGTAATCATTGTATAGCATATACATGACTCGTGTTTGTAGAATTTATTTCTCCAACAAACTTTAATCACTGAAGTAAGTGTACTATTGACATTTATTTTATAAACACAATCTGTGACAAAATTTATGATATGGTTTGGTGATTGTTCGTATGTATATACGTCATACAATCTACAACATAATTCTACTTTCGATTCTGCATGTGTATATATATAACATTAATTTGTTGTAAATAAACAGAATGAGTAAAATGTAAGTAATATTAAATATATTATGTAGTTTATATTTATTTTCATGTTGAAAATTTATCATAACAATCAAGAAAATATGGATATCCTGACAAATGTACAAAATGGTACAATATATGTACTAGGCGAACCTTGATTAATGTTTTTGATGTTGAAAGTACATGTATTACAAAAATGAAGCAGAGTTTTAACTGCGGCTCGATGCATTCAATTAGATATGTGTAATATGGTCGAACATTCTTAACACGTCCTGTAAGAACCGATCTGAGGTCATACATAACAACATTTTGCATTCTACTTTCGTTTTAAAGTAATTTTCAGAAAATTGACAACCATACATGAAGTATGGTTTCAAAACCGTTTGAGACGAAAATTAATGATTATAATCATAGCTTTTCTCGATCAGGGATTATGAAAATAAGTGTCGGAAAATGAAATGGAAATATATGACAAGGTTGCTTATTGAATCATAATTATCTGAGTAATTATATTTCACAATCATAAGAAGATGTGTATGATGACAACTCTCTTCCGAAGACCAAATGATCGAAATATAAGTACAACTAAAGGTCACCGATTTTTTTTTTACAAATTATGCGGCAGATGCGATTAAAAATACAATTAAATCTATTTTGTTATTTAAATTAATATATGAAAAGGGTCACATATTAAAGAATAAACAAGGTAAGGATTCCTTTAGTTTCAATGGGGTCACCGCTTTTTAAATTATTTTCTAATATACATGCATTTTTCTATGCCAACAAATGGCAGACAAAGACGATATTTTGTGTTATTCTCGGAAACTGTGCGCTAGGTACCAGAAAAGGTCGAAGTCATTTAGGATAATGAACAAAAATTATTTTGGTCATATTTTAAAAAAAAAAAAAACGTCTTTTTGATTGTAAATGTCAGTGCATATAAGGTCATATTATCATAATCTAAAACTAGAAAAAAAAATGAAAGTTTCAAAAGCGGTTACATCATCGAGACTGTAGAAATGGTTAAACTTAATAGAATTTTTTGATTAGTAACAACCTTGTTTAAATTTATTTTGAATGGTACCTAATTTCCGGTGACGATGATAAACAGTGATAAAATTATCATTACTAAATATATTATTTGTTAAATTTTCTTCAGCTGTAATCTCTCTTGGTGTTCCCGGTTGAGTTTTACTCACACATTTTCCCTCTTTGGACACTTTGATATTCCATTTTCCTTGACACCTCACAAAACACATCCAATACGGGGAAAAGTACATTGTTAACACCGCAAAGTACTAAAAGGTATGCATTTTTAAAATCGAAATTATATGAAAAGGGTGTAATATGAGAATACAAGCGTCTCTACTATTAATTTAGTATTAAAGTACTCGCTCCACCCGAGTCCCGTAAGTGCTCAAATTTGGATGCACAATCCTAGGCCAAGTACGGGCAGTGAGTGCCACACTGTCTGCACTTAAATTGTCTGCCTCATCTAACTATTTTCCCGCCATTCATTCTGGTCGACCCAATTATGGAACACTGTTGTACGCCGATGATATTGCTTTAAGCCCCGGTCACAACAGACCGTACGATTTTTTGTCGTGGAAGATATATAAAATAGTTGTCGTGGCACTGTCGTGCAAAATGTCAAAAAAAAATTTCGAGTGGTCACATCAGCTACGACATCATGGACATGTCCACGCTGGTTCCACGATGGGTATACGACAGAAAAAAAAAGAATTGTAATTGTACTGTCGTGGGTTTGTCGCAAGTCGGTCGTGCGACAGTCGTGCCACAGTCGTACGACAATCGTGAGTTGAATGGGGCTGTTTTTCAGGTTTTAATGTCATGGGATGCGCGTGTTACTGTCGTCTCACTGTCGTGCCACTGTCGTACGACTGTCGTGCCACTGCCAGGCCTAATTCGCATGAAACAACGAAATCACCTGCAGATTCCCGCTCCAACTCTCGCATCAATTTACTATACTGCCCAAACATCATGATCAGTCGCCGTTCGATCCATGACCTAACCCACCTACGTAGGGCGTTTCGCCCGTTCCTATACTGTTCACGGGCTCGAATCAACGCTAACAGGACCATATTTTGCTCTTGTTGGAGTCTTGCAAGGCGCCTATTCAGCAGGGCCAAGCGTAATCGTTCTGGTGAAATAGCCATCCTCTTTAAACGGCAGACGGTATGTTTTTCCAAATATTCATTTCCGCCGACTTGTATTCTTTTAAATAAAACGAAAATATGTTGCACGACGAACGTACCACTGTCGTACGACAGACAATCAAATTTGGTATTCGTGAGACAGTCGTGCGATTGTATCACGAGTGTCTTGCGACAGTCGTGAGATTGTCGTTCGACAGTCGTACGATTTGTTTATTAGAATAGTTTATGTTGGTACCCACGACAATGTGTTTATCGCACGACAGTCGCACGACTGTGGTAAGACACTCTCACGACAGCCACAAGACAGTGACACGACAAAAAATCGTAGAGCAAAAAAGGTGCATGTCCAATTTTCGTCCCACGACACACGACAGCGCCACGATGCTCAAAAAATCGTGCGACTGTCGTACGACGATCACAGATTATTCAGCAGGGCCAAGCGTAATCGTTCTGGTGAAATAGCCATCCTCTTTAAACGGCAGACGGTATGTTTTTCCAAATATTCATTCCCGCCGAATTGTATTCCTTTAAATAAAACGAAAATATGTTGCACGACGAACGTACCACTGTCGTACGACAGACAATCAAATTTGGTATTCGTGAGACAGTCGTGCGATTGTATCACGAGTGTCTTGCGACAGTCGTGAGATTGTCGTTCGACAGTCGTACGATTGTTTTATTAGAATGGTTTATGTTGGTACCCACGACAATGTGTTTATCGCACGACAGTCGCACGACTGTGGTAAGACACTCTCACGACAGCCACAAGACAGTGACACGACAAAAAATCGTATAGAGCAAAAAAGGTGCATGTCCAATTTTCGTCCCACGACACACGACAGCGCCACGATGCTCAAAAAATCGTGCGACTGTCGTACGACGATCACAGATTACCCGCGATTTGACCAAATTTCATGTCGTGGCGCTGCATAGATGTGTTGTGGGTTCCTTGTGATTAGTGACTGAAACGAACGCGATATGCAAGTTGTTCTTGACGTACTTAATAAATGGTGTGAGAAATGGAGATTGAACGTTAATGGTGCAAAATCTAGTGTTATGAACTTCCGGAAAGGTCGAATTTCACGCACCAGTTCAACATTCAAAATTGGAAATGAACAACTACAATGAGCAATACAAGTACCCGGGCGTTATTTTTAGCGAGAATTTTAAGTATACTGCTGCAGCGGATGCATTTGCCAAAGTTGGTGGGAGAGCACTCAAAAGTTCATTCATACAAAGAAATTGGATTTAAAACCTTTGAAACTGTGTTTAACTTCTGTATCAGCCCTGTTTTTAGATTATTGCTCTGGTGTTTGAGGCTTCAATACTTATCATGGCATTGATATGATACAAAACAGAGCAGTACGTTATTTCTGGGGTTTGCATCGGTTTGAACACACTTTAGCATTAAAAATTTAAACAGTGAACTTGTCTGGTTACCAACAATTAACGCAGAGACATTGGTTAAATATGGTACGCCTATGGAACCGTCTCATTCTTGTGGACGACGAGAGACTCACAAAAAAAGTTTTCGAGTGGGAGTTTAAGTATAATGGATAATGGTGTACACAAGTTATGGACATCTTTAATAAACTTGGTTTAAGTAACCTCTATGAAACACAACAAACAGTGAACATACAAGAAGCTAAAGAAAACTTTTATGTTATACTGAGAGTGAATGGAAATACAAATCTGCTTTATCACCGAAACTACGAACATTTGTGACATTCAAAGAAAATTACGAACTAGAACAGTATATTACATCAAATCTGTCTAAACAAGAACGATCGGCTCTTTCCCAATTGAGATGTGGGATTCTTTCTGTACGCATTGAGACTGGAAGGTTCCGTAACGAAGCGCTGCCAGACCGAATATGTGTACTGTGTGAAAAACAAGAGGTCGAAGATGAAAAACATGTTATGTTAAACTGTCCATGCTATGACAAACTTTGCCAAAAATTCTACCTATGGCCGCATTAGCCAATTTTAGTGACAATAGCGAAAAACTTATTCATTTACTGAAACACTATCAAATTCCAACTGCAAAATTTGTAAATTCAGCATTCACTCATAGAAAAAAACAACTTTACGTCTAATTCTGTTTTTTTATTTTGTAAACTTTTACGTTTCCGAATATGATATAATATTGCTAAAGTGACATATAGATCCAATGGGCCGGGTGTAAATATAAAATTGCTATTTATATAATTGTATAAATGTATGTTATGATACAAATGTCACTATAATAAATAATTACTTACTTACTTACTTACTTACTAATTTTTTTTTCCTAGATTTGTATAAAATATTTGTCACTGAACGTTAAAAAAACAGCAAATAAATCATTATCTCTCACAAAAACATCATCATCTTTCTGACATTTTCATGCACCACTTAGGGGCATTATGTTTTTTTGGTCTGTGCGTCCGTTCTTCCGGCCGTCCGCCTGTCCCGCTTCAGGTTAAAAGTTGTTGGTTGTTGTATACTGGAAAGGCATTTTACTTTGCAGCAGACAACCTTTAGTCAATTCCCTAAAGAGTTATTGCAAAGGCTCTCAACGTGCAGAAAGTGGTACACTCTCTTAACGAGGAAACGGATTTAATGTACTCATTCTTACCGGACGTGGCTGCGTACTTGAACATACCGCATAGCAAATGTACGCCCCATTTTGGCAAGCGTTATTGCCGATCTGAAATGCGACCATAATTCTATTCCTAAGTTGTCTTAAAAGTTCAATCCAGTTGATGAGTCAAAAAATGATTTCAGAAAATGTTGGCAAATGAGCATTTCAGTATAGCTAACAATAATCAAGTTACGTGAAGATTTCAATGATATGGAATGATCAGTTGAGGATGATAATACAAAAAAAAAACAGGTTGTCTTGGAAAAACACCTTAAACAAAATCTAAATAACGAAAAGACAACGGGCCACAAAATACACAAAAGAAAAATACCAAACGAAGCCATATAGCAACATTGTAATCTAAATAATTGTAAGAAAGGTTTTTTTTATATTTGTTTTTGCAGTTGCTAGCAAATTTTTAGATTTCATGAGTTTCCTCTTATGTTGGAAGACAAATTTCCAGTAAAACAAATATTTATTCTTTTTCAGAATGCAGAGACGACTTGCGGATAATATAGCATCTGACCATTTGTCTTGTCCTATATGTAAAGACCCTTTGCAAGACCCAAAACTACTACCATGTGACCATACGTTATGTTGTGAATGTTTGACCCAGCTGATACATTCGTCAAGACGTTATAACAAATTCTCATGCCCCGTGGACCGACGAGAGATTACAGCGCCATCTTATAATATATCAGCAGAGGAATGGGCTAATTCTTTTCCATCAAACGATTTAGCTATAGTGTTGCTTCATGCTATTGCAGGTGATGTCACAACGCAGGCAAAATCTAAAAATGCGATACTTTGTACCGAACACCCTCAGAATGTTTGTGACTTTTTCTGTTTTGGGTGTTATCAGATTATATGTTCCGAATGTGCTGTCGAGAATCACAGGAATACCGAATGTGATTGCAAAAATTTCAAAAAATGTGCCGACTTAGCAAGGGAGAAATTGGGAAATGCATCTGACGAAATAGAAAATTTAATCAGTCATGGACAAGAAATCGTCACTAAAGAGATTGGAAAAGATCAACTCGTACTGCAATCCAGGCAGCAGATTAAAGATACCATTCTTAGATTGAAGTCCATCGTTTATAATTTTGAGAAAATGGTAAATCGAAAAAGTTTGGACCTATTAAACAAAGTTGAAAGCGTTGTAAACGTAGAACAACTACAGAAAAAAACGGAAGAAATTGTTCAAGATTTGAAACAAGTCCGTGATGAAATAGAATATTCAAAATCTCAAACTTCAATCAAGGATATGTTAACCGTTTTATCAAATGTCCCGGAAAATCTGAAGAAAAATACTGATCGGTTCAATTCACTTGGAGTATCCGATGACCCAATTGAGATAAAACTTGAACTAAATGAAACGTTTTTGAATTTGTGTGACACACTTGTGGATCAAACCATAGGAACAGTTCATGTCGTTCGTGCGGATAAATTATATTTCGAAGACACGGAGGCTACAGTATGCAACCAGCGAATTAAATTTTCATCAAATGTTTTACCTTCTCGTGCACTTGAACTTGAACCATTTCTCCAGATTAAAGATGAGCCAAGTGGACAAGAGAATAAGATTGTTGCAAGATTTACGGGTTTAACACTTCACGGACATGCAATAATTGCCATTGACAATGCAAACTTTAAGGTAAAAAGATTCCGAGACACTATTAAAGATTATTTCATTGATGAAATTTCAATACCAGGTGTATACGATATTACCAATATTCATGAAAACGACGATGTCTTAGTTACTTCCCCTGGGACACAATCGCGTCTATTTCGATTATCAACTTACAAGAGTTTGAGCATAATTTCAGAGACAGTAACTGATAAGGCCTATTATAATATTTCGCGTTTGCCAGATTCTGCGTTCGCAGTCATTTGTCACTCAAGACCTAGTAGTGCTTCCAAAAAGAGAGCTAATTTTGATTGGTCACGTGGGGTAACGTCACATATTGATATCATCAACGTCGATGGAAATGTTTTAAAACATTTTAGTGAATCCTTTCTTTGTGAACCAACCGAATTCGGTGATCCCTTTATTATGCCTCTAAAAAGTATGTGTTGTCTTCCGAATGGGACAATAGTAGCTAGCATTGAAACAAAAACACACAGTTTTATCTCTTGCATTAACCAAAACGGACGGGTCAAATGGACATACAATTTAAATGACACTTCAGAAGGCGTTAGTTTTTATGATGGTAAAATATATGTGTTCCTTCGGGAATCTCAGGTAGTGCGTGTTCTGTCGGTTGAGGGTGGTTTGAAACCAACGTCCACCTTTAGACTTCCTCATTACATTGGTGACGGCAGTAGTTTAATCGTTTGCAGAAATCTTTTGACAGTGATAGACAAAACTAGTTCAATAAAACTATATAAATTACAATGATAGAAATGAATAAATGTTTAATATAGACGTATTGTTTATCTGTAGTCAAGTAAATAAGTTAAACAGATGTAGATGTATATGACTACTAAACTACTAAACCTAAATATATTTGCATATAAACAATACCAGAACAATCTGTTTAGAATTTGTAGCAAAGAGTTTAACTCAAAATAAGATTTCCGAATACATGTGCGAGAGCAACACTTCATCTCCATTTCTAACCGTGCTCTGTTTAATATCAGCAAACCAACAGCATTTAATAAAATAACATTTCGGAAATAGTATGTTATATTTATATATTTATATAAACGGATATACTTGTTTAAATAAAAAAAATATATTCTTTTCCTCGAATGTGACCTACCGAATTAAACTTATCGCCGGGTTTTTACTTACACGAGCATTATGACGGGTGTCACATGTGGAGCAGGATCCGCTTACCTTTCCGCAGAAGCTGCCATCATCCCCGTTTTTGATTGGGTTATTGTTACCCAGTCTTTAGTTTTCCTTGGTGTGTTTTGTATACTGTAAACAGTTGTTTATCTTTTGGTCTTTTTTTCTTTCTTTTTTTTTTGCCACGGCGTTAAATTGCCAGTTTATTTTCGATTTATAAGTTTGAATGTCCATTTGGTATTTTTCGATTCTCTTGCAGCTATAAGGGTCTTTGTCTTCGCTGCGAGGAAAAATAACGGAGTTCGAAATATAGGAATGCTGATAAAGCGACGAGGACGGCGTTAGCTCAATGCAAAAAAAAATGATAAATCTGACAGTAGAAGACCTAGATATTTATACAGGAACCATGTTTGAAAATGTTTTATGTTATGAAGTTCAGTCTTTCATATGTCCATTGTCCTTGACCATATTTTGTTGGATTGGTGACTGCTTAAAAATGTTAAGGTTTTTTTCAAAAGATTTTTTTCTTCTCCACTTATTATTAGAAATCGGGTAACTTATTTTGGTATCCTGGGATCCTTGCAAGGTCTGTATGTCTGTGTCAGACAGGGTTCACCTATCCATGGTTTCATTTATGAATCAGTGAACATTGTTTTAAGTGTTCGTTGTCAAGTTTGTTAATTAGATACTTTAAGCGACACGTCAAACTATATTTGATGTATGGAATGATTATGTGCACATGTCCGTCTGGGCGGTTCCATCTCATCTTGACCTCATTTTTGGTTTACAGTTCAACGATAAGGTATTTTGATTTCATCTGTTTCATAAGCAAACGGGTCAACTATATTTGCATTTTGGGTGCATGGGATGATTGTAAGGTTAATGTATTTGACAGACAGAGTTCATATAATCTTGACCTCATGTTCCTGGTTCTTTGGTCAATTACAAATTTTTTATGGCTCGTTAGTGGATAAAGGATTTGATGATAAATATTTTGTAAGATACCTTAAGCAAAGGTCAGCTGTATTTGTTGTATGGGATGATTGCAACGTGTATGTGTGTCTGGCTTTGAGCTACTTAACATATTTTATTTGCCATGTTTCAGTTTGCTACCCTGCTCGACAGAGTCAGGGGTATTTAGAAACCCTCATGTCTTTCTGTCTGTTCATCAGGCATACCTTTGATTACCAGCTAATAAATAGAAAATCGTGTTTTGAAATTTATTGAAAATATATAACCGAATATGTTCGACCATTATTGACAGCTTAAGATTGATTTTCGTAGTTATTGCTTTTACCGTTCCAGATTTACAGTACTTGATTGTAGAAAAAAAATTGAGTCAATATTAACAACCCCTTTCGGAAATTGATTAAATTTTTATGGAATGTACGATGTATTAGACCACTAAACAGACGGATCTTCTCAAAAATTAAAAAATTCAGCTAAAATTATACCCTTTCTTATATGAGTTTAATTTTTCATTCCTTTAAAAGTTTAAATAACTACTAGCTTTTTTGCTTGTTTGTCTGAACATTAGTAGTCATGTGAGCACCTGACTTGAACATAAATTAAGACACCATTCAGGTAAGGTCTGTTTCTATGGTCATCATTGTCCTCAATAGTTATTGTCATATTTATATAGACAAATTGAACTACAAGGCTTTGAACTATGGAAAAATATTACTATTAGTACACCACATCTTATAAAATTTCACAATATGATGCTACAGAAACAAAACCACGATCTCCTAGTTACTGCGGGCGGGGATGTTTGTGTCGCTAGCCGTTGTTAGATTTGTTACTCAGTTACACGTACTATAATCATGATAAGCAATGGATAAATTGTATTTGGTTTATGTAAGTGCTTATATGGTGTTCATGGTTGTCTTGGTTGGATCACCTGACCTTTATTTTCATGGTTCATTTTTCAATTAAGAGTTTTCATGGTTCATTGGTCAGTTATAAGTTTTCATGATTAAGTCCGTTTTGCCGATACTATAAGCAATATTTCAACTTTATGTGGGGTATGGAATGATTGTAAGTCAACTTGTCTGTCTGGCAGGGTGTAGTTTTTTATGTTTCACTAGTCTATGTTACGTCTTTATGGATAGATCTTTTTCTCGTATACTATAAGCAATTTGTCAACTATTTTTGGTAAAAAAAGAGGCGGAAGATGTCAAGGGTACATAAAAACTCATTTTAGTAAGTCAAAAGAAAGAATGACAATATAATGGCAATTCAAATGACGAAGAAACAAGCATCGGTCTACAAAACAATCAATAGAATACAAAAGTGTGAACAAAACTAACCACACAAAAAGCGGGGTGATCTCATGTGTTCATTAAGGCTAAATATTTACTGCTCCACACGGGAAATCGTCGTGTTGTTAATGATATTAACATACTCAGTGTTAAGAGGACTTAGACAATTGGAACATATCCGTTATCTTCTGTGGGAACTTTTTTCAGAAGTCATATATGCCACTGACATCAGTTGACATTCATATAACGGTTTGTGTTGATTTGAAAAGTGCATTAAGAGTAATTAACAAAGATTTGCCCCTTTTCCGATTTTCATCATCTTCCGGATTACGTCTAAATGTATTTTTTTTTTTTGGTTTTTTTTTTGGTTTTTTTTTTTTGTATCAGATAAAAAGATTCAGCATACAAAATATTTTAAACGGCAAATGCAAGACTTGTTGTGTTTTATAATTACTGAAAAAAATAAAGAGTTGACAGGAATGGCTCATAAATAAAAATAAAACCCTCAAAAGGTACTAACAATACTATACTAAGTCAAACTTCAAGACACAAGAGCTAATGCAAATTTATATTCTCATTTAGAAATTAAAAAAAAATGAATTATTGATGTAAAAAACGAACAGTTAAACTGATTGTGTAATTGGTTTTTTTTTTGCGTAACGTCCAGTGGCAAGTATATCATGCATGCTCAAGACGCGAGGTAATTAACAATAAATACAATAGATAGTTTGTGCATTAGAGGCTGTCATGGCTGAAGATGAGAGAAATTTGGACTGCCACTGTCAAAAAGATGGTATATTTGATACGGACAGAAATCTTGCATTGTATACTTTGCAATTGACCAAGACGTTTTGTCTTGATGTTGACCGGACCTGACTGCGTACTTGTACATCCTGCACAGTCAAACGGACTCCATCATTTGGCAAGAGTTTTACTGCCGGTAACAGGAAGAAGACCTAATTGACCATATTTTTATTCCACCGTTACCCTTTGTTGGTTTAACTGATGCATGATAAATATCTTCAAGAAACCAGTAAAACCTTGATGTATGTTTTGTCAAACTGTAGTACAGAAAATCTTAAGAGTATTGTTTTAATCTTGAAAACTTTTCGGAATTTTCATTTCTCAATTCTCTTCAACTTCGTCATCTATTTTGCCTTTTTAACAGTTTGACTCGAGAGTGACTGATGAATCTTTTGAAGACGAAACGCGCATAATTTTTATCCTGATATCTATGATGAATTTATTGACCTCAAAGTATATAATGTAATTCATTTCATATTGCACGCGTAGTCGATTTCGACAAAAATAATAGTCACAAAAAAAAATGTTTCATGCATTCAAAGATCGTTCTATCAATTTAATATGTATCTTAGTATGATTTTATGTTCAATGTTGAATAGAATCTGATACATTGTGATGTTACATCACAATTTCTAGTGATTTGAAATTTAATAGATAAGTGTTTGATACAAACATATATTATGCAATGCAACAAATTACACCGCCTAAAGACCTTTCAAAGAGTTGCTATACGCGTACGGTTTTTAAATGTGCAGGGAGCGCTGGACTCATTCTCTATAAGGCCTCAGATTAAAAGGCTCAATTTCGGAAAGACGTGGCACCGTATTCATACATCCGGCACAATAAAAAGGACGGGCCCTCATGCTAGATCTGTACTGACGGACGAGCAAAGGCCAAGGCCAGGTGACATGCTTCTACATGCCAAATTAATACCTGGGGTCACTCAGGTGATTAACGTGTAAAATACGAAGTAATGTATATTTTTCATTTTAATAAATTTGTAAGTAGAAAGTGGAGACTTTAGCATATTAGCAACTTTATCAATGCAAGATCTTCTATAGTTCACATTTGTATGTTCCTGTTCCAAATCAGTAACCTGATACGAAGTCATTCAATGTTTTTTGTTATTTCAATTTGGTGTTTATGCATGGCAAATTTGTCTTAATAACTTTAATAGACTTGTTGCTCAGTGGTTTTCGTTTGTTGGTGTGGTTCATAGGTGTTTCTCGTTTTTTATATAGATTAGTCCGTTGGTTTTCCTGTTTGATTCGTTTTACACTAGTCATTTTTGGGGCTCTTTATACATGTAGATTGATGTTTGGTGTGAGCCAAGGCTCTGTGTTGAAGGCCGTTCTTTGACTTATAATTGTTAACGTTTTATACATAATGACTTGGATGGAGAGTTGTCTCAATGGCACTCATAGCACATATTCTTATTTATATTTGACGGTTTAGATCTTGATATATTGTAACAACATTAGTCTTTTTTATTCCTTTTTCGTTGGGTTTCTGTCTCCGCTTCTCCTTTTCTATCTATTGATAAAAACGGTGTAGCTTTGGTGTATGCAGTTTGTGGCAATATGCAAAAGTTCTGAGTTTTGAACAAACGTCCATTAATATTCAACGTCATTTACATGTAATTTAATCATTCACAAATTCAAAGGACTTATAATAAAACTTAAATATTTAAACGACTTTAAACTTTAATATGCGTTTGTGAATCCTTCTAGAACTTTTTAAGTTTTGCCCCCATCTATATGCACCAGGCATACCTGCCTTTTTTGTCATTTGTAAAGTTTAGGCACGTCCTAAACATGCATGAACTATTTGTTATTGGACCTTTAGCAACAAAAATCAGTAAATCGATATATATAGTATATATTAATCATAGCATTTGTGAATTTTTACTGGACGCTATTGATAAAATGTTTTTAAGAAAAAAAAATCTTTTAAAAACGAAAATTTTAAACAAAACAACATCGGGGACCACTTACTATGTATTGAGTGGTAGGTGTGAGCCAATGAAATAGGTAGCTTTTAAAAGCTTCATAATAGATGATGATGTTGAAAAATTAAGATTAAATATATGATAAGATTACTGATTGTATCATATGTATCCGCATGTTTGCTGCAATTAAACCAATAGTCATAAATACATACAGATATTTAACAAATCTATATTTACTCTTCATGGATACGATGTTTTTAATATTTAAATGGATAAAAAGGGTTCGGTTCTTACTGTCTCCGCTGTTGACCCGTGCTACAAAAGGATTGAAGTGAAAATAAAACAAAAAAGGTTTTAATATAACGTACGGAGAGAACTTAAGATTCATTATGTGTTTGATTTTTCTTCTTTTTATTATGAAATGGACCAAAGACTATCATCCTACAAATATACATTATTTATGAATAATATCGTTATTCAAATTTAAAAAAAAGTGTCTTAAAACCATAATGCGAGACATAGTTTTACAAAAGAAAATAAACTGTTTATTCTTTACCAAAGCATTATGTTTATCGCGAGAAGTGTCAGGTCTCGTTTCTCTTGACTCATTAGTAAACACACTTATCAAAGGGATACCATACTTCAAATGATTCCATATTTTTACTTACGGGTTGTCTCTCCTCATACATTTAATTAACATATAACTCGTATTTAAAAAAAAAAAACAATCAGTAAAACGTTATTTGATATATGTACTGGCAAATTTCCCTATATTCATAATGAAATCACTGAAGTAAAACTTCCCAACTTTATATAGATTTTAACACAATCCTGTGGCCATAGTTTAAGTGGTATATATACGTCATATAATCATATGGTTTTCTAAATTTAAACTATATTCAACAAAACTTAGTTTAATCTTAAAGAAATAATACCATACATTAGTTTGATTTTGTATTGTATTCCTTACTATACTTTACGCTGGATGAGTAAAATGTAAGTATCACAATCCAAATACATACTTTTCATGTATTTCTTTGTATGAAATTGATCTTAATCTTACAAAAATAATAACTAACATTAGCTTTCATTCTACCATGAGTTTTTTACTCTATAACCTGAATGTTATAACAACATACAAAGGTGAATGGTTTCGATTTTGTACTGAATGCCTTGGGGGTAATTAAGTTATACTGAGTAAAATGCAAGTAAATCAAAATACATGTATTTTTTTGTTCTGTTTCTGTGTAGAATATTAAACATAATCTTCATGAAAAAATAACAAACAGACACAATTTATGTATCTAATAAACATTATAATTGATTATTGTGTCTAGTATTGAATTTTAGTTCATAATGAAAAAGATCGAATTAGATGTCCGTTTTTTGTTGTTGCTTGTTTAACGTCCAGTGTACAATATTTCATTCATATTCAGGAAAAGAACTACTAAATTGCATAAATCCACATTATTTGGGCTCTGCTTTATACTATTGTTTCATTGGCAATCATTCCACATCACCTTATTTTATAAGTAGGATATCAATTATTATTGTGTATTAACTTCTGTGACATTGGACCTCTGGTGGAGAGTTGTCTCATTGGCAATCATACCACATCTTCCTATTTTTGTATGAAAGTAGGTCGACTTGGAAGAAGAAGGAAGGATGGGAAAATTTGATCATACTTTAAAAAGAGAGCGCGTTAGATAGGGGTAGTAGTTTAGTCTCACACCTTGCTACGAGATAAGACCCACTCCATGCCGTAAGAATTTTTAGAATAGAGAATAATGGCTATTAAGAATAAAAAAAAAAGCGAAAAAAAGACAAACAAAATAAAGAATAGAGGAACATGAGATGAAAAGTATAAAGAATAACTGTGGAAAATAAAAGAATTGGTTATAAAATACTGATTACAGAAATATTTTTGTTTCAATTTTTTAGAGGGATCGAGGCAATATGCATAAAGTACCTTAGTTTTAATCGACCTTACTTTTGCATGTATCCACATGTCTTTTGTGTATTTGTTTTTTGATACTCGATAAATAATTTAGCTCCCAGTCACAAAACACACGGAGTTTAAAATACTTGTATTTCATTGTTTTTTTTACGTCCAGTGGCATATGTTTCACACACATTCACAATAAGGACATGACAATTAACATACAATAGATAGGTTCTGAAAAGTGAGTCTACTGGTGATGAAGAGTGGGATATCTAGATAGCCACCGGAAAGAAAGAGACTAAAGATCTACATAATTATTTAGTACATAAAATGGATTTTAGAAACTCTTGGAACTATTCTGTGTCTCTTTTAAACGACAAAACTGTTTCATTGTCCCCAAATACTAGTTGACTTTGTTATACACATGTATGCATATCGTTGCCCTTCGTTTTTTTTTTGTAGATAGTTTGTCACAGTAGTAAGCTTTGAACATCTTCTTATCTTTATTTTTGTCTTGATTTTTCGAAGGATCAGGTACCCTATGTATAAAAACATACAATGATTATGCATTAATCCATCTTTAAAGAAAATTATAATTAACTGACAACATAAATTGCGGAAAAGCAGTGGGGTCTTTTTGTGTTATGTAATAAACGTATTCCGAGTTTGCAAAATGTGCAGAAAAGTAATACGTCCGAGTTTGAAAAAATCCTTTAGTCCTGTGTAAAAAAAAGAAAGCATATGGGTAACATAATTCGAAAAAGAAAAAAACTCAAAAATATAAAACGAATAACAACAAAACACTATCAAGCTCAATTCAATAAAAAAAAAAAAAAAAGAGGTGGAAGATACCAAAAACGGAGCATTAAAACTCTTAAGTCGAAGAGAGATTAACAAATCCATGACAAAAAAAGAAAAACAACAGTCTGCAAAAACCGGCACATACACCAAAGACTGTGTTACACTAACAGTACCAAAAACCGGGGTATTCTCAGGTGTTCACTTTTTGTGGATTCTGCTCCAGATCTGCACCCGTCGTGCTGTAAAAGCGTTCAATCAACTTGACCGAATCATATATTTTAACGATATATACTAAAGATTTGCGCACGTTCAACCCTTAATTTTATAACCCTTTAAAATTACATTAAGAAGCTTTCAATTCTGATATAATAACATATTTATTCTTTCACAATGAAATTACGAATTCAATTACGCCTTTCGTTTTTTTTTTTTCTATGCATTGTTTAAACGTTGTCACGTAAGGCACGTAAAGTCATAGAAGATGCATATTTTTTGCAAAATGCAATGCAGGTTTTGAATGCTTTGTCCAATTAAAATAACGGAATATTATGAAACTTCTCTGTTATGTTATTGTTTAGGAATATGTAATACTATGTATTCTGTGCAAAATTGTAAAAGCTGCGGATTTCACTATTTTATGTTTGAGAATATTTCTAAATTATATTATTAAATTGTATTCCTTCACAGAATGCAGGGAAGACTTGCAGATAATATAACATCTGATCATATATCTTGTCATATATGTAGAGACACTTTAAAAGACCCAAAATTATTACCATGTGACCATTCGATATGCTGTGAATGTTTAACCCATACGGACAAGACATTGTCACCAAAGAGATCGAGCAAGCGAATCAAATTTTCTTCAGACGTTTAACCTCTTCGTGCATTTGGACTTGAACCGTTCCTAGCGATTCAAGTTGAACCGAGTGGGTTAGAAAACAAAATTACTGCAGGATTCACAGGTTTAGTTCTTCACGGACATTCGATAATTGCTATAGACAAACTTTAAGGTACAAAGATTCAGAGACACTGTCGAAAATCAGTTCATTGATGAAGTTTCGATTCCATGTCTATACGACATTACCAATATTCATGAAAACGACGATCTTTTGGTTACTGCCCCTGGGAAACAATCGCGTCTTATCCATTTATCAACTTATAACAGTTTGAGTATAATATCCGAAAAAGTAACCGATCTGCGTACTTTAATATTTCGCAGTTGCCAGATCATTCGTATGCAGTTATGTGTCATTCAAGTCCAATCTTTTTTTTTCCAAAAAAAAGGGTTCACTTTGATTGATCGCGAGGGGTAACGTCGCAGATTGACATCATCGACGTCGATGGAAATGTTCTTAAGCATTTTAGTGAAGCATTTTTTTGTGAACCAAACGAATTTGGTGATCCTTTTATCATGCCTCTTACATTTGTAAAATATGTGTTGTCTTCCAAATGGGGCTATAGTAGTTAGCATTGAAACTAAAACCAACAGTTTCATTTCTTGCATAAATCAAAGTTGACTCGTCAAATGGACATACGATTTAAATGACACCCAGAAGTCGTTTGTTTTTATGATGGTAAAATATATGTATTCTTACGCGAATCAAAAGTAGTGTGTTCTGTCGGTTGATGGGGATTTCAAACCAGTGTCCACCTTAAGACTCACTAATTACTTCGGTGACGGAAATAGTTTATTCGTTGTTCGAAATCTATAATCTGTAAAAGATAAAACAAATTTAATTAGAATGTATAAATCACAATGTTAGAAATAAATATATGTACTATTATTATTACTTATTAGAGGGCATTGTAGTCGAACCAAATAGAAGTTGAGCAAATGAAATTTCAATTATGTCTAACTTTTAATACCATAAATTATATATAAACACAGTCAAACGTATGTGCAAAAATCCTTTTTGTTGTTTATTGGTAAAGTAACGATAAAATGATAGGTACGTATTAACTATGAGATTTGAGCAAAAACAGTACGAGAATGTAGAAGATTTGTAATTTCATGCAGATCTATAAAATGCAAAAGACGATAAATATTCGTAGCATAGTCCGTTAAGCATATTCAACAATCGATTGTGTTTGTATATTGTTCCAAAAATTCCTTTTCTTTAAATATTTATTATGGCCTAGGTGTAGCCGTTATACAGTTTAAACACAGCAATCCTGTCGAGTACTAGAGTGTAAATGTCACAAACAACATTACATTGCATATAAGAAAATAACCATAACCAGAAGTAAACCAATCAAATTCTTACCCCTTTTTTTCCTGTTTACAAGCTTTAGTAACCTCAAGTTTCCAAAACCTTTTATAAAAACACCAGATAAAAAATACTTTTAAACACCTGAGACATATGTTGATGACTCAGATACGATTTTTGTATTATTTACATCCCTACAACTGTCAGGGTAAACGGAACATTTTTAATACCTTATTTGAACAAGAAACAGGATGTGACGTACAATGTTTTGTTTGTATTACGCTTAAAACAAGGATTAAAGTTTAACAAACTGCATGTGATGTTTTTTTCGTTAGATTTACTAGTTATTTCAAACATAGTGTCAAGTTTTGTCATCATCAGTTCAATAGTTTTAGAAAAAATCAACATATAGATTGGACCAATTAATGATCAATGTTCTGCTCATCTGCATTAACACAGCTGAATATGATAGAAAAGATTTCTCTAAGATTATAAACAACATCCCTAATTCACATATTTGTTTTCATTATAAGGTCCTTTTGGTCCATTTATTCCTCTTCTTCCCTAAGATTGAACTTTTTAGGCTAATAAATCCATTTTGTTTTTAAATTCACACACACATATGTAAGCAATGTGATAATAAATGAGGGTTTGAAGTGTTCAAGCTGAACTATCTATCCTTATAAAAGATTACTGACCCCATGGAGGTTTCTATAAGTCATTGCATAAAACTTTAGTTAACCCCACGTTCAAGATGTGGAAACATAATGCTTCCCTGTAAGTGAGTATATTGATGCCAGTGCTTTCAATCTATTTTATCTTAAACTTATTGCTGTGTATTTTGTACAGATTGACTTGGGTAAAAGGGTAACGCCACCACAAATAATCCTATTAGTCTTTGTTAAATAGGCTTTTGTTTACAAAACATCATAAAAAAAATTATCTTTGCTTCAAATGAAGAAATACTTGGCATAAATAAAGTTTATCCTGTCCAGTATTACAGTGAAAATATCGCACAACAATTAATTGCAAATTTTAAATAAATAACCGTCATCGGAAGTAAATCGTTCAAATTTTCAAACTTTTTTTTCTGTTTGCAAGCTTTAGTAACGAGGTCATATCAAGTTTCCAACATATTTTATAATAGCTCCAAATAAAACAAAAATACTGCTTTGAAACAATGAGATAGAGTTAATGACTCAAAAAAAATGTTAAAACAATGTAATGCAAAGTTAATTATCTTAAACTTTTAAATTCAATGGCATTTTTATATTCTTTTTAACATGAAACCGGATGTGTCGTACTATGTTTTGGTTTTGGTGGTATACACCTATGGACCGATGCATATTTTAAGCGAATATTAAATGTGAACATAAAGTACACTAATGCGATCTAGATTTGATATTTCATGAAACTGAGATTGACAATACATCAGTTTCACTTCCAGGAATAAACTAATGCGTTGGCTATTTTGAATTTGTGGTTGCACGCATCCGAGTATTAGTAGACGATACTTTAATAAGATTATGTTTTCACATTTTGATAAAACAAACAAACCACGACATAGTGTAGCAAAATTAAAAAAATAATTTGATCATTGACGAGAATAATAACTTAGCCCGATGTCATTTTTATCCATCAAATTTTGTTTTATCAACCCTCACGAGTATGTGATCCGTGTAAACTCATCGAACCTTTAAACAAACTTATACGTAAAGGTTATCTTATTAATGTTTAAATAAGATCTTTGAATATTGTTTATGTTATCACAAATATCGATTTTGTCATCAACAAATCAAAACATAACTAAATTTGTATTCGTTTCGAATGTTTTTTTTTTTTTTGGGGGGGGGGATATATAAATACACATCCACGTTTATTTTCTATATAGAGATATATAACATATTGTACATATTTATTATAAGGTTAAATCCTAAATATCCAACTGCCTGTCGATACTTTTATTTTGGCATTGCACAAGTCATGTCTTCTTTGACTGTCAATGGCGTTTAAACGCTATATCCCTGAAATGTGTTTTGATTGATTTTAGTCTCTGATGCATGATTTTTTATTATTAATTCTTTTTTGGCTTTCAACTAGCTTTCAGTACTGCGAGTACTCCCAAATCGTATTTTCGTGTTCATTTGACCTGTTGACACAATTTGCTATGCATTTTTGCTATTCAATGTTTGCTTGTTTTGTGTTATATCTCATCTCACTTTTTTATATGTACCATCTTTGATATGTGTTAAGTATTACGATAAATTTTCACTTCTGTTCTCGTACTATGAACAACAAATTTATTTTGTAAAAAATATTTCCGTACTCCTAACAACAAAATTATTATATTTAAAGTTACCTGTGTACGTTATTTTATTTAACGCTATTTTGTCCCAGGTTTTGTCTTCTTGACATTGTTTTACATATTGTATTTATATTGTGTCAAATTTATTCGTTCAGTGTATGTTTACTTGTTTTTGTTAATTTTTCTTTTTGATCGAGATAACCTATTTCAATTGATATTTTATAGTGTGTCTTTCTATGTTGTAATGTTATACAACTGTTTCAGGTTAGAGTGAATGTTGGCGTCTGTTAAAACGTTTAAACCCGCTGCATTTGTTTGCACCTGTCCTAAGTCAGGAAACTGTTGTTCAGTGGTTGTCGTTTGTTGATGTGGTTCATAAGTGTTTCTAGTTTCTCGTTTTTTTTTATATAGATTAGACTGCTTTTTTTCGTGTTTGAATTGTTTTACACTAGTCATTTTGGGATCACTTATAGCTTGCTGTTCGGTTTGAGCAAAGGCTCCGGGTTGAATGCCGTACTTTGACTTATAATGGTTTACTGTTTACAAATTGTAACTTGGATGGAGAATTTTCTCATTGGCACTCATACCACATCTTCTCATATCTATTTAGAGCCGTATTAAGTATAATGTTTTCCCTGACACTTGAACTTTTCTATAAAATAGGTGCCTGTTTTAATCAACAGAAAGCAGCGTCAGTTGCACTTTTAGTGTTGGCTGTGCATTTTAAATTCAAAACTTAATGCGATTTTCTTTTTTGTTGATCGACTCAATCAAGTTGGAACAGAGCCATTTGCAAGACTAGATCCCGTTATATAATCGGTTGAATAGTATTTTAAAGCTGTAAAACAAATATAATAAAACGGTTTTGTTTATGCTCATTTATCGGATCATGCACTCAGTTGTCCGGGACGTTTGTAACGAAAACAATAAAAATAAATATTTTTTTTTTACAAATTCTGCTAAAAGTAGAATCAAGAATTAAATATTGATTAAATGTTATAACCAACTGCAATGGCTGAGATTTCAGTTTCTACTCCAAGTACCTATTCTTGTGGAATATGTCAGTCGAAGTTGTATAATCCGAAAATATTAAAATGCTTCCACGTGTTCTGTTGTCATTGCTTAGACCAACTACCTCTCCGTCCTCTCGCACGTCGAATAGCATGTCCTTTATGTGAAAGCTTAATTTACATTACTTGGAAAGGAATTGATGGACTTGAAGACTATAAATTTTTCGATCATTCGAAAAATGAACAATTCAAAAGTCAATGTCAAATGTGCGATAAAAATAATATGGCTGCCTCTAAATGTGAAGATTGTCAGGAATTTATGTGCAAAGAGTGTAATGATTACCATAAAACACATAACAAGTTCAAAAGCCACAGCGTAGTCTCTATAGAATCAACGGAAAAAATCGTTTCAAAGGCCGGTGCATATATGCAGGTTGCAACAATTGAGAAAATGTGTCAAGAGCATTATACATACTGTCGTCCGATGGAGGAATTCTGTAAATCATGTTCAAAACCCGTTTGTTCTGTTTGCATGACAGGTTTTTACGAAGGACATGAAACTGAACCATTGCAAACTACTGTTGCGCGAGCACGAACGTCATTAAATGCAGCATCAAGAGCGTTAAAATCACGACTAACCGCTTCTCGAATCCCTTTTAAATGAGGCTCATCTTGAGGAAACAAAGTATAACAATCATATAAAGAACACAAGGATAGAAATTATAGAAACATCTGAGCGACTTAAACAGGACGTTTGTAGAAAAATTGATGAAATTACAGATAAAAATGTCTTAGAATTAGATAGTATGGCACAAAAAGACAAGGCGGTTTTAGAATCGTACAAAGAAGAGGTGATCAGGTCTAAAATGGCATTTATTGAACTCCTTTACGCGAACGATAACCTATTGGAGTTTGGCGACAAATGCGATATATTAGATGCTTTTACAGAGCTTCAAATACGCTTATGCCATTATGATCACAACTATTGCATAACAATGCCTGACATTTTTGAACCCTTGCTAAAGCCTGGATCCATTAAATTAAACCAGCTTTATGAAGCCGTAGAAAGAATTGAAAGAGAACAAAGGCCTATGACAAATTCGTTTATAGCCGTTAGACAGAAGCCTTCGTCATATCTTATTGATAATGATAAAGGCTTTAAAATAAATAAATCATTTATACTTGATTATTATGTCGATTCAGTTGTCTGCCCTTTCGGTACAGATGCGGTGTTGGTTTTAGTAGATAGTAAGCTGAAAATTGTAAGTTCAAATGGTACGCATGAAAAATAAGTTTCCTTGCAGCATGACCAGGAGCATGTCTTGAGGCTAGTAGGACATACGCAAAACAACATATATTTCACCCTAATCAAGAACCAAACTTTAAGTCTCTTCAGATTTAGTCAAATTCCACAACAGATTGAAGAATTGGATGTTAAAGTTACATTTACAGACGTTTGCACAGTTGCAAATGATACATTGTTGCTGTTGTATCGATCGAAGAGTACTTTTTATGAAACCGACAATATAGGTAGAGTCATCAACACTTTTAGCAGCGAGTTTTTAGCGCAAAATTAAAATTGCCTTACTAATAGAACATGTATGCACGTCACAACGGTCTCAAGAATTCTCATGTGCTCATATGATTCAATTTACACTTTTACATTTTCTGGAAAATTAGAGCAATAATTTCAGGATAAAAATTCTTACTTCAGTCAGATTTGTGAAGATTTCCGGGGAAACGTTTTTGTGGCTGACAGATTTAACGGAAACGACAGGGTATGTTTGTTTACTCCATATGGACATTACATTGGGGATATTTTACCAAGCACGACTTACGCAATTAAAAACCTTTTATCTTTATCAATTGATAGATATGGACATCTGTGGACATTCAGTAGCACTAGCAATAACTTTATACGCGGAAAAAGTAAAATTAATGTGTATTCATACACTTAATTTGATGTTGCTAGATGTAGAAATCTTTGCACATTTTGAGCATTATTGCGTTTACCATAACGGTAGACCTATAAACGGAAAAGGTGCAATGACCTTTATTCATTCACCAAACTGGTGTTATTGATAGACTCTTATAACTTTATCCACACACTTTTTTTTTACTTTGGTGCGATTTTGAGCCTGACACTTTTATTTTGTAAAGAATTCCGACTATCTTTTAATTTTTTGATAAAATTCCATCATACGATAAAAGTAGTTAAAGTCTTATAAATAAAACTTTTGCAATTGCACAATGTTTTATCAAAATCGCATTGTTTTTTTTTTATTTTCGATTTTAATAAGTACTTTAAAAGGTAAAGATGTGGTATAATTACCAATGAGACAACTATCCACCCGGGACCAAACGACAAAGATTCATTGTATAAGGTATTAGAGATCACAATATGACCTTCAGTAATAAGCAAACCCCATACCGTATGGGTAATATGTTAATTTATAATAACATGTCTTTATGTAACAAATAAAGCAGAATTAAGTCAACGTTGCAATTACCTAAAAGTCCATTATTTAAAGAAATAAGGAGGTAATTATTAATCAAAATTATTAGATTCAAAGCTAATAAAACGGCGTTGTTTTGTTAAAAAGGGGTTCATGTTGCATGTTTTTTTCAGTGTTCTTGTGTTATTTTTACAATGCCTTTGTTGTTTTAAGTCTCGTTTATCCTTCCTCCTGGAAGATCTTGTTTGAATTTTAAAGTTTTATATGGGTTCGAGAACATACGTGTACCTATGGATTTTCTTTTTAAATTTGAAGGATGTCTTATACTATAAGAACAAGACACAATTTTTCGGTCTGTTTTATAAGATGCCTAATCACTGGCCATGACTTATTAATGTATTCAAACAAGATGATGATGATGGATGTCTGTTTAACGTCCAGCGGCGAAATTAATATACATATTCAGGACGGGAACATGTTATTTAATATGAATATGTGCCCTGCTTTGTACTAGACCAACAAGCTGAGCCGGCTTTATAAGGTGCTAGCTCACAAGGTAACAGTGCGCAGACAGACATGTCACCTTACCCGGACACATTATTCTGACTCCGAGCAAGCCAGTCTTTGCTCTGACCCTAAATATTTGTGTTGGCCGAATCAGTCATCAAAATGGTTCTTTCTGATGGGTCAGTTGTTTCACTTAAATTAAGTTTTTAAATTGTGTTATTTTTTTTGAATAAGTAAACATCCTGAGCACATTATATTGGTCATTTTCAAAAAATGTAGAATTTTGAAATTGCAAATTTGATTTAAAGTTACTAATTCAAACAACCTTCGTCATAAGCAAATCAAAACAAACAGTACTTATAGAACAACATATAAAAAGATGCAATCTTGATATTGTCATACAAGAATATATTAAAACATTTTTTGATAGGTGGTGCAATATTTTGCTTCTCCTGTTACCATGTTCAAATTAAAAATTTAGGGTTATTTAGAAAAAGTTTCGATAAAATGTCAAACTTGTTTTTCCAGGGTCCAGGTGAGGGCGTAATGGGCGTACGTCCCCCCCCCCCCCCCCCCCCTTTAAAAAAAAACTATCGCAATCTGCTAATATTGTATTGAATATGGCAATTTATCATATTCATTAATTAAACACATACTCTGATTTCTTTTTATACTGATTCCCCCATCCGATGGGTGATCCGTAAAATTTCGTTTCTCCGCCGTATTCGACTCTGCGATTAGTATCCATTGTTGTTGACGCGATATAGTGAAATCGTCAAAGATGTCGACGTCAAAACAAAAGCGTCAAAAGACCTTAAAACATCTCAAGGTATCTTGGACACCTTTTTTAAACAACCAAAACGGTAAGTAAATCTATACATGAAATGGTTGTTTTGTGTGACACTTCCCCAATGGCCATTCTACATCTAACTCGGGGGGGAGGGGGGGGGGGGGGGAGCACTCACTATATATATGATACCCGGTATGTTCCGACAAACGGGGTTGCATTTTCAGCTAAATGGGGTTATGTTTTTTATTCGCCTTGACTTGGAAAGGGTCAGATTTGACTAACTAGAACGGGGTATTATAAATACAAGTCTAAATTGAAAACAACGTTCAAACCTATGATTGCGTTGGATAAAAACCGCAATTTTTTATACGTGTGCATGCAAAACAAATTTCTTGGTTGAGAGGTCTAAATACTGCACAAACCATATTTTCCAAAAGACCAGTGAAAAGGTATATTTTAACAAAACGCATTTGACTAGCAGGTCAAACACGGATGTTCTTAAAACACTGCTGACTGCCATGGCGATTGCCAAATGTAGCAAAATAGATCTTAATTATTATATTATATATCAAAAGTTCAGAAAAAGCTATCGTTAACGATTTATTTTTCATTTACATGCCCATTTCATATTATTTTTTTAACTGAATTTATAACTTCTTCCAAAGATTTGATATCCACATGTTAATCAATACATAATTTGAATGATCTGGAGGCAGACTATTTTCACCAATTTGTCTATCATGGGGTCTGTTATCATAATCCATCAAAACTTGTCTGGAACGAGGTCAAGGTTTTGAACTACCAGAAGAACACCCCCGTCAATGATTATACCTGGTGCAACCTCCTCCACCCCGGGCATCTACCTTTGCATGTAAACTTGTAGGTCCCATATTCATTGTTGAAAAACAGAAAGGAAGACACTTTTCGTCTAAGTCCATCAGCTTTATAACTTCCAAACTTCCAAAGCTGATGAACGGAGACGGTAGATCCGAACAGGTATTCCTTCTTTTTATTCGCCTTGCGTCGTCGTCCTAATCGTCCGCTTCACTTTTCCGTTTCAAATTTCTCAGCTTCTGTTGGATGGAATGATTAGATATTTAGTACATTGCTTTCTCATGATGACTTGTACCGTTTCTTCCCTTTTCAGGTTTGTTGCTCATCTACTTCCTGTTTACCGATCGACTTTGTAGTTTTTTGGCGACACACGTCTTCCAATATCCAGAAATCAACGCCACTTTGCTTATTTAAATATAATACTAAAGAAATCGGATACGGGTCACGGAAATTATATTGAAATGATAGGGAATTTTGAAAAAAATGTCTGTTTTAACTTTAATTTAAGTGATAGACAGGTTGCCGGGACAGAAAATAAATATACACAACAACATACACCATTTAAACGAAACATAATGACTGTCGTTGCAAAAATCAAGGTTCCTGAGCTATTTAAAAAATCGAAGCGAGAGGCTTTTAACATTGCAGTATAAAATACAAGTTAAAATGGCTGAAACGTCAAATTTGGAAACTTCGTGTTGAAAATAGGGTAACAAGGTCATTACAAAAACAGAATGCCGGGATGAAACTTGAAACTTGAATGTCCAAAGAATAAGCTAGTCCAAACCTTGTATGTGTAGTCGTTGAACTCTAGGTTCCCACGTAAAGTTAAAATGCCCCTAATTAACTCACGAAAACACGAAAAATTCACTAAATTCGCGTTCATTGTTTTGATTTTGACCGCCTGACAACTTTACGGAAATATCAGAGTGATTATAAACAAGGACTCTGTGACGGGCAACTTATAATATCCGTGTTTTAAAGATTTTAATGATATCAAGACAGTCCAGTTCAAACTATTATCACGTGGTACAATTCTCATTTACATATTATGAATATTAATTAGCAAAAGTACTACTAATTTCTGGCTATGCGAGGAGGATTCACAATTTATTTTATCCTACATGTATACATGACTCAATCCTTACTAAGAAAACGAAAAATTACTGACGCAATTGTGATTCCTAAGCTTTTAATAAAACTGATACCAAATTTATTATATATAAAAATGGGGTTGAATTTTTTAATACCCAACCACACGTAATAGGGTAGCCTCCGAAAAAAGTACGAGTTCGTCCGTCCGTCCACCCGGTGGTTTTAATTCAATAACTCGAGAACGGATACATGTTTTTAAAAAAAAAATTTTCAACGGAATATTTTTGTGAGAAATTGCAGTTTTATACACTATTTGCCATCCCCTTATGCGTGGCGAGGTATCACTTGTATATGTTTGTCAGTATATACGATTACCCTTGAACCCTTCTCGGTCTTTATATCCGCAACCCCTGCTACACTAGATACATTCAAGTATATCTCTCCTCCATTGTATTCCATCGCCACGCGTCGGAGGGGCATGGAAATGGTCTCTGTCCGTCCGTCACGCAGTGACTATTTTGTGAACACAACTCGTTTAAACCGCTGGACGAATTTCGTTCATTTTTTGCAGGATTGTTAAACATGACATGTAGTTGATATCATTTTGCGCCGGCATTATACATGTTTCGTCAATTTGTGTGGGAGTTATGCGAATTGATTTTTTATGGCGGAGGGGCGACAATTAGCTACGTGTATAGCAATGCCATGAACTTTAACAAGAATGCAAAAATGGGGAAGTTCCGTTAAAAATGTGCCAAGTGTATCATCCGTGTCCGTGTTATTCATATTGTTAGCCGATTTTGTTCTTGCATTCTAGGCTGGTTTGCAAAGAGTCCATGCATCAAGGTGATATTAGAATAAACTGATTGACCATGGCCATGTCCATCGTCAGGAGCCCAAGCCATTGCATGGTGACACTTATAATAAAAACACTGTAATTTTTATAAGGGGCTCGACACCTCGTGATCTGTTTGACTAAAACTTTTCTATACTCTTTTTTTTTACCATGTTTATCAATTTAACAAACATGGAATAGAATATATTTTTTATAATTTGCAACATGTTAATTACCCAGCATTGCAGATGTAACTGTGTCTTTCAAGTTTCTATGTCTACGGAAAGCGAAAAGAGGTCTTTTTATCAAATAAAAGTTTTGCCTCTTCGTCATCTTTTAATATATCCCATTGTTTTAAAATATTGTTCTATATGTGTGTTTTCTGTCTTGAAAACACTGTGGAGAAAACCAAGGGAGGCGACTGTTATACAGATTTGGGTTTTGCCATTAATGTGTCATTTCTTTGTTTTGCAGTCACTTCCTGCATAACAGTTTTAATTTATTTTTTTTTTTCATATCCCCTTTTAATAAGGCGTTCAGAAAATAACGCATATTGTGTTTGCAAATCTACTGGATCGTTCGTACATCTCTTTAAGCGAAGCATTTCTCCCTTAATTATGCCTCTGAAAGTAGAGGATGAATGGCACGAGGACCTCTGTAAGTACTGATAATTTTCAGGTTTTTTTTCCGGAACGTCGTGAGGTCTAAGATTCCTGTTTCTCTAAATCTTGGGCCTTTGAATACTAACACATCTAAAAACTGCATTTTAGTTTGTGATTTCTCGTATGTAAATTTTAGAAGTGCATGGTGTCTGTTAGCATGTTCAAAAAATTGTGCTATTTCATCATCTGTACCTTCATTGTAAATAAAAAAAGCCTAAATCTATAGAGACTCGATATTTTCTGTTTATGTTGGAAAGTCATTGAAATACTATTTAAGACTTCATAAACTCTCAGATCGACAATTTCAGGTGATAAACTATTTCCCATTGGAACTCCAGTTGAAGTTTTGTAAAATTTATCATTGAACATAAATTCATTGTTTTCAAGAACTATCTTTAGAAGTTCCAATATATATCGCAGTGGGGGCAATGTTATCGTATGTTTACATTTAATTATCGAAGGGCAAGCATGTTTAACTGAGTCAATCATTTCTGCATGGGACATATTGTTATATATTTCTTTTATGTCAAAACTGACTAAGTAGGCGTCAGGTTTTACCTGCAATTTCTCAATAATATTTATAAATTCAAAAAGAGTCCCTTAAATGTGTTTCTTGTTGTACTACTGCTAGAAGCATGGATTTATCCAAATACTTCCCTATTCTCTCTAAAACAGTACCAGATAATGAAACAATAGGCCTTCCTTGAATTCTGACATTTTTATACAGCGTAGGATTCTGTTGAACCCTTTCTATTAGTTCAGTATCCAGTTTGTGCAATTTAGGCAGAAGATACAACCTTCCTGTTTTAAGATCTCTCTTAGCAGAAAGATATTTAAATGTGATTTCATCCATGACCCCTTTCCTATGCATTTCAAAGATAATATTATTGATTTTCTGTTTGGTCTCTATTATATTTAATTTCTCAATTTCTATGAAGTGAGTAGCACTACTAAGATGCCTAAGTCCTTCACTTATATATTCTGTTTTATCCCAGATCACTGTGGTGTTATTTTTATCTGCTTTTCGAATAACTATTTTTATGTTTCGTTTCAGGGAAGAAATTGCCTTTCTTTCGCGCGTAGTGAGATTATCGTGTGCTTTTTGTATTGTTGAATTATCTATCTCAGTCTTATTTTTGAATATATATGTCTTAATTGCATTGTTTGAAAGTTCCGGTTCGTATCCGGATTTTGTTAAAAAGGGATGACGTTTAAAAATATCACCCTTGTGAAAGTGATATTTGCATCTTAGTTTTCTTGCAAATTCATTGAAATCCGATGCAATACTAGATTTTGCAAATTTCGTCGAGGGAGACGGTATATACTTTAATCCTTTACTGAGTAACAAAATCTCATCGTCTATTATTTTTCTATATTTCTGATAGAAGGCCTTTTTCATGATAGCCTTTTTTGTTTTTTTCGCTCTTTTAAAATGTCTGTTAGCCATATTTACAGATCAGAGGAAATCGCCAGAAGGCAGCGTGCAATTCGTTTCTTGTTGTAATAATGATTCTTTCTCAAGCCTGTATGAACTCGTACACCAATCAGACACCAGTTACTCAATAGGGAACCATTCTTTAAAACGCTCTCCTCGGCAAAAGAATTGATTCTACGCCCCCTCTTTCAAATATCCAAGAAACACCCCTGATAAGATGGTTTTCAAGAGTAAGGACTTCCATATATTTTCATTCTGTGCGATGATACTGATAGATTATTTGTCAATTGTCCATGTTATACTGAAAAATGCCTCTAAAAATTGGTTTTCAAAGGTTATAAATATAACCACCAGTTATGCAAGTCTAAGATAGTAATTCATAATGTTCAGTCTTTTTTTTTCTAATAAACTCAACATCAAGTAATTCCCTCGCATGTTGGTTTAATTTCGTCATTATTTTATTGGTAACAGGAACGTACGTTAATGATATATCACCATAGTAAGGTCTATCCTGTTACCGATAGCAGTATTGCATCTGCAAATGCTAAATTGCGAAGATTAAGACGTTATAACCTTTAGATGAGTTCATACAACGAACCATTTTATTATGTGTACAACTATATGTAATTTTAAACTCTTTAAAGACGTTTCTGTCAAGTATTGTCTATCCTATTACTGTAACCATAATAACCGGATAGACATAACAGAATAGACAAATGTCTTCATTTATGAATGCTGTTGTGAAATAACTACTCCCTTTTATGAAGTGATAATGTTTTTCTGATGTGATTTTGGTTTCCAATACGTTATTGCACTTTTTACAAGTATAATATTGGTGTAATTGATAAATATGTTGGTAACAGCATAGACATGACTAAAGGGTACCCACTATTTTTTTTCACTAACTGTCTTGGAATTTCTTTTCTCTACACTGTTATGCAAGAAATGTGCTGTTTTAAATTTTTAGGTTGCTTTGCGCTTTTGAAATCAACCCTGACTAGTTTACTATTCATATGTAGAACAATTTAACGGTTGATTCAAGTTGCGGTAATATGATGGACATGCACTTTATGTACGCTGATTGAAATTGGTTTGAAGAAAAAATGTAACAAAGAATAATAAATAAGATGCGATTTTTTCGTGAGAGTTATTTATCTGCAGATATCAAGGCAATCAGAAAATAGGATAAATATCATTTGAAATGTGTCACCCTGACACTGTACGCACATAAATTACGCAAACATCGTATCAAAATAGATCTAAATCGTGTTTATTATAAATGTTCTGACTAATAAATTCTACAAACTTTCACATGGTTCATTTAAGCACTTACAACTGCATTTTTCTTCAGAAATAAAAAAAAATAGCATAGGTGTACTGAAAATTCGACATTTTTTTAAAATGACCCACATATCGATAAACTGAAATTAGGGTAGAATATGATACGTGCGTTGGCAGGTTTCCTGAGCAGTACACATTAAATCACTGAAGTAAAACCATTGTCATTGATTTAAATACAATCCTGTGGTAACCGTAATGTCATTACATTATGTTATGTTCTATATTTAAACTATTCAACAAAACGTTACTTTCGATTCTGCATTGCATTTCTTGTGACTAACCTGAATGCTTGTGAATAAACCGAATGAGTAAATGTAAGTATATCATGTATATCCAAATACATACATTATAGTTTATTGTTCAAGAAATATTGATATGTTGACGAAAAAATTGATAAAGAAAGGCCCTAATTAGATATCCTTCATATGATACATTATAAGTCAGAATAACTTTGTAATTTATTAACTTATGCACAATTATTTTATTTTTTATCAGAATACTTTTGGGGTTTTCTTTAGCATAACATGGCCTTTGCCATATCTGCATCTTGAGAGGAAGTCAAGCAATGTTTATTTGCGATCTTGAATATCAGATTTTCGCATATTTTGGAAGTTGAGACAATACTGAATAACATGTATAGCCTTGCAAATAAAGAATTTAAGTAGTTGTATATATTGTTTTGAATAAGTTTCTGGACTATTTTCTTAGGTACAAAATTTTAACAAGAGTATTAAAATAGTTAAACTATCTAGCAGCGTTCTTGACCATTAATTTTGAGTTCGAGATCGAATCTGATGTGGTTGTGATGTCCTATGTGTTGTTCCGTATCTATAGTTCAAGTTTGCAAATATCTTGATAATCTTTTGTGATTGTCTCTACCGATATGGTTTATGGCTTTATCGAACACCGAATGACATAGCTTCTAAAAAAAACCTGTATTTCCTCATGCATTTTTTCATAGTGACCGACCTCCCCATCCCCAAATATTTTGTTTTGTACAGTTCGCGTATTGGGTATCAAAGACTTGGTTATAATAAGGAAACCAAGGGAAAAATCATAATATCGAGTCGAAAACGATGGCCAATAATATGTTCTTAAATAAAACAAAAGACAACACGACAAGTAACAGACCATGAAACGCAACCACCATCCTGTATTACATCCGATGCCTTGCGCAGGGAGTGTCCTTATCTCTTTTCCCCACTATTCATCCTTGGCAATCCACTTGACAGAACCTACATATTAAAACTATTTACCTATTTTGCTTTGGTCATGGTATTGTGTAACAATTGAAATGAAATAAAATTAACAGCCTGATTTATGATAAAAGATTAAACGATCACACAAAGCAACCAACGACCACCACTGAATAAAAGGCTCCCGACTCATGACCGGCATAAAGAGAACACAGCGTGGCCAAGCTTGTCTATGAGAGCTGAACTCTCCCCAACCCTGCGCAGCACAATTCAAGGACAAACTATAAAAATCAGATCGAAATGGTTTGACTCATTAGACCGGTACGAAGCACAACAAACAGCTAGCTTAAAAAGACAAAAACATGAATTTCCAAGCTAAGTGTACTCGCAGTTACTGAACAAAAATCATCAAAGATACTAGGCTTATCAGTTAGTAATTCAGAAACTCGGTCCTTCTATATCGGACTCATCAGTGGCGTTCGAATAAAATTAGTTGGAAGTCCAAATGAAATAAGGAGTTGAAGAGTATAACAAACCAAAATGCCGAAAAGTTGTGCCATATACGACTAAGGCAATCTATGTATGGGGAAAGAAAAACCTTAGTGTCTCGAGCAAGGCAATATTCTATAATCAGTAAATTGACAGAACATTATCATATCAATGTAATTGTATGTCAACACTTAAGTGCTGATTACTACGCTTGTGATACACTCGGGGACCAAACGTTGACCGGCAGTGTCATCGACCCATTGGTTGTAAAAAATCATCATAGATACCAGGGTTATAATTTAGTACGATAGACACAGTTTCGTTTACAGAAGACTCTTCAGTGGCGCTCGACTCGAAACAATTGCAAGGCTACATCAAATACAAAAAACTATTCCAATGTCAATAACTAATGCATTGTGTATGTTCCCCAAGACTAAAGTGTCAACCATTAAACGGCTTTAGTATAAATACGTCATAAACAGTCTGAGGGAAGTATAATCTTGTGCCAAAAACTGTCAAAAAATATCGCCAGGCTGTAACACTGTAAGTTTTCATAACTGTATACCAATACAATTTAGTTATGTTTTAGTTTATCAAAAAACAAAATCAATCTTAATACCGATCCAACAATATTTTTAGGAATTACTACGTGATGTTAGGATATCATTTTAAAACATGCGACGTGTTTCTGGAACTACTTTTATAACTTACGCTTTAGAAACATATGTAGCGGTGGACGATGATGCTTTACTCTGAAATACACCTGGTATAACCCTTGTGAAGGTCATTGCGAAACCAATTTGCAACTTTCCCGTTTTTGTTTGTTCTTTGACTTTCTTATGTAAACTACCGTCACATTTAAATGATTAATTCAATTCAGTATATAATAGATTGTTTTGTGCATAATAATCACTCTACATACTACGTGGTTTTGGATACGAAATAAAGTAATTTCTTAGAAATTTATTGATGTGTAAGCACGCCGAATTGTTTACTAAATAAATAATATTCAAAAGAAAGAACTTTGTTCAATTACTGAATGAGTAGTCTGAGCTTAAACACCAATACACTATATTTTGCTTATTTTCAACAACATGCAGTTAACATTTTATCCAGAAAAAATCAATTTTCCAGCACTAGTACTTTTAGAACCTTTATACATGTTTAAACGTTTTGGTAACGATGACAATAACCAATGAAATGAGACTTAAAAATACAGAATTCGAGTTATACAAATATAGCAGTAATGCCAGTGGCGCTGATAAAACAACTGCCAAACAGTTACTTTTTCACACAATACATTCCAACAAACGAACAAATAACAATGCAAACAAGTTATAATTAGAAAACACAAATTTGTACATGTACCTCTTTTTTCACAAAAATCTTTACGAGGAGCAATACTTGCAAGTCCTGACAATATTTAGATAACGTACTATGGCCAAAAGTAAAACAACGAAATGACAACAGTCCACAGAACAAAGAACAGAGAACTAAATGATGTATACATTAAGCAACATAAAAGTTTAATATTGTTTGAGAAATATATAAACTATGTTTATTGAAGGAAACGCTTTCATTCTGCATGCAGTTGGTGGCTGAATCTTAAAGAAGTTCTGTCTTTAAGACATTACAAGTTGAAGTGTTCCCTCTTTTGTTTCAGAAATATTAGCAGATAATAAAACATTTATTCCTTTGCAGAATGCAGAGAAGACTTGCGGATAACATAACATCTGATAATTTATCTTGTCCTATATGTAGAGACACTTTAAAAGACCCAAAGCTATTACCCTGTGACCATACGATATGTTGTGAATGTTTGACCCAGTTGATATATTCAACAAGACGTTTTAACAAAGTCACGTGCCCTGTGGACCGACGAGAGATAACAGTGCCATCTTATACAATATCAGCAGAAGAATGGGCTAATTCCTTTCCAACAGACGATTTAGCTCTAGTGTTATTACAAGCTATCTCGGGTGATGTTAAAAAGGAAGCAAACTCTAAAAATGGTATACCTTGTCTCGAACACCCTCAGAATGTTTGTGACTTTTTCTGTTTCAGGTGTTATCAGATTATATGTTCCGAGTGTGCTGTTGACACACATAGGAGTTTCGACTGTGATTGCAAAAATTTCAAAAAATGTGCCGACTTAGCAAGAGAGAAATTGAGAAATTCGTATGACGAAATAGAAAATCTAATTAGCTACGGACAGGGCATCGTTACTAATTATAAAGAGATCGGAAAAGATCAACTCCTAATGCAATCAAGACAGCAAATTAAAACTACTGTTTTTAAATTGAAGAGCATCGTTCATGATTTCGAGAAAAGGGTAAATCGAAAGAGTTTGGACATTTTGAACAAAGTTGAAAGCGTTGTAAACGTAGAACAACTGCAGAAAAAAACGGAAGGAATCGTTAGAGAATTAAAAAGAGTCCGTGGTGACATAGAATATTCCAAATCTCAAACTTCAACCGAGGGTATGTTGACCGTTTTATCAAAAATCCCCGACAGTCTGCAGAAAAATACAGATCTGCTAAATTCCCTTGGAGTATCACATGATCCAATTTTGATAAAACTTGAACTAAACGAAATGTTTCTGGAATTGTGTGACTTACTTGTTGATCAACCGATTGGAACAGTTCACGTTCTGCCTGCTGATTCCTTAGATTTTGAAGATACAGAGGCCACAGTTTGCAGTCGGAGAGTCAAATTTTCATCAGACGTTTTACCTTCTCGAGCACTGGAACTTGAAACGTTCCTCGAGATTAAAGTTGAACCAAGTGGACAAGAGAACAAAATAACCGCGAGATTTACAGGTTTAATTCTTTACGGACATGCGATAATTGCGATAGACAATGCAAACTTTAAGGTACAAAGATTCCGAGTCACTGTCAAAGAACAGTTTATTGATGAAATTTCAATTCAAGGTGTATACGATATTACAAATATTCATGACAACGACGATGTTTTAGTTACTGCCCCTGGGAAACGGTCGTGTCTCTTCCGTTTGTCAACTTACAAAAGTTTGAGCATAATTTCGAAAACTGTAACTGATAAGGCCTATTATAATATTTCACGTTTGCCAGAATATGCGTACGCAGTTATTTGTCATTCAAGTCCAAGTGACGCTTCAAAAAAGAAGATCAGTTTTGAATGGTCACGTGGGGTAACGTCACATATTGACATTATCAACGTCGATGGAAATGTTTTAAAACATTTTAGTGAGTCTTTTCTTTGTGAACCAACCGAGTTCGGTTATCCTTTCATTATGCCTCTAAAAAATATGTGTTGTCTTCCAAATGGGGCTATAGTGGTTAGCATTGAAACAAAAACAAACAACTTTATTTCTTGCATTAACAAAAACGGACGCGTCAAATGGACATACAATTTATATGACACCCCAGAAGGCGTTTGTTTTTATGATGGCAGAATATTGGTATTCTTACGCAAGTCTAAAGTAGTACGTGTTCTATCAGTTGAGGGTGATTTGAAACCAGTGTCAACATTAAGACTTTCTAACTACTTTGGTGACGGGAATAGTTTAATCGTTTGCAGAAATCTTTTGACCGTGATAGACAAAACTGATTTAATAAAAATATATAAATTACAATGATAGAAATGAATAAAACGTTTTTTTTTTTGCTTATGTGAAGGCATTGTAGTTTTGCAAAACTGCAGTGTAACGTCCAACTTTTATATTTTACTTCAACTCACAAAAAGTTCGAATTTTTATAGCTTCATTTATTATAGAAAGGCGTTTTTCCTGTGTACTTGAATATGACAGACAATAACAGAGGACAGAAAATGGGATTTGAAATTATAAGCAATAATGACATAAAAATATAACTTAAAAAAAAATGTTGGACTCGAAATACTACAATGTTAATTACAGTTTCTATCAAACTATTTATATAATGGATATGCTCCAATGTATGACTGTTATGCAATCGTCTCTGTGCCATCATGAAAAAGAAATTGTCCTCCCCTCCCCTAAACACTCATTGTTCTCAAATGAAATGTTTGACCCATAAAGACCATGCGTCTTTGAAATTTTATAATTATATCATGTATATAGTGACCAAAAAGCTCAAAATTTATTGACAAATTTCTGATAAAAAATCGTCCTTATCTGCATTTGTTCAATTCTGGTTTTCCGAAAAGGACATTATGAGTTTTTTCCTGGTGTTCACGTAGGTCATGGTTAAGTCTGGATATCAGACTTCAAACTTATCTGTGTAAATATCTAATCATGATGATGATGTATGAATAATATTATTTTTATCATTATTATTATGAATACTAATTTATCAACAACTTGATGTTCACTAACATGTTACACATATATATTGTTATGCAATAACATTTATTAGTGATATCAATAACTCATTTATGAACATGTTGATAATAAATCATTCCTATCAATATAAAGTGAGTTATTTCCACAATGGCTGGCCATAATACAGTACTACCGTTGTCTAAATATTTAAGAAAATTCAAAATGTGTTTTATGATTTCAGTAAACTACCATTTTGCAAATATAAAAGAAGTCATTTTTCATGAATCTAAAAAGGCGCCAACCAAGATATTAATGTCCTTATGTGTGGCTTTTTATGCATATTGAAATAATGTGTGTGTAAATTTTAAATCAAGCGATCTGTTTTCCTGAATTGTTTTTATAATTGATAGAATTTAAAATATAATCATAATACAATGGTGTCAGTACTAATTTGTTCAAAAAGCAAGAATGTTAACCAGTTTTGCAATATTTTATCAAAAAATCAAAATTGAAAACAAAAGATAGATATGTAATAATGTGAGACTCTTGTATGATTTCCTCCTCGAGAGTATCATCAGCCCAGTAGTCAGCACTTATGTGTTGACAAGTATTATCATCTTAAATTAACTGTTAAGTTTTTCTTACCAAGGAATAGATTACCTCAGCTGTATTTGGCAACACCTTGCGGAATTTTGGGTCCTAAATACTCGTCAACTTTGTACTATTTTTGGCCTTTTATTTTTTTTTTTACGTTCTAGCGTCAATGGTGAGTCTTTTATATACGAAACGTGCGTCGTACAAAATTGTAATCATGGTATACATGATGATTTTATGAAGGTACTTCAAGATTTCATTGAACAAACGATTTGATATTGATGAACAAGTTATGTGAACTTAACACTTTTCGTTAGTGTTTACCCAAATTCATTATTGTGAATGGTTATTAGACACTGAAATTTGAGGATGAAACACATTAAAACAGCTAAATATAAAATCGGTGTTTCAGTTTTAGTTACTGCCAATTTGTTATTTTTTACGTTTATTCGAACGATATTTGTTTCTTCGAAAATAAATAAAATTACTTGATCTTCTCAGAAGTAACACGATAGTTGTTTACCTTCTTTTACATATGTGTGAATTGTAAAGCCTCAAATGGTATTACGTCATTTTATATTTTACTCTTCCATTTAAAATGCAATATGCACTGATCACAACTTATGGAATTGATTACTAGATATAAAAGGTATTGAAAAGATATTTAAATTGACGAGAAGAATGTTTTAGAACAGTAATATGAAACGGTGAATACCTCTTGCTTTAAAACATATGAGTATACTGACATCATTGTATTATGATCGTATAATTTGACTTTTAAATGCTATTAATTTTTTTTTAAACAAGGAAACGCATCGGGTGATATTGAAAATATACAAACATATAATATAAGACCCATTGGTGGCCTTGGGCTGTTTTCTGCTCTTTGGTCGGGTTGTTGTCTCTTTGACACATTCCCAGTTTTCATTCTCAATCTTATTTAATACAATATGTATAAAAAGTCATACATAGGGGAATTAGCAATCTTTTTTTAATGCCCTTAAACTTACTCACGATGTCAAAAGTAATTGTATACAAATGGATAAAAATATTATTATGATTTCAATATACTATAAGTGTTAACAAGGAACCTTACTTTTAATACTTTAAATTAAACCTTTTTCACCTGGGGTTTCAAACATTTACTAACTTTCTTATAATAATTAAATGTAATACAAGAAGGCAGTACGGTGTTTAATTGAATAATCTTCATATTTGTTTGAAACACTTGACCTCCTTAAATCAAAAATACGTGAATGGAATCCAAACATATCCTGTTTCTTAACATTATTTTACCCTATTTTATCTATTTTAGTACATTATTCGCGGAATAAAATATTAATCGATTTACCTAAGATAGAAGTTATTGACCGCATTTTAGATCTATTTTTGACTTTTATCTATTGTTATAGAATTACGTCGTTAATCAGTTATATTGCTGTATAATTACCGTCCGTCTAAAAAATCTTGGTCAACCAAATATTATGCAACGATATCATGTATGGACGTAACACGTTTATGAAATAGCTAGATTCTGAAATTGATCGAAACACAGCAAAATGAACTCTCACATTTGTTATCACGGCTACTGATCCAGACCTGTTTTCTTATAAGACAAACTTCATACAGCAGCTTCACAAGAAGAATTAATAGAATCTAGGATTACCATGAATACAGGAATATATAACATATGGTGTAGCATTCTTCTTTTTTCATTGGTTATTTCGATTACGTGATTCAAAGGGCATTTCATGTACCTGAAGCCTTGTGTCTTTTTTTAAGTATATGGACGCTATGTTTCTATTTATATATATATTGGCTCTATAATTCTAAATTTAGATTCGAAAATAAGCCGTTCCGGTTCGAAATTTTTCGCCGCCACATTGAAGTCCATTTCGATAATACACTATTTACATAATTTATGTTATATATGAGTTGAGGACTTTCACATAGTCAATACGTTATATATGGACCTGTTAGATTAAAGCTTTGATTTCTTGTCAGGGTTAAGCTATGTTTTAAGTCCCTATGGCTTATACCAGTTTGATAACAGTAGTATCACGTTTTCGAACTTACAAAGACTTTGGCTTTGAACATCACTGAAGAGACATGCACTGAAAGGCTAATTTGGATGCTATACTATTGTACCGTTTATTAATCGAAACCACTTTGTCGATACCTCTACATGTGGACTGTTAGTCCCGAGATATTTAATATTGTACTCAGTAATTCATTAAAAGTCAACTGGCTAGACGCATGCTGTTTAATTTATATTAGCAGTGATAGACAATAGACACATTTTTGAAATGTTCCAAATCAGGAGCCTGTAATTCAGTGGTTGTCGTTTGTTGCTGTATATTATATTGTATTTTGTTTTTTGTTTTGTACATAAATCAAGCCGTTAATTTTCTCGTTTGAACTGTTTTACATTTTTTTCATTTCTGGGCCTTTTATAGCTGACTTTGCGGCACGGGTTTTACTCATTGTTGAAGATCATACGGTGATCTAGGGTTGTAAACTTCTATGTTATTTGGTCTCTGGTGGATGGTTGTCTCATTTGCAATCATACCACATCTTTTTATTTTTATATTTATCACCCTGCGTGGCAGATATTCCAGAACTGTAAACCAAATGCTGGTGAGTCCTGGAAATTTTCATGACTATCGAAGGAATCCCTTTTATTCCATTATTTCCTGGACTCAATTGCCTCATTGTAAGCAGTAAAAGCTATCGTATGATCCGTCGCGATTTGAAGGTCGCAAATGCCGTTATACTGGTGCAGCGTAGCACACATCCTCTTGATGTGCTGCACCAATGAGCCAAATATCAAAACCATACGTTAAAGGATAAACAAGTTATGCGCAGGACACGAAACTGTAAAAACGTAAAGAATTTTGATCTTGATGTTAAAGGATCTCATTACAAAAATATTTAAGACTGACCAATGAAACATGCAAATGAAGTCAAGGTCAGATGAGCCAAGTCAAATGAATATGTTCAACTTACAACCTTATTCTAAACATTTGATGGATTGATGAATGAATTAGTGTTTAATATGCAATAGCAAACGTAATGACAAATAAGATTCAGAATAATGTGTACTATTTTAAGAAATGTCTTCCTGTGAAATGTTACCTTGTGTGATTAACACATGGAACTAGTAAGCTTAACGTGCCCTGTATTTCATGTTTCATCTGTGGTAACATTTTAAAATATTTTGTCAAATGTTTTGTCAAACAGAACTTTCATCCTGGTATCTATGATGAGTTTATTCATAAGAGTCAAAAAAATATTTGTGTTTTTTGTCTTCCTACCTAATCTAAATTTTGCCTTCCCTTGCATATATATGGCCATTTTTGGTTAGGCACTAGTAAAACCAATAGCCTTTTCCTATATATATATGGTTTCCATATAAAATGTCTAAAAAATAGAATTGTTTTACCTATCTACCTACCATTTTTGTTTGTCAAAAAACAGGAAAGAAGAATAAATGTTTTTATGGTCTTATCATCTGGCAACCAAAACAAATTAATATTTCAACTAAGGGGCATAACTCTTTAAGGTGGCTCCTCAAAACAATCAAATTCAAACTTGATCAGTATTTAATGCTGCGTGACATTGTGATAAAATGGTACGTTAATTATTCAACCTAAACTGAAGACACTCTTGAATGGTTAATGTCGACACCACAAAAATCAAATTTTACCTTCGTTTTATTATAATACAACATTGTGTTCAAGTAAGTACTATCTGGATTTCAACCACTTCTAGGCACACATAGATCCAGCATTGCAAGGCCCTGTAAAAAGTAAAATAACAAAAATACCGAACTCCAAAGAAAATTCAAAACGGAAAGTCCCTTTTAAAATGGCAAAATCAAAAGCTCAAACACATTAAACGAACGGAAAACAACTGTCCCCAACTTGGTACAGGCATTTCCTAGTGTCAAAAATGGTGGATTAAACCTAGTTTTATAGCTAGCTAAACCTCTCACTTGCAAGACAGTCGCATAAATTTCCATTATATTGACAACAATGTGTGAACAAAACAAACACATAAGAGGTAAAAATGTCAATCCACTGCAACAGAGGAAAATGGTTGTTTTTGAGTCATGCCACTTACTATCATACATGTATATATACAATTTTTTTTTCTAAGTACACAATGTAAATCAATATTGTGCAACTGTGCACCTCTCCTGATCGGCCTTTTCTTATTTTCATATGAGTCGGAGTTACTGCAGACACTTGAAAAAACAAGCAGATAAAAAAAACTAGATCATTTAATTTCACATACAGGTATATTGATGGTGTTTCTTCTATTAACAATCAGTTGATTAAAAAAAGAATAAATGCAATCGAAAATCTTCCAATTGATTCAATATGTACTTTTGTATTATTATAAATTCGATGTTGAATAAAATCTGATACATTGAGGTTTCATTTCATCGCTAAATATTGGGAATTAATTATAAGTGTTCCAGAGTATTAAAATAAAAAAATAAATAAAATGATGAAAGTTAAACTGAAGATAAGCGACTTTTTCTTGATTTGTCATAGACTGCACAAATATGATCATTTGAAATTTTAATTTAATCTTAAAAACTCGATTCTGCTTTGAATTATTATGTCAACTGAAAGAGTGACAGTATAACAAAATACATGGTTGTACCTAACAATCAAAGTTTGGTTATATAGGAATGACCTTTCCGTCTGTCTGTCCGTTCCGCTTCATGTCCGGTGCATAACTTTTATACCATTGAACTTAGGTTGAACAAAATTAGTATGCGGATACATCATCTCATATTAAGTGATATGGAATAAATGATATCTACGTGCTGTCAAACAAAACGGTAAATTTATACATAAATCACGATGTTTTACTATTATTGGAGTCAATGGTCATATTCAGAGTGACCTGATTGATATATGACAACCCCCCACCCCATGATACATCAACATACCAAGTTGTATCAACCTAAATTCTACAGTACAAAATTTATTGACAGGACACAAATCAGACAAAGTTTTACTATGAAAGGGGTTAAATGTCAGAGTGGCCTGTCTTTAGTATATAACACACCCAGCTACAGCCCATGATGAAACTGCATACCAATTTTGGTTAACATAAGTTTAACGGTAAAAATGTTATGAGCCAGATATGAATTGGGTAATGATTTACTATCATAGGGATTAAATGTCAATGTCAAGGACATATGACACCCCCTCCTTTCCAGCCCAAGAATATGCACAAAACAATGGTTAACATAAAATTGACGAAACTAACATTTACACCTTTGAAAGACCCAATTTAATTGTTAGTTTACGATTATCTGCAAATTTTCAAATCATTTTTTTAATACTTTAAGCAAATAATGCTTTTCAGCATATATGATCGTTGGCACAAGGTGTTACTGATATTTGTAATATTATTTGATCAGTTACCGGATATAGACTTCGGTAGAGATACTTATGATTTGTAGTAAAACCTATTTTATCAATTTCAGTATATTTCAAACTGAAGTTTACTAATTGGATAACTTATATTTGATTTCATTTATATGGAGATAATTAAAGTTATCGTTCTTAGTACGTGTGTATTGTGAATTACTATATGGTTTATATGTTGTAAGGTATTTATTTGAGATTGCCCTATATATTAAATTAAACCATATAGAATTCTTCTTAGAGCTATCTACACCCAAACTGATGAGTCTTCCTTTATTCATTTTGAATTTTCCATGGAGTTCGGTATTTTTGTTATTTTACTTTTTACATACAATAAACATGCCTAAACGTTTGGTGTGGCAATATTGCAGACTGAATACACGATCACATTAAAAAACCTTTTTTCAGCTGATTATTTAATAATTCAGGTTTGGGCAACGATTCTGTAGAGATTATCACAAAAATCATTCCATGTCGACCTCATAACTATTTAAAACATTTTAACAGTTTAATGGGTGCAACTTGATTTACTGTTTACTTTCGCTTCTCATGTTTTTGTAAGGTGTCATTTATTTTTCAACCCGACCCAGGCAAATCAATTGTTGAAGGCAACACAATGTCCTGTTATTGTTTACGTCTTTGTTCTGTGGTAAGTTGGTGTCGAAGGATAGTTGTCTCATTGGCAATCATATGTTACTCCTAATTTTATTTATTTTTTATTTCTATATCTCTCATGCAAAAGCAGTACGTTTCAAATCACTATTTGTGTGTTGCGTCTACATATGAATTGAAATACATATAGTGACTGAAAAAGGGTGAAAATATCCTCAGTCTTGTCTCCAGAAACAGAAATTATAAATGATACCTCGAAACAGCACCGGATCATTTGACATTGCAGTTTATAAAAGAAAACTCAGATTGGGATAGTTCCAGTTCTGGGTTGAAGATGTAAAAATCTTGTGAAAAGAAAAAAATAAACAAAAACAGAGGTTGATAAATAAAGATATCATTACGTGATTATTTCTGTATTGGCCTTGTCATTCATAGTGACGCATTCACAACGGATATAGGTACCCCCGAAGTGATGGAAACAAATTGAAGTCAGGTAAGGTCAAATTCTTCTTATCTTTATTATATTCTACTTTTTGCTGACAAGTAAAGTTTTGTGATATTGATTCCTAATAATGTAACTACAATTTAGGGCTGGTTATGATCCTTAATTGGCTTCCTCTCTCTTTAAACCATCAGATTTGGACCGGGTGGTACATGTTCAAAACGTTTTCGTAGAAGAAAATTATATTATATTTAGGCTTTAACAACACTGCATGTATTTCGGAGTAACTATTGTTTACACAGAGAAATCCACGTAAACGGATAAATTTACGGAAAATAGTTGTGTATTGTACGGGAAATAAAATAGATAGTTTTTGTTATCATTGTGTCTTTGCTTCAGGAGTACCTATATCAGGTGGTGATGCTACACACTACAGCAAGTCTCGAACCAATAACAAAGCCAATACAGAAATAATCACGTAATAATGTCATTTATCACGATATTTAACAACTATGGTACATGTATACATTGTGGTAAAACTTACAAAATCAACACTTTATTAAAAATATAATGACTTGTAAAAGTATCTAGATGCCGATACAATTTGATTTGTTTAATTTTACGAGATAGTGAATTCCACTCTTTTGGACTACTAAAAGAAAAAAACCTGTTTTGTATAATTTTGTATTTGATTTAGGAACAATAAAATGACATGACTAGCGAGACTGTTTAATGAATTTGTAATGGGATGATGAACAAGTGCAATTCAGTTTAGATATTACACCCTCAGGAAAAAAGTCTCTTGTTATTGATTTGTTTTATTAAGGCTCCGATTTCAGATAAAAGGAAAGCAACAACCACTGAATTGCAGGCTCATGACTTGGGACAGGCACATGAAGAATGTAGCGGGTTTTAGCATGTTAAACTTTGTGAGCGCTCAACTCTCCCCTAAACTGTGTAACAGCACAACACAAGAACCAACAGTAAAACTCAATAGCAAAAGGCTTAAATCAATAGAACGCGATCGGTACGGAGCACAAAACACAACTAACATACAGTTACTGAAAGCTAGTTCAAAACCAAAAACTATTAAATAAATCATGTTCTTCCAGACTTGGGGAGTTTACCGTGTCCCCTGTTTGTTTAGAGTTGGAACTGTTGGCCTTTCGTTCGCAGGATACAACCGAAGGAATGTCTATCGTGTGTAATTATCTTCTATTAAGGTGATCTACATTAAATACCAAGTGCAAACAAGATAACTGTCTTATCTGTTAAAACTGGAAGGATTAGTGAATTCGGTTTATATGACATGTAAAATTTTACTACGTTTTAAACTTAGTGGTTTTTTTTTTTGTAACTTAAGCCTGATTTTTGGAGGGCAATTGACTACATTATTTGAAAAGTCAGGTATGTTTTGTTTAAACCCAGACTGATCTTAATGTAACACTTAATTTAGGAAAAATTACATTACATGTGAGTTTCACAAGAATCAGTAATTTTCATCGGCTGACAACAATGCAATCGCAATGTATTAATTCCAAAATTATAGTTTATTTCTCAAAAAATGCAACATTCACGATTGCACGTGCTTCCCTTGACAACGTCACAAAAATGCATAGGAAAACAAACGAACAAACTTGACATAACACGTGATTTAATGGTTGCAGCATAAGAATTGAATGCTTTTTTCTGTTATTTTATAGGGTTGTAAAATCTTTTGCCGAACGCACCTTTTTACGGTGGCCTATAAGTGCATACATCCACTTCATTTGAGCTCTGGTGGATAGTTCTTTCATATGCAATCATACCACATTTCATTATTTTTATAAAGAAAAACAAATGAAACACAAAAAGCATTATCGTATGAGAGGGTCAGGATTGGGTCTAAAGAATAGAAATTAATGGGTAAAAAGTGTAGAAAAAAGGACACACAATATAAATAGAGAAAAACAGGATAAAACTTTAAAACAGAGAATTTTTATAATGAAGGTGCTGAAATTAAAGAATGAAGAATAACAAGCAAAATGTATAAAAACTAGAGAAAAATGGCCTTAAAATTAAAGAATACAGAATTGAAAAAAAAAAAAACATTCTGACCTTCAAATAATGATACAAATTTTCTCTTAATATTACAAACGACAAGAACGGTAGGTTATTTGAGTTTTGTGTAAAATTAGTTTGAATTGTTGCTATGAGAACAAAGTCCTATGATATATGCTGTTTATATGTATGTCACAGGAATACACAACTGCTCCGCATATCTTCGAATAACATAAACGGTACCAATTTTACCAACGGTACAAAGCTATGCCACAATAATCACTAAAAGAAATACAACTAAAAATCAAATAGCATGCAGCAAAGATTGAAACTGTTTTAATAAAGTCACAAAGGAAATTTCAATGGTGTTATTGAAACATACAAAATATTGTGAATATATAAAAAAAAGCCCGTACACTTGTGTTCAGTTCTCATGAAGACCAAACTAGTTCTTGTTAAAATAGTTATATCTTTTGAGAATTCTTGTAAATACAATTTTCTTACTTTTTATCAACATAAACGTCCGAATTCTGGAATTTATCTTCGTCCCGAATGCTCAAACTAAAATATTTGAAAGCTATGATGTATGTTTACATCACTTATAAAAGAGTGGCGAAAGATATCAAAGGGACATTAAAACTCATAAGTCGAAAATAAACTGACAACGCCATGGCAAAAAAAGAGAAAAAGACCAAAAGACAAACAACAGTACAAAAACCAGTACAAAAACCAGTACAAAAACACAACGTAGAAAACTAAAGAATGTGCAACACGAACCTTACAAAAAACGGGGATAATCTCAGGTGCTTTGGAAGGGTAAGCAGATCCTGCTTCGAGTGATATATGAAGAGATTTTTCTTTAAATCTCGAATCGACAGTTATCCCACAGATTAGTTACTTTTTGAAAGAAATTATTGGCAAAATTTTGAGAGATTATATCTTTGCAGAAAAAGCTCAAAATTATTTGAATACATTTTTTAAAAAGTTATTGCATTGATTAAAGGAGAAAATTAAAAAAATATGATAAAAATGTGTGTGTGGGGTGTGGTGTGTGTGTGTGGGGGGGGGGGGGGGTAAAAAAGTAACCTCCCAAAAAAATTTTAAAGACATTTCGAGAAGGAAATGTTAGATTTTTTTCATAGGTAATCAATGATGCCTTCAAATTCGCCACTTTGTCAATTGTTCATGTTATATGCATTTTTTTAAATTAGACCATTTGCAAAATATAACAAGATCAGCGTAGCTGTCTGAAATTTGACCAACATAACTGCATAACTATAGTACTTTTTAATACACAAACAATTGAATATCACGAAAACACAAACTTGGAAGATAAATCTACATTTTGTTTTACTTTTTTTTTCGGCAGAAGTTGTGTTGCTAAACTTTTTCTGAGAAATATAAATTTGCATTTGTAAAATCTGTAAAGTTAAAAGGAAGTTACTGTTGTATATGATACATGTGTTGGTATAATTTAATTTCCCTATAAACTTTAAATCACTTAAGAAAACTATTGACAATGATTTAAAAACAAATAATTGGTCATATGCATGATTATTCGTATAGATAAACGTCATACAATCATTTCATGTTATATATTTTAACTATTCAACATAATTGTACTTTCGATTCTGCATTGAATTCTTTGTGTATAACCTAAATTCGTTGTGAGTAAACATAATGAGTAAAATGTAAGTAATACTAAATACATACTATGTAGTTTATTCTTATGAAGAACATCAGTCATAATAATCAAGAAAATATTGATTTTTTGACAATGTACGATATATGTACTGGGCGAACCTTGATTATTGGTTTTGATGTTGAAAGTTCATGTATTACGAAAACTAAGCAGAATTTCCACTGCGGCTCGACAAAATTAGAAAATTTATGATAGGGTCGAACATTCTCAAAACGTCCGGTTAGAATCGACTTAAGGTCATAAATAACAATTTTGTGCTTTCTACTTTCGTTTTTAACAGCTAAATTTTCATAAAATTGTCAATCACAGAATGGTTTTAACCGTTTGAAGAAAAAATTATGATTATGATCATTGCTTTCCTCAATCCTGGATTATGCAAGTAAGTGTCGGGAAATGAAGAGGAAATATATGAGATTGTTCCTGATTCAATCATAAGTATCTGAAACTAAGTATATATCGATTTTTTCACAGATGCGATTAAAGCTACAGTCGTAAATCTAAGTCTATTTTCTCTGATTCTTCTCTCCATGAATAGCGTTAGCATGATAGCTATAGGAATATTCTTATCACAAAATATATGATAGGGTATTTATGTTTGTTATTCACATTATATTGGAAAAGGGTTGGATACTCAATGCCTAATCTGCTCACCCCTACCACAAAATGATTGAAGTGTTTTCGTCTTAGATCTGTATGAACTATGTATCACTGTACGTTAAGAAAACAGACAAACAAACAAAAATCATTATATCTCATAATTCCATTATCACCTTTCTTACATTTTCGTCAATTAATAAGAGATCATAAGATATATACCGAGATTGCATGACACCAGACTTGTTACTGGAATTAATCTTAGATAAATCAACTTCCAAGCAAGAACCGAAGCTCATAAACTCGGCAATCAATTAAACGCAGGACATCGGGAAAGTTCGGAGAACCGATAACCTTGCTTCGGAGGTTGGAGATAAATGTGTAGCATTACTCGTAAATTGATACTTTTCGGTTCTTACTCCTTTACACGTATGTTAGAAACCGACTGTTGCTACTTCCGAATTTTTTGTTTGTTCAATAACCTTTCAAATTACTTCGAAAACAAAACTACCTTCAAATTTATTTGAAAATGGCAATACAGTATCAAATAGATTGAACTGTGTTGAATAATTAGTTTTTATTTAGCTTTTTGGATAGAAATAAAGTTGGTTTTGTTTATTTGAAATGTACATTTGTTAGAGATACATAAAGTACCGATACCTTATCCCGGCCTCGTTAACGTTAGTATATAGCATTTCAGTGATAAGGTTAGTACTTGTTAGTACACAATATACAATTTAGCTAACAAATTATAAGCAACAGATTAAAAAGAAACTAATATGATATATTATAAATTTGAATTTAAGAAGATAAATTAATTTTTTCTGCAACCAAATTGTAGAAGTTTTTATATTTGCCTTGTTTATTTGTCAATATTTCGTAACGTTAGAGAGGTTCATTTTTAAAAATTTCAAACACATAAATTTGTTTTGTTTTCTGTTCTGATATATAATATACTTTATATATAGTAAAAAGTATAATTATTAGAAAGTCGTTAATATTGTAGTAATTTGTATCGCTTATCTTGTATCCATACAAAATTGATGCAAGTGATATTATAAGATGTCCTATTTTAAGTTTATCTAGTATTAGTTTTATTTGATCCCAAAATAATTTCAGATATTTGCATGTCAAAAAGTAATGTTCATAATCTTTAATGACAATTACATATATTACATAAAGGAGTTTTAGTTATTTTCAAAGAGAAAAGTAATTGTTTGGTTGGTAAAATGTAATGTAGAAATTTCCATCTTAACATTCTCAATTTATTATCTTGGATATAGTTAAAGATAAAGTACAAAATTTGTTCTCTTTTCCTTGTATTGTTATCTAAATTAAGAATTATGTCCCATTTTTGAAATCCTATTGCTTTCTCATAATATCTATTTAAAAGGGAGATGTAAATATCTTTGGAGGAAAATGTGTTTATTGATACCATTTTTCCTTCTCTATCTTGAAGTTTAAACTCGGAGTCGGTAGCAACTTTTGTTTTAATTGATTCTTCTTTTATTTAGCTCTTGTAACCACTGTTTTGGTATTGCTTTCATCAATTAAGTATATTCCGAAAACCAATAAGCATGGCAAGATAGTTTATCTAAAATCTTATTTTGATTAATTTTTCCTTTATCATCAATCATGTCATTTACAAATACAATTTTACTGTTTATCCAATTTTTGAAAATAAGACATTTACCATTTAATTTGATTTGTTTATTGCCTAATAAAAATTGCTTTCTAATAGGTTTATATGATTCTTTTTCTGATTCTGAATTTATCTATGAGATGATTATTTTTAAGTAAAATTCTGGAACAATTTCGTATAGTGTATTAATCAAAATAATATTGTTAAAGTTCATTTTAAATATAAGGAATTCTTGTCCAAATTTGTCTAGGTAAAATTTTGGTAAGACTGTCCAATTGGGTGATGAGTCTTCATTATCAATGAGTCTTTTTACCCAATTAATATTTATGGATTCTATATAGTTATCTATGTCTATCAATTTAAGCCCGCCAGCATGATTATTTTTACTTATTATAACTATTTTAACTTTTTCTGGTTTATTGTTCCATATAAAACTATATATTTTTTTTTTAAATTTTGCAAGGTATTCTTTATCAATTTTTGTAACTGATGCAACATAAGTGATATTCGGAAGGATCAATGATTTAACAAGAGTTATTTTACCTAACATAGTTAATTTTCTTTTATTTAGTCTTTAATTATTTTTTCAGATTTTTCGTATTGTCTTTGCAAGTTTAATTTTTTACACTCATTTTTATAAAAGTCCGAAATATATTTCTAATACTTTTATCGGTTCTTGTGTTCACACTTTGAATTTCCGAGCCATATCCCATCGGTTTTATTTCGATTAAGCTTTAGGCCTAAAAGTGATCCGACAATTTCGATAATGTTCAAAGTTAATGAAACTTCTTGTTTTGAATTTAAAAATAAAGTGGTGTCATCTGCAAGCTGGATTAACCTTAGAGTATGTGTTTTATTATCTAGTTTGATTTGAAAACCTTTAAATTTTTTATCTTTTCTTAATCTACAGGCTAAAATTTCAACAGCAATAACGAAAATTAAAGAACTCGCGGGACACCCTTGACGGATACCACGCTCTTGAAATCCAACCATTATTTAACATGCAACCCTTTATATTTGTATATAAAGTATTTATTCACTTCAGTAAAGAATTCTGAAAGCCAAATTTCTTTAATGAACAATACATAAATTCCTATTCTAACGAGTCAAATGCCTTTGAAAAATCTTTAAAAAAAGGATTGCCCCATCTACGTTGAATTTTTTTTAATAGTCTATACATGTGTAATATCTTGGATTTGTCTAATATTAAACCCAATATATCTGTTTGTTACGTACCCGTTTTGATCACTGTGAATGATTTCATGCAATACTGGTTTAAGTTTTTGTGCAAGAGAATATGCTATAATTTTGGTATCGACATTTAATAAAGTACACAAAAAAAAAAAAAATGTAATTGGTCTATAATTGTCTACATTTAAAGGGTAATTTTTCTTGTAAATAAGGGTAATTTTTAAAATCCTCATTTCTGTGAATTTGTCAATTCTTTTTTCATATAGCAATTATTAAAGACATCTACAGCAAAATATTGTAAGTTGGAACAGAAAGATCTATAAAATTCAATTGGAAGACCATCGATACCCGATGTTTTGTTAAGTTTCATTTTAAAGACATAATTTGTACATTCCTCTATTGTCAGCTTTCCTTCGACTTCATTACTTTCGTGTGTAGATAGTTTTCAGTATATTTTTGTATTTTCAATATAATTCTCAATGTTACCTAAATCTGGCTTAGTTGACGTATATAAATTTACATATTAATTCCTCCCCGTTTCTAATATTTTACCTTGATCTTCAGTTATTTCCCCTTCACTGTCCCTAATAGCAGTAATATTTTTCTTTGTTTGTCTCCATTTCTCTAATCCCAAAAAGTATTTTGTATTTTTTCGCCTTCTTCTATCCATTTAACTTTTGATCTTATTTGTGCTCCTTTTACTTTATCAGAATATAGAGTTTGTAGCCTTTCTTCGGTTTTCTTTATTGAATCTATTATGTTGGGCAAATTATTTTTCTTTTCATCAAGGTTGTTTTCATGAATTTCATTCAAAAGTTTTAGTACTTGTTCTAATTTTTCAATTTCACCTCTGTTATGTTTAGCTTTAATTTTACAACGTTCAATAGTTGTCTCCTTTACCTCTATTTTAAACAGATCCCACACGATTGCTAAGCTTTTTCGGTTTCTTAATTTTTCATATTTATCTATTAAAGTGTGTATTTTTATTATGTATGATTCGTCTTTAAGAACACTATTGTTTAATTTGAAATATCCCTTTCCTTTCCCCCCTGACAATGATTGATCTTAAGTGAAATCGCCAAATGGGTTATATTTTGAATTGTAGCGGGTTTTATACCAGTGTGGACTACCGTATGTCCCACTTCTTGACTGACTAGAAAATATTCAATTCTACTAGCTACTTCATTATTTTGTTTTCTCCAGGTATATTGTGTTTTATTTGGATTTATTACTCTCCAAATGTCTATAACTTTTTTTTTAATCAAATTTTCACCGCATTTGTCTTATTTTTTATTTTTTGTTTATCTTTTCTATTACTTTTTCTTTCTTTTATATTCAGCGTCTCATTCATATCTCCCCCTATGATAATTACACCAAGACTATATTTTTCAATGACATTTAGAGCTTTTTTAAAGAATATATGTTTATCTTAACATGTGTTTGGGGCGTTAAGGTTTACAAAAGTAAATATATTTTTTATCAATTTCTATGTTGATTAAAACAATTCTTCCCTCTTGATCTACATACTTTTCAATAATTTCATGTTTAATTATTTTGTTGATGTAAATCGAAACACCCCTTGATTGTGTACTTCCAAAACTATGATATAATTTTCCCGTGAATTCTTTATCTATAGAATTATCCGAAAAATATCTTTCTTGTAAAAATATAATACTAGTATTGCATTTCTGTTGTCTCATCCATTCTTTTAGTCTGATTCTTTTTTCATATTTTCTCAACACTTGACAATTTAATGTACATATGTGTAAGATTAAGTGACATCTTGGGTGTTTTTTATAAATATTCGATGATAAATAGAAAAGCAAAAATAAAACACAGGTATTTACAACTATTTTATTTTTAGGAATATTTTTATGTGTGCAAGCCCGATGACACTCAACAAAGAATTCTAATATGAAGTTTTTCTTTTGCTTTGGAAACCAAGCCATGTTCTAATTCAAATAAAACATGGGCTGCACGTGATTATCGTCACAATTGAAATTGCAACGTCAGTTGAATTTTGAACAACGCCGGAGATCAAAATGGACATTTGTGTTGGTGTTGCTCGCTAGAAAATTAAATAAAATCTCTCTAAAATTTAAGTAAGTTTAAATATATCTGTTCATTTTATATCGTGAAACGGTTGATTTTCTATATCGTTTTGGCTTCATAAAATCAAAATGGCTGCCTTCCGAGCGTGTATCATAGGTCCGCTTCGAAGTACAAGAGTTCAAAACTTTCCTATTAGAATCGAAATAAATCTATCTTTCACTAGTATATATTTTTGTTTAGGGGCCAGGTGAAGCCCGCCTCTTGGTGCGGGATTTTCTTGCTATGTTGAAGACCATTTGATGGCCTTGGGCTGTTTTCTGCTCTTTGGTCGGGTTGTTGTCTTTTTGACACATTCCCCGTTGTTTCCATTCTCAATTTCATCATGCATTGCTCAATGCTTATTTTAACATGGGTAGGCATTATATTTGTAAAAATTTTACAAATGGATAGGCATTATATTGTCAACCTTTTACACCTCGCTAATGCTCGGTATAAATATATTGACATATGTAATGCCTACCCATGTTAAAATGAGCATAGATCATGGCATGATAGAACTATTTCTTAAATAAGACTCAACATACACAATAGACTATTTTCATACTACCGACTTTTGACTCCGGGGTTTATATTTTTCGACAGCATACCTTCTCTGTGGTATGTCATTCGGTTATTTGATCAAGCAAGATCAACTAAAATAAGTAAAACCAAGTTTACAATTGGTGCAATTTGGGTGCAGAATTATATGAATATGCATGAGTATACATGAAGGCATAAAGCAAAATAATTGTTTAAATGATTGTAGGAAATGCATTTTTGGTTTGGTAATGCATGCAGGTACTTGCAAATTTTTAGATCTTATGTGTTTCTTGTTTTGTTTAAAAAAATATTTGAAATAAAAAAAAATTTTTTTTATTCTTTTTCAGAATGCAGAGAAGACTTGCGGATAATATTGCATCTGATCATTTATCTTGTCCGATATGTAAAGATCCTTTGCAAGACCCAAAACTATTACCATGTGACCATACGATATGTTGTGAATGTTTGACCCAGCTGATACATTCGTCACGACGTTTTAACAAATTTTCGTGCCCCGTGGACCGACGAGAGATTAGAGCGCCATCTTATAATATATCAGCAGAAGAATGGGCTAATTCTTTTCCATCAGACGATTTAGCTATAGTGTTGCTACAGGCTGTTTCGGGTGATGTCACAACGCAAGCAAAATCTAAAAATACCATACCTTGTACCGAACACCCAGGAAACATTTGTGACTTTTTCTGTTTCGGGTGTTATCAGATTATATGTTCCGAATGTGCTGTTGAGAATCACAGGAGTACCGAATGTAATTGCAAAAATTTCAAAAAATGTGCCGACTTAGCAAGGGAGAAATTGGGAGATGCATATAACGAAATAGGAAATCTGATTAGCTATGGACAAGACATCGTCACTAAAGAGATCGGAAAAGATCAACTCTTGAAGCAATCAAGGCAGCAGATTAAAAATACAGTTCTAAGATTGAAATCCATCGTTTATAATTTTGAGAAAATGGTAAATCGAAAAAGTTTGGACATACTGAACAAAGTAGAAAGCGTTGCAAACGTAGAACATCTACAGAAAAAAACGGAAGAAATTGTTAAAGATTTAAAACGAGTCCGTGATGAAGTGGAATATTCAAAATCTCAAACCTCAACCAAGGATATGTTAACCGTTTTATCAAACGTCCCAGAAAGTCTGCAGAAAAATACTGATCTGTTGAATTCACTTGGAGTATCAGATGATCCAATTGAGATAAAATTTGAACTAAATGAAACGTTTTTAAATTTGTGTGACACACTTGTTGATCAACCTATAGGAACAGTTCATGTCGTTCCTGCGAATACATTAGATTTTGAAGACACGGAGGCCACAGTATGCAACCAGCGAATCAAATTTTCATCGGATGTTTTACCTTCTCGTGCACTTGAACTTGAATCATTTCTTCAGATTAAAGTTGAGCCAATTGGACAAGAGAATAAAATTGCTGCAAGATTTACGGGTTTAATACTTCACGGATATGCAATAATTGCGATAGACAATGCAAACTTTAAGGTAAAAAGATTCCGAGTCACTGTCAAAGAACAGTTCATTGACGAAATTTCAATTCAAGGTGTATACGATATTACCAATATTCATGAAAACGACGATGTCTTAGTTACTTCCCCTGGGACACAATCGCATCTATTTCGATTATCAACTTACAAAAGTTTAAGCATTATTTCAAAAACCGTTACTGATAAGGCCTATTATAATATTTCGCGTTTGCCGGATTATGCGTACGCAGTCATTTGTCACTCAAGCCCTAGTAGTGCTTCCAAAAAGAGATCGAATTTTGATTGGTCACGTGGGGTAACGTCACATATTGATATCATCAACGTTGATGGAAATGTTTTGAAACATTTTAGTGAATCCTTTCTTTGTGAACCAACCGAATTCGGTAATCCTTTTATTATGCCTCTAAAAAGTCTGTGTTGTCTTCCAAATGGGACTATAGCAGCTAGCATTGAAACAAAAACACACAGTTTTATCTCTTGCATTAACCAGAACGGACGCATCAAATGGACATTCAATTTAAATGACACTTGTGAAGGAGTTTGTTATTATGATGGTAAAATATATGTGTTCCTACGGGAATCTCAAGTAGTGCGTGTTCTGTCGGTTGAGGGTGGTTTGAAACCGACGTCCACCTTTAGACTTCCTCATTACATTGGTGACGGGAGTAGTTTAATCGTTTGCAGAAATCTTTTGGCAGTGATTGACAAAACTAATTCAATAAAAATATATAAATTACAATGATAAAATGCATTAAAAAAATGATTAAAGATGATGATATCAAATCAGTAGACTATATTTACTTAATCCAAATAATTTAGCTCATGCCAAACAAATACGTAATTATTTGATATTAGCTTTAGAAGTTTATAATAACGATTAGTGCTAGTTGGTCTACCATAAGTTATGGAAGAACTACATATTTACAAAAAATAGACACGTAGTTCACCCCGTATAACTCCGATACAAATGAATCCGGACTCGCTGGAATCGAAAACCCCGTGTACCACAGAGTTCAGACAGAGGAGAATTTACAATTTATTGGAAAGTCCAATATTTGTTCTTCGGATATCTAGCGTCAATATATTCTTTTTTGTATAAAACATTTCTAATTGCAAGATTTTTTTTTTAAATATGTGATATTTTCATAAGCAAATATCACAATTTCTTTAATCAAATATCATTATCACGACCTTGCCATTGATAGAAGCATGCTCACTATTTTTTATTTTATTTGTATCGGAGTTATACGGGGTAAACAACGTGTCTATTATATAAAGCATATCATTAATTATCTCTTGTTATGCATTATATTGCATTTAAATTATATGTCATGTTGCATATGTCATGTATGTTTTACACTTGGATTACGCAATGTCATATTTATTATATGTGCTTTATCCAATAAAATATTTGATTTGATTTTAAAATGAAAAACAAAATGTTTTACACGGATTGTTTATCTGAAGACATTGTAGTCGAGCAAATTAGTGACAGAATTAAACAAATGTATGTATGGCTACTAGTATGAATATAAATAAATTAATGAGTTTGGAAATTTATATATATATATATATATATATATATATAAATATAAACAGTGGCAGATCTATACGTATAGATTGTGACTTTAGAGTTTGACTCAAAATAAGATTTCAGAAACATGTGCGAGAGCAACAGTTCATTTCGATTTCTAACCGTGCTCTGTTAAATATCAGCAAACCAACATCATTTGATTGAGTAACGTGTCGGAATTAATTTTTTGATTATTTATATAACGGATATTGTGGTTTTAATAAAAGAAAAGGAAATATTGCAGCTATATGTATTTCGTGTTTTTTTTTTTTTTTTTTTTTTTTATTGTGTCTAGTCTGGGACTTAAATGGCAGAACGTGAGATATAGAAATACTGATTTAGCGGTGACGACGGCGTTAGCCCTTTTCGAAAAGCAAATAAATCAGACAGTAAAAGACCTGGATACTTTATACAGGGATCTTGTTTACGAATGTCTTATATTATGGAGTTTCCGTCTGTTATATGTCAATTGTCCTTGACCTTCTGTTGTGGGTTTGACTGCTTTGTGAACTTGAAATAGTGCTTGTTTGTTTGTTTGACGGTATATATGGGTATTGTAGCTGGAATGAAAACTAATTCTTTGTAAAATAAAATATGTTTATTTTTTGCTGGTCAATGTCCAAGTGTATACGTGATAAACATTACATAATAAGTTCATACATATATAAGTGAAATAATCATTAATCGTTTAAATTGAATGCAAAAAATAATATAAACGTGGAACATATATATTCGCATTATAAAACAATAATGATAAATAAGAGGGAGCTAACTAGCTCGGTTAACTTTGTGTGTTGATGCCAAATAATGTCAACATGAGTGAGACAAGGGCCTCTTTTTGAATTTTGATAAGTGTTGCCATGATAAACAAATTATTCACTTTAAAACTAAGTTAAATTAATGATGTGTAACAGAACATCATTTCTTTAAACACAAGAGTATAAAAACATTAAATTTATAAACAACAAAGGAATCTGAACAAAAAAAAATGTATATGGCTACAAGGAGAGAAATGCGCTTTATTTTCATTTGTAGTTCTTACTTTAAACTGAACATTTATACATGATTCAAACGCATAATTAAACTGTCTAAATTACTAAAACAATATACATAACTCTGGTTGTTACCTTTCAGCCTTCGTAGTGAATAAAATCCTCATTCTTAACAATTTTGCATTTGACAGTGTTTATTTTTATTTACAAAAGTGAAGATAACTCTGTTAAATATATAGGAATAGGAAAATTTATAGGAATAGGAAAATCGGTTGACTTTAATTACCCTTTGCCTCCAATACAAATGCCGAGAGGATATGGTGGAGTAGCGATATTGTGGCGAAAAGAGCTAGACCCCTTGATTTCACCTTTAAAAGCAGGAACTAGTAGAATTCAGTGCATCGAATAAGAAGGTGATCCCAACATCATTATTGTTTCTTTATATCTAACATGCAAAGGACCCACCAATAATACACAAGAGCTACTATAATGTATAGACCAACTAAATGAGATTGTATGTACCCATTCGAATACTCATCAGATAATTATAGGAGGAAATTTTAATGAAGACATAATTAATGGTGCTTCCTCTCAAAGAAAGAAATATATCACTGACTTTATGCAAGACCATGAGTTATGCTCAAAAGAAACTGGGCTTACCTTCATACATTCAAATGGAAAAGACGACACTGCCATTGACTTTATTTTTTACCAAAACAAATATTCTGAGAACATAATAGATATACAGAAACTAAATGTAACTTTAAATGTTTCGGATCACTATCCTCTGTTATTGTCTGTTTTACATCATCAGAAAAAACTCAATGTTATAGAAAAAACTCAAATATCAGCAAAAACTTTTAATAACAGAATAAAATGGGACAAAATTGATACAGAAAAATATGCAAGAAATTAATTCAACAAAAAGTGCAAAATCGTGAAGACCTTGAGAGCGGATTCAATATATTAAATGACATTATAATTAAAGCAACTAAACAAATAAAATATAGGAAAAAAAAGCCAAAAAGTGATGAATAAGGAAATCCGTAGAGCTATCAGGAACAAGAAAAATGCGTTTTATAACTGGAAAAGTGATGGAAGTATTAATGATCCGAACAACATTTACCTGAAACAAAAGAAACAAACAACTTATGAATTGAGGAAACAATGTCGTTTAGAAATAGCCATTGGAAGAATACATGAGAGGCAAAAACTAATTGAATCCAAAGTCACAGATACCAAAACTTTTTTTAGAATGATTAGAAATCAAAGAGGAAAAATGTCCAAACTTATATAAACTCAACGTCGATAATCAAGTATATTACAGTGATAAACCAAATTATGAACGGCTGGCATGTACATTTTGGAGAACTAACTAAAAAGTCTGTCAATACAAAGTTCGATCAAAAACATTTTGAACATGTTTAGAAAGAAGTTAAAGTTATATCTGATATATGTCAAAAATAGATATACCCATAAGCAAGTGACTGATGAGGAAGTAGAAAAAGCAATTGCAAGTTTGAACAAAAATAAAGCAGAATATATTATATATGGTGGTGAAGATCTGAAAGCTTATATACGTGAACTAATAGATATGTCATTCAAATACTGCTTTGATCCAGACTTACTCAAAATTGGCACATTATTTCCAATATTCAAAAATAAAGGCAATATTAAAGATGCTATTAACTACCGTGGAATTACTGTCACACCAACCTTATCGAAAATAATAGAAAAGATCTTAAAACGAAGAGAAAATGTAAAAATTATTGAATCTCAAAACCCGTTACGAAGTGGATTCATGGAGGATACCACCCCACTTATGTGTGAACTCATCATAGAGGAATTTGAGAGAGAAAATAAAGATTTAAAAAGACCAATTTACATAGCTATGCTCAATGGGAAATCAGCCTTTGATGTGGTGGTACATGCAAACCTTATTAGAAGACTCTTCCAAATTGGAATATCTGATCAATCACTGCTAATGATACAAAATCTTTACCAAAATGCTGCTACATGTATTAAATGGAATGGTCACCTTTCCGAACCTTACTTAGTAGATCAAGGAGTACGTCAAGTTGGAGCTATATCTGCCGACTTATATAAAGTATATGTCAAAACTTTACTGAACCTCTTGTGTGAAACAGGACTCGGCGGAAAGATTGGTAACATAAACTGTTGTGCACCTACCTGCGCTGAAGTTGTCGCTATAATAGCAACAAATCCAATCAAAATTCTTGATGACTCAAAGATGTACTCAACTCTCCAATATATGAATTGTCAATATACTATCGGGAAAATACACCCATTTATTACTACAAAGACAGCAAATACTAGAGACATTGGAAGGATTCCTACAAGAATCAAAATCGCAACAAGAACATATATATTTCAATCGAATCGAATTGCATTCAATAAAAATAAAAATATCCCAACATGTAAGCTATTTAACAAGAGTCCTTAAATTTTATCACATTTTCTACTGACGTGTGAGTCACTTGAGACAGACAGGGAAAGATTGATGGAGATAAAAGTCGATAGAGGTAGTGAACTTTTAGCAAAATCTTATGAAGAGGACATAGACTTAGTTTAGCTAATAGTTAATCCTTTCTATTATACTATAGATAAACGCAATAATGATCTTAATCAAAGATTGCTGGACAGCTAGATGTAGTGTGTAGACAGCTTATTAACAACCTGCTTATGAAGCGGTATGAACTGCTAATCAAACAACAAAAATGTGACAAGAAAAACTATCTATCATGATGAGTAAATTTAAAGAATATTTTGACATTATGCTGATGATCAGAGTGTATCACAGTTTCAATAAAATCAAATAGACAGTTATCAACCAATAATAAATTTTGGTTATTATAAAGGTGCATACGGATTACAATCAAACATGATTTTATCTTTTATTGTGAAATTAAACGGTGGCGGAACAGAAGAAGTCATTTTTATAAATATATTATTGTGTAGTGGATTGGATTGGACATATTCTTAACTTATAATATTATGTGGTGAAGGACATTATTTTATTTCTATTCTATTGGAGGGGTGCCTACATTGGCAGAATCTATACAGATACAGAATACAGAATAGCATAATACCGCTCTGTTTTTCAACATAAAAAATGGAATGAAACGTACTATTGACTAACTTACCTTTATGATTAGTCTTTGTTAAACTTTTCAAAAAATTGTGAAGAATTTATCTTTGTTTCAAATAAAGAAATACTTGGCATGAGTAAAGTTTTATCCTGTCCAGTACTATAGACAAAATTTCACATGACATTTCATTGCATATAAGAAAATAACTATCACTAGAAGTTAACCAATCAAACTTGTACCTCTTTTTTACCTGTGTACAAGCTTTAGTAACCATGTAACCTCAAGAATCCAAAATATTCTATTTAAACACCTAATAAAAAATAGTGATGCTTTGAAACACCAAAAATATGTTTATGACCAAGAACAATTGTAAACACCAAAAATATGTTTATGACCAAGAACAATTGTAATGCAATGAAATGTAGGATTAATTTCCTACAACTGTCAAATTCAAGGGAATATTTTTTTTCGACCCTTTTTCGTAAGCAACCGGATGTGACGTACTATGATTTGGTGGTATTACACCCAAATAACTCAATAAAAATACAAACGCAATTATTTAATTATTAAAAAGAGGGATAAACATGTTAAATTCAATGATAGGAAGCATAAAGATGTTGTCTTCAAAAATAATTATTTACATAAGAAAATTCTGTAAATGTAAAAAAACTTTTACTTCCCCTAAGCTGTTGCGGCTGCAACTATACCCTTTTCAGTTTATAATATCTTGACATCTAGAAAACATTCATTTAAAATGTCAATGCCTTAAACATGAAAATATTCATTTAAAATATCAAGTTATAAAACTTAAAGGACACCGGCCACTTCAAACTATCATTTGTAAAATAAATCGTAATGGGATGTAAACATCGTTAATTTCGTAGATTAGTGTGTAACACATATCGTATGTCTATAAAAACAGGTTGTATCAGCTTGAAATAACCCTTTTTCGGACATTGCCTATAATTGCCGACAATAAATAAGCATCGTCCCGAATGACTGCGTGACGTCACTTGTGTTGTTTACATTCGCCATACCACGAGAAACACAGCTATTTCCAAATCAAATTAGACAAAGTATTCAATCGATTTCGACGGACAGGACAGCGATGATGAGCCATTTATAACTGCTGTTGATAATATTCAACCGTATCAGTTCGAGCCTGTTGTTCATATTGAACAAAACGAAGTGAGCAGTCAAAATCAATCGGACTCTGAGGAAAATTCTGAAGTCGACGAATCTGACTCCTCTGACCTGCAAGACAGCCGGATGGATAACTTGGCATGGTATGGTTGATTGTCCAATATTGTCTAACATGATTAAATAACTCACATAACCAAGCCTCTTTAGATGTAAATGTGTTTTAGTCCGTTTTTTGTTCTTTATTAAAAAAGGGGGGTTGACATGTATATCATACACATTTGCCGACACTCGTATATTAAAAAACTCCCTGAACTACATACAGAGTCAAATGAAATGGGATAATGCCATACTTTCATTTTCAAAGAATAAGATGATGAATAAGACCTACAGACTATTAGTTTTTATTTAAAAAATAGGTTCTGATTTTGTTGTACATTTTGTACATGTAGTAATTACTCACAATGATATGGAATTAATGTTAAAATGTGCTATGCTTTTCATTTCACACTGATGCATTGTTACCTTTTTTATAAATTACTTGACCGTTTTTTACAAATCTACATAATAATGGATTTTAAGGATTTATTGTAAAATATTTGCAAGTCAAATCTACATAGTACATTAAATTTCCCAGGTGTGACTGTAACAACTGCACTGTAATGCCCACTGTGGATGAATGCCTTTGTTGCAAGGAAGTTGGTCCAGTTGCAGAAAAGATGGAAGATGGGGACCTTGATTGCATAACAGACCATGAGGGGTTTACTGGAAACTGTCTAAATAGACATGTCATTGAAGTCTCTTTAAATTTGTATGACTTTGTTGAAAGGCAGGGACCAGTAGATGATAATGAACCAATTCATGAGTAAGTTCAATTTAATGTCGTTGATTAAACATAAATTTAACTTCACAACTATCATTTTTTAATTACAATTTCAATCAGAAACATAATAAAAAAAAATGTCAAGACCAAGCTGATGATGGAATGCAAAAAAGGCAAAATAATTAAATCTGGATAATCAAATATATCATCATGAAAATATGAAATCATCTTAATCACTTTTTTTCAGCATACTGAAAATCAGTTATAATAATATCCTTGTTCAAGAGCATCACTTTGTATAACAAATTTGAATAATCTGTTAAATATTTAATTTTTTTTTCAGATTATATAGATATATTGCGTACAGACGGTTCACTCGTTGGATCTGGCATATTCTTGGTAAAAAAAGAAGAAAAGTGATACCAGCATGTGCAGTAATAAAAATTCGGGAGGCATTCCCATCTGAGGACTTTACTGGGTTCAAATATGCCAGGCCATGATAATTTGAAAAAAAATATTTCATGAAGCTCTCAATTTCCCGCCCATATTTTTGGTTAAAATCTGTGTATATTTCATGTTTCCACAACCTAGCATTGAAAGATAGAAACTCTTGATTACATGGTGTAAATTGTGGTAAATACAAGGATAATGGTGAACAGTTATATTGAACAATGATCACATAATATATTAAAACAAATGTACAAGTATGCAAAGTTGAGAAATGATGTCAGTTTCTAGCAAAACGACTTGTTCGATGTCTTATTAGCTCCTCCTTATCAAAATGAGCATTTGATGCTGTTAGTGGAGGAAGTCTCTGGTATACAACGTTAAAGTCCTCTAAAGCTTCTTTAATGCTTGACAAGTTATTTCGTCTGTCAAAAGTTCTTTTCAGAAGAGCTCCAACATAATCTACAAGACAAATAGAAACAATATGTAGTAGCTCAGCCTCTAATTCACATAACTTAGCAGTGCGAATTTATAAATGCACTTACATGCATGTGCATTATGCATTTTGAGAATACAAACTTATTCAATTTCAATTGTACAAAAAGAGACTCATTCTGCTGTAAATAAACCTTTAAAATTCCCATAAATAAAAATAAACTGCTGAAGAGCAATATTATTACAAAGTAAATGTCTTGCATAGTGCTTTTTATGTTTTTATTATTGAACCAGAAAGTTTTATGAAATCCTACCATAGGTTGCTTGAACTTTCTGTGGTTTGACAACACATTGCTCTTCTTTTTTTGCCTTAGGGTACGACTTTTTCCATTTCAGGATTCCTGCTTTTATGACAGCTTGCTGTCTATTTCCATTTTCATTGTAATGCAATGCAGCAATGTAAATTCTGAAGAAGAAGAAAAAACGGTACAAAAGCATTTAAATCAACAGATTTATAAATAAAGAACCTACTAAACTTTTTAATTTATTGCTTCAAAGTTTTAAATTAGCCACTGATGAGTTTATATGTACACTTTATGGTGACCATTTAATGTAATTAAAGTACAGGAACACACCTTTCACTATTCTGTTTGCTATTGGTTATTTTAACATACTGTTCACAATAAATTACCTTGCTTTCATTGCATACTGGAAGAAGTGGGTGTTCTTTGGTGCATACTGGTTCACAAGAGAGTGATACACCTCAAGGCCATATGTCTGGTGCACTGGTGACAACTTTTTTAAATCGTTAAGCACATATTTGCTTTCGATTACTTCCAGAACAAGTTTATGAGATCTGGAACCTAAAAATTAAAATTGAATATCATTTATTAAAGAAATAATTTGAGCCATAGAAATGTATAGATTCAAACTGAAATGCCTCGCTTAGATGCGAACATTTCACCATATATGGCTTATGATATACATGTAGACATTTTATAAAAATAAAAGGATGTGGTATGATCGCCAATGCGTCGATCTGATAAATCAAACCTTTTTATTTTCTTATTTAAATAGTTTTTTATTTTAATTTGTACAAAAACACGAAAAATCACAATTAGACTTTTTTCATAGAAATATGGAAACCATTTTTATTTCAAGATATTTTTTACCTTGTTTAAGCCAAGCTCTTTGTTCTTCAAGTTCTCCATGGATACATTGCGGAAATACATCAGACTCATGGACATGTTTATTGATGATGTGGTTGGAAATTGATGTCCATTTGTGTATTTTCACATTTTGATCTTCCCCACTTGATGCAGCTACCCAAAATGTATGGTTAACAATGCTCTTTATCCATGGTCTTATGTCCCCTGTATCTTTCTCCTTGGCTCTGGTTTCCAATTTTTTTGATATTCCTGTAAGCAATGGATTAAAGTAAATATTTCGAAATGCAAATTTTTTTTAATTATTTAACATTCTAAGAGTATTGCGGTTTTATAAAACATGATTTGTTATTCAATTATTTGAGATTTTTCACTCACAACTTGATTAGATTGTATAAATAGCTATAGTAAGAAGTTGAGTGAGTTATACCTTTTGCTATATGCCATACATTTATTTCATTATTACATAATGATTTATTTCTGGATGGTTGTCCTTCATGAACTTCTTAATCATAACATGTCTATCTGTGACAAGCGTTGAGACTTCAATATTATTAGTGTCCATAAGAAGGGACAAACCCCTCTTTAGTCCTTCCAATTCCATATGGGTTGACCCCTTAACTTCATTTGACTGAAATAAATAAGCAAACAATGAAATTATTTGTCATCATAATTTATGAAAACAATGAGATTTGGAGAAAATTTCATGAAATACTGGCCACTGGACAACAACAATCAATCCGTAGTATGCATGTTAAATTGTATTTATTCCTAATCATTTATACATATATAATTTAAAAATTAGATAAAAACAATGAGATTTGGGTAATATTCATGAAATACTTGCCACTGGACAGCAACAATCAACCCGTTTTATAGTTGTATGCATGTTAAGCTGTATTTATTTGGAATCATTTATACAGATCTAATTCAAAACTTATAAGAAAATTATGAGATTTGGGTAAGATTCATGAAATGCTTGCCACTGGACAGCAACTCTCAGTCCGTTTTATAAAAGTATGCATGTTAAGCTGAATTCATTTGGAATCATTTATCACGTTTATACAGATCTAATTTAAAACTAATATCGAGAACCCTATCAAGTGTTAAATTAATGCAAACCTGAACAAGCTGAATGTCCAATATTTTATTTGTGTTCAAGTCCATCAGGGTATAACTGCCATATTTAGCACTATAACCAGGACTGTCACACCTTCCGTCGCCACCAAGTACTACTTGTTTATCTGGACCTGCAATATTAAAAAGTGTAATGCATGAAGATTATAACATTTTTATTTATATAATAAACAATGAAATTATTTCGTACAGAAAATATATTATGTTCTGTCACAAGATACTTAATTTGAGAGTGGGAGAAAATGAGGATAGAAAAAAACATGTATTCCAGGAAATAAATTAAAAGAGACTTAGGTATAATAAACGAAGTAACACTATGAAGAAATATACATACCTTGCAAGGAAGTAAGCAGGTCTGCTTGCTGTGAGTCAAATTCATAAATAACAGCACATGATGTGTATGCTGTTTGCAGTCTTCTTACTGAGCGTTCACTAATGCCTTTCAGTTTCATTTGATCGAATAATCTTACAATCTTGGCTGTATTATTTCCGCTAAACATTATGGCACTTGCAAGTAAAATATTTCCCCATGGTAGTCTTTCATGACAGTTTTGGGATTTCCACTTGTAGACGTGTCCAAAAGCACATACAGATGATGTAGATATCATTGTCCCTCTACTGAATTCAATTATTGGAACGCACCGACTGTTACACTCTCTACATACTGAGAGTAACTGAAATAATGCTGTTTCAGAGACCATGTAATACTTTTCTTCAATTGGATCATTACATTCTTCTATCCTGTAATTGCTTGTTTCTTCGTCATCATCAGAACCATACTCATCGTCTCCATCTTCTTCCTCGGACTCGTTATAAATATAATCAGGATCATTATCATATTCATCTACATCATCTTCATCATCATCCATCTCATCATTGTCATCCAAGTTTTGCTCGGTCGCTACCGGTGTATGGCTACTGCTTGTAGTATTTGCGGTTATCAATTATTTTGATGTGGCGACTAGACATTCTGAATCAATATCTGAAGGGTTACACTGGATACCTTTAGATTTTCTCTTGGGCTTTGACGTTTGCAATCTTCTTGTTCTCTGTGGAATGGAATCTGTTTGAAATTTCTGCGTTGTCATGTTTGTGGCATCGGTATTAGAAGCAGTTGTCTCGAATGTTTTTTGTACATCTACCGGAATTGCTTCCTCTTCCCGAATGTCCATACTGTCATGTGCGGGTGACGATTCAGTTTCAATGTCAATGGAGTCTAAAGACTTATCTAATGAATCATTGAAGGCCTCTTCAAGAACCTATAGATGAAATTAAATTTTTATTTAAAAAAAATGCTTTCATTAAAAAAAATATACTCTCATACATGAATGTAAAAAAAATCATATATCCCGTAGATACACCTTTTTTTATGCGTGGTATTCGGGAAAGGACTGTCGCAGATTTCTGGTGGAATTAAATAATTGATATGTTTTTTTTATGTTTTCTTTAGCAAGACTCGCGAAACCTTATTCGTTTATTTCATTTTATAATAGATTCAGAATGGCAATACACGGACTCCTTCTTCAAGCGAAATTATAAATTATCCCATAAACTACTTTTCAGAAAAAAAAGTATACGAGAAAAAAAAAAATACTCGGAAGTCCTGAACATTTCAGTATTACTTACGATAATTTTTTTAATGGATCGTAGTATTATGTAAATGGATATATACCTTTTCATGTTAATAAGATAAATGCCTGTGACAATTTTCAGAAGAACAAAAATGGGAAGAAAGATATACAAATATAATAATTGTTTATAAGTATTGAAACCATACAGATAACCATGAACGTATGTTTCACATAAGTTTCGATGAATAATAAAGAGGATCAATTGTACCTGACGTTTCTGTCTTTTTTCGAAGGCCGACCTAGGCTTTTTAGGAGAAGATGGTCCTTTTTCTGCATCCACAACTACAGGAATGTCGGGTACGGCGTCATCTTTCAGTGCTGCTCTCGCATCCGGATATCACAATTCTAAAAGTCTTTCTGGGTGTCTGCTATACTGATGAAGGGTAAAATGCTTAGAACAAATTCTGTTATGTTTAGACGGTGTAAAGTCCTGTCGTTTACAATAGTGAACCCAAGCTCGATTTCTCTGAGAATCTTTCGGAAAAGTAAACCAATATATATTTTTGTCACATTGAGAATTGCTATTGCAACCGTAAACCACACAATACGGCATATTTATACACTAATATTTACGAAATAAAAAATAATTACTTCTTACTTTTGAATAATTCTGCATAAAGATTTGCTTTTACATAAAACTAAAATATGTATGTAATATGAGATATGAATGGAACCCTATACTCATGGAATTTCTGTATTATCTATATAGTATTACCACTGAGAATATACAGCTGGTAACACAAGTGATGTCATAGCCGTGAGCCTCGTTATCATGTCTAAAAATATGCATACAAGGGCGATCAAGGCCATCTGTGTTTACACTAATGATTATCACATTCCCTGATAAGAAATACACACAACAACATGAAGATATCGATTTTATTAACTATGAAGGTTTTATTTTACACATGATTGTTTGAAGTGGCCGGTGTCCTTTAACGTTACACTCACCTGGAATGAAAACCAATTCTTTGTAAAATAAAAGATGTTTATTTTTTGCTGGTCAATGTCCGAGTGACCAGAAATTCTTAAAATACAATTTTCGTTTCATTGAGGCACATATGGGTAAATAATTATGTACAGCAAGGAAAATATCTTATAATCCCTTTCACTGGCCCCATGTCACATAAGAACTCAAATCAACGATAGCGTGGTCTTAATCCAGACATGCTAATCCAACATATGGTCAAAGGTTACATAATATTAGAACATACTCACCCCTTCTCGTCCAATGAAAAGTCAGTTTTTTCCCTTCTAATTTTCATAGTACATGGCTTTCCATGCACTATAAAATGCTTCACATGAATGATTTTTCATTGTAGATTAATCAAGAAAGGGAACTCTTAATAACTACACTAACGAAGTGTACAATCCCCTGAAGCATTTACCTTGGGAAAATAGCCTGCTGATTAAAGATGAAAGAGAATAGAATTATTAAAAAACATTTTGAATTTTGCAAATGTTTATCATGGTACATATATATAACAAACAAAAAATGAAATGGGGGCAAAGATGAAGGTAAAATAATCCTTAGTCAATTTTGATACCAGACATTCGAGTCAATTATTATTTTTTTTTCTTTCAAGAAAACAATGTCAGACTGCTGATATATAAAGCAAAGGATTTTTTTCAAAAAATAACACAATACATGTACATTCATCAATAAAAAGTAAGCATCTGATGTTGAATGGCTTTAATTCAAATATTTATAGAGTGAGTTTTATAATCATCAAAAAATATACAAATTTCAAAAAGCTGATTTATATAACATTGTGTGCCTTTTAAAATCAAGAAATTTAAGGTATATAAGTATTAAAGATGTTTATTTTTTGCTGGTCAATGTCCGAGTGACCAGAAATTCTTAAAATACAATTTTCGTTTCATTCCCAGGTGAGGCACATATGGGTAAATAATTATGTACAGCAAGGAAAATATCTTATAATCCCTTTCACTGGCCCCATGTCACATAAGAACTCAAATCAACGATAGCGTGGTCTTAATCCAGACATGCTAATCCAACATATGGTCAAAGGTTACATAATATTAGAACATACTCACCCCTTCTCGTCCAATGAAAAGTCAGTTTTTTCCCTTCTAATTTTCATAGTACATGGCTTTCCATGCACTATAAAATGCTTCACATGAATGATTTTTCATTGTAGATTAATAAAGAAAGGGAACTCTTAATAACTACACGAACGAAGTGTACAATCCCCTGAAGCGTTTACCTTGGGAAAATAGCCTGCTGATTAAAGATGAAAGAGAATAGAATTATAAAAAAACATTTTGAATTTTGCAAATGTTTATCATGGTACATATATATAACAAACAAAAAATGAAATGGGGGCAAAGATGTAGGTAAAATAATCTTTTATTCAATTTTGATATCAGACATTCGAGTCAATTATTATTTTTTTTTCTTTCAAGAAAACAATGTCAGACTGTTGATATATAAAGCAAAGGATTTTTTTTCGAAAAAAAAACACAATACATGTACATTCATCAATAAAAAGTAAGCATCTGATGTTTAATGGTTGTAATTCAAATATTTATAGAGTGAGTTTTATAATTATCAAAAAATATACAAATTTCAAAAAGCTGATTTATATAACATTGTGTGCTTTTTAAAATCAAGAAAATTTAAGGTATATAAGTATTGAATTTTACCTGAAGCTGAAGAAAAATTCAATGTTTGAACAATTTATCCTTTTTGTCCGCACAAAACTATGTTAGTGCTATTTCATTCCAACCATTGAAATGAGCATTACCTATATTATACATTCATTTTGTTAACCTAGTTAACACTTCTTTATAAAAAGTGAATTCTTATCAAGGTTTGAATATTACAATGGGAAAGGATAATTTTGTAAGGTCACTCGAAAGTTTGAATATGTTCTAAATTGGTCAGACAATATTTGGTCATGTTTTATGAACATTTAACACCCTCGGCTACACCTTGGGCTTTAAATCTTCATAAAACATGACCAAGTATTATCTAACCTTTACTTTGCTATCGCTTTTAGATAATATAATAAACTCTAATTTACAGCTTTTGTTAATCTTTTGAAAAATGGCAAACAATGGCTAGTCTAATTCTTTGTTTAACTCTGGTATTTTATATAATCTCTTTTAAAATTAACTCATAAATTTGGGTGACAAGAAGACAGTGAAATTCTTTTTATTTGTAAAATAAATCAAAACTTATTACTATCAAAACTATAGTAAAATATGTAAAAGATCTATAAGAAAAGTGTAAAAAATTTTCAAGGTTTAATTTTTCATAACCTCATTGGTTGATATCTTTGGCGGAAGTACATGGGATACATCCTCATTCTTTCAATATTCAAGCTGTGGGATGGTCGTGCTCCACGTGTTGTCGGCAAAGTAATTATATTCTTTAACTTTTACTTACATTTGCCTTGGTGGCAATATAGCCATGGTGGCTTTAAGACCTTGGTGGTCATTTATATATGCCTTGGTGGCAATAGACCTAGGTGGTCATTTATATTTGCCTTGGTGGCAATAAACCTAGGTGGTCATTTTTATAATTGTTCACATTTGCCTTGGTGGCAACATTAAACAGAAAATACTAGCCTTGGTGGCTTTAAGACCTTGGTGGTCATTTATATTCGCCTTGGTGGCTTCTTAATAGACCTAGGTGGTAATTTTTGACCTTGGTGGTGAAATGTTTTGGGATTTAGACCTTGTCATGGGTAGATATTATTAACCCAGGTGATCAGATATTTGTTATGCCGTTTGTCGGTTAAACGCCGGGCAAAGTACTATAGCGTTAAAATATTTTATGTATAATTGGAGTTTGTTAAAATATTTTATGTATAATAAGATTTTGTTAGAAAGGAATAGTGAGATTGAGAAAGGGAAAGCATTAAGTGTGAAATTACATGTCATTTGGTATTAGTTTTGTTGGCTGGAGTGATGTGTATTGAATAAAAAGGTGTCTTCGTCGAGGTCCGCGTTCAGCGATCTGTTTGAATGTACATAGAATATGAATAGAATGTTTTAGCTTTCAGATCATGGGTGTTACTGACAAGCTGATGTCTGAAGGAGAAGCAATATGACATTCTACGATAATTCATGTCATTGAGGATCAACCTTAAAGGACAGGATTTTTCTGATCAGAATCTGGTGAGTACAAATTGCATGTTTACGTAATGATTTGATTTCAGGAAATATAATAATAAAAAAAAGAAATGGTGTAAATATAGATATAACACTAAATTGTCTGTATTGAAGAGAAAGGCAGAAGATGCCAGTAAGGCGCGATACTTGAATTAAAAAAAAAAAAAAAAAAAAAAACATGTGATGGAACAGCTTTATGTTAAATGAACCTATTTGAAAGTAATTCTAAAAATTTGCCCCTAATTTTGAGATGTTTACTAGTGGATTTGTATATAATTTCATTGATGTGTTGAAAGATGTCACAACAATCTGTTTGATTTGGAAGATTAATTGTTGCAATATTTTTGTTTTGTTTTATCTACTAAATATAATGTTGAATGATTTTGTATACCAATGTATACTAAAATTTTATGTTAAGTGAAATTTTTAAATTCAAATTTCTTTGTCTACAGTTCGAGGGACACTGATTCCCTAGTGGTTTTCCACGTGGATTGTAGGCGAAGGGATTTTTCCTTTTCGAAGTGTGACTAATGCTGTACAAGTACAAATAAACAAATTGTTATTGGTTAATATAGTTTTAGCAGAGTTGAGAAGAATCAAGTGGAAATACAATTGTCAATGTTCCTGATTGGGAAGTAAAGAGTGAGTTTGATCCAACAACAGTAAAGTAAGCGACAAGCCAGCATAGTTGACACTTGGAGGTGAAGTCCCTTTGCTTACGACAAGCTTTCATCATGCTGAAGATGTGATACAAATAATGTACATTTTGATATGAGTTCATTGCCTTAACGAGACTTTATAAATTTGTATGTGGTCGAATTCATGAGAACTTATTGAATTGTGAAACTATTTATAAAGAACTGTGTACACGTATCTAGAAATGGTTAGTTGCATTGTAAAGAAATAAAAGAATAATATTTAATAAAAGTGTTGAAGACATTTTTGTTTTGAGTTTTGGGAATACTATTCCTTAAGGGAAAGCCTTGCTAGTGGTGTTATTTGAGATTGGCATGCAAATATGCTGTATGGACAACAGAGTTTTCTATGTCCATAACTAAACATGAACTGGATGCAAGATTATATCAATCACTGAGGATATGGGTATAACCTCATTGGTTGATATCTTTGGCTGAAGTACATGGGATACATCCTCATTCTTTCAATATCCAAGTGGTTGGTTTAAGGGCTATATTTAGTCAGGCAATACATATTGACTGTTTGGGTTGATGAGATCCTTGATATATTCCCCCCTCTCCCACCCATTAGTACCAAAATGTGGATAGGTTTTTCATATTTAGATTTTGATATTGGTATTACATGTATGCATTTTGGGTTGATGAGCAAGAGACAACATTAGAAAAAACACAAGAATTACTATGTGATCAAATGTTGACGGAACACACCTTCACTTTAGCGTCTGATGAGGCGATGTTCACAGGAAAGGTCAATGAGGGCAAGTGGATTTGTATATTTGTGCTCGCTATTTCATAACAATGGTAAAAATAAAATTATAGATCTCAGATGACAATATTGTTGATTATCATGCGTCATTTTTTATCTCCAGACTAGTTATGTTGTTAACAACTCTGAGCTATATCCAGTGAGCACTTGTGCATTGCATTGTGCATAGTAGTCCACATTTTGGTATCTGAAACGTATAGATTTTATCTTGTATTCGGTTCTCTCCTTTAACGTTTTCTATGCCCATAACTAAACATGAACTGGATGCAAGATTATATCAATCACTGAGGATATGGGTACTTCTTATGAGTAATCTGATAACTAATTTTGGTATATGGAATTCTTGAAAGGTCTATGTTTGTGTCAGACATGGTTCATCTAAACTTGATCTCATTTTATGGACCAGTGAACAAGATTATGTTTTCGTTGTTATATCCGTTTACCAAATACTTTGAGCATTATTAAGCAATAGGTCAACTACATGTAAATTTGATGTTTAAAATTATTATAATGCGGCATGTCCGTCTGACAGGTTTTATTTCATCTAGACCTCATTTTACGTTTATACGTCAATGATAAGTTATTGTGGTTTGGTCTGATTCAAAGATACTATAAGCAAACGGGCGACCTATATTTGGTGTATGGGATGATTGTAAGGTGTATGCGTTTGTCTGACAGAATCCATCTAACCATGACCCCTTTCTTTGGTCAACTGCAATGTTTTTTATAGTTCTTTGGTCGATTAAGGATTTGATGATTAATCTTAGTACTTTGAGCAATTGGTCAACTATATTTGGTGTGTTGGATGATTGCAAGGTGCATGTGTCTGTCTGGCATATATCATATGACCTTGAGCTAATTAACATGTTTCATTTGTCACATGGTGGTATACAGAAATGCAGTGGCACAGCAAAAGTTGAAAGCAATATTAGAGGACTTTATTACATACTCCAAATAACAAACAAGCAGCTAAGATATTAAATTCAATTTGATTCCGCTCGATCAGAAAATTTGGAAAGCCACTTCAAGTACGAAATTGAATAGCATTGTTTAGAAAGAGGCAGAAGATGATAAAGGGGGAATATCAAAAATAGTATTAGTAAGTCAAAAGATAGACTGACAATATCATGTGGTAAAATAAAAATAACAAAGAAAAAAACTATAGTTCGAGCATGACAAACCACAAAAAATATCGGAGGTGCTCCCGAATGGCAAAACTATCCTGCCCAACACGTGGCAACCGTCGTATTGCTCGTGATCAAACGAATACAGTTTAAGAGGACTAATATAAAAATAAGGAGATGTGGTATGATTGCCAATGATACAACTATCCGCCAAAGTTCAAATGACGTGGGTGTTAGCAATTATAGACAACCATACGGAATGAGAAAACTGTATATTCAGCTATAAAAGACCACGACATGTGAAACAATTCATTTGAAAAAACAAACGACGGCCTAATTTATGACAAAACAATTTACGAAAAACAAATATGACAGACCTGAACAAACGACAACCACTAAACTACAGGTGCCTGACTTGGGACAGGCGCATAAAGAATGTGGCGGGGTTAAACATGCTTGCTGGAGCCATACCCTCCCCTTAACCTTGGACAATGATGTAACAGTACAACATAAGAACTATAAATATCAGTTGGAAAGAGCTTTACTCATCAGATCGATACAAAGCAGAAAAATCAGCTAATAAAAGCATAGACTATAATGTACAAGAAATTAATACACCACCCACAACAAAAAAGACACACAGTACAGATCTGAGAGTACATGCAGTCTCTGACAGCTAGTTCAAAGCCAATTACTGTATCACTAATAAATGATTGTGTTCTCCCAGACTAAAGTATCAATCATTACACATTCAACGGATTTAGTGTAAAGACGCCATAAACAGTCTGAGAAACGCATGACCTTGTGCAATGCCAGAATATAAGTAAACAGTATCGACTGGATGTAGGATCACGAGTTGTAATATATCCGTTATCACCCGTGAAGCAGATATTCTATTACGACGTCCTTAAACCTTTCGGAGTAATGACTTCAATAAGCTTCTTCATACACATTTACAATAAAGGCTTAAGATGCAGCTTCGGTATTGTCGTGTTTGGTCTTCCATAGTATTTGTTCACTAAACTTTTTCCAGAGTAATATAATCATGCTACTAATATTGCCAGTCATATCCATCCCTTTTTAAGATCAAATTCTTGATCGAACCAATTAGACTGAGTCTCGTAATTACCAAAAAGGCCCTTTTTGTTAATATTTTTATATAGTGCACGGGGAATCTTTCAGTATTCCTAGATACCTTTTTTTCATAGAAGATAGAACAGTCCATTTCGCCAAACTTTTCAAAAGCCGATGAAAGATCAAGGAAGGCAAGAACAGTCTTTTCCTTCCTGCCTTAAGTGTGAAAATGTAATCCTCCACTCTCCTATCTTGTTCGGAATGCACCTTGAGTTTCACCAAGTATCCCTTTATCTTCAATATAACCCATAAGATTGCATTCAGTTAGCTTGCAGTACATCTTATAGACATTTGATGTGATAATTATACCTCTCTTGTTAGAGAGTGCATGTTGAGACTCACTTTTGTGAATGAATATTATGATTCCTTTATGTTATTCGTCTGCAATTATTTCTTAATCTGTATTTTTTTGTAAAAATATGTACTAAAGAGTTCAACAGGCATTAACAAACATTTCCCCCTTATTTCTTGCTTTTCATCATGTTTAGTTTAGGTATATGACTCATGCAGTTTTTTTTGGTATCCGTCAAAATGATTTATTTAGAAATAAGAAGATGTGGTATGAGTGTCAATGAGACAACTCTCCATTCAAGTCACAATGTGTAAAAAGTAAACAATTATAGGTCAAAGTACGGCCTTCAACACGGAGCCTTGGATCACACCGAACAGCAAGCTATAACGGGCCCCAAAATGACTAGTGTAAACAATACAAACAGGAAACCCAACTGTCTAATCTATATAAAAAACGAGAAACAAGAAACACCTGACTTAGGATAGGTGCAAACATATGCAGCGGGTTTAAAGGTTTTAACAGGCGCCAACCTTCACCCTAACATTTTATTTTACCATACAAAATATATAAAACGGTGAATACAAGGCTTACTGTGTTTTATAGTTACTGAATAAGATAAAGAGGTTTCAGGAATGCTTCGTATTTTCCGAATTAATCGAGTTGTATCGCGATGTGGAATAGAATAGATCTTCGAAAAACTCGACGAAAATAAAACAATAGCACTATAATAAGTCAAACAGCAAGACACAAAATATTTACAAATTTATTTTCTTATCTATAAAAAAAACAAGACATAATACAGTTTAATCCTTGTCAGCAACACTGCAAATCGAGAGTCGGATAAAAAAAATAGAGGTAAAAAAAAGAACAGTTAAATTTTTTTATCCCGCAATCAGCCAACTGATAGCAGGTAAACAAATACATTTTTGCTTTATTTGTGCTTGTACTTGCTTTCATATTGAGCAAACGGACATTTCTTTTTGTGTGATAATTCACTTTGAGGTCCCCTTCGCGGTGTCGGGTGTAAATTGCAGGATAAAAACAATACATATTTGCACAAGTCATGTTTTCTCTGACTGTCCATGACGTTAAAACACTAAATCCCTGGGATGTGTTATAGTTGATTCTAGTCTCTGATGCATGATTTTCTATTACTAATAATTTTGGTTTTTAACTAGTTTTCAGTAACTGCGAGTACTCTCAAATCGTACTTTCGTGGTATTTGACCTGTTGATACATTTGGTAATGTATTTTTTTTTTTATTTAATGTTTACTTATTTAGTATTTTATATCGTCTCACTATTTCAAATATTTACCACCTTTGGTAATTGTTTAGTATGACAATAAATTTTCACTTCTGTTCTCGTACTATGAACAACAAAATTATTTATTTTGTAAAAATATTTCCGTACTCCATGTATACCTTACAACAAAATTATTTGTATTTACCTGTGTACGTTTTTTTGTTGGCGGCATTTTGTCCAAGGTTATGGTTGTCTTTCTGATATTGTTTTACATCTAACCCCCTTGTTTTATTAATTTTGTATCTACATTGTGTCATAGATCAAATTTATTCGTTCAGTGTATGTTCACTAATTCTTGTTTATATGTCTTTTGATTGAGTTAAGCCATTGCAATTGATATCTTATAGTGAGTCTTTCTATGTTGTGATGTTACACTGTTGTTTTAGGTTTGGGCGAAGGTTGGCGCCTATTAAAACGTTTAAACCCGCTGCATTTGTTTGCACCTGTCATAAATTAGGAACCTGATGTTCAGTGGTTGTCGTTTGTTGATGTGGTTCATAAGTGTTTCTCGTTTCTCGTTTTTATATAGATTAAACCGTTGGTTTTCCTGATTACACTAGTCACTTTTGGGGGCTTTTATAGCTTGCTGTTCGGTGTGAGCCAAGGCTCCGTGTTGAAGGCCGTACTTTGACCTATAATGGTTTACTTTTACAAATTGTGACTTGAATGGAGAGTTGTCTCATTGGCACTCATATCCCATCTTCTTATATCTACAGAATCGGAAATATAAAATGTATGTGTACTCGCTACAAAACAGGAGAAAAACTCGTACAAATAAATTTATATTTTTAACAAATTAACATTTAGTGTATATTAATTGATTGATATGTGCTCAAAGTACAGTGGCAAATATTGCGTGCATGTTCAGGACAAGAAGGAATTAACAATAAATACAAAACATGTCGGTAGGTCGTGTAACAGGGTTGGTCCGGGATGAAGCGCCACTAGAAAACGATTGTATTATGGATAGGGACAGAAAGTTTTCCTTGCAACTTGTCACCAACGGACCCCGTAAAAGCTGGATGTATGTTTTGTCAATATGTAGTCCATGAAACTTTTAGAGCAGTGTTTCAATCTGGAAAATCTTTCGGAATTTTGAATTCTCTATGCTTTTCAACTTCGTATTTTATTTCGCCTTTTTAACATTTTTGATTCGAAAGTAACTGATGAGTTTTTTTTTGTGTAGACGAAACGCGCGTCTGGTACAAAATTTTAATCCTGGTATCTGTGATGAATGTATTGACCTCAAAGTATATGTTATTCATTTCATATTGCACCGTAGTCGATTTAGACAAAGATAACGGAAACAAAAAATTTCACATATATTCGAAAACCGTCAAATCAATTAAATATGTATTTTCGCATGATTTTAAGTTCTGTATTGAATGAAATCTGATACATTGTGATCAGAATCTCTTATCATTTATATTGTAATATTTTGAGTGTTTGCTATAAACAGACTTTTTATCCTGAGACTTAAGTTACACCACCGAAATACCTTCCAAAGGTAATTTTAATGTGCAGAGAGCGCGGAACTCATTTGCCATAAGATTTTAACGATTTAATTTCGGAAAAAACTGGTAGCGTATTCATTCATCCAACGCAATCAGAAGAATTCGTCCTCAACATCTATACTCTATCGTCGGACGAGAGAAGGCCAAATGACCATGCTTCTACACACCAAAGTATTGTCTTTGGCACCCAAGGTATAATTGAATTTGGCACTCCTAAGAATTGACTTGGGAGTCACTTGTGGTAGAACCCAACCAGAGCATAATTACCAAAAACGTGTGCCATACAAAGACGCATCTTTTATTCACTTTGATAGGAGTCCGAGAGAGTGGAGTTTATTTAGCAAAACATAGACTTTGGCATATTTAGGAAGTTTATCAATGTAAGATCTTCTACGTTTCACATTTGAGGTGCGTTTCCTAAGTAAGGAACCTGATAAGTAGTCATTCAATGTTTCCTTTATTTGGATAATTTGCTTTTTATGCATGGTAGATCTTACTGATAACTTTAAATTTGAATATGCCTTTGGTATCTTTCGCCTCTCTTTTTAAATAGATTTGAACGATGTAGATCTTGATCCATAGTAAAATAAAATCCTGTCTTTTTTATACTTTTGCTTATATTCGTTGTTGGGTTTCTGTCTAATCAACGTCTCCTTTTGTTTATAAAAGCAGGTATTGTTTTAGTGCATGCAGAAGGTGGAAATTTTTTTTTTTAAGTTTGAACGTTTGCACAAACGTCAATTAATTTTCAACGTTATTTTGATTTTAAGTAATTATTGAATCATTAACAAATACAACAGATGTATATAACAATTACAATTTAAACGACGTTATTCTTTGATTGGTGTTTGTAAAACCCTTCGAGATTATTTTTTTTTAATTTTGCCATCACTTACAAATTACCTATTATGTCAAATATGAAGTCGTTCTCGTCCTAAATGTGCATTACTTGTTTATTTGTGTTCCGGACCATATGAGTATTTGGACCATACGTCTATGGTCATGACCGTATGCGTATATACAAATATGGTCCGGGTTATAAACACGATGAATGTTGAAACGTAATTTTTACTGTAAATGGCATTACGTGTGATCCTTCGATGTGTCATAATAAAGATCTTTAAAACATGAAATTTTGACTTATTTAATCATATGGTAAAATTAAATCATTATTACATGATGAAGGTGAAAAATGTGACTTTTACTCAGAAGTCAAAATATAGTAAACGCATTTTTCATAAGGTTATTATCGATTTTCCTCCAATACACAATATGTCGACTTTGGAAAAAAACTTCGAGAAATATCTAAATAAACTGTTCAACAAGAGATCAACGTTTTACACACAGACACTTTGTGCATTAAATCCTCATTTTTCTCTCTAATTTTGGTGTTTAAATTTGATTTTACTTAATTAAAGTTTTTTTTTAACATTTCAAACTATGTTTAGCTATTTAATCTATTCCTGGACCTATTCAAACGATCTTACAATAACAGTAGTTTGCTCACACATTGTTGTCAATATAATGGAATTATATGTGACTGTCATACCAGTGAGAGGTTACGTTAGCTATAAAACTGGTCTTAATACACCATTGTCTACATAAGGAAATGGCTGTACCAAGTCAGAAATGTGACAGTTGTTTTTCATTCTTATTAGTGTGTAATGCTTTTGATTTTGCCAGTTTTGATAAAGGACTCTCCGTTTTGAATTTTCCTTGGAGTTCGGTAGTTTTTTTTTTTTTTTTTTACCTTTTTTACGCGCTCCCTATATATTGTTATGTGGAAAATAAGAATAGAGGGACAACTGAAAAACATATATTAATATCATCAAAGACAAAAGAAAAAAGTGCCTGTGGTTTCTTCCGAAAACGTCGACAGGATACATGTGCGTTAAATTAACTCTAGCGAAGGTAAGATAACAGATGCACCAAGCTTCAGACACACTATGTCAAAGATAAAGGATTTCAGAGAGTAACTTGTGCTGATTTTGGTTCGAAAAAAAAAAGTTTTGTGTTCCTGCCAAAGATGTTAGAATTTATTCGAAAAATACCTATATGGTCAAACTAATCCGTCCGGCCTGTTAATAACAAAACGAGTATATACTCATGTTGTCCGACCATACGCGTGAGGTTGGGACATATGAGTATACCCATATGGCCATGACTATACGCGTATGGTCCAAATACTCATTAGGTCCGGAACATTAGCAATTGGATGTTTTGCAAGAAAAATCAATCAATCAAGATATTTAAATGTACTAGTATATACAGGTACATGTATTAATCATATTACAATGGTTAATTTTGACAGGAATTTTTCAAGAATACGTTCTGCATGTTCTGGTGAGTAGTGAAAACTTCAAACAAAACAAACCTCGACCGGCTCACTTATTATATATTCTTCATAAAGCTTCATTATATGTGATAAGGTTAAAAAATTAAAACTTGATACATGATAAGGTTGCTGATTGTATACAATTAAACCAACAACCCTAAATGCATTAGATATTTGACAAACTTACTTTTACTCTCCGTGAAATGGCATAATATGGCTATCGGTCTTTTTGTCAAAAAAATAATAGTGAAAAGGTATGTTCTTTTTAGTATCTAAAAAACATGAAAAGGGTGGTGTACTTAATTTCTCAGCTGATGACCCCTACCACAAAAAGGATCGAAGTGCGCCCCCACCCCCTTTCTAAAAAATAAACCCAAAACGAACAGACAATTTAATTTAGTACCGTTATCATTTTGTGATAGAAAAGATATGATATTCAATATTTGATATAAAATCACAATTAGCAAATGGAAAAAGCAAAGGAACAGTTGCTGTTATTCATCTCAATGTCAGTATGACCCGTCATCATGGAGCAAAAGCTGTCCCCTGAGAGAAAGTTCGTGACGGCCCTTAGCACCTTAAGTGGAAGTCTTAACAATCCTACTTCTAGAAGATCCACGTGCTTTAAAAATTGTATTTCTAATATAAATTCTACAGCAGCCTATCAAAATTATCCTGCTACATTTAGCACTGTGTACAATTGGGTCAAAGGAGGCAATAACTCTGCAGCTAGATTGTTAAACAAAATTGCACGTGGATATCCACATATTTTTCAGTGCAATGCCAGAAAATGACTGACCTGTTTCAAATTAACTTCACACAATACTGTTAGCCAAGGTCAACAGTGAACGGGAGAGCTTTTTCGCTCTCCTTTTCCTGTGACATTACCTGAAAAACCCAAAATCTTATTTATCTGGTAACTTGAACTCAGCCTAAGTGTGGTATTCAATATGTGGGACAGATGGTACGAGAATATTACAGAAGAACACAAGAGCACCTTTACCACTTTCAAAGACCTACAAAATTCAAAAGTTTGATATACCAACATTTAGATAAGCATAATCACAATCTAAAATTTATAAAATTCCAACCACTTGAAACCGTTTAGAAACAACCAGGACAATCACACAAACAATTTGAAAAATCCCGTGAAGTTCGCGAACTATTTTGGATGAAATACTTCAAACAGCTTATCCTCTCGGTCTCAATGACAAAATGTTGGGACATGGGGAACATATCTAAAACTTCTATCGATGTCATGAATATTGTCGACATACGTCTAAGAAATAATAAGTCTCATGGTAAACGTACAAACCGTAATCTACGTATTAAACATCGTATAAATTATACACTTGCTAATCTGTGATCTATAATCAAAAATAATGGTAGACATCAATTATTATGCAAACTTGCTCATATACCAATAAGTAAACTACATGATATTTTTCTGGAGTGTGATAAAATTCCAATGTTCAGCCCGTTGTATGAATACACCCGTATTATTACAGCCTTTTGTCATCACAGGCTGTTTCCTAGTATCGATAAACCTGAAAATTATAAACGGCATTTTCTTAAATTAAAATATATAAATAGATGTATTGATTTTATTAATTTATCTAGTATATTCAATGACTCTACCATCCATAGCCAAATACCTCCATATTTTGATAATACAGAACCACCTATTTTTTCGTATTCGTGCAAAGAAACCAGCAGAAGTTTGATTTTGAATTATACGTCAGTAACATCAGACGTCAATATAGAATATACTGCTCCTTCCACTTGGGACTGTGAAACATCTAGTTTTAGATATGTTCCCTATGGTTATGTCATTACAGGAGACCTCAACATCGTTGAAGACCGTGAGGTAAAAACTTTTTTTAAGAAAGGACCTAAATATCGTCCTCCATCCATTAAAGATTGGAAACAGTGTCGTGAGGTCATTAAAGACGTTCTATCTGCCTACTGTAAAAATTGGTGTAAACGCGAAAAATTTGATAAAAAAATCTCTTGACAGTTATATGAATAAAATTATGAATATTGTTGATATTTGTTTATCTCATTTTCAAAACAATTCTGAAACCAATAATAGGGTTCATTATATACCCATTTCTAGAATAAAAAATAAACTCCAAGTACTCGCAAAGCGGTTTGTGTTCGTACCGGCAGACAAAGCAGCCAATAATGTAGTAGTGGTGTGACGCATATACTTCACGGAAGTTCTCCAAAACGAAATTATCAATTCTTCTACATTCAGGTCCGTACGCTCCACAGAGAGTCAAATTGTAAACAAGCATATCACTGCCACTACCCAGCTTAAAGACTCTTCCGAACATTTGCAAGTCCCGACTATGTACTGGTTACCTAAATCACACAAACAACCATTTAAATTTCGTTTCATCTCCGCATCTAGTAACTGTTCTACTACTAATCTATCAGTGCTTCTAACTACCTCCCTAACTACTATCAAAGAACTTGTTATTAACTTTTGTAATAAAGTTTATGAAAATAATGGTATTAATCATTTTTGGTTTGTTAAAAATTCTTTAGAGGTTTTAGATAAAATACGTGCCTTTTAATTCTGTTGACAGTTATGATTTTTCTATTCTCTACACTACACTTCCACACAATCTTATTAAGAAAAAGTTTTCAAATTTAATTAAATTGTCTTTTGAAAAATCTCATTGCAAATTTATTTGCTGTAAATCGTTTAAAGCCTTTTCTGTAACGAAAAAGGAAAGTATGCTAGATACACTTGCTGGAAGTGTGGATATATGATTGAAGCTTTAAATTTTCTCCTGGACAACATATATGTACGTTTCGGCGATAAAGTGTATAGTAGGTATTCCTATGGGCACTAATTGCGCCCCTTTAATAGCAGATTTATTCCTGTATTGCTATGAATCACAGTTTATGGCCAAACGTCATTGTTATATATTTGGACACATTCAACAATACCTACCGTTATCTTGATGATATTTTTCGTTAAATCATCCAGAGTTCTCTTAATATACTACCGAAATTTACTCAAAGGAACTTACTTTGAATAAATCTAACATAAACAGCAGTAGTTGTCCTTTTCTAGATTAAGACATTTCAATTTCTAAAGGGAAACTCCATACTTAAATTTACGACAAAAGAGTTTTGCATTCCCTATTGTTAATTTTCCTTTTTTAGACGGCGATGTTCCTTTGGCTCCATCATACGGTGTTTATATATCCCAACTCGTTCGTTATGCCTGTGTGTGTAGTGATGTCATAGATTTTAACGAACGTAATCAATGCATCACTGGTAAATTATTAAGTCAGGGATTTCGTTACCATAAATTACTGAAAACATTTACTAAATTCTTTCATAGATACAAAGATTTGATTAGTAAATTTGGCTGTACCTGTAGAAAACTTATTAAAAACGGTATTTCACATCCTAAATTTTACGGTAATATTACTAAAAGCGCGGAAATCATTATGTGATCCGTGTAAACTCATCGAACCTTTAAACAAACTTATTAGTAAAGGTTATCTTTTTAATGTTGTAATAAGATCTTTGAATATTGTTTACATTGGCACTAACATCGATTTGGTCATCAACAAATTAAAACATAACTAAATTTATCTTCTTTTCGAATGGGTTTTTGGAATGTATAAATACATTGCTTTATCTATATATAGCATGATACATATGTATTATAAGGTTAAATCCGAACTATCTTACTGCCTGTCGATACTTTTATTTTGGCATTGCACAAGTCATGTCTTCTTTGACTGTCCATGGCGTTAAAACACTAAATCCCTGGGATGTGTTTTTACTGATTTTAGTCTCTGATGCATGATTTTTTTATTATTAATTGTTTTTGACTTTTAACTAGCTTTCAGTAACTGAGAGTACTCTCAAATCGTACTTTCGTGTTAATTTGACCTCTTGACACAATTTGTAATGCATATCTGTTATTCAATGTTTACTTATTTTGTATTACATGTATATCTCGTCTCACTATTTTTACTATGTACCACCTTTGATCAGTATTTAGTATGACGATAAATTTTCACGTCTGTACTCGCACTGTGAACAACAAATTAATTTATTTTGGAAAAATCGTTTCCGTACTCCTGACAACATTATCATTATATCTAAATTTACCTGTGTACGTTACTTTATTTAACGCCGTTTTGTCCCAGGTTAAAGTTGTCTTTTTGACCTTTGACATTGTTCTACATCTTTTTTTACTAATATTGTATTTATATTGTGTCATAGATCAAACATATTCGTTCAGTGTATGTTTACTTGTGTTTTGTTTATATGTCTTTTTCATCGAGTTAAGCCATTTCAATTGATATTTCATAGTGTGTCTTTTTATGGTGTAATGTTACACTACTGTTTCAGGTTAGGGTGAAGGTTGGCGCCGGTTAAAACGTTTTAACCTGCTGCATTTGTATGCAACTGTCCTAAGTCAGGAGCCTGTTGTTCAGTGGTTGTCGTTTGTTGGTGTGGTTCATCAGTGTTTCTCCTTTCTCGTTTTTTTGTTTATAGATTAGACCGTTGGTTTTCCTGTTTGAATTGTTTTGCACAAGTCATTTTGGGACCATCTATAGCTTGCTGTTCGGTGTGAACCAAGGCTCCGTGTTCAAGGCCGTACCTTGACCTATAATTGTTTACTTTTTACACATTGTGACTTAGAAGGAGAGTTTGTCTCATTGGCACTCATACCATATCTTCTTATTTATATTTGGTGGATGATGTTCACTTTACCTCTGTTCATTGAACAATGCATCTTCAATGTAACACATAATGTATTATTTTTCGCAAATACATCTTAAATATTGACAAAAATAGCCCGTCAACCTAACTGAAAAGTACATGTACAGAACCAAACAAACATTTATACAACTACATGACATCATGAAATTACATTTTTTGTTATATAATGATATTTAAAATGTCGTATGAATTTAATCACATTCTTTAATTCACAAATGTATTTGTACTATTTGGCTGCGATATGGAGATTAATGTGCTCATATATTCAGATATGTATTGAGATGATTTGAAATGAAATGTATAATGATTAGAAATATCGGTAAAACAGAACGGTATAATGTTCCTTTGGTGTATTTTTTTTTGTGTTCTTGCTGTGCGTGAACTAATTTTGTGTCATGGATGGATACCCCATATCCTTTGTTATTCTATTAAGATTCGGCATGTGTATGATTTTTCTTTTTATTGCCCTATATAGTTTTACCCTTATCCATTATTCTGCTATTCCGTCATTCCCAAATTCCGCAACGAACAGTTATACGGTTTTTTTTTCTAATCGCCTTCACATATTGAGCCGTTTTTTAGTATGTGAGTCTACTATAATGAGTTACAGATCGAATTTACGTTTGATTCCGCCCACCTGATTTTTCACGAAATTACAGACATTGGACTTTGAAAATTTCGTGACAATAACAGTCAAACAAACTTTGATTCTCAAATTTCTGCTCCTAAAAATAGCTTCATGCTTTATTTGAAAGAACGGCCATTCGTGTCGTTTCGACACATCTAGTTTTAAAACGAAAACATGTTTAACCGCGCAACATTCTTTATGTGACTGTCCCAAGTCAGGAGCCTGTAGTTCAGTGGTTGTCATTGGTGCATGTTTGTCATATTTGTTTTTCGTAAATTGTTTTGTTATAAATTAGGCCGTTAGTTTTCTCAATTGGATTGTTTCATATTTTTCATGTCGGGGCCTTTTATAGCTAACCATACGGTATAGGTTTTTCTCATTGTTGAAGCCGTACGGTTGCCTATAATTGCTTACATCTGATCCATTTCAATTGAACTTTGGTGGATAGTTGTCTCATTGGCAATCATACCACATCTCCTTATTTTTATATCAACATGTAAAGGCATTTAGAAAAAGAGTCCGTATAACTGTTATTTTCACAAAATGTTCAAAGTTCAAAGACTTTTGTTTCAGCGAAAAGCAGCGGAGCGGAACCAAGCGTAAATTTGATTTGTAACTCATCATAATAGATTCACATTCTAAAATAAGCTAAATATGTGAAGGCGTTTAGTAAAAAAGTCCGTATAACTACTATATTCATGAAATTATACAGTCCAAAGCCCGTAATTTCGACAAAAATCAGCGGACCGGAACGAAACGTATTCTCGATCTGTTGCCCATCATAGTAGACTTACGTTATAAATATCAGCTCAATATGTGAAGGCGTTTAGAAAAAAAGTCGGTATAACTGTTCGTTGCGGAATGACGGTATGACAGAATGATGGAATGACGGATAAGGGTAAAACTATATGGCCCCAACAACTGCGTCTTTGTTGCGAAGGGAGGGGGGGGGGGGCATTAAAATTGGACTAAAGACTGTCATCTAAGAAATACCACTCTCACATGCTTTTAATAAATTTTCTAGAGTGAAAAATAATAAACCCGACTATTAACATGATTAAAATCGTTATTCAAAATTCATATAATACTGTTCAAAAGATAACATTAAAAGTTTCTAAGTAACTTATGAGTAATAGTTTTACGAAAGAAATTAAACTGTTCACTTTTTACCTAAGCCTAAACCTTATCGGGAGAAAGGTCATGTGTCCTATCTCTCGACTCACTAGTAAACTCACTGATTAAAGGGAATAATTCATAATCCATATTTTTACTCGAGGGTTGTCTTTCCTCATACATTCAATTAACACGTAATTCGTATCTAAAACAAAACAGTTTATAAACGTTATAAAAAGTATGTATTGGCAGACTTCCCTATTTGCATAATTAAATCAGTGAAGTAAAACTTCCCAACTTTATAATTATATAGATTTTAACACAATCCTGTGGCCATAGTGTTAAGTGTTTATGTTGTGTGTACGTAATATTATCATATGATGTTCTTAATTCAAACTTTATTCAGACAAAACTTAGTTTCGATTCTGTATTGAACATGTAAGTAAGTCAAAATACATTGTGTTTGTCTATTTCTATGTAGAAAATTGATCATAATTATATATAATATATTATATATAGTTTTGATTCTGCATTGCAACCCTTACTGTATAATCTGAATGTCAATGTCTAAAATGTAAGTTAATCAAAATAAAATAGTTTAGTCTATTTCTATAGAAAAAATTGAGCATATTCTTCAAGAAGCAGGAACATACAGGTACGGTTCATATATTTAATAGATATTTGTTATTGAGACTATTAGTGAATGTATAGGTCGACTGGGATGAAGGATGGGAAAATTGAACCCATTTTAAAAACGAAAGTGCGTAAGATAGGTACCGATTATCAGGTTGTTTGCATATTGATATTTTACAAAATAAATATGATAGAAATCTTAAACCTAGTACATTTGTTATGTTGCATGATTTAAACCATTGCCGTGACATCAGCCTATTCTTTTTCTAGAATCAACGTTTCCTAAATCTGTCGCTGAAATGGACTTACCAAATCATATTCAATTGTTTCCTTTGTGTGCCTAATTTCATTAAATTTGAATTAGCTAATTTACTGATTTCTGTTCACTAATGGAATTAATTTAAAAACTTACCTTTATTTTTTGTAATTTTTATATGCCTTCACTGGGAATCGAACCCTCCTTGAAATCTGTTATGTCTGACTGACCTCAACACATCGATGAAACCTCTCGGCTACCAATAGATTGCAATCTAGATGTCTATTTTATATATATAAATGATCATATGATACACATCGGTACAATGGACACACAGGGTTTGTACCTTTATATATACATAATAGACAATCGTATAGTATAACTTGGTAGCCGCGAGGTTAAGATCCATGAGTTATAGAGTCAAGTTAGAAGTAGAGACTTGTCGGTTTAGGTTCGAATCCCTGTTTTCAATTTGTTGTCCCTATTCTTCAGTTTTTCCGTTTTTCTTATTTTGTATGTTATTGTGGATATTTTTGTTAAAGTAGCGGCTTTTCCCGTTTATTTTTGAATTATTATTGACTGATTCATGTACTTGAAAAAATTATAACATTCAATTTGTGCATTTTTGTTTTATATATATAGTATGATTTCATCTGTTTTACTACATATCTATACAAATGTTTATTCGCAAATACCTATGCTAGTAAATTATGATGTGCCTAGAATTAGATTTCTTGCTAGAAATATTGGTAATATACTTATTATATATACTTAAAAATAAGTTCGAATATGTCTTATTTTGTAAATTACGGATAATATTCAGATGCATAATAATTTAAAGACAGACGTGTTATGTTATATTTGTATTTCTCTAACCAATTAATTGTGAACTTTAGTGCATCGTTGAACATGATAACAGGGTTATTTATACTCGCTTACAATGCCTTCTAATTAAGAAAAGGCTTTAATTTTGAAAAGACATCAACACAATAGTTTAAGTTATAGATACAATGATAAGCGTTGATTCATGAAAAACAAACTACTCGCCCTCCGGGCTCATGGTTTCTTTTTCAAGAATCCACGCTTATTCATTGTATCTATAATACAGAAACAAGTGTTTTTTCTTGTTTCACCAGCAAACCGGATGATGACTTGATAAGTTTGGGTCAAACATCAACGTCGGTTCATTCATTATGATGTCGTTGATATGTCCGAGTCAATTTATTTAGGCCGGGTTAACGTTTTTGACGTCGCAAAGCCGTTATGTGCAATTTTATTAAGAGCTGAGCGGAGAGATACAGACAGTGGAAACAAAAAATAGGGGTAGATAGTTTTTTTAAGGAAAAAAAACATATATGTGAACCATGACGGCAATGTGAAATTTGGGTATTATAAAATAGACTAAAACCTGTCATCTTAGAAATATAAATTATCATGAATCCTGTCGTTATTCAAATTTCAAATAATACAGTTTAAAAGTTTAAAAAGTTTCTAAAAACTTCAATACGATAAAGTAGTTTTACCAAAGAAATTAAACTGTTTATCGTTTACCAAAGCCAAAGTTTATTGCGAGAATAGACAGGTTTCCTTTCTCTCGATTCATTAGTAAACACATTTATTAAAGGAACAACATAATTCATATAATTCCATATTTTTACTAAAGGGTTGTCTCTCCTCATACATGTTTCATACCTTCAATTAACATATATTTCGTATTTAAATTAACCAATCATTTAAACATTATATGATATATGTATTGGCAGTTTTCCCTATATTCATAATTAAATCATTGAAGTAAAACTTCCCAACTTTATTTATATTTTTACACAATCCTGTGGTCATAGTTTAAGTGTTTATGGTATATGTACGTCATATAATCATATGATTTTCTAAATTTAAACTATATTCAACAAAACTTAGTTTCGATTCTGCATTGAAAATGTAAGTAAATAAAATTAAATTGCGTTTGTCTTTTTTTTTCATGTTGAAAATTGATCATATTAATCTTAAAGAAGTAGTACCATATATTATTTTATATTAAATTCCTTACTGCAATTTACGTTGTATGAGTAAAATGTAAGTATTAAATAAAAATACAAACGTTTTGTCTATTTCTTTGTAGAAAATTTATCTTAATCTTAAAGAAATAATAACATACATTAGTTTTTATTCTGCAATGAGTTAATTATTGTATACACTGAATGTCATTGAGTAAAATGTAAGTAAATCAAAATACTTAGTTTTTGTCTATCTCTGTGTAGAATATTGATAATAGTCGTAAACAAAATAATATCATACAAAGGTCTTCGGAGTCATTGAGTACTATGTAAGTAAATCAGAATACATAATTTTTGTCATTTTTTTGTGTAGAACATTAATCATAATCTTCAAGAAATAATAATATACAGGTACAGTTTATATATTGAATAGACAAAATAAAGGATTATTGTTTCTAGTAGTGAATGTTAATAATGAAAAAAAGGAGAAATAGATGTCCGGTTTTTTGTTGTTGCTTGTTTACCGTCCAATGTACAATAGTTCATGCATATTTAGAACAAAAACTACTAATTTAAAATTGCTTAAATTCACATGTACTATTGTTTGATTGGCAATTATTCCACATCGCCTTATTTTATAAGCAGGATATGTATTATTATCGTGTATTAACTTCTATGTCATTGGATCTCTGGTGGAGAGTTTTCTCATCGGCAATCATACCACATCCACTTTTTTTTGTATGAAAGTAGGTCGACTAAGACGAAGAATGAAGGATGGGAAAATTTGACATCACTTTAAAAAGAGAGCGCGTTAGTAGTTTAGTCTCACACCAGGCAAGATAAGAACCACTCCATGCCGTAAGAGGCGGCCCAAAATGTGGGTCTGAACGGGGTTAACAAAATAGAGAATAATGGCCATTAAAAATAAAGAATAGAGAAAACTGGACAAACGAAATAAAGAATAGAGAAAACTGGACAAACGAAATAAAGAATAGGGAATAATGAGGTGAAATGCATAAAGAATAACTGTTAGAAATAAAAGAATTGGTTATAAAATACTGATTACAGAAAAATTTTTTTAATTTTTTTTTTTAGGAGGAGGAGGGGGGTGCAAATATGCAATGGTATGCATAAAGAACCTAAATTCCAGTTGACCTTACTTTAGCATGTATCCACCTGTCTTTTTGAAATTGAATTAAACCTAAGTTAAGATACATTTAATATACAAAATAAGTTTTCACCCTCCCTCTCCCTGTGAACACTAGATATTTTCTGCTGTCAATTTAATTTAATGTTTCTGCGAGCGTCATTAAACTGCAGTCACAAAGACACTCTCCATACTCGAGGCATTAGATATGTAGCCAGAAAATTTATCTTTTCAAATCGTTACCAATGAGCGTACAGTTTTCAAAATCCTCATTGATGACGTTTTGTCGTGTAGAAATCATGACCTGGTTTAATATACACTCTGTACAGGCTTAACAGCCCCAATCTCTTCCATATAGTTTATTTAATTTTGTCATGTAGTCTTTTTTTTTGTCTCCAACATTATTGTTTTTCTTATATCAACTTGGTTTCCTCTGTGAGTTAGGAAAGACTGTCAATGCAAATTCTTCTTTAATTTACATAGGAATGACTTCAAATTAAACTTGGCACAATTTACTTTTAAGGTATACGTGAAGCTTAAAACGTCGGAATTTTTTTTATCTTTTGTTTATTTGTTATTTTATACTCGATAAATGTTTGAGCTTCTTATAACAAAACACGGAGTTTGAACTACTGAAATTTCAATGGTTTTCTTTTTTTTTACGTCCAGTGGCATATATTTCACTCATTCACAGTCAGGACATGAACAATCAACAATAGGCAGGTTCTAAAACGTGGGTCTTCTGGTGATGAAGGGCGGGATATCTAGACTGCCACCGGGAAGAAAGTGACTAAACATGTGAAGGGCCTCGTATTTAGTGCATGCAATGGATTTCAGAAACTCTCGGAATTATTCTGAGGATCTTCAAACGAAACAACTGTTTTCCACAAATATTAGTTGACTTTGTCAAACACATGTATTTATATCCTTGCCCGTCGATTTTTTGTAGATAGTTGTCTCAATGGTTATCTTTGAACATCTTATTTTTATTGTTGTCTTGATTTTTCGAAGGATCAGGTAACTAATATATACAAACATACAATGATTATGCATTAACCCATCTTTAAAGAAAACATTGGTTAACTGACCACAACGATTGCGGAAAATTAGTGTGATCTTTGTACGGATATGTAATAAACGTATTCCGAGTTTACAAAGTGTGCAGAAAAGTAATACTCCCGAGTTTGGAAAAAAATATATTAGTCTTGTGTAAAACAAAAAGAAAAGAAAGCAAATAAGTACCATAATTTAAAGAAAACCAGTCTAAAGTATGAAACGTATGAAACGAATAACAACAAAACACTACACATCTCAATTCAATTATGGGACAAAAGAAGAGGCGGAAGGTACCAATTTTGAAAAGGGAAAAACAAAACTCATCAGTCGAAGACAGACTGACAAATCCATGGCTAAAAAAAAAGAAAATCAACAGTCTGCAAAACACCATGCATAATAGCAATGACTGACTAACATTAACACTACCTAAACCGGGAGTAATCTCAGGTACCCAGGGTAGGTAGATTCTGATCAAGATGTGCACCCGTCCTTCTGCGTAATTACAAATCCTGTGATCAATTTCATTCGGGAACTTAAAGGTTTTATGTTTGTTCAACAAAATGAGAAAAGATATTTCTATTCAAGAACGTATTGCTTTTTTATTTTTTTTAGGCGCAAAAGCATCCAATGAACTTGACCGAATCACATTTTGTAACTATAGATATAAGAAGATGTGGTATGAGTGCCAATGAGACACTAACTGTTTGCGCACCGTTATACTCTTAATTTTACAACCCTTTAAAAACACAAAAAGAAACCTTCAATTCTTTAATAATTACATATCTATTCTTTACCCATGAAATTATTAGGCTTTTCGTTTGTTTTTCTATGCATTGTTTAAACGTTGCACGTAGATCACGTGAAGTCATAGATGTTGCATATCTTGGGAAAATACAATTAATGTTTATGTATGCTCCGTCCAATCAAAATGACGGAATCTTATAAAACTTCTATGTAATGGTATTGTTTAATGAAATGTATGTATTATGTGCAAAGATTTTAAAAGCTGAGGATTTCGCTGTTTTATGTCCGGGAATATTTCTAAATTAAATAATTAAATTGTATTTCTTTACAGAATGCAGAGAAGACTTGCAGATAATATAACATCTGATCATTTATCTTGTCCTATATGTAGAGACACTTTAAAAGACCCAAAATTATTACCATGTGACCATTCGATATGCTGTGAATGTTTGACCCAGTTGATAGAATCAACGAGACGCTTTAACAAATTCACGTGTCCTGTGGATAGACGAGAGATTAAAGCGTCATCTTATACAGTATCAGCAGAAGAATGGGCTAATTCCTTTCCAACAGACGATCTAGCTCAATTGTTACTACAGGCTATCTCAGATGATGGCAACACTCAAATAAAACCTAAAAATGGAATACCATGTTCTGAACACCCTCAAAACATTTGTGACTTTTTCTGTTTTGGATGTTATCAGATTATATGTTCCGAATGTGCTGTTGAGAATCATAGGAGTACCGACTGTGATTGCAAAAATTTTAAAAAATGTAGAGATTTGGCAAGGGAAAAATTGAGAGATGCATATGACGAAATAGAAAATCTAATCAGATACGGACAGGACATTGTCACTAGTGAGACCGATAAAGATCAATTATTGATGCATTCAAGGCAGCAGATAAGAAATACTGTTTACAAATTGAAGACAATCGTTCAAGATTTTGAGAAAATGATCAATCGAAAATGTTTAGACATATTGAGCAAAGTTGATAGCGTTACAAACGTAGAACAATTGCAGAAAAGAACGGAAGGAATTGTCAAAAGTTTAAAACGATTCCGTGATGAAATAGAATTATCAAAATCCCTCACTTCAACTAAAGATATGTTAACCGTTTTATCAAAAATCCCGGAAAGTCTGCAGAAAAATACGGATCTGCTTTATTCACTTCGAGTATCAGATAATCCAATTGAGCTAAAACTTGAACTTAACGAAAAGTTTCTGAATTTGTGTGACACACTTGTTGATCAACCGATAGGAACGGTTCATGTTGTTCCAGCTGATACACTAGACTTCGAAGATACGGAGACCACAGTATGCAGCAAGCGAATCAAATATTCATCAGACGTTTTACCTATTCGTGCATTTGAACTTGAACAGTTCCTAGCGATTCAAGTTGAACCGAGTGGATTAGAAAATAAAATTACTGCAAGATTTACAGGTTTAATTCTTCAAGGACATTCGATAATTGCCATAGACAATGCAAACTTGAAGGTACAAAGATTCCGAGACACTGTCGAAAATCAGTTCATTGATGAAGTTTCGATTGCAGGTGTATACGACATCACCAATATTCATGAAAACGATGATGTCTTACTTACTGCCCCTGGGAAACAATCGCGTCTTATCCGCTTATCAACTTATAAAAGTTTGAGTATAATTACCGAAAAAGTAACGGAAAATGCGTACTTTAATATTTCTCGCTTGCCAGATAATGTGTATGCAGTCATATGTCATTCAAGTCCCAGTGGTGCTTCAAAAAAAAGAGTTAACTTTGATTGGTCGCGTGGGGTAACGTCGCATATTGACATCATTGAAATCGATGGAAATGTTCTTAAACATTTTAGTGAAGCCTTTCTTTGTGAACCAACCGAATTCGGCGATCCCTTTATTATGCCTCTTAAAAGTATATGTTGTCTTCCAAATGGCACTATAGTAGTTAGCATTCAAACTAAAACTAACAGTTTTATTTCTTGCGTCAATCAAAATGGACTCGTCAAATGGACATATGATTTAAATGACACCCCAGAAGGCGTTTGCTTTTATGATGGTAAAATATTTGTATTCTTACGCGAATCGAAAGTAGTGCGTGTTTTGTCGGTTGATGGTGATTTGAAACCAGTGTCCACCTTAAGACTTCCTAATTACTTCGGTGACGGAAATAGTTTATTCGTTGGTCGAAATCTGTTGTCTGTAATAGATAAAACAGAGTTAATAAGAATATATAAATTACAATGTTAGAAATGAATTAATATATTATGATTGCGTATTGACATTGTGGTCCAGCTAAATAGAAGGTTGGACAAACTTAATAAATTATATCATGTTTTAACATGGTCGTATCGAGGTTTACTTCATTAGTACATGTATTAATACAGGCATGCATAAAGAGGACGTAGTTTCAGCTATTGCAATCTTCTATCCCACTGTTGGTCGCTTGTCATATGAGAAGCAGTCAACGGCAAGATTCGATAGTGCTCTTACTAAAAAATCTATTCAGGTAATAAACTTGCTCCGTTAAGATTAAGGGAAGTGAACTCACTCGAAAAATAAAGGAACAATTAAAATGCATGTTACACATACAGAGCGAATGTTATTGTACAGTACGAAAATTTACGAGAGTTCATTAAAACATCAAAATAGTAATAAACTGTAAACATTCTTGCCGTAGACCAGCGAACTGCTTATTATCTAGTAAGGGTTAAACATAATTTTGAGACAACAGAAACGTAGAAATGTTTATGCAACCGTCAGCATGGTCAGGGGGAAACTTCTATTTTTCAAATATCTGACACACGTTGTGGTTATTTTCATACTTAATCACACTATTTTTACTTTCAACATCAATCTGATATTTTCACGTCTGAATTATCAAAATGAACTAGAACACACCCGCGAAATCGCGGGTATTTAGAGCTTGGTTGAAAGTATGTTAACTGTTGTAGGATGAATTATTGTAAAAGATTTTATGTCTGGAGAATTTCAGAAAAGGTATCAAACTGAGTCATAGGCACTTGGAGACTGGACAATTATTTTAAGCCCTCTCCCTTTTTTCCAAAGTCCGTTATATTTTTGCTCTCTGTTAAATTCAATGATTTTCGCGTTTCTGCATCATGACCGCTATGAACATACATATAATATAAATAAAGTGTGTTTTCTATTAAGTTAAACTATCATTTCCAAGTTTCTTCTCCACGGCGATCACTGCTATATTATATAGAGAGTCTCTATATATTTTAGGATTATAAACATAGTATACATGCAGAATAACGCGAAAATAATTGTCATGTCTCCGCGTAATTATGAAAATTATGTTTAAAGAGGGGAGTAAAGGGGGGTATCTGCACGGACTGAGAACGCGAAATAAAATTGCCATTTCACAATGAGCGAACAATTAAAAATTTCTTGCACATTGATCTTTTTATCGATTTCAAGAAACACGGTGAATAACGAACCTTTTTCACGGCTGCACGTGAAATAAAAAGTGGCAAAACACGTTGCACGAAAATAACCCTTTACCCCCTCTTTTAAAGTTTAAAATCGGAAGTCTTGGGTATGACTTAAATGTTGGTCTGATGACGGAAACAATATCCGGACGCCTTTTTCTTTCTTTTTCTCCCAAAATAACCCAAACTGAATAATCATAAGAATGGATGACAAATGCGACTATGCATGGTACCTATAGGCATGATGATTAATTCATTGGGGAAGGAAGAGAAGCGACACACAAAATGAGGTCTTCTCGTTTAATAGTATAGATTTAAAATTTAACTTTCAATAGTTCTAGAACATGGCGCTTCAACCTATGATGATGATCATCGTCAAGCATGTTTACAGTTTCTATACGTTATACTGTTTTATTCATTAAATATTTTAACTTCAGATTAAACAGAAATTGAAAACAAAACAGTAGTAACCTTATAACAGTAGTATGTATTGAAACACACAAGAATACATTTTAATTGTTCCACAAGATCAAAACATATCTGAGCGAAGTGACAGCAGTCTCAGTTACACTTTTTTAATTGTTCCACAAGATCAAAACATATCTGAGCGAAGCGACAACAGTCTCAGTTACACTGCTGGTGTAAGTCACATGTACATTATGCATTAAATATCCAAACCTTACTGCCATATTACAATTATTGTTTGACCATTAAATGGGAACGTCACAATTGACATGCCTATATTATTTTTTATCTTAATAATATTTTATTGCAATAATCAAGCAAAATGTTTTGACGCAAGTTATATTAAGTTCTCTCCATACATATACAATACACTTGTATGATGACAGCAAACACATATTAGAAATATAGCTTCTGTTATAGACAATAAGGAAGTAGTCACACATTGGCATGGTACAAGACAAATAAAACAAAGGAAAAAAGCAAACAAGACAGAATATTTAACGAAAAAAGTTAATGACAAAGACAAAACTGCTGACTTTGAATGTTAAAATCTTTTTGACTGCCCATACACTACGGATCTATATCGAATAGATTAATACTTTTTAAAACCTGTAACTCAAACATAATCAAACGATTTTGTCTATGCTCATTTATTGGAACATGCACACAGTAATCACGACGTTTTGTAGTGAAAACAATAACAACAATATACAATAAATCTATGTAAAAATACAATCATTTATTTAATATTTAGAGAGCGTCATAACCAACAATGGCTGCGAGATCAGTTTTGCTTCAAGTGTTTGTGTCATTCGAAAATGTATAATCCTAAAATATAAAAATAACACCCATGTGTTCTGTCTTCGGTGCTTATACCAGTCAACTGTTCGTCCTTCAACGCATCGAATAGCATTTCCGTTGTGTGAAAGCGTTACTTCTCTGTCTCGAATTCGGTAAATGAACAATCTAAAATTCAGTATCAAATGTGCGATTAACAAGATGTTGCTTCTTCTAAATGTGAAAATTGTCAAGCGTCAATAATTGTCAAAATATAGTTTATATGCAAAGAGTGTCATGATAACCATAAAAAACAAAACAAATTCAAAATCCATACCGTAGTCGCTATAGATACACATGGTAAAGAGACCTCCTCGACGGAGAGTGCATGTACGCAGATTGCCACCATAGAGAAATTTGTCAAGAGCATTATCAATACTGTCGTCAGGTTTGGGAATTCTGTAAAGCATGCTCAAAAACTATTTGTAATATTTGCTTGGCAGGTTTTCATAGAGGACATAAAACAGAACCGTTGCAAACAACTATTACGAAAGCATGAACTTCAATTCACGCAGCGACGAGAGCGTTTAAATCACGATTACCCTTTCTCGATTTTTTTTTACCTAATAGAAAATGAAAGGATATGGAGTAAATGTACATGGGACAAAAGCTCATTTTGAGGGGGAAAATGATAATCATATAAGAAACACAAGGGCGAAAATCAAAGAAACATCTGACCGATTAAAATAAATTGACGGAACTACTCTTGTAAATATCTGTAAGTAAAACAGAATGACACAAGCAGACAAGACTGTTTTTGAATCGTACAGGGATGAGTTGTCCAGGTCTAAAATGACAATCAGTGTGCTATTATATGCTTCCAATAACCTGTTGGAGTTTGGTAAGACAGACCAAAAAATAACTGCCTTGACAGAGCTTCAAACAGCTCAATCAGCTTTATGAAGCAGTAAGAAAATGGAAAGGGAACACAAACTTTTGACTAATTCGTTTATCGCTGTCAGACAGAATCCTTCTTCATATCTTGTTGACAACATTAAAGCCTTAAAAAATATTAAAACATAAAAAAACTTGATTTTCCTTTCAAAACAAATGTCTGTTCTGATAAAGCTCAAAAAGCAGTGTTGGAAATAATAGACAGACAGTTATAAAGTTTTAAACAGATGGATTTGTCAATGTCAGTAGTTCTTTCAAATGTTGGATTGCGCGAGTTAGTCTAGTGGGCTAGTGTGCCATAATATATACCATACCATTTCAAATAGTGAAAAATACCTTTTCGTGTCTTTTTAAATCTAACCCGGTTTCAAAACATATTTAAAATTATAAATCACCTTTACGCATGCTTGTACCACTGATAATAATACTTTCTTGGTGCTAAATCAATCCATTTGTATTCACCTTTTACGGAACCAACGATGAAAGCAGTCATTAATACTTTTAGTATCGACTTAATGAGACGAAGTTCAAATTGTCTTGACAAAATTAATATCATGTTTGTTACATCATCAGTATCTGGAATTCTCATCTCATCATGGCCTTCACTGTTCACATTTACTTTCTCTGGTCAATTAGAGCACGTATTTCAGAACAAAAAAATCAAAGTTCTGTCAGATTTGCAAAGATCAACGCGTGAATTTGTTTGTGGCAGACGATGAAAAGGGTGAGAAAAGCGTGTGTTTTTTTTTCACTCGATATGGAAACTATATAGAAGAAATTTTTCCATCATATAAGTATTTATTTAAGTTATATGGTATATACCAGCAAGCGTTATCTGCTGATAATGTGGGAGTATTTGGACAATCAATGGACATGGAATCGTTTATGATTACGACGACGAAGGAGAAAATTAAGTTGTGTTGAATCATACTCCGAATTTGTTGTTGGCAGTCTACCGTATATTTGTTGTTAATAAATGTGGTAATATTTTGATATATTTTAGAACGTTGTTTGTTTACCTTATATGTTGACAAATAAAACTTAATGATAAAATCAGTATTTATTTCATACACCTATCTGGCATATTTATGTATAGTTCCTCTAAAGTTTACCTATAGCTTATTTTGGTTAGGTTCGTGTCGATTTCGAGCTTTCGAATTGCACAGACACCTGACTTGTTGAAAACTGTATATTGATACTAAGTGTGCTTTAGTTTGAAATGTCACAAGGATATATTAAATCGTATTTCATTAATTTCTTTTTTCAAAGTACTTACTGTGAAAACGTCTATATAACCGGTTATTATCAATGGATGAGATCATGTATGTATGAGTTTATGTATTAAATGTGATATTTAGATGATTAAAATTATTCAACTATATGTGTAATATCTAAAATGCAAGGTTTCTCATTTTTTATTCAACTCAAATTTTGAATTGATTTTTCATTAAATTTTGTAGTTTTAATGACTTCTGTTAACTTACTGCCTACATGTTACTCGTCATTTCAATTGAAACTGAGTCCTAGTCTGTTATTACCTTATATATGTGATTGTGACACTGACACTGAGTCAGTCATATTTGAAGTTTTCGAAAGACGTACAGTGAGTTGATACCTTTTACTGCGAATCATTCCAGAGCAGCTAAGTTCACAACCGTTGATTGTATGAGTTGTTTTGCTTAATGATTTCTATTTTTTGCATTGTGTTGAATGTTCTTAAACTCCCCTTTTTAGCTCACCTGGCCTAATAGGCCAAGTGAGCTTTTCTCATCACTTGGCGTCCGGCGTCCGTCGTCCGTCGTCGTCCGTCGTCGTTAACTTTTACAAAAATCTTCTCCTCTGAAATTCCTGAACCAAATTTAACCAAACTTGGCCACAATCATCATTGGGGTATCTAGTTTACAAAATGTGTCCGATGTCCCAGCCCACCAACCAAGATGGCCGCCATGGCTAAAAAAAGAACATAGGGGTAAAATGTAGATTGTGGCTTATATCTCGGAAACTAAAGCATTAAGAGCAAATCTGACAGGGGTAAAATTGTTCATCAGGTCAAGATCTATCTGCCTGGAATTTTTAGACAAATCAGACATCCCATTGTTTTGGTTGCTGCCCATGAATTGGTAATTTTAAGAAAATTTTGCAGGTTTTTGTTATTATCTTCAATATCATTATAGATAGAGATAAACTGTACACAACAATAATGTACAGCAAAGTAAGATCCACAAATAAGTCAACATGACTAAAATGATCAATTGACCCCTTAAGGAGTTATTGCCCTTTATAGTCAGTTTTTAACAATTTATTGTAAATTTTTGTATCTTTTACAAAAATCTTCTCCTCTAAAACTACTGGTACAAATTTAACCAAACTTAGCCACAATCATCCTTATGGTATCTAATTTAAGAAATGTGTCCGATGACCTCGCTTGCAAACCAACATGGCCGACATTGCTAAAAATAGAACATAATAGTAAAATGCAGATTTTGGCTTATATCTCTTAAACTAAAGCATTAAGAGCAAATTTGAAACGACGTATAAATGTTCATCAGGTTAAGATCTATGAGCCCTGAAATTTTCAGACAAATCAGATAACTCGTAGTTGGGTTGCTGCCCTGAATTTGTAATTATAAGGACATTTTGCAGTTTTTGGTTATTATCTTGAATATTATTATAGATATAGATAAAATGTAAACGGCAATAACGTTCGGCAACGTAAGATCTACAAATAAGTCAACATGACCAAAATGGTCAATTAACCCCTTAAGGAGTTATTGCCCTTTATAGTCAATTTTTGACAATTGTTTGTAAATTTTTTTAAACGTTATAAATAGAGAAAATCTTAAAGGAGCAAAAATGTTCAGAATAATGATCTCTACCAATTGTCCTTATACGTCAAAACTGTTAGACAAATTCTTATAGGAGTTATTGCACATAAATGACAAATTTTACCATTTTTTTTCATTTTTGCTTATAATCATGAAAACTATGATATTTAGAGAGAAACATTTTTTTTTTACTTTATGCCTTATATGATTTAAATTATAATAGATAAATAAACACCTTTAATCACAAAAATGATCAGCAAGGCAAGATCTATTAAAAAGTCAAACTTTTCCGATATAGTTACATGTAGCAGACTGTCACTCGTCATAGGAGGGATTGCCCTAAAATGAGGATTTTTTGTACCCTTTTTTGTGTTTTTAGCAAAAACTAAAGAAGATAGAGAGAAATTAAACAGACTAAAAGATCAGTAATACAAGATCAACAAAATAGAGATTTTTGTCATGAAGTCTATTCTCGTCTACAATGTTGGAGAGTGTCCTTTGTTTGATATGCACATAGATCAAAGTGAGCGACACAGGCTCTTAAGAGCCTCTAGTTATTTTTTCTGTAGGCCATGTTTTTTCGAGTTATAGTTGTGAAATTGCCCCTTTGTATTTCCTTACGTTCTGTATGATATGACATTCGGGAGATTCTCAACAATGGCATTAGTTTGATGAAGGAAAGACTTTCGAGCCGAAAAAATTAAATGTTTTAGTTCAATCATTTGTCATCATTTATTTTTTTTTGTAGAAAAAAACCGCAGCGTGCGTTAACTTGTAGATTGCGCGTTTTTTATCAATGGAGTCATATATGTATCATTGTAGAGAGGAAAATGTAAAATTCCTTCAACATCTTATTTCAACAAAAAAGAATTTGGCAATCCGGAAGCAGGACATTCACAAATGGTTTGTATCTCAGTCTTAGACTGGGAATTCACAATCTTAGCCCATAATTGATGGTATGACTTGTTTTTTTTTCGTTTAATAAACTCTTAATATAATCAATTATTTTCTTTTTTCCAGTTAATGGTTTTGTTCTTTCATTCTTTCATGCAGTTGTAACTTCGTGTCTTGCCATATTTGTACGAAAGCTTTCTTTTTAAACAGATCAGAGGAGTTGCGTTCACAAGATGTTATTGTCAGAATACAAAAAAAAACCGCCAGTCAAATAACTAAAAATGTTCAAATGAAAATGGCGATACAATATGGTCAATTACACGTGATGGTAAACAGTCAAAGTATGAGAGCCTTCTGTTAAACAAATTCTGATGACTTGCATTCACGATGTGTCATGCTTGCAATACAAAAAAAAAACAAACAAAATGGACAAAGTTTCATAACTATCGTAAGAATAGTCGAATCAAACTGACGATATATGAAAGTCAAGTAATTATAATGACAAATATTCCGACTAAGTATGAAAATTTTATCAAACGGTATCTGAGTATCTATGGGTTTCAGACGGACGTTCCTCAGCCCTACTATTAGTCTTGTGTATTTTGCCATTGCTCCCGGTGTAAACTCAATGATTAAAGGGACAACATAACCAATATTCTATATTACTGTTTGATGGGTTGGCTCTACTTATACTTTAAATTTACATGCCCTCCGTATCTAAAAAAAATAATAAACGTTATATGATATATGTATTGACAAATTTCGCGATATTGATAATTAAATCACTGAAGTCAAACTTTCAACTTTATATTGATTTTACATTGTACCGCAATCATGTGACTATAGTTTCAGTGTTTATTGTATATGTAAGTCACTTAATAAAATAATGTTCATATTCACAAAAGCATTTATTTCGATTCTGGCCGAGCCAAACCAAAGCCTGTAGTTAAAATTAGTATTGTTTGCTTCTTCGCTAAGCACGCGGCATTAAGAAATTAAAGCACAAACTGGTCGGCAATGAGTCAGAATTTCGTGCCTAGGCAGAGTGACATGTCTTCTTATGGACTATTACTGTGTCAACAAGCACGTGATTTAAAAATATGGCTCAGCGTGTTTGTCTTGTACACAGCTGAAGCAGGTTCTCGTCCAGAATATGCATCTTATTTGCCACTGGACGCTAAACAGTCATGCGTACATCATATTAGTCGTTCATACATAATGTGAGAAAAAAAAAGAGAAATAAATGTCCGGTACATCAGGATGAGTACAATTAAATACAATGTAGAATATGAAAAGCTCATCGATCGGGGTGAATGGTGGGACAATTTTAAAAATTGTAATAAGAGAGTGGGTTAAATATGGGTATGAATTTATTTTTCAAAATGCAAGAAACAAACCGCCATCTTGAGAAATGAAACATAAAATCCTTTTCTATTTCACTACCAAGTCAAACGCTTATACTTTTAACATGTTATATCAGATTTTATCACAGCTTATATAAACAAATATAAAAAAGTTGGAAAGAGGAATTGGTACGTTACAGTTAGAATGCTTATATTTTATGGAACTATCGGATCATTTAATAATTTTTAAAAGCTACTACTCAAGCTTATAAATTGGCTTTATTATTGATTATTAATCGGAACATGCACACAGTAATCAATACTGCTTTGTAGTGAAAACAATAAATTAAGTAACAAGTTTAGTTTTGTTAAAATCAGTATTGATAATTTAATTTTGATTAAATTTCATAACCAACAGCAATGGCTGAGGGTTCAACTTTTACTCCAAGTATATATTCTTGTGGAATATGTGAATCGAAATTGTATAATCCGAAAGTATTAAAATGCTTCCATGTGTTCTGTCGTCGTTGCTTAGACAAGCAATCGTTCTGTCTCCCGAAATATCGAATAGCATGTCCGTTATGTGAAAGCTTAACTTCTCTTAATAGGGAGGGAATCGATGGACTAGATGACTATAAATTTTCTTATCGTTCGGAAAATGATCAATCTAGAATACAGTGTCAAATGTGCGATAACACAGGTGTGGTCTCTTCTGAATGTGAAGATTGTCAAGAACTTATGTGCAAAGAGTGTCATGATTACCATAAAAAGCATAACAAGTTCAAAGGTCATACCGTAGTCCTTATAGACACACAGGGAAACGGGACCGTTTCGAAGGACGATGCATGTATGCAAGTTGCCACCGTTGAGAAAATGTGTCAAGAGCATTATACATACTGTCGTCCGATAGAGGAATTCTGTAAATCGTGCTCAAAACCCGTTTGTTCTATTTGCATGTTAGGTATACATAAAGGACATAAAACTGAACCATTTCAAACGACTGTTGCAAAAGCACGAACATCCTTAAGTGTAGCGTTAAGAGGTTTAAAATCACGTTTACCCCTTCTCCAATCACTCTTAAACGAGGCTGCACACGAGGAAAAGAAATATAATAATCATATAAAGAACACACGAGTAGAAATTAAAGACTTATCAGAACGTCTGAAATTGGACGTTTGCAGAAAAATTGATGAAATTACAGATGAAAATATCTGCAAACTAGATAGCTTGGCACACACAGACAAGGCTGTTTTAGAATCGTACAGAAAGGACGTGAACAGATCTAAGAAGACGATCGATGGGCTCCTGTATGCGACCGAAAATTTGTTGGAGTTTGGAGACAAAAGCGATTTGATAAAATCTTTTCCAGAACTTGAAACACGCTTATGCCACTATGAACATAATTATGGTATAACAATGCCTGACATTTTCGAACCCCTGCTAAAGCCTGGGTCAATTAAATTAAATCAGCTTTATGAGGCAGTAGGACAAATTGAAAGGGAACAAAGACCTATGACAAATTCGTTTATAGCCGTTAAACAGAAACCGTCGTCACATCTAGTTGACAACGAAAACGCCTTTGCAAAAAGAAAATCATTCAATCTTGATTTTCGTGTCGACTCAGTTGTCTGCACTTACAATACAGATGCAGTGTTGGTATTAGTAGGCAATCAGTTGAAAATTATAAGTGCGGATGGTTCGTACAAAGACTTTGTTTTCATCCAGTGTGGAAAGTGTCATGTGAACCCAGTTGGACATACACAGAACAACGTTTACTTCTACCTTACAGAAAAAAATACATTATGTCTTTTCAGATTAAGCCAAATTTCAAAACAAATTGAAAAATTAGATGTTAAAGTTACATTTACACATGCTTGTACAGTTGATAATGATACAGTGTTGCTGCTGAATCAACCGAAGGGTACTTTTTATGAAACCGACAATAACGGTAGAGTCATTAACACTTTTGGCAGCAAGTTGTTAGCGCAAAATTTTAATGGTTTGGAGTCTATATCTTGCATGCGTGTGACAACGGTTTCCAGAATTTTAATCTGCACAGAAAAATCACTTTATGCATTTACATTTTCTGGAAAATTAGAGCAATTATTCCAGGATGAAAATTCTTACTTCTGGCTGGTTTGCGAAGATCAGCGAGGCAATGTGTTTGTCGCTGACAGAGCTCACGGAAACCAAAGAATATGTTTGTTTACTCCGTATGGACATTACATAGGAGATATTTTACCACCAAATGCGCATAATGCAACTACAATCCTTTTAGATCTTGCAATTGATAGATGTGGAAATCTTTGGACATTTAGTGGTAGTAAAGCCTTGGTCCCTTTCCCCGGTAAAAGCGAAATTAATATTTATTCATACACTTGATTTTGGTGTTGTTAGATGTGGAAACCTTTTAACCATTTTGAACATATTGACGTTTACCATAACAGAAAGCCGATAAACAGAAAAGTTGAAATGACTGTTTATTCATTCATCAAACTTGATGTTGTTGGTAGATCTTTGATACCCTATCATAACTTTAATTTATTCACAAACTTTTTTACTCTGTAGGATTTCGAATCTGACACCTAGCTTTGTTATGACATCTGGTTGTTTACTAGTTTTTAATGTCGATTGGTTGTTACCGCATTGACATATGCCCTACAGTTCTTTCCGTCAAATATTAAGCAATCAACAATCAATTAATCTTTTCATCAATTGCATATGCTTACCTTCATATACTTCCTACTGTAAGGGGTAGAGAGCGGTATTTAACCCTAATTAAACAATACAATTTTATTTCAGAGAATATTCATTTATTGAAATGGTTAATTTAATTGAAGGGAGAAATGTGTGTTTTTGTGTTTTTTATATAAAATATCACATGCAAAATATGAAACAATTCAATTAATAAAACTAACGGCCTAATTTATAACAAAACAATTTACGAAAAACGAAAATGACAGACATGAACCAAGGACAACCACTGAACTAAAGGCTCCTGGCTTGGACTAGGCACATGTAGAATGGGCGTGGTTAAACATGTTTGTGAGCGCTTAACCCTCCCCTAACCTGGGGTTTAAACGGTACAACATATATAAACTATAAAAATCAGTTTAAAAAGGCTTAACTCATCACATCGATACAAAGCAGGAAAACATCAAACAAAAACACAGACCGAACGTGGCAGGGTGTTTATCCATCCCTGACCCCCATAAAAAGACACCAAGTACAGATCTGAGAGTAATCGCAGTAACTGAAAGCTTGTTCTGAACCAATAACAACTAATACAAAAAAGCATGTATCTAAGACTAAAATATCAATCAGTACACATCCGACATCCAATGGGTTTACGATAAAGACGTCAATAACAGTCCGGGAAAAACATGACCTTGTGCAATGCCAAAATGAAGATATCGAAAGATTGTAGTACGTACCGTTAATGAGCATATGTGTATAACAATTCTATTTATTATGGTTTTGATTTCGCCAATATTATTAGATCTAGCAAATATGATTAGATACAAAACTGAAAACATGGTGTATAGTTTTGTTATAAAGGTCTTCGTTTTGCATTTGCTTTTATTTTCACTGTTCTAGCTTGTGCTGTTTCATTCTCCAATGTCTGCGTTGTCTTTAAATCTCGTTAATTATTCGTCCAGGAATATCATGTTTTCATTTCAAACTTTTACATTCGCTAGAGAATTTAAAAGGTACCGATGTTTTTTGTTTTTTTTTATTTTGTTGATTTTTTTTTCAATTTGAGGATGTTTTCGACTTTGGCAAGATACTTTTATCAATCCGCTTTTGTTATTTGGTTTATCACTGGATAGGACACATCGATATATTTTAACAAGAGAATACATGTGCAACACGAGGGATATCATCAGAGGAAGCGGCACGACTGACCCTCACTGTGCTCCCGAATTCACTCCCGGTGTTTTATGTGGGTTCGTACTGCTCAATCTTTAGTTTTCTGTGTGTTGTTATGCTATTGTTGTTTGTCGGGTCTTTTTCCGTGATTGTGTCCGTTTTGATTGGAAATTCGTATTATATGCACACCGTTGATGTGAATAAAACCTCTACAAAATAAAAAAATAACCCTCTAATTTGAAAACTGTAGTAAGCGTAACATGCGTAAACAGGTTAAAGTCTGTACATGTACTCTGCTTGCATAATTTCACAAAATGACAAAGTTTAACATCCTGTCACTTAAAAAATCCAAATGCGATAATAAGCACACCCTTAGTGCTATAAAAAAAAGATATCATAAATTGTTCAAAACTTTTAATAAATGTTTTCACAAATATAGAGATTTATTGTGGAAGTGAGACCTAATAGCAAGAATTTGTTGTATGTGTATTTGGGATCCAGCTTTGTACTAACGCATTGTTTATAAAGCTTAAAGTTTTATGAATTGCCCTCCAATTTTCTCCTTTGCTTACAGACACAGGTGTCTTTCGGTTTATTGAGAGAATTGATCGTGAAAGAATAACTAACGGTGGTCAAGCATTGCGATCAGATCGTGAAAGATCTGGTATCGGATCGTGAATGCAATTAAGTGTAGTTCTACTTCAAAATCTAAGAAACAATCTGCTGTAGTTTCAAAAGGTGGAACAAATTAGAACAAAAATTATGTCTGTCAAAATGATTCAACGTCCTTAATAAAACTGTGCACTTAATAAATGAAAAAATGCAGTACTCTTTAAGAAAACACAAAAGGCGACACGCAATCCTATGAAAATCATTTAGAAAAATATTACATTTTGTAACTATAATAGTCACATTCCAATATATCATGATATATTTGAAACTTAATCTGTATATGTCAGATAGTCCAGTAAAATATATTTATGTTATTACTTGAAAAAGTTCATATTATTTTTGAAAAAGTCTATTTTTGTTGTTTTTTTTATCAAAATTGATCGTGAAAGATCATTCAACGCATTATTTGGATCGTGAAAGACAAGGCGTGACCAGACTTAATGACTCAGAAAACAGCATTTGTTTTACCAATTGATATACTCGTAATTGGTTGAAGTGTGTAATTACTTTCTAAGAACGTAATTTATTGCTTTAATTTTTGTTGGTGATATATATATTTTTACCCATATTTAGACCTATTTTCATTTATGAGGCAATGCTACGCGTAACTAGACATCCAAGATGATAAGACCGCCAGCAGCGTAAATGGCCGAAAGGTAAATATTGTGTATACATAATGCGTAATGAATTCACACATGAGGGAAGCGAGAGGGGGTCTGGTGGTCTTTCCCCGAAAATATCTTAATATGTGAGTTTTTGTTTTGGAAAGGATAATGGAGATGTATAAGTTCACTCTGTGTTTCTGTTACTTGTTTCTGCCTTGTATCGATCTGATGAGTAAGACCATTTTCAACAATTTTATAGTTAGTTCAATTGCGGTTCTGTTACACCACTGTCCCAGGTAAGAAAGAGGGTCGCTAACATGTTTAACCCCGCCACATTATGTAGGTGCCTGTTCCAGGTCAGGAGTCTGTAATTCAGTGGTTGTCGTTTGTTGGTGTATATCTTATTTGTTTTTCGTTCAATTTACATAAATCAGGCCGTTTGTTTTCTCCTTTGAATTGTTTTACATATGTAATTTCGTGGCCTTTTATAGCTGTATGGGTTTTACTCATTGCTGAAGGCCGTACGATGATCTGTAGTTGTTAAATTCTGTGTCATTTTGGTCTCTTGTGCAGAGTTGTCTCATTGGCTATCATATCACATCATTTAATTTTACATACAGGTGTATTGAAGATGTTCTTTCCATTAACAATACGAACTTTTCTCATTTGGACCCATTAATAGTCATGAACTAGATATTATAGACACCATATACACAGCTTCCTCTGCATCATTTTTAGACACATACCCCGATTTGACTACAGCGGTCATCTTTTAATACCAGAATCTATGACAAACAAGATGATTTCAATTTTGAAATCATAAAATTTCCTCACCTTAGCAACGATTTACCAAGTTCATCCGCCTATGAAGTATACATTTCTGAACTCATACGATTTTCAAGAGATTGCAGCTGATACTCAGATCGAGTTTGTAAAACGTTATCAGTGCCTTCGCAAACAATTAATGAACCAGGGTTTAAGGTGTTGACGCTGTGTAGCATTTTATCTACTTTACAGTTTTATCTTTATTTGTCTTTGTACTACTATAGTATTAAGTTCCATTTGATCGTATGCCTCTTGTCGTGGTTCGGTATATGTGCATCCAGCTTTCAGATTTTTGACGTTTATCGTTCTTTATGTGGGTTGGTCCAGAGATGCGATAAGGACACATCTGAAAACTGGTGCGCTCGACTTTTAAACTGGTGCACACGAGTTTGAAAGTCGTGTGCACCAATTTGAAAGTCGAGCACGCCAGTTTGAAAGTCATGCAAACCAGTTTGAAAGTCATGCACACAAGTTTGACAGTCATGCGAACAAGTTTGAAAGTCGTGTGCGCCAGTTCTTGAAAGTCCTGCGCGCCAGTTTGAAAGTCATGCGCACCATTTTGATAGTCATACGCTACAGTTTAGAAGTTATGCGCTCCAGTTTCAAAGTCATGCGCACCAGATCTTGAAGGTCGTGAACACCATTTTTGAAAGTCGTGAGCACGTGTTTGAAAGTCATGCGGGCCAGTTTGAAAGTCATGCACACGCAAGTTCGAAAGTCGTGCGCACGAGTTTTCAAACTGGTGCGTGCAAGAATAAATATCCGGCAAACGAACATATTTATATTTACATGACACTCAAGGGGCTCCTTAATTATGCTTTACTATATTGGCTGTATTATCAACTACATAATCTTTGTTTGGCTGGCGTATTTGTTTGATTCGTTTGTAAGTGTGTTTGTTCGGTGTGAGCCAAGGCTCTGTGTTGAAGGCCGTACTTTGAACTGTAATGGTTTACTTTTACAAATTGTGACTTGGATGGAGAGTTGTCTCATTGGCACTCATACCACATCTTCTTATATCTATTGAACGTTAAATTAAGTTGTGTTGTATGTCTGTGATGTATGCTGCTGGATGCCAAATATGACCACGTAAACCAATTATATCTGTTTGTGTTGCTCCCCTAATTTGGCAATATTACGGAACATTAAACAACTGTCCTACAAGTGGGCGTATAAGCAAGCAAGTAACCCAGATTTAATCCACCATTTGCTTAGGAAAAATCCCTGTGCCAAGTCAGGAATATGACAGTTGTTTTTCTGTTGTTTTGTTTTAAACCATGTTTTTTCCCTATTTTTACAAAAAATCAACAAGGATCTTCGTTTTATAGATATGACTATGCATAAAAATTAATGGGAAGCAGATGAGACAATCTTAACTTTTCAAACAAATAAAACTTATCCAGGACGGACAGACACCATTGTATTGTAATAAGAACACTAGTCGGTGTGGTATTATAAAAAAATCAAATCCAATGGCATTGAACCAATATAGCCCTATTCACAAACAAAAAGGAAGCGGAATAAGCCATGTAAATCTAATATGTTGATATACCGATTACAAGCATAAATAATCACTTGTTTAAAGAAAGATTCGAGCTTTTTTGCAATAACAAATAAGCGGAAACAGATCTTTCACGATCCTTTTCACGATCATCAAAATGCCTTCCATTTACGGGTTCGGACTTTCCCACCGGTAGTTAGTTACACCCGACGGACTTTCGTATTTTTGCAGGTTAACAAAATTACAAATAAAGCATTTTTGAACGAAAAATATAAAAATCTAGTATAAAAATAATCTTAAAATATGCAACTTTACTGAAAGGAAACGTATGTGTTTGCTTTAATTCTTCACAATTGATTTGGTGTGTAGTCACGTGACCGTCGTGGTACAAGATACCGGGTACTTGTTCTAAATCAGATAAATGCTTTGGGATATCAAAATATGACAGAAATTTTGTTCCGTTTTCGGCCTGCTGAAATTTTGCTCCGCTTTCAACCTCTTCGGGAATCTTTTTGGTTTGAAATTGAACGTTATTCACTTCAAGTTTTCCATCGTTTTGAATCGTTGTAACATCAAAATCATTGTCCAGTATCTCAAATTGTGCTAAAATTGTTCCCCTTGAGATGACAACAGTCTCACTTGACGGATTGAATATTTTGACGTGTATCAGTTGGTCCTTATTTACAAAAACTACTGATTTCGCTGTGACAGCACCCAATTTTAATAAATAATTGTGACTCGTGCAGATCCCTTGCACACCATGTAAAATATTACCACGAACTTTGCCCCATAATACAATCTCAGAATTCGGCAAAATAGATAAACGCTTTTGATTCTTCACTTTACTAAATCGAGAAGAAACAGACAATTTAGAAAAATCCAACACTATTTTCTTTGATAACAAATAGTCTGTTCCTAATAAGGATGTGATGTTTGCGAAAATATATGTTCTAAAACCCAATGTTTTCCTTGCGGTATTTGCATTTTTATCCGAGAAACACCAACAATGTTTACAGACTGGTTGTTTACTAAAACTATTTTCTCACTAGTTGAATTACACGGGTGTCATTCGATTTATCGAGAGAAACGATCGTGAAAGAATAACTAACGGTGGTCAAGCATTGCGATCAGATCGTGAAAGACCTGGTATAGGATCGTGAATGAAATATAATCGAGAAGACACATGCACCGTCAGTAAATAATCTTTTTTAATCAATTATTATGAAAAATATTGAAAAAATAAAACTGTCCGTCAAAATGATTCAACATTTTGATTGGTATCCGAAAAAAGATCAAGACTTAAAAGGACACCGTTTTTACAAAACTACAAAAGGCAGATTGCTCTTCGAAATTTCAGAGAAATAAAAAAATGTAAACAAACATTATTCTTTTTCAAATTTTTAATGCATAAACTACTTTTCTCCTGCAAATATTGTTCAATATTACTGTTTGAAATAGTTCTTAAAGTTATTTTGATTAGTTTATTCAGAAACTTTGCAAAAACGGTAATATTTGTACAAAATTTATATTTCGGATCGTGAAAGATCGGGTACATCATTTTGATGATCGTGAAAATGATCATGAAAGATCTGTTTCCGCTTATTCGTTATTGCAAAAACGTTCAATAGATATAAGAAGATGTGGTATGAGTGCCAATGAGACAACTCTCTATCCAAGTCACAATTTGTAAAAGTACAATAAAAGTAGCTAAATATGTTAATTACATTCTGTATTTAAACCTTAAACACAGTCTAATTAACCAAAGTGTGGCGAATGCAGGAGATGGATGAATCCCATCCAAATAAATTTCCAAATGGAATCTTTTTCATGACCACCCTGATCCAGACCAGTTTTTAAAGGAGGATGTCACTTTACATGAGCAGATATTGGAAGTCAACAAATATTTAACCAGTTTAAACGATTATTTAGGACAGAACTCCCCAGACTTCAATTTGGACCTATTGCCATCCAGAAAACGACATAACGATTTACACATCAAATACAGCTTATCGTTTGCTCTTTATTTGGATGGAATTCATAAAATATCATTCTTTTAATTTTTGCCTTAATCGTAGCTTGTGTCCCTTTTAGTTAACCTACATGTAGATCTAAACGCAAATGATGACTTTGAGTGTAAACTTTTGCTTTCCTTTATAAAATACTAGTCTTGTAAAAACAGCGTTTAAACTGTTACGCTGCATTCTTAACTAAAAGACAGAGTTTATAAATGGTTATATTTAAGGGCTTTATTCTTTTTCTTAAATTGGTTATTTGTGTCGTTGATTGCTGTCTTATTGAAATATACTCCTCATTATAGTAATTCATACCATGTAATTGGTAAAGACATGTTGTACTGCGACGTCGCCTTTTCTATATTTAAGGTTACCTTGTGGTAACATAGCTCCTATCGTTTCTATATACAAATTTATACATCCCTCGCTTTCAAACGTACCTGATAAAGTTCAATTAAGAAAATGGCTTTGTACGAACGGAAGGAAATGATAAAAGCTAGCTTATTTGGTCCCCGAAATTACAAAACTAGTAAAATAATTCCTAGACTTTCAAAGTGTTATTGATTAATAAACAGGTAAGTATACTCTGGATACTTTAGTGTAGAACGTTCACTTGTGATGTCACTATGGCATCATAATGAACATTCACATACATTTTTTACATTGTATTTGACATACAAATGTTATTTTACACATAGTCTTTGGACAAAATATAAGTGACACCAGGCTGCGTCAAAAGAGAAATTTTATACACATTAATATCTGTATAAAATACATTTCGAAGCAATATAATGTCATATTTTGGGCAAGTCTTATATATCGAAATATAAACGACAAGATCTCAAAATAAGACAATTTCTGCAATGCTGTTCTTGTAGTTTTGCACTGAATTCAAGATGTTTGAAGTCCAACTGCAAATACGTACGATAAAATTCAGAGTCAGCCTTAAGAGTCTGATATCTTTCAGACGAATAACTTATAGACATCTGAAGGATGTTACTTGGTAGATTTATTACACATTTTGATTTTCGAATCTAAGGGACTGGTCATTTTCTTTTGATTTGGGGGATGGGATGAAACATCAGAATTTCTCGTATTTTTTTTTCAAGACCCCACCTTGAAGAAGGAAAATAAATTCAAGAACCTACCCCCTTTTTCCAAAGGCATGAACAGTTTACATTATTATTATTCAATAAAATAGTGCATCGGAATTGGAAATAATTCTTCAAGTTGGTCAGTTGTTTTTGACTACAGGGAACAAGTCAGGAGGGTTGTCGTTGGTTCATGTCTGTCGTATTTGTTTTTCGTAAATTGAAATTGGGGTTCGTCTTGCTCAGTCTTTAGTTTTCTATGTTGTTGTTTGTCTGTTGGTCTTTTACTTTTTTAGCCATGGCTTTGTCAGTTTATTTTTGACTTATGAGTTTGAATGTCCCTTTGGTATCTTTCGCCTCTCTTGTTTTGTTATAAATTAGGCCGTTAGTTTTTTCAGTTGAATTGTTTCATATTTTTCATGTCGGGGCCTTTTATAGCCAATTATACGTCTGGGTTTTTCTCATTGTTGAAGGCCGTATGGTTGCCTAAAATTGCTAACATCCACTTCATTTGAACTTTGGTGGATAGTTGTCTCGTTGGCAATCATACCACATCTCTTTATTTTCATATCTTTTTATATATTGAAACATGTGCTCAGTCATAATATTTTAAAATTCAAGACATTGTTTAACTCCAAAATACAAAAGACACTCAGACAGCTTTGCAATTTCATAAGATGTATCAACAGTAAAATTACTCCTTCTTCTCAACCATAACTTCTACATATTTAAATACTAAAATTATTTCTTTAAACATGTTTATTTCATTTTTTTTTTGTATTCTCATATATATTCATTTAATTATATATTTTTTATTCATTTATTTATTCATTTATTCATTTTTATTTTTTTTTTAAATATTATGTTATCTCATCTAATATTTTTTATGCATGTTTTTAACTTCTCTGTAACCTATGTACTTCATGGTTTTATGAGAATAAACTATCTATATCTATAACATATATGCCTGTTATGGTCTCATTGACATTTTCCACACTTTCATTCAATTTCAGCACATTGTTCCTATCTTTATTAAAGAAGTTAGAAAATGGATTTGGGATAACAAATACTTTCCTAGAGGCACATGTTGAAAATTAGGATTTTTTTCTAAACAAATGAGCCGAGTGGAGCAAGGCGAAAGTTTGTTATGTCTTTTCTGCCAACATTTTTTTTATTTTATTTGTATTGTAAGGGGACGCGTTGGGTGTGGGTCGCCTGGCTCAATACCTTCATGTCATAAATGAAAATTATTTACATTATAAAAGACATATGAAAAAGCCGCACTTGACTTCTAGATATCATCCTGAACCATTGAAACATGTGCTCAATCATGTGTTCTGCGATTAACCATGTAAAGAAACAACTTATATCATCAGATGAGTGTTTTTAACATATGGAAAGGGGTATAATATTAAGAAAACTTTCGAGAAAAACCTGCATTATCCATGTCCAACAAACAAACAGAAGATGGTCATGACTCACATGAATAAATATTTAACATTGAAATGAAGTTTGAAGGCCAAACAATGTGACTAGCTATAGATATCCAAATCAAGTGTTAGACACTTCTGTTGAATAATCAGATACTGATTTAGAGAATTCATCAAATCAGCTTTAATTTTTGCATGTTTAAAATACAGAATTGCTAAAATCTTGTAAAAAATGTTCAATGCCCCCCCCCTCCATCAGAAGTATTGAAAAATTGAACACCCCCTTTCCATTCCCAAAAATTTTAAAAGTCCCCCTTCATTTCCTCCCACTCCCACCCCCTTCAGGTTACAAATGACCAGTCCCTAAGGGGCCAAAAAAGTGGCCTTATGATAATAGTAACTTCTCTTTTATAAAGAGTAAAATTGAGATTGGAAATGGGGAATGTGTCAAAGAGACAACAGATCGACCAAAGAGCAAAAAAAAAAAAAGCCCAAGGCCACCAATGGGTCTTCAACACAGCGAGAAAATCCCGCACCCGGAGGCGGGCTTCAGCTGGCCCCTAAACAAAAATGTATACTAGACTTAAGTTCATAAAAATGGACGTCACACTAAACTCCGAAACATATAAATGAACTAAAATTAAAAAATCATACAAGACTAACAAATTCCAGAGGCTCCTGACTTGGGACAGGCGCAAAAATGAACCCTCCCCTATGCCTCTAGCCAATGTAGAATAAACAAACACACAGCAATACGCACAGTAAAACTCAGTTCAAAAGAAGTCCGAGTTCGATGTCAAAATAGGTAACAGAAGAAACTAAGCAAAATGACAATGATACATAAATTAACAAAGGACTACTAGCAGTTACTGACATGCCAGCTCCAGACCTGATTTTAGTAAAAAAAAATATGATCTTCAGGGCGATCAATTTTTAGAAACAGTTTAGAATAACAATATGCAATTATAATTTGGACGATTTCATACTTAGGACTGCAATATGGAATTGTGTTGCAATCCTCTAAAATTTGAAAGTGTTTATTTCCACTGTTTCGCATGAAAGATGATACTAAAGCCCACCCAGTCAATTTAAATTCAAAACAACGTATGTATAAAGGGAGATTATACACAGACACTTATCTCTATTTTTTTTTTTTTTTTTACTTAAATACCTTTAGATAGCGTATACAGGTTAAAACATATTCAGACAAAAGTGCCTGTCTGTTGAATCTTTAAAAGCGCTGAACCCATGTTTTTATCAATGCAAATGACGTTGTCGGTTGTATTGTCTGAGAGGAAAAGTGTTAGATCATATTTGAAAACAAAATAATATAGAACTTGTCAATCGAAAAGCAGATATTTACATGTGTATCATGTGTATCATCTTATTCGTTGATGAGAAATTAGTAGAGAATATAAATCTAGTAATTTAACATAAATTGTCTTAATTTTGTTCCGTTTTTTTTTTTTTTTTTTTTTTTTGTTGTTGTTGTTGTTATTGCTGTTGTTGTTGACATATAACGGTTTTATCCATATCGCTTTTTAAAATCAAAGATTATTTCTTTTCTTTTTATTTTTTTTAGGGGAGAGGGATTATCCAGATGCATCGTTGACTCAGTCAGTGTTTCAATACTGACTCTATTCTTTCTGTAAAATATCAGATTAAATTTTTATGTAATATACATTTTAAAGAAACAACAACGTGCGATAAACCATAGAAAATTGGAAGCTCAAAAATATTTCTACCTAGCATATAGTTCATCGTCAATATTAATTTTTAAAACTATTCGGAAGCATGGCAATCAACGATATCAAATCGACTGTTTAATAGCGCTCTATAAACTGGGTTAATGTCAGTCGCAAACAGTTTTATTGTTCTTTGATAATTGATTGCATTGTTTAATTGACATTCACTCATCCTATTGTTTACAGGAAAAGAAACTCCGGGACAAATGCGGATAACGTGATTATTTTCAAGAAAAAGTCAGACGTCAATATTCATTCAAAAGACGGAAACAAAAACAAACCCGATTGTAAATATAAAATATGCACATGCAACACCATCGAATTGTGCAACTTTTAACGAAAATCAGTATTTAACGAGTATAAAAACGGAGATATTGTATATAATTGTTAATGAGACAGCTATCCGTTAAAAACCAAAGGACATTGATGTGACAAATCACAAAATTTAATTACAACACAATGTTGACTGCTGTACCCCTATTTTTGACATTTTCAAATTTTATGTCTGTTTGTTTTGTTCACACACTGTTGTCAATATAATGGATTTTTTTGCGACTGTCATACAAGTGAGAGGTTTTGCTAGCTATAAAACCAGGTTTAATCCACCATTTTCTACATAAGGAAATGCCTGTACCAAGTCAGGTGTATGACAGTTGTTTTCCATTCGTTTGATGTGTTTGAGCTTTTAATTTTGCCATTTGATAAGAGACTTTCCGTTTTGAATTTTCCTTGGAGTTCAGTATTTTTGTTATTTTACTTTTTTATATCTCCGCACTCGTTCATTTGTTAGCTTGGTCGCTATGTAGTGCGGATATTTAATTTTTATTAGATTGAGAATTGCAGGTCAGCATACAATGAGCAAACCAATACTCTAGTAATGTATAAAAGGTCTCAAGATGCAGAATGTGGAAAGGTTAAACAAAGAAAACCAGCGTCTTAATTTATACTACGACAATAAACGAAAACAATTATGGCAGACAGCAACCCACGACAACCACCCGGAAAACGGGCTCCTGTCTTGGATCTCAACATAAAGATTTCACATGTTTGTGAGAAAGATCTAATCCAAACTTGGGACAATGGTGTAACAGCACAATTTAAACAACCCCGTAAAAAATATTTTAAGACAAGGATAATATGGGACTTATAAACAATCTTGATGTTTAAGGATGTTCGCTACTCTGTTTCAAAATAACAAGCTTTTTAAGACTGTTATAAATTAATAGTATATAAATAAAGGAACTAATAAAGCAGAAAAAAATTAAGGGTCCGTGTGCTTGTTTTCGAGATAAAAGCCATTGAAAATTTGGCGAGAAATAATTCTCTCTAGACTTTTCATTCAATTAACATTTGCACCTTTTTTCTTTAAAAAATTATGAAAAAATAAGAAGGATTGTATAGCATTTTCAAATATGGCTTTTTAAACTATGTGTAATTAATTTATGAAAAGAAAAGGAGGGGTTAGTGGGGAAAATTTTGTAATGGGACTACTTGGAAAAAACCAGAGGATTCCGAATATCTGACAAATTTCAAAAACAAGAGGAGAGAACATCCTTAAGAGGGTTTTTTTTTTGCTTCCGTCCTTAAGTACATTATGATCATTTTCTTTTAATTTAAATTTGACAATATGATATGGTATGCTTGATTAAGTCTTGTCTGTTTTAAAATGTATGCAGAAAGGCGTCCTACTGCAATAAGGGGAAAATTGTCAATTGACCTTCTGTCTATAGAATAATGTTGTCATACATGTTAGATAATCTAACAATGTAAAATAACTGATGTTTTTCAATTTTATACAATCAGAGACTCCATTAGAACCGATCAGTGAGACTTTTCAGTTTTCAGAAATTCTGTTTGGTAAAAACATGTGGACAATTTCGTACCAATATATGTTTCACTCGTTTTTGTTTTTGTTTATTTTTTGTTGTTTGCTTTATAATTTAAAACATGCATCATCTGTATTGCCGCGTCCTTTGTTACATGATCATGAAACATTTTTTCCCACTACAAAATTGTCAGTTTTCCTACCGAAGGTCGGTGGTTCCCTTCGGGCACTCCGACTTCCTCCACCAATAAAAATTGACAGCATCGATCGAAATAGCCAATAGTGATGAAAATGGCGTTAAACACCAATCAATCAATCAATCCTACTACACAACACTTAACATAACTTTAAAAAAAAAGAGAAACATGTATAGTCTCTTTTCCTTTTATATTAGTGATTCACTCATTGGGTCAAAATAAGGTATTTGAAGAAACCTTTAGCGGAATATCACGAATTAGACGTTTTTGCATTTTTGCATTTTTCAATTATATAATATGAAAAAATAACAACATTATATACGCGTACTTTACTTTTGAAGATGATATTTTCCAAATTTTAAAACTTATATTCTTATTTATTAACATGTTATTTTAAAGGACATAAAGAGCTCAGAAAAAATTGAACTTAAAAGACCACATGCTTAAATAAATATACTGTTGATAGATTGTTTTGTTTTAAATGTCCAACCCATCTACTCAGTTATTTGACCTAATAATGACAAAACCTTGAAGTATACTGTAGTTTATTTCTGATTCAAATACGACTATACCAATAAGTTGATACCTTGCATGCTAGTACAATAATCACAAGGGGTTGTTACCTCTGTGTCAGATTGTCCACAGTTTGACCTTACATACGTAGGGGGGGTCTTACTTACTAGACAATTGCATGTTATTCCTTGGCTTTCAAATATTTGGCTTTGAGCGTTCTTGATGAAGATAAATCCAGAACATGAAATTTAAAACGTGTTGTTTTCATATTTTATTCATTATGTTTGGACCGATTCACACTTAGATCATGACGTCACCCTGTAATGATTTAATGCGCTATGGAAGTACTGGAGACATCATGATTTGGATAACCTTGTGTCGAAAATCAAGATCGTAAGAGCAGACTGTCTACAAATGTTCATGAATCAAATAATTGTGTACTGCACGTCTAAATATGCTGAAAATGTTTTTTTTTTATATAGTTTGTTCGTATTTTGTGCTGTTACACCACTGTCCAAGGTTAGGGGAGGGTTGAACGCTCACAAACATGTTTAACTCCGCCATATTCTGTATGTGCCTATATCCAAAGTCAGGAGCCTGTAGTTCAGTGGTTGTCGTTGGTTTCTGTCTGTCATATTTGTTTTTCGTAAATTGTTTTGTTATAAATTAGGCCGTTATATTTCTCAATTAAATTGTTTCATATCTTTCATGTCGGTACCTTTTATAGCCGACTATATGGTATGAGTTTTTCTCATTTTCGAAGGCCGTACGGTTGCCTATAATTGCTTACTTCCACTTCATTTGAACTTGGTGGATAGTTGTCTCATTGGCAATCATACCACATCTTCTTATTTTTATATTAAACTATAAACGAGGAATAAACTTTAAAAAATATGTAATCTCTTTCTCTTCTTTCCTTTATACGATTTCTACTATGTCTGTGTGCACTCCGTGCTTCTATGGGCCAAATAAGTGCAAAACAATCGAAATTATATTGACGATATACATAAACAGCCTTATCAGTAAAAACAATACAATGTTTCAACTTAATAAATTGTCAGACTTTATAATGCTTTTAAATTTATGTTGTGCTACCGTTTTAGCCAAACAGTGACATAATTATTAAAGTTTATAACTTTATCTGTGTTCATTAAAATCCATTTGTAAACATTTACAAAGCTTAAAGTGTCGTTCAGATCACTTAGATATATTGATGTTTATATAAAGATTCTCATCATAAAGTTGTTTTAAATTTAGACACGTGACCCTATCATATTTTAGTTATCGATACGTTTTGTAACAAACAATCATTAAGTCTGAAGTGTTCCATCATTTAAATGAGGATATTTATGAGGTCCCCAGTGTAAGTAACCGGAAATAACACTTTATTCGGTGCTTTCTGGATTTACCTTCACCAGAAACGCTCAAACGCAAATTGTGAATGTAAATATGGTGGATGATATGAAACTTGGTACATCATCATTTCTAATATTCTTATAATTTTATCAATAATCTACTTATTTAACTCACTTAATTGGGTGTAAATTGGGGATATGAATAATGCATTTAAAATGATTGGAGTAAATTAAAACTACCCTTGAAGATTTCAGTTGCCTTCCTTTCATTATCTGTTGCCATATACCATAACAAGGCAAACAGTCCTAATATCGTTTGTTTCGGTTAAACAAAAAGTAAAGTAACAAAAAACCAAACACAAGGGAAACCCAAAACGGAAAGTCCTTTATAAAACAAATAACTATCTCAACAAAGAAAAACAAAATGGCACACAGACACTCTACATAAAAAGCACATCAGCAAAAATGAAGGACAAGAATACAAAAATTGACCATAGCACAATAACACAAAGACGGGATGTATAAATACCGAGCCACGCCAAAAGTGTGATACCAAAAATAGACTAAACAGTAAAGGTTAAAAATGTACAAGGACAAATAAAAAGAACAATATAACACGTAATTAAGATGATAAACAACGTCAGTGCCTAGAATCTATACTTCACGACAATTATGTATTATTTGTGAAGTTGATACGGAATATTTATCAACAAGGTCTTGGTATCTTCCAAATTGTTAATTTATTCACAGTTGATATAAGAGGGGACAGTTTATCTCTATCATCCCAGAGAATTACGACAGAAAATTGAAGCATATTTCTAGTCAATGATTTAGTTTGTCACATTCTGTCATATTCTAAGGAGTATCTGAGTCTGATTTCAAGTTCTTTTGATCATTACAGACATTGTGATACATTATTTATAGATAATATTGAAATTTCCCTCTATCCATTTTTGTTTAAAAACGCCATATTCTGAATATTATTTTTGTAAATTTTACTAAATTGCAAAAGTAGTCGTTTCTATTTTTAATGAACGTTAAATATAGACATTTTTGTTCACTTGTTATTCTTTGGTTCTTATATTTTGTTAACTTAACATAAACATGAAATAATTGAGACATTGCACTTTAAGACATTCATATTTTACACCCTCAGAATGTTACAAAGCTTGATGACCCCCCTGATAGCAGATCGTATACTAATTATATACGTACAGATAAAAATAAATTGATGATTTAAATTTCACTATACATGTAAATTTAAATACCCTGTATTGTTTTATTTCAAAATGGTCCACATATTTACTTCAAAGAGACATGTTTTAGTCAATAGTTTTACGTTAGGATTATTGACAAATGCACTGGGTTGTTACTTTATGTTGGTAATTATATATAGATAAAATATACCTAGAGACTTGATGAAATTGACATTTGTGTTGTTACTTGAATGATTGACAGAAAAAGGACATCAACTGTGGATTTGAAATTGACAATTTGTTTCGGAACATTGAATTAAATAGAACAAAAGGATAACCGATATTTGTGAATCATTTGCAACATAAAAACCCGGTTAATTAAATTGCTGAACAATTTATGGAATTCGTCTATGTGGAAAATTATAGGTAAGTAGTTTTGTTGTCTATTTCTGTACAACTATGTATTAACTATGCATGCGATTGGGTTTTTTTTCCAACGGAAGGTAGGAATACCGAAGTAAATCGGGCAGTCCGGTTACACCGTCAATGCGAATCAGCCGAAGGTTAAGTCGCCACTTGAATCTGTGTCCTTTGTTCTCTGTGTGATAGTTGTTTCATTTGCAATCATACCTCACATGTATCTCCCTGCAATGCATTAATTTATGACATCATCTCTTTTTTGATAATAACATTGTAATGAAATACAAGCCTTAGAAACAGACGTTCTTGTTTTATACTTTTATGGTCAAGTTTTATTTAAATAATCTGTAGTGGTTATGGAAGTTTGTTGTTTATGTCTGTCATTTTCGGTATAAATAGAAAAATAAACTGACAATAAGTCTGAAGTATACGGCTCTATTATTCTGTTTTGTTGGCTACTCATGGGCTTAGAAGACGGAGTATAGACGTTGAATATATTTTCATGACTTAATCGTCCCATAGATGTACATGTATAATGCATATCTGCTCATTCTATGTAGATTTCACCCATTCCCTCGTGAAAGGTCTTAAGGAACGACCATTTAACTACAAGGGGTGGTTGAGGGTGGTTATGGTTATTGTCTTTTCCTAAAAAAAATATTCTGATCTCTAAGTTAATGAAAAAAATATTGTAAAAAAAGAGTATTCTGAATCCAGATTTTCCCCGTACCTTATAGTGTTAAATTTTGAAAAAAATATGATTTGATCGAAAAACTAAAAAAAAAGGTGTTCGCGCGAAAAAAAATTCAGTTCTGACTCCGACAAAAATCCATAACCCCGCCCCCGCCCCCGTCCCCCCCCCCCCCCCCCTTGAAGTTAAATGGTTGCTCCCTTACTCTAAACGAGAATATATCTAAATTAAAAAACAAACTTGTCAGTTTTGTGAATAAATGTAATTATATGGACTTGATGACAAAGTACAGGCAAAACAAAACATATTATGCAATTTATACGATTTTAGATAGAAGAAAGAAAGTGCAAACAGAGTATGTTTACACCTTTTTTTCAATGGGGATAGCCCTCACATCTTGCGTTTTAAATGACACATATAGCCTAATATAGATGGCCTTTGTTATTAAAAGGATCTTATTGGAGACCTGCTTGGCCTTATTATTCAACAGACTTCCATATATTCTGGACTCGTTTACCTCCTACATCTGTAAATTAATTAAATAACCCATTCATTGATATTATAATAAAGCTCATTTTGTCTTTTGCACCTTAAATTATTTACAAATACGTCCATTATATGGTAATAACGTTCGATTGTTTGTAGTCGCTACTTATATGTTGTTTGTTTGTTTACAAAACAAACGACTAATGTTTAAACCATTTACTTGTTGATTATTTCGTTTTCTAAAGGTTATGAAAAAGAAAAATGAACACAATTATTTTTTTTTTTTTTTTCTGGCTTTTAACCAGCAGGTCATATGAAACGGATCATACGTACATTCTCTGTTTACATGTAATGTTTTTGTCCACAAATAAACACTTCAATCAAATACACAATTGGTTTATTTTAAGTATACATGCAATAAAAAATAATATAAAAAAAAAATAAATATGAAGTGCATTGTATTTTTGTTTTGGTGTTTCAAACCCAGTAAATGTGAACAGGTATCGTTTATAAAGCCTTGATAAACGCGGTTCTGTCAGTTGGAATCCGAGGGCTATGGGTGAGAAAGTCTAGATTTGATACTTGTGAGATCAAGTCAGTATAAAATTAATGCCAAGATCATCGTTATTGGTATTGTGAAAGAATTTATATTGTTGAATAAACTTTCATTTTCAACGACTAAAACTATCGCCTCGTTTGCTAAGGTTAATTGGAAATGAATAAATCGCCAAAGTAAAACACCAAATCTAATGTTAAGTACTGTTTACTTTAAACTAAGGCTGTGTGCATATTCAAATAGTTCATGTATAGCGAAAAAAACATATGCATCGTGTCATTACATGAAATCCTTATTTTTTTATCTTAGGAGTTACTTTGGGTGTACTATCTACTGCTGCAACGCAATGGCAAATTCCTGATCTTAGTTTGAATTAAATACGATATGAAAGTTCCTTTTATTTTCTATTCTGTACAAAAATAAGGAGTTGTTGTATGATTGTCAATGTGACAAAAAAGTACATGTATACGGACAATTACGGTCTTCAACAATGAGCAAAACATATACCGTATAGTAAGCTATAAAAGCCCATGTAATGACAAAATGTGAAACAATTCAAACGAGAAAACCAACGAATTGAATTATGCTACTACAATAAATAAAAACAAACCATATATTGCATACTACAACCAATGACAACCAATGGCTTACAGGGTCCAGAGTTTTGACAGGCACATGATGAATTGGCAGGGTTTAACATGTTTGTGGACACTCAATCCACTCCTAACCTGATACAGTAGGCATAAGTGTGTAACACAACATTATCATATAAACATTTACTTTGGACATTTTACATGAACATGTTTATGTTACTGCTGTGTGAAATTTACCCGGAAGTTCAGCGACTGATATATCAGAAAATAAAGCACGATTTATTTATAAAAGTTAGGTACAAGGTGATGCAAGGTGCGGAAACACGTTTTGGAATGTAATATGAATATAAATAAAAAGATTATTATAATTGCTTGGTGGTATATCTGTCTGTTCATTTGAGATGTAAATTACTGAGAATGCATTAGGAAAGGGAGATAACTCTACAAAATGAATCCTTGCTTAAGTCGCCATGCATCAACATTATTTTGGACCTTTACTGTTTTTTGGTGTTTTTTTTTTTATTAATTAGCTGTACTTAATTACTGTGATTTAATTTTTAATAACTGAGCTAGAGCATATTTCTTGAAATGTACTATTTGGATTGTTTTGCTTGTACCTGTGATTTTTTTGTCGTACTACTGGTACCATAGACTGTCTACAAACTATGTTATTTTTATAGACTGGTTCTTAGCGTACTTTTTTCAGTAGAGTCTTTATTATTCTACTACATTTTACTTAGTTTACGATTTATATATTCATACCTGTATATATTTTTTTTTAAATTGGTTCAATTTGGAACAGAACCAGTCTTGCGAAAATAAAAATTACTTATTTATTAGAAACTTTATCTAGTTATCTTCAGACCTAGATATATTCACTGAAATAGAGAAATTAATAAATATTTAAGGTCATTGTGTTTAAATAGCACAAAATGGTAATTGTATTGTTATTTTCCGCTTAATATTTTATAACAATAAATTTTGCATGACTCGTCGATCGCTAAAGAAAAGCGGAATTTAAACCGACACGCAAAATAATCTCTATCAACAAAATATCTCTGACACTATTCAATCGAGTCTAATTAAAACTATTTCAAAATTAAGACAATGGATTGAAATGAACAACAACAGATCGAGAGTGAAACGTACAAACCGTGACACATGGTTTCCAATGGCAATTTTGCAACGGAAAGTTTTGAGTTTCATATTTTAAATGATATTTCTAAAGTAATATAAAAAAAATCTAGATATGTAACTAAAAGAAGTTGATATTTGATAAGATATGGATTAATTCTGTTTTCTGAAGGTAAGAAATTGAAACTTAACTTTAATTTCCTCATTTTGTGTGTGTGAATGTTGTTTTTTGTTGTTACAGCTTTTATTTTGCTATGTAACAATCTGCAGAGGAAAAACGATTTGACTTGCTATGTATATATCTGAAAGTATTATACACTGCGGAAATGTGTATATACTTGAAAGTTAAATAATTTAAATAGACGAATCGCAGCAGTCAGCCCATTTCAAGTAGTTGGACTAATATCAAAGCCCCCTTTTTCTTGAAACAATGAAACCTGTAATACTTTAAGCATCTGATATGATCGAGGCCAAATGTTAGGGTATATCATAAAACAAAGAACTAATAAAGATAATAGACTTCCCTCTGGCTCCTTTCTCTAAACTAATGACATTGATATATTGGCCAATAGTTTCGTTGTGTGACGTTCAGCAACCAACATATCCTACATATTCGGAATGTTAAAGGATCCAGCAAACAGAGATGCTTCCCCCAATAAAGAACAGGAGCATGATATGACAAAAACGTATCAAATGAACTTGACGAAATAGTTTGTAGTTTAACGGAATGTTTCACGATTAGTTACTGGTCTGGTTCCATTACATCTAGAATTAAATTAGATGAAATAAGATATATGATAATAATTCTATAAAACTGTAACTAACAATTGCATAATACTCTAAACCACTCACTAAATTCATATAACTTTCTGCAATTCATATTTACTTCTTATGTTTCAAAAAGTATATATATATGCACAGAGTTTTGAAATAATTTCTAATATTTCAGTGAATGAATATTAAAAGATGTTGGGTATACACGAAAGTGTCATCAACCCAACGACACAAATAACAAAAAGACATTTGGCGGCCTAACTATGTTTTCCTTTAAAAACTAAAGCAATAAAGTTACTGTCATTGACGAATATTTGGGCTTGACTTCCTTTTGTTCAAAGAAAGTTTTTTCAGTAATTGTCAAAATATCTTACATGTCTGAGTCTGTATTGCTCATTTACTAAATGAAAGAATATTTGATATCAAGTTCTAATATATTGACAATATTTCTTCAATATAAGGTCAAAAAGTGGAATACTTGCATCAGACAAAGTTCTATTTATAAATTAAAAAATCGAGACAGTTTCCTTATAAACAAAGGAAGGCCAGACACATGCATTAATGTTGCATTAATGTAACGAAAGTAACATGTAAAAATGAAATAATCAACTTCCCCCACACAATTAAATCAATTGATGCAACAATTATAGCCTCGTTTCAGTTTATATCAACATTAAAACTTCAATTAATATGTTATTTTAGAGCGTCGTAACATATCCATAATAGATAATCTATACCGTTGTAATCAATTTCATTCCATGAAATTTACACGTAATAGGTAATCCGACAAGTTGAAACGAACAAATGAAAAGCAACCTATATAGCTATTGACAATGATGTTTAATTTATGTAGATTATGAGTCAATAAGACAGAAACACTAAAACATAACAAAATCTGAAGCGAAATATAGAGGGCAACATACAGACCGGTGAATATACCATATCAAACGCTGTAAATTAGGAGATAACTGTATTGTATTTTAAGCTCCGACGGCATCAATTGGTGATTTGATGGTCGCAAATAAAGTTTACTGGCGTCGCGTTAGCGGAACCAGTAAATGGGTATTTGCGACCATCAAATCACCAATTGATGCCGTCGATACAATATTGTTATCTCCATTCTAATGAAACTGACAGAAAAAAACGCCAAATCATACATTTAAAATATGTCATACGTAATCTGCGATTGCGCGTACAGTTTCATAGCATCAATTGTGAATTGATGCCATGAAATTGGTGACGTTATCCAATCAAAATGAACGTTACATTAGAATCGCCCATATAAAAATAATGATATGTGGTACGATTACCAATGAGACAAATATCTTCCGAAGTCCAAATGACGTGAACGTAAGCAACTATCATAGTTCAAGGCCGTATGACCTCCAACAAAGAGCAAAACCTACACCATGTATTCCGCTATAAAAGGTCCAGATTTTGAAAAAAAGGGGAAAATTCAGACTAAAAAAACAGCGGCCTAATTTCTGACAAAACAATAAACGAAAAAAAAATATGAAAGACATCAAGCACTGAATTACAGACTCCTGACTCCTGACAGAAATATAAAGATAATGGCGGGTGGATGAATCATGTTTTATGAGCTCTTCCCTTAACAGGGCAGTAGTGTAACAGCACAAGATAAGAATAAACTGTCAAAAATCATCAGGGAAATGACTTGACATCAGATGTGCGCGAAAAACAAACAGACAACTAATGTAAAGACAAAAACACTAAGTACCAATTTAAGAGAACTGGCAGTCATGCATGAAATTAGTTTAAAGAAAATTAAAACATAATCTATAAAACCTACAAATAAATTCAGTATAAACTATCAAGACACCTTGAATCTCTAAAATACCATCCCCCTTTTTGTCCCTTACACACATCATCCATTACGGTATGATTTTAACTTTACCATTGTGAAGCTTTCTGACTTTGGATAGGCACATGGATATGTGGATGGTTTAAATAAGTTTTTTTCGTCAAACTTCCCCCTTTTAAACCCGATCTGTACTCTAACAAAATCAGCATAAAACAGCACGAATCAAACTTGAAAAAGCCTTTATTAATTCAATGATTACAAATCAATCTTAAAAACTGAAAAGGTAAGGAGGCATCATCTGAAGCACGAGTACCAACGATATCCTCCTTTTAGCAGAGTTGCGTGACTCCATCGCCTGTTTAAGTTTCACATTTCTCGGAATCTCTCTTATATTCTCAGGTTTCGGAATGCCTTTTAATAGCAAGTTCATTTCTTCTTTCAGAAAGTAAATTTTTTCCTAATTCATCCACACCAAATAACTTCAACTATGCTTGCTATTGATTATGACAAGTAGTTCCACATTATAACCATCCGGTGTGGTATAATTAATAGTTCAATATTGTATTTATGAGCTTTATAAGATTTGTTGGCCGAGATTATCGTGACTTCCCGCTCATTGATCTCGCGATAAAATGTGTTATTTAATTCCACTGTCTAAGATAAGACAAAAAATCGAAAATTAATAACATGATGAATTCCTTTGAAGTGAAAGTAAAATATTGATGTTCTTGACATAGTGATATCTGAAAAAAAGTAAACACTAGTATAGGGTTAATATATAACTAGTATGTGGTATTTTTGGCGAGTGTTCGAATTTGGCATTTCATATGTAGGGACATTGTAAGGTACATTCTTAAGTTAAGGTAGTATACCAGTCAAACAAAAAAGGGAATGATCGCTGAACTTGGTACACTAATACGATTTTCAGTAACTGTTTGTAGTCATTATGAGATTCATAGACCTTATTTCTTACTGTTATATTCAATCAAGTGAACCACCTCGGTAGTATCTTGTTAGTGATCTCTATTTGAGGGCTGCGCCAGATCTCTGGCAGTCTCAAACAATGTAGAACTGCATAAAAAACGAGTCTGTGTTGCTTCTCCCTTACGCATGTCAGATCTATGAGTAATATTAGTTCCATAGTGTGCTAGGGACCTAATACGATATATATGGGGGTCAGTAAATTCCATATGTGGTGAAAGCAAAGCTCGAATCCCCATATGGAATTTACTGACCCCATATACATCGTATTAGGTCACCATCACACTGTGTATCGAATACATCTTCCGACTATCTTAACATGTGGTATTTAGACTAGTGGCCTATCAAAGTGATCAAATCTTCAATATTAAGAACCTACTTCCATTGGTCTATACAAAAACAAATGCCAACAATAACAACTTGTTAGCTTATAATGCGTTTTATGAATTTATTTCAATCGTTCATCATCAGTTTTCTTCGTCTGTTGAAACCTTTCAGATTTTTCCTCAACACCGTGTTGTTTTCACAAAGGGACGTAGCACCACTACTAAGCATGTATTGAAATACACCACGCCTACTAACCCCATATGAAATATACACGGTCTCCACGCGGTTACTTTTGACCAATCATATTTCTAGAAATATATAGGAGGTAAGATAAGATTTATGATGTGTCCACCGCCTCGGTGGTCTCGTGGTAGCGTGATCGCCTCGAGCGCGGGAGGTCGTGGGTTCGAACCCCGACCTGGCCAAACCAAAGACTTTTAAATTGGTATTTGCTACTTCTTCACTAAGCACGCAGCATTAAGAAGTAAGAGCAAAGACTGGTCGGCTCGGAGTCAGATTAATGTGTCCGAGTAAAATGATATGTCTACCTGCGGACTGTTACCTTGTGAACTAGCACGTTAAAAATCCGACTCAGCGTGTCGGTCTAGTATAAAGCAGGGTTAATACTCATATTACATTCACATGTTCTCGTCCTGAATATGCATAATAATTTGCCGCTGGACGTTAAGCAGCCATCCATCCTCATGATGTGTCCAGATACAGGGTTACATTTGTTTCGGTGGAAAATTTCCCCTTTTTTTTTATCGGAACGTTAACATTTTGATTGAGTTTGTCTATTAAACTTCTTTTTCATATCACACTAACATGATATTTTGCTTGTCCTGAATATTGATGTAATATTTGCTACTGGACATTTAACATCCTTTTATCCATACATTATTCCATCCATCCAATTTATCAACTAATCACAACAGGACTTTCACAGATTATCGTTTGTATTCTCTCCCCTCCCCTTTTCCACAACAAATAGATCAGTAATGATCAAGACACAACCAAACCACTAGACAAACACACCCTTCTCCAAATAAAAGAAAAAAAAGAAAAGTTTTCTTAGATTCAAATAGATATATATTGCTGATGTCTGACAGATTTTTACTCGGCATCTCCATATTTTATTCAGTTTGCAGCATTCTACCGATATAAAAATAAAAGGCAGATTACGATGTTCACAATTGCCACTTGTAAGGGCACTCACTTCAAGACCCCCTCAAATACTAGTACGCCTCGTTTTTCTATAAATTGCATGAAAGAAGAAGATTTTGTTTTAGCTAGTAGCTAAATGCTTACAGATACATGTATTCGTTCGTAAACTAAAGAACATATAATTAATCTATAACGGCTACATGCTATTAATACATCCATTTAATATTTCATTAAGAAATGCATGCTTCTTTTCGTAATTTTATTGTGGTTTGAAAGTGGTGACCGAAGCAAATTTTGTATTTCCGAGCTTCATTCTAAAAATGTGTGCTTGTTCAACATTTTTACATAAAATTACAAAAAGAAGCATTCATTTCTTATAATTACATTTTTATATTAATAAGCCATGAAAAAAAAGAAAAAGACGTGGCTGCGTATTTATGCATCCCGCAAAGCCAAAAACAGAAACAAATCTCTACAATGGTTGCACTGCTTGGCAGAAACTGCCTAGAGATGACCATATTTCTATTCCCCAGTCAACCCTCGAGGGTGCATTAGATTTAAATTTGTATGGTAACATACTGTGATACATGTAAACTCTTTCTTATGAAGACTTTATCATCGTATACTCTGTTAAGGGAAAAAAAACACAAAACCTTTGTATATCGATTAAACACCAATTACACAAAAATACAATGAGAATAAAATGCTTTGTTTACTCCGAATGAATGAAATAGAAATATGTGTGAACTGAAGGAAAACATGACTTGTAATTAAGATTTAAATTATTTATTCGGTATAAACACGTAAAATTGTTAAAAGGACGTATATTATTTCCTTTTCAAAATTCATTACGTTTTTGGAATGTTTATTTCGTTTTTCCGTACTACTTAAAATCCGTTTTGAAAATAAATAACTGATTTTTACTTATTTTCTTCCACTTTCGCTACTGTGTATGAATAATCAATTTCAAGCCTATAAAAATATGAGATGAAAATATCTAATCAACACAAAATTATTCAAAACACATTATTTTTATGTATTGAAGTATTAGTGATTTTAAAATTTTACATTTCGTTCACTGATTCGATACAAATGTATATGAAAGTCGTTATCAGTCTGTAGAATGTATACTTTGAACTTGTTGAAAACGGATATTTGGACGGTTTAATTCGAATGCGCGGATTTAAAATTTAGTCATCAAATGAATTTGTCAATAGAATCAATAATAATATGTAACATAAGCAATTATAAAAGATCAACAGGTGTTTCAGAGTATATATATAAAGCCTGAGTATATAAATATAAGTTTATGTGAAAATGATCTTAGTCTTACTACAGGAACACCCGAATTGCATTATAAGTGACCGTGAGTCTTATGATCAAAGATCAAGAGGTGTTCCAGAGTATTTGTAAAGCCGGAGTACGTATAGGTTTGTGTGTATATGATTATAGATCTACTAAGATTTTTTAAAACTCGAACCAGTATCGTGAGTAATCATTTATCTTCTTATAAAATCCTATAAATTCATTCCGCTTCGTTATTTATCAAAGATGAAAGCTTTTGGTGGTAAAAAGATCTGAAAAGAGAGAGAGAGAGAGAGAGAGAGAGAGAGAGACTCACAGAACGAGTTAAATCCTGTCAAATGGTTTACATCCCAGTCTGAAGACAGAATCCAGTTGTTTTGTATTGCATTTTAGTAAATTGTATTTTGATCCTCTTTGAAATTTAGTATCAGTATAGGAACTTGATTTACATCGTGTCTAGACTTTATCCATTTTAGTGAGGTTTGATAAATAAATAGCTTTTTTAAATAATTGTTTGACATCATGGCGTTCATTATCACTGAACTAGTATATATATTTGTTTAGGGGCCAGCTGAAGGACGCCTCCGGGTGCGGGAATTTCTCGCTGCATTGAAGACCTGTTAGTGACCTTCTGCTGTTGTCTGTTCTATGGTCGGGTTGTTGTCTCTTTGACACATTCCCCATTTCCATTCTCAATTTTATCATAGATATAAATGGGAGATAAAGAAGACTTATTCTATAATCTGCCTTTATTTTCTGTCATTGATGTAACGAACATCTCGTAGTTGTGAAGAAAGATCGCCAATTATATTTATAAACACGACTGGGTTGCGAGCACGTCAATTATTATCAAATTCAACAGATGTGTTTGACATGTAATGATTTTAATTGACGTTTATATTAAAATCAATCGGGTCCAGGACCAATCCAGTATATTTTATTATAATCCTTCGTAATTAATCCCATTTTCTATGTGCATACATTTAGAGTAATTTAGAGCTGGTAAACTCAGTGTATGATGAATATTTCTGGTTATGGAATACATGCTTCTGCATTTATTTTCATATTTTTTCTAGAAATTCACACTTGCATGTTTGTAGTATAATTATTGTGTGTGTATTTTTAGAATAGAAATCCAGATCAGGTCTGGGTTTCTAATACTAAAATAGGTGTTTCGGTTACGGTCATGTAGACCTAGGCCTAACCTCATCAGGTATCCCTAGCCTATATGTTTCCTTTCTTATAATATGTAAAATAGTTCCAATTTGATTTCTCTTATGTCTTTGTATTATACATTGATTGATTGATTTTTGGCTCCTCAACGTCCAGTGGCAAATATTTCATGCATGTTCAGGACGAGAACAAATTAACAATAAATACAAAAAGGTAGGTCTTGTAATTGAGGCCATTCGGGATAAGGTCGGGGAAATTTCGACTGCCACTGGAAAATGAGGGTATATTGGATAGGGACAGAAATTTGGTATTGCAACTGGCCACCTTCGGACCCCTCAATGAGTTGTTGCAAGGGTTCTTAACGTGCAGAGAGCGTGGCACTCTCTCTACGCGAGGCATCGGATTTAACGTCCCCATTCTGACCGGACGTGGCTGCGTACTTGATACATCCCGCACAGCTAAACGGACGCCCACTTTGGCGAGGGTTTTATTGCCGGTCGGAAGTAGTCCAAAGAGACCAAATTTCTATTCTTGAGTCAATCTTGTGGGTCATTTTTATACATTGAAGTTAATTTTTATAAAGAAAAATATGGTTTATCGGCAAAAAAATCAAACAAATCTGTATGTTTAAAATGGACTTTTACAAGATAGATATTGTAATATCGATAATGACAACTCAATGACGAACGTCCTTGTGTCGTTTTATTCATGATTTCTGTAAACGTTATATAACTTTATTCCAGTACTGTATATGTTGTTGTTTATCTGAAAAATACATATATAAAAAAACATTTTTAATTCAAATGATTTGATTTTCTCATTTCATTTATATACAGTTTTTATTCTTGATATGCCTTTAAGATGAATAACCCATTAATATGTTAGAATTAATATCAAATGTAATATTCAAATTACATGAGAAACTGTTTCTTACTTCAAGGTTGAGATCCTACAAAGTTTTGTTGTAATAATGATATTGTAAGCATAAAGTTTGTAAACCCACTAATACTCTCTTTTATATTAATTGGTGTTTTATCTCAGTTTATTACCTTTAATTGAGAAAAAGTTAAATATTCACACCTGATATTATGTCATTACTTTCTCATATCTTTTATCAATCGGTAAATGAAGAGATATTTAAATCACCTATACTGCAATGGGAGAGAAATGTCAAACATGGATCAATAAAAAGATAATGACAAAAATATTAATATGTTTGAACTGCAAACTCATGGCATTTGCAGTATGTCGTAATTACTGTGAAAAGTTATCTCTCGCCATGACCTCGTACCTTCTTGTCATGCCAATGTCAAATGTACACTGTAATTTAATGTCGCGAAAACAACAAATTGGATTTGAAACGAGGGAAAATATGAAGAGAAAAAAAAGGGGGAGGGTAACAAAAAGGGGGGGCGAGGGGGTACAAACAACATTCATGGTTTTGCAAGTTTATTTGAAAATGGTAATTTAAAAATGGACATTTCAGCCAAGCAAAGGTTATAATTGTCAACAAAAAGGGCAATGAAAGCAATACAATTTACATAGTTTGGTTTTCAATTTTCTACTAAATTAAGTTTAATGCAAAAGAGTATGCCGAAATATTCTACTACGACGAACATTTTTTTGATGCTTTCGTGCTTCCATTTTCTTTTGTTTCGAGCATTACTGATGAAAAATATATTTCCGAAATTCGCATATGGCGAATCAAATTAAGATTGTTTACAATATAGAGAGTATTGGCCGTAAAAATACCCAAAAATATAGAGAAAAAAATGACCCCAAAATAAAGATTAAGATAAGGAATACCCAGTCCAGACCTTGTGTATGTAATATTTAAAAATACGCAGTTAATGTCTGTACAGAAAAATATCCACGATGAACTAGTATAGCATATACAGAGAAGCGGGAAAAACAAAGTGCATTTACAAATATATAGTTCTTTTATTACTGTCACTGGCAAGTTATTTACTTAATTATGCATGCTTTCTTTAGTTTCGTTTGAGTTTGTAGTATTTGATTAATATATTATTTTTTGCAATATTCAATATCAACTATTTTACTGTTATCACATGTTAATGATACCTTATAAAATTATATTTTGACATTAGGATACATATCTTCTACAACTATAAGTTGATTAATTAACTGTGCTTTAATATATTGTGACATTTTAATGTTCAAGCACATAATGACTGTTGTTGCGATATTCAGAAGAAAACATGAAGTTTTTGGAATAAACTAAATATGCTATCTTAATTCAAACAATGAAAAGGGAAAAATAAATCATTTTGTCGACATTTAAAAATCAATGAAATAAACATTATGATTATTCAAAAGTAAATATAACGATCGATTGCAACTTATACTATTTTTTGCCAGCATTCTACCGATATAAGGATAAAAGCCAGATTACGATGTTCGCATTTGTCCCAAATAAGGGTTGGCACTCACTTCAAGACCTCTCTAATACTAGTACATCCCGTTTTCTTCTATAAATTGCAAGAAAGAAGAAGATTTTGTTTTAGCTAGAATCTAAATGCTTGCAACTTATTTAAGTGGCAGATACAGGGGGCGTAGAGGGCGTGTGTCTCCCCCTTTGGTCGTCATTAAACAGAATCTCATGTTTCTCACGAGTTATATGATCTTTCAGCATAAAATAGTCCAAAACGTTTATCGCGTCGCTCCGGTCGGTAGTATGTATTCAGTTTTTTTTATAATTACGCCCCCACCTCTTTAAAGAATTCTGGATCCGCCCCTGAAGACAGTACAAGAGACGTTCCCCAACCCCTCCCTCGAATCCTCAGAAAAAGTTGACGTACAGACCAAAACTAACAACAAGAAACAACACGTGGTCCGATCAGCCTTAATTCAATAGTAGTTTATCGATAGTCAAATCTCGTAGTTGTGCAGAAAGATCTCCAATTATAGTTATAAACACGACTGGGTTGCGAACACGTCAATTATTGTCAAATTCAACAGATGTGTTTGACATGTAATAATTTTAATTGACGTTTATGCAATCTAGTCCAGGCATACATTTCTATAATGTAGGGGTGGATATATATATTTTACTCAACCTCACTTACTTACAAATTGAATGATGACACGACGAGCGACACTAATAGAGCAGGAAATTTTTTGTTTTATTGGATTTATGGTTTTTGGTTGACCCAAATGTATCTCCTCCCTCTTTAAACACTCTTATATCAAACGGATAGCAGAATAAAATGGAAAATTACAATAAATTACAAATTTGAAGGCTTTGTGCGGACGTAAACCTGGTTTTTGCTTGGTACCTTGATTTGTCTTTTTAATCGATTTCATCGATTTGACTATCGATAAACTACTATTAAATTAAGGCTGATCGGACCACGTGTTGTTTCTTATTGTAAGTTTTGGTCTGTACGTCAACTTTTTCTGAGGATTCGAGGGAGGGGTTGGGGAACGTCTCTTGTACTGTCTTCAGGGGCGGATCCAGAATTCTTGAAAGAGGTGGAGGCGTAATTATAAAAAAAAAAAAGAATACATACCACCGACCGGATCGACGCGATGAACGTTTTGGACTATTTTATGCTGAAAGATCATTTAATTCGTGAGAAACCTAAGATTTTGTTAAACTGCGATCAAAGGGGGTGATATACGCCCTCTATGCCCCCTGGATCGGTTGTCAATAATTTCTGTTTTCCTTTTATGTATACGATAGGCATTAATAAAGCTTTTTGACAATACTTCTGTGGAAAATATTTATTTTTCAATCTTTTTTGACAACCAAGTTCAAAGTGTAAAAACATGTCTTTGTATTATACATTGATTGATTGATTTTTGGCTCCTCAACGTCCAGTGGCAAATATTTCATGCATGTTCAGGACGAGAAAACATTAACAATAAATACAAAAGGTAGGACTTGTAATTGAGGCCATTCGGGATAAGGTCGGGGAAATTTCGACTGCCACTGGAAAATGAGGGTATATTGGATAGGAACAGAAATTTGGTCTTGCAACTGGCCACCTTCGGACCCCTCAATGAGTTGTTGCAAGGGTTCTTAACGTGCAGAGAACGTGGCACTCTCTCTACGCGAGGCATCGGATTTAACGTCCCCATTCTGACCGGACGTGGCTGCGTACTTGATACATCCCGCACAGCTAAACGGACGCCCACTTTGGCGAGGGTTTTATTGCCGGTCGGAAGTAGTCCAAAGAGACCAAATTTCTATTCTTGAGTCAATCTTGGGGGTCATTTTTATACATTGAAGTTAATTTTTATAAAGAAAAATATGGCTTATCGGCAAAAAAATCAAACAAATCTGTATGTTTAAAATGGACTTTTACAAGATAGATATTGTAATGTCGATAATTACAACTCAATGACGAACGTCCTTGTGTCGTTTTATTCATGATTTCTGTAAACGTTATATAACTTTATTCTAGTACTGTATATGTTGTTGTTTATCTGAAAAATACATATATAAAAAAACATTTTTAATTCAAATGATTTGATTTTCTCATTTCATATATATACAGTTTTTATTCTTGATATGCCTTTAAGATGAATAACCCATTTATATGTTAGAATTAATATCAAATGTAATATTCAAATTACATGAGAAACTGTTTCTTACTTCAAGGTTGAGATCCTACAAAGTTTTGTTGTAATAATGATATTGTAAGCATACAGTTTGTAAACCAACTAATACTCTCTTTTATATTAATTGGTGTTTTATCCCAGTTTATTACCTTTAATTGAGAAAAAGTTAAATATTCACACCTGATATTATGTCATTACTTTCTCATATCTTTATTCAATCGGTAAATGAAGAGATATTTAAATCACCTATACTGCAATGGGAGAGAAATGTCAAACATGGATCAATAAAAAGATAATGACAAATATATTAATATGTTTGAACTGCAAACTCATGGCATTTGCAGTAAGTCGTAATTACTTTGAAAAGTTATCTCTCGCCATGACCTCGTACCTTCTTGTCATGCAAATGTCAAATGTACACTGTAATTTAATGTCGCGAAAAACAACAAATTGGATTTGAAACGAGGGAAAATATGAAGAGGAAAAAAGGGGGAGTGGTAAAAAAAAAGGGGGGGGGGGGGGGGGTACTACCAACATTCATTGTTTTGCAAGTTTATTTGAAAATGGTAATTTAAAATATAGACATTTCAGCCAAGCAAAGGCTATAATTGCCAACGAAAAGGGCAATGAAAGCAATACGATTTACATAGTTTGGTTTCCAATTTTCTAATATATTAAGTTTAATGCAAAAGAGTATACCGAAATATTCTACTGCGACGAAAATTCTTTTGATGCTTTCGTGCATGCTTCCATTTTGTTTTGTTTCGAGCATTGCTGATGAAAAATATATTTCCGAAATTCGCATATGGCGAATCAAATTAAGATTGTTTACAATATAGAGAATATTGGCCGTAAAAATACCCAAAAATATAGAGAAAAAATGACCCCAAAATAAAGATTAAGATAAGGAATACCCAGTCCAGACCTTGTGTATGTAATATTTAAAAATACGCAGTTAATGTCTGTACAGAAAAAAATCCACGATGAACTAGTATAGCATATACAGAGAAAAGCGGGGAAAACAAAGTGCATTTACAAATATACAGTTCTTTTATTACTGTCACTGGCAAGTTATTTACTTAATTACGCATGCTTTCATTAGTTTCGTTTGAGTTTGTAGTATTTGATTAATATATTAATTGTTGCAATATTCAATATCAACTATTTTACTGTTATCACATGTTAATGATACCTTATAAAATTATATTTTGACATTAGGATACATATCTTCTACAACTATAAGTTGATAAATCAACTGTGCTTTAATATATTATGACATTTTAATGTTCAAGCACATAATGACTGTTGTTGCGATATTTAGAAAAAAACATGAAGTTTTTGGAATGAACTAAATATGCTATCTTAATTCAAACAATGAAAAGGGAAAAATAAATCATTTTGTCCGACATTTAAAAATTAATGAAATAAACATTATGATTATTAAAAGGTAAATATAACGATCGATCACAACTTATACTATTTTTTGCCACCATTCTACCGATATAAAGATAAAAGCCAGATTACGATGTTGATATCCGGAACCTCCTGACAAACAAATTTGAAAGAGTTAGGTGCGAACAGGAAACAAATATTTTGAAATGTAAAAAAAATAACACATCAGTTCAGCATATTTTGTTTTTGGTGAATTTTGTAAAAATATTAATTCTTCAAGGTTAAATATAGTATTTATACATTGAAAACGAAAGTTTAACTACTGTGAACCAAAATAAAGGTTGCACTTTGTAAATACAGCTGATTTTGGGGAGATATATAATATTCATATAATTTTTTTTTTATATGTTAATTTGTTAACGTACTGGTTCCCAGATTTGATCTCTTATTGTCATTAATAAGGGTTGGCACTCACTCAAAGATCTCTCTAATACTAGTACATCCCGTTTTCTTCTATAAATTGCAAGAAAGAAGAAGATTTTGTTTTAACTAGAATCTAAAAGCTTGCAGATACATGTATTCATTTGTAAACAAAAGAATATACGATTAATCTATAATGGCTTTGGAGACAGGTTTATATATTGGATGTAGAATATTGGTCTGTGGCTTACATGTACAATAAAAGACACCTTAAAGAAACGTGCAAGGGTTCTGCAACGTGCAGAGAGTGTGTGGCACTGTTTCTACACGAGGCTTCATATTTGACGCTCCTACTCCGACAAGACGTGACTGTGTACTTATACATCCCACAGAGCCAAAACGTACGCACCTCTCTATATTAGGTTTAACTGCTTGACGGAAACAGTCCAGGAATGACCATATTTCTAATCCCACTCAACCCTCGGGGGTAATATTCGATTGTAATCTCTATAGTAAAAATAAACTCTCCCTTATGAAGATAATAACCACCGTATATACTTTGTTTATGACAATAACCAAAAGCGTTGTTTATCGATTAAATATCAATTATAAAAAATAATCACAATGAGAATAAAATATTTTGTTTACTTTAAATTAATAAAATAGAAATATGTGTGAACTGAAGGAAAACAGGAATCATAATTAAAATTAAAATTATTTATTCGATACAAACACGTATAATTGTTAAAGGTACGTATATTATTTCCTTTTAAAAATTCATTAGGTTTTTTGGAATGTTTATTTTGTTTTTCCGTACTAGACTACTTAAAATCCGTTATGAAAATAAATGACAGCTTATATAAAATGTTCTTCCACTTTCGCTACTGTGTATGAATAATCAATTTTAAGCTTATAAAAATATGAGATGAAAATATCTAATCAACACAAAATTATGCAAAATACATTATTTTTATGTATTGAAGTATTAGTGATCTTAAAATTTTACATTTCGTTCACTGATTCGATACAAATGGATATGAAAGTCGTTATCAGTCTGTATAATATATACTTTGAACTTGTTGAAAACGGATATTTGGGCGGTTTAATTCGAATGGGCGGATTTAAAATTTTAGTCATCAGATGAATTTGTTAATTCAATCAATAATGATATATAACATATGCAATTATCAATGATCAACAGGTGTTCCAGAGTATATAAAAAGCTGGAGTATATCAAAATAAGTTTATGTGTATATGATCTTAGACTTACTACATGAACACCCGAATTGCATTATAAGTGACCGAGAGTCTTATGATCAAAGATCAAGAGGTGTTCCAGAGTATTTGTAAAGCCGGAGTACATATAGGTTTGTGCGTATATGATTATAGAGCTACTAAGATTTAAAAAACTCGAACCAGTGTCGTGAGTAATCATTTATCTACTTATAAAAAATCCTATAAATTCATTCCGCTTCGTTATTTATCAAAGATGAAAGCTTTTGAGAGAGAGAGAGAGAGAGAGAGAGAGAGAAAGAGAGAGAGAGAGACTCACAGAACGAGTTAAACCCTGTCAAATGGTTTAAATCCCAGTCTAAACACAGAATCCAGTTGTTTTGCGTTGCATTTTAGTAAATTGTATTTTGATCTCTCAGTATAGGAACTTGATTTACATCGTGTCTAGACTTATCCATTTTAGTGAGGTTTGATAAATAGAAAAAGAAGACTTATTCTATAATATGCCTTTATTTTCTGTCATTGATGTAACATAACATGTCGTAGTTGTGCAGAAAGATCGCCAATTATATTTATAAACACGACTGGGTTGCGAGCACGTCAATTATTGTCAAATTCAACAGATTTGATTGACACTTTATGAATTTAATTGAAGTTTGTGCAATCTAGTCAAGGCATACATTTCTATAATGTAGAGGTTGAAATATATTTTTCTCAACCTCACTTACTTACAAATTGAATGATGACACGACGAGCGACACTAATAGAGAAGGAAATGTTTTGTTGTTGTCTATTTTTATTGGATTTATGTTTTTTGGTTGACCCAAATGTATCTTCTCCCTTTTTAAACTCTCTTATATCAAAAATTACAATAAATTACAAATTTGAAGGTTTTGTGCGCTCGTAAACCTGGCGTTTGCTCGTTTTAATCGATTTGATCATTGATAATCTACTACTGCATTAAGGCTGATCTGACCACGTGTTGTTTTTTGTTGTTAGTTTTGGTTTGTACGTCAATTTTTTTCTGAGGATTCGGGGGAGGGGGTTGGGGTACTTCTTTTGTACTGTCTTCAGGGGCGGATCCAGAATTCATGAAAGAGGTGGGGAGTAATTATAAAAATAAACTGAATACATACCACCGAGCGGAGCGACGCGATAAACGTTTTAGACTATTAAATGCTGAACGATCATATAACTCGTGAGAAACATGAGATTTTGTAACCAAAGGAGGGGACACACGCCCTCTACGCCCCCTGTATCTGCCAATGGACTTATGTTGTCAATAATTTCTGTTTTCCTTTTATGTATACGATAGATATTCATTAAGCTTTATGACAATACTTTTGTGAAAAATATTTATTTAGCAATCTTGTTTTGACATCCAAGTTCATAATGTAAAAACATGTCTTCGTATTATACATTGAAGTTAATCCTTATAAATAAAAATATGGTTTGTCGGCATAAAATCAAACAAATATGTTTGTTTAAAGTAGACTTGTACAACATAGATATTGTAATGTCGAGAATTACAACTCAATGACGAACGTCCTTGTGTCGGTTTTTTTTATGATTTCTGTAAACGTTATATGACTTTATTCCAGTACGGTATATGTTGTTGTTTATCTGAAAAATACATATAGAAAAAACATATTTCATTAAGCAGATTTGATTTTCTATATGTATATATATATATATATGCAGTTTTTATTCTCAATATGCCTTTAAGATGAATAACCCATTAACATGTTAGAATTCATATCAAATGTTATATTCAAATTAATTGGGAAACTGTTTCTTACTTCAAGGTTAAGATCCTACAAAGTTTTGTTGTAATAATGATATTGTAAGCATTACGTTAAACTTTGTAAACCCACTAATACTCTCTCTTATATTAATTGGTGTTTTATCCCAGTTTATTACTTTTAATTGGGAAAAAGTTAAATATTTACACCTGATATTATGTCATTACTTTCTCATATCTTTATTCAATCGGCAAATGAACAGATATTTAAATCACCTTTCAATGGGAAAGAAATGTCAAACATGGATCAATAAAAAGATAATGAAAAATGTATTAATATGTTTGAACTGCAAACTTATGGTATTTGCAGTATGTCGTAATTGCTCTGAAAAGTTATCTCTCTCCATCAACTTGCACCTTCGTGTCATGCAAATGTCAAATGCACACTATAATTTAATGACGCGAAAATAACCAATCGGATTCAAAACGGAGGAAAAATAGGAAGAAAAAAGGGGGGTACAAACAACATTAATTGTTATGCAAGTTTATTCGAAAGTGATAATTTGAAAATGGACATTTCAGCCAAACAAAGGTTTTAATTGTCAACGAAATGGCAATGAAAGCAATACAATTTACATAGTTTGGTTTTCAATTTTCTAATATAAGTATAATGCAAAAGAGTATATCGAAATATTCTACTACGACGAAAATCCTTTTGCTGCTTTCGTGCTTTCATTTTGTTGTGTTTCGAGCATTGCTGATGAAAAATATATTTCCGAAATTCGCGAATCAAATTAATTTCGGCATTTGTAAAAATCATAATGGTACTTTGTTTGCTATTATGTTCACTTTGTTTCAAATATATTTTTTCTGTATGCATTTAATTTCAGGGTTTCTTCAAGACCAAAATTCTGAACTATATAGAATGATTGAAGAAGGCTGGTAATTATTTGGAACAAATGATAATATCACAATTGTAAACAGCTTAATTGATGGAAATCAGTTAACATTGTGTAAAGCTCAAACAATACAATTTCTCGAAAACTGTGACAAACAGTCACCGTAATAAACTTACCGATTGTCAATGTTATTTTATTTATTAAGATGACTTCAGTATTTGCCGAGATCTCAGGTCGTTTAGAATCTTCGAGACCTAACGGGTTCAGACAAGATCTAACAACTAAACCACCAAATGGATTACGGAAAAGTATGACTCTACGACCGACAAATGACCAGTTGTCTATGATAGAAACGCACAACAACGAAGCCATTCGAGCTGGAAAATGTGCATATTTATCTGATGGTGGAGAGGATTCGGACAATGACGATGGAAATTATCGTCGGGGATCGATAGATTTATCACCTTACTCGTCCGATTCATCGTCCGAAGATGAAAATTATAGAAGGAACCAGCTAAGGTATGAGCATTACGATCCCGATATGTTTGAACCAGACGAAATATACGACGAAAGAAACGAGGAAAGTGACGATTGCAATTTCGGTAAATCGACGAAACGGCACATAATGCGTGAAATACTTCACAATGGTGTGGAAATCCGGCCTAATATTATCGACGATTTTGGAGGCTGGGATACAACATTTACTGTTAAAAATTCAAAACCATCAAGGTCGAATATTCGGCGATACACTAAAATTCCCCGAACGCCATCGTCGGCATTTCCACGACCCAATACCGAACCAAAGGACTCAACCTTTTTATTTAAACATTATGACGATATTTCCGAGTATATTAAACAATACAGAAAAGAAGAATCTATTAAAGACAATCGTTTAAAGACCGCTAACGAGGGAGAGGAGGCCATGTTGATTCCTGATCCATATGCTGCGAAATTAAAGGGAAATATGTGGTGAGTATTGAAATAAATATTTCCACCTTATTTTTCTATTTAAAACAAAGAAAATTTTTCTAAAACAACAAATATCATATTTTTATATAAAATAAAGAAATGTGGTTTGATTGTTCATAAAACAACTATCGATATGGTTTAATTGCCAATGAGACAATTATCCAAAACAGACTAAAAGACGTAGATGTTTGCAACTGCATGGTTGTCGCCGTGTGGCCTTTAACAATGAACAAAACCCATACCGCATAGCAAGCTATAAACGGCCCAGACATAACACAATGTAAAGCAAACTTATGCACAAAACAACAAACGAAACCCAAATACGACAACTACTGACTTGGGACAGGCAAATATCAAATGTGGCGGGGTTAAACATGCTTGTTAGCACTGAACTCTCAGTCCCCAACAGTGGACAGTGGTTTACCAGCACAACAAAAGAACAGACTTTTGAAGACTGATACAATCAGATTATGCGACATCATTCAACCAACCAATGAACGCCATAACAACACATACTATTCTGATGCAATTTTAATACAAGTATGCATTTTGGACTAAATTTTAGTTCATTTGTACTAATAATTTGGGAACTAATATTCCAATCAAATGTTAATATTTTAGTAGTCCATGTAAGAAGTGTGCCAGACGAAATCGTTGGAAAATCAACACGAACGATTCCGTTCATTATTTCATTAAATTTGACAAAATGTGTCGATATTTATTTCAACCGACTCCAATAAGAATAGCAAGTGCGCAAAAACAGCAGAAGGAGAAAATACGGTACAATCAAATTCATTTGTAGATAATAAAGTAATTGATAAAGGTTATATAATGGGAAAATTATAGTTGGTAAGGATACATTTTTGTCTCTGTCAATTAGCGTAACAATCTAATTGACGTATAATTTTGTGATTTATTTATTTTTTTGTTTCTTGAAGTTGAAGTTTTAGATGGTTTGATTACATGTAGGAGTACTCGTTTTTTGATAGTAAACTTAGTACATACATGTAGTATATTATCATATAAGGGTGGCGTTGTCTGGAACCTTAACCAAAAATACTTTTTATTAACTGATATTAACATTAGTACTATATTGCCAATTACAAATTCTTTATAACATTTATTCTCTGCTATTAAAACATCCATTGGATGTCATGCCTTTTACTAACTTTTGTTTTTTTATTAAAGTCATATTTTATTGTAATTGACTTATTAGGGTGAACACCTTAATCAATGCCCGTTTACACATATTCTGTACCTATGTCAATGTACATGTTGAATATATTACCCTCATTGTCTTGTTGTCTATGCAGCTAAAGAATTCTCTCGTCCTGTCGTAGGTTCGACCCCCCACGCCAGTAAGGTCAATTCAGTTACTCAAAATTGGAATTTTCTGCTTCTCCATAATGCACACGGCATTTTTTACAGCTTATATTTATTGGTTTTAGAAAACATAAAACATGTGCAGTGTTTTAAATGAACTCGATTGTGAAACAAAAAGCATTATATAGAATAATCTATAGTCAGTACAGACTTTGTTTCCTGTTTATTAAGTGCTGTAATTAAAAGCATAATCAATAAAGGACATATTTCGTTTGAAGCATTATAATTCAAGTTTTGTGATTTTATCAATGACTAAACAATTAAAAATTAGAACAAAATATTTCGCACATCTAATATAAATCTTTTATTACAATATAGCATTTTGAAAAAAATGCCCAAATGAACAGTATACCTTCGTGTTTTATACACATACAAACGTCCATCGCCAGTTCTAACTCTTACAAAAAAAATGTAATATTATAGAATTCAAGTTTCCAAAATTCATATTCATTTTTGTCAATAAGTGTGCATAGACGTGTTTCACATTCTACTTAGCGTTTTAGAATGGATTGGTCAAATGCAATATGAATGTTCTCCGTTAGTTTGTGTAAATTGTCGTTTAAACATATTTTTCACATCCATTCATTTTATGTTTTAACCTCTTTTTTAAATTCTCACATTGATACAGTGTATGATGACCAACTTGAGCGTGATGCTGTCAATTTTTGTATTTTACCAATTGATTCCTATTCCCGAATCCGACATTTTAACTAGGTTCACTGAGCGGGTGGTGCATAAATGAAGACGATTACACTGCCGACGCATCCGTGCTCTCTCCTTTCGGAGTTCATGCTATTCCCTCAAGTTTTTGTTTGTTTCCATGACTTGTCTCTTCTTAATTGATTTACCAAAGGAAAACTTCGGTAAACTACTGTCGTCAAAATTTATGAATGACTTGGTCCAAAAATTCTCATGTTGGTGATTGGATTTATGTAATGGACAAAGTGATATATATTACAGAAACTGACTTTTATCTTTTAAGTATTATATTTTGTTAAAGTCTGCACTTGTCCACCTTCCTATGATGTGACATTAGCAATTTTGTTAATCTCGTACGGTATGACGTTGTTTATTTGTAGTTCCATAGCTGAAAATTGTGATTTCTTAACGGTCTATGCAAGTAGCACTAAAGAAAAAGCAGACAAAATGAAAGAAAAAGAAGCCTGTAAAGAAAAACAGCAAAGGTATATGATTTTTTTTTTTATCTTTTTATTCTCGAATTTACTTTGAACCTTTTCACATTTACTTTTTTCCAACACATCAATTTGTATATATTTTACATCAATTTTTAATCATATGCATATCAATCACCTCAGTGTGTGTTTGTGTGTGACGTTTCACGCCCAAAGTCATGTTTTCATGTTCGTTTTTACTCATGTACCATTTCTATTATCTTTAATATATTAGTATAAACAAATATATAAAAAAATCAGAACGGATAACAGAGCGTTTATATATTATTTTCCTCTTAATATAAAATATTTCAGCATAATATTGCCGAGACCTCGACCATCATCGCTTGTTTACTGTCCTTCGCATGATTCGGATGAAGACGGGTAAAGATTTAATTTTTCTTAGCTTTTTTAAATCGTACATGTGGAAATATATTTGCTTTTTAGCAATATTATGATTGGCTATTGCCTTTATTTTGCTTAAAAACTAAATGCTTTACAATATTACTTAATTTTGGCTTTTTATGTTTTTACTATTAAATTTTGTAGTTATTGTCTATAGATATTTTTCATTGTAATTCTTCTAATAAATTTTAATAAATCTATCACAAATAAGCTGTGCTGTATTATGCACAGATGTAAATGTGTATTGAGAGGAGAGAAAACAATGCTATGATCGAATGAAGGATCTGACCACGTTCCGTTCAATTTTCAGTTTAAAGATCTTTCGGGATCCTCCGGTTTTGTCTTTTGTAGTTAAAAAAACTCCTTCAAAAATTTGGATGGCATGAATTTCATTGGGTGATTGTAATAATTACGAGAACAGAAAGTAGAACCGAGCGTGTTTAGATCCTTGTAAGCAAAGCGTAGACACAGGATCTGTTTTTAATCAGATTGTGAATAAATATTTTAGACCTCAATTACGGAGAGACAGACCGACTTCCCTCATCTATTACCCAGCAACAGCCTCACGGTAATACACATGAATATTGCATGTTATAATAACAAAATAATTCTATTAAAATACCTAGTAAATTGATAATGAATTGAGCCATTATTTATAGTTAAGGTAGTAATTGTGGCGTCCATCTTAAATGTCAAATGTTCAGTATATATTTAAGTGAAATAAGCAAATTTCATATAGATCAGAATAAGGCTATTGTATTTGATATGATAATAGTATGATTGTATCAAATTTGACACAGTCGTATAACCCGGTTGATTCATTGAAAATGAAGTTAAAATAATTTGGTTTATGACTAAAGATAAATTGTACTTTTATTTTTTATACCTCTTTTTATGTTGAGAACGAAATGTACCTTTGAGTTAATTGAAATACTTTAAATATGTTTATTTTCTGTTTTACAGATTAAAGCAATATTCTCAAATTATATTTCAAAGCTCTATCCTTAAAGTTTTTGTTCAGTTTTAATTGTGTTTCCATATTTTGATTCCTTTTCTATTTTATTTTTTATTTTGTCACGCTTGTCCTAAAACAAGAAATACTTTTTAGTAAATAAAGGAAAAATATCAATTTCAATATTCACATAAACGTCAGTTTTTTCAAAGTGCATTAATCTTCCAAATGACATTGCCGTTTTCTGTTAAAAAACGTATTTCAAATTCTCTTTCGCCTTGCTCGTCGGAATTTAAATAATTTCTACTGTACATTCAATTGGCCATAAAGAAGAGAACAAAGGATTAGAATAAGTTGCTCTCAATTTCTTATCATTTTTACGACACAACTTTTATGACAATATTTATACAATTTGAAACCATCTGAAATATCTACTGTTCGATGTATCTCAGACTAGATAATAAACGTATCAGTAACTGTGCAAAACTGAAATACATTGTCGTAACTGTGAGGACCTTCTCTACAGATACATTTAAATCGTGAACTTTATATAGTATCATAAAAACCTAACCAAACAAACCACTAAAACCTTTTTCATGCTCCATGCACCCAACATCAAACTTTATAAACAGTAACCAGCTGTTGTAGAACTGGTTTAAATTAATGGGTTCTCAAAACATGAATCATACATATAGCAAACGGGAAACCCAAATTTCAAACGAAATAAAATGTATTCCCATACCGAGTTGATACAACTTAAAAGTACTTTATTTAACTGTTAAGGTGGTACATAACACTACAGGGAGATAACTCTGTAAAACTCAGCTGAACGTTTTAATCACGTTCTATTGTTAAGGAAACATTAAGCTTCTCAATGATCAAAATTAGTGTTTGTCAAACTGCTATAAATCCAATGAAATTTTTCCGATAAAGTGTGTGGTTCTCAAGATTTTTATATTTTTGTCAAAGGGTCAAAGTAAATATTTTGTCAAAATTATGTAAAAATAAAATTTCGAGCCAAATTAATTTTAGTCAAGGTGTTTGGTACAACCTTAAGTATGTCTTCTCTTTAAACTGGCCCTTATGAGTAATCTAACAGTTGTCATTATTCTTGGATAAGAAAGAATATATGCGTGACCACTATTCAAATATTCTTTCAATTTCGAAAAGAAAACATGTTTCCTTAAAGCAGCACCTATCAACTTACAATGGTTTTTGTAGACCTGTTTTACCATATCTACCACGTCTAAGACCCTCGTCATATGTATATGATATAAACAAAGAAAGGAATAGAGGGTAATTGATTGCATGTGGGATGTTTCAAGTCAGATACATATATAAATATAACATATATAGATAATTTAATCCAAGTCTGTATGTATTAAAGCATGAAGAACATATTTCCACTAAATTACAATAATGTAATTCAATTGTGATAATAATGTGTATGTGCTGTTGTTTTTATTTAACAAACACTACAAATAAGTTTTAAAAACACGAAAAAGAAAAATTGAAATCCCTTTGTAGATTTGCCGATTTTTACTTTCTAGATTTGGATTGTTTTCAGGCGTTTGGTTTACATCTTCAAATTCAGTACAGCCATATTAATTATATTTCAAAATTCTATTGATTTCCTAGTTTATGATACTATTTTCTAGCTCGTGTTAGGTTACTAATAACTGCGATAGATCTGATATATAACATGTATAATACATGGTTAATTAATAAATTTATCGTTTCCTATGAGTTTACTCATCTGCAATTTTATGGGTTTTGCAAAGACTTTATACATGGATAATTTTACTGACAATTTATTTGTGTGACACTTCGTAAATGTTTTGATCTGTTAATATAAGCTTTGCTTACTGATTGATATTGTATATAGTAGGAACATACATATTCACTGTCAATGTGTATTTCAGCCCAGTCATAGTAACTTCATTCAAAAGAACAGATTCGTCTTTATCTGTGAAAGAAAAGTCGAATGAACGGTAAAATATTTTGGGTTCAGGGAAAAAGTAGAAATCAATAGTTGTACACTTAGTTTAGAAACAAATTTTATCACTTTTAATTCCAATAAATTGGTATCACAGATTTATGGCCATAAAAAAGTAAATTTACATTTTGATATATATTGTGTATGCATACTAATTCATTCTGACAACGTCACGAAAGGGAATTTGTCAAATTGGTGCGTCAATCTTGGTGTATTCATGCTATTGACCATTAAAATCCATGCAGACAACTTTATCCTTAATAATGTTTGCTAAACAGATTTTTGATTTTTCATCAGATTTCGGAATCCTCTGGTTTTTTCTATTTGAATGCCATAAAACAAAATTCCCCGCTAACACTCATTTTTCTTTTCATAAATCTTTTACATGCAAGATAAGAAGGCATTTGTAATATCTTATAAAATCCTTGTTATTTTTCTAATGTTCTGAAAAATAAAACTAATCAATTTTAAAACTATGAAAAATCAAGAGAGAATAATTTTCCCGCCATATTTCCAATAGCTTATATCTCTAAAACAAGCACACATATTTTTTTTCGCTTTTTTAATTCCTTTATTGTTTCCCTATTAATATGTACCAGTGTTATGCAAAGCTTGCTATTTTGAAAATGAGTAGCAAACATTCTTAAGAACTAACTTTTGTTCGCCTTTTAGTTTTAAAACATCAAGATGATTGAATTTTGGAAATAGAATAAGAGACATATTATTGTCAATTAGCAGCCAAGTATTTACTTATATCTTTTGAAAGTTTGTGATTGATGCTCTTGAAAATAATGTCTGGACATAACCCAAGAATGTAGCAAATGTTGGAGGACATTCATTTCAAACATTTTCTAGACTAAATTAGTCATTCTGATCTTGACTTAAATTTCAACTTATAAATGCATGTCATCATTTCATAATGCAATGTACCTTACAGTCTCTGTGTTTTGGAGTGCAAAATAGTGTGGGGATACATCTCAAAACTGATTTGTATCTTCTTCTAACCTAAAGAATCAATTTGGTCGATTTTAGTCGATTAAAGCTCTATGAATCTAATCGACGGTAAAAAAAGCATATTTTAGTTCAGGAAATAAGTAGAGGTCAACAGTTGTGCATTAAGTTTAGAAAGAACCGATTTCATTCAAGTTTATGTCACTACAGAACGTTGAATTGAACGGGCGGTAAAATAGTTTTAAGTTCAGGAAACAAGTACAGGTCAAGGGCAAGATTTTGATTGTAGCTTTTCTTTTCGAAATGAACAACACATTTCGAAAACATACTAAAAGCTGTAATCACAACATGTATAAAGTAGTTAAAAATAACCAAGTCATAATCATTTTAATATAGTTTATGAATGTCAAATATATGTTTAAACTTAGTTTATTGAGTTGAGAGATATTTCTCTACTATTTTATGAATATTTCAGTTTTCCAAAACAAAGACCATTATCTGCATTTCCTCACGCCAATAGGTAATTTTTTTTGTTTTCCTTAAAGCTGTTGTAGACAAAAAGTAGATTTATTATGGTAATTGGATATGTCATTTGTTTATTTCATTGTAATAACACAGTTGAATATTTCGCTTTTAACCTTTAAACATACGCGGTAAATCATAAAAGTTTTTTTTTTAAAATCCCTTTGTATTTAAACAAAATGTATATTCTTTGAAACATTCTGAATATCCGTTAGTAGCTACCTAATTAGTGTATTCAAAAAGGTTCGTAAACTTGTTATTTTATTTTTTCTTTCTAGTGTAATGCACAAAAAGTACAAGGAAACGACTTCAAGATATTTCATGACACCATGTATTGAAGTCTTGATGTCAGCATGCAAAAGTCAAATGCTTTTATAAATAGTGTATGACATTACCCTTTTCGAACCTTTTAAGATGCAGAATTATGTACTTAGAGAAACCGAACTCTTTTTGTGTCCCAACCATATCATATATTCATACAATGTATGACAACAATAAAGTACACGCTTACCAAACACGAAATTTGATAGTTCTTTTATTATCTGATTTGGTTGGTTCTACATCTGTGACTTTTAAAACGTTTTCAATTAATACTTTTGGAGTTCGTGCGTTTCCATAAGTTTTTGTTTGTTACCTTGTTTTACAACAACAACAACAACAACAACAATACTTTATTTTAAGAGGGTTACACAGTTAGCTATATAACTAATCTTCCCTGATGCCCTCATCATAAAAATCAAACAAAATGCAAACATATGCATTGCATATTTTAGTATAAAAAGAAAAGTATGATAATAATGTTCAATACAACTTGAAAAAATAGGTGATGACCTAATCAGTTTTCAATATTTTTTATACAGCTAGGTTGATTTCAATAAATGATCTGTTATTTTGTATTTGAAAGAATTAACATTTGCAATATTTCTTAACGGTATTGGCACTTTATTCCACAAGAATGGTACAGAATACATAAAAGATTTTTTGAACAATTCTGTTTTTGGTTTAGGGAGTATGAGATTTCCTTGAATAGCGTTCTCAAGGGGTATGGATTTCTGTCTGAATGATATTTCATTCTCTGTTCAACTGTCATCCAGTTTAAGTGTTTGAATAAGGGCTCGGAAGGAGCGAAAGGGTCTGTTTCTAGTATTAATCTAGCAGCTCTCTTTTGTAATTTTAATATTCTATTTAAACCCTCACTGCTACAACTACTCCACATTATACAACAATAATCAATTAGTGGCAAGATATAACCATTATAGAATAATTTTCTGCAGTCTAGATTTAGAAATTTCTTAATCTTTAATAGTAGATATAGCCTAGCTGAAATTTTTGAGCAGATCACATCAATTTGGTTTGTCCATGTGAGGGAAGGGTCAATTTTAAATGCCTAAGAGACTTTCGCATGTGGAAGATTGTATCGCTTGATTGTTAATAGTTAAACAACTCTCATTGTAATGTGGCATTGCTTTTTGCTTTGTTCCAATAATCATATATTTTGTTTTATTTTTATTGATGAACATATTGTAATCATTACACCATTCCTCAACACCATGTAAATCTTCTTGTACCTTTGACTGCAGAGTTTGATAACAATTACCAGAAAGATGTAAAGCTGAATCATCAAGTTTTTGCATCTTTCTTATCGATTTACGAGATTTGAACATCGCTGAATCACTATCGCCATAATTTACTTCTTTATATTACAGGCGAAGATTATTTCAAGAAATCGCGACTAACACTTTTTGGTTTCATTCTTATGAAAATATAATTTGGGTAAATATAGAAAATTCTGCATTAAATAATTGATTGAAAAATGACTGTCAATGGCAATTTCATAAAAAAGCTAGGGTATTTGACTTCCGCAGTCCGAGTCAGATAATCAACTTGTTATTGTGGTCAATGCTGGCTCTGAACTGTAAGGGGCAACAATCGGATACAAATGTCCAAAACTCGTCAAACAATTTGTATTATTCAAATCAAGATTAAAAAAATTGATGGAATCGTATGATCGTGATCAGGTACATCGGCAAGAAAAGCATGTCTTGCTAGTCATACATTACCCGAAATGCGAATACACATTGATGAAGGTAAATTCAGAAAAGTGCTTCGGTCACATGAATTTAAAAAATGATTGAATCGTATGGAGCGTGATTAGATAACATCATCAAGAAAAGAATGATTGTCCTGATAAGCATACATTACCCGAAATGCGAAAACACATTGATGAAGATAAATTCAGAAAAGTGCTTCAGACACATAACATTTATACAGTGTTGGTTTGATTTTTTTGGGGGTCAAAATAGGAAAAAGGGCATAGGACACAATTGGTAAATGATACGGGTTATGTTCTTCTCATATATTTTATAACGGTATAATACTAAACCCCTTAGGAGGGATTGTGCCTGATATTCATATGATGAAGACATAATCTTTCAATCAGTTTAATTGAGGTCTGGAGCTGGCATGTCAGTAACTGCTAGTAGTCTGTTGTTATTTATGTATTATTGTCATTTTGTTTATTTTCTTTTGTTTCCTATTCTGACATCGGACTCGGACTTCTCTTAAACTAATTTTTACTGTGCGTACTGTTGTAAGTTTGTTTTTTCTACGTACAGAGGTATAGGGGGAGGGTTGAGATCTCAAAAAAACATGTTTAACCCCGCCGCATTTTTGCGCCTGTCCCAAGTCAGGAGCCTCTGGCCTTTGTTAGTCTTGTATCATTTTTTATTTTAGTTTCTTGTGTATAATTTGGAGTTAAGTATGACGTCCGTTATCACTGAACTAGTATACATATTTGTTTAGGGGCCAGCTGAAGGACGCCTCCGGGTGTGGGAGTTTCTCGCTGCATTGAAGACCCATTGGTGGCCTTCGGCTGTTGTCTGCTCTATGGTCGGGTTGTTGTTGTCTCTTTGACACATTCCCCATTTCCATTCTCAATTTTATTAAATTACCGTGAACACATGTCGCTTGGCTGTTGAGACACAAACACATTATATAGATTAACTTGTTCGTGATGGTGACCGTAAAACGTATCATGCAAAGCCTTATGTAGTGTTGATTTCAGTCTTCCCCCTATTCGTGCTGGAGCAGTTATAACGCACTCACAAAAAATCCATCTGCTGCATTTGCAAACATAGATTGAGAAAATTTATTTTTTATTTAGTCATTGCATTTTGTGCACATCGGTTTGTATAGGAAAGAACGTAACGGGTAAGCCGTGAAATCAATGGATTGTAAGGGTTTTAACATAACCATGTATATGAGGGTCTGTATAAGGGTTAACAGTATAGAGAAAAATTGCTCAATAATACAGAAAATCATAAAGAAAAAAAATGACCCCAAAAAAAGATTAGATAAGGATTCCCCAATCCAGACCTCGTGTATGTAATATTTGAAAATACGCAGTTAATGTCTCTCCAGAAAAAAAATCCACGATGAACTAGTATAGCATATACGGAGAAGCAGGGAAAACAAAATGCATTTACAAATATACAGTTCTTACTGTTACTGGCAAGTTATCTTTCTTTCTTAATTATGCATGCTTTCTTTAGTTTCCTTTGAGTTTGTAGATTTTAACATATGATGTGATATCCGTTTTTTCTTGTTTGAATAATGTACTACTACTTGAATATTGTTTTCAGCAAAACGTTCAGTATTTCTAATATATTCTCGTGTCATGAAAATGTGTAACTTACTGAAGCGTATTTTCTTAAGAATCACAATGTTTTGTTCTCTGTGGGCTTATTTTTGATAGAATAACTTTGTGTATCGATCAGATGTGGCGATAGTTAGAGTTAATGAAAGGGTTTTGGTTGTAAAATTGCCTGTATTTTTTAATTTTTTGCAATTTTCAATATCAACTATTTTACTGTAATCACATGTTAATGATGCCTTATAAAATTATATTTCGACTCTTAAGTTTTAATATATTATGACATTTTAATGTTCAAAAACATAATGACTATTGTTACGATATTTAGAAGAAAACATGAAGTTTTTGGATTGAACTTAATATGCCATCTTAATTCAAACAATAGAAAGGGAAAAATAAATCATTTTGTCCGGCATTTAAAAATTCATGAAATAAACATTATAATTAAGTAAATATAACGATTACAACTTATTCTATGTTTGCTTGCAGTGAATTTTCAGCAGAAAAACAAAACACCAGACTGCAGCCAAGACCATTTAGTGATCATCCCTTTGTTGTAAGAACTCTGTCCGTTAAAGATCGGAGAAAGATGCTAAACCTGGCTCCTGTTCGAAATCAGGAAACATCAGAAGGATTTAAAAAATTCAAAACTGTCCACCCCAATCTCTCACTAGAACATTATTTGAACTTAGTAGTGCCACATCGGCAAACTCGATCTAGCAGCAACTCAACAACACACAGTTTAAATGCAACGAACGAGATGGAAGAAAAAAACACAAAGCCTGCTTTACACAAAAAGAATATACAGTTAAATTTAGATGGTCCAGGTGATCCTTGGACACCTAAATTTGAAATGAAACGTAGTTTAAGCAGAGGTGCTATAAATCTCCCTAGACATTATATTTATAGTGCAGGACATTCACGGAAACGATCAACATCTACTCCGGATTCATTAGGTGCGAAACAGTGGCCTAACAGATCGGAGCTAACTTTATCACGTGCAAACACATATCATGACAACATTGATAATGAACTGTCAGTGAACGTATTGTCTTCCAGTCGAACAAACCCTCCAAACGTACAACGGGTATATGGCCAGCGATTTAGATGTTGTGAACGTATTCATGCTTTGATAAACAATGAAGATTTAGATAAAAAGTCTAAAGATAGACACATAAAATTGTCAGTTGATAATATGAAATGTGACAAAACTAATCCTGTGTCTTTTGGCTCGTTCGGAATTCGAAAAGGCATGTCAAGAGAAGATAATCCAGTTTCATTATCGTGTATGTATAAGCTTAAACGAGATAGGCAACGTCGATTTAACATTTCATTGGTGAAATAAGAAGACTAAGGGATACAGATCAATATAAGAGAGTGAGAAAATAATCATTTGTCTTTCACTCATTGACATATTATAAAAACATTTATTAAAATATTTATTGATACTTTTTTCAATTTTTCAAATGGTTGGGTTAGAGGCAGACACATTGTTTAAATAACACAACTAATGTATACATTAATACTAGGAGAAATCTTGAGGTATTCATGTTATGTGTATTCAAACATATTGAGTAGGTTACAAAAGGATAAATATGGGCTGCAAAAATTATTTCGATTGAATTTGAAATATAGTTATAGTCATTGTAAATGTTGTATGAACAATTTGTAAAGTTTCTTAGAATTATAGATTCAATAAGCACAAGCACTTCGGGTCCCACATGTGGAGCAGGAAGTGCTTCCCAATCCGGAGCACCAGATTTATACCCCGATATTTTGGTGTGGTTTGTGCCCATCAATCTATAGTCTTCAGAGTTATGTTTTGGTAGTTTTGTTTGCGTCTTTCCGTGGTTTTTATTTTAACCGTGGTGTTTTCGGGATTCATTTGATCTATAGTTTTTTATTGCAACCTCGTTGTCTTCTATTTTTTTCATAGGACAAATTTTATAGTATCTAACTGAATATCTTGATCAATCTAGAACAATACCAAACTTTCAAAGCTATCGACAGTCCTAAACATACATTTGCTAGAGGTACTTAGTATAGGGGAGGGTTAAGATCTCACAAAACATGTATAACCCCGCCGCATTTTTGCAGGAGCCTCTGGCCTTTGTTAGTCTTGTATGGTTTTTTTTTAATTTTAGTTCATTTATATGTTTTGGAGTTTAGTGTGACGTCCATTTTCACTGAACTAGTACACATTTTTGTTTAGGGGCCAGCTGAAGCCCGCCTCCGGGTGCGGGTTTTCTCGCTGTGTTGAAGACCCATTGGTTGCCTTCGGTTGTTTTCTGCTTTTTGGTTGAGTTGTTGTCTCTTTGACACATTCCCCATTTTCATTCTCAATTTTATAAAACATGAAAAAAGAAAGATTGAGAGATGTGGTTATATTAATTGCATATTAGACGAATTTCCTCCAGAGACAAATGGAAGAGGATTAAATCAACTACAGGTCACCGTACGACATTCAAAAATGAGCAAAACATATTCCGTGTAGTACGCTATTAACGGATGACGAAGTGTTAAACAATTCAAAAGATAAAACTAAAGAACTGTTATATGCTTTAAGCAACAAACGATAAACAGTTATGAAAAACATCAACCAACCACAAGCACTGGAGTAAAGGCTCCTAACCTGGGACATGCACAAAACGAAAGTGGCGGGGCAAAGAGTAATGATTATTTGATAACATTTTGTATATACAGTCAAATATCCGTATTTAATTGTTTTAATTAATGTTGTGTTATTAGATTTGGACTTCAAACTGTAAGTATAAAATGCCCAATACATGAGCAGCAAACTTACTCCAAATGATATTTTGCTTCATGATATCATATGAATTCACCGTCTTGCTAATCATTAGTTTTCTGTGTCAGTAGTGTTTTATGGACTTGGTCATTCAAATGTTTGCCTTGGGTTCATTTGGTTTTCTTCTGATGGGTTTATATTGTTCCATTTGTATATTCTCCGCCTTTGTATCTAGATTGCAGAATTATATTTATAATTTTGTAGATTCATTAGTATAAGAGGGTACTACATGTCATTTTCATAGATTTCGTGGGTGTAAGTGAACAACGAATTTAAACTTCTTAACAAAATACAAATTTCCTATAGGCGTGTATTTTTCGAAATCCGCGAAATCAAGAATCCGCGACGATACATTATTTTCCTGAATCCACGACAATAATAATTGAGCCCACAGTATGAAACAGTCATTATTGACATCTTTTACCCATCATATTTGGTTTGTAGGAAAGTTGTGTACCCCGAAACTATACTTGAATTAAACATACATGAACATATAATCAGCATGATCAGTGTGAATTGATAGATATTAGTTATATACATGTGGAAATACCTAAACCAATTTAATTATAATAAAAAAATATATAAAGCATTACGAACAACGAAAAGAATACGTTAAGGACCTTCGTCTTGTAAAATATACTTTGTATATTTGAATTATCTCAACAACTTGAAATCTTGCTTTGTAAGTAGATCAAACGTAATTTAAGCAGGCAAATCCCTAAAAGTGCTTCGAACTTTTCGGACCTTCATTTTTTACAGCACTGAGTCGATACAAATGCAGCCTCGGTAATGACATGATTTATAACATGCTTGTCATAGATTATCCGTTTATAAAATTAGATTAAAATTTCGGAAACTAAGGTTCTAGCTCCCTGAGGCAAAGTTGACCTTCGATGGATTTTACTACGATTTTTTGTCCCTTTTTGGTCATCATGGTCATATAGCTCTTCAAGTGTATCGATACTTATACAGCTTTAGTTTTTGAAATATTTGGCTTTGAACGTTCCTGTAGAAGGTAGATTCGAAAAAGTGCTTCGGACTCATTTGATTGATAAAATAGGGTCGAAAGATACTAAAGTGACATTCAAACTCATAAGTCGAAAATAAACTGATAATGCCATGGCAAAAAAGAAAAAAAACTATAAATACAAACAACGGTTTACAAAACACAATATAGAAAACTAAAGACAGAGCAACACAACCCTACCAAAAACTTGGGTTGATCTCAAGTGCTCCGTAATGGTAAGCAGATCCTGCTCTACATGTGGCACCCGTCATGTTGCTTATGTAAGTACCAACCCGGTGACAAGTCTAATTCGGTAGGTCACATTCGGGGGAAAGGAGGACGGGAGTGTGGTTACGACGATTAGTACATATCCGTAGTCATCTGTATAAAGTGTTATTTTTCCAGTTATTATGAAATAAAGGACTTGAATGAAGGTCATGTTGGACAATGTTTTTCAATGAATTTGAAATAAAGTTCACCACATATCTCTACTTACATTAAGAAAATATGGTCGAATGAGATTCATTTTTTACGAGAAAAAAGAGACGCTTTCAGCTTTCCTTGTGAATTGTGAACTTTTTTATTCTGCAAAATCCAAGTTTTATGATAGATGGTTACTATGTGCATAATAAGTGAGATGTAATATCCGTCAATTTCATTGTATTAGTAAACGTTGTTATGTTTCTTTGAAGTCTGATTTAACACAGCTATTTAACGAGCTTGCTTATTGACCTCATTAGTTAAAAGTCTACGCCTTTTAAAAGTGCTTGGTGACGTCTGAACACTATATCCATGTTTGGGAGAGGGGGTTAAAAGAGGACGATAGCAGGTGCTCCGGAAGGGTAACGTAGATGGTGTTCTTTGTTAATGTGGGACAGATAGAGTTTATCGTTCATTTTTTACTTCATTATATAATAACAGATAAACAACTGGACTATTCACCAACAGGGAATAAACATTTACTATGATCACCATACTTATTTCCCAAGCATACATGATCTGCAATACATTTGAGCTATTCCTTTAATAACAAGGATTTCTTATTCTACTGTCTTTGTCTATTAATTAAAGATATGTTGTTTATTTAAAATAAAATCATCTTTTGTTGTTGATAAAGTTAAGAGATGGTTAGGAGAAAACATAAGTTTTGTAATTGAAGGCAAACATCAAAATGTAAACCTATCGCCTTGGATATGTGTATACGATATACGATATAAATTAAGTGTTGTTTGCGACATTTGTTTTTTATTAGGTTACACCACATATATATTAACTTATCTAATATGATGTAGAAGAGACGCGGCAGATACCAAAGTGATATTCATATGTCGAAGCCAAACTGACAACGGCATGGTAAAAAACGAACAACAGTTTACAAAACATAAGATAGAAAACTAAAGACTGAGCAACACGAATCCCACTAAACTCCTGACATGATTTCAGGTGCAATGGAAGTCAATGATATAATGCTCCACATATGTGATGTCGGAAGTACCATAACACTTACCATACTGATAAATAAACGAGTATACAAATCCAGAGGGGAAACATCATACCTGTAAAAAACTTATTTCAGACGGAATAGCACATCCTAAATTTTACGGTGATGTTGTTTACCGAGCCCGGAAATTTATATTTTAAATAAACTTATTCTAAAAGGTTGCCAATTCAACACTGTAATTATATCTTTGTATTTTGTTTTTATTGATACAAATATTGATTTTGTTATCAGTAAATTAAAATCATACTAAATAATTTTTTTTATACACATATGCACTTTAACGGTACTGCAATCTGTCGATACTTTTATTTTGGCATTGCACAAGGTCGTGATTTTCTCTGACTGTCAATGACGTCTTTACACTAAATCCATTGGATGTTGGATGTGTACTGATTGATTTTTTAGTCTTAGATACATGATTTTTTTTATCAGTTAGTATTGGCTTTGAACTAGCTGTCAGTAACTGCGAGTACTCTCAGATCTGTTCTTAGTGTCCTTTTTGATGTTATGGATGATGAGGGATGGATAAATACCCTGCCACGTCCAGTCTGTGTTTATATTTAATGTTTTTCTGCTAAATTTATATCGATCTGATGAGTTAAGCCTTTTTCAAATGATTTTTATAGTTTGTTCTTATGTTGTGCTGTTACCCCACTGTCCCGGGTTAGGGGGAGGGTTGAGCGCTCAAAAACATGTTTAACCCCGCCACATTCTTTATATGCCTGTCCCAAGTCAGGAGCCTGTAGTTCAGTGGTTGTCGTTGGTTCATGTCTGTCATATTTGTTTTGTTACAAATTAGGCCGTTAGTTTTCTCAATTGAATTGTTTCATATTTTTCATTGTGGGGCCTTTTATAGCCGACTATACGGTATGGGTTTTTCTCATTGTTGAAGGCCGTACGGTTGCCTATAATTGCTTACATCCACTTTATCTGAACTTTGGTGGATAGTTGTCTCATTGGCAATCATACCTCATCTCCTTATTTTCATATGGTTAATCATCCCGCTGCAAATGTCTGCAACTGTCCTTAGTCAGGAATCTGATGTACAGTAGTTGTCGTCTGTTTATGTAGTTCATAGTGTTTCTCGTTTCTCGCTTTTATATAGATTAGACCGTTGGTTTTCCTGTTTGAATGGTTTTGCACTAATAATTTTTGGGGCCCTTTGTAGCTTGCTGTTCGGTGTGAGCCAATGCTCCGTGTTGAAGGCCGTACCTTGACCTATAATGGTTTACTTTTATGGGTTGTTACTTGGATGGAGAGTTGTCTCATTTTGGCACTCATACCACATCTTTCTATATCCATTTACCACTATCATCACGACATAAACTTTCGCAATCTTCCATATATAACCAGGCACAGTTTGGCTGTCTTCAATAACTCCTTTCGCCTGAAAAAAGAACAAAAACATCAATGTTAGGAATGAAATACACTCATTGTGTTTATAAATATAATAATTGTTCGACTTTTGTTTGCCTGTTGTTTCCCTGTTGCTTGTCTAACTATACTAATATAAGATCGCACGCATGCATAGGACGACAATGTTGTATTTCACACATTAACTTTTGTTTTGTTAACCCAGTTTTATCAATTTTATTTAATTTCTTCGACCAAACTATCAAAAAATGGCCAACACTAGAGCGTCCTAAATGGTTTTTGTTTCGATTGCAAATTTTGTCTTATCAGGATTCTTAACTTATTTTTTTAATAATTCGAATTAACGTACTAAATCCAATAAAGTTTTTTTTTTAGTCTTTGATATTGCCTAATGAAGTGGATCTGTTTTAATTCTTTAAAACATATGGTATCTTCTCGTATCATTAAATCCACAATGCTCATCACATTGCATTTGACATGTCAGCAGTTAAATATCTGTACAGTGAAATAGCATACAAAATGGGTATTTTTTTTCAGGAAAATTGATAACAAGTTTGATTTGGAGGTTTTCCTCAAATAAATGGTTATTATCTTATAAGAGATAATTTAAAAGAATTACTTTCACAGCCGACATTGTGACTTGTTTGATCGTGAAATGTTTCAGTGTTACTATGACACTTGTATGTTTTATCATGAAATGTTTCAGTGTTACTATGACACTTGTATGTTTTATCATGAAATGTTTCAGTGTTACTATGACACTTGTATGTTTTATCATGAAATGTTTCAGTGTTACTATGGCACTTGTATGTTTTATCATGAAATGTTTCAGTGCTACTATGGCACTTGTATGTTTTATCATGAAATGTTTCAGTGTTACTATGGCACTTGTATGTTTTATCATGAAATGTTTCAGTGTTACTATGGCACTTGTATGTTTTATCATGAAATGTTTCAGTGTTACTATGGCACTTGCATGTTTTATCATGAAATGTTTCAGTGCTACTATGGCACTTGCATGTTTTATCATGAAATGTTTCAGTGTTACTATGGCACTTGTATGTTTTACTATGAAATGTTTCAGTGTTACTATGGCATTTGTATGTTTTATCATGAAATGTTTCAGTGTTACTATGGCACTTGTATGTTTTATCATGAAATGTTTCAGTGTTACTATGACACTTGTATGTTTTATCATGAAATGTTTCAGTGTTACTATGACACTTGTATGTTTTATGGTATGAGGGTCTGGATTGGGCGTCTCTCTTCTCAAATGGTTAAGGCATTTTTCTCTATTCTTTTATTTTTTGGCAAATTGTTTTCTATTTTTATAGTGTAGCACCCCTAATGCTCCATGATTCGCCCTTCTCGTATCGATAACATTTCTCTCCAAAAGTTGTGAGATAAATGGATCATGACAAATGGTCTAGACATCTATACATGTCATCATTTCCGCTAATTTCTATAAATAAAAAGATTGTTTTAAACCTTTAATTTATGTTTTAACAATGACAATGGATAGATTGTAAATATGCTTACATAAAGGTTGGAAATAAAGTACATAAGCAATTAATAATATTGGACCAATTGCTTAACTAAGTTTAGTTGTTTTTATCTTTTCGCACCTGTCCCATAAAAGCGTGTTGAAACTAGCATTGTGTAGATTTTCGAATTCAATTTGTACTCATTGTAAGACAAAATATATATCTTTATTCAATCTAGACATAAATAGTAAAAAACAAAAGTCTTAACAATATTTAAACTTGAACACAAAGACTAAAAAAGAGCTGATAGCTTTGATGTGGAAGAAAATACACGAAAGGATAACTTGAATCCATCCTGCTATGTCACAGTGTCATTGTTGCATTCGACGTATTTTTTATTCTTTCAAAAATAATATACTTACTCATGTCTCCACCAAAACAGATTAAACTAAACATTTCAAATATTGTTGAATCAAAATTAATTTTCTATAATTCCATACATTGCATCTCAGCAGTATCTATCTATGATCTATTAAATATTTTTTTCAGATATTAGGCAAAATCGCAAAAAAAAATAATAAAAATGGTCATTTGCACAATCGAGTAATTAGTTTTCTCTAAATTAAATAATGTATTGTTTCAATTTTTCTTATCTGGGGTCGTTTATAGCTAACTATATCTGGTATACATTTTGCTCATTTTTTTAAGGCTGTATGGCATTAGTGGAAGGGGGTCTCTTCCTGTATACAGAGACCTGCCGCTTGAATGGGTAACTTTTGGAATGTCAAATATATCAATGGGGTGCAATTTCATGCAGGTTTAATATATCAATGGGTAAACATTTTTATGTAAATGGTTTATAAATGTGAATGGTCCCATGTGGCTAACATGAGGGTGTGAATGGAGTTTAAGGAATAGAGAATAATGGGCGAAAAATAAATAAAAAAATAATAGGGAATAATGTGGTGCTAAAATGTAAAGAATAACTGCAAAAATTAAAGAATTGGGTAAACATATACTGATTACAGAAAAGAACATTGTCCAGAATACAGTTATCAAGTAATTACGGAATAGCCATTATTTTTAAAGATAAAGAATAATGAGCGAACAAATTAAAGAATACAGAAATGAAGAACGCCCCCATCCATACCCTCTAACATCTAAATAAGATTTCAAAGATTGTATGTTTGATAGTTGGGAAATATTACAAATGTGTTGATTTATCTTATGAAATATATGTATGGGTAGGGATTTTAGCAAATATCAATATAATGGAGGATGGTTTTTTTAAACCCCAGCCAAACATCTGTACCAAAATTTGTTTGTTGAGACCTCCCTCTGCTTTGTGTTGACCTAAAATTTGTGTCCTTTTAATCTGATTATTTTTTGGATAGTTGTCTCAGCTGTCATACCACATCTCTTCATTTTATATTTAAAAGAAGAAAAAATGTCATATACTAATTAAGACAGTTCACCAAAGAGTCAATTTATGGTTTCAGTTATGTTGGCCTATTTGAATATTGTGTATTGCTGTTTATTTTCACTATCTATTATACATTTCAAACAAGATGACCGTCACAGTTGAACATAGTTTAACATAGAACCCTATGTGAAAGACAAAGAAATAGGTCAAACAACATCTGGAGGGGTCACAACCAATGCATAAACTCGGTGATGATAACCCTGTCAAATTTAACAATTACTATCTACACTGATCTGTGTCCACACTTGTCTACATTTCAAAATATTAGCAATTACTTGCACTACATTTATTTTAGCAATGTTGACCAACATATATAGTTGACCTTTTATACATTGCACCTACTGAACTTATTATGTCTTAATGTTGAACAATGATCCATAACTAGTGGCTCTGAGGAGCTGCTCAGCTGGTATTTTTGTCTAGTGTGAAGATAGCCGTCGTTGCATAAAATTGATTAACGAAATAAGAATATATACGATTGATTCTGGGCATGTCCTATATAAAGTTGAATGCTAATTTTGACCATGTCAATTTATTAGAAGAAATTCACTGTAGGTTCAACAACAAAACACAAAATGTGTAAAATAGTCTTTCAGAGGATGTAACTTCTATAAGGCGTCTACTGACGATTTCGGTCAGGTCTCATTTGTAGATCTTACCAAGCTGATAATTTTTGCTGTTTACAGTTTTTATCTACAGTAGTCCAACAAAATACATAAAAATGAATAAAATTTGTCTTCCAAGGGCAAAATCCTCTATAAGAAGTGGACTGACCGTCTTCCTACAATGTCGTCTTATTAATAGATATTGTCCTGCAGATCATTTTTGCCACGTACAGTTTCACTTATCTGATCATAATTTTAAAGATGATAGCAAAAAATTCCTCAATGAAGTAAAATACCCAAACCAAACTGCATACTTGCAGAAATTGTTTGTGATGATTGTCGTGTCACGTGTGCATGCTGCATACAAACACCATATTCTTTATTGGAAGGGATAACTGAGGATCTGGATGAAGGTCCTTCATGAGGTCAGTATTCTTTAATTCTTATAGGCAATTTTTCTCTATTCTTTATATTTTAGCAACCCATTATTCTCTATTCTTTATATTTTAGCAACCCATTATTCTCTGTTCTTTATTTTTTTGGTCCATTTTTCTCTATTCTTCATATTTTTTGCCCATTATTCTCTATTCTGTAAACCCCCATCCACAACCTCATAACTCCTTTGAGGAAATGCGCCAACAGTTTTGGTCAAGATAGGCATTAGGTAGATATTGATATTCTGAACATGTCTGTTCCGGTCAGACTTTCTATGTAAAGACAGTACTTGAGTTACATTCCAATGTTGGCAAAGTGTCACATCCTGCCTATTTTCTTCAAATTTCATCCTAGCCCCCACCCCCATTTCAGATCAAGCATAGTAGCCAAATACTATACAGAAATTCGGACCACAGATCTTCTGCATAATAGTGCATTCTAAATGAGAAGTATCTTGTGTATGCCATCAATGCCACCAGATTAGCATCCCTATGTCTTGCTACGCTCACATTGCTGTACCAGGGTCCTTCATTTCTGTATTCTTTTATTCTTTAGTCCATTCTTCTCTATTCTTTATACTTTTTGCCTATTATTCTCTATTCTTTATTTTTTAGTCCATTTGTCTCTTCTTTATATTTTTTGTCCATTATTCTCTATTCTGTAATCCCCATTCACACCCTCTTGTTCAGTGACCTATAATTGCTTACATCCACATCACTTTAAAAATAGCAGATAGTCGTCTCATTAGCAATTATACCAAATCTAATTATTATTTTGAACTAGCTTTCAGTAAAGATGAGTACATGGTAATCTTTAAGAATGGTACTCTTCTTTTTGAGCTTAGCATCGATCCAATGAGTTAAAAAAGCATCGATCCAATGAGTTAAAAAAGCATCGATCCAATGAGTTAAAAAAGCATCGATCCAATGAGTTAAAAAAGCATCGATCCAATGAGTTAAAAATTCGTTAGGGGTTCCGTGGAACCGTGTGTCTCCTACGATTGCTTCTGTCAGTGTAAAAGTGTAATGTTGATTTTAAAAGTCAGTCCATTAATCAGTAAAATACAGAATTTAAAAAAAAAATCAAACTTTTTCTTTAGATACTATTTTTTGGTCTTGAAGGTTAGCTTCTGTCCAACGTTCATAAAATCCATGAAGGTTTACAAACTTTTGTCAAAAAAATTTAATCCCAGACTGTCTGTAATATTAACTGTTAAAACCTAAGTCCATCTATCAGAAAAATACTGAAAATGAAAATATATTTTCAAAACTTTGCATCAGACATTATCTCTTAATCATAAAAAAGCTTCTGCCAAAGTTTCATGAAATTCTATGAAGGTTTGATAAAGTATTTGATGTGTAACAAACTTTAACCCTAGACTGTATCTACTTGTTAACTGTAAAAAAAACTAAGTCCATTTATCATTTAAATATGGAAAAATGAAAATAAATATTTTCAAAATTTTGCTCAAGATACTGTATTTTAGTTATTAACAAGTTTAAATTTGTCCAAATTTCATAAAATTCCATGAAGGTTTGACAAAGTTATTGATGACAGAAAAACTTTGACCTCAGAGTTAAACTGAATGATAACTGTAAAAAAAACTAAGTCCATTTATCAGTAAAATACGGAAAAAGGAAAATAAATATTTTCCAAATCTTGCTCTGGATACTGTATTTTGGTCATAAACAAGCTTCTGTCCAAACATAAAATTCCATGAATGTTTGACAAAATTATTGATGTCTAAAAATAAATGTGGATTGTGTCCACATGTGGACACAGATGATGCCCCAGCTTGCATATCATATAGTTATAAAGGGACATAACTGAAGAACGGTAAAAGTGACGGTACCCAAATTTGAACTTGATCTGCGTTTTGTGGTAATAAGCATTGTGTGTAAGTCTCATAACATTTGGTTGAGGCTAACTTAAGAAGAGAACAGAAACTAAAAATTCAGCAATGTTTCTATTTGTAAACATGCATACAATGTAACTCTAGAACGGTTGTGTATAAGTTTTATAACATTTGGTTGAGACAAACTAAAGTTAGAGAACGAAAACGAAAAATCCAGCAATTTTTATGTTTATAAAGGAACATAACTCAAGAATGGTTAAAGTGACGCCACCAAATTTCGTACTTAATCTGTATTATGTAGTAATAATTTAAGCACTGTGTATAAGTTTCATAACATTTGGTTGAGGCAAACTAAAGTTACAGAACGGAAACAAAAAAATTGTACATTATCTTAGTTTTGAGGTAATGAATATTGTGCATAGGTTTCATAATGTTTGGTTGGGGCAAACTTAAGTTACAGAATGGAAACTTCAAATTTTGCAATCTTTCGATTTATAAAGGGGCATAACTCAATAATGGTTAAAGTGACACTACCCAAATTCAACTTGATCTTTGTTTTATCCGTGGAAGGCAAAATTAAACATTGCATTGTATAAAGCATGGATTGTAGTTGATTCAACAACTATAATCATGGACAAAGGAAGATAACTCCAATTTCAAAAATTACTTGATTAATGACATTGATATTTTTAGAAATTACATTTAGTTAAGACAAACTCAAGTTAGAGAACGGAAACGAAAAATTCAGCAATTTTTTCAATTGTAAAGGGGCATAACCCTAGAATGGTATTAATCAAAGAGCTTGTAAGCACTGGATGGTAAAGATTGCTTTAATTTATCAGTAGGAAGTAAAATTGAATATTGCATTGTATAAAGCATTGGTTGTAGTTGATTCAACTACCATTATGCACAAAGAAAGATAACTTCAATTTTCAAAGAAGACATTAAAATATTTTTAGAAATGAAGGGTAAAAATTGCTTTAATTTATCAGTGGAAGGCAAAATTAAACATTGCATTGTATAAAGCATTGATTGTAGTTGATTCAACTATAATCATGGACAAAGGAAGATAACTCCAATTTTAAAAATGACTTGATATTTAGAAAAAAAAAGCAAAATATTTAACAATTATTCCATTTGTAAAAGGCATAACTCTAGAACAGTAAAAGTGACAGCACCAAAATTCAAAGTTGATCTGTATATTGTGGTAATAAGCATTGTGCATAAGTTTCATAACATTTGTTTGAGGCAAACTTAAGTTAGAGAACGGAATCGAAAAATTTAGCAATTTTTCCATTTGTAAAGGAGCATAACTCTAGAACGGTAAAAGTGACGCCACCAAAATTCAAACTTAATCTGTATTTAGTGGTAATAAGCATTGTGTATAAGTTTCATAACATATGGTTGAGGCAAACTAAAGTTAAAGAACGGAAACCAACTTTGGGATGTACGGACGGACGGACAGACGGAGGTAAAGATGGACAAGGGTAAAACTTAATGCCCCCTCCTCTACGGCGGGGGCATAAAAACTTTAACCACAGACAGAATCTGAATGATAACTTTAAAGAAAACTAATAGATATAAGAAGATGTGGTATGAGTGCCAATGAGACAACTCTTCATCCAAGTCAAAATTTATAAAAGTAAACCAATATAGGTCAAAGTACGGTCTTCAACACGGAGCCTTCGCTCACACCAAACAGCAAGCTATAAAGGGCCCCAAAAATTACTAGTGTAAAACCATTCAAACGGGAAAACCAACGGTCTAATCTATATAAAAAATGAGAAACACTTGTGAACCACTTCAACAAACGACAACTACTGAACATCAGATTCCTGACTTAGGACAGGTGCAAATAATTGCAGCTGGTTCAAACGTTTTAATGGTACCAAACCTTCACCCTTAGCTGAAACAATAGTGTAACATCACAACATAAAAAGACACATTATAAAATATTAATTGAAATGGCTTAACTCATTCAAAAGACATATTAACACCAGTGAACATACACTGAACAAATAAATTTGATCTATGATACAATGTCAATACAAAATAAATAAACTAAGGGAAGAATAATTAAAGTAACATGTTGTACCGCTGTGAAATGTTAAACAATTTAAGAAAAACAATATGCTTGAACAAAAATATCAGCCATTTGCAATTACTTTAAACACAGGTAAATGAAAATAATTTTGTTGTTAGGTATACGTGTACAGTTCAAATGGAGAAAGGAAATATTTTTACAAAATAATTTTGGTTCATAACATTACACAGGCGGAGCAGTTGGATATGACCGCAGAGGTCAAACTCCGAACAGTTGGGGCAAGTATGGACACAATATTCAAGCTTGATACAGCTCTGATTTTGGATAGTGATTAAATATTTGACACATTATAGATTTCTGACACAGAATAAATGTGGTCAGATAACTTAAAAATTTGAAATGGGATATTTAATCTACTTAATGGTCCAATATCCAAAATCTTATTCAATGGTTAGATTCAGCATATAAAAAAAAAACCATGAATTCAAACAAAGTTTAATTTTGGACCCTTTGGACCTTGATATGAATTAATTTAAAAACAAGGCCCAAAATTAAAATCTGAATGGACAGTTAGATTCAGCATATCATATAGAACCACAAGAATTCAGTTTTTGATGAAATCAAACAAAGTCTAATTTTGGACCATTTGGACGTCAATGTAGAGCTATTTAAAAATGTCCAAATATCCAATATAGTAATACATGGTAAAAACCTCAAACAATTCAAGATTTTAAATTAATTTTCATTGAAATTGTTTAAAAGATTTGTATTTATTTTCAATGGAAGATTTCTTGCTGTTGTGCAATACTTTGCTGTTGTGCAATACCTAGTAAATCTGTTTACAAACTAAATATTATAATAATTTACACACTCTGTTTGGTGTGTATCTCCTGCCATATCAGTATTTGTTGTTTCTTTATATAGATCAGAAATAATTTATGTTACAACCAGCTTAGCCAGTATTAGAAAAGTCTTTGTTTTTGGCCCCTATTTGGCCTCTAAGCCACAACCCACAAATTGGACCACAACCTTTCTTTTGTGCTATTGAACCTTTTGTTTAATTTCATAGAGATCCATTCACTTATACTAAAGTTATTGTCCAGAAACCAAATGACTTCAGACGACGACGACATAATAGCAATATACGAATACAAATTTTTTGCGGTCGTATAAAAATATTCATGACAGACAGAAACAACCAACAAGCACTGAACTACAACTTCTACAAGCTCCTCCCTTAGGGCAGGCATATAAAGATTATGGTGGGGTATAACATGTGTGTGAGCACTTAATCTTCCCCTTAATCTGGTACATTGGTGTAACTGAAGAACATTAGAACAAATTTTATAAGTAGTTTGAAAGGGCTTACTCTATCAGATTTTTGAGAACTCACCATAAATATGTTATTAAGGTTTATGACCCCTTTTGTGGCCTGTGAATTATGAACTTTTCAAATTGCAATAGCATCAAAACAGCATATATAATGAATAATAAAGATTGGTCATTTTGTACATATACCGAGGGGAAACTTCGTGCAAAGCATAATTATTTATAGTTTCATTGCTTTTAATAGAAAAGGGGAATTTGGTTAAAATGAAATTAAGAATTTTGTAGAAAATCCACAGACTTTAATACAGAGATTTTTGTTATAAAATTTGAAACATAGTTTACTCACTTGTTTTTCTATGATCAGCTAGGGTTTATTGTTTACAAAAAGTCCTAAACAACCTTTAAATTCCAAAACACCTTGTGCTGAGTCACTAAAGTCGAGCGCACCCTAGAAGGTGTACTTGAATTGGTCCATATTTTTATTTATTTTAACCAATATCTAAATTCATAAACTTGTTTTAAGGAAATCATCGATAGCCCTGCATGCAAAAACATACATATATATATATATCAATTGGTAATAGTTAAAGGTATAACAGACACAATGACCAAAGGCACAAAACTCTGTCATCAAATACTATGAATCAATGGAAAATATCTTTAATATGTAAACATGAGGCTGTCTTAACACTTTAATCCGTGACCTCAGGGCTGCTAACAACACTTCCTGCTGGGCCAAACATTGTTTCAAGAAATCTGCAATGTCATTTTTTAAAAAAATCCACGGAAAATTTCAATGACAGCAAAGCATTAATTTTTTTTTTTAAAGAATCAAAAATACAACAAAATTACAAAAATCACAAATAACTATAGCTTTAGGATGTTCGCTACTCTGTTTCAAAATAACAAGCTTTTTAAAAGACTATTATGAATTGATAGTATATAAACAAAGAAATTAAAAAAGCAAAAAAAAAAAAAAAAAATGAAGGGTCCGTGTGCTTGTTTTCGAGATATAAGCCATTGAAAATATGGCAGGAAATAATTCTCTCTAGATTTTTCATGCATTTAACATTGGCACCTTTTTTCTTTCAAAAACGATGAAAAAATAACAAGGATTTTATAAGATTTTCAAAGATGTCATTTTAAACTAAATGTATTCAAATTATGGAAAGAAAAGTAGGGGTTAATGGGAAAATTTTTTAATGGCACTACATGGATAAAACCAGAGGATTCCGAATATCTGGCAAAAATTCAATCAAAGTGCTGGATAGCACCTCTGGAAAGTTTGCAACTGTAGATGTGTATTATTTCAAATAGGTTATAGAGGTGTATTATTTCAAATATGTTTTTAATCACAGCTTTTGTGTTTTTAACTTAACCTTTGTCTCGTCAGCAATTATCAAAATCACTTTTTTTCATATGTTTGTCATAGAAAATTTTGATATTTTCTATTGCAAACGTTAACTTAAACTGTAGATCTAAATAAATCAAATATACAGAAAGCTCTGTTAATTTCTTTATGTGCCCATGCCATCATCAATCGCCTGTAAATTTAATATTTTTCTATTTGTTTAAGTCCTTCATATTTTTTTTTAGTAAAATGTTTTGTTACTGATTAACCCGTAAGTTTTCTTGTTTGAATTGTTCCACATGTTTCATATCAGGGCCTTTTATAGCTTACTTATATGGTACAAGTTTTTCTCATTGTTGACGACCGTATGGTGGCCTGTAGTTGTTAATATATCTTCCTCCTTTAAACTCTTTTGGATAGCATTGGTTCATTTGCAAAAAATACCACATTTAAAAAAAAAATAAAACAGTTAACTTAAATCAATACAACTGTAATGAAAGTGAATTTATATTGAAGGCTGTGATCAATAAATAGGGCCGAATGTGTCCATGACACAAATGATGCCCCCGCTAGCATTAACGTTATTTAGGGTCACAACTCAAGAACTGTAAATGTGAAGCAACCAAAATTTGTACTTGATCTGAGTTTTGGGGTAATAAGCATTGTGTATACATTCTTCACATTAAGTTGAGGAAAACTTGAGTTCAAGAACGGAATCGAAAAAATCGGTATTTTTTCCATTTGTAACGGGGCACAACTCTAGAGCAGTAACTGGGCGCAGGTCGTTTCGTAACCTGGTCGTTTGGTAACTAGTCGATTCGTAACTTAACTAGGTCGTTTCGTACCTGAGACGTTTTGTAACCTTATATCAATATATAATAACAATAAGAGTAATGGTCGTGTGCCATTAATCTACTTAATCACTTTACATCTACTGTAATTACTTTTTATTACCTGTCATTAGTTGTCATAAAACCATTAAAGCTGTCACCGAGCGTAATTACCAATTAGCAAATTAGCCAATAATAAAAAAGATTTAAGAAAGTAACTAGAGGCTCTAAAGAGCCTGTGTCGCTCTCCTAGGTCTATGTGCATATTAAACAAAGGACACAGATGGATTCATGACAAAATTGTGTTTTGGTGATGGTGATATGTTTGTAGATCTTACTTTACTGAACATTATTGCTGCTTACAATTGTCTCTATCTATAATGAACTTTCAGTTTCAGAGGAAAATATTTTGTAAAAATTTACAAAGATTTACAAAATTTATGAAAATTGTTAAAAATTGACTATAAAGGGCAATAACTTCTAAAGGGGTCAATTGACTTTTTTGGTCATGCAGACCTATTTGTAGATCTTACTTTGCTGTACATTATTGCTGTTTTCAGTTTATCTCTATCTATAATGATAATGATAATAACCAAAAACAGCAAAATTTCCTTAAAATTACCAATTCAGGGGCAGCAACCCAACAACGGGTTGCCTGATTCATCTGAAAATTTCAGTGCAGATAGATCTCAACCTGATTAACCCCATGTCAAATTGCTCTAAATGCTTTGGTTTCAGAGATATAAGCCAAAAACTGCATTTTACCCTTATGTACTATTTTTAGCAATGTCGGCCATCTTGATTTGTTTTTGAAACTATAAACCCTAATGATGATTGTGGCCAAGTTTAGATAAATTTGTCTCAGCAGTTTCAGGGGAGAAGATTTTTGTAAAAGATTACAAAAATTTACGAAAAATTGTTAAAAAATTGACTATAGAGGGCAAGAACTCCTTAAGGGGTCAACTGACAATTTTATTCATGTTGACTTATTAATGAGTGTAGATCTTACTTTTCTGAACATTATTGCTGTTTACAGTTTATCTCTATCTATAATAATATTCAAGATAACCAAAAACTGCAAAATTTCCTTAAAATAACCAATTCAGGGGTAGCAACCCATCAACAGGTTGTCCGGTTCGTCTGAAAATTTCAGGGCAGATAGAAATTGACCTGATACACAATTTAACCTCCTTGTCAGATTTGCTATAAATGCTTTGGTTTCAGAGATATAAGCCAAAAACTGCATTTTACCCCTATGTTCTATTTTTAGCCATGTCGGCCATGTTGGTTGGCGGACCGGGTCATCGGACACATTTTTTAAAATAAATACCCTAGTGATGATTGTGGCCAAATTTGGTTAAATTTGGCTTAGTAGTTTTAGAGGAGAAGATTTTTGTAAAAGTTAAGACGACGGACACCAAGTGATGAGAAAAGCTCACTTGGCCCTTTGGGCCAGGTGATCTAAAAATGACTCCACCTAAATTCAAACTTGATCTTGGTTTTATGGTTAAAAGTATTGTGTATAAGTTTCATAACATTTGGTTGAGTGAACTAAAGTAAGTTACAGAAACGAAAAAATTCAGCAATTTTTACATTTGTAAAGGGGCATAACTCTAGAACGGTATAACTGACGCCACCAAAATTCAAATTTGATCAGTGTTTTGTGGTAATGAGTATTGTGTGTAAGTTTCATAACATTTGGTTTAGACAAACTAAGGTTAGAGAACAGCAACAAAAAATTCCAGCAACTTTTCTATTTGTAAAGGAGCATATAACTCTAGAATGGTAAAAGTGACGCCACCAAAATTCAAACTTGACTTGTGTTTTGTGGTAATAAGCATTGCGTATAAGTTTCGTACAATTTGGTTCAGGCAAACTCAAGTAAGAGAACAGAAACCAATTTTGGGATTTACGGACGTACATACAAGTAAGGGACGTACATACTTACAAAAGAACAAGGATAAAACTCAATACGATGGGGGCATAATAATAGCAGTATGACCACAGGAATAAAAAGTTTATATACACTAGATTCATAGAGGTGCTTATAACCCTGTAACACATTTTAGTTGCTGCTGTGAAATTTAGCATTTAGGCAATAACATTTGAGATTTTTGGCTTTAAGCCATTCATTTGATATACTAGTAATCATTGCCTCTGTGTTTGGATGACACATTGTTAATTATAGGTCAATCTTAAAGAATCATACTGCCCCAGGAATAAAGTGTGAGGATAAAAAGTTCTGGATCCGCCACTGCATTGTTAAGCACTAAGAAAGTCATTTTGCTAGTACATGATTCAGATTCAGATTCTTTATTAAGATAACTAATAATACATTAGTGTTCTCCATTACAAATCATATGATAATATACAAAACAACATTTCAAAGTTTCACATGTAATATATATATATATATATATAAAATAATACAATTGTACCTATATTTTTAAGAATTGTTTCTTATTTCTAATGCATCTCTAATAAATTTTTATAAATAATTACATTCAGTAATATTTTGTGGATTTAAAAGTTTAGAAACTGAAAAAAAATTATTATGTGAATCTTTTAAATCTAAACCATAAGATTGAAAAAAGTTTGCCTTATATCTTTATATTAATCACAAGATATCAAAAATGTTCTTCAGTCTCTACATGGACAAATGTTATTTAATCATGTTAATAATTTCTACAATACTTGTCTTGATACACTGAGCATGAATATTCTGCTGACTCGGTTGCTTTTAATACAAGCCTTATCCTTGTAACAATTTGTGTACGAAGGTAGTTGTTAATCGTAACACTGATGTGGAGGCTATGATAGTTGATACGAATTGTGGTTGAGTCAATGTTTTTCTTGGGTCAGTTTGATCCACTTGAGCATACTGAACGAGTGAAGGTCCTTATATTCACATTGGAATGTGAAACAGCTAGTATTTAAATAACGGAATTAAAAGTTTTCAAATGATTTTTGGCATCAAAACCTTCCTAACGATGTTTTGACAAAAACAATGCCGGTATTTACCTTTACTCATCCTTGGCGTGACACATTAGCCATATAATTATCGAATATTTTTTTGTATTGTTAAATCAAACCATTATCACTTGTCAATTATCCGACGGCTTGGTCAAAATATCAACTTGTTCTCGCATTTCAGTCAATCATACCGGATTCTTTCAATACACTCGGGCATTTACTTATTCAATAATAAACATTTGTAAATATCGTACGTAGTAAAAACAGCGCAGGAAAATTTTCATTCATGAAATATTCATGAATGAAACGCTGTCACGCGTAGATTTCTTCTGATTTTCTCTTCAGCGCATGGCAGATCCGCGAAGTAGTGTATGTGATACTCATTTTCAAAATGAAGTTAAATTCATCTGAATTGTCGGTGAACATTCATTCCTGTTTTATTCAAGCTGTAATCTTTTCAAAAGAGTAGAAACTCAAAATTTCAAAAGCTTCTTCCTAGAATCAGAATTCAAACACTAGTACTACATTATCTTGGAGCAGAACATTTGCGATAGTCTGTCACCGGAAGTTTGAGGCCGACGCCTTAGGAAAGTAGCTATAGCAAGCTATAGCAAAATTTCCAAAAAAAGAGGAGCGAACATCCTTAACACATTTTAAACTATCAAGTGACCATACATAATGTAAACCACATGATTTCACAGGAATCTCATCTAAATAAAAAGTGGCATTTTAAAAATGTTCAAAGTTTTTTTTATATATAGAAATAAGAAGATGTGGTATGAGTGCTAACGCCAATAATCTGCATTAAACATGTTGTTACCTTGTGACATTTGTTTACCTAGTTTGTAAACTAGCAATAGTGAGGAGGAGATAACTCTCCCTGGATTTCAACGGAACATTGTTAACATCTTATTAATTCACTAGTATATTTTCATATATAAACAATAAACTAGTAATATTTTCTGATAGCTCTAACTCAATAATAAATAATTGGAACAAACAACTTTTAGTTGTAGAAAGAGTTTCAAAATCACTGCATAAACTTTGCAAAAATATTTTATGTCTTAAAAATATTTATTGACATAAAATAGAAAGACAGGTAATCACTGGACAAACTAACTTGAAAGAAAAACCTAAAAGTTCTACAACGATTCCACAAATCAGGTAATTCAAATCATCTGTCTTTTGGTCTCCTAACAAAGTCTGGATTATACTGAGAATTGTAGCCTCTCCTTCTTTCATTCAATTCAACATGGTCAGATTTATCAGGAACAGATTCCCCCCTCAATTTGGCCATTAATTCTGAAGTCTTTTTTTTCTCGTCTGACTCCCTTCTCAACCTCTCTGCTCTCAACTGTTCTATTGTTTTACTAGAGGATGTAGTCTGAGGTCGGTCTTTATCTTTACTTTTGTGTTTATGTTTCTTCTTTTCCTTGTGTTTATGCTTATGTTTATGCTAAAAAAAATATTGCACAATTACTCAATACTATAGATGCAACTAGTTTTTAAGGGTTAAAAAATGAAAACAACATGTTAAATAATTTCATGCGTCCAAAACACTTTTCTGGATTTACCTTCATCAGGAACGCTCAAAGCCGAATATCTGAAAGCCGAGGAAGTATAAGAACTGAAACAGTTGAAGAGCTATATGACAAAAAAAATACCTTAAAAATAGCCAAATCATTCTAAGGTCAACTTTGCCTGAGGGAGTTGAAACACCTTAGTTACACCATCAGTTTTTGGAAAGAGAATTTATATATTTGTAACCAGAGAGCATAATTCTTATCAGGAAATCACATTGTCTCCTCTTGGACTTGAACCCGGGACCTCTGTGTAACAAGTCAGCACTCTTACAGAGTGAGCAAAATAAGTACTTTCCTAGCTCAACTGCTAACGGCTGGTTAAGTGTCTACTATTAAAGGGAAGCAATCCTGTCACATATTATTGGTTAATTTTATTACATTTGTGAATTCATCTAAATTTTTAAATCAGTTCAAATATTAAAACCAAAGTTATTCACATCAATATTCAATTTATAATTTACAAAACTAATGCATGTCCCTAATGAATACTAACATTTTAATACTGAGTTAGAAAAGTAAATATTGTAATAAATTCCTTACTTTAATGTGTAACATTTGTCATATTATGATGCTTGAATGAATTGAGGTTAAATGTCCAGTGAGAAGTATTACATTCATTTTGGGAGTAGATGGTAATGTGATATCAATATAAACTCTGCTTTGTTAGAACTTAACTAACATACTGAGCCAAATCTTAAACACATTAGTTCACAAGGTAAAAAAGTCTGCAGGAAGACATATTGAAAGGATATAATTACGATACTGTTGTCAGGTCATTACAGATTGCATATTTTGGTATTAATATTGATTCACTCATAGGGTCTTTGCACCAGAAATAAACACATTTATTCTAAAACCAGTTGTTGTTATGATACGGGTTATGTTCTTCTCATATATTTTATGATGGTATGATACTCAACCCCTAACGGGAGGGATTGTGCTTGATTTTCATATGATGAAGACATAATCTTTCAATCAGTTTAATTGTGGTCTGGAGCTGGCATGTCAGTAACTGCTTGTAGTCTTTTGTTCATTTATGTATCATTGTCATTTTACTTAGTTTATTTTGTTAACTATTCCGACATCGGACTCAGACTTCTTTTAAACTGAGTTTTACTGTGCATATTGCTATGTGTTTCTTTATTCTACATTGGCTAGAGGTATAGGGGGAGGGTTGAGATCTCACAAAACATGTTTTACCCCGCCGCATTTTTGTGCCTGTCCCAAGTCAGGAGCCTCTGGCCTTTGTTAGTCTTGTATGTTTTTTAATTTTAGTTCATTTATATGTTTTGGAGTTTAGTGTGACGTCCATTTTCACTGAACTAGTAGGGGCCAGCTGAGGACCAACTCCTGGTGCTTGATTTTCTCACTGCGTTGAAGACTCATTGGTGGCCTTCGGCTGTTGTCTGCTCTTTGGTTGGGTTGTTGTCTCTTGGACTTTCACCATTAAGGATGTACTTAGGTGAGGTTTAGGAATTCGTGTCAGATGTTCGGACTCCTTGTTTTTTTTTCCTACGGTACAGGGTAAAATATTTTGCCTCATAACACCCATTTTTCTTTTCATATAAGACTTCAATAGCTCATAAAAGGTCATTTACCAAAATTTAAGCAGATTCTAGATTTCTTTTCTTTCAATTTGAGGCCCAAATAATACCAATGCAAATATAAGTTAAAAGTCCAAGTCAGCCTTTTCTCGCCATTTTTAAAAACTCAAATATCTCGAAAAGGAGCACCATAACCTATCAATATTTTTAGTTTATTTTTTTCCTTTAATAATGCTCTTTCAACTTATAGTATCAATTTTAAATTCTTCATTTCTTAAATTTCACATAAGTACATCCTTAAAGCTATAAAATGTAAATAAAAACAAAAAATACCCTCTCTGGACTATGGGCATCTTTCGTTTTTTCCACGTAGTTTTTAAGATCATATATAGGATCCATAAGCTTCTTTCTTTTTTCGTCTCTTTCTCTCCTAAAAAAACAAATACTACTTATCATTACAATCTTTTACTACTTGTGTACAGAAATATTTATCTTGAGAACAATATTGTGCTTTATGTACGTAGAATTCGTATTTTTATTGCACTTATTTTTTGTAGATTGTATGCGATATGATTGAAACTGATGCCATTTGTGGTGACTACAAATGAAGAGATTTGTTTTGCTTTGTTGTATACAAGTGTATAATAAATTTTGAAGATGGACATTGCACCTGACAGTCTCTAAAATATTGTTTGTCTTCATTAAACACAGATAAAATTCCATTGTCATTCACATATTTGACGAATACATATTTGACACTTTTGTCATTCACATATTTTACACATACATATTTGACACTTTTGTCATTCACATATTTGACACTTTTGTCATTCACATATTTTACACATACATATTTGACACTTTTGTCATTCACATATTTTACACATACATATTTGACACATAAATATTTGACACTTAAATATTTGACACATTAATATTTGACACATACATATTTTACTTTTCATGGTTGTTATTAGGTTGGCATGAGAAACTTGTTAGAGTTTGTGAATGATGTATTTTCTGTTGAACAAGGTAAAGTAAGAAAATAATCTAATATTACAATTGTGTAACATTCAGTCGTACAAGAGTTTGGCTATCTAATAAAAAAAAAATAACAAACTAATGAAGTAACACAAAAATAAATCTCCAAACTTGGAACTTCATATGAAATAAAAAGATGATATGATGGCAAATTAGACAACTAACCACCAAAGCCTAAAGGAAGCAACTATAGGTAACTGTAGGTTTATCAAGCATTGTGTCAAAAAATTAATAAGTTTTGGAACTTGAATACCAATTGTATGTGCTGACAAAGTTCCATTACTTCTGACCTACACTAGTGAAAGACACATTAAAAAAGTTCCTTTGCGGTCTCATTAAACCTTGACCTACATGAACTGTTTGCATTGATTTTAAAATATAACATATTATAGATTTGGACAATTTTTCAGCCTTAAAGTAAAGAAATAAATACTAAAACATACACCCTTATCATGTGCTCATAAGAGGAATTGTTTTGACCCTCACCTTGGCGAGATAGCACCATCTTCTTCTTTCTTTCTTTTCTTTGATAAATACCAGGGAGTTGGATCTGAAAACAGATTAAATTAGTTATAAAGTTTTTTCGAGCTAAATGTATGTTTTTTATAGTGTTGTCAACAAATGAACATTCTTTTCAATCCTGTTACTCTAATAAACTTTCAACCAACTAAACAGAAGTTTACTTAATGTTCTTTTTGAATGCAACTGTAATATGATATGATGCATTAAAGAAGATTGTTTCCTTGAATGATTGAATAAAGATCTGATGAACCAGTTAAATTATTTGATATTCAACATTCAGTCTTACCGACGGATAATCTATTAACAGATGCTAACACTAGTTTTTTAAACAGTCAATGAGACAACTATATCTACCATAGACAAAAGGAATACTTTTATTAAAGTATAAAGAAAAACTTTTGAAATGGTAATGCCACCAAGTCACAAGTTTTTGGTGCCTACATGTATTGCAATAGTGCAAGACTGTGAAATATTTAATTTCAATTTACATGGAATAAATGTTGCTAAAATATACATGTCAAGTTTTTTTTTATCCTACATATTCATTGAAATTTCTGAGAGAAAAAATATTCTGATATTTAAGGTATATTTTCGAGTAAAAAAATTAAGGTTTAGGTTGGACCTTCCTAAATAGTGAAAAACAAATTTCTTTTTAGTCACACTCTATATGTAATTGAGTGTTATTGCTTTTGATATATTTTTGAAGTTTGGGTCACTTTTTTTGTTTAAGCCAAATAAACATTATTTTTTTCAATATTAAGACATTTCCTCACAATCTGAAGTACCACCCAATCACAAATACTTTGCCTTACTAGTAAATATATCTATTCACAGTCACTCAGGGGTTATAATTAAACAATTCATTTGTATTTACTTAAAGATGTAAGTAATTTTTAGTAAGATTTTAATTTTCTTTTGAGGTTTGAATTATCTCCCCTGAATATTCTCCAAAAATTTACTTATACAAGAATTTTTTTTCACATCTGAATTTTAATTTATTTTAAAGAACTATTTTGATTATTTAGGCACCTTTTATCTTTTTAATTTTCAAGTATGTTCCAGGATTTCAAGTCCAGGAATAAACACTGAATACTACAGGCGTATTTAAGGGTATACTACCATCAGTTTGACTTTGTCCTAGGTATGTTAAAATTCCCACGTTCTTCTCCCATTTTTCTTTTTCATCTTTCTTTTCTTTTTCATGTTCAACATTTTTCTTCTTCTCTACTATCTGACAGGTAAGTAAATAAAATCACATTATGCTTAATAAATCAGTAAGATTTTATTCAATCAGATATTTTAAAAGTTATAATTGAATCTTAAAATATTAAAAGTATAAATAAGTATACATTTGCATGGAATAATAATTTGTCCAGCAAATCTAATTATGTGTTTGAAAATGATAGGTATGACAACATTAATAAAATTTCTGTCTGAGAAAGAAAAAAGTTAGAGAACGGAAACGAAAAATTCAGCAATTTTTCCATTTGTAAAGGGCATAACTCTAGAACGGCTAAAGTGACACCCCCAAAACTCAAACTTGATCTGTGTTTTGTGGTAATAAGCATTTTGTATAAGTTTCATTAACATTTGGTTGAGGCAAACTAAAGTTAGAGAATGGAAACCAACTTTGGGACATACGTAAGAACAGACAAGGGTAAAACTTAATGCCCCCTCCGCTTCGGCGGGGGCATAAAAAAAATGAATGAAAACAAAATGTATCAATAAAGCTGCATATAACTGTCACAATTAATGATTAAGGATCTGTTCACCCCTAGTTTTGTATTGAAGAGGCTCCTGTTGCTTTTGCTTTAGTCTTTAGCATAGTACACATGCTTTTTAAATTTTCAATGTTTGTGTTGTTTCTGTGATAACGATCTTGTCTATCTTGTAAACATAAATGAGAAGATGTAATATGAGTGTCTATTCAGTGCTTTGAATAAGTGCCCCTCCCCCCTCCCCCACGTTTTTATTTTGGAAACAGCCCTCAGAAAAAACCTATTGTGGCAGTTACAATTTCCTTGTCCTGCTGTTGTAATACTTATACATTTTAAACACCAATTAAAAGATACCTCTCTTACAAGATCCTGATGGTGACCTCTATATACAGTATGATTGTGAATTTAATTTTACCCCATCTTCAGCATCTTTGAAGAAGTTGATGTGTCCGCCTGAACCACTGTATATATTTATGCTTTTTTTGTCATCTGAAGTAGACGTTTCTGTTGCTGCATCATTTCCCTCATTTTCTGAAATGGCCTCACTTTCTACAGTTTCTGCAACTCTTTTCCTGTTTTTACTTCTGAGAAGATCTGTTCTAGCTTCTTGTTCCTAAAATTTATAGGCCAAAAATAAAATTCAAATTGTATGATGTTGACTACTTACCCACTTAAAAAGCAGCTTAACCAAAATATTCTATGACAAATCAGGTTGTTTTTTTCATGCTCTAATGTTGTTTTCTTGTCTAAAACATGTAACTTATGTTGTTTGCCAATGAAAAAAATCCCTACCTACCTACCCAACCCTACAAAGCATGGGTAGGCAACATCAAACACAGATTTTTTTAAGGGTGGCCTTAAAAGTTGACATATAGTATATAAAGAGCTTATCTATTGGTGATAACTGTACGATAACCTATTGGATTTTTAAAAACTAGAGGCTCTCAAGAGCCTGTGTCGCTCACCTGTATTTACTGATGCTTTGGAAATCATGTAAAATAAGGTTAAAATCATAATTAATAGTATTAGATATTAGATATTATAATGATATCTAAGATAATAACAAAAAACTGCAAAATTTTTGTAAAATTACTAACTCAGGGGCAGCAACCCAACAACGGGTCGTCGGATTTGTCTGAAAATTTCAGGGCAGATAAATCTAAATCTGATGAACATTTTTGCCACCTGTCAGATTTGCTCTAAATGCTTTAGTTTCAGAGATATAAACCAAAAACTGCATTTTACCCCTATGTTCTATTTTTAGCCATGGCGGCCATCTTGGTTGGTTGGCGGGGTCATCGGACAAAATTTTTAAACAAGATACCCTAATAATGATTATGGCCAAGTATGGTTAAATTTGTATCAGTAGGTTCAGAGAAGAAGATTTTTGTAAAAGATTACAAAAATTTACGAAAAATTGTTAAAAATTGATTATTAAGGGCAATAACTCCTAAAGGGGTCGACTGACAATTTTGGTCATGACAACTTATTTGTAGATCTTACTTTGCTGAACATTATTGCTGTTTACAGATTATCTCTATCTATAATAATATTCAAGATAATAACCAAAAACTGCAAAATTTCCTTAAAATTACCAATTCAGGGGCAGCAACCCAACAACAGGTTGTCAGATTTGTCTGAAAATTTCAGGGCAGATAGATATTGACCTGATAATCAATTTTACCCTGTCAGATTTCCTCTAAATGCTTTGGTTTCAGAGATATAAGCCAAAATCTACATTTTACCCCTATGTTCTATTTTTAGCCATGGCGGCCATCTTGGTTGGTTGGCGGGGTCATCGGACACATTTTTTAAACTAGATACCCTAATGATGATTGTGGCCAAGTTTGGTTAAATTTGGCCCAGTGGTTTCAGAGGAGAAGATTTTTGTAAAAAGCTAACGACGACGACGCCGGACGCCAAGTGATGAGAAAAGCTCATTTGACCCTTCGGGTCAGGTGAGCTAATAATTTGGCCTCGAGCATCACTGAAGAGACATTTATTGTCCAAATGAGCATCTGATAAAGTAAAATTGGTACCGTTCGTATTGTTATGCGTTTACTTTTCTACATTGGCTAGAGGTATAGGGGGAGGGTTGAGATCTCATAAACATGTTTAACCCCGCCGCATTTTTGCGCCTGTCCCAAGTCAGGAGCCTCTAGCCTTTGTTAGTCTTGTATTATTTTTAATTTTAGTTTCTTGTGTACAATTTGGAGTTTAGTATGGCGTTCATTATCACTGAACTAGTATATATATTTGTTTAGGGGCCAGCTGAAGGACGCCTCCAGGTGCAGGAATTTCTCGCTGCATTGAAGACCTGTTGGTGACCTTCTGCTGTTGTCTGTTCTATGGTCGGGTTGTTGTCTCTTTGACACATTCCCCATTTCCATTCTCAATTTTACCGTTAATGTTATTGTTGACTTGAATTGTTTTAGATCATTTGGTAGCTTTTACATTATAGTATACTAGCATCTCTTTTTTTTTCAACACATAATACTTTGTATGTAGAAATATATGCTGATTACTACACACTCCTCATTTCAATGTTAACCCTGTCAGTGTAAATTTAAAATATGAAACCTTTACAAAATGTATAAATCTACATATTGTTAACTAGTTTAACCCCCTTCCAAATTTATGCAACTGTCCCAAGTCAGGAATCTCTTTATTGATTGCCCTTTTTCATATATGTATAAAATGTGTTTTTGTCAAGACTGTGAGTTCATGTTATCAATTTTGGTGGATTAAGGAAAACTGAATTTACGTGGATATTTGATTTTTTGGTTTTGCCAAAGTTTGCATACAAGCCTATAGAAAAATGTGTATTTTGTTGAACATTTAATTTCATAGTTCACCTTTCGGGAGCTGCCATTTGATTTTTATGGGGGGCTAGGATGAAAAATTTTGTCCTGCATTTTTTTTTAGTTGTAATCTCTGTCCTGCTTTTTTATTTTTCACTCTATTCGGTCCTGCCTTTTTATTTTAGTTTATCCTGACTTTTTTTTACATAATTTGTCATCCTGCCTTTTTTTTTGCAAAGTGTCTCATCCTGCCTTTTTTTTTTACTCAAAACTCCTGTCCTGCCTATTTTTTTCAAATTTCATCCTAGCCCCCCCCCCCCCATAAAAATCAAATGGTAGCTCCCTTACCCACGAAAAAAATTGGTATCCTACAATGATTATGAACTATTTTTTGAATTTTTAAGTAATTAAGTATGGATTTTTAACTTACTTTTATTAGTAATTTTTGAATTTTTTATTTACTTTTATTGGTACGGTTTTAATATCTCTGTAATTTTACCATGTCCATTTTATATAAATTTTATTGTTTATCAGTAAATTTAGAAGTATAGTTTAATTTCATATGCAATATTTTTAGAATCTGTTTGTTTTAGGATTTTATAACATGGGCTTTCATATTTTATTGTTAATACTTATATATGTGAATAGATATATGTTGTAAAGCGCTTAGGGTAATTTCAATATTATATAATGCGCTGTTATAAAACTGTATAATAATAATAACTAGAGGCTCTCAAGAGCCTGTGTCGCTCACCTGTGTTTACTGATGCTTTGGAAATCATGTAAAATAAGGTTAAAATCATAATTAATAGTATTAGATATTAGATATTATAATGGTACCTAAGATAATAACAAAAAACTGCAAAATTTCTGTAAAATTACTAACTCAGGGGCAGCAACCCAACAACGGGTTGTCGGATGAGTCTGAAAATTTCAGGGCAGATAAATCTAAATCTGATGAACATTTTTGCCACTGTCAGATTTGCTCTAAATGCTTTTGTTTCAGAGATATAAACCAAAAACTGCATTTTACCCCTATGTTCTATTTTTAACCAAGTCGGCCATGATGGTTGGAAGGCGGGGTCATCGGACAAATTTTTTAAACTAGATACCCTAATAATGATTATGGCCAAGTATGGTTAACTTTGTCTCAGTAGTTTCAGAGAAGAAGATTTTTGTAAAAGATTACAAAAATTTACGAAAAATTGACTATAAAGGGCAATAACTCCTAAAGGGGTCACTGACAATTTTGGTCATGACGACTTATTTTTAGATCTTACTTTGCTGAACATTAATGCTGTTTACAGTTTATCTCTATCTATAATAATATTCAAGATAATAACCAAAAACTGCAAAATTTCCTTAAAATTACCAATTCAGGGGCAGCAACCCAACAACAGGTTTTCAGATTTGTCTGAAAATTTCAGGGCAGATAGATCTTGACCTGATAATCAGTTTTACCCTATGTCAGATTTATTGTAAATGCTTTGGTTTCAGAGATATAAGCCAAAATCTACATTTTACCCTTATCTTCTATTTTTAGCCATGGCGGCCATCTTGGTTGGTTGGCGGAGTCATCGGACACATTTTTTAAACTAGATATCCTAATGATGATTGTGGCCAAGTTTGGTTAAATTTGGCCCAGTGGTTTCAGAGAAGAAGATTTTTGTAAAAAGCTAACGACGACGGACGACAGACGCCAAGTGATGAGAAAAGCTCACTTGGCCCTTTGGGCCAGGTGAGCTAATAATAATAATAATAACCCACGGTATGAGAATTGTGTGTTGATATCAGATCTGTGATAGTCTCTGTTAAATTCATTCATGACTTCATTCCCGGACTTCATTACACTTGCAGTCAGGGGTACTACATCATGTACATTTTGTACTTGTACAAGTAATCTTTATTTACTTGAAGAAGTAAATAAAATAAACTTATATAAGTTAATTATAATGTTTGAATAATCTCCCCTTATTTTTCTCAAAAATTTACTTGTATAAGTAAATTTTTTGTACAATCCCACAAAAATTCTCAAGTTTTGAGATGTAAAAACATGCCTTTAACAATTTTTCTCAGGTTAGCTCATAATTTTTGATTTAGAGTTCTATGTTTCATCTCATTAATTCAACAAAGAAACTGATTGGGCAAAGATCTTAAGTATTGGCGCAAGGCCTTCAAAAATTGCCCCTTGGGGGCTTGTAAATGAGCAGTGTTCTGAAGATAACAGACAAATGAGATTTTCATTGTCCATGAAATAACACTTAAATAATTAGTAAAGACTTCTGCAAAGGACAGACAATCAAAAATTCAAAGAAGTCCTAAGAATTCAAGAAAAGAAGATAGGAAGACTTTTTTACTTGTATAAGTAAAAAAATTCGTAAGGGTTCTGCAGAACCCAGTGTCTCGCCTACTTTTGCTGTTAATCGCAGGCTCAACAAAAATGAGGAAAAAAATCAATAAAAATATTCCTTTAGATACTATCTTTTGATTTGAAGAAGCTTCTGTCAAAGTTTGGTATAAATCCAGGATAGTTTATGAATCTAATAAATGTTTTAAAAACTTTAACTGCAGACTGTATTTAATGTTAGAAAAACTAAGTCCATTTATAAGTAAAATACGGATAAATAGGTACAAAATTTTAACAAAATTTCCTTCTAGATACTAGCTTTTGATCATAAACAAGCTTCTGTCCAAGTTTGGTACAAATCCAGGATAGTTTAAGAAAGTTATTAAAATTTTAAAAACTTTAACCACAGAGTGAATGTATTGTTTCCTGGCAGAAAAACTAAAGTCCATTTATAAGTAAAATATGGAAAAAATGAAAAAAAAATTTTAACAAATTTACTTCTGGATACTATCTTATGATCATAAACAAGCTTCTGTCCAAGTTTGGTAGAAATCCAGGATAGTTTAAGAAAGTTATTAAAATTTCAAAAACTTTAACCACAGAGTGAATATTTGTGGACGCCGCCGACGACGCCGACAGAATGTAGGATCGCTATGTCTCGCTTTTTTGACTAAAGTCGAAGGCTCGACAAAAATCTGAATGTCTAAGGGACATAACTAAGCCTAATTTTTTTTTACCTATACAAGTAAATAAAATACACTTGTATAAGTATCCTACAAATTTACTTATATAAGTATATTAATATTTACTTCCTCAGGTAAATAAAAATTACTTGTACAAGTAGTACCCCTGACTGACTTGGGACAATCAAAGCTTGACATATTGTATTGACGATTAAGCTTGTCTTTTTTTAAGATGTGAACCTCCAGATGTCTTTTGTGTAATGTGTCTCATTGATGTTTAAAGCATCAATGAGACGGCAACATAGCAACACACAAAGGACATCTTTAGGTACTTTATTCATCTTAACAAAATATCTACATTTGACTTTCAATGACTTATATGTTAATTCGCCTTTAATTTTGATAAGACTTTAAATCCAGTACAATGTAGTATATGGATTTATAATATTTCACTAAATACCACAACTAACATGACTAAAGTCAGTCAGGAGTAATACAAGTTATGTTTATTTACTTAAAAATGCAAGTTTCATTTTCTTTTTAAGGTCTGAATAACGTCCCCTAAATTTTTTCCAAAAATAATTAAAAAAAAAATGACTTTTACTCTTAAATCATTTGTAAATGTTATTCTATTCCTTAAAAATTTAATCCCATGTGTCCTTAAAGTTAAAGTTAAAAAAAAATTCAGGGATCTATCAAAATATCTTTTTTTAAAAGCACAAATGCAACTGAAGTGCATTATGGCCGCCATGTAGTTTAATATTTTGACTAATTATAACATGTACAAATTTCTTTAAAGAATGCTCACAGCAAGTGCTATCTTTCTCTGTCTTTCTTTCTCTTCATCAGCAGCTTTAGCTTCATCTCTTCTTACTCTTTCTATGTTATCCTTTCTTCTTACATGCCAACTACAGAAATCAGACACATTTATATCAATGTACAATGGTTATGCAATCGTAATCTTGAATAATTTAATCAGAACAACATGTAAAATAACTTTTTTTTTATTTTATGCTATTATTCAAAAAGTATGTGAAAACAGACAAGCACTTTAATATAAAAAAAGGAGATGTGGTATGATTGTCAATGAGACAACTACCCACCAAAGTCAAAATGAAGTGGATGTAAGCAATTATAGGCAACCATTCGGCCTTCAACAATGAGATAAACCGATATAGTATGGTTAGCTATTAATATTTTTTGTTGCAAGATATGAACATCTGTTACAATGCCTTGTTCAGATTATTTAACATTCTCTTATTCAGTCAGGGGTACAACTTGATTAGGGATTGTAAAAAAATTACTTATACAAGTATTTTTTTTTTGAGAAAAATTAAGGGAAGATTATTCAAACCTTATAAGAAAATATGAATATAACAAATTTACTGATATAAGTATATTATTATTTACTTCTTTAAGTACATAAAAATAAACTTGTACAAGTAGTACCCTTGACTGCTATTCATTGCTATTTTAACTGCGATCAGACACAAATATTTTCTCCTACTATAATTTGAGCAAGCAATCATATTCCAACTACTGCCTACTCCTCAGACAATGTAAATTAAAGAAAATTGCCCCATAGTTAATAGTAACTAACATAGCATGTGAAGATGATTAACAAAAAAAATATGTCAAAAACACTATCATGACAATTAAAACAATCTTCACAGTATTTTTTTGCAGCCACAAGCAAGGACACTCATTTTGGAAAATTTGAATAAATTCTATTGGCCTGTAGAAAAACTGTTACAGGTCCTCAGTCCTTTAGAATTTTACAAGCCTAAACTGGTTGGCTTGTAGTCAAATATGAAGACTGTTCAAACAAAAACCATGACTTTTATAACATTAGATATAAAAAGATGTGGTATGAGTGCCAATAAGACAACTCTCCATCCAAGTCAAAATTTATAAAAGTAACATGCTTTTATATGTTTTAAATCCAGGTTCAATTTAAGTTAGTGGTCCTCCTACTGATAGCTTGATTACGGAGGATTATATCGTGTGTTTTACTTTAACAATATATGTCATTGTCTACATACATGACATAGATAAAGTGGAAGGTTGTGCACACATACAACTTGTTTAAAACCCAACAACATTTTTAACATGCACCAAATCAGCTAGGCTGTCTGGACCATGTGCTGTTCAGTGTTGTTTTTCTTTGTTTGTACGTCTACTATAATTTTTGAGAGGAGTCATGTCATTTGTAGGAAGGGGTTATCCTGTTATATCCATGTCTGTCCCTCTGTCTTATTTTCCACCACATGAAACTTTCGTCAGTAATATAAAAGAAGTTCTTGTGAAAAACAAGATATCTCTGAAGAAGTATATAGCAGAATATCTTGGGTATCAATTTGCACTGAGAAGACTACTATAAAACTGTGTTACAGTGATAAAACATCAAATTTTGGATTTCATCATGATAGCTGTCATGGCGCAAATATTCATATGAAAGGCCACATTTTCCCCTTCAAGACAATAGTTCAAATGAGAACTGAATACAAAGATAATGGCCTCCAAAAATCCTTCTTTTTTGAAGGCAGTTTAATAATTACTTTTATCATCATGATATTTCAGTGATGTTGTCTTTAGGCAAAATGTTGCCCTTTACCCGAATGTTTACGCCATGACAGAAAATATCTGTAAATGCAAAGTTCATATTCGTATTGCTGAAAATTGATACCCATTTTGACTATTGTACAACATCAGGTCCTTTCGCTACCAATAAACGTTTGCACCCCACATGATCACCCCTTTGGTCTGTTCTTATTAGAGTAGATATTTTTTAGATGTATCAATCAAAATTTTATATTTTCATTAATAAAAATTCATGAATTTCAAAATGATTTTTTTTTTTGTGTATGCTCAAAGTGCTTGAAGTAGAAAACCTGTTTAAGTTTTTAGAATGTCATTTTAATTTGAAACAATAAAAAAAAACTTATTTATAGCAATACACTAAAGCACGATTGAATTTATTCAACACAAAACCAATAAAAAGGGTGTGACCCAGAGTGCAAAAAAGTGGGTTGTGAACCTGAAAGGGGGCGAAGGTGAATGGTAGCGAACATGATTTTAGGCGAACGGATCCGGATTCTTATAATACCCATGAATGAGGATAGTACCCATTTATGAGGATCCTCCCCAACATGTTTACTTATTGCAAATATGTGTGTTGTTGATTTTGGTTTTTTTTGGGTGTGTATTAGCTACAATCTGTCAATCATGACAATAATCATCAAATATTTAAAAGTTAAAAAGATATTGTAAATTTCTTATTATTCATTATTATGTCCAAAATATCAACCTTTTGTGACTCAGCAGAGTCAGAGCTGTTTAATGACAGAGCCTACAGCAAACCCAGGACCTTGGGCTCCCAAAGTAAACAAAATTATGCCCCAGTACTAGTCAACAAACGAAACGACATATGGCCGAACGGTTTCATGGCCGAAACGTCTCGAGAGCAACGAAACTATGATCTGATTTTGAGTGTTAAATCAAGACAATCGTTCTCTTGGGCGGTTCCCGAAAATTTTACCTTTTGTGAGGTAAGATATTCATGTTTAGAAGTCAGAGATGCTCAAGAGAAGGCGAAGATCATCATCAGGCAAAAAATTCCCCTAGTCTAAAAATAGACGTAGACTAAAAATTATCATGATATTTGATTGGATAAAAATAATTTATGACGTTATTTCTGGAAAGTTTTGAAAGTCTTTGTCGGTAAAACGTTTAATCGAACATTGAATTTTCTACATAAGATAAGAAATCATTTGACCGAATATACGGAATCCCAGTGCCCGTCGGGTTCACAAACTGAAAATGACAAGTTTGAATGCAGGAACAAGAAATGAAGGTAAATTAAACAAAAGAAAGCATGTCATCTATTGCTTTAAGGGTTGCTGGAACCAGGGCAGAGTTTAATTAAAACAACCGAAGTCAAAGACAGAAAAAAAACAACAACAAAAAAACAAAAAAAACAAAACCTGATGAAATACATATCTCATTATCTGGTAAAGTAAGTTTTTTTTTATATATATATATTTGTTTACAAAATTTGCCAGCACCTGCACACCCCCCCCCCCCCCCCCCCCCTTTTTTTACACTTTCCCCCTTCTCAGAATCAAATCAAATTGTTGTCCTTTCACAAAAATAAACTGCAGCAGGCTGAGCTGCTGCTTGGATCAGTCCTAGGACCCAGTCTCTCTCTTTTTTACATAAATGACCTACTAGAAGGCCTACACGCAACAGTGAGACTGTATGCGGATGATACTGTTGTCTATTTGAACATTTCCTCAGACAACAACTGCCACAAACTCCAAGAAGACCTGGACAAACTGGCAAAATGGGAAAAACTTTGGAAAATGGAGTTCCACCCTGAAAAATGCAGCGTCCTCACAGTAACAAAAAAGAAAAATCTAATTTCAAGTGGGACTACAAACTCCACGGCCATACTCTGGAGTATGAAACATCGACTAAATACCTAGGCTGCACCATTGCAAATGATCTAGATTGGGGTGAACACAATAAACAACATCACAGGAAAAGCCAGCTGAAGCCTTGGTTTCTTACATCGAAACCTCCACATCAGCTCAAAATCCATCAAAGAGCATGCCTATAAAATATTAGTAAGACTGCAAATGGAATATGCCACGACAGTATTGGACCCGTACCAGCAAAACCGCATAGAAAAGATTGAAAAAGTACAAAGACTAGCTGCACGATATGTAACCAGCAGACATAGAAATAGATCAAGTGTCAGCAATATGATAACTGAATTAGGATGGAAAAGCCAAAAAAAACAAGACGTAAAGAAGCTCAACTCATCTGCATGTGCTACAAAATAACAAACGACCTTGTAGCCATAGATAAGAGTAAATACCTACAAAAACCAACAAGAAGCTCTAGCCGGACAGGACATCATACTTACCTTTTACAGCCAGCCACCAAAGATTGTAGGAAATGGTCCTTCTTCGTAAACACCGTCATGACCGTCAAGGATTGGAACAAACTGCCTCCAGATATCACTACATCTAAGTCTCTTGAGATATTCAAGTCTCAAGAGACCAAAACTTCTAACTTAATTGATCAACAATTTGTTTTTAACCAGTTTTAATCATGCGCAACTTGCCAGAATATTCATCATGTTGTATGTGGGCAGTATTTGGAAGAAGAAGAGGTACTAGTCTAGTCGGATAGCTGCTGAACTGTAGCTCTTATAATCCTTATGATATATTTTTGACAATTTTCAGACACTTCTGCAGCTAAGTTACAAGGAGACAGGACAATTTTGTTTTCACCCTCCCCCATTTTTCCAAAAGCTGTTATTTTTGGGTTTAAATTTCTTCTAATTTCAATAATTTTCACATTTTCCTGTGTTAACAGTCAGGGGTGCTTCTTAAACAAGTGATTTCATCATCACTTATTTCAGTGATTTGATAAATTCAGTTATCACCTATTTAAGTGATTTTAGTGTTTTCTTTGATCTTCATATGCTAATTTCATTGATTTTCCATATTTTCACAATCTTTTCTATAATTTTCATACATAAATCAATTATCCCTTTTTCTTTGTATATTAATTTCACCAGTGCGCTTGGGCAGTAAGTTAGTGCGCTAAAGCTTTTAAAAGTACCCTTGGGAATTTTTCTGTAATCAAAAATTCATTAACTACTCTTACTATCAGACAAAGATCAACAATATTAGGTAACCTGATTGGTTTTCTTTAGAGTTAGAATGATCTACTTCAAGGTTATGACCTGATCTACAAACTATTCCAGTTTTTGCATATTTTAAAAAAACTGTAAAAGTGTCAGGCTTATCAAGCAAAAGACAATTTCTGCATATACATAGTTGTTTTTTCAATGGAATTGTTGTCTTTTTACCAATAAAAAAATCAAGCTTGTGGGAAAAATATCAAGAAAATGTTATAAACACTTATTAAAGTGATTACATTTTAACTTCTAAAATTACTTGTTTCAGTGATTTTAAAAAGTCTGTGTGAAAATTTTTAATATTTCACAGCCAAAATCACTCGAGGGAGTGATTCTGAAATCACTTGTTTAAGTAGTACCCCTGACTGGTTAAGTTAACATAGGTATACCAGAAATAACTTTTATTTGCTTTTAACTATCAATTCCTAGTTTACTATCCACAGTGGTCACTGATACATGCATATGTATAGGGTGAAGGTTGGCGCCTGTTAAAATATTTGAATCCGCTGCATTTGTTTGCATCTGTCCTTAGTCAGGAACCTGTTGTTCAGTGGTTGTCGTTTGTTGATGTAGTTCATGAGCGTTTTTTATACAGATTAGACCGTTTGTTTTCCTGTTTGAATGGTTTTACACTAGTAATTTTTGGGGCCCTTTATACATGTTATAGCTTGCTGTTGGGTGTGAGCCAAGGCTCTGTGTTGAAGGCCGTACTTTGACTTATAATGGTTTACTTTTTACAAATTCTGACTTGGATGGAGAGTTGTCTCATTGGCACTCATACCACATCTTCTTATATCTATATTCAATAAAAAAAGAGGGAGTGCTATAAATGTATCCTGTCCTGAAGTCCATATATGACAAATACATGTAAGTGGTTGGAACGTTACATAGCAAAAACTTTAAATAGCCTTTCAAGACCTGATAACTGATTATTCAATAATGAAATGTGCAATTAAACAATATCAATCTATTCACTTAATGAACATGTGATGAATAAGTGTACAACATACAATATTGGTGAATGAAATAATTTTGGATTATTTAGAGTAGTGTTTTTGTTCTGATAGACCATAGTTGAATTTTAGTCCATGGAGATCCCTGACTATGTTAAGTTGTAAGTTGCACAGAGTCTAAAAAAAGTTGTACATTGAATGTTGTATGCACATTTAACAAATTGTCAAAAATCTGACATTAACCATGTTAACACCATTTTCTTACAAAAAGAGACAGGAGATATCCAACACATGTCCAATGGACAATCAACATTATTAAAACACATACATACTTGTACATTGTAAGTTGAAGAAAAACAGTGAAAACACAAACAGCAGTTTACATTTATAACACTACATAAAAAACTAGACTGAGCAATAGTATCCATTAGTTAAAACCATAGATCTCAGGTGCTCAGAAAAGGGTAAGCAGAATCCTGCTCAACATTTAGCATCTGTTGTGATACTCATGGTATGTTCTAAAAAAAAGTGATGTCTCTGACTTGTGATAGGTACCAGGGGTTAAAAAATTTTGTTTCAGGTAACTAGCCCAGGACTTATTTGTAGCAGGATTTTACTAGCCCTGTTGGAAGAACTGCTAGCCCATCAAAACTGACCTGCTAGCCCGAGAATGCCTTACAAATCAGAATTTGCTGCATAATTACAAAGTGGGTGTCCCTTGTTTTGAAGGCGGCATTATACACTGTATTGAATAATTTTTATTCTGCTGGTAAACAAACAGTGGTGCCTATCCTAACTTAGTTGTTCCCACATACAAAGCAGACTTTTTATTGGCGTGCTCGGGAAAATAACGGCAATATTCTCTGTTTTTTATCAGCAACACGGCTGACCTTGCCCAGGGGAATCTTTCTTTTCGGGACACTATAAATTTTCCTTTCCGCTTTCCCGGTCATATTTGGCATTTTTGGGGGATGAATAGTCAGTCTCATTATCCCCTTCATCTACAGTTTTTCGTTTTAAAACTGACGAAGTTCCTGGGGTGCCTGTACTAAAATATTTAGAAATATTTGGTTGCATGGATTGGTTTCGTGCTCAACAGCTGTCCAACAAGACAGGTCAATACCTATCAATACATCATACCCCCAGTACCGTTAATTGAAAATCTCGGCATAAGAAATGATACCTGGCCACCAAGAGTTATTTGCTCTATTTTTAAAATATGTACAACAGATCCTCACAAACCTGTTCAAATTCTTGGAATCCCAGATGACGTAATTGAATCTGATTGGATAGAATAGAATAGTGATGAAGGGATTTTCCACTTTCTATTTTGGAAACGCCAAGAATTTTTTGTTACTAGTCCATCGGGCATATTGGGTTAAAAATTTTGATTGGCCAATGCGTAAATGCTCTAGTCCCGGGCGTTGGGCTAGTGGATTTTTTAACCCCTGAGGTACATATCTTGTAGCTTTGTTAATTTCAACCCTTCCTTTTTTTACCATTTGTATATAGTTTTTCCAAGGAAAATGAGGAACCCTAATAATCATGATAATCTCAATAGTACATTAAAAAATTGTGTCAAATATTCCAGCCCTTGCTCATGCATATATGCACATGTTTTATCAATGATAAAAACAAAAATTGAATACAGAAAATACCAGAAGTAAAATATAAAGAAACAGGAATCCTTTCATACAATTTTTATGCCCCCGCCGTACCGGAGGGGGCATTAAGTTTTACCCTTGTCCGTCTGTACGTACGTACGTACGTCCGTCCGTACGTCCCGAAATTGGTTTCCGTTCTCTAACTTGAGTTTGCCTCAACCAAATGTTATGAAACTTATACACAATGCTTATTACCACAAAACACAGATCAAGTTTGAATTTTGGTGGCGTCACTTTAACCGATCTAGAGTTATGCCCCTTTATAAAAGGAAATATTGCAAAATTTTTAGTTTCCGTTCTCTAACTTAAGTTTGCCTCAACCAAATGTTATGAAACTTATACACAATGCTTATTACCACAAAACACAGATCAAGTTTGAATTTTGGTGGTGTCACTTTAACCGATCTAGAGTTATGCCCCTTTATAAAAGGAAAAATTGCAAAATTTTTATTTTCTTCTAAATATCAAGTTTATATAATATATTTTTAAAATTGGAGTTATCTTCCTTTGACCATGATTATAGTTGAATCAACTACAATCAATGCTTTATACAATGCAATGTTTAATTTTGACTACCACTGATAAAACACAGATCAAGTTGAATTTGGGTAGTGTCACTTTAACCATTATTGAGTTATGCCCCTTTATAAATAGAAAGATTGCAAAATTTTTTAGTTTCCATTCTGTAACTGAAGTTTTCCCCAGCCAAACATTGTGAAACCTATACACAATATTCATTCCAACAAAACTCAGTAAAGATCAAGTACATTTTTTTTGTTTCAGTTCTCTAACTTGAGTTTGCCTCAACCAAATGTTTTGAAACTTATACACAATGCTAATTACTACATAATACAGATTAAGTACGAAATTAGGTGGCAACACTTTTACCATTCTAGAGTTATGTCCCATTATAAACATAAAAATTGCTGAATTTTTTAGTTTGTCTCAACCAAATGTTGTAAAACTTATACACAACCGTTCTAGAGTTATGCGTCATTACAAATAGAAAAATTGCTGAATTTTTAGTTTCTGTTCTCTACTTAAGTTAGCCTCAACCAAATGTTATGAGACTTACACACAATGCTTATTACCACAAAACTCAGATCAAGTTCAAATTTGGGTAGTCATGGTAGTGTCACTTTTACCGTTCTTCAGTTATGTCCCTTTATAACTATATGATATGCAAGCGGGGGCATCATCTGTGTCCACATGTGGACACTATCCACATTTATTTAATTATTAATCATGCTTATCATACTTATTATTCTGTAATTCAATTCATATTTTCACAACTGTAGATTACTATTGTGGACTAATATACAGTGAATTGATAGAAGGACCACTACAAGAAACTTCCCTTCTTACTAGATTAGTACAACAGGATGTTTTGGCAGTAGAAGTTAGACAATGTCTGGTGTTGATGGAGAAAAATGGGTCTATATGTAAGACTGGTGCTGGAGAAAATGTATGGCAGTTAGATTCAGAGATACATAGTGGAGACTTTTCAGAGGATACAGTTCCTTCAGGATCATTCTTAAATGGTAATTTGATAATAAAGATTATAATAAAGAATATAGACATGACATAAGGAATGATGTTGTATATGATTTGCAAACAAAACATCATCATTTGTTAAGGATGTTCGCTCCTCTTGTGTTTGAATTTTGCCAGATTTTTGGAATCCTCTGGTTTTATCCATGTTTTGCCATTACAAAATTTTGTCCACTAACCCCTACTTTTCTTTTCATTATTTTATTACATATAGTTTTAAAAGCAATATTTGAAATTATTATATAATCCTTGTTATTTTTTCATAGTTTTTTAAAGAGAAAAGCGGACAATGTTAAAAGTATGAAAAATCTAGAGAGAATTATTTCCCACTAAATTTTCAATGGCTAATATCTCGAAAACAAGCACACAAACTCTTCATTTTTTTCTGCTTTTTTAGTTCCTTTATTTATAATCCTAACATGACGTTCTTCATACGTTTTGGGTACACACCCGTGTTAAAATATGAATATATTGTTTGGGCTCTTCCGATCGTACTCCCACGTCACATGCTTTTTTATGAATGAGCTACCCGACATCATACAACGATGACGTAAAAATATGAGGATTTTACGGGAGAATACACGCTTGTGAAACCGAAAATTATAACAACAAGGAAACGTAAACAAACGATGCTAAAATGTGTTATAATCCAATTTTTTTTATACATATTAGATATATAAATAAAATTCTTATCTAAATTCATCCAAACCTATTTAAATACATTATTGTAAATAGTTTAAGCATGTCACTAATTCAGTTTGCTCTGTTCTTTTATGTCAATTGAATAGTGCGTTTGTTTATGGGAACGGCAAATATTTGCCTTCACCTAGAGCACTTCGATCCAAAAGAATTGCCGTATTTGTCCTATTAGAATCGAAATAATTCATGGGGGCTTGAATATATCGTGATTTTACCACGGGTTGTCCCTTTATGCTGATATTTTACCCCTCGCTATCGCTCAGGGTAAAATATTTAGCATTAAGTGCCAACCCGTGGTAAATTCACGATACACAACATGTATATTCAAGCCCCCATGAATTATTTCTAAAATATACTATCAATTTATAACAGTTTTTTAAAAAGCTTGTTATTTTGAAACAGAGTAGCGAACATCCTTAAAGAGGCCTTGGCAGTTGGTTGGTCTAAGTAGTTTATCTACTGTATAACCAGCCTGTCAACACTGAGGTTATGAGTTTAAAACTTGCATGTGGCAGGTGTGTTGGACTCCAATCTTAACTATGATTGTCAGTTTTCTTTGCTGAAGGTTGGATGTTCTCTCCAGGCACTCTGGCTTCCTCCAGCAATAAAAACTGGTATCTTTATACCTTCTTAGCATAGAGTACCAGTCAATATGCTGCATGCCATGCACGACTAGTAAATATCAATTTGAGAGTCATGATTTTTTTTAAATTGCTACAGATAATCAGATTATTTGAAGTTATATTATGACGTTATATGTCAAGATTTTTTTATTGTAGATTTATGTGCAGGAATTGAAAGCACAAGTTTAGAAAGTAGTACCAATGATTATACAGTTCCAAAGTCATCTTTAGGCATAGAAAGTAAATATTACATAGTTATTAGTGATGTAATTATTTACTGTACATGTATGGTAAGTTGTGCCACATACACAATGTATTTGATTTTGTGCAGTTAAAATGGAAAGGACTATGTACAATTTCTTTGTTTGAACTCCAAAATGAAAATAATATCACGTCATTGGTTGAATATCCTTTGTTTTACACTTTTATAAGTCAAGGGTATAACTAAAACAGTTAAGTTATTGCAGAAAATAACAGCTATACTGTTATTGTGGAAATTCTGACAGAGTTGTCTCCTCCTGTCATGAATTGTGTTTGAGTCATACACTTATCTGTTTGTGTAGTTGAATAATTCAATCACAACAGATTGTTTCTGAAAATGTTAAGTTTTTTTATTCCAGAGTAAAGGGACTTTTACCTTCAGATTTAAGGTGATTTTACACATGTGTCTCTCTAGCTCTAGTATGCTGGGGACAAGTTATAGATCAAGTTAGCATTTTGTTCCAGTACAATGAATTTTTATACGACAGCAAAAATTTTTGCGGTCATATATTGGTATGACGTTGGTGTCGTCGTCGTCGTCCAAAGACACATTGGTTTTCGCACAAAAAGGGGGGTTTCCAGTTTTCAGACAATAACTCAAAAATGCTTTCAGCATTTTTTATGAAACTTTGGTGAATTGTTTACATGTATATCTATTCAGTATTGATGTAAGCTCCCTTTAGAATTTTATAAATTTTAGATTTTACATTTCCGAGTTATGGGGTTTTATTCATTAAAATAGGGGGGATTTTCCAGTTTTTGGACAATAACTCAAAAACATTTTCACCAATTTGCAAGAAACTTTGGTGAATTGTTTATTTCTATCGGCATGAGCTCCCTTTTGATTTTTTTAAAATTTTAGACTATACGTTTCTGATTTATGGGGTTTTATTCATTACAAAAAGGGGGATTTTCCAGTTTTCGGACAATAACTCAAAAATGCTTTCAGCATTTTTTATGAAACTTTGGTAAATTGTTTATATCTATTGTTGTAAGCTCCCTTTTGATTTTTATCAATTTTAGATTTTACGTTTCCGAGTTATAAGATTTTATTCATAAAAAAGGGTTGATTTTCAAGTTTTTGGACAATATCCTTAAAGTGCTTAGAGTGGTTTTCATTAAACTTTGATGACTGATTTATATCTATTAAGATAACCTCCATTTAGTTTTTTTATAAATTTCTGATATAACATTGAGAAGTTATTGTTTTCTATAGTCTGACAACAGATTTACTAAGTATTGCGCAACTGCACAGTGTATTGCACAACAGCAAGAAATCTTTAATTGAATATGAATTCAATTCATATAACCAATTTCAAGTTCTTTGACTACATTTATTCAGAAACCTATAATATGTCAAATATTTAATTACAATCCAAATTCAGACCTGTATCAAGCTTGAATATTGTGTCCATTTTTGCCCCAACTGTTCAGGGTTGGACCTCTGCGGGCGTATCCAGCTGCGCTCAGCGAAGCAGTTTATTTTTATAGACTTAAGATTGTTATGGGCCTCTAGTTACCAGCAGTCACATGGAAATAGTAGGCATAAAATCTGAAGCCAATGGTTACATAGATAATGACAGAAATTACATCCATAAATAATTTTGTTTTCCAAATTATTACCAAAGCTAACCAAAATGAATAATCATTAGGGAGGATAGACTTTAGTTTGCATTCTACCTAAATGGTAGACTGCCAAATTGATTGATTTAATTTTTAAGAAAAAGATTGAGAGAAGCAACACATAAAATGAGATCTTGTTTAACATTATATCTATAATGGAAAAGTGGCAAATACAATGTACCTCTTATAAATCCATTCATTTACTTTTACATTAGTATGTCAACCAAATACAGGGATGTATGACACATTTGCCTGAAATAATATAACATTATATATACCAGTACTATAAGTGCTTTTTTTTTTTTGCCTGTTTCAACTTATGCAGTTATACAGAAATATCAGACTTGATTTAAAAAGTAAAATAACAAAAATACTGAACTCTGAGGAAAATTCAAAACGGAAAGTTTCTAATCAAAACAGCAAACTCAAATTCTCAAACACATTAAACGAATGGATAACAACTGTCATATTCCTGACTTGGTACAGACATTTTCTAATGTAGAAAATGGTGGATTAAACCTGGTTTTAAATGTCAGAAACTGGGAATATTTTTATAAATGAGATTCATTTAATAGGGAAAAGCACTGTCACATTTACTTATATTTATTTAATAAAAACATAGCAAAAACTACTGTAATCTTAAGAAGAAACAGGATAAAAAATTTAAAATTTTTACTATGCCTAGCTGACTGTACTTGATTTTCAGGTCTACCTCCACCTGCCAAAAGGACCATTTCAAAAAGACCCACTAAAGACACCAACATAAAGGCAGCATCCTTAGCCAATGGACAGCATTCTCTTGAACCAATAAGATCCAATTCTGAACAGACCAGCCCTAAGACAACACCGCCAGCAAGTGGAGAACACTCTCTAGAATCAAGTTTGGCACCAAGTTTAACGTCTTCTACACCAAACAGATCTATGAATAATTCAGATTTGATATCTTCACCTGATTCATCCTTGGACAGTTTTTCAGACATCCCAGGGTCTGGTGCAACAGGTGGTTCAAGTCGTGGTTGTATGATGACACAAACAGTAATGGAGGGAGACGATCGGTCATCCAGGGTTCAGCAGAGATATGTTTCACAAGTCCAGACTGGTCCAAATACACAAACCATTTGTAAGTCTTTGATAGCCAGTAGGGGGAAATACTTATATGTTATACAGTACTTGGTTATATTCACGTACTGGTATAGGTAATAATCTGGAGATATAGTTTTCTTCCTCAGTATTTAGATTTTTGCTACTTAGATCTATAGGTAAAAAAGTTACATTTTCTTCTTTTCTCGAATTTCTCTGGACTACATTGATTTATTAACATGTTAAGTTGCCTGTCTTAATTAGAAGTCTTAAACATTCATGAAGTATAATTGAATGAACAATGAAAAAATCTCATTTGATTTGTCTGTTATTATCAAAATACTGCCTTTTTTCAAGTCTCATGGTGTAGGGAGGGCGTATTTGCACTGTTGCTCAAATCAGAAGTACATGTTTTTGTACTACCAAACTTCCTGAAACCAGTGCGCTCTAATTTGCAAACATATTAAAAATAAAAAAACCTTTAGTTGTAACTTCTACATCATTGGCAATTATACCAAATCTTTTTATTTTGAATTAAAGGTACTATGTTGAATTTTTCAGCACAAGTCAGGATAAGGTATAGTTTTGACATGAAATGACTGTCACTTTTATTTTAAATTATGACAAAATAGCTATGAATGCTTTAAATTTCAGAACTTTTAAAGTGCCAGTCTTTGTAAGAATCAGGCAATTTTGAAAAAAATCAAAACATGGCCGAAAAAAACCCACCGACCTAACCATCATATTTTGAAGTTACCATCACCCTGAGTTAGAAATTGTAGGTCTTCCGTTTCTGCGTGTCTGGTAATTCAAGAAATCTCTAGATAAATTTTGGTTAGAATGATAGCAAATTACGGAGTTAGCTCCCCTTAATTTTTAATTTCTAGTGCATTTCAACCAAATTATATCTTGAATTACCAGAACTGGACAAGGAAACGAATGTTATATTCATGCACCATTATACATTTTGAACAAAAATTAATGTCAACTTGAGTGGGTTTTTGTTTGTCATGTTTTCACCACTGCCTGATTCTTAGGCAGATTGGCACTTTAAAACATAAAAGCAATGAGGCTATAGGCATTACTGTTTGTATACCTCAAAGGAACAATTTTAGAAGGCTTGCACAGTTACCATGGTTACATAACATGATGGTCATCTATACTCTGTAGATTTTGATGTTTATAAGTTAGTGAGATGAAAGGTTGAACTTTGATTAAAGAATTTTAAGTAAACTAGAAAATAATCGAGGCTTGTTTAACTTTGAGTAAGTTTTTGGCAAAGTATCAGGGGAGATAAACTTTGAAAAGAAAACTTAATTCTGACTTATTTATTTATACAATTAAATATTTCATAAACTACAGTCAACTTTCTTTGTTTTGAACTACAAATGTATGTGCTATTTTAAAATTTCTGCATTAGTCAACTTATTTTTTCATCCCAAAATTGAAACACATAAATGTAGATTTATTTACTCCAATTGATTTGAAAGTAAGTCATTCGAAATTTCACCTGACTCAAAATTTTATCTGCAGCCCTAGAATAACAAGCATTGTAAATTTTGTTCTTTATGTCGAAACCTGTCACCTGTCAAAATCGCAACTTGGCTTTAGCTGTAAAGTGACTTCACCGTGCTAATTGACAATTGTAACTAACTTTCATTTAGTCTCTCTGTCCTTATATCTAACAAATAGTTTTGTCATGCTTCTCTCAGACTCAATGTTTTGTCAGCAGCTTGACCAGTTTGTTGATAATGATGAGTTGTGACAACCTGTTTGCGCTTTTCTGATCTGTTAGCCTCCTACTTCCTATTTACCTATACTTTGAATTATGTGCAGGGGGTATGCTTTGCAAGACCAAAATTTCATACTGTAAATTCATAAAATATTGCGAGGTTTTTATGAATTATGTGACTGGGTTAGTATCTCAATAATAAGAACTGGCATTCTGATATCTAATACATATATCTGTATGCAGGTTTTCCTGAAATTGCAATAATTAATCTCACATTTTTGTCCGTTCTTCAAAAATCGCAATAATAAATGTACGCAATAATTTCTAAATTTACAGTATTTGTTGATTTTTTTTCAGCTGCTGGTCACATTAATCTAGAAACGACAGCACCTGTCAATTGTCATCAACACACAGAAATTGATCAAAGATTAAAACCTACACTAGGTAGGTCTTAGTAAAGAAAAAGAAGTAGCATTAAAGTTGAGATGAGGTAGTCCTTTTGCTGTTATTAAGGTCAACAGTAGTAATATCTGAGCAAAGTTTGTACAGATTATCAGACTTACTGTATTTTAATACTATATAAATAACACATAACCAAGAGGGTGATAGAGCAGATTGTTACCCTGAGAAAAAATTGTCAACTGAGGTGAACCATCAAAGTCAATTATAGTAATACTGTCAAATATAACCTGTCACAGTATGAAGCTTTTTTTTGACTGAACACAGTGAAGTTCAAATGAGCTATATATTGTGTGTCAAGTAGTTGATGTTTTACCATTTTTACAACCATGTACAATAGCAAAATAATGAAAATCCAACAATTAATTTATCTAATTGTTGGTATTTCTTGATGGAAACCGTAGTTTTCCCTTTTTCCTAAATAAACTATAGTTTGATTGTGTATCATTCATGATCATGATGATATGCTATACGAAAATTGCAATGTTTCAATAATCTATATTGATTTAAAATTTGATTCTAAAAATTCTAAAAATTTGAAATAATTTTGATTTCTTTTAATAGGACCAATATGACATGGAGGAAGGGAAAAACATAAAGTAGCATTCTTAGATATTCAGGCCGGCTATCAATCTGATTAAAATACAGGTCATGTGTCCACACTTTGCTTACAAAGATTTGGTGATGCTCCATTTTCTTTTCTGTTTACATGGTTTAAGAGACCTCTGGTTTTGTTATAATGAAACACACTTTCAAAATTTAAAAGTTGAAATTTCAATTGATTTAATAATAACTAGAACAAAAAGAATACCAGAATTTTGTAAGATCCTTGTAATAAGTGCAGCGTGGACACAGGATAAGTATATCAATCAGATTGGCTAGCAATCATGGCTTATGTTCCTTTAAACTAACATGATTAATGAGAAAAAGCAGTTTATTTTTCATTATAGAAAACCTAAAGAAAATAATTTCTGTATTTGTTGAACCAAATATGAATCTTAAGCCTAAAGATGTAGCACAAAAATGTAGCATTGGACAATCCAGAAAAGCTGTCAACAAACTGTTATATCACCTGGCAAAGAAAAAGGTACTTACAGTTGCAACTTCTGATGGCAAAGACCCTAAATGGAACAAAGATCCATTAGCTCAGTACAGTGGTAAGTGAATTTTCTTCAAATATTTCAGATACAATCTCGATGGTCATGTGGTTGTGTGTTTGCCTCAAATACCTTTTATTTTCAAATGTGGGAGGTTGTGGGTTTGAACCCGTCCAGGTCAAACCAAAGACTTTGAAATTGATATTTGCTGTTTCTCCACTAAGCACACAGCATTAAAGAGTAAGAGCAAAGACTGGTTGGACCAGAGTCAGAATAATTAGTCCAGGTAGGGTGACATGTCTTCCTGCTGTGAAAATATGTATGTATGTAAAGTATGTCATCACAGAATTGATCTACTAGCATATTGAAAAGAAATCAGAATATCTCCCATGTATCATCGTCATTTGAACTTTGGTGGATATTTCTCTCATTGGCAAGTATACCGCATCTACTTATTTTTATATCGTAATTTTTCATGTTACTTCAATACATATGATCATTAATTTTCCTAAAATTGTAAATAACTAAGATACCAAAATATATGAAACAGTATGGATATATTTTTTTTAATTTTAGAACGAGATTTGCAAGAATGGGCCGCAGAAATAGAATATGGGAGCACAAGTTCCCCTTCCCCAACTCCAGGTGAGTTTAGTGCTATAATTCATGTGTTTTATTTCTTCAGATGAAAACGTGTGAAATTATTGAGCAAATACCAACCAAAGAGCTTTCAATTGATGCTTAACATCTGTTATAACTTTGTATAATGTTACTTTGATGTCAAAAAAACATTTATTAGTGAATCAGAGTATGAAAATTGCTCTCACAATTTTATTTTTATGATCTCAAAATGTGTATTAGGTTTTTGATTTTCAAATATTTTGGTCTCAATCATCACTGAAGAGACATTAATTGTTTAAATGCATATTTGGGGCAGTAAAATTACTACTGTTAATGTTATTACATATAAAAATTAGGATGAAACAAAAGTCTCTCCATGAAAATGTAATTTCTTTTATAGTTGTAAACCACCACCATCATAACCATCAACATGAACATAACACTTACCTCCAGGTTGGAGACCAAAATGTTATGGGTAACTATCACTTTAATATTTAAGAAATAAATTATGCAAGTAATAATTTTTGGGAAATTTTCACATGGCCTGACCTGTTACATTCAATTTTTATCCAGAGCGTCGATTTTAATAGGACAAATACGGCAATTTAGAAAAAACTAAAGCAAAGATAAGCATGATAAGTGTTCCATGTGCCTGGCTGTTCTATTTTACCTCTTGCAAAATAAAGCTATAAATTTCCAATAAATCTATCGCTTGCATAAAGAATTTCTTAAATAACATCTAGTAAAAATAATGTCAATCAAAACATATTTTTTAGCTCACCTGGCCTGAAGGGCCAAGTGAGCTTTTCTCATCACTTGGCGTCCGTCGTCATCCGTCATCATTAACTTTTACAAAAATCTTTTCCACTGAAACTACTGGGCCAAATTTAACCAAACTTGGCCAAAATCATCATTAGGGTAACTAATTTAAAAAATGTGTCTGTTGACCCCAAATGCCAACCAACATGGCCGACATGGCTAAAAAATAAAACATAGGGGTAAAATGCAGTTTTTGGCTTTTATCTCTGACATGTCTGAAACTAAAGCATTTAGATCAAATTTGACAAGGGTAAAAATGTTCATCAGTTTTAGATCTATCTGCCCTGAAATTTTCAGATGAATCAGACAACCCATTGTTGGGTTGCTGCCCCTGAATTATTAATTTTAAGGAAATTTTGCAGTTTTTGGTTATCATGGTTATTAGTCCCCTACCGACGAAGTCGAAGGGGACTTTAGGTTTGCACTCCGTCAGTCTGTCCGTCTGTCCATCTGTCCATCCGTCAGTCTGGCAAATTAGCTTTCCACACTTTTTTTCTTCTTTCTTGAAGATATTGATTTGATATTTGGTATATAGTTTTATCATGACAAGTTATATAGATCAAGTTCGAATTTTGTTCCGGTCTGATGATTTAGTCCAGAGTTATGGACCATAACTCAGGACCATATCTAATGTTAGAGTACTATGTTAAACCATATTTTTGTACAAAGGGAGATAACTCATTTATTAAAAGACATTCTTTGTTAAATTATTTGAAGAATTTTTTGACAGGTTTGTTTGTTATTTAGTATAAACTAATTTTCTGAATGCTACATATATCAAAACAAAATTATGAAGAGAAATCCTTTAATTAAATAATAATCTATTTTATTAATGTATATGTTTCAATATATTACATTGTGTAGATAAAAGTTGTTGACATTTTATAGATAAGTTACAAATCTATATTAGTTTGTGACAAATGAAAGAAAAAAATATTTGGAACTATTAATTATATCTGATTATAATTTGAAAATAGATGTACACTGTATTACATCATATCTAATTTTAGAGAACTATTAATCATATCTAATGTTTTTTTCATCATGCTTATAAGATATTGATTGATAATTGGTATATAGTTTTATCATGACAAGTTACAGATCAAGTTCCAATTTTTGTTTCCGTCTAATAATTTTGTGCAGAGTTATGGTCCTTGGACTTGAAAAATTCACTTATATAATCAGTTTTCCACACTGTTTTTCGTCAAGCTTGAAGATATTTACTTTTTGTTTACACCATGACAAGTTATAGAACAAGTTAGCATTTTGTTCCAGTATAATGAATTTTTACCCGGTAGGGGACTATGTATTGCCATGCAATACTCTCAGAATGCTTGTTATCTTAAATATTATTATAGATAGAGATAAACTGTAAACAGCAATAATGTTTAGCATAGTACGATCTACAAATAAGTCACTATGACCAAAATTTTCAATTGACCCCTTAAGGAGTTATTGCCCTTTAGGCCAATTAAAATTAATTGATAGATTTTCATCCCTGCCCGCCCCTCTGAAATCGTCCCGCCCCAATTTTTTTTATTTTGAAAAACTTACGATTTCCGGATTTTGTTCATTTCCGTTACCGGTAACCCTCGATAATTTCGTTTCATTCAAAACTTCCTGTTTCAAATTTCGGTTTTTGTATTACTTACTTACTTACGAGAAGGGCATGAAATATTCGGGTTACGAGTACGTAATACACTGTGTCCAAGAACGCAAATCGGTATGTCACAAATGTTCTGAGATTAAAAAACCGTGGATATTTTTATTTATACAATGACTTAGTGTAAGGAAATTTGGACTGTGAACGATATCCAAAGTGCAAGAATCGTGGAACACATTGTTACAATAAAACATAATTGGATTAAAGAAATTGACACAAGCACGAACTTGTTAGATTTATGACCGTATATTGAGTTCAAAAAGTCTACAAACATACGTATTTTATTACAGCAATCCCTTACATTTACCAATGGTTTTCGTTTTTTGTTGAAAAACAGCACATTAACACCCTCTGTCCCAATACCCTTAATAGAGTCATTCAACAACTTTTTCAAGTTTTCCATTGTAATTATATTTGCATCTTGCATTGGCACCAACCCTATTATTTTCAACACTATTTGAGTTTTCATTTTATTCTGTACTCATGATATTTGTTTTGCATGACAAACTGACATTTGCTTCATTTTATGGGGACTACAAACCATCGCTTGGAATGCAAAATAAATTCAGTGTAGGTAGTCCAACTGAAAAGAGCATTTTTCCACATTTATAAATGGGTTTCTAAGGCGGCAATTACAGGTAGATCAGTGGTTGCCAACCAGAGATATTTATTTAAGAATTTGAAAAATTATGTATGATTCCTTATACATGTATCAATATACATGATATAAGCTTAATACACTTGCATATATGATGAACACGGCACAAGAGGGTTTCACATGAAATAAAATTTAAAAAATAAAATCCTCCCACCCGCCCCATTTTTTTCAAAAATCTGGATGAAAATCTACTAATTAATTTTAGTTGGCCTTATAGTCAAATTTTGAACATTTTTTTTGGTAAATTTTTGTAATCTTTAACAAAAATCTTCTTGGCTTAATCTACTGGGCCAAATAGAACCTTAGCCTCAATATTCAATAGGGTATCTTGATTGAAAAATGACCCTGCCATCCAAACAACATGGCCGCCATGGCTAAAAATAGAACATAGGGATTTACTTTAGAAGTCTAAGGGAAAATTGTAAAAAAAACAATTTCAAATGTTCACAACTTGAAAAAAAAATTTAAATAATGATAAGAGGTCTTCAGTAACTATTGTAAGTCTAGTTACTAGTGAGATGACCTGCTTTTAATTTAACTACTGGGCCAAATTAAACCAAACTTGGCCTCATGCACAATCATTATTAGAGTATCTAATACTATTTATCATGATTTAAACCTTATTTTACATGATTTCCAAAACAACAGTAGATACAGGTGAGTGACACAGGCTCTTGAGAGCCTTTAGTTTTCATTTGCTACTATTTACCGTCAAATGATTTCTCCACAGTTGTAAATTTTGACTGAGCTGCCATGTTGACTTGCTAAAATCAATAAATGTGTGAATAATGTAATAGACTAGAAAATATAACAAGATCTACCTTTAAACTCCATATTGCAATATTATCTGAATTTGGAGCTTACATTTAAAGGAATAACCTTCAGTTTGAGACTTTTCTTTGGTATGACATCATGTTTTGAAATGACGTTAATCATGTTAATGCACCTAGAGCATCCATGGATTTTAGCAGAATATAATTTTATTTTAATTTTGTACATTTTTAATGCGATAAGTATACATATATAGAGAATTTTATCAAGTTGTTGTTTACAAAGCAAGAGAAGCATGTCATTTTAGAATTGATGAGACATGTAGTTACATGGATGGATATTTAATTTCTTATTATTTTTTATGACCATGGCAACAAAGTTGTTTGGGCCATATAGTTTTACCCTTGTCCGTCATTCAGTCATTCCGCAGCAAACAAAGTTATACAGATTTTTTTTCTAAACGCCTTAAATATTGGGCTGATTTTTGGTATGTGAGTTAACCATGATGAGTTACAGATCAGGTTTAAGTTTCGTTCCGCTCTGCTAATTTTTTCGAAATTATGGGCTTTGGACTTTGATAAATTGTTGAAAATTACAGTTATACAGACTTTTTTTCTAAACGCCTTCAGATATTGGGCTGATTTTTGGTATGTGAGTTAACCATGATGAGTTACAGATCAATTTAAAGTTCCGTTCGGCTCTACTAATTTTTGCTGAAATTATGGGCTTTGGACTTTGATAAATTTTGAAAATCACAGTTAAATGGTCTTTTTTTCTAAATGCCTTCAGATATTGATTTGAATTTTGGTATGTGAGTTAACCATGATGAGTTACAGACCAAGTTTAAGTTTCGTTCTGCTCTGCTAATTTTTGCTGAAATTACGGGCTTTGGACTTTGATAAATTGTTGAAAATCACAGTTATACAGACTTTTTTTCTAAACGTCTTTAGATATTGGGCTGATTTTTGGTATGTGAGTTAACCATGATGAGTTACAGATCAATTTAAAGTTTCATTCCACTCTACTAATTTTTGCCGAAATTAGGGACTTGAGACTTTGATAAATTGTGGAAAATCACAGTTATCAGGATTTTTTTTCTAAACCCCTTCAGATATTGGGCTGATTTTTGAAATGTGATAAAATTGAGAATGGAAATGGGGAATGTGTCAAAGAGACAACAACCCGACCAAAGAGCAGAAAACTGCCAAAGGCCACTAATGGGTCCTCCAAACAGCGAGAAAATCCCGCACCCGGAGGCGGGCTTCAGCTGGCCCCTAAACAAAAATGTGAAAATGGACGTCATACTAAACTCCAAGACATATAAATGAACTAAAATTAAAAAAACATACAAGACTTACAAAGGCCAGAGGCTCCTGACTTGGGACAGGCGCAAAAATGCGGCGGGGTTAAACATGTTTTGTGAGATCTCAACCCTATACCTTTAGCCAATGTAGAATAAACAAACACACAGCAATACGCACAGTAAAAATGAGTTTAAAAAGTCAGAGTCCTCGAGTCCGATGTCAGAATAAGTAACAAAAGAAACTAAGCAAAATGACAATGAGTCTACCATGATGAGTAAGAGATCAAGTTTATGCTGCGTTCCGTTTCATGTCGTTTCAACACATCAAGAGTACATCCACTTCCTATTTGCTAACAGCTTGAAATTTAACTACTCATTGATCAAGGAAATTTTTCATCAAACTAGTATTGGTCTTGAGAGCTGGATCCTATCCATGCATGTTTGTGTCCACATGTGTTGTTGAAACTGCAGATTTTTCAACTTTTTGAGACGGGGGTCATTCGTGTTGTTCCGACACATCTAGTTATAGGAAGTGTTGAAATTATATTAATTATGATTATCTCACATTGTATTCTTTGCACTGTAAATATGGTAACTTATATGCCTTTGTTTATTATGCATTTCATGTTTTAAAAAAATTCAAATATAATTAATTCTATTACTTGATATACAAAATAGTAAAGAATTTTCTTTTTCTTTCAGCTCTTGATCCAAATAATCAGGAAGAAAGAAGAGAAAGAGAAGTGATGCCAGCATCAGAAGACATTGTATCCAACTTACAACAGAATTCCCAATAATATGTTTTTCCAAATTAAGTTATTTTCATGTGATATGTACAGACAAGTTATTTTTATACTAAGAATATTTTTTTTTTGTAAAACAAAGCTATGATAATGCTACCTATTTTGGCCCCTTCAACACAGAAAAGTATTAGAAATATACAGAATAATGTCTGACACTAAAACATTTTAGATGTTCATAATAGTTTATCATATATAAGTATTCATATTTTTTGTTTTTTCCCTAAAAATATTTTTCTTAAGTCTTTACACTCCAAAACAATTTTAGAAAAAACCCATTTTCAGATCTTGTCATAAATATTTAGATATTAACCAAGGCCTTACCATAAAGATATTTTGCTACAAGATGTAATTTACATTGTGTGTAAAATATCTTATTGGGGAAGGCCTTGCATAGTATATTTTTTTTATTAAATAAAGGTGCATAAATTGAGTTTTTTTTGGCAAATATATTCAATTTTGTTTATGACATCATAAGTGATCTTTCTGCACTGATATGTCACATGTATGTGATGATTGTATTAACTGTTCATTAAAAAATAAACCATAAAAAAGCTATATCTATTTCAATTTTTTTTTCAATTATTTTACTACAGCAAAAGTGTCATTTTACATTGCACCATAAGTAGGCATTAATGAGTTTTGATAGGTTGAAAAATAAAAAAATCTCCTTAGTTGTAATTTATGCATTATATTTGTGATAAGTAAACTTGATTGTATTGTTACGTATTGTATAGATAGGCTTTAAGCCAATTTAGATATCAGTTTTGAAAAAAATAGATATGAAAAGGTAAAAAAACAACATGAAAAATCTTTTAAAGATGTTTGAATAATTTACCAGTTATTTACATTTTTTTAAGAGAAGTTGATATCTGTATTGCAGATGATGCTACCAATGAAATGTTTAATTTATAATTACAAAATTTTTTTTTTAAACCCTATCAAGTATATTTAATATTAAAATATTATTTAATACTTTGGTTTTATTATTATTATTTATTGGATACCAATTTGCATGCATTTCTTGGATACAGATGAACCACAAATTTTAATGTTCAGCAAAGTATAAATTTTTCCTCAATCCAAGATAATTAGAATCCATGAAAATAAATTAATCCACAGTATATTGATTTGAAATATTTGCTCATTATTTTATTTTATTTATATAAAGAATGCAGATTAAATTTCTTTTCTATAGTTTATTTCAATTATTTATTATAAAAGATTTGAATGTCATTGGCTTAACATCAAGTTTTAAATTAAATATTTATAAAATTAATTGAATGTACAAGTATGATATTTTTAAATATTTTTATCAGTATTATTGTATCTGACAGAAAGAAAGTAAGATATTTTTTCTGATTTTCTGTATTGTTAAAGTGCTAATACTTGCAATTGGCCAATGTTTTTCTGGTACCTATTTAGAGTGAAAAGTAGTACCCTAGAAAAACAACACATATGATTGTGTCACCTGACAGAATCTGTATTGACACAAAAAAATCACTTCTGTTGTCTTGTGTCATCTTATGGATTTAAGGTGACACAAAGAATTCACCTCTGTTGCCTTGTCATTTGTCATCTTTTATGCATTAAAGATGACACAAGTAATCACTCCATTTGTTTTGTGTCATCTTAAATGCATTTAAGATTACACAAAATTTTCACCTCTGTTGTCATGTGTGTCAACTTTTAAGCATTAAAGATGACACACAAAAATCATCTCTGCTAACTTGTGTCATCTTTTTTGCATCAAACTTTGGTATTACTAAATTCCACCGAAGTGGCACAAAAATTTAACTTCATGTAGTTTTGCCCGTGCTATTTTAATTTTTGATCTTCATGCTATTAAAAAAAGTGCCTACCATACCCCATGCATTTAATTCTTGAATAGCCCGTAATGATTTTTGGGGTCTTTCAAAAAATTATTTTGAGACTGCAGGCAATAGAGATCATTTTTTGGAAGACTCCCACACATTTTATTGTTAAAGCATGAACCTATGTGTAAAAAACTTTTGACTTAACCTGTAGCAAATAAATATGTCAAAATTGGACACTATGAAAAAAAGTTGTTTGTTAATATATGAAATTTAAATTATATATTTGAAATGTATATGTTCATTGTGTTCAGTGTTTGTAGCTAGTGATCTAACTAGTAGTTATTGATAAATATTGCTTTATTTGTTGATTAGATGTTTGATTTTTATTTATGATTTCAATCCATTTTTATTTCATCATAAATTGTTTATATTTATTTAAACGATAGATCATTTAAAACATGTATGTCAATCGACAATAAACATTTCATCATTTCAACTGCAACACAGTATAAAATGTATAAACTTTCATAAGAATCAGTCACTTTTAAATTTGAATCAAAGATTTAATGGCCATTGAATGCATGAAATAGATTATATTAGGGTAACTTCATCAAAATTCAGTCACCTTTAATTTTGAATCAAAACTAGATTGTCATCAAATGTGTTAATGATGTTCCCTCTCCTTGTCTTTAACTTTTTGTGATCAGATACTGTGTATTCATTATAATCGTGGGATACCAATTTTTGTGTATTTCGTGGGTAAGGTTGAACCATGTATTCAAATGTTCAATGAATTACAAATTTACCATCTAGGCTTGGATGCAGATTTTGGCAAAACCATGAAATCAAATTTCCACGAACATATAATATTTCCTTATTCCACGAAAAATATTAAAATGAATCCACAGTATTCAGAATCCTCTGGTTTTATCCATGTAGTTCCATTAAATGTTTTGCCTGCTAACCCCCACTTTTCTGTTCACAAATTACATATAAGTTAAAAAGCCATATTTGAAAATCTTTTAAAATCCTTGTTTTGTTTTATAGCTTTTGAAAGAAAAAAGGTGCCAACATTAAATGTATCAAAAAATCTAGAGAAAATCATTTCCTGCCTTATATCTTGAAAACAAGGACATGAACCCTGAAATTTTTTGCTTTTTATACGACCGCAAAAAAATTTTGCGATCGTATATTGGTATGACGTTGGCATCGTCGTTGTCCGAAGACACATTGGTTTTCGCACTCTAACTTTAGTTTAAGTGAATGGATCTCTATGAAATTTTACCATAAGGTTCAATACCACTAAAGGAAGGTTGGGATTGATTTTGGGGGTTATGGTACCAACAGTTAAGGAATTAGGGGCCAAAAAGGGGCCAAAAATAAGCATTTTTGTAACTTCCAGACATAACTTGTGTGTTAGTGTATGGATCTCTCTGACATTGTACCACAAGGTTCCATATCACAAAGGGAATGCTGGGATTGATTTTGGGGGTAATTTCCTCAAAATTTTAGGAATTAGGGGCCAAAAAAGGGGCAAAAAACAAGCATTTTTATATGGACAAATACTTTAGTACAAAACATAATTTAAAGCAGTGTAAGGGAGATAAATCAAATACATCATTTGAATTACCTCCCTTACACTGCTTTTAAATTATGTATAAAGTAATGGTTAATGAACAATTAAGACAATTTTAAAAGTGTAAGGGAGGTAATCCACATACAACATTTTGATTACTTCACTTACACTGCTTATAAATTATGTTTAAAGAAATGCATATTTATAAAGGAAGACCAGTAAAAATATCTGCAAATGTTGCATCTTTTTTTTTTTACAAAAAAATCCATATGAAAGATTTGACACCATATTTTAAATTCTATTATAAAATAAATTAAGTTAGCACTATGGTAAATTTAAATGGGTAATTATGGTTGCAAATTCCATTGGAAATTTGAATTGAGATTATGAACATATCTTGAGGGAAAGAATTTTTTTGGGGAAAAAGGGGAGGGGGGGGGGGGGGGGGGGGTAAAAAGAAATTGTGGGGGGTCAATTTTTTCTCATTTCAGATTTCAGAAATTAAAAAGAATTATTCTTCAAATATTATTTTTTTTTTCAAATTTCAAATATTGTAAAATTTCAAGAAGTAATCTTTAATTGCACAGTATGGCGCATTAGATTTGTAAAATCTTTGACCACATTTATTTATTTGTTATGCTGAATCTAACTGTGTATTTAGATTTTTAATTTTGGGTCCAGTTTTCAAATTGGTCTACATTAAGGTCCAAAGGGTCTTAAATTAAACTTAGAATGATTTTAACAAAAATTGAATATATGGGGTTCTTTGATATGCTGAATCTAAACATGTATTTAGATTTTTTATTTCGGGCCCAGTTTTCAAGTTGGTCCAAATTGGGGTCCTAAATTAAACTTTGTTTGATTTCAACAAAAATTGAATATATGGGGTTATTTGATATGCTGAATCTAACCATGTATTTAGATTTTTTATTTGTGGGTCCCGCTTTCAAATTGGTTCATATTGAGGTAAAAAGGGTCCAAAATTAAACTTTGTTTTATTTCATCAAAAATTGAATTATTGGGGTTCTTTGATATGCCAAATCTAACCGTGTATTTAGATTTTTAATTTTGGGTCCTGTTTTTAAATTGGTCTACATTAAGGTCCCAAGGGTCCAAAATTAAACTTAGTTTGATTTTATCAAAAATTGAATTCTTGGGGTTCTTTGATATGCTGAATCTAAACATGTGTTTAGATTTTTGATTATGGCCCCAGTTTTCAAGTTGGTCCAAGTTGGGGTCCAAAATTAAACATTGTTTGATTTCAACAAAAATTGAATATATTGGGTTCTTTGATATGCTGAATCTAACCATGTATTTTGATTGTTGGGCCCTGTTATCAAATTGGTCCACATTGAGGTCAAAAGGGTCCAAAATTAAACTTTGTTTGATTTCATCAAAAATTGAATTCTTTGGATTCTTTGATATGCTGAATCTAACCATGTATTTAGATTTTTGATATTGGACCATAATAGGTAAATTAAAAAAATTTAAGTTCTTAGACCACATTCATTCTGTGTCAGAAACCTATGCTGTGTCAAATATTTAATCACAATCCAAATTCAGAGCTGTATCAAACTTGAATGTTGTGTCCATACTTGCCCCAACTGTTCAGGGTTCGACCTCTGCGGTTGTATCAAGCTGCGCCCAGCGGAGCATTTTATTTATTTTTGTTATTTTGTTATTTTGAATCAGAGTAGCAAACTCCTTAAATAGACAACTGAGTAATTGTATATTACATTTTTTTTTATGATGGTTGATGCAATAATTGTTATTTCATGATGATTTTCATACTGTGAATGGTTGTTGTTTTGCACCAGAACAATCAAAGGTGTTGCATTATTTATTTTCAAATTACATACAAATGTTCATAATATATTAATCAATGATTACATGATTAAAAGATAGTGCCATATAACTTTTAATTGTTTGTGTTTTATATTGAAAAAAATAACACTTATTTATTATTTATATAAAAATTTAAAGGTTCCAAAGCAGTTTTATAGATTTGCCTTCATAAAAATACCAACAACAACAACAACAACCCATTATACATGTATAAATACTTGTTGAGTTATATGACCTAAATGGATATTAAAAGAGTAGCCAAAATCATTTAAGATCAAATTTACCTGAGGGAAATGGAACTTTTTAAGTATAAGGATATTTTGTCTAAGACAAGAAGTCACCAGACACCAAATGTTATCCAGTAAGTTATAACTACTGATCATCTTACTGCCTTCAACAATAAGCAAAACCCACAAGATATAGTAAGCTGTAAAAGACCTAATCAAAACAAAATGTAAAACACTTCAAACAAGAAAACAGCCAGATTTATAATAACAAATAAAACAAAAAATAAATCTGACTGAAAGCAATCAACAATAACCACTGATTAACAGGCCCCTGGTATACTGATCTAAGAGTACTGATAGTTATCATGAGCTAGCTAGTTCAAAGCCAATTTTCGAATAGTAAACTTTTTCATCATAATTTTCAAATTTGTAAAAAGTTCCTTATTTTAAAGCCACTATATAATGCAGTAACTTACTTGTTCCATATTATTGAACCAAGATGTGCATACGTGATAATAAAACTTTCTGAAGATGAATGGCAATGAAGCCAGAAAAAAATCTCGGAAGGTTACAAATGGCAACTATACAGACTGGTACTAATGTATCTATTTCCCATTCCTTAAAATATTTATTTTTTGTGGTATAAATGCTCACCAGTTAATATGTGATACATATTTGACCAGACAATAAATCTAACTAGCTTTTCAGTATAGTTAGTATGATGTAAGCTCTGCGGTATGAAGACTATCTGTTCTAATATACCACTGTCTGATTAGTCATTTTACATGTGAATTTTATAAGTATATTTGTGACTTAAAAAAACATATTATTCCTATGGCATTGGGTTGTTTTCTGCTATTTGGTATGGTTGTTGTCTCTGACACATTCCCCGATTCCATTCTCAATTATATTCAAACGAAAGAAATACAGAGAACGTTTGTTTTCGTGTATTCCCAAGTAATGCTAAATATCCAGATTTTATATATCGCCATCTAGATGTCTGCCACTTGTAAGATCTTGTAACAATTATGTGCAAAGGAAGCAACATGATGGAAATGCTTAGTATTTCGAGACATTATAAACTACAGAAATGGAAACATCTCTGTTCGTACAAACTTCAGAAGATGTGATTTAATTGCCAGAAAGGACAATATCCACCAGTCTGAGAGTCCATTGACGTTAATGTAAGCCCTATCTCATAGTTCAACAAAATCCATACCGTCAAATCAGATAAAAGGTCTTGACATACCCCACTCGTTATTCAATGTATTATAGAATAAGAGGCAGGTGGCAGGTAGATCCGAAAAGCGCTAACACATTACCATGTTTATGACCGATCACCTTCAACGTACTGCATGACTATTTATTAATCTTTTTTTTCAAACGTACAAGTAAGCCGAGTCTGAAGAGGTTTGTGTCGGACGAACGGACAACCAACGTTTATACAATAAATCATAGTTCAACAAAATCCATACCGTCAAATCAGATAAAAGGTCTTGACATAAAAAAAAATGTGAAACGAGTAAACCACGGTCAAACAAAAATAATAACACTTATGACAGACAGCAACAAACGACAACCACTGAATACAGGTTCCACATGTTCTCTATACAAATCCACCTACAATTACGATCATCGTCGAAATTCAGTTATGAAATATATCATAAATTTCAGTTACGTGCATAAAAGCGTATTCCCAAATAGTTTTTTATGCATTCGCTATGTCGACGATTATACCTTGTATATACTGAAACCTTGACCGATCAGCGACAATCAATAATCAATAAAAACGTATACTCATCATGACTGCGTTTTCCATCTTAAAATGCTCATATCGCAGAGTTATGAGTAGCCGTTTTTTTCACGCGATTCAGTGAAATATAACACCATTACTGATTTTTATTTTGGCTATAGCACTGTTTAACACTGTCCATTACTAACTTCCTCGTAGTCACAGGCGTGGTTTGAGTAATACTTACTTTTGTATTACATATTTACGGATTTGTGTATATGGTTATCTTTAAAAACAACAAATTAGTAAACCATCGTGATAAAATCCTTTTAATTTCGTTATATATAAATTTAGTGTTTAATCTTAACTAAGTTAGAATCTGATTCAGTATTTTTACATACAATAATGATCAGAACCATGTACATCATCCCGACGAAGCATTATAAAAACCATCAACAACCCGGATCGTGTACATGAGACCCGACGAAGCATTGTTACATTTACACTTATACTCGGATCGTGTACATGAGACCCGATGAAGCATTGTTTCATTTCTCCGTATATCCGGATCGTGTACATGAGACCCGACGAAGCATTGTTACATTTACCCGTATACCCGGATCGTGTACGGGAGACCTGACGAAGCATTGTTACATTTACCCATAAACCGGATCGTATACAGGAGACCCGACGAATCATTGTTACATTAACCCGTATACCCGGATCGTGTACGGGAGACCCGACAAAGCATTGTTACATTTACCCGTATACCCGGATCGTGTACGGGAGACCCGATGAAGCATTGTTACATTTACCCGTATATCCGGATCGTGTACATGAGATCTGACGAAGCATTGTTACATTTACCCGTATACCCGGATCGTGTACGGGAGACCAGGCGAAGCATTGTTACATTTACCCGTATATCCGGATCGTGTACGGGAGACCTGACGAAGCATTGTTACATTTACCCATGAACCGGATCGTATACAGGAGACCCTACGAAGCATTGTTACATTAACCCGTATACCCGGATCGTGTACGGGAGACCTGACGAAGTATTGTTACATTTACCCATAAACCGATCGTGTACAGGAGACCAGACGAAGCATTGCTATATTTACCCGTATACCCGATTCGTGTACGGGAGACCTGACGAAGTATTGCTACATTTACCCATACACCAGATCGTGTACAGGAGACCCGACGAAGCATTGTCACATTTATCCGTATACCCGGATCATGTACGGGAGACCTGACGAAGTATTGCTACAATTACCCATAAACCGGATCGTGTACAGGAGACCCGACGAAACATTGTTAAATTTACCCGTATACCCGGATCGTGCACGGGAAACCTGACGAAGTATTGCTTCATTTACGCATAAACCGGATCGTATACAAAGTGTTATTTAGTTTTTCACTAAATGTTATGTTTATTGTTGTTTTTAGAACGTCTTTAATTAAGGATTTGTATAGTCTTACTCTACAAATCCTTGCATTTAATGCAACAGTTTCCTTCTTAATCTTTAAAATATGTATTGCAACAAACTATTTCACTTTTAATTCTGTGGTAAGTGTTGTTTTGTTAATTACATATCGCGTTTTCGGTGACATCAATATTATATATACTGTTGATACCTAATTAATATAATTATATGTTTGTATATAATATTATAACATTATAATGCTTCTGCATGTTGAAATTATATAGAAATAAAGCGTATGGTTACATTCCTTAGATGTTATTACATTTCTACTAAATCACTGCTAAACAAGAAGTTACATGCATTGCTGTGTATACATACCCCACTCGTTATTCAATGTATTATAGAATAAGAGGCGGGTGGCAGGTAGATCCGAAAAGCGCTAACACATTACCATGTTTATGACCGATCACCTTCAACGTACTGCATGACTATTTATTAATCTTTTTTTTCAAACGTACAAGTAAGCCGAGTCTGAAGAGGTTTTTGTCGGACGAACGGACAACCAACGTTTATACAATAAAGCTTTAACTACTAAAGTTGGGGTATGACATGTATGGTACATATTTTTAGCTGTTTTGTGTCACATTATATATCCCATAAAACGAAGTACACAACTTTATACATAGTTGTATTATTATTTTTATAATCTAAATAATTTGATTTGTTGCCTCGATACAATCTTAACATAAGTTAACAACTAATTAAATGAATTTCTATTTTATTTTCTGCTCTTTGGTCGGGTTGTTGTCTCTTTGACACATTCCCCATTTCCTTCCTCCATTTTATATTTAAAAATACTGACAATACGGTACGAGAATATATATCGACCTCATACCTCGTTTTCTTTTCTTATTTTGACACAGACCATCGGGTAACAGTTTATTGAAGAAAGGCATTTTCTGAATTGTAATATACAGATTTATATTCTTACAAAAATTTGTCCATTTTGATAAAACTTTAATAAAAGCAGGCCAGTCTGTAAGTATTCATTGATCTGTAAGAAAAAATATTATTATTATCAGTTGTTGATTTTTGTTGATCGAATACAGTTTTTCTTCATTTTGTTTTAACATTTTCATTTTTAAATTCAACTATTCGAGCAATATCTAATTTGTGTCTAAGCATAAAAACGCTAAGATTCGAGGGGGAAAAGGGGTGGGGGTGAGAAGTGTGTTTAAGATGAATTTACCAGCTTTTGATTCACACTATTGAATACAATCTTTATCACAATAACAATATAATATGCTTCATTTAAAAACACTCTGTCACAGATATATGTGAAACAAGAAGTAAACATATACAAAATACAATCACATACAATCATAAAAAGAAATTTCATTTATTTTATCCAAATATATCTTTCCTTAAATTTGCTTTTATAAAACATTGAACATATTATATACTTTTTATCTTTAAATTCTTAATTGGTATAATGTTGATTGTTTGTATTATATTGTACATCCATGTATTATTATTCTTTAAAAAATCACATTTATTGCACTTTAATACATACTGGTATTTTACTCTTGTTTCTTGTATTCCCACATTCACGATCTGACCCCCATGTGTTGTATTCTGTGACTCCGGACTCCAATAAATGTTGTATCTCATACTTGTGTGTACATATACACGGAATGGAACTGTGGATTGATTCGTGGTGATATAGTAGTGCCGCTGATTGTAGTTCTTGTACGGTAATCCACTGGGTACTAGTTCGCTGCTTGATAAATGATTTCTCTCTTGAGTCCCTGTCAATGAAGGGTAAACATTTGAATTTCATATTACATAGGATTGATATGATCTAACTTGAAATTAATAATTTGTTATTCTATATACTATATACTATACATGGTTTTAAATGGAATAACATGTGCCTTGTTTTCATTCGCCTAGCGCACCGTTTAGGAAAAAAAAACAGAGTTGTTAATGTTCGAAAATCTTAAGTTAGGGTAGAAACTTTAATTGACGAAATGAGATTAAGAGGGTAGAGCACTTTAAGTAAATTTTCGACCAATTTATAGAGATTGTCACGGGCTACGACTATAAAGGTGTTGTAGAAGAGACATTGGTGCATCATTTAGGATAATCTCCAGAGTGGTTCATGTTTGAAAATCTGAAGTTAGGATAAAAAAACTGAAATTGACAAAAATAAAATTAGGGGGTAGGGCACTTTAAGTTAATTTTGGACCAATTTATAGAGATTGTAACGGACAACGACTATATGGGTATTGTAGAAGAGACACTGGATCATCGTTTATAAAAAAAGCCAGAGTGGTTTATGTTGTAAATCTGAATTTAGGGTAGAAACTGAAATTAACAAAACAAGATTAGGGAGGTTGGACACTTTAAGTTTATTTTGGACCAAATTATAAAGATTGATACGAGCAACGACTTTATAGGTGTTGTAAAGGAGACATTGGTGCATCGAGAGCAGTGAATGTTCGAAGATCTGAAATTAGTGTAAAAAACTGAAATTGACAAAATGAACCTATTGGTTATGGCACTTTAAGTTAATTTTGGACCAATTTATAGAGATTTTGACGGGCAACACTACATATGTGTTGTAGAGGAGACATTGGCGCATCATTTAAGAAAATCTATAGAGTGGTTTATGTTAGAAAATATGACGTTAAGGTAAACAAACTGAAATTGACAAAATGAAATGAAGTCGGTAGAGCGTTTTAAGATAATATTGGACCAATTTATAGAGATTGTGACGGGCAACGAATATATATGTCATGTAGAGGAGACATTGGCGCACCATATAAGAAAATCTCCAGAGTGGTTTATGATAAGAAATATGAAGTTAGGGACAAACAATTGAAATAAACGAAAACGAAATTAGGGTTAGGGCATTTTAAGTTAATTTTGGACCAATTGATAGATATTGTGACGGCAACAACTATATAGGTGTTGTAGAGAAGACATTGGCGCAACGAATAGGAAAAACTCCAGAATTGTTATGTTCGAAAATTCTGAGGTAAGGTTAAAAATCTGAAATTAACAAAATGAAATTAGGTTGGTAGGACTCTCTTAGTTAATTTTGGACCTGTGACGGGCAACGACTAAATATGTGTTGTGAAGGAGACATTGACGCATCTTTAAAGAAAAACTCAAGAGTAGTTCATGTTCAAAAATCTGACGTTAGGGTAAAAAACTGAAATTGACAAAATGAGATTAGGGGAGTAGGGCACTTTAAATTTATTTTTGACCAATTTATAGAGATTGTAACGGGCAACGACTGTATGAGTGTTGTAGAAGACACATTGGTGCATCGCTAAGGAAAAAAGTCCAGAGTGGTTTATGTTAGAAAATCTGAAGTAAGGGCAAAACACTGAAATTGACAAAATTAAATTCGGGGGGGGGGGGGGGTTTAGGGCACTTTACTTTAATTTTAGACCATTTCATAGAGATTGTGACGGGCAACAACTATATAGGTTTTGTAGAAGAGACATTAGCGCATCGTTTAGAAAATAAAAAACGATCAGAGTGGTTTATTTTCGAAAGACAGAAGCTAGAGTTAAAAATCTGAAATTGACAAAATGAGATTAAGAGTAAGGGCACTTTCAGTAAACTATGGTCCAATTTATAGAGATTGTGACGAGCAACGACTATATAGGTTGTTAAGGAGAGACAATGAAGAATCATTTAGGAAAAGCTAAAGAGTGGTTTATGTTCGAAAATCTGACGTTAGGGTAAAAAACTGAAATTGACAAATGAGATTAGCGGGGTAGGACACTTAAAGTTAATTTTGGACCAATTTATAGAGATTGTGACGGGCAACGACTATACAAAGGTAATAGAGGAGACGAGACATTGGTGCAACGTTTAAGTTATAGCTTATATTAAAGGCATGCATGCAACGGATACACTTGAAATACTTGAAAAGTCTTCATTCATTGTGCAGTAGGCCATTTTTCGTTCTCATTTCAGTGTCTTATATTTATTATTCATTATCAATTTAGTTCAAATGCGGAATGTACATTTAACTTTATTTCACATAATCGAAAACATATCTTAAAGTTGTCTAAAAAAACAATTGCTTACCTGACATTATTGTAAGAAATAATAATTCAATGCTTTATCAAATGTAACACTATGATAAGCAACGTCTCTTTAACCCTTGAACTGTATTTAAAAACTGCAGGCATACTGTTAAACGGCTATTGTTTTTCTTGCGAGATAAAGACACACTTTCAGTATACATGATTTGTTAAATTTAAATCCTAAACATGACCTAGTGTACAAAAATTCAAACAAAAAACAGGGCTTACATTTTTGTTTCTCTCCTTTACTGTTGGTGATAGTTGATGGACCAGGCAAAGGATACAAACTACACAAACACTGACATAGTAAAATATCACTTAAAATACAAAAAAAAACTATACAAAAAGCAAAACGAATCTTACTAAGGATGTGTAGTTTCTATTCCACTTGTTGTACAAGTCATGTTGTTGGAGACAAGAAAAAACGCAGTGACAAGTTGATTTGCGTGAGTTGAAAAACATTTTCAATTGGCAATATATCGTTGTCATCGGTTACACAATTTGTTCGTAGGGGATACCCATTGAGTAACACCATTTTCAAAATTTGACAACTCTTTTTCTGTTTCTAAATGACATTTCGATAAGATATAACAAACGATTGTCCGAAACAGTTAAGATAAGAGATTGCATGCAGCAGTGTACAAATCAGGCAGCATTGTTGTTGTTTATGTTAGCCCATACGTAATTTAAACACATAGCAGATAACAAGAATTTCTAGTCCTCTATGTTTAGTCGAACGTCTTGACGATCCGGCTATATATCGTTTATTATTAGAATGTTTAGTATGTTTATGTATCCTGCATAAAGATGGAAAATTTTCATTGTTTTTTTGATGTTAATACTAATGGGAAAATAGACGAATTTGTGATTTTCTTATATCTTTTGAAAAAAACCTGACTTGGGCTAATGTGAAAAATCATGCCTTCCGAAAGTTCCTTAATCTACAAAATACACTTAAATTTCAATCATTCCTTGTATTTGATGTATCTAAGAATTAAGAGAATCATGTGCAACATATTGAGCAGCATAAAATGACCGCAATTTTTAGTGAGGTTCGTCTTGCTCAGTCTATAACATGTATAAATTGTAGGCTTGTGTTTTGTAAACTGTTAATTGTCTTATGATCGTTTTTTGTTTTCGCTCAAGTTGTCAGTTGGTCTTCGACTTAAGAGTTCGAATATACATTCGGTTTCGTTCGCTTTGTTATTAGTTAGATTACTGCAATATATTCAACGGTAATCTTAGTTTCAGTTATACTTTTAATTAATTCTGGTTGACATGGTGTGACATTAGACCATGAACGTGTTAACCATACACTATATCACTGTAATACCTCATCAAATTTTTTGTCAAGTACTCACAAACTTTGTTTACATATCAAAAGATGACTCAGTCTGGAGTAAGGCACTTTTAATAATTTACCATGTCTACCTCCAACTAGGCAAAACATTCTAGTCCGCCACTGATAGTGTTGTTTTGTTGCAATTCAAACAACCTGAAACCACTGATGTGGTCATGAAATCTTTATGACGATTGTCAGTTTTCCCTTTTGAGTAACTTAACGATACATGCAGTTGGGTTTTAAAATAGAATAAAATATACTAGAAAGTAAGTGAATATCGTAAAGCAAACAAAAAAAAACAACCCTTAGATGATCGATGATATATAAATAGAAATCAAAATGATTGTATTGCAATCTATATGTGACCAGCCATGAGATTTTCAGGTTCATGGAGGTACCAGGGTCAAAATGATTTTTTTTGCATTTTTATGAAGAAGCATTGTTACATTTACCCTTAAATCAGATCGTATACAGAAGACCTGGCAAAGCATTGTAAAACTAACCAATTAACCAGATCGTATACAAAAGACCTGACGAAGCATTGTTACATTTACCCATTAACCAAATCGTGTACAGGAGACCTGAAGCATTGTTACATTTCTCCATAAACCGGATCGTGTACAGGAGACCCGACGAAGCATTGTTACATTTACCCATAAACCGGATCGTGTACGTAAGACCTGACGAAGCATTGGAACATTTACCCATTAACCGGATCGTGAAAGGGAGATCTGACTAAGCATAGTTCCATTTACTCATAAAAAGGATCGTGTACAGGAGACCTGAAGAAGCATTGTTACATTTACCCATAAACCGGAGCATGTACAGGGTGCTCTTTAGTTTTTCCCTAAATGTTATGTTTATTGTTGAATTTTAGAAGTCTTTAATGCAATAGTTTCCTTCTTAATCTAATGGATATGTATTGAAATAAACCATTTCTCTTTTAATTCTGTGGAAAGTGTTGTTTTGTTAATTACATATCGCGTTTTCGGTGACATCAACATTTTGTATACTGTTGATACCCACTTAATATATTATTGTATATATACTATTATAACATTTATTATAATGCTTCTGCATTTTGAAATGACATAGAAATAAAGCGTATGGTTACATATTCCTTCGATGTTATTACCTTTTCTACTAAATCACTGCTTAACAAGAAGTCACATGCATTACCGTGCTATACACACCCAACTCGTTATTCAAAGTATTATAGAAATAAGAGGAAGGTGGCAGAGAGATCAGAACACATTACGCCGGACTGATCGATCAGCTTCAATGTACTGACTATTTATTAATTCGTTTTTAAAAACGTACAAGTAAGCCGAGTCTGAAGAGGTTTTTGTTGGACGAACGGACAACCAACGTTTATACAATAAAGCTTTAACTACTAAAGTTGGGGTATGACATGTATGGTACATATTTTTAGCTGTTTTGTGTCACATTACATATCCCGTAAAACGAAGTACATATTAACTTTATACACAGTTGTATTATTATTTTTATAATCTAAATAATCAGATTTGTCCAAAAAGGAGGCACACGTTCATCTGTGTACATTTTCATAGGTAGACGGAAAACGGCATGTAGAAAAGTAATATTGCACAGGTATTTGTAAAATCTAAAGATAGAAATCTGAAAACCTCGATACAATATTGATATTACTTAACAACCAATTAAATGAATTTCTATTCTATTTTCTGCTTTTTGGTCGGGTTGTTGTCTCTTTGACACGTTCCCCATTTCCATTCTCAATTTTATACTGAAAAATACTGACAATACGATACGAGGATATACAATGTATATCGACCTTATACTTCGTTTTCTTTTCTTATTTTAATACAGACCATCGGTTTAATAGTTTATTTAAAAATAGACATTTTCTAAATTGTAATATACAGATTTATATTCTTACAAAACATTGTCCATTTTGAAAAAAAAATTCAATGCAGGCCAGTCTGTAAGTCTTCATTGATCTGTAAGAAAACAATATTATTATTATCAGTTGTTGATTTTTGTTGATCGAATACAGTTTTTCTTCATTTTGTTTTAACATTTTCATTTTTAAATTCAACTATTCGAACAATAACTAATTTGTGTCTAAGCATAAAAAACGCTAAGATTCGAGGGAAAAAAGGGGTGAGGGGTGAGAAATGTGTTTAAGATGAATTTACCAGCTTTTAGAAGCGGTTGATTCACACTATTTACCCATAAATAGTAAGTATCTGTTTGTAATATCTACGTATTGAATACTATCGTTATTACAATAACAATACAATATGCTTTATTCAAAAAGCACTCTGTCACATTCACATGTGAAACAAGAAGTAAACATATACAAAATACAACCACATACAATCAAAGAAAGAAATTCCATCTATTTTATCCAAATATATCTTTCCTTAAATTTGCCTTTATAGACACTGAACATATTATATACTTTTTATCGTTAAATTCTTAATTGGTAATGTTGATTGTTTGTATTATACTGCACATTCATGTATTATTAGTCTTTAAAAAAGAACACATTTATTGCACTTTAATACATACTGGTATTTTACTCTCTTGGATCTTGTATTCCCACATTCACTTGCTGGTCCCCGTGTGTTGTATTCTGTGACTCCAGACTCCGGTAAATGTTGTATCTCATACTGGGTTGTACATATACAACATGTACAAGGAACGGAACTGGGGATTGATTAGTGGGGATATAGTAGTACCGCTGATTGTTATTGTTGTACGGCAATCCACTTGGTACTAGTTCGCTGCTTGTTGAATGATTACTCTCTTGAATCCCTGTCAATGAAAAGTTATTTTAAGAATTGAATATTACGTATTATTAATGTAATATAACTTTTATTCATTTAAGACTAGTAATTGTAAGATACGGTTAGGAATCAAGTAACATGCTCTTTGACTAAAAAAAACCTCTGTTATGCCGAAGGATTCAAGTTTAAATTCAACTGCCGCAAATTAAGAAACGAACAGGCGTATGACATTTGCGCCGATTTAAAAAAGTTTCGATCTTTCATTTGCGCCGATTTGATATTTTCATTTGCGCCGATTGTGCACTGGTAAATTACAGGTGAATGTTATTTTTAGTCTTACATATGTGATGAATTGTCAATTATAGCATGTATATCGCTGTTGTCCCCTGCAAATAGATTGTTGTCGTTTTCATCTGGCTCAGAACTGGTAGAGGAAATCCCAGTCTGTTGGGCGAAGTACAGAGTATAAAGACAAATTAAGTGACACTGGTAATTGGCTATCGCAATTTTTCGGGCTACCCATTCCTTCCCTCAGATGAAATCGAGGACTGCTACACGTTTGACATTATGTCTGACGCTTCTTCTGATGACAAATGTCATGCATTCTTAGACTACGTATATTAAGTACTTATTAATAGATATGCTCAACTTCACGTTATCCACCTTATTTCTGGGCGGCTGCACCCGTTGAAAATTGTAAGAGGACGAATCACAGTCCAGAATGGTTTCATTCGCATTACAATAAACAGTTCTATTCGAACCACCCTAACATATAATTTTATGGGTGTCATGAATAAAATCCAGGCCGTTACTTGTGTCAAAATGAGAACTCTTGAAATGCCCGCCTCTGTAAGCAACTAGTATAGATGTGATGAAATTACAAGGAAGGAATACATCAGATGTGTAGTATATAAATACTCAGCAAGAACAGATTTATAATTCATTGTATTCTGTTTTTATGGATTTTAATGTTGTGCTTTTGAATGCTGTAAATAGAATCTTACTCCGTGATTTGAGTGAATGTAAACAGAGTGCTTGTATCTTTTGAATTGACTTATCTTGCTCGAAATCCGAGTTGCACCTCCTCGTGGTGAGCAGGGGACAACAGTTATATACATGTTATAATTGACAATTCATATCATGTGAACAACTGGCTAACGAAAGAGGTTTATAATGATAAATAAGAAATAACATTCACCTGTAATCTACCTGTACAAAATCGGCGCAAATGAAAGACAAAATCGGCGCAAATGAAATGCAGATCGGCGCAAATGCAAAACGCCGAAACGGTACATATTGATGTGATTCTATGAACGAAAACCGTTGGATTAAAAGATTATCAAATAATTAAGCTTGTACTGTCAAAACAATAAATTGATATTATATGGTCAGCAAACATTTAAACATAAGAATTTCACTAAAATGACTAAAAAGGAATGAAAATCTAGAAAAAGGTGTTCGGGCTGAACACATCGAACAGTAACAAATATAAAATGATGACATTTAACTAATATGACTATATGAAATGGGTTAACCTTAACTATGCGGACATGCATATTACATGCAACAGTGAACAGTAAACAATGAAATGGCATTATTGTTTTTCAAATATGCAGGGAATTAAAAAATACAAGACAGAATTTAGTTTCATACTTTGGCAAATACGTTCAACTTGGTATTATGATTTGGATATTTGTAACAAAGCTTCAGGAATATGTTTTACTTGATTAAATTTCCATGGTAGATGATGTATGCAACGCAAGAGACTGTTACTCTGTCTACGCATCCAACCTCGCTCCGTTTTAATTCCCTCAGAGTGTGTTTGTTACTTTTACTTGTCGATTCATAAGATTTGAACATCGATGAGCTACTCTTGCCTATATTTAAGTTACTTAAATCTAATTTCTATACAAAACATTGTTTCTTTATCAATCTTTGGTGATGAAGTAGGACATATCTGGACATTTCATTTGCGGCTATACATACGATTAATTTGAGGAGGCTTAAAATCACCAACTGGAAATACTAAAGTATCAACAGGTGAATACTATTTCATAAAAAAAACATCAAATAGCCGTGAAATATGCTTTTACAGCTTTGTCTAAATATTGCCAAATAAAGAAAAGGAGATTATTTGTCAATGAGATATATTCACTGATAGAGGAAAGAACATATTTACACCTCACAATTCGTCACCTTTTCGTTTTTATTGTTGTTTTCTCATAAAAACAACCAACCCACCTCGGTGAACCCATGGAAGAGTGTTTGCCTTAATGCTGAAGTTCCTGCATTCGAAACACAGGAATAAGAGCAAAGCTAAGCGTTTCTTGAAAAATGGTAACTTGATTTAAGTCGTAAGGAATCGAGTTTATCCCCTTGACAAAAGTAAGAAGTCTGAGATATCAAAAATATTGTAAACCCCAAAGGGTAAAACAACCGAAATTAACAAAATGAGATTAGGAGGATAGGGCACTTTAAGTTAATTTTGGACCAATTTATAGAAATTGTGACGGGCAACAACTATATAGGTGCTGTAGAGCAGCCATACGCGCACCGTTAAGGGAAATCTACAAAATGAGATTACGGGGTAGGGCACTTTAATTTAATTTTGGAACAATTTATAGAAATTGTGACGGGCAACCACTGTATATGTGTTGTAGAGGTGACATTAGCGCATCGTTTAGGGGTATCTCCAGAGTGTTTTATTTATGAAAATATGTAAGTAGGGTTTAAAAAATAAGATTGACAATATGAAGCTAGGGTGTACGTTGATTTTTGACCAATTTATTGAGTTACAGAGTGGTTAACGTTCCGAAATCTAAAGTAAGGGTTAAAAACTGAAATTGACAAAATGAGATTAGGGAGATTGTGACGGGCAACGACTGTATATGTGTTGTAGAGGAGACATTGGCGCATCGTTTAGGGAAATCTCCAGAGTGGTCTATTTACGAAAATCTGTAAGTAGGGTAAAAAATTCAAATTGACAATATAAAGTTAGGGTGTAATGAAACTTAAAGTTGATTTCTTTTACCAATTTTTTAGAAATTATAACGGGCAAAGACTATATATGTGCTGTATAGCAGCCATTTGCACACCGTTAAGGAAAAATTACAGAGTGGTTAACGTTCCGATATCTAAAGTCAGGGTTAAAAACTGAAATTGACAAAATGAGGTTAGTCAATTTAAGTTAATTTTGGACCAATGTATAGAGATTGTGACGGGCAATGACTATATAGCTGTTGTTGAGGAGACATTGTCGCATAATTAAGGATAATCTCCAGAGGGGTTTATGTTCGAAAATTTGAAGTAAGGGTTAAAAACTGAAATTGACAAAATAAGATTAGGAGGGTAGGGCACTTTACGTTAAAATTGGACCAATTCAAGGAGATTGTTACGACTATAAAGGTATTGTAGAAGAAACATTGGCGTATCGTTTAGGGAAAACTCCAGATATAGAGTGGTTTATATTCGATAATATGAAGTAAGTGTAAAATTGAGAAAATGAGATTTAGGGAGGGGGGGGGGGGGGGTGTCACTTTCTTTTAATTTTAGACCAATTAATTGAGATTGTGACGGACAACGACTATTAAAGTGTTGTAGAAGAGTCATTAGAGTATCGTTTATAAAAATGTGCAGAGAGTTAAATGTTGGAAATCTGAATTTAGGGTGAAAAAACTAAAATTGACAATAAGGGGGTAGGTCACTTAAGTTAATTCTTTACCAGTTTATAGAGATTGTGACGGGCAACAGCTATATAGGCGGTGTACAAGAGACACTGGCGCATCGTTTAGTAAGAAGAACCAGAGTAGTTTTAGTTCACAAATCTGACTGTAACAAATTGTGACTTGGATGGAGACTTGTCTCATTGGCACTCATACCACATCTTCTTATATCTAAGGTTGAAAAACTGAAATTAACAAAATAAGATTAGGGGGTAGGGCACTTGAAGTTAATTTTGGACCAATTTATAGAGATTGTGAACGGTAATGGCTATATAGGTGTCGTAGAAGAGACATTGGCGCATAGTTTAGGAAAAACCGCAGAATGTTTTATGTTCGAAAATTTGCAGTTAGGGTAAGTAACTGAAATCGACAAAACGAGTTTGGGGGGTACGTCACTTTAAGTTAATTTTGGACCAATTCATAGAGATTGTGACGGGCAACGACTATAAAGGTGTTGTAGAGCCAACATTTGCGCATCGTTAGAAAAATTCGTGATTTATGATCGAAAACCTGAAATTAGGGTGAACAAAAATAGAATTGACCAAATTAGATTAGGGGGTAGGGCATTTTAAGTTAATTTTGTACCAATGTAAACTATTGTGACGGGCAACGACTATATAGGTGTTATAGAGGAGACACAGACTCAAAGTTTAAGTTATGGCTAATATCAAGGGCATGCATGCAACGGGTACACCTTCAATACTTGACAAGTCTTCATTCATTGTGCAGTAGGCCATTTTTCGTTCTATTTTCATTGTCTTATATTCATTATTCATTTATCAATTTAGTTCTAATACGAAATGTAGATTTAACTTTATTTTATAATTCAAAACATATCTAAAAGTTGTCTTAAAACAATCGCATACCTGGCATTATTGTAGGAAATAATAGTTCAGAATCACCCGAAATAAGTCAATGTTGTAGTGAATGGATCAATATTCGTTTTTCGAGATTTGTAACTGCAGGCATACAGTTGAACGTTTATTTTTTTGCTTGCGAAATAGACACACTTTCAGTACATATGATTTGGGTTGAATTCAAATTCTCTGAATGGATAAGCAGCTCCAATTCCACTTGTTGTACCAGTCGTGTTGTTGAAGACGAGTACCAATGCAGTGACAAGTTGAATTACGAGAGTTGAAAGAAAAAAAACATTTTGGCATCGGCAAATGAAATATATCGTTGTCGTCGGTCACATAATTATTTCGTTACTGACACCAACTTAGTTACATCGTTTTCAAAATTTAGGACTTTACCACTAAGAACCGTTAGTTCAATGACTTTATGTGGGAATATATCCAGCATAAAGATGGGAAATTTTCATTGACTTTTTTTATGTTAATACCAAAGGAAAGAAGGACGAATTTGTGATTTTTTTTGCATCTTTTGAAGAAAAAAACTGTGTTAATTTGAAAAATCATACATGTCGAGGGTTCCTTTGCAAAGATATGTAAATTTTAATTTGAATTTCTTGTATTTGATATATCTAAGTCTGGAGAGAAGCATGTGCCACATGTGAAGCAGCATAAGATGACTCCGATTTTTAAGTTGGGTTCGATTTGCTCAGTCTATAAGTGTATAAGTTGAAGTGTTGTATTTTGTAAACTGTTATTCTATTTTTTATCCTTTTTCGTTTTTGCTTAATTGTCAGTTAATATTTGACTAATGAGTTTGAATATACAATTGGTATATTTTGCTTTGTTATCAAATACATTACAGCACTATTCAATCTCAACTCAGTTTCAGTTGTACTTTTTAATGAATTTTGGCTGACTGATATTTATATTCTTGATGTTTTATCGTATATCAAACAACATGAAACAACTGATGTGGTCATGAAATATTTTTTGACGATTGTCAGTTTTTCTCGTGTGCAAAATTAAATTTTGTTTAAAGTTCCAGTTGATTGCATTGGCCTATCATATACTACACACAGTATCTAAATAAAGGTACATTGCATATGCTGTGCAAAATTTAGATTTTAAAGTTCCACATGTTCCAATTGATTAGGTTGGCAAACTTTTAAATCGAAATAATTATATATATTCTTCAGCAGATAATCTATAAATAGAATTCAATATCGTATTGGTATATTTATGTATCTATTAGACTCTATACGACTAAAATAACGAGGTACAATTTGAAAGCATCATGACGTAAAACGACAAATCAAAGAATTCAACTTTATATAGAACTAATTAATATAGGACAAGGGTGTTGATTAGAAAATACACCATTCCAGTCCCTTTTGTTTCCACATAATTAACAAGTTCCAGGTCGAATATGATTTTTTCGGAACAAATTAATCAAGATGGAAACAAAGCAAAATATAACTAATTACAGATCTGAAAAAACAAAAGCTATACGAATCCCGTTCAAAACAAAAGTAGTTGTTTGATCTAGAAGAGTATGCAGTATGATAATAAATCACTCCAGGCTATATTGTGTAGTAAAGAAATTGATGACCGGATCTTTGCTAGGGTAAGTGGAGCATATCATTGCTTATATGTGCCTAAGATATTCCAAAACGGTGAACGATATCACGATGGTATTTGTTTATATATTATCGGTGTTATGGTTATGGTTATCACGAATACAACACACGGAACACATCAATATAAACAAGAAAGTTGTACGGAAAACAAAGACTTCTGTCGCAGAAAGCTCGACATAGGGATAGTGATCCGGCAGTGGCGGCGTTAACTAACTACTTAAAAGATTTGTTTTAGATGGTGGAAGACCTGGATGCTTCATACTTTGTATATATATGCCTTATGTTATGAAGTTTCCGTCTTTCATATTTCCATTGTCCTTGACCTTTTCATTGTTCAGTGACTACTTGAAAAAAAAGTTTTTGTAATGTTAAGTTCTCTCTTATTATGAGTAATATGATAACTATATTTAGTATGTGCGTACCTTGCAAGGTCATCATGCCTGTCAGACAGCTTTCATCTGACCACAACCTCATTTCATGAATCAGTGAATAAGGTTCAGTTTTCGTGGTGAGGTCAATATATCAGATACTATGAGCAATAGGTCTACTATATTTGGTGTATGGAATGTTTGTAAGGTGTACATGTCCAAAATCAGGTTTCATCTGACCTTGACCTCATTTTCATGGTTCAGTGGTTAAAAGTTTTGTGTTTTTGTGTTTTTTTCTAATACTATATGCAATAGGTCAACTATATTTGGTGTATGGAAACATTTTATGATGTACATGTCAGTCTGGCAGGTTTTATTTGATCTTGACCACATTTTTACAGTTCATTGCCCAGTGTAACTTTTTTGTGTTTTTCTGAAACTATAAGCAACAGATCAACTATATTTGGTGTATGGAATGATTACATTTAGGTTTATCAACATAAAATCAATGATCAGTAAAGCAGGCGAGACACATCAGCGTGTGCACTCTTGTGTTCTTTCTGTCGAAATTTTTCAAAACTCGTATCTTGCCTTATTATAAATGTCTTCACCCTGCTAATTGACAATTGTTACTAACTTTCATTTAGTCTGTCTGTCCTCGTGTTGACCTATACTTTGCATTATGAACAGGGGGTATGTTTTGATTAAGGACCACAATTACATACAGTAAAATAAATTCAGAAATAATTGGGGGGTTTTGATCAATGCAAATAGCTCAACTAGGTGATTATTGCAAAAATAAGAGCACGCATTCTATTATCTTATACATATATCTCTATGCAGCTTTTCTTGAAATTGCAATACATTTGTAATTAATCTCCCATTTTTGTCCATTCTTCAAAAATCGCAATAATAAATGCACGCAATAATTTCTGAATTTTAAATATCTGTTGATTTTTTTCAGCTGCTGGTCATATTCATCTAGAAACGACAGCACCTGTTTATTGTCAACATACGGAAATTGATCGAAGATTAAAAGCTACATTAGGTAGGTCTCCGTTAAGAACAAGATGTAGCATTACAGTTAAGACTAGGTAGTCCTTTTGGTGTTAAGGTCAACAGTAGTAATATCAGACTTACTGTATTTTGACACTATTCAAATAACACATAGCTGAGAGGGTGACAGAACAGATTGTTGCCCAGAGAAATCATTGTCAACTGACGAGAACCATCAACGTCAAGTAAAAATCCTTTTTCGAATTTACTAACTTAAACACAGTGAAGTTCAAAAGGCTAAATATTATATGAAGCAGCTGATGTTTTACAAAAGCATCATAATGAAAATCTACATATTGAATTATCTAATTGTCGATTATTTGTGATGGAAACGAAAGTTTTTCGCCATAATAAGCTATAGTTAGATTGTGTATAACCCATGATCATGATATGAACTTAGATAATATGCTATATGAAAAGTACATTGCTGCAATAAAGTACATTAATTTAAAATTAGATTCTGCTAATTGAGAGAATTTTTTAAATACTTTTGATTTTTTAATAGGACCAATATGACATGGAGGAAGGGAATAACTTCCTGTATATATATTACATTATTTGCTTAATATAAAGTAGCATTCTTCTATTTTCAGGCCAGCTATCATTACAAAAATAACGAGATGTGGTATGATTGCCAATGAGACAACTATCCACCAAGGATCCTCAAGTTTTATCGTAATGAAACACACTTTAAAAAAATTTGAAGACTGTATTTAATAAATGTGATTTATAAAGACTGCTTATTTTTCATTATAGAAAACCTTAAAAAAAATAATTTCTTTATTTGTGGAAACAAACATGAATCTTAAGCCTTAAGACGAAACACAAAAATATAGCCTTGGACAATCCAGAAAAGCTGTCAACAAACTTTTATATCATCTGGCAAAGAAAAAGGTGCTTACAGTCACAACCTCTGATGGCAAAGATCCTAAATGGTACAAAGATCCATTAGCTCAGTATAGTGGTAAGTGAATTTTCTTCATCTCGGTGGTCTTGGGGTAGTGTGGTTGACTCAAATACTTTTTATTTTCAAATGCAGAAAGTTGTGGGTTTAAATCCCTGCCAGGTCAAACCTAGGTCTTTAAAATTGATATTTGCCTCTTCTCCACTAAGCACACATCATTTAGGAGTACGAGCAAAGACTGGTTGATTTTTCTCTCATTGGCAAGCATACCACATCTGCTTATTTTTATATTGTAATTTGTTCATGTTACTTAAATACATATGATCATTAACTTTCCTAAAATTGAAAACAAATAAAATACCAAGAATATATTAAACAGTATGGATAATTTTTTTCTAAATTTTAGAACTAGATTTACAAGAATGGGCCGCAGAAATAGAATATCGGAGCACAAGTTCCCTTGCCCCGACTCCAGGTGAGTTGAGTGCTATTATTCATGTGCTTTATTTCTTCAGATGAAAACATGTATGAAATTATTGAGCAAATACCAACCAAAAAGCTTTCAATTGATGCATAAAATCTGTTATAACATTGTATGATGTTATTTTGTTGTCAAAAACAATTTATCTGAGTATGAAATTTGCACTCACATTTTCATTTTTATTATCTCAAAATGTGTATAATGTTTTGGATTTTTAAATATAATGGTCTCAATTATCATTGAAGAGACATTAATTGTTTAAATAAAATTGAGAATGGAAATGGGGAATGTTTCAAAGAGACAACAACCCGACCAAAGAGCAAAAAACAACCAAAGGCCACCAATGCATATTTGGGGCAGTAAAATTACTAACATTGATGTTAAATGTGTATGCACATTGGGATGAAACAAAAGTCTCTCCATGAAAATGTAATTTCTTTTATAGTTGTAAACCACCATAATCATAACAATCAACATGAGCATAGCACTTACCTTCAGGTTTGAGACCAAAATGTCATGGGTAACTGTCATTTTAATATTTAAGAAATAAATTATGCAAGCACTAATTTTTTGGAAATTTTGAAATGGCCTTACCCGTTCCATTCAAATTTTATTCAGAGCGTCGATTTAAAAAGGACAAATATGGTAATTTAAAAAAAAACTGAGGCAAAGATAAGTATTCCATGTACCTGGCTGTTCTATTTTACCTCTTGCAAGATAAAGCTATAAATTTCCAATAAATCTATCGCTTGCATGAATAATTTCTTAAATAACATCTAAAAATATATGTTTAATCTTTATAATTCTCAATCAAAACATTTATTTTTCATTTGCTACTATTTACCGTCAAATCCACAGTTGTAACTATGGAGTGAGGTGCCATGTTGACTTGCTAAAATTAATAAATGTGTGAATAATGCAATATAAAATAAAACAAGATCTACCTGTAAACTCTATTTTAATGCAATATTATTCGAATTTGGAGCTAATATATAAAGGAATACCTTCAATTTGAGATTTTTCATTTTGTACAGTTTTCCAAGTTCTAATGCAATAACTATACATATATATAGAGTGTTATTAAGTTGTTGTTTACAAAGCAAATGAAGCGTGTCATATTAGGATTAATGATACATGTCGTTACCCGGATGGATGATTAATTTATTATTAATTTCTATGCCCCGTCCGTAGCGGAGGGGGCATTAAGTTTTATACTTGTCCGTCTGTACGTCGGTACGTACGTCCGTATGTCCGTCCGTCCGTACGTCCCAAAAGTTGGTTTCCGTTCTGTAACTTTAGTTTGCCTCAACCAAATGTTATGGAACTTATACACAATGCTTATTACCACAAAAACAGATCAAGTTTGAATTTTGGTGGCATCATTTAAACCTTTCAAGAGTTATGTCCCTTTACAAATAGAAAAATTGCTGAATTTTTCGTTTCCTTTCTCTAACTAAAGTTAGCCTCAACCAAATATTATGAAACTTATACACAATGGTTATTACCACAAAACTCAGATCAAATACAAATTTGGGTAGCGTCACTTTTACCGTTCTTCAGTTATGTCCCTTTATAACTTTATATGATATGCAAGCGGAGGCGTCGTCTGTGTCCCATGGACACATTCCCCATTTATTATAAAAAGTGTTAAAAATCAAATTAATTATGATTATCTCACATTGTATTCTTTGCACTGTAAATATGGTAACTTAAGTGCCTTTGTTTATTATGCATTATATGTATAAAAAAATTAAATACGATTAATTCTATTACTTGATAAACAAAATGGTAAAGAATTTTATTTTTCTTTCAGCGCTTGATCCAAATAATCAGGAAGAAAGAAGAGAAAAAGACGTGATGCCAACATCAGAAGGCATGGTATCCAACTTACAACAGAATTTCCAAAATTAAGTTATTTCTTGTGATGTTTACAGATAAGTTATTTTTATACTAAGACTATTTTTTAATGAAAGGAGAAGGTATGATAATGCTACTTTCTTTGCCCTTTCAACTCCAAAATCAAAAAAAAAATAATTTGGGAATATACTGAACAATGTCTAACACTCAGACATGTTACATGTTCATAAGAAAATAGTTTATAATGTAAATGTATTCAAATTTTTTGTTTTTTTTTTTCTTAAAAAATATTTGTTTTTTTGCAATAATATTTAATTTTGTTTATGACATCATACAGACATCACAGGGGTCTTTCTGTACTTATATTTGCTGATTACAACCTGTTCATTGAAAAAAAATAAACAGAAAAACGTTAGATTAATTTTGTTTTATTTTTTCTATTTTAGGGATCATTTTTAAGGAATTAAATGATGGTCTTATCGTATCTCCTCCTTAGAAATTTTCTACAGCAAAGGTGTCATTTTACACTGCACTATAAGTAGGCATCAATGAGTTTGATAGGTGGAAAAATAAAAAATCTCCTTAGTTGTAGTTTATGCATTATATTCAATATGATAAGTAAACTTGATTGTATTGTAAAGATAGGCTTTAAGCCAATTTAAATATCCATTTTTTTTTAAATGTGAAACGGTAAAAAAAAAGTGTGATCAATCTTTTAAAGATGTTTGAACTACATAACTATTAATTTACCAGTGATTTTCAATTTTACAATTGAAGTTGATTTGTGTAATGTAGATGGTGCTACTAATGAAATGTTCTTTAATGTATCACTACAAACAAATAATTCAATGTTTAAAAAAAAAGAAAAAAAAAAATCCTTCATCAAGCATATTTAATTGAAGAAATTATTCACTACCTGTATATTGATTTGAATATTTGCTCATTTATGTATTTTTTGTTTCTCTTTTACATTTCTGCATTATTTATTTTTTCCATGCTCTACGTCAATTAATTATCATAAAAGATATGAATTTTGTTGTCTTGACATCAAGTTTTAAACTAGATATTTATAAATTGAATGTGAAAATATGATGTTTTAAAATAATTTGTGAGTATTATTGTTTGTGATGGAGAGAATGGAAAACTTTTGTTTTTTTGTTTTTATGAATTGTTATAGTGCTAACATTTGCAATGTGCCATTTTTTTTTCTGGTACCTATAGAAGTGTGAAAAGTAGTACCCTAGAAAAAATATACATAAAACAACACAAATGACATACTAAAACGTATATCCAAATTACAAGAAGTCTAAAATAAACAGTTAACAATGCATGTACTAGATATTATTTATCAGAATTTGATTTTCGTGTATACTTTAGTCTAGAAGCCATCTAATTAACTATCGAGATGACATCAGAAGACTGCCGACAGTCACATAACCCGATATAAACATAAACATAAACACAAATAGATAGCGACCACGTGCAATTGGATTTTTCTATGTCTGTTTGATTTCATGTTATAGATTAAAAAAATAAGTTAATTATCGTTTTTACCTGTATAAGAATGATTTTTTGCAGATCGAAACACTCAACAAATTGGTTCACCTTTGTTTCACTTTCAATGTTGACATTCTTTTCCTTTAAATGCCTGAACACGACTAAAACATGCGTAAACAATCTCTAGCTAATGGTTTAAATTGAAGGTCACATGAATACAGATTCAATGAGGTCGAATTATTCACTTGCAAAAAATACATAAATGAGCAAATATTCAAATCAATATACAGGTAGTGAATAATTTCTTCAATTAAATATGCTTGATGAAGGATTTTTTTTTTCTTTTTTTTTAAACATTGAATTATTTGTTTGTAGTGATACATTAAAGAACATTTCATTAGTAGCACCATCTACATTACACAAATCAACTTCAATTGTAAAATTGAAAATCACTGGTAAATTAATAGTTATGTAGTTCAAACATCTTTAAAAGATTGATCACACTTTTTTTTACCGTTTCACATTTAAAAAAAATGGATATTTAAATTGGCTTAAAGCCTATCTTTACAATACAATCAAGTTTACTTATCATATTGAATATAATGCATAAACTACAACTAAGGAGATTTTTTATTTTTCCACCTATCAAACTCATTGATGCCTACTTATAGTGCAGTGTAAAATGACACCTTTGCTGTAGAAAATTTCTAAGGAGGAGATACGATAAGACCATCATTTAATTCCTTAAAAATGATCCCTAAAATAGAAAAAATAAAACAAAATTAATCTAACGTTTTTCTGTTTATTTTTTTTCAATGAACAGGTTGTAATCAGCAAATATAAGTACAGAAAGACCCCTGTGATGTCTGTATGATGTCATAAACAAAATTAAATATTATTGCAAAAAAACAAATATTTTTTAAGAAAAAAAAAAACAAAAAATTTGAATACATTTACATTATAAACTATTTTCTTATGAACATGTAACATGTCTGAGTGTCAGACATTGTTCAGTATATTCCCAAATTATTTTTTTTTTGATTTTGGAGTTGAAAGGGCAAAGAAAGTAGCATTATCATACCTTCTCCTTTCATTAAAAAATAGTCTTAGTATAAAAATAACTTATCTGTAAACATCACAAGAAATAACTTAATTTTGGAAATTCTGTTGTAAGTTGGATACCATGCCTTCTGATGTTGGCATCACGTCTCTTTCTCTTCTTTCTTCCTGATTATTTGGATCAAGCGCTGAAAGAAAAATAAAATTCTTTACCATTTTGTTTATCAAGTAATAGAATTAATCGTATTTAATTTTTTTATACATATAATGCATAATAAACAAAGGCACTTAAGTTACCATATTTACAGTGCAAAGAATACAATGTGAGATAATCATAATTAATTTGATTTTTAACACTTTTTATAATAAATGGGGAATGTGTCCATGGGACACAGACGACGCCTTCGCTTGCATATCATATAAAGTTATAAAGGGACATAACTGAAGAACGGTAAAAGTGACGCTACCCAAATTTGTATTTGATCTGAGTTTTGTGGTAATAACCATTGTGTATAAGTTTCATAACATTTGGTTGAGGCTAACTTTAGTTAGAGAAAGGAAACGAAAAATTCAGCAATTTTTCTATTTGTAAAGGGACATAACTCTTGAAAGGTTTAAATGATGCCACCAAAATTCAAACTTGATCTGTTTTTGTGGTAATAAGCATTGTGTATAAGTTCCATAACATTTGGTCGAGGCAAACTAAAGTTACAGAACGGAAACCAACTTTTGGGACGTACGGACGGACGGACATGCGGACGTACGTACCGACGTACAGACGGACAAGTATAAAACTTAATGCCCCCTCCGCTACGGACGGGGCATAGAAATTAATAATAAATTAATCATCCATCCGGGTAACGACATGTATCATTAATCCTAATATGACACGCTTCATTTGCTTTGTAAACAACAACTTAATAACACTCTATATATATGTATAGTTATTGCATTAGAACTTGGAAAACTGTACAAAATGAAAAATCTCAAATTGAAGGTATTCCTTTATATATTAGCTCCAAATTCGAATAATATTGCATTAAAATAGAGTTTACAGGTAGATCTTGTTTTATTTTATATTGCATTATTCACACATTTATTAATTTTAGCAAGTCAACATGGCACCTCACTCCATAGTTACAACTGTGGATTTGACGGTAAATAGTAGCAAATGAAAAATAAATGTTTTGATTGAGAATTATAAAGATTAAACATATATTTTTAGATGTTATTTAAGAAATTATTCATGCAAGCGATAGATTTATTGGAAATTTATAGCTTTATCTTGCAAGAGGTAAAATAGAACAGCCAGGTACATGGAATACTTATCTTTGCCTCAGTTTTTTTTTAAATTACCATATTTGTCCTTTTTAAATCGACGCTCTGAATAAAATTTGAATGGAACGGGTAAGGCCATTTCAAAATTTCCAAAAAATTAGTGCTTGCATAATTTATTTCTTAAATATTAAAATGACAGTTACCCATGACATTTTGGTCTCAAACCTGAAGGTAAGTGCTATGCTCATGTTGATTGTTATGATTATGGTGGTTTACAACTATAAAAGAAATTACATTTTCATGGAGAGACTTTTGTTTCATCCCAATGTGCATACACATTTAACATCAATGTTAGTAATTTTACTGCCCCAAATATGCATTGGTGGCCTTTGGTTGTTTTTTGCTCTTTGGTCGGGTTGTTGTCTCTTTGAAACATTCCCCATTTCCATTCTCAATTTTATTTAAACAATTAATGTCTCTTCAATGATAATTGAGACCATTATATTTAAAAATCCAAAACATTATACACATTTTGAGATGATAAAAATGAAAATGTGAGTGCAAATTTCATACTCAGATAAATTGTTTTTGACAACAAAATAACATCATACAATGTTATAACAGATTTTATGCATCAATTGAAAGCTTTTTGGTTGGTATTTGCTCAATAATTTCATACATGTTTTCATCTGAAGAAATAAAGCACATGAATAATAGCACTCAACTCACCTGGAGTCGGGGCAAGGGAACTTGTGCTCCGATATTCTATTTCTGCGGCCCATTCTTGTAAATCTCGTTCTAAAATTTAGAAAAAAATTATCCATACTGTTTAATATATTCTTGGTATTTTATTTGTTTTCAATTTTAGGAAAGTTAATGATCATATGTATTTAAGTAACATGAACAAATTACAATATAAAAATAAGCAGATGTGGTATGCTTGCCAATGAGAGAAAAATCAACCAGTCTTTGCTCGTACTCCTAAATGATGTGTGCTTAGTGGAGAAGAGGCAAATATCAATTTTAAAGACCTAGGTTTGACCTGGCAGGGATTTAAACCCACAACTTTCTGCATTTGAAAATAAAAAGTATTTGAGTCAACCACACTACCCCAAGACCACCGAGATGAAGAAAATTCACTTACCACTATACTGAGCTAATGGATCTTTGTACCATTTAGGATCTTTGCCATCAGAGGTTGTGACTGTAAGCACCTTTTTCTTTGCCAGATGATATAAAAGTTTGTTGACAGCTTTTCTGGATTGTCCAAGGCTATATTTTTGTGTTTCGTCTTAAGGCTTAAGATTCATGTTTGTTTCCACAAATAAAGAAATTATTTTTTTTAAGGTTTTCTATAATGAAAAATAAGCAGTCTTTATAAATCACATTTATTAAATACAGTCTTCAAATTTTTTTAAAGTGTGTTTCATTACGATAAAACTTGAGGATCCTTGGTGGATAGTTGTCTCATTGGCAATCATACCACATCTCGTTATTTTTGTAATGATAGCTGGCCTGAAAATAGAAGAATGCTACTTTATATTAAGCAAATAATGTAATATATATACAGGAAGTTATTCCCTTCCTCCATGTCATATTGGTCCTATTAAAAAATCAAAAGTATTTAAAAAATTCTCTCAATTAGCAGAATCTAATTTTAAATTAATGTACTTTATTGCAGCAATGTACTTTTCATATAGCATATTATCTAAGTTCATATCATGATCATGGGTTATACACAATCTAACTATAGCTTATTATGGCGAAAAACTTTCGTTTCCATCACAAATAATCGACAATTAGATAATTCAATATGTAGATTTTCATTATGATGCTTTTGTAAAACATCAGCTGCTTCATATAATATTTAGCCTTTTGAACTTCACTGTGTTTAAGTTAGTAAATTCGAAAAAGGATTTTTACTTGACGTTGATGGTTCTCGTCAGTTGACAATGATTTCTCTGGGCAACAATCTGTTCTGTCACCCTCTCAGCTATGTGTTATTTGAATAGTGTCAAAATACAGTAAGTCTGATATTACTACTGTTGACCTTAACACCAAAAGGACTACCTAGTCTTAACTGTAATGCTACATCTTGTTCTTAACGGAGACCTACCTAATGTAGCTTTTAATCTTCGATCAATTTCCGTATGTTGACAATAAACAGGTGCTGTCGTTTCTAGATGAATATGACCAGCAGCTGAAAAAAATCAACAGATATTTAAAATTCAGAAATTATTGCGTGCATTTATTATTGCGATTTTTGAAGAATGGACAAAAATGGGAGATTAATTACAAATGTATTGCAATTTCAAGAAAAGCTGCATAGAGATATATGTATAAGATAATAGAATGCGTGCTCTTATTTTTGCAATAATCACCTAGTTGAGCTATTTGCAATGATCAAAACCCCCCAATTATTTCTGAATTTATTTTACTGTATGTAATTGTGGTCCTTAATCAAAACATACCCCCTGTTCATAATGCAAAGTATAGGTCAACACGAGGACAGACAGACTAAATGAAAGTTAGTAACAATTGTCAATTAGCAGGGTGAAGACATTTATAATAAGGCAAGATACGAGTTTTGAAAAATTTCGACAGAAAGAACACAAGAGTGCACACGTTGATATGTCTCGCCTGCTTTACTGATCATTGATTTTATGTTGATAAACCTAAATGTAATCATTCCATACACCAAATATAGTTGATCTGTTGCTTATAGTTTCAGAAAAACACAAAAAAGTTACACTGGGCAATGAACTGTAAAAATGTGGTCAAGATCAAATAAAACCTGCCAGACTGACATGTACATCATAAAATGTTTCCATACACCAAATATAGTTGACCTATTGCATATAGTATTAGAAAAAAACACAAAAACACAAAACTTTTAACCACTGAACCATGAAAATGAGGTCAAGGTCAGATGAAACCTGATTTTGGACATGTACACCTTACAAACATTCCATACACCAAATATAGTAGACCTATTACTCATAGTATCTGATATATTGACCTCACCACGAAAACTGAACCTTATTCACTGATTCATGAAATGAGGTTGTGGTCAGATGAAAGCTGTCTGACAGGCATGATGACCTTGCAAGGTACGCACATACTAAATATAGTTATCATATTACTCATAATAAGAGAGAACTTAACATTACAAAAACTTTTTTTTCAAGTAGTCACTGAACAATGAAAAGGTCAAGGACAATGGAAATATGAAAGACGGAAACTTCATAACATAAGGCATATATATACAAAGTATGAAGCATCCAGGTCTTCCACCATCTAAAACAAATCTTTTAAGTAGTTAGTTAACGCCGCCACTGCCGGATCACTATCCCTATGTCGAGCTTTCTGCGACAGAAGTCTTTGTTTTCCGTACAACTTTCTTGTTTATATTGATGTGTTCCGTGTGTTGTATTCGTGATAACCATAACCATAACACCGATAATATATAAACAAATGCCATCGTGATATCGTTCACCGTTTTGGAATATCTTAGGCACATATAAGCAATGATATGCTCCACTTACCCTAGCAAAGATCCGGTCATCAATTTCTTTACTACACAATATAGCCTGGAGTGATTTATTATCATACTGCATACTCTTCTAGATCAAACAACTACTTTTGTTTTGAACGGGATTCGTATAGCTTTTGTTTTTTCAGATCTGTAATTAGTTATATTTTGCTTTGTTTCCATCTTGATTAATTTGTTCCGAAAAAATCATATTCGACCTGGAACTTGTTAATTATGTGGAAACAAAAGGGACTGGAATGGTGTATTTTCTAATCAACACCCTTGTCCTATATTAATTAGTTCTATATAAAGTTGAATTCTTTGATTTGTCGTTTTACGTCATGATGCTTTCAAATTGTACCTCGTTATTTTAGTCGTATAGAGTCTAATAGATACATAAATATACCAATACGATATTGAATTCTATTTATAGATTATCTGCTGAAGAATATATATAATTATTTCGATTTAAAAGTTTGCCAACCTAATCAATTGGAACATGTGGAACTTTAAAATCTAAATTTTGCACAGCATATGCAATGTACCTTTATTTAGATACTGTGTGTAGTATATGATAGGCCAATGCAATCAACTGGAACTTTAAACAAAATTTAATTTTGCACACGAGAAAAACTGACAATCGTCAAAAAATATTTCATGACCACATCAGTTGTTTCATGTTGTTTGATATACGATAAAACATCAAGAATATAAATATCAGTCAGCCAAAATTCATTAAAAAGTACAACTGAAACTGAGTTGAGATTGAATAGTGCTGTAATGTATTTGATAACAAAGCAAAATATACCAATTGTATATTCAAACTCATTAGTCAAATATTAACTGACAATTAAGCAAAAACGAAAAAGGATAAAAAATAGAATAACAGTTTACAAAATACAACACTTCAACTTATACACTTATAGACTGAGCAAATCGAACCCAACTTAAAAATCGGAGTCATCTTATGCTGCTTCACATGTGGCACATGCTTCTCTCCAGACTTAGATATATCAAATACAAGAAATTCAAATTAAAATTTACATATCTTTGCAAAGGAACCCTCGACATGTATGATTTTTCAAATTAACACAGTTTTTTTCTTCAAAAGATGCAAAAAAAATCACAAATTCGTCCTTCTTTCCTTTGGTATTAACATAAAAAAAGTCAATGAAAATTTCCCATCTTTATGCTGGATATATTCCCACATAAAGTCATTGAACTAACGGTTCTTAGTGGTAAAGTCCTAAATTTTGAAAACGATGTAACTAAGTTGGTGTCAGTAACGAAATAATTATGTGACCGACGACAACGATATATTTCATTTGCCGATGCCAAAATGTTTTTTTTCTTTCAACTCTCGTAATTCAACTTGTCACTGCATTGGTACTCGTCTTCAACAACACGACTGGTACAACAAGTGGAATTGGAGCTGCTTATCCATTCAGAGAATTTGAATTCAACCCAAGTCATATGTACTGAAAGTGTGTCTATTTCGCAAGCAAAAAAATAAACGTTCAACTGTATGCCTGCAGTTACAAATCTCGAAAAACGAATATTGATCCATTCACTACAACATTGACTTATTTCGGGTGATTCTGAACTATTATTTCCTACAATAATGCCAGGTATGCGATTGTTTTAAGACAACTTTTAGATATGTTTTTGATTATAAAATAAAGTTAAATCTACATTTCGTATTAGAACTAAATTGATAAATGAATAATGAACATAAGACAATGAAAATAGAACGAAAAATGGCCTACTGCACAATGAATGAAGACTTGTCAAGTATTGAAGGTGTACCCGTTGCATGCATGCCCTTGATATTAGCCATAACTTAAACTTTGAGTCTGTGTCTCCTCTATAACACCTATATAGTCGTTGCCCGTCACAATATTTTACATTGGTACAAAATTAACTTAAAATGCCCTACCCCCTAATCTAATTTGGTCAATTCTATTTTTGTTCACCCTAATTTCAGGTTTTCGATCATAAATCACGAATTTTTCTAACGATGCGCAAATGTTGGCTCTACAACACCTTTATAGTCGTTGCCCGTCACAATCTCTGAATTGGTCCAAAATTAACTTAAAGTGACGTACCCCCCAAACTCGTTTTGTCGATTTCAGTTACTTACCCTAACTGCAAATTTTCGAACATAAAACATTCTGCGGTTTTTCCTAAACTATGCGCCAATGTCTCTTCTACGACACCTATATAGCCATTACCGTTCACAATCTCTATAAATTGGTCCAAAATTAACTTCAAGTGCCCTACCCCCTAATCTTATTTTGTTAATTTCAGTTTTTCAACCTTAGATATAAGAAGATGTGGTATGAGTGCCAATGAGACAAGTCTCCATCCAAGTCACAATTTGTTACAGTCAGATTTGTGAACTAAAACTACTCTGGTTCTTCTTACTAAACGATGCGCCAGTGTCTCTTGTACACCGCCTATATAGCTGTTGCCCGTCACAATCTCTATAAACTGGTAAAGAATTAACTTAAGTGACCTACCCCCTTATTGTCAATTTTAGTTTTTTCACCCTAAATTCAGATTTCCAACATTTAACTCTCTGCACATTTTTATAAACGATACTCTAATGACTCTTCTACAACACTTTAATAGTCGTTGTCCGTCACAATCTCAATTAATTGGTCTAAAATTAAAAGAAAGTGACACCCCCCCCCCCCCCCCCCCCCCTCCCTAAATCTCATTTTCTCAATTTTACACTTACTTCATATTATCGAATATAAACCACTCTATATCTGGAGTTTTCCCTAAACGATACGCCAATGTTTCTTCTACAATACCTTTATAGTCGTAACAATCTCCTTGAATTGGTCCAATTTTAACGTAAAGTGCCCTACCCTCCTAATCTTATTTTGTCAATTTCAGTTTTTAACCCTTACTTCAAATTTTCGAACATAAAACCCTCTGGAGATTATCCTTAATTATGCGACAATGTCTCCTCAAGAACAGCTATATAGTCATTGCCCGTCACAATCTCTATACATTGGTCCAAAATTAACTTAAATTGACTAACCTCATTTTGTCAATTTCAGTTTTTAACCCTGACTTTAGATATCGGAACGTTAACCACTCTGTAATTTTTCCTTAACGGTGTGCAAATGGCTGCTATACAGCACATATATAGTCTTTGCCCGTTATAATTTCTAAAAAATTGGTAAAAGAAATCAACTTTAAGTTTCATTACACCCTAACTTTATATTGTCAATTTGAATTTTTTACCCTACTTACAGATTTTCGTAAATAGACTACTCTGGAGATTTCCCTAAACGATGCGCCAATGTCTCCTCTACAACACATATACAGTCGTTGCCCGTCACAATCTCCCTAATCTCATTTTGTCAATTTCAGTTTTTAACCCTTACTTTAGATTTCGGAACGTTAACCACTCTGTAACTCAATAAATTGGTCAAAAATCAACGTACACCCTAGCTTCATATTGTCAATCTTATTTTTTAAACCCTACTTACATATTTTCATAAATAAAACACTCTGGAGATACCCCTAAACGATGCGCTAATGTCACCTCTACAACACATATACAGTGGTTGCCCGTCACAATTTCTATAAATTGTTCCAAAATTAAATTAAAGTGCCCTACCCCGTAATCTCATTTTGTAGATTTCCCTTAACGGTGCGCGTATGGCTGCTCTACAGCACCTATATAGTTGTTGCCCGTCACAATTTCTATAAATTGGTCCAAAATTAACTTAAAGTGCCCTATCCTCCTAATCTCATTTTGTTAATTTCGGTTGTTTTACCCTTTGGGGTTTACAATATTTTTGATATCTCAGACTTCTTACTTTTGTCAAGGGGATAAACTCGATTCCTTACGACTTAAATCAAGTTACCATTTTTCAAGAAACGCTTAGCTTTGCTCTTATTCCTGTGTTTCGAATGCAGGAACTTCAGCATTAAGGCAAACACTCTTCCATGGGTTCACCGAGGTGGGTTGGTTGTTTTTATGAGAAAACAACAATAAAAACGAAAAGGTGACGAATTGTGAGGTGTAAATATGTTCTTTCATCTATCAGTGAATATATCTCATTGACAAATAATCTCCTTTTCTTTATTTGGCAATATTTAGACAAAGCTGTAAAAGCATATTTCACGGCTATTTGATGTTTTTTTTATGAAATAGTATTCACCTGTTGATACTTTAGTATTTCCAGTTGGTGATTTTAAGCCTCCTCAAATTAATCGTATGTATAGCCGTAAATGAAATGTCCAGATATGTCCTACTTCATCACCAAAGATTGATAAAGAAACAATGTTTTGTATAGAAATTAGATTTAAGTAACTTAAATATAGGCAAGAGTAGCTCATCGATGTTCAAATCTTATGAATCGACAAGTAAAAGTAGCAAACACACTCTGAGGGAATCAAAACGGAGCGAGGTTGGATGCGTAGACAGAGTAACAGTCTCTTGCGTTGCATACATCATCTACCATGGAAATTTAATCAAGTAAAACATATTCCTGAAGCTTTGTTACAAATATCCAAATCATAATACCAAGTTGAACGTATTTGCCAAAGTATGAAACTAAATTCTGTCTTGTATTTTTTAATTCCCTGCATATTTGAAAAACAATAATGCCATTTCATTGTTTACTGTTCACTGTTGCATGTAATATGCATGTCCGCATAGTTAAGGTTAACCCATTTCATATAGTCATATTAGTTAAATGTCATCATTTTATATTTGTTACTGTTCGATGTGTTCAGCCCGAACACCTTTTTCTAGATTTTCATTCCTTTTTAGTCATTTTAGTGAAATTCTTATGTTTAAATGTTTGCTGACCATATAATATCAATTTATTGTTTTGACAGTACAAGCTTAATTATTTGATAATCTTTTAATCCAACGGTTTTCGTTCATAGAATCACATCAATATGTACCGTTTCGGCGTTTTGCATTTGCGCCGATCTGCATTTCATTTGCGCCGATTTTGTCTTTCATTTGCGCCGATTTTGTACAGGTAGATTACAGGTGAATGTTATTTCTTATTTATCATTATAAACCTCTTCCGTTAGCCAGTTGTTCACATGATATGAATTGTCAATTATAACATGTATATAACTGTTGTCCCCTGCTCACCACGAGGAGGTGCAATTCGGATTTCGAGCAAGATAAGTCAATTCAAAAGATACAAGCACTCTGTTTACATTCACTCAAATCACGGAGTAAGATTCTATTTACAGCATTCAAAAGCACAACATTAAAATCCATAAAAACAGAATACAATGAATTATAAATCTGTTCTTGCTGAGTATTTATATACTACACATCTGATGTATTCCTTCCTTGTAATTTCATCACATCTTTACTAGTTGCTTACAGAGGCGGGCATTTCAAGAGTTCTCATTTTGACACAAGTAACGGCCTGGATTTTATTCATGACACCCATAAAATTATATGTTAGGGTGGTTCGAATAGAACTGTTTATTGTAATGCGAATGAAACCATTCTGGACTGTGATTCGTCCTCTTACAATTTTCAACGGGTGCAGCCGCCCAGAAATAAGGTGGATAACGTGAAGTTGAGCATATCTATTAATAAGTACTTAATATACGTAGTCTAAGAATGCATGACATTTGTCATCAGAAGAAGCGTCAGACATAATGTCAAACGTGTAGCAGTCCTCGATTTCATCTGAGGGAAGGAATGGGTAGCCCGAAAAATTGCGATAGCCAATTACCAGTGTCACTTAATTTGTCTTTATACTCTGTACTTCGCCCAACAGACTGGGATTTCCTCTACCAGTTCTGAGCCAGATGAAAACGACAACAATCTATTTGCAGGGGACAACAGCGATATACATGCTTTAATTGACAATTCATCACATATGTAAGACTAAAAATAACATTCACCTGTAATTTACCAGTGCACAATCGGCGCAAATGAAAATATCAAATCGGCGCAAATGAAAGATCGAAACTTTTTTAAATCGGCGCAAATGTCATACGCCTGTTCGTTTCTTAATTTGCGGCAGTTGAATTTAAACTTGAATCCTTCGGCATAACAGAGGTTTTTTTTAGTCAAAGAGCATGTTACTTGATTCCTAACCGTATCTTACAATTACTAGTCTTAAATGAATAAAAGTTATATTACATTAATAATACGTAATATTCAATTCTTAAAATAACTTTTCATTGACAGGGATTCAAGAGAGTAATCATTCAACAAGCAGCGAACTAGTACCAAGTGGATTGCCGTACAACAATAACAATCAGCGGTACTACTATATCCCCACTAATCAATCCCCAGTTCCGTTCCTTGTACATGTTGTATATGTACAACCCAGTATGAGATACAACATTTACCGGAGTCTGGAGTCACAGAATACAACACACGGGGACCAGCAAGTGAATGTGGGAATACAAGATCCAAGAGAGTAAAATACCAGTATGTATTAAAGTGCAATAAATGTGTTCTTTTTTAAAGAATAATAATACATGAATGTGCAGTATAATACAAACAATCAACATTACCAATTAAGAATTTAACGATAAAAAGTATATAATATGTTCAGTGTCTATAAAGGCAAATTTAAGGAAAGATATATTTGGATAAAATAGATGGAATTTCTTTCTTTGATTGTATGTGGTTGTATTTTGTATATGTTTACTTCTTGTTTCACATGTGAATGTGACAGAGTGCTTTTTGAATAAAGCATATTGTATTGTTATTGTAATAACGATAGTATTCAATACGTAGATATTACAAACAGATACTTACTATTTATGGGTAAATAGTGTGAATCAACCGCTTCTAAAAGCTGGTAAATTCATCTTAAACACATTTCTCACCCCTCACCCCTTTTTTCCCTCGAATCTTAGCGTTTTTTATGCTTAGACACAAATTAGTTATTGTTCGAATAGTTGAATTTAAAAATGAAAATGTTAAAACAAAATGAAGAAAAACTGTATTCGATCAACAAAAATCAACAACTGATAATAATAATATTGTTTTCTTACAGATCAATGAAGACTTACAGACTGGCCTGCATTGAATTTTTTTTTCAAAATGGACAATGTTTTGTAAGAATATAAATCTGTATATTACAATTTAGAAAATGTCTATTCTTAAATAAACTATTAAACCGATGGTCTGTATTAAAATAAGAAAAGAAAACGAAGTATAAGGTCGATATACATTGTATATCCTCGTATCGTATTGTCAGTATTTTTCAGTATAAAATTGAGAATGGAAATGGGGAACGTGTCAAAGAGACAACAACCCGACCAAAAAGCAGAAAATAGAATAGAAATTCATTTAATTGGTTGTTAAGTAATATCAATATTGTATCGAGGTTTTCAGATTTCTATCTTTAGATTTTACAAATACCTGTGCAATATTACTTTTCTACATGCCGTTTTCCGTCTACCTATGAAAATGTACACAGATGAACGTGTGCCTCCTTTTTGGACAAATCTGATTATTTAGATTATAAAAATAATAATACAACTGTGTATAAAGTTAATATGTACTTCGTTTTACGGGATATGTAATGTGACACAAAACAGCTAAAAATATGTACCATACATGTCATACCCCAACTTTAGTAGTTAAAGCTTTATTGTATAAACGTTGGTTGTCCGTTCGTCCAACAAAAACCTCTTCAGACTCGGCTTACTTGTACGTTTTTAAAAACGAATTAATAAATAGTCAGTACATTGAAGCTGATCGATCAGTCCGGCGTAATGTGTTCTGATCTCTCTGCCACCTTCCTCTTATTTCTATAATACTTTGAATAACGAGTTGGGTGTGTATAGCACGGTAATGCATGTGACTTCTTGTTAAGCAGTGATTTAGTAGAAAAGGTAATAACATCGAAGGAATATGTAACCATACGCTTTATTTCTATGTCATTTCAAAATGCAGAAGCATTATAATAAATGTTATAATAGTATATATACAATAATATATTAAGTGGGTATCAACAGTATACAAAATGTTGATGTCACCGAAAACGCGATATGTAATTAACAAAACAACACTTTCCACAGAATTAAAAGAGAAATGGTTTATTTCAATACATATCCATTAGATTAAGAAGGAAACTATTGCATTAAAGACTTCTAAAATTCAACAATAAACATAACATTTAGGGAAAAACTAAAGAGCACCCTGTACATGCTCCGGTTTATGGGTAAATGTAACAATGCTTCTTCAGGTCTCCTGTACACGATCCTTTTTATGAGTAAATGGAACTATGCTTAGTCAGATCTCCCTTTCACGATCCGGTTAATGGGTAAATGTTCCAATGCTTCGTCAGGTTTTACGTACACGATCCGGTTTATGGGTAAATGTAACAATGCTTCGTCGGGTCTCCTGTACACGATCCGGTTTATGGAGAAATGTAACAATGCTTCAGGTCTCCTGTACACGATTTGGTTAATGGGTAAATGTAACAATGCTTCGTCAGGTCTTTTGTATACGATCTGATTAATTGGTTAGTTTTACAATGCTTTGCCAGGTCTTCTGTATACGATCTGATTTAAGGGTAAATGTAACAATGCTTCTTCATAAAAATGCAAAAAAAATCATTTTGACCCTGGTACCTCCATGAACCTGAAAATCTCATGGCTGGTCACATATAGATTGCAATACAATCATTTTGATTTCTATTTATATATCATCGATCATCTAAGGGTTGTTTTTTTTTTTGTTTGCTTTACGATATTCACTTACTTTCTAGTATATTTTATTCTATTTTAAAACCCAACTGCATGTATCGTTAAGTTACTCAAAAGGGAAAACTGACAATCGTCATAAAGATTTCATGACCACATCAGTGGTTTCAGGTTGTTTGAATTGCAACAAAACAACACTATCAGTGGCGGACTAGAATGTTTTGCCTAGTTGGAGGTAGACATGGTAAATTATTAAAAGTGCCTTACTCCAGACTGAGTCATCTTTTGATATGTAAACAAAGTTTGTGAGTACTTGACAAAAAATTTGATGAGGTATTACAGTGATATAGTGTATGGTTAACACGTTCATGGTCTAATGTCACACCATGTCAACCAGAATTAATTAAAAGTATAACTGAAACTAAGATTACCGTTGAATATATTGCAGTAATCTAACTAATAACAAAGCGAACGAAACCGAATGTATATTCGAACTCTTAAGTCGAAGACCAACTGACAACTTGAGCGAAAACAAAAAACGATCAAAAGACAATTAACAGTTTACAAAACACAAGCCTACAATTTATACATGTTATAGACTGAGCAAGACGAACCTCACTAAAAATTGGGGTCATTTTATGCTGCTCAATATGTTGCACATGATTCTCTTAATTCTTAGATACATCAAATACAAGGAATGGTTGAAATTTAAGTGTATTTTGTAGATTAAGGAACTTTCGGAAGGCATGATTTTTCACATTAGCCCAAGTCAGGTTTTTTTCAAAAGATATAAGAAAATCACAAATTCGTCTATTTTCCCATTAGTATTAACATCAAAAAAACAATGAAAATTTTCCATCTTTATGCAGGATACATAAACATACTAAACATTCTAATGATAAACGATATATAGCCGGATCGTCAAGACGTTCGACTAAATATAGAGGACTGGAAATTCTTGTTATCTGCTATGTGTTTAAATTACGTATGGGCTAACATAAACAACAACAATGCTGCCTGATTTGTACACTGCTGTATGCAATCTCTTATCTTAACTGTTTCGGACAATCGTTTGTTATATCTTATCGAAAAGTCATTTAGAAACAGAAAAAGAGTTGTCAAATTTTGAAAATGGTGTTACTCAATGGGTATCCCCTACGAACAAATTGTGTAACCGATGACAACGATATATTGCCAATTGAAAATGTTTTTCAAATCACGCAAATCAACTTGTCACTGCGTTTTTTCTTGTCTCCAACAACATGACTTGTACAACAAGTGGAATAGAAACTACACATCCTTAGTAAGATTCGTTTTGCTTTTTGTATAGTTTTTTTTTGTATTTTAAGTGATATTTTACTATGTCAGTGTTTGTGTAGTTTGTATCCTTTGCCTGGTCCATCAACTATCACCAACAGTAAAGGAGAGAAACAAAAATGTAAGCCCTGTTTTTTGTTTGAATTTTTGTACACTAGGTCATGTTTAGGATTTAAATTTAACAAATCATGTATACTGAAAGTGTGTCTTTATCTCGCAAGAAAAACAATAGCCGTTTAACAGTATGCCTGCAGTTTTTAAATACAGTTCAAGGGTTAAAGAGACGTTGCTTATCATAGTGTTACATTTGATAAAGCATTGAATTATTATTTCTTACAATAATGTCAGGTAAGCAATTGTTTTTTTAGACAACTTTAAGATATGTTTTCGATTATGTGAAATAAAGTTAAATGTACATTCCGCATTTGAACTAAATTGATAATGAATAATAAATATAAGACACTGAAATGAGAACGAAAAATGGCCTACTGCACAATGAATGAAGACTTTTCAAGTATTTCAAGTGTATCCGTTGCATGCATGCCTTTAATATAAGCTATAACTTGAACGTTGCACCAATGTCTCGTCTCCTCTATTACCTTTGTATAGTCGTTGCCCGTCACAATCTCTATAAATTGGTCCAAAATTAACTTTAAGTGTCCTACCCCGCTAATCTCATTTGTCAATTTCAGTTTTTTACCCTAACGTCAGATTTTCGAACATAAACCACTCTTTAGCTTTTCCTAAATGATTCTTCATTGTCTCTCCTTAACAACCTATATAGTCGTTGCTCGTCACAATCTCTATAAATTGGACCATAGTTTACTGAAAGTGCCCTTACCCTTAATCTCATTTTGTCAATTTCAGATTTTTAACTCTAGCTTCTGTCTTTCGAAAATAAACCACTCTGATCGTTTTTTATTTTCTAAACGATGCGCTAATGTCTCTTCTACAAAACCTATATAGTTGTTGCCCGTCACAATCTCTATGAAATGGTCTAAAATTAAAGTAAAGTGCCCTAAACCCCCCCCCCCCGAATTTAATTTTGTCAATTTCAGTGTTTTGCCCTTACTTCAGATTTTCTAACATAAACCACTCTGGACTTTTTTCCTTAGCGATGCACCAATGTGTCTTCTACAACACTCATACAGTCGTTGCCCGTTACAATCTCTATAAATTGGTCAAAAATAAATTTAAAGTGCCCTACTCCCCTAATCTCATTTTGTCAATTTCAGTTTTTTACCCTAACGTCAGATTTTTGAACATGAACTACTCTTGAGTTTTTCTTTAAAGATGCGTCAATGTCTCCTTCACAACACATATTTAGTCGTTGCCCGTCACAGGTCCAAAATTAACTAAGAGAGTCCTACCAACCTAATTTCATTTTGTTAATTTCAGATTTTTAACCTTACCTCAGATTTTCGAACATAACAATTCTGGAGTTTTTCCTATTCGTTGCGCCAATGTCTTCTCTACAACACCTATATAGTTGTTGCCGTCACAATATCTATCAATTGGTCCAAAATTAACTTAAAATGCCCTAACCCTAATTTCGTTTTCGTTTATTTCAATTGTTTGTCCCTAACTTCTTATCATAAACCACTCTGGAGATTTTCTTATATGGTGCGCCAATGTCTCCTCTACATGACATATATATTCGTTGCCCGTCACAATCTCTATAAATTGGTCCAATATTATCTTAAAACGCTCTACCGACTTCATTTCATTTTGTCAATTTCAGTTTGTTTACCTTAACGTCATATTTTCTAACATAAACCACTCTATAGATTTTCTTAAATGATGCGCCAATGTCTCCTCTACAACACATATGTAGTGTTGCCCGTCAAAATCTCTATAAATTGGTCCAAAATTAACTTAAAGTGCCATAACCAATAGGTTCATTTTGTCAATTTCAGTTTTTTACACTAATTTCAGATCTTCGAACATTCACTGCTCTCGATGCACCAATATCTCCTTTACAACACCTATAAAGTCGTTGCTCGTATCAATCTTTATAATTTGGTCCAAAATAAACTTAAAGTGTCCAACCTCCCTAATCTTGTTTTGTTAATTTCAGTTTCTACCCTAAATTCAGATTTACAACATAAACCACTCTGGCTTTTTTTATAAACGATGATCCAGTGTCTCTTCTACAATACCCATATAGTCGTTGTCCGTTACAATCTCTATAAATTGGTCCAAAATTAACTTAAAGTGCCCTACCCCCTAATTTTATTTTTGTCAATTTCAGTTTTTTTATCCTAACTTCAGATTTTCAAACATGAACCACTCTGGAGATTATCCTAAATGATGCACCAATGTCTCTTCTACAACACCTTTATAGTCGTAGCCCGTGACAATCTCTATAAATTGGTCGAAAATTTACTTAAAGTGCTCTACCCTCTTAATCTCATTTCGTCAATTAAAGTTTCTACCCTAACTTAAGATTTTCGAACATTAACAACTCTGGTTTTTTTTCCTAAACGGTGCGCTAGGCGAATGAAAACAAGGCACATGTTATTCCATTTAAAACCATGTATAGTATATAGTATATAGAATAACAAATTATTAATTTCAAGTTAGATCATATCAATCCTATGTAATATGAAATTCAAATGTTTACCCTTCATTGACAGGGACTCAAGAGAGAAATCATTTATCAAGCAGCGAACTAGTACCCAGTGGATTACCGTACAAGAACTACAATCAGCGGCACTACTATATCACCACGAATCAATCCACAGTTCCATTCCGTGTATATGTACACACAAGTATGAGATACAACATTTATTGGAGTCCGGAGTCACAGAATACAACACATGGGGGTCAGATCGTGAATGTGGGAATACAAGAAACAAGAGTAAAATACCAGTATGTATTAAAGTGCAATAAATGTGATTTTTTAAAGAATAATAATACATGGATGTACAATATAATACAAACAATCAACATTATACCAATTAAGAATTTAAAGATAAAAAGTATATAATATGTTCAATGTTTTATAAAAGCAAATTTAAGGAAAGATATATTTGGATAAAATAAATGAAATTTCTTTTTATGATTGTATGTGATTGTATTTTGTATATGTTTACTTCTTGTTTCACATATATCTGTGACAGAGTGTTTTTAAATGAAGCATATTATATTGTTATTGTGATAAAGATTGTATTCAATAGTGTGAATCAAAAGCTGGTAAATTCATCTTAAACACACTTCTCACCCCCACCCCTTTTCCCCCTCGAATCTTAGCGTTTTTATGCTTAGACACAAATTAGATATTGCTCGAATAGTTGAATTTAAAAATGAAAATGTTAAAACAAAATGAAGAAAAACTGTATTCGATCAACAAAAATCAACAACTGATAATAATAATATTTTTTCTTACAGATCAATGAATACTTACAGACTGGCCTGCTTTTATTAAAGTTTTATCAAAATGGACAAATTTTTGTAAGAATATAAATCTGTATATTACAATTCAGAAAATGCCTTTCTTCAATAAACTGTTACCCGATGGTCTGTGTCAAAATAAGAAAAGAAAACGAGGTATGAGGTCGATATATATTCTCGTACCGTATTGTCAGTATTTTTAAATATAAAACGGAGGAAGGAAATGGGGAATGTGTCAAAGAGACAACAACCCGACCAAAGAGCAGAAAATAAAATAGAAATTCATTTAATTAGTTGTTAACTTATGTTAAGATTGTATCGAGGCAACAAATCAAATTATTTAGATTATAAAAATAATAATACAACTATGTATAAAGTTGTGTACTTCGTTTTATGGGATATATAATGTGACACAAAACAGCTAAAAATATGTACCATACATGTCATACCCCAACTTTAGTAGTTAAAGCTTTATTGTATAAACGTTGGTTGTCCGTTCGTCCGACAAAAACCTCTTCAGACTCGGCTTACTTGTACGTTTGAAAAAAAAGATTAATAAATAGTCATGCAGTACGTTGAAGGTGATCGGTCATAAACATGGTAATGTGTTAGCGCTTTTCGGATCTACCTGCCACCCGCCTCTTATTCTATAATACATTGAATAACGAGTGGGGTATGTATACACAGCAATGCATGTAACTTCTTGTTTAGCAGTGATTTAGTAGAAATGTAATAACATCTAAGGAATGTAACCATACGCTTTATTTCTATATAATTTCAACATGCAGAAGCATTATAATGTTATAATATTATATACAAACATATAATTATATTAATTAGGTATCAACAGTATATATAATATTGATGTCACCGAAAACGCGATATGTAATTAACAAAACAACACTTACCACAGAATTAAAAGTGAAATAGTTTGTTGCAATACATATTTTAAAGATTAAGAAGGAAACTGTTGCATTAAATGCAAGGATTTGTAGAGTAAGACTATACAAATCCTTAATTAAAGACGTTCTAAAAACAACAATAAACATAACATTTAGTGAAAAACTAAATAACACTTTGTATACGATCCGGTTTATGCGTAAATGAAGCAATACTTCGTCAGGTTTCCCGTGCACGATCCGGGTATACGGGTAAATTTAACAATGTTTCGTCGGGTCTCCTGTACACGATCCGGTTTATGGGTAATTGTAGCAATACTTCGTCAGGTCTTCCGTACATGATCCGGGTATACGGATAAATGTGACAATGCTTCGTCGGGTCTCCTGTACACGATCTGGTGTATGGGTAAATGTAGCAATACTTCGTCAGGTCTCCCGTACACGAATCGGGTATACGGGTAAATATAGCAATGCTTCGTCTGGTCTCCTGTACACGATCGGTTTATGGGTAAATGTAACAATACTTCGTCAGGTCTCCCGTACACGATCCGGGTATACGGGTTAATGTAACAATGCTTCGTAGGGTCTCCTGTATACGATCCGGTTTATGGGTAAATGTAACAATGCTTCGTCAGGTCTCCCGTACACGATCCGGATATACGGGTAAATGTAACAATGCTTCGCCTGGTCTCCCGTACACGATCCGGGTATACGGGTAAATGTAACAATGCTTCGTCAGATCTCATGTACACGATCCGGATATACGGGTAAATGTAACAATGCTTCATCGGGTCTCCCGTACACGATCCGGGTATACGGGTAAATGTAACAATGCTTTGTCGGGTCTCCCGTACACGATCCGGGTATACGGGTTAATGTAACAATGATTCGTCGGGTCTCCTGTATACGATCCGGTTTATGGGTAAATGTAACAATGCTTCGTCAGGTCTCCCGTACACGATCCGGGTATACGGGTAAATGTAACAATGCTTCGTCGGGTCTCATGTACACGATCCGGATATACGGAGAAATGAAACAATGCTTCATCGGGTCTCATGTACACGATCCGAGTATAAGTGTAAATGTAACAATGCTTCGTCGGGTCTCATGTACACGATCCGGGTTGTTGATGGTTTTTATAATGCTTCGTCGAGATGATGTACATGGTTCTGATCATTATTGTATGTAAAAATACTGAATCAGATTCTAACTTAGTTAAGATTAAACACTAAATTTATATATAACGAAATTAAAAGGATTTTATCACGATGGTTTACTAATTTGTTGTTTTTAAAGATAACCATATACACAAATCCGTAAATATGTAATACAAAAGTAAGTATTACTCAAACCACGCCTGTGACTACGAGGAAGTTAGTAATGGACAGTGTTAAACAGTGCTATAGCCAAAATAAAAATCAGTAATGGTGTTATATTTCACTGAATCACGTGAAAAAAACGGCTACTCATAACTCTGCGATATGAGCATTTTAAGATGGAAAACGCAGTCATGATGAGTATACGTTTTTATTGATTATTGATTGTCGCTGATCGGTCAAGGTTTCAGTATATACAAGGTATAATCGTCGACATAGCGAATGCATAAAAAACTATTTGGGAATACGCTTTTATGCACGTAACTGAAATTTATGATATATTTCATAACTGAATTTCGACGATGATCGTAATTGTAGGTGGATTTGTATAGAGAACATGTGGAACCTGTATTCAGTGGTTGTCGTTTGTTGCTGTCTGTCATAAGTGTTATTATTTTTGTTTGACCGTGGTTTACTCGTTTCACATTTTTTTTTATGTCAAGACCTTTTATCTGATTTGACGGTATGGATTTTGTTGAACTATGATTTATTGTATAAACGTTGGTTGTCCGTTCGTCCGACACAAACCTCTTCAGACTCGGCTTACTTGTACGTTTGAAAAAAAAGATTAATAAATAGTCATGCAGTACGTTGAAGGTGATCGGTCATAAACATGGTAATGTGTTAGCGCTTTTCGGATCTACCTGCCACCTGCCTCTTATTCTATAATACATTGAATAACGAGTGGGGTATGTCAAGACCTTTTATCTGATTTGACGGTATGGATTTTGTTGAACTATGAGATAGGGCTTACATTAACGTCAATGGACTCTCAGACTGGTGGATATTGTCCTTTCTGGCAATTAAATCACATCTTCTGAAGTTTGTACGAACAGAGATGTTTCCATTTCTGTAGTTTATAATGTCTCGAAATACTATGCATTTCCATCATGCTGCTTCCTTTGCACATAATTGTTACAAGATCTTACAAGTGGCAGACATCTAGATGGCGATATATAAAATCTGGATATTTAGCATTACTTGGGAATACACGAAAACAAACGTTCTCTGTATTTCTTTCGTTTGAATATAATTGAGAATGGAATCGGGGAATGTGTCAGAGACAACAACCATACCAAATAGCAGAAAACAACCCAATGCCATAGGAATAATATGTTTTTTTAAGTCACAAATATACTTATAAAATTCACATGTAAAATGACTAATCAGACAGTGGTATATTAGAACAGATAGTCTTCATACCGCAGAGCTTACATCATACTAACTATACTGAAAAGCTAGTTAGATTTATTGTCTGGTCAAATATGTATCACATATTAACTGGTGAGCATTTATACCACAAAAAATAAATATTTTAAGGAATGGGAAATAGATACATTAGTACCAGTCTGTATAGTTGCCATTTGTAACCTTCCGAGATTTTTTTCTGGCTTCATTGCCATTCATCTTCAGAAAGTTTTATTATCACGTATGCACATCTTGGTTCAATAATATGGAACAAGTAAGTTACTGCATTATATAGTGGCTTTAAAATAAGGAACTTTTTACAAATTTGAAAATTATGATGAAAAAGTTTACTATTCGAAAATTGGCTTTGAACTAGCTAGCTCATGATAACTATCAGTACTCTTAGATCAGTATACCAGGGGCCTGTTAATCAGTGGTTATTGTTGATTGCTTTCAGTCAGATTTATTTTTTGTTTTATTTGTTATTATAAATCTGGCTGTTTTCTTGTTTGAAGTGTTTTACATTTTGTTTTGATTAGGTCTTTTACAGCTTACTATATCTTGTGGGTTTTGCTTATTGTTGAAGGCAGTAAGATGATCAGTAGTTATAACTTACTGGATACCATTTGGTGTCTGGTGACTTCTTGTCTTAGACAAAATATCCTTATACTTAAAAAGTTCCATTTCCCTCAGGTAAATTTGATCTTAAATGATTTTGGCTACTCTTTTAATATCCATTTAGGTCATATAACTCAACAAGTATTTATACATGTATAATGGGTTGTTGTTGTTGTTGTTGGTATTTTTATGAAGGCAAATCTATAAAACTGCTTTGGAACCTTTAAATTTTTATATAAATAATAAATAAGTGTTATTTTTTTCAATATAAAACACAAACAATTAAAAGTTATATGGCACTATCTTTTAATCATGTAATCATTGATTAATATATTATGAACATTTGTATGTAATTTGAAAATAAATAATGCAACACCTTTGATTGTTCTGGTGCAAAACAACAACCATTCACAGTATGAAAATCATCATGAAATAACAATTATTGCATCAACCATCATAAAAAAAATGTAATATACAATTACTCAGTTGTCTATTTAAGGAGTTTGCTACTCTGATTCAAAATAACAAAATAACAAAAATAAATAAAATGCTCCGCTGGGCGCAGCTTGATACGACCGCAGAGGTCGAACCCTGAACAGTTGGGGCAAGTATGGACACAACATTCAAGTTTGATACAGCTCTGAATTTGGATTGTGATTAAATATTTGACACAGCATAGGTTTCTGACACAGAATGAATGTGGTCTAAGAACTTAAATTTTTTTAATTTACCTATTATGGTCCAATATCAAAAATCTAAATACATGGTTAGATTCAGCATATCAAAGAATCCAAAGAATTCAATTTTTGATGAAATCAAACAAAGTTTAATTTTGGACCCTTTTGACCTCAATGTGGACCAATTTGATAACAGGGCCCAACAATCAAAATACATGGTTAGATTCAGCATATCAAAGAACCCAATATATTCAATTTTTGTTGAAATCAAACAATGTTTAATTTTGGACCCCAACTTGGACCAACTTGAAAACTGGGGCCATAATCAAAAATCTAAACACATGTTTAGATTCAGCATATCAAAGAACCCCAAGAATTCAATTTTTGATAAAATCAAACTAAGTTTAATTTTGGACCCTTGGGACCTTAATGTAGACCAATTTAAAAACAGGACCCAAAATTAAAAATCTAAATACACGGTTAGATTTGGCATATCAAAGAACCCCAATAATTCAATTTTTGATGAAATAAAACAAAGTTTAATTTTGGACCCTTTTTACCTCAATATGAACCAATTTGAAAGCGGGACCCACAAATAAAAAATCTAAATACATGGTTAGATTCAGCATATCAAATAACCCCATATATTCAATTTTTGTTGAAATCAAACAAAGTTTAATTTAGGACCCCAATTTGGACCAACTTGAAAACTGGGCCCGAAATAAAAAATCTAAATACATGTTTAGATTCAGCATATCAAAGAACCCCATATATTCAATTTTTGTTAAAATCATTCTAAGTTTAATTTAAGACCCTTTGGACCTTAATGTAGACCAATTTGAAAACTGGACCCAAAATTAAAAATCTAAATACACAGTTAGATTCAGCATAACAAATAAATAAATGTGGTCAAAGATTTTACAAATCTAATGCGCCATACTGTGCAATTAAAGATTACTTCTTGAAATTTTACAATATTTGAAATTTGAAAAAAAAAATAATATTTGAAGAATAATTCTTTTTAATTTCTGAAATCTGAAATGAGAAAAAATTGACCCCCCACAATTTCTTTTTACCCCCCCCCCCCCCTCCCCTTTTTCCCCAAAAAAATTCTTTCCCTCAAGATATGTTCATAATCTCAATTCAAATTTCCAATGGAATTTGCAACCATAATTACCCATTTAAATTTATCATAGTGCTAACTTAATTTATTTTATAATAGGATTTAAAATATGGTGTCAAATCTTTCATATGGATTTTTTTGTAAAAAAAAAAAGATGCAACATTTGCAGATATTTTTACTGGTCTTCCTTTATAAATATGCATTTCTTTAAACATAATTTATAAGCAGTGTAAGGGAAGTAATCAAAACGTTGTATGTGGATTACCTCCCTTACACTTTTAAAATTGTCTTAATTGTTCATTAACCATTACTTTATACATAATTTAAAAGCAGTGTAAGGGAGGTAATTCAAATGATGTATTTGATTTATCTCCCTTACACCGCTTTAAATTATGTTTTGTACTAAAGTATTTGTCCATATAAAAATGCTTGTTTTTTGCCCCTTTTTTGGCCCCTAATTCCTAAAATTTTGAGGAAATTACCCCCAAAATCAATCCCAGCATTCCCTTTGTGATATGGAACCTTGTGGTACAATGTCAGAGAGATCCATACACTAACACACAAGTTATGTCTGGAAGTTACAAAAATGCTTATTTTTGGCCCCTTTTTGGCCCCTAATTCCTTAACTGTTGGTACCATAACCCCCAAAATCAATCCCAACCTTCCTTTAGTGGTATTGAACCTTATGGTAAAATGTCATAGAGATCCATTCACTTAAACTAAAGTTAGAGTGCGAAAACCAATGTGTCTTCGGACAACGACGATGCCAACGTCATACCAATATACGATCGCAAAATTTTTTTGCGGTCGTATAAAAAGCAAAAAAATTCAGGGTTCATGTCCTTGTTTTCAAGATATAAGGCAGGAAATGATTTTCTCTAGATTTTTTGATACATTTAATGTTGGCACCTTTTTTCTTTCAAAAGCTATAAAACAAAACAAGGATTTTAAAAGATTTTCAAATATGGCTTTTTAACTTATATGTAATTTGTGAACAGAAAAGTGGGGGTTAGCGGGCAAAACATTTAATGGAACTACATGGATAAAACCAGAGGATTCTGAATACTGTGGATTCATTTTAATATTTTTCGTGGAATAAGGAAATATTATATGTTCGTGGAAATTTGATTTCATGGTTTTGCCAAAATCTGCATCCAAGCCTAGATGGTAAATTTGTAATTCATTGAACATTTGAATACATGGTTCAACCTTACCCACGAAATACACAAAAATTGGTATCCCACGATTATAATGAATACACAGTATCTGATCACAAAAAGTTAAAGACAAGGAGAGGGAACATCATTAACACATTTGATGACAATCTAGTTTTGATTCAAAATTAAAGGTGACTGAATTTTGATGAAGTTACCCTAATATAATCTATTTCATGCATTCAATGGCCATTAAATCTTTGATTCAAATTTAAAAGTGACTGATTCTTATGAAAGTTTATACATTTTATACTGTGTTGCAGTTGAAATGATGAAATGTTTATTGTCGATTGACATACATGTTTTAAATGATCTATCGTTTAAATAAATATAAACAATTTATGATGAAATAAAAATGGATTGAAATCATAAATAAAAATCAAACATCTAATCAACAAATAAAGCAATATTTATCAATAACTACTAGTTAGATCACTAGCTACAAACACTGAACACAATGAACATATACATTTCAAATATATAATTTAAATTTCATATATTAACAAACAACTTTTTTTCATAGTGTCCAATTTTGACATATTTATTTGCTACAGGTTAAGTCAAAAGGTTTTTACACATAGGTTCATGCTTTAACAATAAAATGTGTGGGAGTCTTCCAAAAAATGATCTCTATTGCCTGCAGTCTCAAAATAATTTTTTGAAAGACCCCAAAAATCATTACGGGCTATTCAAGAATTAAATGCATGGGGTATGGTAGGCACTTTTTTTAATAGCATGAAGATCAAAAATTAAAATAGCACGGGCAAAACTACATGAAGTTAAATTTTTGTGCCACTTCGGTGGAATTTAGTAATACCAAAGTTTGATGCAAAAAAGATGACACAAGTTAGCAGAGATGATTTTTGTGTGTCATCTTTAATGCTTAAAAGTTGACACACATGACAACAGAGGTGAAAATTTTGTGTAATCTTAAATGCATTTAAGATGACACAAAACAAATGGAGTGATTACTTGTGTCATCTTTAATGCATAAAAGATGACAAATGACAAGGCAACAGAGGTGAATTCTTTGTGTCACCTTAAATCCATAAGATGACACAAGACAACAGAAGTGATTTTTTTGTGTCAATACAGATTCTGTCAGGTGACACAATCATATGTGTTGTTTTTCTAGGGTACTACTTTTCACTCTAAATAGGTACCAGAAAAACATTGGCCAATTGCAAGTATTAGCACTTTAACAATACAGAAAATCAGAAAAAATATCTTACTTTCTTTCTGTCAGATACAATAATACTGATAAAAATATTTAAAAATATCATACTTGTACATTCAATTAATTTTATAAATATTTAATTTAAAACTTGATGTTAAGCCAATGACATTCAAATCTTTTATAATAAATAATTGAAATAAACTATAGAAAAGAAATTTAATCTGCATTCTTTATATAAATAAAATAAAATAATGAGCAAATATTTCAAATCAATATACTGTGGATTAATTTATTTTCATGGATTCTAATTATCTTGGATTGAGGAAAAATTTATACTTTGCTGAACATTAAAATTTGTGGTTCATCTGTATCCAAGAAATGCATGCAAATTGGTATCCAATAAATAATGATAATAAAACCAAAGTATTAAATAATATTTTAATATTAAATATACTTGATAGGGTTTAAAAAAAAAATTTTGTAATTATAAATTAAACATTTCATTGGTAGCATCATCTGCAATACAGATATCAACTTCTCTTAAAAAAATGTAAATAACTGGTAAATTATTCAAACATCTTTAAAAGATTTTTCATGTTGTTTTTTTACCTTTTCATATCTATTTTTTTCAAAACTGATATCTAAATTGGCTTAAAGCCTATCTATACAATACGTAACAATACAATCAAGTTTACTTATCACAAATATAATGCTTAAATTACAACTAAGGAGATTTTTTTATTTTTCAACCTATCAAAACTCATTAATGCCTACTTATGGTGCAATGTAAAATGACACTTTTGCTGTAGTAAAATAATTGAAAAAAAAATTGAAATAAATATAGCTTTTTTATGGTTTATTTTTTAATGAACAGTTAATACAATCATCACATACATGTGACATATCAGTGCAGAAAGATCACTTATGATGTCATAAACAAAATTGAATATATTTGCCAAAAAAAACTCAATTTATGCACCTTTATTTAATAAAAAAAATATACTATGCAAGGCCTTCCCCAATAAGATATTTTACACACAATGTAAATTACATCTTGTAGCAAAATATCTTTATGGTAAGGCCTTGGTTAATATCTAAATATTTATGACAAGATCTGAAAATGGGTTTTTTCTAAAATTGTTTTGGAGTGTAAAGACTTAAGAAAAATATTTTTAGGGAAAAAACAAAAAATATGAATACTTATATATGATAAACTATTATGAACATCTAAAATGTTTTAGTGTCAGACATTATTCTGTATATTTCTAATACTTTTCTGTGTTGAAGGGGCCAAAATAGGTAGCATTATCATAGCTTTGTTTTACAAAAAAAAAAATATTCTTAGTATAAAAATAACTTGTCTGTACATATCACATGAAAATAACTTAATTTGGAAAAACATATTATTGGGAATTCTGTTGTAAGTTGGATACAATGTCTTCTGATGCTGGCATCACTTCTCTTTCTCTTCTTTCTTCCTGATTATTTGGATCAAGAGCTGAAAGAAAAAGAAAATTCTTTACTATTTTGTATATCAAGTAATAGAATTAATTATATTTGAATTTTTTTAAAACATGAAATGCATAATAAACAAAGGCATATAAGTTACCATATTTACAGTGCAAAGAATACAATGTGAGATAATCATAATTAATATAATTTCAACACTTCCTATAACTAGATGTGTCGGAACAACACGAATGACCCCCGTCTCAAAAAGTTGAAAAATCTGCAATTTCAACAACACATGTGGACACAAACATGCATGGATAGGATCCAGCTCTCAAGACCAATACTAGTTTGATGAAAAATTTCCTTGATCAATGAGTAGTTAAATTTCAAGCTGTTAGCAAATAGGAAGTGGATGTACTCTTGATGTGTTGAAACGACATGAAACGGAACGCAGCATAAACTTGATCTCTTACTCATCATGGTAGACTCATTGTCATTTTGCTTAGTTTCTTTTGTTACTTATTCTGACATCGGACTCGAGGACTCTGACTTTTTAAACTCATTTTTACTGTGCGTATTGCTGTGTGTTTGTTTATTCTACATTGGCTAAAGGTATAGGGTTGAGATCTCACAAAACATGTTTAACCCCGCCGCATTTTTGCGCCTGTCCCAAGTCAGGAGCCTCTGGCCTTTGTAAGTCTTGTATGTTTTTTTAATTTTAGTTCATTTATATGTCTTGGAGTTTAGTATGACGTCCATTTTCACATTTTTGTTTAGGGGCCAGCTGAAGCCCGCCTCCGGGTGCGGGATTTTCTCGCTGTTTGGAGGACCCATTAGTGGCCTTTGGCAGTTTTCTGCTCTTTGGTCGGGTTGTTGTCTCTTTGACACATTCCCCATTTCCATTCTCAATTTTATCACATTTCAAAAATCAGCCCAATATCTGAAGGGGTTTAGAAAAAAAATCCTGATAACTGTGATTTTCAACAATTTATCAAAGTCTCAAGTCCCTAATTTCGGCAAAAATTAGTAGAGTGGAATGAAACTTTAAATTGATCTGTAACTCATCATGGTTAACTCACATACCAAAAATCAGCCCAATATCTAAAGGCGTTTGGAAAAAAAGTCTGTATAACTGTGATTTTCAACAATTTATCAAAGTCCAAAGCCCGTAATTTCAGCAAAAATTAGCAGAGCAGAACGAAACTTAAACTTGGTCTGTAACTCATCATGGTTAACTCACATACCAAAATTCAAATCAATATCTGAAGGCATTTAGAAAAAAAGACCATTTAACTGTGATTTTCAAAATTTATCAAAGTCCAAAGCCCATAATTTCAGCAAAAATTAGTAGAGCCGAACGGAACTTTAAATTGATCTGTAACTCATCATGGTTAACTCACATACCAAAAATCAGCCCAATATCTGAAGGCGTTTAGAAAAAAAGTCTGTATAACTGTAATTTTCAACAATTTATCAAAGTCCAAAGCCCATAATTTCGAAAAAATTAGCAGAGCGGAACGAAACTTAAACCTGATCTGTAACTCATCATGGTTAACTCACATACCAAAAATCAGCCCAATATCTAAGGCGTTTAGAAAAAAAATCTGTATAACTTTGTTTGCTGCGGAATGACTGAATGACGGACAAGGGTAAAACTATATGGCCCAAACAACTTTGTTGCCATGGTCATAAAAAATAATAAGAAATTAAATATCCATCCATGTAACTACATGTCTCATCAATTCTAAAATGACATGCTTCTCTTGCTTTGTAAACAACAACTTGATAAAATTCTCTATATATGTATACTTATCGCATTAAAAATGTACAAAATTAAAATAAAATTATATTCTGCTAAAATCCATGGATGCTCTAGGTGCATTAACATGATTAACGTCATTTCAAAACATGATGTCATACCAAAGAAAAGTCTCAAACTGAAGGTTATTCCTTCAAATGTAAGCTCCAAATTCAGATAATATTGCAATATGGAGTTTAAAGGTAGATCTTGTTATATTTTCTAGTCTATGACATTATTCACACATTTATTGATTTTAGCAAGTCAACATGGCAGCTCAGTCAAAATTTACAACTGTGGAGAAATCATTTGACGGTAAATAGTAGCAAATGAAAACTAAAGGCTCTCAAGAGCCTGTGTCACTCACCTGTATATACTGTTGTTTTGGAAATCATGTAAAATAAGGTTTAAATCATGATAAATAGTATTAGATACTCTAATAATGATTGTGCATGAGGCCAAGTTTGGTTTAATTTGGCCCAGTAGTTAAATTAAAAGCAGGTCATCTCACTAGTAACTAGACTTACAATAGTTACTGAAGACCTCTTATCATTATTTAATTTTTTTTTTCAAGTTGTGAACATTTGAAATTGTTTTTTTTACAATTTTCCCTTATATTCTAAAGTAAATCCCTATGTTCTATTTTTAGCCATGGCGGCCATGTTGTTTGGATGGCAGGGTCATTTTTCAATCAAGATACCCTATTGAATATTGAGGCTAAGGTTCTATTTGGCCCAGTAGATTAAGCCGAGAAGATTTTTGTTAAAGATTACAAAAATTTACCAAAAAAAATGTTCAAAATTTGACTATAAGGCCAACTAAAATTAATTAGTAGATTTTCATCCAGATTTTTGAAAAAAATGGGGCGGGTGGGAGGATTTTATTTTTTAAATTTTATTTCATGTGAAACCCTCTTGTGAAGTGTTCTTCATATATGCAAGTGTATTAAGCTTATATCATGTATATTGATACATGTATAAGGAATCATACATAATTTTTCAAATTCTTAAATAAATATCTCTGGTTGGCAACCACTGATCTACCTGTAATTGCCGCCTTAGAAACCCATTTATAAATGTGGAAAAATGCTCTTTTCAGTTGGACTACCTACACTGAATTTATTTTGCATTCCAAGCGATGGTTTGTAGTCCCCATAAAATGAAGCAAATGTCAGTTTGTCATGCAAAACAAATATCATGAGTACAGAATAAAATGAAAACTCAAATAGTGTTGAAAATAATAGGGTTGGTGCCAATGCAAGATGCAAATATAATTACAATGGAAAACTTGAAAAAGTTGTTGAATGACTCTATTAATGGTATTGGGACAGAGGGTGTTAATGTGCTTTTTTTCAACAAAAAACGAAAACCATTGGTAAATGTAAGGGATTGCTGTAATAAAATACGTATGTTTGTAGACTTTTTGAACTCAATATACGGTCATAAATCTAACAAGTTCGTGCTTGTGTCAATTTCTTTAATCCAATTATGTTTTATTGTAACAATGTGTTCCACGATTCTTGCACTTTGGATATCGTTCACAGTCCAAATTTCCTTACACTAAGTCATTGTATAAATAAAAATATCCACGGTTTTTTAATCTCAGAACATTTGTGACATACCGATTTGCGTTCTTGGACACAGTGTATTACGTACTCGTAACCCGAATATTTCATGCCCTTCTCGTAAGTAAGTAAGTAATACAAAAACCGAAATTTGAAACAGGAAGTTTTGAATGAAACGAAATTATCGAGGGTTACCGGTAACGGAAATGAACAAAATCCGGAAATCGTAAGTTTTTCAAAATAAAAAAAATTGGGGCGGGACGATTTCAGAGGGGCGGGCAGGGATGAAAATCTATCAATTAATTTTAATTGGCCTAAAGGGCAATAACTCCTTAAGGGGTCAATTGAAAATTTTGGTCATAGTGACTTATTTGTAGATCGTACTATGCTAAACATTATTGCTGTTTACAGTTTATCTCTATCTATAATAATATTTAAGATAACAAGCATTCTGAGAGTATTGCATGGCAATACATAGTCCCCTACCGGGTAAAAATTCATTATACTGGAACAAAATGCTAACTTGTTCTATAACTTGTCATGGTGTAAACAAAAAGTAAATATCTTCAAGCTTGACGAAAAACAGTGTGGAAAACTGATTATATAAGTGTATTTTTCAAGTCCAAGGACCATAACTCTGCACAAAATTATTAGACGGAAACAAAAATTGGAACTTGATCTGTAACTTGTCATGATAAAACTATATACCAATTATCAATCAATATCTTATAAGCATGATTAAAAAAACATTAGATATGATTAATAGTTCTCTAAAATTAGATATGATGTAATACAGTGTACATCTATTTTCAAATTATAATCAGATATAATTAATAGTTCCAAATATTTTTTTCTTTCATTTGTCACAAACTAATATAGATTTGTAACTTATCTATAAAATGTCAACAACTTTTATCTACACAATGTAATATATTGAAACATATACATTAATAAAATAGATTATTATTTAATTAAAGGATTTCTCTTCATAATTTTGTTTTGATATATGTAGCATTCAGAAAATTAGTTTATACTAAATAACAAACAAACCTGTCAAAAAATTCTTCAAATAATTTAACAAAGAATGTCTTTTAATAAATGAGTTATCTCCCTTTGTACAAAAATATGGTTTAACATAGTACTCTAACATTAGATATGGTCCTGAGTTATGGTCCATAACTCTGGACTAAATCATCAGACCGGAACAAAATTCGAACTTGATCTATAACTTGTCATGATAAAACTATATACCAAATATCAAATCAATATCTTCAAGAAAGAAGAAAAAAAGTGTGGAAAGCTAATTTGCCAGACTGACGGATGGACAGATGGACAGACGGACAGACTGACAGAGTGCAAACCTAAAGTCCCCTTCGACTTCGTCGGTAGGGGACTAATAACCATGATAACCAAAAACTGCAAAATTTCCTTAAAATTAATAATTCAGGGGCAGCAACCCAACAATGGGTTGTCTGATTCATCTGAAAATTTCAGGGCAGATAGATCTAAAACTGATGAACATTTTTACCCTTGTCAAATTTGATCTAAATGCTTTAGTTTCAGACATGTCAGAGATAAAAGCCAAAAACTGCATTTTACCCCTATGTTTTATTTTTTAGCTATGTCGGCCATGTTGGTTGGCATTTGGGGTCAACAGACACATTTTTTAAATTAGTTACCCTAATGATGATTTTGGCCAAGTTTGGTTAAATTTGGCCCAGTAGTTTCAGTGGAAAAGATTTTTGTAAAAGTTAATGATGACGGATGACGACGGACGCCAAGTGATGAGAAAAGCTCACTTGGCCCTTCAGGCCAGGTGTGCTAAAAAATATGTTTTGATTGACATTATTTTTACTAGATGTTATTTAAGAAATTCTTTATGCAAGCGATAGATTTATTGGAAATTTATAGCTTTATTTTGCAAGAGGTAAAATAGAACAGCCAGGCACATGGAACACTTATCATGCTTATCTTTGCTTTAGTTTTTTCTAAATTGCCGTATTTGTCCTATTAAAATCGACGCTCTGGATAAAAATTGAATGTAACAGGTCAGGCCATGTGAAAATTTCCCAAAAATTATTACTTGCATAATTTATTTCTTAAATATTAAAGTGATAGTTACCCATAACATTTTGGTCTCCAACCTGGAGGTAAGTGTTATGTTCATGTTGATGGTTATGATGGTGGTGGTTTACAACTATAAAAGAAATTACATTTTCATGGAGAGACTTTTGTTTCATCCTAATTTTTATATGTAATAACATTAACAGTAGTAATTTTACTGCCCCAAATATGCATTTAAACAATTAATGTCTCTTCAGTGATGATTGAGACCAAAATATTTGAAAATCAAAAACCTAATACACATTTTGAGATCATAAAAATAAAATTGTGAGAGCAATTTTCATACTCTGATACACTAATAAATGTTTTTTTGACATCAAAGTAACATTATACAAAGTTATAACAGATGTTAAGCATCAATTGAAAGCTCTTTGGTTGGTATTTGCTCAATAATTTCACACGTTTTCATCTGAAGAAATAAAACACATGAATTATAGCACTAAACTCACCTGGAGTTGGGGAAGGGGAACTTGTGCTCCCATATTCTATTTCTGCGGCCCATTCTTGCAAATCTCGTTCTAAAATTTAAAAAAATATATCCATACTGTTTCATATATTTTGGTATCTTAGTTATTTACAATTTTAGGAAAATTAATGATCATATGTATTGAAGTAACATGAAAAATTACGATATAAAAATAAGTAGATGCGGTATACTTGCCAATGAGAGAAATATCCACCAAAGTTCAAATGACGATGATACATGGGAGATATTCTGATTTCTTTTCAATATGCTAGTAGATCAATTCTGTGATGACATACTTTACATACATACATATTTTCACAGCAGGAAGACATGTCACCCTACCTGGACTAATTATTCTGACTCTGGTCCAACCAGTCTTTGCTCTTACTCTTTAATGCTGTGTGCTTAGTGGAGAAACAGCAAATATCAATTTCAAAGTCTTTGGTTTGACCTGGACGGGTTCAAACCCACAACCTCCCACATTTGAAAATAAAAGGTATTTGAGGCAAACACACAACCACATGACCATCGAGATTGTATCTGAAATATTTGAAGAAAATTCACTTACCACTGTACTGAGCTAATGGATCTTTGTTCCATTTAGGGTCTTTGCCATCAGAAGTTGCAACTGTAAGTACCTTTTTCTTTGCCAGGTGATATAACAGTTTGTTGACAGCTTTTCTGGATTGTCCAATGCTACATTTTTGTGCTACATCTTTAGGCTTAAGATTCATATTTGGTTCAACAAATACAGAAATTATTTTCTTTAGGTTTTCTATAATGAAAAATAAACTGCTTTTTCTCATTAATCATGTTAGTTTAAAGGAACATAAGCCATGATTGCTAGCCAATCTGATTGATATACTTATCCTGTGTCCACGCTGCACTTATTACAAGGATCTTACAAAATTCTGGTATTCTTTTTGTTCTAGTTATTATTAAATCAATTGAAATTTCAACTTTTAAATTTTGAAAGTGTGTTTCATTATAACAAAACCAGAGGTCTCTTAAACCATGTAAACAGAAAAGAAAATGGAGCATCACCAAATCTTTGTAAGCAAAGTGTGGACACATGACCTGTATTTTAATCAGATTGATAGCTGGCCTGAATATCTAAGAATGCTACTTTATGTTTTTCCCTTCCTCCATGTCATATTGGTCCTATTAAAAGAAATCAAAATTATTTCAAATTTTTTGAATTTTTAGAATCAAATTTTAAATCAATATAGATTATTGAAACATTGCAATTTTCGTATAGCATATCATCATGATCATGAATGATACACAATCAAACTATAGTTTATTTAGGAAAAAGGGAAAACTACGGTTTCCATCAAGAAATACCAACAATTAGATAAATTAATTGTTGGATTTTCATTATTTTGCTATTGTACATGGTTGTAAAAATGGTAAAACATCAACTACTTGATACACAATATATAGCTCATTTGAACTTCACTGTGTTCAGTCAAGCTTCATACTGTGACAGGTTATATTTGACAGTATTACTATAATTGACTTTGATGGTTCACCTCAGTTGACAATTTTTTCTCAGGGTAACAATCTGCTCTATCACCCTCTTGGTTATGTGTTATTTATATAGTATTAAAATACAGTAAGTCTGATAATCTGTACAAACTTTGCTCAGATATTACTACTGTTGACCTTAATAACAGCAAAAGGACTACCTCATCTCAACTTTAATGCTACTTCTTTTTCTTTACTAAGACCTACCTAGTGTAGGTTTTAATCTTTGATCAATTTCTGTGTGTTGATGACAATTGACAGGTGCTGTCGTTTCTAGATTAATGTGACCAGCAGCTGAAAAAAAATCAACAAATACTGTAAATTTAGAAATTATTGCGTACATTTATTATTGCGATTTTTGAAGAACGGACAAAAATGTGAGATTAATTATTGCAATTTCAGGAAAACCTGCATACAGATATATGTATTAGATATCAGAATGCCAGTTCTTATTATTGAGATACTAACCCAGTCACATAATTCATAAAAACCTCGCAATATTTTATGAATTTACAGTATGAAATTTTGGTCTTGCAAAGCATACCCCCTGCACATAATTCAAAGTATAGGTAAATAGGAAGTAGGAGGCTAACAGATCAGAAAAGCGCAAACAGGTTGTCACAACTCATCATTATCAACAAACTGGTCAAGCTGCTGACAAAACATTGAGTCTGAGAGAAGCATGACAAAACTATTTGTTAGATATAAGGACAGAGAGACTAAATGAAAGTTAGTTACAATTGTCAATTAGCACGGTGAAGTCACTTTACAGCTAAAGCCAAGTTGCGATTTTGACAGGTGACAGGTTTCGACATAAAGAACAAAATTTACAATGCTTGTTATTCTAGGGCTGCAGATAAAATTTTGAGTCAGGTGAAATTTCGAATGACTTACTTTCAAATCAATTGGAGTAAATAAATCTACATTTATGTGTTTCAATTTTGGGATGAAAAAATAAGTTGACTAATGCAGAAATTTTAAAATAGCACATACATTTGTAGTTCAAAACAAAGAAAAAAGTTGACTGTAGTTTATGAAATATTTAATTGTATAAATAAATAAGTCAGAATTAAGTTTTCTTTTCAAAGTTTATCTCCCCTGATACTTTGCCAAAAACTTACTCAAAGTTAAACAAGCCTCGATTATTTTCTAGTTTACTTAAAATTCTTTAATCAAAGTTCAACCTTTCATCTCACTAACTTATAAACATCAAAATCTACAGAGTATAGATGACCATCATGTTATGTAACCATGGTAACTGTGCAAGCCTTCTAAAATTGTTCCTTTGAGGTATACAAACAGTAATGCCTATAGCCTCATTGCTTTTATGTTTTAAAGTGCCAATCTGCCTAAGAATCAGGCAGTGGTGAAAACATGACAAACAAAAACCCACTCAAGTTGACATTAATTTTTGTTCAAAATGTATAATGGTGCATGAATATAACATTCGTTTCCTTGTCCTGTTCTGGTAATTCAAGATATAATTTGGTTGAAATGCACTAGAAATTAAAAATTAAGGGGAGCTAACTCCGTAATTTGCTATCATTCTAACCAAAATTTATCTAGAGATTTCTCGAATTACCAGACACGCAGAAACGAAAGACCTACAATTTCTAACTCAGGGTGATGGTAACTTCAAAATATGATGGTTAGGTCGGTGGGTTTTTTTCGGCCATGTTTTGATTTTTTTCAAAATTGCCTGATTCTTACAAAGACTGGCACTTTAAAAGTTCTGAAATTTAAAGCATTCATAGCTATTTTGTCATAATTTAAAATAAAAGTGACAGTCATTTCATGTCAAAACTATACCTTATCCTGACTTGTGCTGAAAAATTCAACATAGTACCTTTAATTCAAAATAAAAAGATTTGGTATAATTGCCAATGATGTAGAAGTTACAACTAAAGGTTTTTTTATTTTTAATATGTTTGCAGATTAGAGCGCACTGGTTTCCGGAAGTTTGGTAGTACAAAAACATGTACTTCTGATTTGAGCAACAGTGCAAATACGCCCTCCCATTTAAATTTCATGTTTTTTTATTATTCAAAAGAAACTTTCTACAGTAATGCCAACTCCTATAATATCATTTGAAATCAAAATTACAACATATTTTACTAATTGACAAGTTACAGCTATGTGTAGGAACTATTTTGTTTAAAAATGTACTACTTTCTTGTATGTTCTTTCTGGCCAGGCCCCAATTACAGATTCTACACCATGAGACTTGAAAAAAGGCAGTATTTTGATAATAACAGACAAATCAAATGAGATTTTTTCATTGTTCATTCAATTATACTTCATGAATGTTTAAGACTTCTAATTAAGACAGGCAACTAAACACGTTAATAAATCAATGTAGTCCAGAGAAATTCGAGAAAAGAAGAAAATGTAACTTTTTTACCTATAGATCTAAGTAGCAAAAATCTAAATACTGAGGAAGAAAACTATATCTCCAGATTATTACCTATACCAGTACGTGAATATAACCAAGTACTGTATAACATATAAGTATTTCCCCCTACTGGCTATCAAAGACTTACAAATGGTTTGTGTATTTGGACCAGTCTGGACTTGTGAAACATATCTCTGCTGAACCCTGGATGACCGATCGTCTCCCTCCATTACTGTTTGTGTCATCATACAACCACGACTTGAACCACCTGTTGCACCAGACGCTGGGATGTCTGAAAAACTGTCCAAGGATGAATCAGGTGAAGATATCAAATCTGAATTATTCATAGATCTGTTTGGTGTAGAAGACGTTAAACTTGGTGCCAAACTTGATTCTAGAGAGTGTTCTCCACTTGCTGGCGGTGTTGTCTTAGGGCTGGTCTGTTCAGAATTGGATCTTATTGGTTCAAGAGAATGCTGTCCATTGGCTAAGGATGCTGCCTTTATGTTGGTGTCTTTAGTGGGTCTTTTTGAAATGGTCCTTTTGGCAGGTGGAGGTAGACCTGAAAATCAAGTACAGTCAGCTAGGCATAGTAAAAATTTTAAATTTTTTATCCTGTTTCTTCTTAAGATTACAGTAGTTTTTGTTATGTTTTTATTAAATAAATATAAGTAAATGTGACAGTGCTTTTCCCTATTAAATGAATCTCATTTATAAAAATATTCCCAGTTTCTGACATTTAAAACCAGGTTTAATCCACCATTTTCTACATTAGAAAATGTCTGTACCAAGTCAGGAATATGACAGTTGTTATCCATTCGTTTAATGTGTTTGAGAATTTGAGTTTGCTGTTTTGATTAGAAACTTTCCGTTTTGAATTTTCCTCAGAGTTCAGTATTTTTGTTATTTTACTTTTTAAATCAAGTCTGATATTTCTGTATAACTGCATAAGTTGAAACAGGCAAAAAAAAAAGCACTTATAGTACTGGTATATATAATGTTATATTATTTCAGGCAAATGTGTCATACATCCCTGTATTTGGTTGACATACTAATGTAAAAGTAAATGAATGGATTTATAAGAGGTACATTGTATTTGCCACTTTTCCATTATAGATATAATGTTAAACAAGAAGATCTCATTTTATGTGTTGCTTCTCTCAATCTTTTTCTTAAAAATTAAATCAATCAATTTGGCAGTCTACCATTTAGGTAGAATGCAAACTAAAGTCTATCCTCCCTAATGATTATTCATTTTGGTTAGCTTTGGTAATAATTTGGAAAACAAAATTATTTATGGATGTAATTTCTGTCATTATCTATGTAACCATTGGCTTCAGATTTTATGCCTACTATTTCCATGTGACTGCTGGTAACTAGAGGCCCATAACAATCTTAAGTCTATAAAAATAAACTGCTTCGCTGAGCGCAGCTGGATACGCCCGCAGAGGTCCAACCCTGAACAGTTGGGGCAAAAATGGACACAATATTCAAGCTTGATACAGGTCTGAATTTGGATTGTAATTAAATATTTGACATATTATAGGTTTCTGAATAAATGTAGTCAAAGAACTTGAAATTGGTTATATGAATTGAATTCATATTCAATTAAAGATTTCTTGCTGTTGTGCAATACACTGTGCAGTTGCGCAATACTTAGTACATCTGTTGTCAGACTATAGAAAACAATAACTTCTCAATGTTATATCAGAAATTTATAAAAAAACTAAATGGAGGTTATCTTAATAGATATAAATCAGTCATCAAAGTTTAATGAAAACCACTCTAAGCACTTTAAGGATATTGTCCAAAAACTTGAAAATCAACCCTTTTTTATGAATAAAATCTTATAACTCGGAAACGTAAAATCTAAAATTGATAAAAATCAAAAGGGAGCTTACAACAATAGATATAAACAATTTACCAAAGTTTCATAAAAAATGCTGAAAGCATTTTTGAGTTATTGTCCGAAAACTGGAAAATCCCCCTTTTTGTAATGAATAAAACCCCATAAATCAGAAACGTATAGTCTAAAATTTAAAAAAAATCAAAAGGGAGCTCATGCCGATAGAAATAAACAATTCACCAAAGTTTCTTGCAAATTGGTGAAAATGTTTTTGAGTTATTGTCCAAAAACTGGAAAATCCCCCCTATTTTAATGAATAAAACCCCATAACTCGGAAATGTAAAATCTAAAATTTATAAAATTCTAAAGGGAGCTTACATCAATACTGAATAGATATACATGTAAACAATTCACCAAAGTTTCATAAAAAATGCTGAAAGCATTTTTGAGTTATTGTCTGAAAACTGGAAACCCCCCTTTTTGTGCGAAAACCAATGTGTCTTTGGACGACGACGACGACACCAACGTCATACCAATATATGACCGCAAAATTTTTGCGGTCGTATAAAAATTCATTGTACTGGAACAAAATGCTAACTTGATCTATAACTTGTCCCCAGCATACTAGAGCTAGAGAGACACATGTGTAAAATCACCTTAAATCTGAAGGTAAAAGTCCCTTTACTCTGGAATAAAAAAACTTAACATTTTCAGAAACAATCTGTTGTGATTGAATTATTCAACTACACAAACAGATAAGTGTATGACTCAAACACAATTCATGACAGGAGGAGACAACTCTGTCAGAATTTCCACAATAACAGTATAGCTGTTATTTTCTGCAATAACTTAACTGTTTTAGTTATACCCTTGACTTATAAAAGTGTAAAACAAAGGATATTCAACCAATGACGTGATATTATTTTCATTTTGGAGTTCAAACAAAGAAATTGCACATAGTCCTTCCATTCTAACTGCACAAAATCAAATATGTGGCACTACTTACCATACATGTACAGTAAATAATTACATCAATTATAACTAATAGTATGTAATATTTACTTTCTATGCCTAAAGATGACTTTGGAACTGTATACTCATTGGTACTGCTTTCTAAACTTGTGCTTTCAATTCCTGCACATAAATCTACAATAAAAAAATCTTGACATATTTATAACTACATAATATAACTTCAAATATTCTGATTATCAGTAGCAATTTAAAAAAAATCATGACTCTCAAATTGATATTTACTAGTCGTGCATGGCATGCAGCATATTGACTGGTACTCTATGCTAAGAAGGTATAAAGATACCAGGTTTTATTGCTGGAGGAAGCCAGAGTGCCTGGAGAGAACATCCAACCTTCAGCAAAGAAAACTGACAATCCTAGTTAAGATTGGAGTCCAACACACCTGCCACATGCAAGTTTTAAACTCATAACCTCAGTGTTGACAGGCTGGTTATACAGTAGATAAACTACTTAGACCAACCAACTGCCAAGGCCTCTTTAAGGATGTTCGCTACTCTGTTTCAAAATAACAAGCTTTTTAAAAAACTGTTATAAATTGATAGTATATTTAAGAAATAATTCATGGGGGCTTGAATATACATGTTGTGTATCGTGAATTTACCACGGGTTGGCACTTTATGCTAAATATTTTACCCTGAGCGATAGCGAGGGGTAAAATATCAGCATAAGGGAACAACCCGGGGTAAAATCACGATATATTCAAGCCCCCATGAATTATTTCGATTCTAATAGGACAAATACGGCAATTCTTTTGGATCGAAGTGCTCTAGGTGAAGGCAAATATTTGCCGTTCCCATAAACAAACGCACTATTCAATTGACATAAAAGAACAGAGCAAACTGAATTAGTGACATGCTTAAACTATTTACAATAATGTATTTAAATAGGTTTGGATGAATTTAAATAAGAATTTTATTTATATATCTAATATGTATAAAAAAAAAATTGGATTATAACACATTTTAGCATCGTTTGTTTACGTTTCCTTGTTGTTATAATTTTCGGTTTCACAAGCGTGTATTCTCCCGTAAAATCCTCATATTTTTACGTCATCGTTGTATGACGTCGGGTAGCTCATTCATAAAAAAGCATGTGACGTGGGAGTACGATCGGAAGAGCCCAAACAATATATTCATATTTTAACACGGGTGTGTACCCAAAACGTATGAAGAACGTCATGTTAGGATTATAAATAAAGGAACTAAAAAAGCAGAAAAAATGAAGAGTTTGTGTGCTTGTTTTCGAGATATTAGCCATTGAAAATTTAGTGGGAAATAATTCTCTCTAGATTTTTCATACTTTTAACATTGTCCGCTTTTCTCTTTAAAAAACTATGAAAAAATAACAAGGATTATATAATAATTTCAAATATTGCTTTTAAAACTATATGTAATAAAATAATGAAAAGAAAAGTAGGGGTTAGTGGACAAAATTTTGTAATGGCAAAACATGGATAAAACCAGAGGATTCCAAAAATCTGGCAAAATTCAAACACAAGAGGAGCGAACATCCTTAACAAATGATGATGTTTTGTTTGCAAATCATATACAACATCATTCCTTATGTCATGTCTATATTCTTTATTATAATCTTTATTATCAAATTACCATTTAAGAATGATCCTGAAGGAACTGTATCCTCTGAAAAGTCTCCACTATGTATCTCTGAATCTAACTGCCATACATTTTCTCCAGCACCAGTCTTACATATAGACCCATTTTTCTCCATCAACACCAGACATTGTCTAACTTCTACTGCCAAAACATCCTGTTGTACTAATCTAGTAAGAAGGGAAGTTTCTTGTAGTGGTCCTTCTATCAATTCACTGTATATTAGTCCACAATAGTAATCTACAGTTGTGAAAATATGAATTGAATTACAGAATAATAAGTATGATAAGCATGATTAATAATTAAATAAATGTGGATAGTGTCCACATGTGGACACAGATGATGCCCCCGCTTGCATATCATATAGTTATAAAGGGACATAACTGAAGAACGGTAAAAGTGACACTACCCAAATTTGAACTTGATCTGAGTTTTGTGGTAATAAGCATTGTGTGTAAGTCTCATAACATTTGGTTGAGGCTAACTTAAGTAGAGAACAGAAACTAAAAATTCAGCAATTTTTCTATTTGTAATGACGCATAACTCTAGAACGGTTGTGTATAAGTTTTACAACATTTGGTTGAGACAAACTAAAAAATTCAGCAATTTTTATGTTTATAATGGGACATAACTCTAGAATGGTAAAAGTGTTGCCACCTAATTTCGTACTTAATCTGTATTATGTAGTAATTAGCATTGTGTATAAGTTTCAAAACATTTGGTTGAGGCAAACTCAAGTTAGAGAACTGAAACAAAAAAAATGTACTTGATCTTTACTGAGTTTTGTTGGAATGAATATTGTGTATAGGTTTCACAATGTTTGGCTGGGGAAAACTTCAGTTACCC